>NC_054384.1:75324429-76780679 GCF_017654675.1 Xenopus laevis
GTTCTGCTTAACTTGGAATGATTAATCAATTATTTACTTAGGGTAGACCATTTTTCTGTCATATAAATTATATTTAATACCAATCCATTATTCTCCATTATGCAAGTGCAGTTAGACCTTCCTGATTTGCTAATGTTAAGCTCAGGCATTAATATAAATATATATTGGTTAAAGCACCTCAGATATACTAAGACTTATAGCAAATTAAGTGATGAGTAGTAACTTACTCTGTCAAACACTTTTAACATATATATATATATATATATATATATATATATATATATATATATATATATATATATATATATATATATATATATATATATATATATATATATATATTTCAGCTTGGTTAGTTAAGTAACCTGCAAGCCACGGGGATGCAATATTAATAATGCATATATTTATATACACCGCTAATACTGAATATGTATAACTAAAGAAACATCATTTGCTATATATTTACCTAGCAAGGGGGTTAATCTTTAGCAAGGTTTTATGAGAATGTATAACATTTAATAAATATATGTTTACGAACATGCTGATGCAAGTAGTTACTTATTATTCTTGCCTGTGGGCACTGTTTCTTCTAATCTGTGCTCTTTGGGTACACAACTTAAGACAACAAATTGTGGGAAGTAGTGATGGCTGAATCTGACCTGTTTCACTTCAGCGAAAGTTCACACAGGTGAAAATTGGCCAAAATGCATTGAAGTCTATGGGTGACATTTTTTTTTTGATGCACGACAAAGCCACCCATTAAAGTCTATAGGTGTCATTTTCAACGTGAAACTTTCGCTCAAACACTAGTGGGAAGCACAAATACATTTTCATGTACAGGTAGGCACATTATTTAGAATTTTCAATGACACCCAGTCTTCTGAGCATAATGTTTTTTTTTTTAAAAAAAGCCAAAACATAAGATGAAATGGGGGTCTGTGTCCTGCAACTTGCATGCTGTTCCAAAATGTAAGCCAATGTGTGTCCATATTGGAGCCTTATGGTGGACTCTATGAGGCATTCTGGGGGGGGAAGCATCTGCAGAAAACATGGAGCTTTGCATCTGGCTTTTGCACATCCGGTCAGTAATAAACTATTCGAAATGCTGAAAGTTATGCCTTTGCGAGAACAAATTTTCCTTTGCGCGAATTTAATATGGCTTTTACGAACCCGGACACTGTTTAGCGACCACTTCCGACAGTGGAAGACCATTTGCGAATTTTATAGTTTGCAACAATGCACAGTAAATGTAATAAAACTTCTTACTGATAAAGTCGTTGTTTGCTCCAAAAGATTACGACACCTTCAAGCACTTCTTAAGAATGCGCAATTAAAATTTTCAATGCGCAAATAAAATTCACAATGCAATAACAGTTTAAGGAACAATATTATATTGTGAGATGTGGATTTTTATTCTTATTGGTGCAAATTGTTTTGCTCTTTGCGACTTTTATTACATTCCCCGTAAAAGTCTAAACATTAAATAAACACAATAGACTGGGTTTGCTTCCAATAAATACTAATTATATCTAAGTTTGGAAGTATAAGGTACTGTTTTGTTATTACAGAGAAAAAGGAAATACATTTTTAAAATTGGATTCTATGGGAGTTGGCCTTCACATAATTCGGAGTTTTCTGAACAACAGGTCCCCAGATAACGGATCCCATACCTGTATTAACAATATACATGTGAAATGCAATGTAAACTTTAGGACACCTTTGGCCTATTATTGCAAAAGCAGATGACGATCTCCAAGACTAAACACAAAACATGCATTACAATACACTGCTGCTTTATAGAAACCATTTTAATGAATGCAGTTTGCTGATTATTAAGGAGGAATAAGGGTAATGTATATCTTGACTATTTCACAATATAACATCAAAGGCTACAGGTACAGTTTACAGATTATAAACAATTAAATGTTATTCTTCCTTGTTCACCTTGTTCAGCACTGTATACCACTTATTGTATTGTGGGGCACAACGTTGTATAAATGCATAAGAATTCAGTGTACTTAGTAATAGCATGATGCAATTTCTGCAAGAATATCTAAAAAACAAGTCAAGTCCTTGATAATGAACACCCACATCAAACCTCTATGATAACGCATTGGTTTCGCTGCAAACACTGCATCTGAAAGCAACAAAACTCTCCATGGGGGAAAAGTGTACCAATTTGGACTCACTAACTCCTGACTTAAAGGTCAGTTTGATTTCAAACCACTTGTTTTGTTCTGAAGACTTGCCATATAAGAAAACTAAGGATAGTTAATGATGCCCAGAGCTCTTACTTTATATCCAAGGCTCACTGTAGAACAATGTGAAAAAATTATTTGCTAGATCTGTACTGTCAGTTCATTTCCTAAATGTGTTTATAATGCTCTTTGCAAATCTCGTTTCTTAACCGCAGGGAGGAGGACAGATGCCTGCACCCCATAACATTAATGTGTTTATTTATATGATAGCTTGGCTGATCTTATGGTTTGTATACTTATCCACATTCCTACTCTCTGTTCTAACCTTTCCTATAATTATGAGCTGCCTGATTATTGCCTGCGGCTTTCAGAATACAGAACAGATGTAATTAGAGAACTCTAACTGTAGAACATCATCACATGGTAGATGTAAGAAGCAGACATCTTCCATATCCAATAGTGTAGACATAACAAGGGCACACATAAAAATACTTCAGAGGGGAAATGAAAGTCTTTATGTCATTAAAAGAGCATTTTTAATTAGGAGTTTGGGAAGGGTATTAGACCAAGATTATATTAAAGCCTGCTATGGTACTGTATACTACACCTCATTTTGAGAGGACCTGTGATTTTAAAAAATGAAGAATCACATGCATATTAAAACACAATTAACTACGATTAACTATAATGTATCATCCCAGAATGGTCAAATATTTTAGCCAACATGGCTATAAGTGTGCCATTTTGTTCTGTGAAATTTTAAGTAAAAGGTTGAGAAGGTTTTCCACAAAATAAGACATTAATCCACTTTTATTTGTAAGCCTTGAAACTGTTAAGCCACTTCTCCAATCAAAGGAGAAAGAGGTATGTGTAAAACTATACACAATGATTTTCACTTATTTGTATACATTAAAACCTGTTATGACATCCATACATGGAAATGGTGACCTAAATATAAATAACCTTGATGTGGGTGTAGGATTATTTTGCCTAGAGCATCAACTATTTTAATTAAATCTATTTATATGTGTACAGCTGTCAAGTGCAATAAAAAAGTGCAACATTTAACATTGCATCAGCATAGCATGCAATTTAGGCATGAAAGAAACAAGTTATGCTTAAAGTGATACTGACACTAAAAACTACTTTTTAAAATATGAATGGACATTAAAAGTTACCTATAGGTCATGTTGATAATTTATGTTGAGAGGTTTGTTTTTGTAAGTAATTGTTATTTTAAGTTCCTAAACCTGACTGTTTTGCCAACCTGACTGTCCCATCTCAGACTGTCAGTTAAAGTTTCTAAAGGTGGCCATACATGGAGAGATCCGCTCGTTTGACGATGTCGCCAAACGAACGGATCTCCCTCCAATATGCCCACCTTGAGGTGGGCAATATGGGGCTGATCCGATCGTGGGCCCTAGGGCCCAACGATCGGATCCTAACGATGCCCAAATGGGCGGTCGGATTGCGGGACCGCATCAACGAATAGATGCGGCCGTGATCCGATGGGATTTTCTGTCCCATCCGATCGAGATCTGGCCGACTTTCGGCCAGATCTCGATCGGTGAAGCCCGTCGGGGGGCCCCATACACAGGCCAATAAGCTGCCAACACGGTCTGTCGGCAGCTTTTATCGGCCCGTGTATGGCCACCTTAATGCTAACGGACTCCTGCTGTACAAATATGGCAGCCCCCTCATACAGGAACATAGGCCATCAGACAGGTAATGTAAACGCATTGTGCAAATACTTTATGGCAAAGTTATAAGTTGCTTTTAAAGGCAATATTATCATAGATTTAAAAAAGTTTAATTTCTGGTGTCATTATCTCTTTAAGAGCAAGTGAACAAGCGATGTCCAATGTATTGGGCATGGAAAAAGTAGCCATGGCACCATAGATTGCGAAAAATGGCCACTGAATTCAATAAATTTTGCAATTTTTTCATGAAAGGGCAATGGGACAGATTAAAAATGTAATTAAAAACAAACTCTTTGTTATTATGAAAACTACAATGCAGTCTGTTTATAAATAAGGTATACAGTTTTTTCCCCTTTTTATTCATAAAATTAAAATAAAACTATAACCCGGAAATGAACAGATAGTGAATGAAGAGATAGTTTATATCAAATTAATTGGCATATAAAAGAATCTTACCAAACTGGTATATTATTATGAAAATGATTTATTTACATTAAGGAAAATGAGGTTCAATGTTGATAAATTCAAGGTTATGCACTTTGGCAAAAATAATATAAATGCAAGTTATACACTAAATGGCAGTGTGTTGGGAGTTTCCTTAAATGAGAAGGATCTAGGGTTTTTTTGTAGATAACAAGTTGCCTAATTCTGGGCAGTGTCATTCTGTGGCTACTATAGCAAATAAAGTTCTGTCTTGCATAAAAAAGGGCATTAACTCAAGGGATGAAAACATAATTATGCCGCTTTATAGGTCCCTGGTAAGGCCTCATCTGGAGTATGCAGTGCAGTTTTGGACTCCAGTCCTTAAGAGGGATATAAATGAGCTGGAGAGAGTGCAGAGACTAAGTGCAACTAAACTGTTTAGGGTGATGGAAGAATTAAGATTCTAAAGATTTACTTACAACATTTGTTTAGCGGACGGGAAGAGCCCGGTGTTCAGATTGAAGAGTGGGGTCCGGGGCATGTGCACCCGGACCAACTGTTGTTCACGGTGAGCGGGGCTAAGTCTGCATTAAGCTTTCAATATTTGAATCGAAACCCGCACCTTTGTCGTGTTTATGACAATTAAGTAAACACACAGAGCCGGATTTGTCTTTTGTATATAATTATGGTCTTAAAAACTAGGAAACCGGCCCATTGTGTAATTTACCATATCTGAACATAAATTGTATAAGTATTTGCACGCAAGCTATCCCTGCACAATTGGTAACAATATGTCTGAATCATATAGTAACCGGGTGGCTGAACGCCGCAAGAGAGCGGAATCAGTGTTTAACAATGATTACACCAATCCCTCCCAGGAAACGGATGCTAATTCTTTTTGGAAATTGGAAAAACTAATGATTAAAGAACTTAAAATCTGGTGGGACATGATGTCTTTAGAAAAATATATATCGAAAGAAATGATCCCCAGGGGGTTACGGATTAAAAAGTTCCCAGCATATGAAATTAAAGATGAAATGTTTATAAAAAAATGGAATGACACTTTAACATGTTGCTCGCTGAAACTAATGCAGCTGCTGGTGGAACATAATCAGGAGACGCTAGATAAATTAAACACGGATATTCAGGAGGCCCAAGAACGCTTCAAAACACCTGTAGCAGGCATTAGTGGGGAACATAATAAATTTGAAAAATGGGAGCATGATATTAGAACTAAGTTAGCGGACATAGAAACCAAAATTGTTCTAGCTAAAACATCCAAATTCAACCGTGATAGCGGTGATTATGAGGAAGGCAGAGTATATGTTAAATATATTAAACCGCTACACAGGAAACGAGTTAAATCTATATTGAAGCCATTTGAATGGAATGATAAAAAACGTGTAAGCTTCTCAAATGACGATACCGAATATACTGATACAAGCTTCGATCAGTCGGCTGTTTCCTCGTTGTCTTCTTCTTCCCTTCGCAGTACACAGGAGCAAAGGAACCAAAGAGCTATGGATGTCTTCTCTGGGGGAAGACAAAGTACTCCGAAAAATGGGGAGAGATCGAATAGCGGATACAAGTCAAAAAACGGGGAGAAAAACCACGGGGAACAGGGACTGCAAAATCCGGGTTACAAGCGACAGGACAAGGAGCGACGAGGAGAGGAAACAGAGGAAAGAAGACTGGACGATCGGAAGTACACACTGAGGGATCGTATGGACAAAAAGCGGGCTGTAATGTATTAAATTTATCGGACATTACTTTGACAAATGCACAAATATCACTCTTGGAGAAGGGTTTATCATTTAGCCCCACATGTGACTTTGATGTTCTAGATACATTGTTGGATGTTAGTAAATTCGTAAGGAAATTGGTATTACGTAAACATTTTTTACAATTG
This sequence comes from Xenopus laevis, assembly GCF_017654675.1. Taxonomy (NCBI): domain Eukaryota; kingdom Metazoa; phylum Chordata; class Amphibia; order Anura; family Pipidae; genus Xenopus; species Xenopus laevis. The sequence continues at coordinate 75,330,660 of NC_054384.1, forward strand.
GAATTAAACACAGAGAATATGGGAGGACACATAGAGGGTAATGATCACAGTGAGAACTCCGCACACACGAGGGTGGATATCACGACAGGGGAATTTTCGGTTGATTATGATAAGTCACCGCTACTGTTTGAACAACGCGCTGCCCACAACCTTGAGGCCTTGATGCGGGAAAGCGGTGAATTACCATATAACCCAGTGGGAACGAACACACAGGTGATTAATAGAAAAATGGGGAGGAAATCTGAATTCTATCCTGTAAATAGTCGGGGAAATTTAGTTGATATCTTTCAGGATGTGATAGAAAAGGAATTAATTGATTTAAGCACAAATAGCAAAAGACAACAGTCTAAGTCAGGGAATCTCACGATTGAACAGAAGAGGGCACTCAATGAATTAAGTACTAACAAAACAATCACTATTAAGCAGGCTGATAAAGGGGGACTTACTGTGGTTATGAATACTATTGACTATGAAAAGGAAGCAATGAGGCAGTTAAGTGATACTGATACATATCAACTATTAAGTTTTAATCCAGTCTTCAATTTTAAAAAAGAACTGGTGAGAATTGCAAACTATGGAAAACAACTGGGCCTGGTTACGGATGGAACATGGGATACTGTGGTACCTAAGACACCGCAGACTCCCATCTTCTATCATCTACCTAAGGTACACAAAGGTATACTTCCACCAAAGGGCAGGCCCATTATATCTGGAGTCTCGTCGCTTAATGAAGGTCTGTCTGAGTTGCTAGATCTGTTGCTCCAGCCTCTGGTGAAACGGCTGCATTCCTATCTTAAGGATACAAAAGATGTACTTACACTATTGGAAAATTTGGAATGGGATCACTCCTATGGCTGGGGCACAGCGGATGTTACGTCCCTATACTCCAGCATCCCCCATGAAAAGGGTATGATAGCAATAGAATACCATCTTAACAGATATAGCAGCTACTCGGAGGATATTAAACATTTTATCCTGGAGGCCTTATGGTACCTTCTTACACATAATTTTTTCATGTTTGGGGGTGTGTTTTACCTCCAGAGACGTGGGACGGCCATGTGGGCACGCTTCGCACCAACCTATGCTAATTTATACATGGGTTGGTGGGAGGAGACCCACGTCCTTGGAGGGGACCACCCACTCCTCCAGCATGTTGTCACTTACCGTCGTTATATTGACGACCTTCTGTTTGTATGGGCAGAAGGCGGAGCCCTTTTTGGGGAGTTCATCAACAGCTTAAACGATGAGACTTTGAATTTACAATTTACCTACAATTACAATAAGAAGGAGATTGCCTTTCTAGATCTTTTGATCAGTGAGGAAAATGGTGGGATTCTGACAACAGTTTATGTTAAGCCTTTTGCAGGGAACTCCCTTTTGAGGGCAGACTCCTGTCATCCACGACATTTCAATGATGGTATACCTAGGGGACAGTTCCTGCGATTACGCAGAAACTGTAGTACAGTGGAGAAGTACATTGAGGAGTCTTGCCTACTAAGGGATAAGTTTCTATGCAAAGGATACAAATTTGAAAATTTACAGAAGGCTTTCCTTTTTGCATTGGAACTTGATAGGAAGAATCTAATTAAAAGTAAGGGTGGAACAAATCAATGGGGGATAGAAGATCAGTTTGGTAAAGATGGAAAAATTATGAGAAAAGACATACAAAAAAAGAAAGATGAAAGGGAGAGAAAAATAGTAATGAGTACGAGATACAGTATGCAATTCAATAGGATCAAACATATTCTAAATAGACATTTACCCATACTATATGGGGACCCAACATTTAAGCAACTTTTAGAGCCAGGTATCCAGGTGGTGGCAAGGAGGGCTCCTACATTGGGTATGAAATTAGCACCTAGTCTGTACAATAAGGAAATTAGATCTTATACATGGCTGGATAGTGTCGGAATGTTCAGATGTGGAGCAAAGAGATGTGTCACTTGTGAGGTGGTTCAGGTATCTGAATCTTTCATTTGTAATGTAACGAAAGAGACATATCAAATTAGGAGTTATATTAACTGTAATACCAAATCAGTAGTATACCTAATAACTTGTCTAAAATGCTGCAAACAGTATGTAGGCTGCACGATCAGAAATCTAAAGAACAGAATACGTGAGCACATCAATGATATTAAATCAGAAAAAGCAAATACTCCCGTGGCAAGACATTTTAGGGAGTGCAATGGTGGAAATATTAAATGGATGACAGTGCAGGGAATAGAAAGAGTGAATTTGGGCCCTAGAGGTGGTGATTTACAAGCTAAAGTTTTAAAAACGGAAATTAAATGGATATTTCAATTACACACCAGACAACCTGAAGGGCTAAATTCAGTCTTTGACATCAGTTGTTACTTTTAATGTTAATTACTTGCTTTATATAGTTACACTGTGTATGTCTAGTGATAACATATTTATACATTGTTGCATGATCGCTTTGTGAACAAGTAAAGATAAAATGGTTATAAGATTTTTCACTTATACGTCTCCAAATAGCAGTTATTATATCAAATTATTTTTCTAAATTATGGATTAAAATAAATTGAATGTCACATTAATGAAGTACTGTAATTATCTAAGATATGAAATATATATTATATGGTCTATGTTTATATATTATATCAATCAATGAACTTATTTATAGGATTATCCCTACTTCCAATATTTGTTTTATATACAACTAACGCGACTTTTTAGTGAGTAAAAGAAAGAATGTTTTAATGTCTTAATTAATGTTCAGGTGTGTGGGGGGGATTTAAACTCGGTGTAATGTGACAGGAAATGAGGTCTCTGAGGAAGTGCTTTGTCACGAAACGCGTCAGACCTCAGACGCCATAGTTACTTGATTGTATGTCTTAAATAAAGTATTTACCTTTTAAACAATTTGGAGTCGAGCGATCTGTATTCATACCCAGGAGTGCGCGGCCTGCACATCGATTGTTGGACTTTTGGCGTTCCTTCCTAGTGACGGACTCGGGGCTGGCTGCACCCGGGTCACCTACCGTGCAGGGTAAGATTCTAAAGATTTACTTACAACATTTGTTTAGCGGACGGGAAGAGCCCGGTGTTCAGATTGAAGAGTGGGGTCCGGGGCATGTGCACCCGGACCAACTGTTGTTCACGGTGAGCGGGGCTAAGTCTGCATTAAGCTTTCAATATTTGAATCGAAACCCGCACCTTTGTCGTGTTTATGACAATTAAGTAAACACACAGAGCCGGATTTGTCTTTTGTATATAATGATGGAAGAATTAAGACTGTCAAGGTTGGGGTTGTTTTCTCTGGAAAAAAGGCGCTTGCGAGGGGACATGATTACACTTTACAAGTACATTAGAGGACATTATAGACAAATAGCAGGGGACCTTTTTACCCATAAAGTGGATCACCGTACCAGAGGCCACGGCCCTGATTCTGTTAATGCTTTTAATAGTGGCTTGGATGATTTTTTGGACAGACATAATATCAAAGGCTATTCTGATACTAAACTCTATAGTTAGTATAGGTATGGGCATATAATTTATGAGAAAGTATGGAGGGGTGTGTGTATGGATGCTGGGTTTTCATTTGGAGGGGTTGAACTCGATGGACTTTGTCTTTTTTCAACCCAATTAAACTATGTAATTATGTAAGCAGGGTTTTACATACAAGCTGTTTTATGCAACATATTTTTATAGAGACCTGCATTGTTCAGGGAGTATATTTTTCCTTTAAAGAAGATATATGTCAATTTTATAGCCTGAACGGTTTTGAGTACAGGTCAATCTGTCATCACACCATGATGTTGTCCTATTTTACCAAAATATGTTAAAATTGCTCTTTATTTGGACCTCATGGGGCCTCCTATACCTCCTGGCCCCCCCTGCAGCAGCAGGGTCTGCTTCTTCTGTAGTTATGCCACTGGCATCATGTAAACCCTGTACGCTATTGACCTAAATCCTTGTGCCTTTTATATGCAGCTCTTGCATGTATATTTTTACTCTTTATTTATAAAGCACCAACAATTTTGTAGTGTTTCACAGAAATTATTAAACATTGGAACTTAAAATTGAAGGTTTGTAAGCTCCAAATACTGTAAATACCCTATGGTCAATTTTATCAAGAACCAATAAACCTGCCTGTAAGTCCGAGGATACCCAGACTGGGAGAGCAATGAAACTGCTTGCTGGATGGAATTTTAAAAAAGGATGTCAACGGAATAAAGATTTGTTGAAATAGGAAGAAAATTGAAAAAGTGAAATGTAATAATATTCATCAGACAGGTAATTATACCGGTATGGGACCTGATATCCAGAATGTTCTGGACTGGAGGTTTTCGAAATATAGGGTCTTCCCGTAATTCGGATCTCCATATGTTAAGTCTACTAAAGAAATGTTAAAACAATAAAACCCAATATAATGATTTTCCTTTTTTTATATTTATTATAAATTAGTATGGATCAAGGACAAGGCACTGGGGCAAATTCACTAAGCGCCGAAGTGCCTAACGCTAGCATCAATTCGCTAGCGTTGGTCATTTTTGTTACTTCGCAAATTCACTAACGAATGCTGGCGTACATTCGCTAATGTTACTTCGCACCCTTACGCCAGGCGAATTTGCGCAACGGACGTAACTACGCAAATTCACTAACGCGTGCATTGTACTGAACGCTACCTATGCTAGACTTCCTTCGCCACCTCAGACCAGGCGAAGCGCAATAGAGTAGATAGGGATTGCTTCAAAAAAAAAGTTCACATTTTTTCTAAGTCCCAAAAAACGCTGGCGTTTTTTCTATATTATGGGTGATAGGCTGAAAAAGATCGAAACAATTTTTGGGGCTCCCCTCCTTCCCCCCTACATTTCCTAACTCATGGCAACTTAACTATACAGTGGGCACATGTGTAGGGCAAAATAAAAATTTTATTTGATGTTTTGAAGGTTTCCCAGGCTGCTACATATTCCTCCATTGAAATTTAAATTTGGCGCCGTATGCAAATAAACCATCGCTAGCGTAACTTCGCTTCGCTTAGCGAATCAACGCTAGCGCAACTTCACGCTACCCCTAAGCGCAACTTCAGATTTTAGTGAATTTGCGCAGCGCTAGCGAAACTACGCCTGGCGAAGTTACGCCTGGCACAACTACGAATCTTAGTGAATTTGCCCCACTGTGTTTTAATTACAGGTAAAAGGGAAATATGTAAAACAAATATGTAATACAATTCCAAATATGAATTTGGAATTGTATGATTAAAATGGAGTCTATGGTAAATGGCCTTCCCATAATTCTGAGCTTTATAGAAAATGGGTTTCTTGGTAACAGATCTCATACCTGTACTACAGAGTTTAAATGCAAATTATTACATTTCCAAATTGCAAAATGGGTCACTAAATGAAGGGAAGATGACTTTAAGATCAATGACACACAGCGGCACTACCAGAGCTTGTAGTGGCAGCTCATTTTGCATTAGCAAGACCACATAAAAAACAATAATTTCCCCCACATGTTTTACAGTTGGACCTCTGTAAGTGATCCTCATATAAAGTGTATTTAAGGCATATTCACATCCTGGTGTTACTTGGCTTTTAATGATAAAATAAAAATAATATTATCAAAAAAATATAATTGATAGATATTGAGGTCTGAGAAAAGTGTGCTTTTACACTATGGGGCAGATTTATCAAGGATCGAAGGGAAATTCAAATTCAAAGTTCAAATTTAAATATTTGAATTTTCGAGTTTATTTTAGTTTAATTCAACTAGGGAAGAGTTAAAATTAAATTTGAGGTTTTTAAAAAAAAATCTAATTTGAATTTTGAAATTTATGTACTGACCCTTTAAGAATTCGACTATTCGCCTCCTTAAACCTGCCGAATTGATGTTTTAGCCTATGGGGGATGTCCTGGAATCAATTTGGAGACATCCTGAAAATCACATTTTTTTTTTTTTGGTGAAATTTTTTTTCCGAATTATTTCGAAATTTCAAATTCATGGAAAATCTGACCCTTGATAAATCTGCCCCTATATTTGTTTGTTATTTTGTGTGTGTAATTTTCTCACTATTTTTAAAGCACAAATATTCATTAGCATCTGAAGAGGTGTATGGAACCTTACAGATGCAAAACAACAGACAATAAACACCATGTGTATGACTTTGGGATACACCAGCAGCTTTGTTTTGTTCCAGCAACCCCCAACCTTCCAATTGTTATTCACTCGATCTCCTTGTTATTCTGATGTTCCACTGTTGCCATAGCAACTCTACTGCATCCTCCCATCAACGTTGTAGTCTGAAGCTTGTGCAACATAAAAGCAGCAGGAACGAGGCTAAGGAAAAAATCATTATAGGGGCTGCTGTTTCACTGCATTATTTTAATTGTTCCTACAGTTGAATAATTTTATTTGTCTGGTAAGAGAAGGAATGAAGTCGAACATTTTATCCTTTAATCTATATAACAGGGGTGTCGTTGAGAAAATATTTAATGTTCTAAAAACATTTTTCCTGCAGACCCTCAGCTACCCCCCACAATAAAAATATTCTGCTTTTAACCTTTTAAAGTGCAAGAGCAACAAACGAGCCAAGAGAGAAAAGGCAGCCTTGTGATTTAAACCTATGGAATGTATATGCAACTGAGAGAAAACTCAACATACACATGACTTGCTAAAATATTGCATGTCAAAAATGCTATACAATGTTCAAAACTGTTATTTGTGTCTTGCCTTAGATTAATTATAATAATATATATAATAGATACAGACAGACCAAAAGGACTTAACACTTTAACATTTATCTGGCTCAAGGCGATACTGCTAATTCAAAAATTCTTAATTACAAGGTACAAAAAATTCAATGTAAGCACACAGAGAACATAAAACATTAAACCATACTTTTTAATATTAAACATCAAAAATGAAATTAGCATCAGCATTTAATAATCAGCCTTGTAGCATCAGCTTATATTACAGTACAACCTCATTTTCTGCTTGATAACTTGTGACAACCCCTAAGCTCAGCTTCTCAACAGCTGCTCAGAGCCCACTGAGCATGTGCGTGTCACAGGCACTTTCCAAGATGGTGACCCCCTGTGACAAGTTTGAAGTCCTGGATCATTGCTGCTATTGAGAAGCTGAAACTTTAGGCTGGTGGAATAAGTTCAGTATATAAAACATGGCATTTTGTAGCCATGTTCATTTTTAGGGTTCAGTTCTCCTTTAAGCAATGCAGCATTAATGTTACCCTATGGGGGGCATGTGCAAAGCTTTTTTTGACACATACACAACCTAAAGCAATAAGTGATTGTTGCATCACTGTGTGAGGTGGAGAATAATTGGATTTGATTATTTACAGACAGAACCATAGCAAAATATTTATCTAGTTGGTATTTTAAACCAGTTAATTGCGCTAATAATAACATTCACAGGACATTTTTGGAAACTTTAGGACAAAATTTTGGTGAACAATCTAGGAATACATTATATACAATCAGGGAAAAACGCCCACTGAAATGCATTATTAATTGGCGGTATCACAAAAAAATCAACGTAAAATGCGGGAAAATTAAAATCAGTGTAAGTAAAATTGAGGTTTAATTCTATTATATAATACTCATTGACTAAAACATGAGTGACTGGAAGCAGAATACAGCTGTGTTTATACGCCTTTATTTAAACAAATGTTCATTTAATTACAATGCAACAGTTATGCATAAATTATATCAGGCATAATAATATGTGCCACATATAAGTTAGATATCTGATATATTGTGACCAAAGCAGAGTTTCACAAATAAAGACCTAGAAAGCTTTTCACACACTGTTGGCTTGACATTTGAGTTAGGAGGAGGTTAGAGCTGAAAAGCAAACCAAGCAGAACACAATGATTCCAAGAAAAATAAATGAAATTCCCCTTAATGTTTGTGTATCTTGGTTTCTCAAACAAGCATAAGCAGCGGTCCATGGAAAAGGGTCTGTTATATTCTAATTAGTAGAAAAACCTGCAAACAATTCAAACTCATGCTAAGAATCTTCTAATTTTAGATTTAAGGTGATCACAAGTTCTGCCTTCTCATAGGGACTGGCTAACTTGAGCTATACAAAGTGGTTGATTTCATCATTGCAGATGGGGCATCATGGAGTCTTTGCCAATATAAAATCTTATTGGCTGATGCTTTCCACTATCTGTTGAAATGGAAGAGAAATGGATAACAATGTCCTTCACCTTGCATTGAGACCACTTTGTTTGATCAAATGGCCAAAAAGCAGGCCAGTGCCATTTCAAACCAGGTAAAAGGTAAATCTGATCATTAAAAAATACAATTCCTATCCTGCTTACTAACACCTCTTGTTGATGTATATGTTTATAAATTCAAAGAGAGTTAAATACTCAGGGCAAACATCAAGGTCCCAGGTAACGTCAGTCATTATTTCCTGCAATTCTAAATAATCACCTCTATGGGTGGTTTAAGCTATTGTAAATAGAAAAAGAAATTAAACAAAGGGAAATTGAAGGCTATTAGTAATGTATCTTAAAAAAACTGCTTTTATAGGCTCATATAATTTTTTTCCTTTTGATTATACTGTACAAGTTAAAAAGGATGATAATTATACCCCATGCACAGATACTGTGCAACCGTAAGACTTCAAAGAGTGTGCAATAATTGCTCCTATAATGATTATTTAGAGAAAACAAACTTTCACAGGTGTATCTGTCTAACTAATATGGTTTGTAAAGCAGAAATGCTGCTATCTGATGGGATCTAAACATAGTTGAAATGGGCCATTGACTTAGCTTTACCTGTTGTGCACAAGCACAAAAAAAAAACAGATTTGAGGTCATTAAAGTTGACACCTGGCCGGTATTTTACTGGCCTGGTCGGTTAAAATGATGATTAATCCCAATGTTATTAATGGGGATAAAAGATAAATCTATAGGAAGGCCGGTATTTTTTTCCGGAAAAGGTGGCAACCCTAAGGTCATTATACATAGGCCAAACTGTGATTTATCTGACCATTAAGGTAACAGCTTCATAGGTCAGGCGAAGCTGTGCAGGTCAAATAGTTCAGTTCCTTAGATACATCTAAGAACAGCATACTATCAGGGAGTTATGGTTGTTATGTGACCAACAAGGAGCATCAGGCATTTGGAAACCTATAAGATGGCAGGACAGTGTGCTGAAATCACACCCCAAGGTAGCAGCATATACACAAATAGCTGGGCAGTAAAGATCCAAATTGTCCAGAGTGGGCATGTATGGATACAGTAAAAACATCAGCTGGTAAGAATTTGCTTATTGACCAAGGGTAGTTCTTACACATTGCTTTAATGTTGTCCTAGTATGGATGAGTTAGAGAGAGAGAGATTCCAACAATAGAAGCACTCCCGGACTTCATAATACGGTGAAAAGTAGGAAAAAAAATATTGTCAACGTTTTGGTCCTACCATAGACCTTTGTCAAGACAAGGTAGTACTGAAACATTGACAATAAATAAGTCCTGGAGTGCGTTTATTGTTGGAATCTCTATGTATGAAGCTTGAGACAGCACCTAGGCATGTGAAAATTACTTCATTTGGAGTGCACCACACATGGGACTATATATATACAGTACATATAATCAAAAATTTGGAAAAATTCAAAAACCAACATGCTGCGAACATAGATTACCAGCATAAATGTAGCAGTGGACCTGGGGGGTGAGGGGATAAGCCAATGAAATATGCAACTAAATGAAGGGTTAAACTTTAGAAATATGTCTATAATATAAAAGCTTCTATCAACAATATAACTGTTTTATTGAGTTTCCTATAGGACAAATTTGTACCTTACTCTATTTGTCACTTTTGTGGTTTCAGAATGTAATGTTAGTAATCAGGGAGTGATATAAACATAGTGAGAAACTGCTTTCTCTGAACAATGTTTCTTCTTCAAAAAAAAAAAATTCCTCAGACCTTGCATTCCACTATAAACTGTAAGTGTGTTGCTAAGAAATTATGTTTATCTAAGGACAGACTTCTTTTGTCAAGGTTAACAGATGGGTTTGTCAGAACAGAGGTCCATCTCTTTGTTTCGTAGTGTTGATTTCTAGTACAAAAACAAAAACTAATATCAGTTCAGCCAGTGGAAATTTGAATATCAACTTCTCATTGTAATACTTTCTATATTCCATACCTGTCGGCCTCATAAACCCAGACCCACATGTACAGTACCCTGTTCATACATTTTGTTACAGGTAATGGCTTCTAGTAGGTAATTTATGGCATAAGCTTATATGGTTATGATCTGGTTACCTGGGTGGCGTGTTGTAATACAGACTTTACATGGCACTGCATGTAAATACTGCATTCATTGATTACTATAGCTGTCATCAGAAATAAATACATAAAATAAGTCTAGTGTTTTGGCATACAGTCTTCATCTGTAGGGTGGTAGGTACAGACGTACAGTTATCTAAGTGCCTGTGGTACTGTCCAATGGTTCTTTGCACAACAGCTTCCTCAACTAATCCAATTGCCCTTTGGGGGTAAGGAATACATTTTTGGACAACAAATTGGACCCAAGTTTAGGGCTTCCTCTTAATCTTGTTGATGAACAACTTTTTTTCAATCCCATCTGCCATTTAGCTATGTGCAGGGTCTTATCACAAATGATGGGGGAGGCTAAATTAGAGATTATGAAATATTTAATATGTGGTCAGTTGGATGGAAAACAGTAAAGGTGGCCATACACGGGCCGATAAAATTGGCCCATGTATGGGGGCCCCCGACGGGCTTCCCCGATCGAGATCTGGCCGAAAGTCGGCCAGATCTCGATCGGATGGGTTTAAAAATCCCGTCGGATCGTGGCCGCATCTGTTCGTTGATGCGGTCCCGCGATCCGACCGCCCGTTTGAGAATGCTAGGATCCGATCGTTGGGCCCTAGGGCCCACGATCGGATCTGCCCGATATTGTCCACCTCAAGGTGGGCATATCGGAGGGAGATCCGCTCGTTTGGCGACATCGCCAAACGAGCGGATCTATCCATGTATGGGGACCTTAAGCCGGCAATACAATTTACCACAGATATCATGTCTGTGGCTGTTAGCTATCTATAGCATTACTATAACAAGGTAAAGAAATTATGAAGGTGGTGGTAACTGCAAAAGCATGTGAATATCTTAAATAAGAAGCTGTTCCCATACAAAATGTAACTAAAAGCATTTCTTAAATTTTGCCAAAGCTAAAGACAATCACAATGTAACCACTGATGCAGAATAACATTTTTATTTTGCAGGGTAAAAATTCCAAGTGTTCAAGGATGCTGAAATACCTCTTCATTAGAAGAGGCATTTCTTTGCAAAAGAAAAAAATTATATACATAAAGTGCATCACCTACTGTCCAAAATGTTAATGGATGTTCCCTACTGAAAATGTGATTTGCAGGTCTGTGATTAACAGATTTGTGAAGAAGCAGAATAACAAAACAGTGAGACTTTTGTGCAAATTGGAATCTTGGCTGGAGGGGAGCCAGTGTCTCAGTGGTAGATAGATAATGTTTTCAGTGGCAATTACATTTAGAAATAACTTTTAATAAAAATGAACTGTTAAATTAAGTTGCTATGACTTCTCTTTATGCAACTTCCCCTTTAAGTCATTTAAAACCCAGTTTTATAAACAAGCCAAGACATTTTGGAGAAGGAATCAAGCTAAAAACAATACATGGAAGCTAGAAGAGGACAATGGCAAAGCTATCAAAGGTGGAAACCATTATGGTGGAATGGTTCTTAAAAATAGTGTTCTTCCCTTTACATAACAGCATATATATAGTTGACCTGCTTGACCCACTCCCTATCAGTCATGTCAAAACAGTGACAAGGGCTCAGAGAAAAGGTTGCACAGATTCCAAGTGTCATTTTGGGTCACTGCAGAGATACAAACTGTATTGTTACAACTGAAATGTTTGGACAGGCAGAATGCAAACAAAAAATGTGTATCATTGGACTCTTAAGATGGATAAAGTTGCTTTGATTGGAGCTTATAAGCATAGAGAGCACATCCCTAATTAACAATATTCTGCTTTACAAGCTGAAAAGCTTCTGTATTGGAAATAACAACCATATATAATATGGGAATTGTGCAAGTTAACTTTTAGAGGCACATTTATTAAAGGGGTTGTTCACCTTCCAAACACTTTTTTCAGTTGTTTTTAGATTGTTCCCCAGAAATAAAGACTTTTTTCAATTACTTTCCATTATTTTTTTTTAACGTTTTTTCCAAAATCTAAGTTTAAAGTTGAATGTTCGTGTCTGTGGTGTTTGAGTCTGGCAGCTCAGTAATTCAGACTCTGAACTGTTACAATTTTGCAACATTTAGTTGATACATTTCTCAGCAGCATCTCTGGAGTATTAGCAACTATTGTATCAATTCTAACAGCTGCCTGTAATGAAACCCAGAGATTATGCTCAGCAGGGACAAAGATAAGAAATGTATCAACTAAATGTATCAATTTAGAACAGTTTACAGGATCGGCGACCCCCCCTCCCAGAGCTGCTTTAGAAGGAGAGAAATGACACTTTAAACTAGTTGTTTGAAGGTGAACAACCCCTTTAAAGGTCGAATTTCGAATTCATGTGAGTTTTTTTTTTACTCTATTAAATTTCGAATATATACTAAAAATTCGACTGTGTTGTTATTTATTAAAAAAAAACGGAATATCTAAAACTGGCACTAATTTTACCGACTTGAAAAAAACTCAAATGTCAGGAAGGTTAGTAACGTCCAAATTGGTCCCTTGACCTCTCCCATTGACTTATACATGAACTCGGCAGGTTTTAGGTGGCGAATAGTCAAATTCAAATTTTTAAAGGGTCAGAGTTTGATGAAATTCAAATTCAAATTAAAACTCGAATCAAGTTTGGATAATTCACAATTCGAATTTGAGAGTTTTGACCATAAAATAAATCAATCTGCCCCTTAGTATGTTATAGAATGGCCAGTTCTAAGCAACTTTCAAAATGGTCTTCATTATTTATTTTTTAAAGGTTTTAATAATTTGCCTTCTTCTTCTTACTCTTTCCATTGACCCTATCTAAAAAAACAAATGCTTTGTAACGCTTAAAATGTATTGTTACTACTACTTTTGAGTATTCATTGTTCTTTTCAGGCCCTCTCACTGCTAAGTGAAAAGTTAAACTAAACTTAAAAACCAAAAATAATAAAAAACAACTACAAATTGTCTCAGAATATCACTCTCTGCATCATAATACTGTTACATAACAGTAAGCCATCAGGTGCTTACTAAGCATAAAAATGTTGTAATGATCAGAGAATTGTAAGAGTTTCTTATGGAAAAGTATGCCTGAACTAGGATTTGTCCTAAATTTTGGCAGAGCACACACAGCACCACAGGGTGACCTACAGCTAATACCCGATTAGAATTATATATATATGTAGAGGCACAGGGTACACCAATACCCATGTGGTAAGCCACTTGAAATGGAGCAATATTTTTAATGAATTGCATGCAGGAAGCTTGGCACTTTGTTCACAAATAAGGTACCTTTTACATTCCATTTATATATGCATACTTGCAGCCAAATCCATTAAAGCAAATACCACAGAACATAAAACATTCAGGAACGGTGCAATTAATTCTACCGGATAACAATGTCTAGAGCATTCCTTGAGTCATACCCTTTATTGTTCCAAGATGAACTACTTTTATTCACTGAAGATATATTGTTCCTGATCCCATTAAAATGGGCCAGTTATGGTTTCAGTAATAATCCATAGCTTTAATACTCCCGGCAATACTGTGAATTCTGCCAATACCACATGCAGTGCAGCTTTCTGAAGCGGCTGGTAGCATTTGGAGGAGCATTTGTCTGAGACAATTTGCTGAGCATTGTCTGGTGCTGTGTTTCACTCTGCCAAAACCTAAGCCAAGGATTTTATCAGATTTAAAGGAGCTGTATGCCCCCATTTCAACATGTGCACAATTAATAGGGCTTGTGCTGAATTTATTTTTTACCTGTCATTTTCATCGGGAAACATCTATGTTATTTTCTGAGCTACACAGGGCAAACAGAGAAATTGAAACTACTCAATGTCTGACTCTTTGTTTGGTAGAATATAACCAGTGCACAGATAATCTCCTTGCATAAGGGATTTCTGCTTACAAAACAGTCACAACAAGGGGGAAGGGCTGTAAACTAATAATCTAATTACTGGATCTATCTACAAGGACTAAACATGAAGCAGCTTTAGTTCAGAGAAATAACAAAAAGTTTCATTTATTGTGTTATCATGTTTAAACGGGGCATTCTGCGCTATTAATATAAAGCCCGTTAATAATAAATTTAACAGTAGATATATATATATATATAGATCCTTGAGAAAAGGTCCCCATGCGGGACCGAAACGTCGGATAAGATGTGATTTTTGACAAATAAATCTACATGAATTCACCAAAACTACAGTGAGTGCTGATCTTCTTTCCATATATATGAACCACATTTGGATCGAGCACCACTGGCTTTACCTTTTGGTTTGTGTGCGGGCACTGTGGGACTTTATATATATATATATATATATATATATATATATATATATATATATATATATATATATATATATATAAATCACTTCTGATTTTTGTAGGGCATTGACCTACCTTCATTTTTTTAAAAATAGTTAAAAGTTTGCATTTGTTCATCCAACGCCTACAAATAAACTCTCTTGTCTTATTTTGATTCTTTTCTCATAAATAACATTTGGCCCCTACAGTACATACAAAACACATATTAGTTGGTGCTATGGTCCTGTAACTCATATTATAATAAATAATCATTTCAACAGCTTCTCGAAGTACCAGCAGAAACATATGGAAATAATGTTGGATTTTGTCTACACTATACTGGGATATCCGCAGCCAAACAATAAATATAAAAATCACCAGCTTTTATTCATCTGCATGTTCCATGTTAAAGGAGAAATACACCCTTAGACATACAGGACTTATATTGTCTTTGTTTTCCGGTACAAGTTCAGTAAAACATATTGGCATAGGCTATTGTATCCAGTGATCCTTATTTTTAACATATTCATGCACGCAAAAGGTGCCACGAAATTTTTGTATCAGAGCAACCTGTAAAATGGACATATATTTTTAATTATTTTCATAATTCATCTATCCTCACTATAGTGGTGTTCTATTTTTGCTTGCCCTTACCTTTACTGAATAATTGTCCATATCATAAGCACAAAGTCCTTCCGAATTTGACCTGATGAGGAAATGCTTTAAGATGCAGAGCTTCAATGGCTAGATTGTTGTTGCTTACCTTTCCCTGAAGTGCAATTAAAGTTAATAGGCAACAGAATCCACAAAAGATATACACAAATGCACATGTTTAACCTTCTCCTGAACCCACAAAAAAGATAAAAAGCCTCTGGATAGATCTATTTTATTTATTTCTGTGATTTTTAGTTTCTTTGCCATTTAGATTAGCTATTAGCATGAATCTGAATTTGCTTTCTTGTACTTGGTTGCCTGGAACATTCAATCAAAATTACAATTATTTATAGAACTTAAGCTTTTGTTTAATGTAAAATTCATGAAGTCCAAGATTTATTACCAATGCAAATGTATGAACTTCTGCTTGCCTATGTGCAGATTAATTTCCCTGGTGGCAAAAGGCCTATCTGAACTGCCAGATAGGAAACCACTGGATAAAAAAAGGTCTTTCAACCACTAATTGCTTGCAAGAGGAAGCTATAACCTATATTTTTATAATAGGGTTGAGCTTATACCTATGATGCAGAGTTTTTCTTATCTACCTAATTCTATTTATACAGGCATGGAAAGGTAATCTGGTCTGTTATTGTGTATCCCTTGATATTCACAATCTTTATGTACATCTAGAAATCTTTTCTAAATAAACGGAAATGATGAGCATTATACTTTTTAATGTACAGGAAAGGTAACCAGTTCCTGATAAACCTGACCATATTGTTTTTATGTTATAGGGGCGTTAGATACTAGGATCAGCAGGGACAGGGACTGATGTGAATGATATATAATGTCTGTAAAATCTATTGGTGCTCTATAAAAAAAAATATAAAAAGCTCTACAAGGAATTAGGTCTTCCTCGGGACGAGAGAGTTTCATAATCCTCTGCATGGCACATTGTGGGTCAAGCTATTTCAAGCTAAAGGTTTTAGAAAAGAAAGAAGAAAGCTGTAGTAAACAAATGCTGACAGAAGTGATTCCGCTGGGACATGCAGCAACTTTAATTAAATCTTTTTGCTGGGAGCTCAGCAAAAGAATCAGATATATAATAAAAGAAGCTGACACACATAACAATTGGTTGTTTCTATCTACTGCTGTCAAGCATAATGCTAAGTATTTTTTTTTGCTGTGACAGAACTATAAGCTAAAATGCACAGTAATGAAAGGCCATGAACAAAACATGCAGCATGCAGTACATTCAGCTTTACAATGGCAAGAACAATATGTCAGACTTTCAGTTTTTTAAATGTCCAATCCATACAACCATTTAGGCAGAAACTTAACAAAATGGGCTTCCACACAGAAGCTTTATGCTATAATAAAATGGAAAAATCAACTAGGATGACATATAAGCCTAGGTACCTTGTTTTTTAAAGGTTGCTTTAAAACACCTTTAAACAACATATACAGGTATGGGATCTGTTATCCAGAATGCTTGGGACCTGGGGTATTCGGATCTTCCTGCCTTAAGTCTACTAGAAAATCATGTAAACATTAAGGGGCCGATTCATTGACTTCGAGTGAAGGATTCGATGGTAAAAAGCTTCGAATTTCGAAGTTTTTTTGGGCTACTTCGACCATCGAATGGGCTACTTCGACCTTCGACTACGACTATCGAAGGATTCGAAGTAAAAATCGTTCCACTATTCGACCATTCGATAGTCGAAGTACTGTCTCTTTAAAAAAAACTTCGACCCCCTAGTTCGGCAGCTAAAAGCTACCGAAGTTAATGTTAGCCTATGGGGAAGGTCCCCATAGGCTTTCCTAAGTTTTTTTGATCGAAGGATATTCCTTCGATCGTTGGATTAAAATCCTTCGAATCGCTCGATTCGAAGGATTTAATCGTTCGATCGAAGGAATAATCCTTCGATCGTACGATCGCAGAATTTGCGCTAAATCCTTCGACTTCGATATTCGAAGTCGAAGGATTTTAGTTCCTAGTCGAATATCGAGGGTTAATTAACCCTCGATATTCGACTCTTGATGAATCGGCCCCTAAATAAACCCAATAAGCTGGTTTTGCTTCCAATAAGGATGACTTATTCTTAGTTTGGATCAAGTACAAATTACTGTTTTATTATTACAGGGAAAAAGGAAAGCACTTTTAAAAATTAAAATTATTTGATTACAACGGAGACTATGGGAAACCACCTTTCCATTATTCTGAGCTTTCTGTATAATGGGTTTCCAGATAACGGATCCCATACCTGTACTAAAAAAGGGACATCTTTGGTTTAGGTTAAATAATAAACAGTGAAGGGGTCATCACCCAGGTGCAGAAAAAGGCAGGAATCAGTCATTGTTTGCACTCTGCAAAAATAGCCACATGTCTATATGCTCTTTTTTGAAGAATGTCCTTCAATCTAGAGTATGTCCTCACCTACCTCCCGAACGTATGCGTCATTTGGACACACAAGCTAGGAAACATCAGGAGAAGCAGTCCATAAAGTGGAGCTGTCCTCACAGAATGCCCAAAAGCACTGACAAGGAAAGGGCTAGATGTGGCTCCTGGTGCCGTGCTTGGCCCTGGTGCAAGGAGCAGAAATCACCTTACCCTGGGTAACAAGTGATTCTTAAGTGAGTGAATTCTGTCTTCTACCATAGCACTTATACTTGATCTATCTCTTTTTTTCAGTCTTTGGTTATATCAAGTTGATCATTCTTACACCAAACACCAGAAGGTGGGGGGGAGGCCTGATTGTCAGTGGCTGTGTGTCCAAATAAACAATTCTACATAGACCTATGGCAAATGTAGAAGTGTAGTGACCACTAAGAGAATGCCTCAATAGTTAAAGAGCT
Source organism: Xenopus laevis (assembly GCF_017654675.1). Taxonomy (NCBI): domain Eukaryota; kingdom Metazoa; phylum Chordata; class Amphibia; order Anura; family Pipidae; genus Xenopus; species Xenopus laevis. The sequence continues at coordinate 75,348,693 of NC_054384.1, forward strand.
GTTTCTCTTCAAATAGGAATAAGAGGGTTGCAGAAAAGAAGTAATGTTTTGACATCACACATGGCATAGTTACCAGACCGTGCCTTTCACACTTTTATTTTTTAAAAGCACATACATAATAAAACATTGCTGTTAGCTTTAGTGGGTAAAAATACAATTTTATTTGCCCAGCAAAACCTAAATGAGAGGTTTTATCAACCAGAAACACACACTCAATGAACTGAAGAAAAGGCAATTAATTGCTACATGGAAAAAAGTAATTATTTTTGCATAAAACCTTTTGAGAAGTTAAGAGTGGCTATGTTTTCTCTATTTCACAGTGCTTGACTATTTCACTAAATGAGAATCTCTTTACAGAACAAAAAAATGAAATTAGTGCTGTTATGACTCAACTCTTTCTCTTTTTACTGTGTTTTTAGTGTAGCCCTGCAGAACAAATGATTGAGGATGTTGATGACTACGCAAGATAAACAATATTTTTGTAGGTTTGGGGAAAATATAGGCCACCCTTACAGATTTAGGGTCTGCTCACACTAATGGTGTGGATGGTCATAAACCAGAGAGCAACTAATTGTTTTAATTTATAAAGGCGCCCCTCTCAAACTGTGGGTTTTTGTGTAGTTTTTTTGTATTCCCACACAAGCAGCCAATATCATAACCTTTCATCCCTTGTCAATGGGCTGGGGGGGTCAATATTGGTGCTTGCCTTTAGTAAACACTAGCCTATTTGATGCCTTCATCCTCTGCATAAGGCAGGGGTCCCCAACCTTTTTAACCTGTGAGCAACATTCAGATGTAAAAAGAGTTGGGGAGCAACACAAGCATGACAATTGTTACTGGCTGGTTTAAAATTAGGACTGTGATTGACTAGTGGTAGCCCCTATGTGGTCTGGAAGCCTACAGGAGGCTCTGTTTGGCAATACACATGGATTTTATACAACTAAAACTTTCCTCCAAGCCTGGAATTCAAAAATAAGCATTGCTCTGAGGCCACTGAGAGCAACATCCAAGGGGTTGGGGAGCAACATGTTGCTCACGAGCTACTGGTTGGGGATCACTGGCATAAGGTATGGACCTTTATTGTTTAATAATGACCTGTTGCATGAAGAACCCCTATATGTGATATGTTTACTATGCTCTCCAGTACACACAGTCTTACACTAGAAAGTGGCTTTGGAACGAAAATATATGGTTTGGGATCTGTTTTCCAGAAACCCATTAAGCAGAAAGCTCCAAATTATGGAAAGCTCATCTCTCATAGACTCTACTTGAATCAAATAATTTTAAAACATATTTCCTTTTTTCTCTGAAAAAAGTTGCGGTATTTGGGCAGGCAAATCCAAAAAAAAAGTTGTGGTATTCAAGCGTCAAATCAGAAAAAGTAGCAGATTCTGTTTTTTTTTAACGATCTTATCAAGACTTTTCCGGCACAAAAATGTAATGATAAATGAAGGGAAAGTTCTGTGTGGGTTTGGTTGGAGTGGCTTTCCAAAAAATAGTGAGATAAAATTTGGATTTTGATAAATAACCCCCTAGGTATAAAACATGAAGAGACTCCATTTAACAGAGTATCACCCTTGATCCATGAAACAAGATATAGCATCTGATTGTAAATGTTATCTTTAAAGTTACCCTAAGGGTAAGGGCACACCTGGAGATTCGGGGAGATTTAGTCACCCGGCGACTAATCCCTACTTCACAGCAATTAGATTTCCGAAGTTGCCCGAAGTTTCCTCACGAGTAAATTTTGGGCGACTTCGGAAATCAAAGAGCCATGAGTGCATTGTCGCAGGCGTTTTTTCAATGAAGCCGGGAAGCAGTTCGTGGAGTTTAGTCGCCCCCAAAGAAGAGGCAATTAGTAGGGATGTAGCGAACAGTTCGCCTGCGAACTTGTTCGCGCGAACTTCGACCGTTCGCGTCCGCCTAATGTTCGCGAACGTTTGGGAACGTTCGCAATTTGAGTTCGCGACCATTCGACCGCTAAAATCGAACGATTTCCATTCGTTCGAACGATTTCCATTCGTTCGAACGATTAAAATCCCTCGACCGTTCGATTCAAATGAAAATCCTTCGATCGAACGATGAAAATCCTTCAAACGTTCGAATCGAACGAAAAATCCTTCGAACGTTCGAATCGAACGATTTTGCGGGTGTTCGAAGCTCGCGAACGGTTCGCGAACCGTTCGCATTTTTTGCCGGTGTTCGCGAACGGCGTTCGCGAACACCAAAACGGCGGTTCGCTACATCCCTAGCAATTAGTTGCCGGGCGACAATCTCCAAGTGTGCCCTTACCCTTAAATGCTGTACACAGATACCACTACGAATAGAATAGGCCAGAGACAAAAAAGTGAAGGTTCTACATTTATACAAGTACCAGAGTTTTAATTCTATTAACCAAAATGAGTGTTACAATGACTGCAGCTGCTGCAGCGATTTACAGACAGTGAAATTTGGTTTAACAAGTAAACTCTGCCAGAGAGATTAGCTCAGCCTAGGTAATAGAATTTTAGAAGATTAGAATTCTTAGAAAACTTAATTTGAACAAATGCAGATAATGAATTACATCCAGGCCCTGTTCTAGGCAAAGATAAGACAAAACACTTTTATACAGATATGCAAAAGTCTCCAGCTGCCATACAATCCCTCAAGTTGGACTGTGGAAAATATTTTAAAAATCATACTACTAAAAATAAAACAACACACGCTAGTCACATTTCCCACAGTGATTAACCTTACTTATCCATTTGTTTTCTATTATTCCTTCACTGAGTTCCAAACATATGAGGCTGTGCTTGACTGCAGGGTGAAATTTACAGTATCAAGAGTTTCATTTGAAACCTGGAGGGAATTTTATAGTACAGAATTTGTTTTGTAGCTTTGTCCAATTCTGACTTTTTCTAATGCTGCTAACCTCACACCGACTGAAAACCAAATGACATTCCAGAAAGAATAGTAAATAATCTTACCTTTTTTTTATAGAGATTAAGACCAGATTCAGTAGAGAACACATCCGGCAACAGAATAGTCACAAAGGAAAGAGAAAAAAAAGAAGAAAATACACGTTATTAATAAATCAACAACTATCTGAACCAAAGATACCCAAACATTCATTACAAAATTTTAACTGAAGGACATTTAACAATAATGCACTTATTTATATTATTTTATTTCATTTGTTTTTGTTGTATTTTGGGAAATAAATTGAAATCTGTGATATACTCGGATGACTCAACCATCAAATCAGTACAGGTATGGGGCCTGTTATCCTGAATGCTGGCGTTTTCCAGATAACAGATCTTTCTGTAATTTGGATCTTTATACTTTTAGGGGGTTATTTACTAACCTATGAATGCAAAAATCACGAAAAATGTGTGATTTTTTTTAATAAAATCAGACTTTTAAAAAAAAAAATTCAAAATTTTTTCGGAATTTACTAAACCCTGAGGATGGGAAATGTTAGAATCTGAAAATCCGGCATCTCAGACCTGTCAAGGTTGCATATGGGAGAAGTCAAAATGATTTTTTGATGTGCGCTGGGTTTTTTGGCAATACCCCAAAGTTTACGGTCAAAATTCTGAGTTTTTGGGGAAAAAATCCGGAAAAAAAAAACTGTACAGAAAACTGTATGAAAAATCTGAAAGAATTGTGAAAATCTGTTTTTTCACATTTTTTTCCGGATTTTTCCCCGCAAACAAAATTTTCAGGAAAGTGTATTAATTAATAAGACCAAAAAACCTGTCCGGATTTGGTTGTAGTTTTTTTCAGAAAAATATTGAGACAAGTTCGGACTTTGATACATAACACCGTCTACTAGAAAATCATGTTAACATTAAATAAACCCAATAGGCTGGTCTTGCTTCCAATAAGGATTAATTATATCTTAGTTTGATCAAGTAAAATATATTTAACATTTTTAACATTGTTTTTTGTTAAGAAGTATAGCGCACAGGCCTAGTTTGCCAACTATTCTGGCACTCAAACTTCATTAGTATGTAAGTATGGGGCTGCTCCTGCCATGAGGCACGGTGAGAACCATGCCTCAGGTGGCAGCGAGCGGCCTGTTACAGGTATTTTTGATGGCACAATCCGTCCTAGCCAAACACGCGCTGTGGCCCCGCCCCTTTTGCCGTCATGAGCCGCCCCCTTTGACGTCATGACCCACCCTTTTGATCCCGCCCCCTCCTCCGGCCGTTGGAACTTTTATTACAAGGTGGCAACCCTAGTTATAAACTAAAATTTGGCTCCATTATTGCAGAGATTCAGTTTTTGCTCTCATAGCACTAGCGATGCTGTCCCCCTTTTAAGCCGGGGACAGAATTGCAGAGCGGGAGTTGTGCGGCATCTGGGCTGCTACTTCAGATGGCAGCAGCCCGAGAAACAACCCTGCACCCAAACCATTGCTACTTGGGGCATGAATTGTTCCCTGCATGTATTTAAATAATAATGGCAGAAAAGATTAACTGAGTTTTGCAAATACAGGGATAGACGGCACTTTTATTATAATATTGTATAACAATTTAGCAGTCCTAACCTACAGAACAAACCTACTTTATTACCAAAATGTGCAGGTCTTTCAGCTACTCAACCTAGATTTCTGGATTGCAAATGACCCCATTAATATGTTTTCACTGTGTCTGAGAATAGTTACGCTAACGAGCAAGTTCTTCAGCTTTTTGTTTTATAACTGCTTTCTCTCCAAATTAATTTCTGAACAAGAATGAGTCTTTTGTGCACTGGCTTCCAGCAAAGCCCTACACTTAGGAAATTGCACTTCCACCAGGGGTGAAGGAGTAGCAAGACAAGCCCACTCTTTGTATCTCTATGTCCCCACATCCGCATCACAAACACAATGCCATTACTAATTTTGCATTGATGAACTACACAGAAGTGAGAGTTCAGCAAAATGCCCTCCAGAGTTGAAGTACACTGGGTGAAAATGTGAAAAAGAATAACTAATGTGCTAACTCATTAAGAGCCAGAATGGAATATACAGCGGAAAAATTATTTGAAAAAGGATTTACTGGAGAAGAGTCAAATAACAATTTAGAGGGCCACTATAGCTGGGAAATTCCTATAAATAGGAGCCTATTGACTAACATAATTTTTATTTTTACAATCTTCATAAAGGCCCAACATGTTCCACAGGTTTGAACATACAAATACAGGTATATAATACCTGTTATCCAGAATGTTCAGGACTTACTGCATAATGGATCTTTCCATAAGTTGAATCTTCATACCGGAAGTCTACTTCAAAATAATATAAACATAAAATAAACCCAATAGGCTGGTTTTGCTACCATTATGGATTAATTCTATCTTAGTTTGTATCAAGTACAAGGTACTGTTTAATTATTACAGAGAAAAAGGCAATAATTGTAAAAAATTTGGATTATTTGGATAAAATTGAGTCTGTAGGAGACGGCCTTTCCATAATTCTGGATAATTTGTTTCTGAATAATGGATCCCATACCTGTATAATAAAATTGCATTATTTTGACATTTATTTTAATATGGCTTTCCCCTGTTATTTAGATGTATTTTGTGAAGGGGGCAGGAGGAGTGTTTGACCCAACTTGCTGTAGCTAATAGAAGGATGATTTTATTGCTTGGCTTTACTTTCAGTGCCTTCTGTTATGTTGCATTTGATTCACTAGTCCAAATAATAATTTTCATTTTCATGTGGGGAAAAAACATTGCACCAAACATCTTTTTTTTTTCATTGCAGCAACAATATTTCAATACAGGCAGTGTGGTTACTCTGAGAACTCAGTGTTTGTACTATATGGTAGCACTCCATAACCACTTGATGACAGAAAGGTTTTAACATATTATTCATATTTTAGAGTATAATGAAAGGTTGTCATGTGCAATGAAGAAAAGGGGATGCTTAAGTGAATTCCCTTAGTAATTTAAATGTGTTCTCAACATAAATTGACCCAGGGCTTGTTTATCAAGACTTGATCAGTACTTTTAAATAACAGGTTAATGATGAAATGATGATTAGTTGCAAATGTGGGACTCTAACCTGTAGGGCCTAGACTAGAACACTAGAGGCAATTGGAACACCAAGGATCACTGACTGCTGACAGCAATGGTTAGTGAAACCCACAATTAGCACCTCAAAGAATATTATGCTGACTGTGTTAATCAGGCACTATACCTCCCAATTGTCCTGTTTTTTGTAGGACAGTCCGATTTTGACAGCTCAGCCCACAGTCCTGAGTTTTTATTAAAAAGTTCAGAGTTACTCCCGGACTGGTGCCTGAAATATAATTAAAATAAGAGGCTTCTTGGCAGAGAGCCCAAAACACTCAGCACCTGCACTTAGATACAGTACTTTTGTAGCAATTTAAAATAAGCAAAGATATAATTGTAACTAAACAAAAAACATGGCCCCAAACTCTCAGAAATGTGTTCAAACTTTCATAACCTGCTACATTTTGTAAAATGGACATGTGGGTGTGGCCATAAAATGGGCGTGGTCAAAAAATTCACCACATGCGGCAATCTTTTTATTTCTCTTTACATTTTTCAAATGTTGTGAAGTATGCTATACTCATGAGGAGTGGAAGACACCTTGATGACTCCTATTGCCCCCTACCTGTCTCCTAATTTGGGGATCATTTGGCAGAAGATGGGAATAGTAAAAAGGCTGGGGAATCATTAAGCCCTTTGGCAGTAATTGCTCCTCAGAAAACACCAGCATTAGTAGCTCTGTATCTACTTTACTGCTGATTCGCAGCACAGGATCTGGGGTGCTGTTAGTTACATGAGCTTACATGCACACTACAGTGTGTGTGTATATATATATATATATATATATATATATATATATATATATATATATATACACTATATAAAATACTTGTAAAAGCTTGCAGCAGTACTGATCATAGTAATTGTTTCAGTCAAATATGCAATCTGCCATATATTAAATACATTTTAGATAAGGGGGGCATTATGGTTTACAGAAATTAATATGATACTGCCTTATTTTTTACATGGTACATTACTTTTTTGCCCTAAAGTATTATCTATATAAGTACTATTATTTTCTTTCTGGAATTTCTCCTGCACCCCGATATTCAGAAAACAAAGCAGGAATTAAAATGGTGTCAACAGAGGAAAACTCTTAAGTAACTAAAAAAAGTATGTATTTGGTTGGCAGGAACCTAAAGTTAATGTTGGCAGGTAGTAAGGGCAGAGCTCTATGGAGAGACAAAATCATGTCTGTCTAATTGGTGTTGTACTTAGTAAACTGGCACAAGGGACCCATCTAAAAATGCTCAATCTGATCTAATTATATCTTATTATATATTAGTACTGAAGTCTACTTTTTTTCTTTCTTTACATTGACAAAACTGTGCTAGAAAGTATAACGTTACAGCTATAATTTGTCACAAAGCATTTGGTAACATATGTGCTCTTTTGCACTTTACATTTGCTCTTTTATAGAAATGTATCAATGTATCACAAATCCTGTTTTCTGGCTGTTCCTCCATCACTCCTGAAACTAGGCCATTGTAAAGATGTCTATTAAGCAGCTTAATTGAGGCAGAGAATCTGTCAAGTACCCAAACGTGAAATGCAAGCTTACAGAACAGATAAAGCAAGCCCTGGAAATATGTTTGTTTCATAAAAGAACTCATTAATGTGTCTACAGTGAGTGTCTATATACAGTAGATATCCTAAACCTGCTTCTATCAGTCATACATACTATGATATCTTATTCAGCTAGCTACATATGATGCAGACATTAGTATTACATCTGCAGGCTGGCACACCATTCATTTTGTGTATGTCAGATTCTTCAAGAAGAACCACCCTATCTACATAAAGAAATGGTCTTGCTTAAAACAAGAGTATCAGGAGCTAGTAACCAAAAGAGAAAAAACAAAAAACGCCAGGCACTCACAGATCCCACAAACAGGGTTGTAAAAGAATTGAGAACTTTATTTAGGCCACAAAAATAGAAGATTACATAGCCTTACACGTTTTGTGTTAATCATAGGCTGTACCTATGTATCTGGAGCTAGTAACCTAGACACCTAGGTGATGATTAAAAACCTAAAATGATTAATTAATGTACGTTTATACAGTATATATATATATATATATATATATATACACACACACACACATCTGCAACATCAAATTATTTATTAGTACAGAAATACTTATGAATAAAGAATAAATAACTGCACTCACAGGACTTGTGAAAAAATACAAAAACGTTTATTGAAAATATTTTTTCTATATATATATCTTCTCACAGACCTGGCTCTGATTCTCCACCACACTCCCCCACGAAAGGTAGAGGCAGAGTAATTGAAACTCTGTTTCCTTGTTCCATTTTGAAATGATGGATTACTGGACTTGAAATCGCTCTGCTTTCCAGATAATCTGTAGACTACAGAGGGACTTCAAGTCTAAGAATATATCACTTTAACATGGAATAAGGTAAGGGAGAGACTGAACGTGTCTCTGCAAAGACAAAAAAGATGAAGGGCTGGTCTGAAATGAGGTGGAGTGTGTATTGTAACTGTCACATATGCTGCCAATACTTTCCAGAATACTACTGTAATCCAGACCCAAGGCTGGATGGCATCTGCCATACCTTGAAAGCCAGTTTAGTCTTCATAATAAGCAGTCATCTGTTCACTTATGCGAAACCAGATACATGACCAGGTAAGTAGCGGACACCCAACATGACCCAAGGTAAGCAACTTTAATTTACCATAACATAACTACACATTTTTATTACATCAGCTTCAGACAGCTTCACTGTCTCTCAATAAACAGTAAAAACTAAAAATACTAGCAAAAAGATTAAGACTGATAAGGATCATCACAATATGGCAGATAATTGATCTTCACAATGTGGCAGATAATTGCAGGGCTACCGGTGCAGCAAAAAAAAATATGTTAGAAGTCAAAATCAGAGATGACAGATAAATTTAAGATATGACGATCCAAATAACAGAAAGATCCCCAGGTTCCAAGCATTCTGGATAATAGGTTCCATACCTGTAAATGATTTGTCCTATCCTTTCAGCAGTTTGTTGCACATTTTAAAAAAAGGACAATTCACAAACATGAGGTCTAAGCTGACCTTACAAGCAGTGCCGGGCCTATTCGGCCGGGCGCCCTAAGCAACCCGGCCAACTACTTCTCTCCCCGCCGTTTGCGCATTCGCAGAAGTGTGCTAGTGGAAAGGAAGCGTGAGTGCGCATGCGCAGAAGACAGTAAACTATGTAGAAGTACGGCCACAGATTCTGAACATAGCGGTCCGAGTTAGGGGAAGGCGTCAGAAGAGGTACGTGCCTGGCGCCCCTGTGCCTTTGCGCCCTAGGCAAGTGCCTCTTCTGCTCCTAGTTCCGGCCCTGCTTACAAGTCATTTTCCATGAGAGTCCTATATTAAAAATAGAAGTTACAATCCCTTTTTCCAAGTATGATGCAAACACAATGCAAACAAATTACTTTACACATTGTACACAACTGCTAGAGTAACAAACATTTAGAAGATGCCATAAAAAAACTACAAATATACAAATGAAGATGTTAATCTGAGCACCTTCCAAACACTAACTCATATTAATAAAACAGGGTATGAGTGGTTATATGTCCCACAAAATGTGTTGTTATTCTTTTAAAAAGAATAAAGTCTGCCAATGGTCTACCACAACTGTGTGGGCAGGATTAGAAAAACAGGTGCTGGTATTTGAATTATATTTCTACTTCCCTTTCTATTTGCTACAAAATGAAATTATTTATACTTATATCTGGTGTTGTTGCCTGTTGAAATAGCAGAATGTAATAAAATCTCTGACACCACTCCTGGAAGCAACTGAGTGGCAATCTGAAAATGAAGCTAACTGATGTCTACAAAGGGGTAGGGTATAAAGAGATTGAAAAACACTCGCAGCTCACAACTGTTCCTGTCTGTTATGCCATCGAAAAGGAAAACTGTGCAAGTCAAGGCAAGATCTGGAAGAGCAAGAAAACTTTCACAGAGTATAGTTTGTATGCTGACCAGAAAAGGACAGGCCAATCCACATATGATTTACAAGGACCTTTAGGCAGCTTTGGTTGCAAAAGAAGTGGTGGTGAACTGTTCAGTGGTGCTTGCACAAACATCCTCTGCTTGGAAGAATCATCAGGAGGCAGATTTACCTATGACCTCAACACAAGAGTCAATGGGGCAAATTCACGAAAGGGCAAATTTTCGCCTGTGAAGGCTCCGCCACAATTTGCACCACTTCATCAAACGTAAATTCACCTAGCATATGCTAATTCACTAAAATGTGAAATTGCGTCTCGGCAGATGAAGGTTTCACAAGTGTAAATTGGTCAGCTCGAGTATTTCATAGCGAACTTTCGCTAACGTTCATTTCTGCCTTTGTTAAGCTGGCCATAGAAGCAAAGATCCAATCGTACGAATCGAGGATTCGTATGATTTTCGGGTCGTGTGTGGAGAGTCCCGATATTTTTCGTCCGGCGGAGATCGGTCGTTTGGTCGATCGAACAGGTTAAAAGATTTCTGTCGCCTGCCGATAATATCTCTGCGTGTATTGCCGATCATAGGATTTTCAGAGGGAGACTGTCACTAGCTTTGTCAGACATAACTTTTGTACGATTGCTGTCAGGGGCAGAACATCGGCTGATCTGTTCTTTAACTACTTTATTTGATCTGAATGGTAAGACTTTGATCTGAATGGTTAGTGGCAGGTCGGGAGATGGGGAAGTCCGATCGTACGATGATTCGTACGATCGGATCTTTGCATCTATGGCCAGATTTAGGCTTAGGTCAATTTGAATAGGGAGGGTACATATAGGTCATATATATATATAAATAAAGGGTTTTACAAGGACCCGCACTCCAGTCTTAATGAAAGTGTTAATTTGTATTCATACTTGTGCATCCAATGTCTCGACCCGCATTCGGGTCTTTATCAAGGATATATATATATATATATATATATATATATATATATATATATATATATATATATATATATATATATTTATATATATATATATGCCTTGATTAGAGATGTTGGAGAAATTGCTTGAAGTGGCCACTTATTATTAAAAATGTTCAAGGAAGCAAAATAAAGCAAAAAAAAAGACAAATCCTCTAATGCCCTAGACATGAACCCATCCTAAAACAAATGTGGCATGCCCCCAAATGGTAAAAAAATTTTTTAAACAAAAATGTTAATTGTTACAACTTTTAAAGATAATCTTGCTTTAAAAAATTAAAAAAACTGCTTTTTTTAAAAAATAATTTTTATGACTTTTTTGCATACAGGATAAGATATTACTGACATATGATTGAGGAGGATGTAGCTTCATCTTATCAGTTCGCCAGGTCTAAACTGGCGAAGGAAACGCTGGCGAAAGAGGTAATGTTCTGTAAAATTTGCAGTTTGCGAAGTAACGATTGTTCACTTGAGCGAAAATGCGCCTGGCGAAAGGGCGCAAAACTGCGATAGCGACGGTCTCTCTTGCTAGCGTATTGTCCTCAAAACCTGTTAGTAAGTTGGTGACGTCCCTGCGGACTGTATTTCTGGCAAATTTTTGCTAGCAACGGACACTTCGCCCTTTAGTAAATCTGCTTCGATGTGTAAGATTGTTCAAACAGATTGTAGACAAGCTATAAGGCCTTTTGGAAACAAGCTCTGTGGACTGATGAAGTAAAAATTTAACTGGAACAGCATCCAGACAAAAAAAACAGCCTTTAAACTGTGAAACATGGTGGTGGACAGGGTCGGACTGGGCCGGCGGGACACCGTGAAAAAAAACTGGTGGGCCTCTTGTGGGCCCCCCGGCCCAGATCCGCACCCAGATCCCAGTTACGGTGGCTTCTTTCCAGCCGTGACCTCCTTTTTTCAGGCGGTCGCGGCAAAACATTGTGCATGTGTTCGCACTTGCGCACACTCGCGGCGCACATGTTCGCAAGCAGCGGAGGTGCAGTGGAGGAGGGCCCTGGGACAGCAGCCCCGGTGGGCCCCCAGTCCGTCCCTGGAGGTGGATCCATTATGTGTTGGGGTTGTGTGGCAGCCTGTAGCACAGGAAACACTATAAGGGTTGTGTATTAATAAAGAAAACCTTGCTACAGGGCTGATCACTTATAGCTACCAATCAGCAGGAAGCATGTACTGGTCAGCGCCGTTTCTGGGGAAGGAGCCGCCTGAGGCGGCTCCTGCAATGCCGCCCCCCGCACCGACTTACCTGTCGGTGAGGGGAGGCAGGAACACGATTGCAGAGAGCGCAATTGCGCTCTCTCGCAATAGCGCAGCCGAATTTCCGGTTTAAAAACCGGAAATTCGGCTCTTAAAGGTGCAGGAGCGGCTTTTTGCCGCCCCTGGAATCCTGTCTGGTGCTGCCGCCTGAGGCGAGCGGCTCAGCTCGCCTCATTGGCGGAGCGCCCCTGGTACTGGTCAACCGTTTAAAAGCAAAATCTTATTGGTTGTTATAGGTTACTACACCTGGGCAAACTTAACATCTTTTATTACATATGGGGGTTAATGTGTAGAATGGATTCCACTAAATATTGATGCCAATGTGAAACTGCCAAATGATAGAGCGGAAAAGAGGACAGCTCTGATACAAAACAATGATCCTAAAAATACCTCAAAAGCCCCCATGATCTAGCTGAAGGTTTTGGTATGACCCTCACAGTACCCTCATCACTGAAAATCTGTGGGTAGATCTTAAACATGCAAAACAGACTAATCAGGTATTGCAAATTAAAAAACAATTAAAAGACTCTGGATACAAGGTAGTTAAATGAAGTGATCTTTGCCAAAAGGGGTCAAATCAGTAATGGTGCCACACTTACACTGAGTCGCCTTTTGAAGCGTTGGGTGCACAGCTGTGTTCCTCTCTGCCAAGGAATACATCCACAGTAAAACACTAAATCCAGCAGCACTCCGATATGTGATTCAATTGTTTATTTGTGCCATTAGCAAAGCGACGTTTCGGGCTATTCCAACCCTTTATCAAAACGGGTGTTACAAAATCTATTAAATACTGATTTACTAGGCTGTCCCAACTTTTGCATGTCACAATTATTATGATTCAAAGCTCATTAAAGAAATAATAGTAAATTATAAATATAATAATATAATATAATAATAATTTTTTATTCCTGCATTAGTTTTCTCACTACAAAAGTAGCTAAATATGTAATTTGGCATTCAACTGTATATTGATTTATTAGAGATGTTTGATACAACCAGGAAGGGACCAGTCATTTTTTTTTTTACTAGCAGCGTGATCAAAAGTCAACATGCAGTTTAATTAACATAAAAAGCCAACAAGCTGTAGTATTTGTTTGCAATCAAAGTGAATAAAATAAATTAAATTTGATGGGAAAAAAGGACAAGAGTATCAAAACATTAATATAAAAGTAAGGCCACCAATTCTGCAATAATGTGACATCTTGAGAGACTAAAGATCTCATAGATTGCACCTTCTGGAGATAATGCCTTAGATAATGAATGCGCCCCGAGGGGAAAGGCCTGCAGACTGAATGTCTTCTCACTGTCTCAGGGGCAATGTCCCAAGTGAGATACGTTTGCAAAAAGCACCATCTGTCCCTTTTATCACTGAAAATACACAATATACTAATAGTTATCTGAATATCAATAAGGCCTCAGCAAACTGTGTTCTGCAACAATCACACCAAAATGTTCATATTTTGTATAATAGCTATTTCAATACACCTACCTCTGCTTAAAACAAAACTGGCAGCATCCTTAAACTGTACAAGATAGCACGTGCTCCACTGGAGAGTAACATATATTTATAAAGCATAATTATCAACAATGATGAGTAAAATTGCCCTGAAAATTCACAAAATGCATTGTATTCAATCCATACATGGCCTAAAAAAGTGCACTCTTCACTAGTTGCCAAATTATTTTGTTAAATACCGACAATGGGTTCTGCAAATGTTTCACAATCAAGTTATATTAATGCAGGTTTCCCCAACTAATGTTGGAGAGCAACATAAGCATTCAAAAATCTCCTGGGGCTTACAAATAAGGGTTGTGGTTGGGTAGTGGTAGCTTCAATGTGGACTTAAAGCCAACAGGAGGCTCTATCTAGCAGTATACATGGTTGTAAAGCTATTAAAGCTTGCCTTTAAGCCAGGGATTCAAAAAGAAGCACCTGCTTGGAGGCCACTGGAAGCAACATCCAAGGGGTTGGAGAGCAACATGTTACTCACGAGCAACTGTATTAATGCCTAAAAACTTTTGTTACTTTGGGTACACCAAATCCCAATCCACCTTTTTTTCTTTGACCAGCCTTCTGGTTAATACAACAAATCTACAGTCCTGAACTGAAACCTCCATGAATTGAATACAATACTATATAATAAAACCCCAGGTACTCTCACTATAACACTAAATATAATCAAAAAATAAACAAAATAAATACCATTTCACCTTAATACCAATCAGCAATTTTCTTTTGATCAGTCAACTGCAGTAAGAGCTCAAACCTGCGCTCTCCTGTGTTCCATTTTAAAGTGCTCCACAGAAGAGTGCATCTAATGCATTTAAATGGGCCTGTACTGACACAGGCACTTACATGTGCCTGTGTCAGTACAGGGTTATTTAAAAGGGTTGTGTGTGTTCCTTCCTGGGCTCCCATGCAGCTGAGCACTTTAAAATAGAACACAGGGGAGTGCAGGTTTGGGTGCTCGTCAGTACAAGCTCTTAGACTGAAGATAAAAACAATGTAGGTCGAGGTGAGTAAAATGGGGCTTGCGTTCAGGAGGTAATAAACCAGTACAAAATCCTCAAGGCATCAGTTGTACACCAATTAATGTGTTGTTTCTGCACAGCATATAGCAAAACAAATGAGCATATACCACATATAGCACCAACAATTATCAGCTCAGCACTCTGACCCTTTACTGTACCTTTAAAAAAGCTGGAAAAGCATAACTGAAGCAGTTCATATACATTATATCACGTGTACATGTCTGAACACGAATAATTTTAAAGGGTTTCATTATTGTGAACACTTGTGCAAGTACTAATTGCAAGTACAGAATGAACAATGGTTTATTTTTTAAGCAGGAAATGGTTAAATCTGTATTAGAGTTAATTAGCAGCTTTGCACCTTGGACACTGCCTTGTTAAGCTCATTAACTGAATGTTTCCTAGGTAAAGCAGAACAAAGAGACAGCTTGTAAGGTCATTTTGCTTTACTGATATCGCACCTTGAAAACGTCTCTCTGATCTGTAGACGATAACAAGCAAAGATTTTAGTTATATTCATCTCCTTGCAATGGGAAAATATAAGGGTCGGACTACACGGCCGACTTCGATGCATTTCCGTCGGATCCGACGCTGGGCGACAAAACGTACGTGTCAAGTCGGATGCGACAGCAACAAGGTAAGTAATATAAAGTCTGACGGGTCGCAACGGTGATCCAAAGCAGGCTGTCGGATGCAGACGCAGCTTGCAGCATTTGCATTTGACAGTCGTGTCGGATCACCGTCGGACTTTATATTACTTACCTTGTTCCTGTCACATCCGACTTGACGCGTTCGTTTTGTCTCCTAGTGTTGGATTCGACAGAAACGCAACGAAGTTGGCCGTGTAGTCCTACTCTAATACTTTTTTGAACTTCTAGCAATAAAATAAATGAATGCTACTATCACTGGGAAAGCAATTCATGGTTTGCATACACGTGTGAATGGAGCCACAAGTGCAAACTTGCTACAATTGACACAAATGTTGCACATATTGACTTACATGCTTCTAAATATGCTCCTTCTGCTTTAGGGCTCTTACAGACGAGCGTTTTTACCTGCAGGGATAGATGCATTACATTTTTTCCAATGGGGCTGTACTCACACAGGCGCGTGTAGGCGCCGAACGCAGGAAAAATGCAGCATGTTGCGTCTCAACCTGCGTTTGGCGCCTACACGCGCCTGTGTGAGTACAGCCCCATTGGAAAAAATGTAATGCGTCTATTCCTGCGCTCCCCTGCGGCTGAACGCAGAAAAACGGAACGCCGGGGAGCGCAGGTAAAAACGCTCGTCTGTAAGAGCCCTTAATCTGCACCAAACACCAGTGTATCTGTCCAGTCTGCTGTGAGTCTGCTGTGACTCATGCAAATTTGCACCAACTGACAGTGGGGCCCTCTTAAAACCAAAAGGAAATTCACTGGCACACAGGTAATACTAGCAGGGTAAACCCTTGCTTTTTTATTCAATGGTTTGCAGCATGCAACGTTTCGGGGTAACCCCCTTTATCCCCGAAATGTTGCATGCTGCAAACCATTGAATAAAAAAGCAAGGGTTTACCCTGCTAGTATTACCTGTGTGCCAGTGAATTTCCTTTTGATTCGTCATTTCAAGGTGGGACGCCGATTCTACCATTACTGTGCACCAGGGACTATCTTCTAACCAAGGCCAGGGTGTGCGAGTGCAATTTGCTAATTTTCCAGTTGGCCCTCTTAAAACCGTCATCTGAAAGTGGTGGTAATTCCAGGGTTTAGGTATAAAAAAAAAAAATTGTATACTTCAGGGGCTTTAACAATTATACCAAAATCATAACATGGAGAGGCCAGCATATTACATTGTAATGGGGGGCAGTTCTGTACCAGGGGCCATTCTGCCCCTACCCCCCAACTTTGAGCAATCATATTGTTTCCGAATTTCTTCTGAATATTATTTGACCATTTCTTTCTAAAGGCTTTCCTGTAAATCTTAAGATTGCTTCACACCTGTTTCTCTGCACCAGCCTGTGTCATGTTAATGTTTCATCAGGAGTAGGAATGTGAAAGATAACATTTTAGGGAGTGAAGGATGTGATCTTACAGGTATGCTACAGCCTTGTTAAGGACAGTTGTGCTGAGTACAATCCTTGAAATTATATCTTGTTTTTTGAAATTCTATTAGTAAACTGGGCAACAATCCAATAATATATGTGCTGGAAATTGCCAAAAGAGTATCTCCACAACCACAAGGGTATATCGAACCAAAAGTTATATACAAGAAAAAGGATTTATACTCTTACAACTGGCTGAGTACTACTTAAATATTTATATCAACATGTGTATGAATAAAAAGGCAATGTTTATTAGACAACCATGCCAGGGAATCACAATACAAATAAAAACACTTAAAACCAATTAGAGCTATTAAGTAAAAGAAGGGGCCAAAGGGTGTGTGTGATCCCATCTGATTTACCGTATAGGCATACTGCTAATTTCAAAGTGATTGACAATGTCAAATCCAACCAAACCACTTAAACCCAACCAAACTCTAGTCTAAAAGGTATCCTTCAATATACTGCCTTATTGACCTGTTTCTATTTGAACTTTACCTCTTGGAAAACAACAGTATTTCCTCACTGACATGTTTCATTACTAGATCCTAATAAAACTGTTGGTCTACTGTGCTAGAGAATTCAGATATTTTTGTAGCTTTCCAGCCAACAGCTTCAGTGCCAATAATAAGGACATCCTGAAAAAAAAAAAAAGTGCGTAACATGACAATTGAACGTTACTTATATTTCTCTTTCAAGAATATCAAGCTGGCAATTAGGACATGCTTGTCCTGATGTGGTCATGGTAACCTGAGAACTGAACACTGTTCGCTAAAAATACAAGGTAAAATCTCACTCTGGGTAATTACTGGCATATAAATGCGCAGGCTTCAATAATAACCTTGAAACAAATTCAAAAGCACTTGCCGCTTGTAAAAATCTACATACATTTTTCCTATAAAAACCACTATGGACTATTTATTGCATGAGCAAATAAATC
Source organism: Xenopus laevis (assembly GCF_017654675.1). NCBI lineage: Eukaryota > Metazoa > Chordata > Amphibia > Anura > Pipidae > Xenopus > Xenopus laevis. Next base: position 75,366,493 of record NC_054384.1, read on the forward strand.
TTCCCAAAAAAAAACACATTGCAACAAGATGCTTTTATTGAGGAGGAAAATGTTGCTTTATTAGGTATTGCTGCAGGTTCAGCAAATCACTTTTATGATCCAATTAATTAAAGGGCATTTAAAGGCAAAAAAATTAAATCCTATTTTTACTTTCTTTAATGAAAAAGAAACCTATCTCCAATATACTTTAATTAAAAAATGTGTACCGTTTTTATAAGAAACCTGACTGTATGCAGTGAAATTCTCCCTTCATTTACTGCTGTGGATAGGAATTGTCAGATGGTCCCTAACTGCTGAGCAGGGAAACAATCATACTTATGAACAGCAGGGGGAGCCCCCGCCTTACTTCCCTCCCAGCCATGCAGAACTCAAGCAGCTTTGTTTGTGATGATCCCTAAGCAGCCCAGACCATACTGAGCATGTGCCAAGTCTTAGTCTTGCAAAGATGTTTAACAAAGTTACAAGATGGTGACCCCCTGTAGCCAACTTTGAAAGCACAAATTATTTGTTTGATTAGGCTTGTGGTGCAGTAAGTTCATGTTTATATTTAGTATACAAAATACAGCATTTCTAGCCTTATTCTATTTTAGACTTACATGCCCTTTTAAGTACTGTGTACATGTTTTTTGTAAATGAATAAGTGCCACCTTGCATGATGCTGCAGTTTCTGATTTGTAGCTGGGGTCCAACTAAACGATGAAAAAGACACAGCTGCTGGTAACACACTGCTCTCTTGGGATAGAAATAAGTATTTTTGCTGAATCCGATTAGTATGAGGTCCACAACATTCAGATGAAAAAAGAGTTGGGCAGCAACACAAGCATGAAAACATTTCCTGGGTGGTGTCAAACAAGTGTTTTGATTGGCTATTGGTAGCCCCTATGTGGACTGGCAGCCAATAGAAGGCTCTGTTTGGCAGTAAATCTAGTTTTTATGCAACCAAAACTTGCCTCCAAGCCTGGAATTCAAAAATAAGCACCTGCTTTGAGACCACTGGGAGCAACATCCAAGGGGTTGGCGAGCAACATGTTGCTCACGAGCTACTGGTTGGGGATCACTGATCACTGAATATGATAACACTCTAATTCAAAAGAAACGCTTCAAAGTAAATTAGACATGCACAGTATGGGTACTCAGCTTCACAAATAGCCACATGGGGTTAGTCTATTAAATCAAAACATGGGGGTCCGTTTACTAAAGTGCGGTAGATCTAACTTTAAGTTTCCGCATGTTATCGCTGAGAATATTTTTCCGCCAGAATATTTGCAGCGACTAAGTTTACAAAACAGCGATGGGCTCAGAAGTCATTGCGATCACTTGCGGTAACTATGTTAATGAACCAGCTTACATTAGCGGTAATTTTAGCGAATTGCAAATTTTCTGGCGACAATTTTTTTATTGCGAATATTTATGCTATAAAATAGTCTTGTTTTATGGCAGTTATTATGACAATTTTTACTGTGACATTTATGGCCAGAAATGCATCTTCAAAACTCATCAACTTTACTGACTGATGATTATACCATCCAACAACATTACCAGAGTAACACCAATCAAACATTTATGCATCATATAAACCCTTCTGCCAATAGAATCGTATGAATAATAAATCATACCAGTCAATCTCTTTGCTTCATAGAAATGCACAGTTTAATGTAGCCAATCACAATGAAACCAAAAAAGCGTAGAGGCTGACGAATCCTTGGACTGTGATGCCCGCTGCCAATAATACGACTCTGAGCTGAAACTGCTGCTTTCGCAGCAGATAGAAAGAAGCAGAAGCCAAAACATCCTGTCAGCAATAGCTACAGATCTCTCTCCTGTCAGCAAAGAATGATGGGTAAAAAAAAAGTATTATGGGATATTTACTGCCCCTTTAGAATTTTCTGGCGAAAAAATACTTTTACACCACTACATAGGTGGCGGTAATAATTTGTGAATATTCTTGTGTAAATTTAGTCTTTTGCACATTAGTAAACCAGGCGTTAATGTGTACGTAGCGTTATTTTTAGCGAATGCGATAACTGGTGAAAACATATTTTTGCGCAAGAAAATTTGCAAATTTATATTTACCGCAGGTTAGTAAACTGGCGAAAACATATTTGGCGACAAATTTGTCTATATTTTGTGCGAATATTTTTATCACGCTTTAATAAACGGACCCCAAAGGGCTTATTTACTAACATACTGTTAGTCTACAACAGGCGCTTTTTCAAATGTACACTGGCCCTCAGCCTACATCATGAAATTAATAATAATGAGGCCCCCCAGCACAGTGTGATCAGGAATCCCATAGCAGTAATATTTGGGCACATTAGTGAAATGATCTGCCACTTGGTCTATACTGCTGCCTGTGTGCTGAAGGTGTTAGCAATAGACACTTACTGGCAAGTAGAGACGCTCTGTTTTCGCATACTTCTTTAGGGCTGAAGGTGTCAATAGACATACTGACGTGCCAGTACAGTAAACTAAAGAAGTATGGCGTCACTACATTCCAGTGCGTGCCTATTACTAACACCTTCAGCACACAGGCAGCAGTATAGACCAAGTGGCAGATCATTTCACTAATGTGCCCAAATATTACTGCTATGGTTACTCGATTCCTGTAATTTAATGTTAATGGTTCAAAGAATGTCAGGCTGCATGGTCGGCCCCCACACATTTTCAATTCACCAAATCTGGCCCTCGTTGCAAAAAGTTTCGGCACCCCTGGACTAAAAGTACAAACGTCCAATAACCCTTGGAAACGAATGAGCGAGTAGGTTTGGTTGGTTTAGTGCACTGCACATTAAACTGATGCTGAAAAAGTTGTTTTGGTTGCTACATGTTACAGAACATAAACCAGAAAATGAGTCTCATGGCGGGAACCAGGGGTAGGCAGAATTAGCACATGCCTAGGTCGCAAAGCTGGGGGGCATCAGGGAGGGAGGCACCATGAATGGACGGGTTGCCTAGGGCCTGGCTCAGTACTGTTTCATTGATATAATTCAGAATGGTGCGAAGGGACTGATTCATTGAATGAATTGTTCTTCACCTTCCAACACTTTTTTTAGTTAAATTGGTTTAAGAACCTTTTTCAAATTTTCTAATATTGAAATTTAATTCTTATGTGTTTCTAAAGCAGTCAATACATTTCTTATCTTTGGACCCGCAGACCAGAATCCCTGAGTTCCAATAAAGGCAGCTGTTAGAATTGATACAATTGTTGGTGATATTCCAAAGATACAGCTGAGAAATGTATCAACTAATTGTATCAACTAAATGTAGCCACTTGTAGAAGTTCAGAATCTGCGCCTGGATTACCAGTTTTTGAAAAACAGTCAGAAATAAAACATGAAATGCAATTATAATCACCTTAATTGTCTCCCCTAAATTTCTGCCACTTTTCTTTATCCTGATGCTGCCATAAACTAGTGTAGTGGTTATTTAAAATGTAAGAAGCCAAGAGACCCATAGCATATACAAGATTAAGTCTGATTTATGTTGACCTCTACCACAGAGTAGATTTCTCTTTCTAAGCATTTTCCTCATAGGTATCATTATGCTGTACAATATGGTACCTATGGTATTCAATACATATGTTATTTATAAATTAACATTAAGAAAGATTTCCATTTTTTTTTATCTTACTTCACATTCCCTTATGCTTGTTTTAATAATGGGTCATAACTGTTTGCTTTTGAATCTAACCAGCATGTCCTGATCAATTGCAAATTCTCTAAACAGTTATGTCCCACGTGGTTCCAATCAATGGAAACCAAGAGAGCTGCAAAGCAGGAAGTAGTGTTCTATTCTATTATGTTAGACATCCAGTCACTCCAGCATTTATACATTACATTTTCAGCTAACTAACTATATTAGAAACATTTTGTATTTTGCACAGCCTATCTATTTATCCAGTTTTTATTTGTACACTGAACTGTTCCTTTAAGTATTCATTTTGGGGGTATAGTTTTCCTTTAAAGCAGTGGCTCTGGGGTCTATATAACTGGAGTGTTACACTTTTTGTGGCAATTATAGGCTTGAGGTTTGATCTCTTACATTTCTGTTTCTGGAACTGAGTCTAAGCAGAATTTAGTTTTGCTTTTATAACTTTGTATTGAGTTGTCATATGTAATATCTCGGAGATAAGGTTATTTATTCTGCATTATTTACTTTTCATGGCTCAAGTGATTTAATCTTTTTAAATCTATCTTAAACCTATCATGTGATCTTGCTGATTGCACTGCTTTCTGTTTTTTTAAAAAATATATAAGGCACCAAACATTATGAAAATTGTTATCTACAAATTTTTTAACACTGTATTTAGCATCTTTTTTCATGACTTGAAGGAAACGAAAGATCTTGTTTGCATGTCGGCTATGTTTTCCTTTTTTTTAAAAAAACAAAACACAATGAAATACCACATTGTGAAAGGTCATACTCTTTTTCATAAATCAGCAATTTATGTTTTCAAGTTTATATTGTATATAACGCTTGGGTAACAGTGGCTTATAATTCAATGCAAAGGCAGTAAAGATTTTCCATTAGATTTATCAACATGGGTAGTGTCCGTATTTCTAATCTTCAGACTCATCTCAGTAGATGAGTTGGTATTAAGTGCTTCTGTCATCTTGACTGATGGGGTTCATTATCTGAGTCAATTCTATCATAACCTATTTTGTTCCACCAGGGCTTGCTAAGCCATTACCCCTTACATGGGATACTCTGCCACCTGCATCACAGAAAAAGAGCAGGTCACACCAACCAAGTCTTAGCAGGACAGCTAATGTTATATATAATATATATAATATAGAAACGAAGTCAGCTCCTGTATTGGGTTGTGTTTTTTATCTAAGCCTTCTTTACTATAGCACACTTTATTTTTAGTACAGGTATGTGACCTGCTATACAGAATGCTCAAAACCTGGGGTTTTCCGGATAACGGATCTTTCCATATTTGAATCTTCATACCTTAAGACTACTAGAAAATCATGTAACTATAAAATAAACCCAATAGACTGGGTTTGCTTCCAATAAAGCTTAATTATAGCTTAGTTTGGATCAATTACAAGTTACTGTTTTATTATAATAAATAAAACATTTTTTAAAAATTTGGATAAAATGGAGTCTATGAGAGACAGTCTTTCTATAATTCAGATACATACCTGCATATATATATATATATATATATATATATATATATATATATATATATATATATATATATATATATATATATATATATATATATATATATATATATATATATTTATATTTAATATTCCATTAATTGTATAAACTAGTGTTGAACTCTACATTGTGGACCAGCAGCATCTAAAACATATATTAAGGGGCAGATTTATCAAGGGTCGAATTTCGAAGTGAAAAAAACGTCGAAATTCGACCATCGAATAGGCTAGTTCCACATTCGAATTCGAAGTCAAAGGATTTTAAGATACAAAAAAATCCTTTGACTTCTCAAATACTGGCTATAGGTTCTAGGAGGTCCCCATAGGCTAACATAGCAATTCGGCAGGTTTAAGGTGGCGAAGTGTCAAAGTCAAAGTTTTTTAAAGAGACAGTACTTTGATTTTCGAATTTGTGAAGTATTTTCATTTCGAAACAAATTTGAAGTGGCCTATTCGATGGTCGAAGTGCCCAGAAATTACTTCAAAATTCAAAGTTTTTAAATTTGAAAATTCACTTCGACCCTTAGTAAATAGGCCCCTAAGTATCTGCATCAGTCTTATATAGCAATATACAAATGAAAGAACAGATTAAACATCTCGGTTTATTCCACCTACTGTGGTTATAGACTTTTGTTCTGAGGATTGCTGCTCTCTGGGAAGTGTGATACATGTGCTACCAGCATGTACCTTATTGTTAAGCACTAAATCACTTTTACATTTACATTCCTACTGCAGTGCTCTCATGAATAAAACATTTGGATCCCTATGCCCAGATAGCTTACATTTCAACCTCCCTTATGCCATGCAATGCAGCTGTAAAATGAAAAAGAAAATCAAGTCACATTTGTGCCAAAAGATTACAGATACGTATACTATATTCATATATTACATGTTATTACACCATGTCAGTGCAATATTACAACAGGTAGGAGCTGCACACAAAAAATTCCCAAGTGATCCTACTAATTTTAGAGGACTCCTTAGAGGGAAAAAGAGGCTGGACCAGCTGGGGTTCCCCCTAAGGATTATTTAAAATTACTACTTTCATTGACTGAATTAATTAGTAATTGCTGAGGAAGTATTTTGGTCTATGAACATAGCAGGGTACTACCCAAATCCAGAAAGAAAGTGCATAATTCAGGATTAATTGATGAGGAAGTATTTTGGTCCTTGAACATAGCAGGAACTACCCAAACCCAAAAAGCGTTTGGAAGAAGTAAACATTGTTGAGTTTTACCTTTCTAGCAGGAGATTAGGTGTAAATGTTAACTTTAGCACAAGAGGAATACAATAGACTTGACAGAGGTAAACTTTCCCTTTAAAGCCAGCTTCAGGTTAGGCAGCAGTTGGTAACTTCAACAATCTTAGTGATTTCCACAATTCACAAAACATTATGTACTGTAGCTATAACCAGGGCCATATCTTTCACAAGGCACATGAGGGTCTATGCCTAGGACGGCAGGGTCTAAGGGTGGTACAGCTTAATAGAAAAACTGGGGGGCGGGGGGTTTCTAGCCAGAACGTTGGTTTGTTTATGTTGTGCCCTGTGTGAAGTCGGCTACACGCAAGCCAATAACATTAGAGACGAAAAGGCGATGGGGGTCGCCTCTGTGCCATCCTGCCTATGAGTTCTGGGGGTATTTGTACATGATATTGCCTTTGTGCCATCCTGCAATGTGTTCTGGGTTTTTTTTGTACATTAAATAGCCTCTGTGGCATCCTGCTATGAGTTCTGGGGGTATCTGTACATGAAAATGCCTCTGTGCCATCCTGCTATGAGTTCTGGGGGTATTTGTACATGAAAATGCCTCTGTGCCATCCTGCTATGAGTTCTGGGGGTATTTGTACATGAAATAGCCTCTGTGCCATCCTGCTATGAGTTATGGGGGTATTTGAACATGAAATAGCCTCTGTGCTATCCTGCTATGAGTTCTGGGGGTATTTCTACACGAAACAGTTTATGTGCCATCCTGCTGTAAGTTCTGTGGGTATGTATACATGAAATTGTCTCTGTGCCATCCTGCTGTGGCATTGCCATGGTGTTCCTTTATAGATTTCCTGAAGGTGAATCTGAAAAATGGAGAGTGGTTTATTGGGGGCATCACAAAGAATGCTACAACGCTTCCCTTTCTAATTTTCATTCTGAGAATCTACCTGCATGCTGGGCCAATTATCCTGCAGTAGCAGTAATGCCCTTGTTGCTCTATTAATGACATTTGAGCCTATTTATCACCACATAAGTGGTTTGTACTTTGTGGGGCCCTAAAGGGGCCTAATATAGAGGAATAGGGGCTGCCTGAATGTCAATCAGTGTAAGATATGGGAGTGAATACCTATGTACTGTTTATATGCTCCTAATAGAGCCCACACTCAGTTGGGGGTAACAGTAGTTTTTTTTTAATTCCCCCCCACACACACACACCAGCACTATGACAGCGAGGGAGCTCCCAGTGCGAGATTCCATGTCTTATATAGCGCATGTGCATAAAGAGCAAGTTGCGGCATCTGTCATAATGTGCATGTGTGTGCCCCAACATGACAGCTCTTACCGGGAGCTCCTTCTCGGTGAGGGTAGCCTAGCACCGGTGGGGGCAATTAAAGAAAACAAAAAAAAACTACTGTTACCGTCAACAGTAGTGTGGGCTCTATTAGTCTGCATCTTTGGTTGGGGATAATATTTTTGCCTAACGGGTGCCTTTTAATGGAGAGTAACCCTTTGCCCACTACCTTAGTTTTACTGCTCTATAATTTGCCTGGTTTCCTGTAGATCTTAACTGAGCACACAATCATTGGACCAGCATGCCTGGCAATATGAAACTTTTATACCAATGTTACAGTGTTGTCATCAGGCAAAAGGTTTAAGAGTGCAACATTGTTTTTCTTTCAAAAAGTCAGTAGTTCCCATAAAAACCATACCTTGAGTGACAGCACTTCAAAGACTGGTAGAGGAATATGAATTAATGGGAAAGCATTCTTCCCAGCTGTCTTTTCCCCTTAATAGTCAAGTCAAATCAGTCAGAATTTTGACAGTCAGAAGTCACAGTAAAGTGACTATTCAATCAAACAGTTGACATACCAAATAAATTAAGACTTTTCAGAAAATCATATCATTGGATATTATACAATCTGATCCCATGGAAAGCCTAGTCGCACAGATCTGATTGACCTCAAGTGATCAGATTGATCGACTGATCTAACTGAAGACAATTTAGCTATGAAAGTTTTTTTATGTAGCAACAATAAGCCCATGAATGACCACTCTCTCTCTGTCCATACTAAAATTCATATGTGTAATGACAACATACTGTGTGTGTGTATATATATACACATATATATTACCTACTTGCAGATGCAGCAGCTGGTGCCTCAAGCGCAATAAGAAGCATGCTGTCTGAAGTATGGGCCACGCAGAAGGAATCAATATTGCATCCTCATACTGACCTTTAGAGGCTAAATGCATGCTATTTGGTTAACTGGTGCAAATCTGTGCAGCCCTAGCATTGGGCACACACAGACAGTATACTCCCTTGAACAAACTTTTTGCCTTTTTGAAGCTACTCCATGTTTGCTCCTTGAAAGGCAAATAATTAGATTATCAGAATACAACCCCCTCCCTTCTCCATTTATGTGACTGTTTTGAAAGCAGCAGTTTATTATGCACAGGAATATCTGTGAATTTACTATGATTCTATGAGTATATGAATTCCGATACTATTACATTTGTTTTACATTACAATGTAGGACAGATTGAATTCCGTGATGTTCTTGTAAGAAGAAATAAAGGAAATTTGTCTACAAGCTTGTATAATTAGCTCACAAAGCAGCATATTTTTTACATCCACCCAATAATGCTTTCCATAATTTGGATTGCCTTATCTTAAATGTTTAAAGGGCACCTGTTGGGTAAAAATTTTATCCCCAAACAAAGGTGCAGGCTTATAGAGCTCATATTCTGGTTGGAGATAACAATAGTTTTTTAAAAAATGTCCTCCTCCAGTGCTATGCTTGCCGCACCGGGAGGGAGCTCCCGCTGTGAGCAGCCATATCTGGTCACTCGCATGCGCTTAATGAAAATGTGCCATGAATTGCTCATTTTGCGAATGCGCGTGACGTCACATGCGCGGTATGCGCATGCAAGTTACCGGACATGGCTGCTGGCAGCGGGAGCTCCCTCCTGGTGCGGGTAGCATAGCGCTGGCGGGGGACATTTTTTAAAAAACTATTGTTATCTCCAACCAGAATACGAGTTCCGGTTGGGGATAACATTTTTACCCAACAGTAATAATAACAATAAATAAACGCAAAAGGACTGCTTTGCCACCAATATGAATTTATACAGTTTAGTTAGGATCAAGCAGAAGGTACTGTTTTGATTACATAGAAAAAGGAAAGTATTTTTAAAAACTAGAATATTTGATTAAAGTGAACTCTATCAGGACACTGGTTTTCAGAAAAGAGATAGTATTCAGGGGCAGAACTAGGCGTAGGCAGAATAGGCCCGTGGGTTGGGGACACTAGGCATGTGCCTCTTGTCGCCTATCCCTTGTCCAGTCATTCCCCTTGCTGCCACGTCATCAACATGCATGCGCACACTTCTCATACACGCATACATGGGAGAATGTGACCATGTGTGGCCAGTCAGGTTGAATAGGGTGCACACATTGTATTCCAATACTGTTTGGTATATTGTTAGATATCTATTATATTAAATATTGAGGAGGGCCTCTCCTTGCATGTGTCCTTTAATGTTTCTATAGGTTAGGGTATTTTAATGAAACACAATAAATTCTGATTTATATTAACCAATCCTTTGAATGGGGCTCATTTATCAATATGGGGCAAATTTGCAGAAGGGCAGTTACCTATAGCAACCAATCAGTGATTAGCTTTTTAAAGCCAGTTGCAAGTAGAACAATGGATGAAGTAATCTGATTGGTTGCCATGGTTTACTGCCCATGGGCAAATTTGCCCAGTGTTGATTAATGACCCCCAATTAATGTGTTTAATTTGATTTTATTATGGTGCCTGTTTGTATTTTTTATTTCCTTGAGCAGTATAACCTCATTATATTGAGATATTATAACAAAACACATTTACTTGTGATAGTTTATCACTTAATTTAATCTACATCTATAAATGATGGAAGATGTATCTGGTAGATATTTATTGAGGAGTAACTTTTGCTGTCTTATAAGAATTCTGAAAAATCACTACTGTGTTGGAATTTCTGTAAAACATTGTTCCTTACTGATCCTCTGCCTGCTATTTGAATAAAAAGCATATCACTGCAAAATAAAAAAAAAAGACGTGTTCCCATTTGTGTCCCTGTATGGTAAAAATGGGCATTGGTGGAGGAGCCGAGAGATTAAAATATGGAGCAAAGCAATGTCTATGTTATTATCAAGTGAAGACCAAAAGTAACTATGGAACTACACTGTAAACTTTTGTTCTTCCAAATATCAGTAGAACAATTTAGGTGCTGTGTTGGAGGAAAAAAAATCAATATAATAGTCAGTAGGCTATCTGCTTACATTGACCAGCCTTCTCAACAGGAGCTAAAATATAGACAAGCTGTACATTCGTTTGGCTCTTGTAGCAATGTCAAGTGAAAGTGTAAAGATTTTAAATTACATGACCATAATATCATTCACAAAGAGTACAGAAAAACTGCTTTAAAACACCCCTAAAACAACAGTCTTTTAAAAGTGCCAGTTGCCATAATTACAGAGAAACATAAATTTGGAAATATATGAAAGTAAGTGATTTTACAGCAAAATGTGCCAACCTGACAATTATCCAATATCAAATTACCATAAAAAACAGTACTCTGACATAGCCATAAATTACAGAGACGAGACCCAGAAACTGAACCATTATAATAAAAATACCCAAATGACTAAACATTCAGATTATTCTGGCACATGATTTCTAAAGTTCGTGGCACTTAAGGCGTATGCCGTGCCAGCAGTTCTCAGCTGTAATTTTCCAGAAAATTAAAACCGGATGTCCCCAGTGGTTGCACAGCTGGGTTCAATCATTCCTTTTGCTGAAAGACATTGGCAGAATACAGGGCATGTGTGCCTTTAGCCAGCTTAAGGGAGACGTCTGTGGCATTTTGTGCATTGTCACTTATTCATATGCTCTAAAACAATTACATGAATGCCACCTATGCAGAAAACCAAACTTCAACCCCTTCCAGCCATAAGATAACACAAAAATGTTGGAAGCCACAGCCCAACAGCAGCTGAACATCAAAAAACTATCCCACACAAAAAAAAATTCTTGTAAAAACAAGCAACATCAAATAAACAAGATTTCAAATCAAATCCAGTAATCTCATCCATGTAAATGAAAAATATTAATATTTTCACCTCCCCAAAAACACAGACTTCAACTAACGGAGGTAGATATTCTTATGAAGATAATGTAGCACCCATAGTTTTGCCCCACTTTTGGAGGTACAAGATGCCACTGAAACATTCCCACAAACATAAACACCATATGGTTTCATATCACTGGTACAGGTTGCAATGCTGGAGTATTTCTCCACTCAGGATTCATTCATGAAGAACTTGCACCTGTAATAATAACAGGCATAAGGTACTTTTTGCAGCTCACATGGCTGCAAGTGAGTCCTGTTCTTAAAGGAGAAGGAAAGAAGTTACCGAGGCAGTTTGCTGGCAGTAGATCAGCCACAATAGTGCAAGCTAGAATTCCATACCTATACTGTAGAATGCTTTACCATATCTGAGTAGACAGCTCTAGAAGTTCTCTCTGTTTGTTTAGAATAGTAGCTGCCATATTAGCTTGGTATGACATCACTTCCTGCTTGAGTCTCTCCCTGCTCACTCATAACTCTGAGCTCAGATTACAGCAGGGAGGGGAGGAGGGGGGGAGGGAGAAAGGAGCAAACTGAGCATGCTCAAGCCCTAGCCCTGGAGTTTTATGCTGAAAACAGGAAGTCTGATACAGAAGTCCATGTGTACACAATAGAAGAAAAGAAATTAGGTGTTTCTTTTGAGGACTCAGGGCAGCATTGATTTAATTGTTTATTGGTGTATTTATATAGATCTTTCTGATGAAGGTTACTTAATTTTAACCTTTACTTCTCCTTTAACGTCTGTCTGAATTATGTGCAACATAGGGGCATTCCAGGGGACATCTGCCTCCTATACACAAGCCGTTTAATTTGTAAGCAGTGGCAGGAGTTACCTTAATGGGTGAAAGTTTTTGCTCTGTATTCTGCAAACACAAAGGCGTCATGTGCAAAGTTATTTTTTACATTTTACACTTTTTCCTATAGTTTCTACGAAAACCTGTATAGTTATATAACTTTATAGCTATCTACCTCGCAAGGACCATACATGGAGTAGCTTAAACTTCCCTGGTTAGCTCAAGAAATAATAAAAAACATATTTTTCATTATTAAAACAATAGGCAAAAAGTTTGTTCATTGCAAGCTCTATTTATTGCATTCATGAAGGGGTATACTGCCCCTTTAGGACTCAAGAGCATCAATACCTATATCCTATAATTCCCTGCATTGTGTTAAAGCATATCAATCCCTAAAACACACAGAAGAAAATGTACAAATTTACAATCAACTGATGTGTATTTACCATAGGGTTGCCACCTGTCCGGTTTTGACCCAGACAGCTTTTTGAAGGGCTGCCCGGGTAAACAATCAATATCTAGCTCGGTACCAAATTAATTAAAAAGTATTTGCAGATCAAAAAGAATCGAAACCGGCAAAAAGAGACGCAAATATGGCGGAGCCCAGCCCAAACCTCTGCCTCACCACGTCCGCCGCAGCTATCGTGGGCTTTCATCAACTTCCACTTCAATTGAAAAGTAATACTTTACCCGATATCAGCGCTGGCCAAGGTGGTTGGTTACGTAGTGGGTGTGCAGAAAGCTAACGCGTTTCGTGTCCCCTCAACTGGACACTTCCTTACTCTGAGGAAGTGTCCGGTTGAGGGGACATGAAACCCGTTAGTTATCTGCACACCCACTACATAACCAACCACCTAGTATGCTACAATAAACCCACTTTGATATTATTACTTCTGCCTCCGGTGATATGTTGATCAGCGCTGATAGCGGGTAAAGTAGAACAAAAAGAGTCTCTAGGAAGTAGTTATTGTCAGTTGCTAGATTCTTAATCAGAAAGATTTAATACACTGCACATGTTTTTGTAAACAGTTGGCCAATTGCATGAAAAAAGTGTGACAGCAAGTCTATTTGGCTATTCCATGATGAATGCTTTACATCAAGGCGTATCCATATTCTTCAAAATGAAGAGCTACCAGATAGAGATATTCTTAGCTGTAATCCATTTAAAGGGCTGAATTCCAAAAGGACCAGCAGCACTGATTCATTCAACACCCAAACCAGATCCCTGTGTACAAAAAGGAGGTGGATAAGATAACGTCTTAATTTCAGATATGAAAACATTCCTGTTCCACATGCCACTGTTAGCTACTGTTGGCTTGAGTCCAATTTGTGTAATAAATAACAGATGGGTTTTAGGCACAAGGACATTTCTTAATACTTTAGTAACAAGAAAAAACCCACAAAAATTACTCATCCTTTTCTACATAATTATTTATGTTTATAGATGTCAATATACTCTAGTCACCTGCTGAGGGCACATATGGATTGTTTTTGATGAAAACAAGTAGGTCATTTAGGGCAAAATCATTAATGTTCTTCAATAAAATCAAATTGTCATAGTACATCAACTATATGAAATTATTTTTTGGAAAAAAAATCACTAAGGTTTTAAAAAATGCCCAATAGTGTAGGAGCAAACAAATTTGTATCATGGGAAAGGTGTATAATTAGCAGTTGGATTGACCTTGCAGCACACTATCATATATACACAGTCCATTAACTGTAATGTCAAGTAACTGAGAAGAGATACCAACTGCAAAGTACAGTTAACTTATTCATGGGAACACTGGCGTAACTCGATGTTACATTTTAGGGCTCCCAAAATGACCAGAGGTTGTCCTGTTTTACCAATATATATTGAAATTGCTCATTAATTAGGATCTCATGGGGCCCCCTATACCTCCTGCAGCCACAGGGTCTGCTTCCTCTGTAGCTATGCCCCTGTCCATAATCTTAAATGTATTATGGATAATCAAATGGGACTTCTGGAGGCATTGTGCAGTGATGGCAGCGAAAAAGTGACTGAGGTTGAATACAAAAACTAATATTTAATTATGCAAAAAAATAATAGAGGTATGGGTGAATACTTGTTTTCAAGTATAACTGATAAGCACGTCTAATAAATTTGAACATTATTAAATGTATTTGGTTATAATTTGCCCTTCTAGCATTTACCCCAGTTTCTGCAAATTTTGAAATGCTAGTATTTCTAAACAATTAAGGGTAACGGCAGACAAAAAAATTGGCACCCACAATTAATCTCCTCCCGCACGGTGAAAAAATGTCTGAAATGACATTGCTACCAGGATAAGGCTAGGGCCAGACAATTCTGCTGTCCTGCTGCTTCCCTTTGTTTCTTCAGGCAGGGCAGATTCCGTCTCAAAATGCAAAATGTTATGTTTCTGCACCGAAATCTGTCCTGTCTGCCTTCGGGGTGCAGGCAGTGCAGGAGCAGTGAGGTAGCAAATTCTAAGTTTGCGTTTCTCCACAGGCCAAAATATGCAATGTCCTAGCCCTAACCTTAAAGTGATACTGACACAAAAAATATTTATTTTCAAAATATTAATCTACATTAAGGGGCACATTTACTATGGGTCGAATATAGAGGGTTAATTAACCCTCGATATTCGACCATCAAAGTTAAATCCTTTGACTTCGAATATATAAATCCTTCGAATCTAACAATTTGAAGGATTTTAATCCATAGTTCGAACGATTTTCCTTTGATCACAAATTGCCTAGAAAGCCTATGGGGACCTTCCCCATAGGCTAACAATGGTGCTCGGTAGGTTTTAGGTGGCGAAGTAGGTGGTCAAAGTTTTTTTTAAAGAGACAGTACTTCGACTATTGAATGGTCGAATAGTCGAACAATTTTTAGTTTGAATCATTCGATTCGAAGTCAAAGTCGTAGTCGAAGTAGCCAATTCGATGGTCGAAGTATCCAAAAAATACTTCGAAATTTGAAGTATTTTTCCTTCTAATCCCTCACTCGAGCTAAGTAAATGTGCCCCTAAAAGTTACCTATAGGTCATGTTGATTGTTTCTCGCTAATAGTTCTGCTTTTGTAAGTAATTGTTCCTAAACCTGACTGTTTTGCCAACCTGACTGTCCCTTCTTAACCTGTCAAGAGTTTCTACTGCTAACAGACTACTGCTGCACAAATATGGCAGCCCCCTCATACAGGAACAGGGTATTAAGATAGTTAATGTAAATCAGGCAAACACTTTTTTGGCAAAATTATGAATAGCATTCAAAGACAATGTTATGATAATAAAAAAGGTTATTTTATGATGTTAGCATCTCTTTGATGTAAATTGTCAGTGATAACACATATGCATAGCAAAGTTGCCTTAAATTGCCTTGCTTCGGGCGACAATGTGAAACATGTTTTACCACTGGCAATATACATTAAACCCGGTAGAAATGTAACTTCTGACATTTTGTCATCTGCACTTGAGACTATTAAGCACAGGTGACTAATGTCTTGTCTGCCATAAACCTGTGTTAATGTTCATCAAAGACATTGGACAAAATGTAAAGGCTGATTGATAGCTATGGTATCTTGGAATAATACAACTGATTTAGGGGAACTCTAATTTACCAGTTAGAGTACCAGTAGCCAGAACCTGCCAGTAATGCCATGGTACAATTATATTTACCAATAACCCCACTGTCCTACTCTCCACTGAAAATATACTGACAGAAAATTGAGAATATGTGCAAAACCAGTTAATTAAAATAATTCAAACAAATGCTTGAAGAGCATTGGGATTAGGAGATATTTTTTTTCCTAAAAGAAAAAATTATAGAGCAGCGGTCCCCAAAATTTTTTAAACTGAGCCACATTGAAATGTAAAAAGAGTTGATGAGCAAAACAAGCATATAAAAAGTTCATGTGGGTCCCAAATAAGGACTGTGATTGGATATTTGGTAGCCCCTATGTGGACTGGCAGCCTACAGGAGGCTATGTTTGGCAGTACACTTGGTTTTTATGCAATTAAAATTTGCCTCCAAGCCTGGAATTCAACAATAAGCACCTGCTTTGAGGCCACTGGGAGCAACATCCAAGGGGTTGGGGAGCAACATGTTGCTCACGAGGCACTGGTTGGGGATCACTGTTATAGAGAATTAGCATAATATGTGGGTAAAACCCAGTAATTTTCTGAACTCTGGGATTTTGCCAAATATTCTTTTATTATCTGCTGCATTTTCAGCCAATTTTTAGCTGACAGGAGAAAACAAAAACTTTAGATTCTGTCAGTACTCAAAGGACAGCCATAAAAGAGTTTTGGCTGGAAAGCTATGTTGAAAATAAACTTATGTGTTATTAGTTTTGGATAATCAGCTGCCATCTTATAAAGTAAAATTATAGTATCACTTTAAATGAAGGCTAACAATAAATAACTATGCACACTGCTAAATTTCAAGGCGACGTATGTATACACACTAAAATAAGATTAAAAAAAATTAAATGCAGAAGACTGATTATTAAAATGCACAAATCAACATGTTTAGTTTACATAGAGTCAAAACATTGAAAGTCTTTCATACTATTAAAATAAATAGGATTATGTGACAATCTAGGGTCTGATTGCATTTAGTGCTGAATGAATTATTTAAAAATATGCAGGCTACTCAAATCCTTAATGGGACTAAAGATAGGCATTTACATTATAATCCTTTGTCCAATACTGTACAGCCACCTATGTGCAGGGCCTAACTGCTCCTACCCTGAAATTCTGTCAAATGTTAGAGGTGGTGCTATAAGCTATCACATACTGGCACATTTCATAGTACCTGTGGTGTGTTGTTAGGGCCTCAAAATGTTGGGTTATATTGTAATTTTGGGTTGGGTTATATTGTGAAGCATTTTAGGCAAAATTCTGCACAAGTTTTCTTTATATAACATTGTTCAATATTTAGTATAATGTTAGGAAGTAGGTTAGATAATATCATTCAATCGTATATCTGATCATACTTCACTTCACCCTGTGCTTTAAAAGTAATGATTTAAAAGTAAAATATTGCACATTTCAGTATTTCAGCTTTCCGCTGCAGTTCTGTTTTGAGATAGAAACCCCCTTTTCTTTCATGGCTGTATTTCTGCTTCCGCCTCTTTGCACCATACACTAATAGGGAGAGCCCGAAGCCCCGATGAACAACATAAGCAGCAGCACCCCACTGAACAAAGCAATGTTGCCATCTGTGTAAAGGATGTTTTTCCCATCAATATAATATATCTTTCCAGGGGGGGTCATAATATTGACACCAACAGATTGCTCACCTTGATGACGATCAACAATACTCAGTATCGTTTTAGTATGTTATAGAAACTAATAATAATCAAGAGGGTAATCCTATTTGATTTACCAACAGTGGGAATGTGAAGGCAGCCAGCAAGAAGACTCAGCAGGCTGGTTGGAGAAAGAGTTCATTTTCATCTTTATTAATGTGCTAGAAGGAATCATTGGACATCACCTCAAGTAAAATGATTACATTGTATAATTGTGAGGCAATGCGTTCTTATGAATTTAACTGTTTTACCTGAGGCAGTTCCGCTACCAACATTGG
This sequence comes from Xenopus laevis, assembly GCF_017654675.1. Lineage (NCBI taxonomy): Eukaryota > Metazoa > Chordata > Amphibia > Anura > Pipidae > Xenopus > Xenopus laevis. Next base: position 75,384,408 of record NC_054384.1, read on the forward strand.
CCACTTTGATTAAACATGGGTCACAAAGCACCTGTCATTGCCATAAAAGTTGAAGAGATAATGAGACTTAAATGAAGCTGAGTAAATAGATACGATAACCTATAAATATATAAAACAAATTTGAATTTGTGAAGACAGTATCCATTTAAATGCTGCATCCATATATAATGGCAACAAAATATGCCAAAAATAAGACTGCAGTATTTTAATACTGATAAAGCTCAATAGCATTAGGACAATGGGTATAATACTAGTACAGTGATAGTTTGCTCAATATATCTGGTTGTGAAGTCTTTTTGCTAAATCAAAGGAGATTAGCAGTGCAGAGATGACATCATGCAGAAATGAGTCACTTGGTCTCTAACCCTGCCCTCGTTGATCAGATTGCTAGCAGCACTTATTTTGCAGTAGCCAAATAATTCCCCCCCGACAGACACCGCATTAATTCTCTTGCTTCAGTATTTCTACGTTGATACATTAAAGAAACCCCCCCATTATTATCACAATTCCTAAGTGTCTTTTTTCCTCATTTTGAATTGTCCTCTGTTCCCTTAGAAGACAATAATGTAAAACAGAAAAACCTCTTTTAGCACCCAAGTATCCAAACACCTTCGGTTCAGTTGTTTTCAGATTGTTCACCAAAACATTTGGAGCTTAAAGGGGTGCTTCACCTTCAAACAACCAGTTGGTTTCAGATAGATCACCAGAAATAACAACTTTTTCCAATGACTTTCTATTTTATATGTGTCACCATTTTTCTAATATTGAAGTGTAAAATTAAATTTTTCACCTTCTGAAGCAGCCCTGGGATGGGTTCGCCGACCCTGTAAACTGTTTTAAATTGATATATTTAGTTGATAAATTACTTATCTTTGTCCCTGCTGAGCAGAATCTCTGGGTTGCATTACAGGCAGCTGTTAGAATTGATACAATAGTTGCTAATATTCCAGAGATACTGCAAAGAAATGTATCAACTAAATGTTGCAAAATTGTAACAGTTTAGAGTCTGAGCCTCAATTACTGAGCTGCCAGACTCAAACACCAGAGACAGGGACATTCAACTTTAAACTTAGAGTTTGGAAAAACAGTAAAAAAATAAATAATGGAAGGTAATTGAAAAAGGTCTTTATTTCTGGGGAATAATCTAAAAACAACTGAATTGAAAAAAAAAGTGTTTGGAAGGTGAACAACCCCTTTAATAAATACTCAAAATTTGGTCACTTGCTTCTAGGGATGCCACAATTTCAGGAATTTTTTCCCGGCCGTGGTAGGGGCAGGCACAAAAGGTGCGACCATGAAGCAAAAGGGGCGGAGCCGCAGGGGGTCATGGCGCAAAAAGGATGGAGCCACGTCGTGCGATGGCCAGAAGGCGAAGAAAAGGTACTTTGGAGCAGAGGGCCAAGGGCTTTTGTTAAGGGTATTACAAATTTACCGGCAACTACATTGCCGGTAAATTTGAAATGCTAGCCGAGCTAGGCCGGTAAAATATCGGCCAGGTGGCAACCCTACTTGCTTCGATGCTTAGTTTGATGAATGGTCAAGTGATTCCAAACTTTCCTTTTCTAACTCAGTTCTAAAGCTAAAAGGAAACAATGTGACACACAATTGTACAAGTAAAAGTATAAATTGTTATACAGGTGTTAAGAAATTGATTTATGTTATTTTTAAAATATAAAAAGATACATTTCTGGTTGAATAATTCAGGTTGAACTGGGAAACACTCCCAGTGTTTTAGCCTTTTTTCTCCTTTAAATGTGAATACATCACTAAGCATGACATTACTATGTGCTACTATATGAATATATTTTATAGATACTGTATGTCTTCTTTGTATTACAGAGGTTATTCTCAAAAAGCCACATGACTAGGGCATGCAAGACTTTTCTATGTTCTGCATTTCTCTCTGTGCCTATGGGCACAATACCAATAGGAAGACTAAGCTTGTGAGGCAATGCACATAGTACCTTACTGATCACCAAATACATTGCAATTTGCCAGGATACACATCTAGCTATGATAACCTGCCTGGAGTTGAACCAGGGACCTGATGTTTCTATGCTATCTGCATTGCCTCTGTTCTATGTCAGAAGACAACAATGGCAATGGTTCACTCCTATTGCTATGCTTTATAACTGAAAGTAAGCACGACTTGTTTCACCTGTTGCCAATCTGGCCACGGATGATCTGTGTAAGCCATTAGTCTGGCTATAAAACCCCTACTCTGCACTGAGACATTGCCCAACATAGGTTTCTTTCCTGATAGATCCTAGGAGTGATTATTGTCTGATTATCTGTTTCTGACATTGCCTATTTTTGACCTTGCTGTATCGCTGCCTGAACTGACTCTTGCTCGTTTCACCACTCTTCTGGATTCTGACTTTGTACATTGTTACCGATTCTGATCCTGTCTGACTGATACTGTCCCTGCCTGTTCCTTGGCTTTACTCTCTGTTTCCCGTTCTTTCTGTATACATTACGGTTCCCTTGCCTGCCAAAAGCTTCCCCTTGGTCCTCTCACTTTAAGACCTGTTGGCATCCGAGTAGCGGAGGCGGCTGCTATAGTCAGAAGTGTGAGCCAAGACTGGGCCCTTGGGGTTTTCTCTGGGTTTTGGGAAACCATACGTTACACTAGCATTCAAACAACCCAAATAACTAATGTGCCAACACTCATGCCCTATTGGACCTATTATTCATCCAATGGGCACTTATTTAAATAGACAATCTATTTTCATATCAGCTTTGATTTTGTCAATAATTTTGATCAAACTCATTAAATCAAATTATTCCCTATGCACTCTGCTTTATCCAGACATGATATCCTGCATTAAATCCTTGCATTATAGCCTGCATACCAAACAGTCAGAGGAATCACATATTGTGGGTTTCAGATACTTTATCATCATTTCTAAAAATATGTTCTGCAATTGCATGTTGGAACTGGATATCACTAAAGTACACTTCAGCTATTGTAAATGAGTCACTCATTCTCAAATAATCTCATGCTAATGTTTGAAATGAAAGAATTTATATAGAAACGGAAAGGAAGATTTTCACAAAACAAAAGATTCAATGACCCAAATTTACATGAAAAACAAGGAAGAACCTTTAGATTTTCCCATTGTTTTCACAAAACAAAGGGGACTCTTCATTCCATAAAAGCCTTTTGTTATAGTGTGCATAGGGGGTGGTAAATACTGTTGGCTGATGTCCTAATTATTTTCAAGTTCTCTTCTATATTTATAAAATTCTAGAAACTCTAGGAACCAAAAATATATCTAACTTGTACACGGCCAATTCTTTAGAATGTACTTATTAAATTAATTGGTGCAGTATGGATATACTGCAGTAGATAAACCAGTTTGATTTATTTACAATTGTATTTAGTACCTGAATAACAAATCCTACATTGCCATTTTTAAAGGATAAGTCAACCAATAAGTGAATGTAAAAGTAATTTATTTTTCCAATTCCAAGATATTAAAGCATACATGTACTGTTAATATCAGTGAATTTTGTTACAACATGAATGAATTCTGACAACCAAGGAAGTTGTCAGGAGAAAGAGGCCTGCTCTGATGTTCTTCTGGTAGACAAATACAAGAGGTCCTCTGCACCTCTGCCCATTTTCAATATATTTAGGACATTGAGACATTTTGTGCCTTGGGCTACTAAAAATGCCTTACCCTTTAAACAAAACAATGATTGCTTGTCCATATATTGCAATATATTTAAGGTGGCCAGCTATGTCAAAGTCATCCCTGGTATGGCCAGTCTTATACTCAACTTTCATCTGATTCATTAAGAATACTATTGCATCTTTTCACACAGGGACTAAGTTTTACCTGCAATTTACACATTGTTGCAATAAATTTGGGATCACACATTTTGCTGCAACATCAGGTATTGTCTCTCTTTTTGCATGTTGGATGCATACTTGCAGTTACAAAGCATAACCATAGGAGTGAACCAGGACCTTTGATAAGACATGAACACTAGGTCCCTGGTTCAACTCCAGGCAGGTTGCCAAAGGTTTCTAATTTTTTCCTAACCAGAAGAACATCAGAGCAGCCCTTTTTGTTTTACTCCTGACAACTTCTTTGACTACTTGGTGGTCAAAATGGTTAGAAACTGACCAGCCAGTGGCTCAGTTGTAACAAAATTAATTCATATTAACAGTACATGTATCCTTTAATATCTTGAAATGAAAAAAATCATGAAAGTACATTGCAAAAGGTCTTAGAATACCACTCTCATCAATTTTATATTCACTTATTTTTAAAGGTTTACTTATCCTTTAAAATGGTATTGTATATACCATATACTGTATATTCAAATCATACATTTTATTTCTATTCATTGTAAATTAATTAAAGTGGCTTTATCTACTGCAGGATATTATACTCCAGCATACTACACCAATTAATGTAATAAAATAATGAATATTAACTACATTCTCAATAATTGCCTGCTTACAAGTTAAATATATTTTTTTATATACCTAGTATTTTTATCAATAAATAAAGAACTTAAAAATAATTATACAGAATGCTTGGGAACTGGGTTTTCCGCATGAGGAGTCCTTCCATATTTGAATCACCATACTTTTATTCAACTAAACAAATTCTTTTAACATTAAATAAACCCAATAATCAGTTCTGCCACCAATATGGAATTATTCATCTTAATTACCATCAAGTTCAAGGTACAGTTTTTTTCATTATTGGAGTCTATAGGAGATTGCCTTGCTGTAATTTGGAGCTTTCTGGATAATGTGTTTCCAGATAATGGATCCCATACCTGTACTGCCAAACATTCTGGATTTAGATCATAAATAATGAAGACCAGTTGAAAAGTTGCTTAGAATTAGCCATTCTATAACATACTAAGGGGCACATTTACACATGCTTGAGTGAAGGAATAGAAGAAAAAAAAACGTCAAATTTCGAAGGTTTTTTTAGGCTACTTCGACCATCGACTAGGACTAAAAATCGTTTGACTATTCGACCATTCGATAGTCGAAGTACTGTCTCTTTAAAAACTTTGACCCCCTACTTCGCCAACTAAAACCTACCGAACATCAATAAGGTCCCCATAGGCTTTCTAACAATTTTCTGATTGAGGAAAATCGTTCGATTGATGGATTAAAATCCTTCGAATCGTTCGATTAGAAAGATTTAATCGTTCTTCGAAGTATTTGCTGTAAATCCTTCGACTTCGATATTCAAAGTCGAAGGATTTTACTTTGACGGTTAATTAACCCTCGATATTCGACCATTAGTAAATGTGCCCCCACATGTTAATGTAAAGGTGAACCACCCCTTTAACAAAGCCAAGAGATTATTTTTAGACCATACACCATTTCCATACAGCTGAATATTGATTTTTGATACTCTTCACAAAAAGATAGTCTGAAAATATTTCAAGCATGAATTCTTGCACCCAGCAGTGATTCAGTCAAATATTTATCTTTTCACCCTCTTGCACAGTTTGTGGGAAAAAACTCTTCTCCACTGATTGACTTTTTGTATAGGCTGTATTCCCACACAATGAACACGCTGGCTGTGTCCATCTTTCCAGTCCTAATTTAAAGCTTAAAGCTCATCCACCTGTGTGTGACACCTTCAGTAAGATGGTGGCAAACAGTATCCTGCTAAAGAGTAGAAAGAAGTGCACACAAGTCTTGAGAAATAAAGCTGAAATAATTATCATCAAACAGAAGCATGTGCGTTCAGCTCCTGACAGCATGTAAGGTTTATGATTTGTCACTTTGTTGTACAAAAATGTAACTTCAATGTTTTAAAAGTGCCACATGATTGAATTGACACCTCTGCATTAAACTACTACAGTCTCTAAGTACCTTTGGTTATCTTAATTACTTCTGTGCAAATCAAGAGACAGCAAGCAAAAACAATTACCATTGATACTATGTTTATCCTTTTTAAAACTTAGGCTAGGGGCACACGGCGCGATTTCGCCGCGATTCTGCGCTGGGCGAGTTGTCGCTGCGTTTTTTAAGCCGAAATAGCTTTCCTAACTTTGGCGCTGGCGTCAATGCAAATCGCGGCGAAATCGCTGCGCTAATTCACACGCGGCGATTCTTTTTCTACTGTCGCCCGGAAACGCCCAGCGAGGCAACTTCGGACGACAATAGAAAACGAATCGCCGCGTGTGAATTAGCGCAGCGATTTCGCCGCGATTTGCATTGACGCCAGCGCCAAAGTTAGCAAAGCTATTTCGGCTTAAAAAACGCAGCGACAACTCGCTTAGCGCAGAATCGCGGCGAAATCGCGCCGTGTGCCCCTACCCTTAGACAAAATACACAGTAGCAAAGCACTTCTTTATAGCTTATCTTAATTTTGCATCTAACAAATAAATAAGTATCTGTTCAACCTCTGGGTGATCAGATGGAATTGAGAAAAGAAACATGTCTGCTGTTTATGGAAACGCATATGAAAAACACATCATCTTTTTTAATATACATACATGATATGGAATATGGAATATGGAATAAACTGCATTTATATCTTCATGTGCCCCTCATAAAAAGCAGCACACTGGGAATCACTCTCATTCAAAATAATGCATTAGTTTAGCTGACTTTCTAAAGGGGTTACACCACTTAAATTTTACTGCTGTACTGGGAAATTAGGAATTGTAGAGCTTTTCCTTCTGTGCCTATAGCTTTATAATACAGTTTTTGAGGTGGTCATAGATGAGCTGTCAAAAGCTGCTCTCTCCAGACCGAGCATATTGGGTACATGGGGGGAAATCCAAAGCCTTAACCGATTGATATCTGCCCAGGAAATGACCAGATATCAATAAGTTTGTTAAACAAGCTATCAGGCCTTCACAAGCCACTACAATTCTATCATTGGTCCAGAAACTATGTGGATGGCTAAGGAGAAAAAGTCCCCTTTTAATAAAAGAACACTTATAAATAATAACAAAGAACATAACTGAAGATGCAATGCAAACAAAAAAACTGAAGCTTTGTGTGACTGTTTACATGCCTATTTTCTATTCTATTTATTATTTATGTGTGTATAACAAATAGGGGAAAATATGAGCAAATATATGTGCACACTTTTGCTCCACTTACATTCCCTCCCTCATTCAAGAGCTTCAAATACATGTCCATTCCCCAAGATTTTGAGAACAAACTCATCTCCAAACCATCTGTCAAGGTAGGTCCAATACATCTTCCCTTGATAACGTTAATCCAAGACACCCCAGGTCAGGCATGGTTTTGATATTATCAGTGATTAGGGGGTACTGATCAGCCTTTAGGGCTCTTACACACGGCCGTTCCGACCTGCGCTCCCCTGCGTTCCGTTTTTTGGCGTTCAGCCGCAGGGGAGCGCAGGAATAGACGCAAGTCATTATTTGAAATGGGGCTGTACTCACTCAGGCGCGTGTAGGCGCCGAACGCAGGAAAAATGCAGCATGTTGCGTCTGAACCTGCGTTCGGCGCCTACACGCGCCTGAGTACAGCCCCATTTCAAATAATGACTTGCGTCTATTCCTGCGCTCCCCTGCGGCTGAACGCCAAAAAACGGAACGCAGGGGAGCGCAGGTCGGAACGGCCGTGTGTAAGAGCCCTAAAGCATCCAATAGTAGCTAAACATGCTTTTCAAATTAAATACACTGGAATTCACCATTTTGCAATTTCAATTTGTAATACTCACAACAAAAACACATTATATTTTAAACAGGTTCGAAAGCAAGATCCAAGACTTTTTTGTCAAACACATACTGTACATCATCATTTTAGGGGTTTTGGCATTATAAACATAATATTCAAGAATAATAACAATAAACGTAATATTCTAGAATGAGCTTTATAAGCCTTTAGATAATCACTTGAGCTGGTGAAGTCTCCACATGTCCTAATGAATATGAAAGAATAGTGGGGCAGAGGATTTAGGCAAAAAGGCCTCACAGTGGTTTGGTGTTAACGATAATTTTAAGTTTTAGCCAATGATAGATCACAAAAAAAGGCAAGGTAGGATTTATATTCTTCAGATACCACCCCCACATAACCTACATCCCATTTTACCAAAACCTTCTGCTAGCCCTAAACCCTTACCATACACTTCCGGAAACTTCACGTCAGTTACAATGGGCTGGGGGATGGGAAAGTGCTTGGAAAGGCTGGCCTTCCGTTTACATTTGTATTCCAAACTATTAGGCCATTATACTACCTCCAACACAAAGCATGACAAGACAAGCATAAAACTTAAGGAGCTGCAGAGTAAGGGTGTCTATGCATCAAAAATAGGACATACTACTTAGCTGTGGGTGGGTAAGGATGCAGGTAGCTTGAAAAATAAACTCTAGGGCCCTCGTCTGAATTGAATTGAGGACCATTATACAACAGGGTGGTTTTGTTAAACACTATACAACTGCTTCCAAAAAACACTTTTCCCTGATGCCAGGGTTCTTGTCCATTGATAATTCATAGTGCCCTAAAATGAAAGTGCAGCTTGTCCTTACTATGCAGATAAATTCATTGTTATTGATGCTTAGCCACAAATACATTTCATTGTTTTGGCCTTTTTTTGACTAGGACACAAACATTTTACAAAAAAAAAAACTGATGTAGGCATTTGCAAAATAAACAAACAAAGCAAAGACTAATTTACAATATTGCACTGCAGAAAACAAATTGACATGAAACTGCGTGATCACAGATTATTATAATAGCTTGTTTTTCTTTAAAATCAAACCCAAGGGAAATGTCTTGCTGTGTCTGAGGCTGGATTTTCTTTTCTTAACAACTCCCAGCAGACAGATGGTTGGCAGGTGCTGTGATTTTCCCTCCCCCACACCAATCAATTGCTTGATTCTTTCCACTATTGAATATTTTTTTTAGAATAGAAGTTCAACGAATATCGTACTGTAATACATATATGTATTACTTATTAAAACAAAACAGATTTTTGCCATAAAACCTGAACATTAACATTTCAGACATTCAAAATAGTGATACAGACAGCATTAGAATCAGCAGCAGTACACAGTGGTGTAAATAGAAATTACTGGGCCCCACAGCAAATGTCATTTTTCAGGCCCCCAAAATGTCTAGAGATTGACCTGTTTTACCATTTATTGAAATTGTATACGAATTAGGGCTTCATGGGGCACCTTTACTTCCTGGACCCACCCTGCAGCCATGAGGTCTGCTTCCTCTGAACTTACGCCACTGGCAGTACAAATAATGTTACATAAAATGTCCCTGGCAACCATTTTATTTCAAACCAATGATGACCATTGTCATATTATTATTACTGTATGCAAAGATGTAAGGCTCAGGGCCCAGGCCGGTCAAGCACAGATGAACCAGATGTCCTATTTAGGTCTGCATAATGTATCTCTTTACTTTATTAGTAGAGTCCTAGTTATGTCTTTTTTTTTTGCACAGCTGCCCTGGCTTGAAATCACAGGAGTAAAAAAGAGAAGAAAGAAAAAGCCATCTGCTACGCCAATAAATCAGTTTGGAAAAGATTGTTGTATAAGGCAAGGAAGATGAAGGCATTATTATTATGCAGGGACAAGCGGTGGTAGGGAGGGAGGACAAGGTCAAGGAGCTGTCGGGTAACACAATACATTGTACTCCATAATACAAGACCAGTGATCACAATGTTATTTTCTTTTTCTTCCCATTTTGCCTTTTTTTTATTGGAGCTTAGTTGTAGATTATCCAAGGATCTGGATACAAAATCTGCAAAGCCTGAAGGGCCAAATAAGCACCCACCATTGCTTTGTTTGTTCTTTAAGATATAGCTGATGCACCAGTGCAGAACATATATATATAATATAATACACAAAAGCCATGAATATCCTGTAAATGATATCCTTATAAACGGTGAGTTCTAATGTCATCAGTTATAAACGGTGAGTTCTGATGTCATTTCTGTCACATGACTCACTGAAATTTGTGTATTATAATAAATAAAGTACCCCCAGTTGCAAAATATGAGGATATTAGAAGTTACCTCAGAGTTCCATGACCTTTATAAAAACACTCGGCCTTCGGCCTCGTGTTTTTATATGGTCATGAAGCTCCTCGGTAACTTACAATATCCTTATATTTTACAAGAGGGGGGTACTTTATTCACTATATATTTATATTGGTTTATAAAGTACCCGTACTCCTGAATTGAATTGTGGGTGCTTAGACAAATATATTGTATTTAGTTAAAAATCTACTAGCACTCCAATATTTAGGAAATGCACGATTTATTCAATCATTACTTGTGTATCCTTGTGTACGTGTATAAATCAGAGGAACAATCAAGCCAATTCTGCTTGGCATCCATTGTAGTAAGTACCACACCCAAAAGAGGGGTTGGGTTAATCGAACACTAGCTGTAGTAACAGTAAGGGCAACAAATAGCAAGGGGGTGGTACGGCTAAACAGATGATGACAATCCCCTCAGGAGGGGAGCCTCAACACATTGCCTAGGAGCGAGAAAAGCAGCAGGACGGAATGTTGCCCTGGGAATACTCGCTTTCCCGCCCCTGGTGCTTCCTTTTGATTGGTTATAGGGCTTGGGCCACCATGCACGCGCGCGCTAAGACTCCACCCTGCAGGCGCGTAGCCGCTTTCGGTAATGACAATCGCTGTTGCTGCTCCCTTTACTGCTCAAATCGTGGAAGGGATTCAGCGCACCGGACGAAAGCGCTTGTCTGTATACAGTAGCGCAGATTGTGACGTTTTTATGTCCTGCCTTCCCTCCCCCCACCCTAATTAGAATATGGTGCGCCCCTACTACTCCCTCCTGGGTTCAACATCTGCAAACAATAGCCATGGGGGGTGGGGTTATCCGACTACATGTCCAGTCCATTGACGTAATAAACCCCACACACAACGACACCCTGAAAAGAAGGCACCGTGGCACTGGCTCCGGCTATTGTGTTCTTAACTAGTGTCCGCCCCCAAGCAACACATCGCTGTACTACCCCAATAAACATTCCTATAGCCGCTGCTCCATGGACTTGCGTCCTGTCCAATGGCTAATGCAACGTGCACGTGACTCAGGATGGCACACCGCAGTCACCTGCCGCCTGTAGCGCCTCAGCTCTCGCTCTACTACTACTCCCGACACCCCGAAGGGCCAGAGACTTGTAGTGCGGCTACAACTGGAGCACTACAGCCTGCAGATATTGCCCATATTTCCAAACAGCCATTATTCCTGTCAGATGGATGTTTTCCCTTGGGTGTATATATCGCCCAATCTTTATATTTCTCTGTATAACTCCACATGTTCACGCCTGTTTATTGTTTAGCCATTGTCAGGAGAGGCTTCAGTGTGTAGGCAATGGAGCAGCCTATTGTACAAGCTGAGAATACACGAGTCACACACACACATATACACTGGGGCTGCCAGCACATTTACTTCATTGAGGCTGCATGGGGATGCGAGGTCTGTTTCCTATTCACTCGCTCCAACTATTCCTGCCCAGGGTACCACAGCTGAACCACTAACTTCACATTCACCCTGCTTTATAAAAATAGGCAGGCACCGAAACCACAGCTTCTATTTATTGCAGCCTCGCATCTCTCATTTAGAAAGCCACAATGATAACTCTGCTTTTCTACTAAAAAAAAAACACCACCCACCGCACAATGTGGGAAATCCAGAAATAGCAAGTAAACCATAGGCATGAGCCATACCATCTTACTGGGAGGAGGGGGGTACAAAAAATATTCACAGGCATCGCTGTCTTCACACAATTGTGACACAATCACCACCTCCCATTACCAGCAACAGCACACAGCAAATACATTGTATCCATTTAAACCTCCTCGCAATCCGCATTCCTTTCAAACGTGTCCTCTTTCCCCTTCCATAGTTTGTTGGAGTCATCATCTCCCAATTAAAAAAAAAAAGAAGGCTTTAGGATGTTGAAGGTGTTAAACAAAAGGCAGAGTGCAGGGGAATGATATCATTGTACATTGCTATCACTCTTTATACTCATTCATTAAAAAGGTTAAAGGAAAATGGGCAAATCTTGATGTCAAACACTCACACACAAAAGGCACCATTGTGTCTATGCCCCTAACCCAAAGCCATTCATACATTTATTGGGGAACATCAAAACAAACATCAAGGGGGGGGGGGGGCACATCCTTTGCCTTCAAATGTAAAGAGATGCGAAATTATAAAAAATAAAAGCACAATACCTGCAGTTCCTATGAAATATAAAGTCCAGATGAGATCCTTAATGTGCAGCATTGTAATTCTACAGGCGATGGAATTCCTGCTGCTGCTCCTGTGTGTAACAGAGGCTCCAAAGATGACCATGAGCCTTTGTTTTTTTTTTTCCTTCTTTTTAAATCCTCTCCTTGCTGTAAATGCTGTACTGAACCAACGATGCAGCTTTAGGTTCTCGGAGGCGCAGCCTGGATTTTGCAAGGAATTATTTTTTTAAAGTGGGTTGCCAGCTGCTCTGTAAGCTGTGTGCAGCACTGATCACTGTATGAGTGACAGCCTGAGCCTCAGCACACCCCCAGCAAGCAGACCCGATCAATGCGCCCAAGCCAAGAGACTACAGTTGGTGTCTGGATGGAAGAGAGAAAGAGAGCAAGTGCGACCAACACCGATATCCCTCCGCAGTCTCTGAACAAATATGAACGAGCATCCACCAAGCTAACGGAGGGAGAGGGGGGGACTGGCAAAGATCACAGAGCAGATGCTGCTGCTTGGAAAAGGTGGTATGGAGTTTCTCCCTTCCTTTACAGAAATGAGTGGAGTCATGCACCCAGAATCACTTGCACTGTCTTGTATGGCAGAACAGTGGCAGCTAGTATGGCTGTTTGATCTTGCATTGTTTTATAAGAACCTTTTCCAAGATTAATTGAGGTGGATAATTGCAGCACTGTGAATGATCAGTCAGTCTTTCTGTACAGCCTGCATCCGATCCGCAGCATGGAACTCCCATGTTATTCATCGGATAGCAATACACTTGCATTAATATTAGGGATGCAATTAATAATATAAAAAGATAGTCGGAGCAGACTGAGTTAGATATGGGCTTTAGCCCGCAGGTTGGTAACAGTCTCAATAAACAAAAAAAAGCAAAAAACAGCTACATTAAATAGTGGAGAGTGACACACCCATCCAGTTATAATGCAGCCAGCCAACCAGTTCAGGCCACAATGTATTAAAATATAACTTTTAATTTAAATTGTATTAAAAAATTGTCTGGCAGCACCAGCATACACATTCACAGCGTGTAGAACGCTACGCCGTGCGGGACCATGTCCCTAAAATAACACACAACTAAAAACCAAAGAGTAGGCTGGAATGGTGGTGGATATATGAAATATATTAAGTAGCGGATTCAAGTGCCCATTATCAGTACCAGCTCAGTAGGAGTACTTATCAGTATCCAGTTAGTATGAATTCCCACCCTTCCCCCAGCTCTCCTTCTACCTGGCTACGTTGGGAAGAGTGGGAGCTATTCACACCACATTCCACCTACCTTCCACCTACGCCGCCCTATATATTAGGTATGCACCCAATCCAGGATTCTGGCTTTTTTCAGCAGAATTCAGATTCAGACGAATCCTTCTGCCCGGCTGAACAAAATTTGAATCCTAATTTGCATATGCAAATTATTGGCAGGGAGGGAAATGGCGTGACTTTTTGTCACGAAACAAGGAAGTAAAAAAAAGTTTTCCCCTTCCCACCACTAATTTGCATATGCAAATTAGGATTAGTTTCGGTATTTGGCCAAATCTTTCTAAAAGGATTCGGGGGTTTGGCCGAATCCAAAATAGTGGATTTGGTGCATTCCTAATAAATAATGCAGTCTCAAATGGAAGATGATTTATAATGAAAGGAAAACGATATCCCAAAATGAATACTTAATTAGCATATGCATAATTTGCATATGCAAATTAGGGACAGGGAGGGAAATTGCGTGACTTTTTGTCACAAAACAAGGAAGTAAAAAATGTTTTCCCCTTCCCACCCCTAATTTGCATATGCAAATTCGGATTTGGTTCGGTATTCGCCGAATCTTTCGTGAAGGATTCGGTGCATCCCTAATATTAAAGAATCTTGCCAAACTGGTATATATATTTAAGTAAATAAAGGTTGCCACCTTTCCGTAGCCAACAATCAGGGCAGGCAGAGCCGGATTTACATAGCGGGCGTCCCTAGGCCTGCTGCCCTTTGTCACCCCCATCCCCTCCCCTTTTTTCATGCAAATTTTCATCATCGGACCCGAGCAATGGGGATTGGGGCATGGGAAATTTAAAAAAACTATTATCTCCTGCATATCTCTGGTGTTTCTGAAACAATGTGGGTGTGGTTGGGCAGCATGCCGCCCTCTAAAATCCTGCTACCCTAGGCCTGGGCCGCCCTTGGTGGCCTTTCCACCACTCCAGGCCTGAGAGCAGGGGGCGGATGCATGACATCAGAGTAGTGCCCTAGGCAACCCGACTGACTACATCGCCCCCTTCTCGCGCAGAGGCGCACAATGAGGATACCTGAGCTACAGCTAGCGGTGTGGGGCACAAGTCTGAGTTGCCAGAGATGAGAGACACACGGTCTGAGCTAGGGGAAGGCGGCAGAAGAGGTCCCTGCCTGGCGCCCCTCCACCTCTGCGCCCTAGGCTCGCAATTCTTCTGCCTACCCCTAGTTCCGGCCCTGCGTCAGAGGGGCGGGTTGGTGGCGTTGCTGGTGGAATAAGAGCCATCATGGGGCGGGGCTATATAACCCTGTCAATTAAAGAAGATCCTTATTTGGAAAATCGGCTGTCCAGGTCAAATCTGGAGAGGTGGCAACCCTAAAGTAAATATTGTCCTTTTACTTCCCTTGAACCACCATTTTGTGATCTCTCTGTGCTGCCTCAGAGATCACCTGACCTGAAATAATACAACTCTAACTGTAAAAGGAAGAAGTGTGGAAGCAAAAGACAGAACTTGTCTTGTATGTTTGGTTTGTTTGTGTGCACCATGAATTATAGAATCCCAGGTGGCGGCCCATTTTTTTTAAATTGGCAATATTCTATTTATGATTACCCAATGGCACATACTACTAAAAGGTATATCATTATGAAAATGGTTTATTTACATTAAGCAGGGGATTTACATATAAGCTGTTTTATGCAATATATTTTTTATAGAAACCTACATTGTTTAGGAGGGTATAGTTTTCCTTTAAATGTGCTATTTGGCAATGTGCAAAAATGCTTAGTGATTTAGTTATGACTGACAGCCTGAAATGCTGGTGAGTAAATTTGCTTTTCAGGCATTCTTAATGATTCATATGCAGTGGAGCTAGAAAACGGATATACAGCCCCATGTTTCTAATGAAATTATAATATGCGTGCAGAAATTTCAGCTGAGTTTAACTTCCAGCATGGCTTATTAGCAGAGATTTTTATATTCATTTGATGCAGAATCCTCACTTTACATAATTAACAGCAAGATAACAGAAATTAGATATGGGTCATTTAATGATAATTTACAAAGGTATACAGTTGAATATACAATAAAGGGCCTTTTGTGAGCAGGAGCCCAATATACAGGTTGCAGTGAATCAGCAGAAAAGAAGATGGGGAGCTACTAGGGTATATTTGGAGACACAGATCTTTACTGCTAAAGGGCTGTGGTTGCCTTGAGCTCAGACAGAAACCCAAAACATTATGTACAACATTTCAAGCCTACTTCTTTAGTTAAACTTTAGTTCTCCTTTAATAATTATAACTCTGTCATACTATTATTATTATTAACATGTATTTATATAGCGCCAACATATTGCGTAGCACTAGGGACTAGTATGAACGGACTAGGGGTAGGCAGAAGACCCTCTTCTGATTACCCCTAGTTCTGGCACTGCCAACATTCAAAGTATTTCAATGGAAGAAAAAGTTGGCCAGACACCAGATCAAATTTTCTAGTCAGATGACAACAGAAACACAGCATACTGCATTCATACACGAACAATGTCACATCGGATGGGAAATTTTTCATGTCATTTGCAAATCAGATTTTTGTATTATTCCCATTATATTTTGACCCATACCTCTATCTGACTTTTAGGACTTTTACACACAGCATTAGGCAAAATTGTGTTTTATGAGTTTACTTTTCATAGTTACCCACTTTTGCATGGCTTTGCACAACTTAGCTAGATTGGCTGACTATCTATGATCCTTTTTTCCATATTGTTTCTTCTATATCCTGGCACTAGTTTGGGTAATTAATAGCAAATCTGTGACCTTTAGAATTTGTGCACACTGGCACTGGTCTGTTTATTCAAAAAGCTCTTTTTTTTTTTTTGCAACTTAACATTTCATCATACAGTTGTATGTGATTTTAACGAAGTGGAGATTGATCTGATATTTATTTATTTTAAGTGTAAACCCACAAGTGGAAAAATTAGACAAATGCTTTCATATGCTGTAATTCCTTCCAATGTCTATGTTCAAACTTATATCTATTGAGACATTTAAGATATTTCAACAACTTTAATATTATGTAGTGTTGTTTAAATCCACATGAGTTTTGTTGTATTAGTATTAGGTTTTGCCCAACAACCTCATCAGTTCCAATCAAGGCCATTGTCTTCCAAGTTTCTGTGGTGTGACTGCTGCCCGGGTCAAAACTGCCTGCCCGGTTTTCCTAATTTGGAAAACCGGGCTGGTAATTTTGACCCGGACAGCCCTTCAAAAACGGACAGGTGGCAACCCTAGTCCCATCCCACTATATTACAGGCATGGAGGAAAAAGAGGGTCTTACCACAGAATTCCCTATGATTGACGATCGGGCAATCGTTGTTCGTCACATCATAGCCCCGCCACTGATGTCACAGCCTGCCCCCCACAGCATCAGGATTCAGCCAGGCCAAAACATGGCAACCCTAAATGGGAACTGTTGCCTGCGGACACAGAGACAGATTATCATGGTTTCCTTTCAATATGTGGAATTAGGTATAGTTATTTTTGGACATTCAGATAGTGTTTATGCACTTTTTTTGCATTGCTGTCATTGTTTTTAAAAATGTCCCAATTTAGACACATACACAAGAGCATATTTGAGTTCATTGTGCATTTCTAGTACATAATAGTTACATCTGCAGTACAGATAGCAGTTGACATAGAGCACAAATTAGGTTACTTATAAATAGCTCTAAGGCATCAAAGTAAGGTTATTGGGCGATTAGTTTAAAAAAAAACATGCTAAATTGTGAATTTTTTGTTACATGCTTTAACTTCTTTGTTCTCAGGACTGCAGTGCAGCAGATTTCTAATGATATTTCTAATGATATTTCTAATCAGACATGCAGTATATTCTCAAGTGCCCAGATGAAACTCTTAACTGCTAAATATTTAAATGCTGCAGGGATTATTTAATATATTTTGGATGATGTTGTCAGGGCAGTATTCTGAGGAATCTTTTGTGGGGTATTCAATATGATGAGGAATCCAAAATAGTAGATTTAGTGCACAGATTTTAGAGGAATCTGATTCTAAACAGAATAATTTTAAAAGTGTAGGACAAAGTTTCTCTTTAAAAAAAGCAGTCACTGATAGCTTTAAAGGAACAGTTCAGTGTAAAAATAAAAACTGGGTAAAGAGATAGGTTGTGCAAAATAAAAAATGTTTCTAATATAGTTATGTAGGAGATAAGATGAATCCTTCCCCTGTTTTTCTGCCTGTGACATCATCCAGTCCAGTTACAGGCTAGAGAATGATCCGATTGGCTGGGCACCCCAGTGCATCCTTGGGAGAGAGGGTGTGCCTGACTTTGGAGCGAAATGCAAGGGTTCTCCCAGAGAGCTGAACAGAGCCAGCACGAGTAACTGTAAGACTGTCAAGTACAGAGAAGCTGTTAAATCTGTGGAGGTACAGATTGAACCCAGTCTGTTCCCTGCCAAGCTGCTATCGACTCAGAAGGAGAAAGGTGCCGCTGATGAGATTTATCCTGCTGCAGAGCTGCCTGTAATCTCCAGTGTGATTTCCTCTAAGAGCACCCCGTGAGCCACCCAAGGGAGGATACTGGCACGGATACAAGCATGGGGCCCCTAAGTGAAGACTAGACTTGTGTATTTACCTTCTACGTGGAAGCTGCTGCTAACTTCCAAAGGGAGAGGTACCTGGGGAATAAGAGCTCTGGGGAAGGGACATTTCATTTGAACTGTGTGGTTATTAACCCCTTACGGGGGATTGGGACTTTGGATATTTAACAAGGACTGTGTTGAAGCAACATAGTGATTTAAGTAGTGTCCCACGTGTCCCCAGTGTAGGAGTGCATGTTGTATTAGTTGCCCAAATGTTTACTACAGTTTATATAAAGTTTATATTTGTTCATTTGCAAACTGTGTTTTTTATTATTATTAGTGGAACCCCCCTGAGGTGTGTTCCTTAGTGTTCACTAGGTGGAGGCACTGCACTGTAATTCCCAGTTCCCAGTATTTTTCATATGCAAAAGAGACAGTAACCAAATTAGGGTTATAGTTAGTTAGCCAAAAATGTAATCTATAATGTCTCGAGTGAATGGATGTCTAACGTAACAGAACACAACTTCCTGCTTTTCAGCTCTCTAACTCTGAGTTAGTCATCAACATTAAGGGTAGGCCACATGGGCCATTCAGTGAGTTTGCAACTGATCCTTATCATGCAGCTCAGATCAAAAGCAAACCCATGTTGCCCCCCTCAAGTCCCCCATAAGTCTATGATTGGTTACTGCCTGGTAACCAATCAGTGGAAATCAAAGGGCAGATTTACTAAAGGGCAAAGTGACTAATGTTCGCCAGTGTGACGTCATTTTTATACTTTGCCAATCTACTAACAGGCGCAGGCAGGCGAAAGAGATAGACTCTAGCGGCAATCCGCTTTCTTACACCTGGTGAAGTTGTGCTCTGGCGAATAGACGTAGCTACGCAAATTCACTGAGGTGTGGATTTTACTGAACGTTACCTCTTGCGCCAGACTTTCTTTCGCCACCTCAGACCAGGCGAAGAGCAATAGAGGAGATAGGACTTCCTCAAAAAATAGTTGAAAAATTTTCTAAGTCACAAAAAACGCTGGCGACTTTTAATTTTTCAGGGTAAAAGATCGTAAATTTTTTCTGGGGTACCCAGCTTCCCCCTAAATTTCCTAACATATGGCACATAAACTATACACTGGACTCATGTGTAGGGCAATATAACAACTCAATTTTATTACATTAAGGTTTCCGGGGCTTGTGTAGTTTAATGTATTGGCTGCAACAGATACGTTCATTCAACTTTAACTTCCCGGCATATACAAATTAGGCAAAGCTAGCGCAACTTTGATTCGCTTGCCACAGTAATGCTAACGCTACTTCACCAGCGCTCGGCGCCCTGGACGCAACTTCAGATTTTAGTGAATTAGCGTTGTCATGGCAAATCTACGCCTGGTGAAGTGTTGTGATGTAAGCGAAGCCGTCGCTGGCGAATTTTCGGAGGTTAGTGAATTTGCCCCCAAGAGAGCTGCAAAGCAGGAAGTAGTGTTCTTGTAATTATGTTACACATCCAGTCACTCCATCCTTTTTAGATAACATTTTTGGCTAACTAACTATATTAGAAACGTTTTTTATTTTGCACAGCCTATCTATTTACCCAGTTTTTATTTTTACACTGAACAATTCCTTAAAGAGCAGAATTTCCATTTATTGTGTGTAGGGTTCAGCCTAGGTTTGGTCACTTCGGGCTGCAAAACGCTCCCATGCAGAGTGAACGGTTCAGCAAGTCTCTGAAGCCCTGAGCAAGGTCGCAAAAAAAATTATTAGTGACGAAAATGAAGCCCAAGTACTTTTACAAATAGAGGTGGCTTCTCAACTAGGTCAAGTTATTATTTATGGGTGACTTCAATTATCCAGAGATTCAGTAATGGGGTTGCCAAGTCAGAAAAAGCTAGGAGGTTATTAAATAAGCTTGATGGCAACTTTTTATTTCAGCTCGTTCAAGAACCTACTAGGAATGAATTGCTTTTGTACATGATAATAGCTAATAATACAGAACTCATCTCTTGCATTTGCGTTAGTAAGCATTAAGGTAATAGTGATGATAACATCATTTGAGCAGAGCCGGAACTAGGGGTAGGCAGAAGAGGCAGTTGCCTATGGGCAATAATAGGGGGCGCTGGGCAGCTACCTTTAAAACTGTCTTCTGCCTATCCCTAGTCTGCACCTCTCAGTTCTACTTTACACTCTCCTCTCTTGAATCGTAAAACCTTTGACTTTTTCGGATTTGATGCTCGAAGCCACAAAGTCTTTGGATTATTGAACGAAACCCAGTGAAGATCAAGATATTGATGGGATATCTGCCATTGACCTCTACATGAGCTCAGCAGGTCTGAGTTGGAGTACTTTTTTATTCTGACTTTTAACACCATCAGAGTGTAATAAATCTTGTGTTTTTCCCCTTTGAAAGTCGGACCAGAAAAAAAATCTGACTTTAATAAATAACCCCCTAATTGTTAGACATGCAAACTTTGACAGTATAAGGGCATTTCTGCAACATATTAACTGGGAAAGGCTGTTGGCAGGGTTAAACACAGAAGAAAAGTGGAATGTCTTTAAAATGCTGCTTAATAAATTTACATGTCAATATATACCCCTTGTAAGCAAGGAATGTCGTCACAAAGCAAAACCTTTGTGGTTTGACAGAAGTGTTGGTGTTGAAGTTGGTAACAAAAGATGTGCTTTTAAAGCTTTCAAGATAGCAGTGACAGCTAAAATGTTTATCAGGTATAAGGAGGCCAATAAATCATTCAAAAAAGCTATCAGACAAGCAAACATTGAGATGGAAAAGTACCACACAGAAGAATTGTTAAATTAAGGAATATTGGCCTAGTGTTGGTAAATGGAATATTTTCTAATTGGACCAGTGTTGTTAGTGGACCATTGTTGTTTGTTGGGTTCTGCAGGTGTCTGTACTTGGTCCTTTGATTAGATACTTGACTTCATTGCAAGTCATAATACTATGCGTTTGGGCCAGCATGGTTGTATGCCTAACTAACTAATTTAATTGCCTTTTATGAGGAGGTGAACAGGGACCATATATAGTATGGTAGCCACAGAAAGACACTGTCTTTCTTGTATAAAAAGGGCATTAACTCAAATCTGTTTATTGGAAACAACGTTGATGGTTCATTAACAGTGAAGACAGTGTAGTTGCGGAATGCTCTGCCGGGATGATGTTGTGATGGCTGATTCTGTTAATGCCTTTAAGAATGGCTTGGATTATTTCTTGGACAAGCATAATTTCAGTGGCAATAGTGATACTAAAATCTACAATAGATATAGGTACAGTATACTGTATATAGTTTCAGTTGTGTAAGTATGTGCGCTGGGTTTCATTTGGAGGGGTTGAACTTGATGGACTTTGGGGTTTTTTTTCAACCCAACTTAAATATGTTAACTATGTAAACATGTAACTGTAATCAACCAAATTGTTGGGTGACAAGTAACCAGTAAGGACTTACTGCTTACATTAAACTCAAGAATGGTTTTGACACTATCATATTAATCTTAATGGAAACTGGTACACCCTCTTAGTGTATTTACACCGAACACAGCAGTTTTATTAGCTAATGCTTGGTTACATGCAAAGTTGTTGAGGGTTTCTCTTTGAGTTAGTTGCTTCCCTAAAGTTAAAACTAAGTAAGCTTTATCAGAAATGTCCACATAAATACACCAGTAAACCTAAAGTAATGTAAGTGCTCTGTCAAAAGAAACACAGCATTTCTTTCCTTCTATTGTGTACACATGGGTTTCTGTATCAGACTTCCTGCCTTCAGCTTAAACCTCCTTGCCCCCGGCGAGAGCATGCTCAGTTTGCTCCTCCCCCCCTTCGCTGCTGTAATCTGAGCCCAGAGCTATAAGTGAGCAGGGAGAGACTCAAATCATGTCACAGCAAGCTAATATGGCAGCTGCTATCCTAAACAAACAGAGAGCTTCTAGAGCTGTTTATTCAGGTATGGTAGAACATTTTACAGAATAAATATAGCATTCTAGCTTGCACTATTGCAGCTAATCTATTGGAAATAAAATACCTCCATTGGTTTCCTTCTCCTTTAAAGGCATAGTGCATAGTGGATAGCATAGTGACAAAATCTGAGACAGTGAGTTTAAAACTTTGTTTACCAATCAGAAGATAACTTTTAGAGAGTTAAGCATTAGCTTATTATAAGTAAGCTGTGTTTTGTGATTTACTTGCTTTCAAGTAACAAACATTAAAGTCTGTAATTCCTGTAAATTAGATTTGTTGTGCAATTTAGACAAGTTTATTAGTTTTATTTTGCACTTGCTTTTGTCAGGTAACATGTAAAAATATATGTACATACAGTATCTATACAAACACACACAGTGACATAATCAAGATGCTCAGTGAAGGCAGCATGAATGCAAACCATTTGTATCACCAGGAAAGAAGGCCCCCCTTCTCAGCTCCGTCACAAGAAAAACTTCTCTGCCCCCCCCCCCATCCTCTTAAAAATGATTTTGCTTGAAACCGGTCCTTGGTGCTAAAAAGGTTGGAGACAGCTGTATTAGATGCCTTATTTCTATTCTATATCAGTCATAAACTTTACTGTTATCAGCCTACTTTTTGTCTGCTTCTGTAACTACCAATAACACAGAGGGCTCCCAGTATGTAGACACCCTGTGTATGCCGGAATGTAGTCCTACCCTGGAAGTGTCATATGCTAATATGGTAATATATTATTTTATATCTTAGTTTAATCCTTGTAAAGAAATTTGTGTCATATCCATTAAACTAGAATTATAGAAACTGAGGTTCATGTGTTATATTTCAAGTTACATTGGAAATAATTCCAAATCACTGTGTGGTAAGTTTGAAGGCACGTTGCTTATTCACTGAATGTGTTCTGGTCAGTTTCAAAGCTAGTAGGATAAGAGATAAGGATAAGGAAAACATAACCGCATTCTTCTGGCATAATGAAAACCAAAACTTGTCTCTTTGTGCTTTACCCTAATAACAAACACTGTGTACTCTTATTCTATCTTATAGTATAGCCCACTTATATGCTTTTTTAGGGGACAAGGAAAAAAAAGTGTAAAAACAGATTAATGTGTTAAAACAACTTCAAGTTGCCCAAGTACTCAACAGATTTAAGCACTGGAGTCAGTTTTTCAATCCAATATTTACTGTTTTAATGACAATGGTTAAGCTTTGCAACATTAATGTTACACGATGGGGGGGGGGCAAGTGCAAGGCCTCTCTCACAGTCACATACACAACCTAAAGCAATTGAAGTGATTTGTGCATGACTGTATGAGGTGCAAACTAATTAGAATTGACTTTTTACAGACAGACCCAAGACAATGTATGTTAAGTTGGTATTAATTTCACTAATAATAACATTTAAGGGAACATCAGGACAAAAACAGGCAAAAACATACATTGAAATACATTATAATTTGGTGAGACCACAAAAATGGTGCAAACTGCAGGAAAACTTAAAACCAGGGTATGTAAACCCATTTGGCCTGTAACAAATTATCTCTCCATTAGTTCAACTGCCCAGGACTAGCTGAATGGCTGATTTCCCTCTTTTGCTTTTCTATGAAACGCTGTAATCTGAAAAATGCTTCTTTTATGGAAAAAAACTTTAGTATGAATTAACCTGCAAGCATGTACATACTGCTACAGCCACTAGTAGAAATCTTGGGGCCTCAAAATATATTTGCAATACACTGTACGTTTAATGAAAATGCATTGTTTCCTAAGTTTAAGGGTTCCAGTGATCTTGCTCTTGTTGTGGTGTTTGGACACTAATGGCAGCTCATTATTTCAGTATCCCCAGAGCACAGTGTATTACTAATCTTCCACAGAATTAGGATACATTTTTACAAATATCAGCTGTCACTTTTATACTTCAACAGTTACTTAAGGTGTCCGTCAAAATAGTCCCTTTCAAGCACACAAGCAATAAATAAGTAATTATCTGGCCAAAAAATCATTCAAGACATGCCAAATTTCTAATTTCAAATTCAAGTCCATTGCCTGTTTGTGTTTTACTAACCACACTGCATAACTATCTTTTATCAGTGGACCCAAGTTTTTAGGCAAAAACAAAAAACAGTATCTCTGACATTCAGGGCACCACTACTTGACTTCACAGTCATCCAGTTTCACAATCCTACCACTATACCCTGTATACACTTTTGTGAGATTCTTTACAGCAGGGTGTTGTAATTTCTGTCTACAACATTCAATTTCTTAGTCTCTATAAGGCACAATACATGAAGCAGTAAGATGCATTGTGGGGTACCCACATCAGTCTATATTATTCTCATGATTTTAAACTAGCCTAATTCCATTACACAGGTGTGTAACAATAGAACCAGTAGAAATAGCTTCTAAAAGGGCTGAGGACTATGTCATGTTATTTTTAGGAAAATGTTGCCTTTAACATTCTGAACGCCAGCTTTTCACACATACTAAAATAATAAACGCTATTGAATATGTGTTGTATATACTGCATCAATGCTTTTTGTGTTTAATACAATCACGGTTATATTTGAATACACACAGTACAAATCAATTGTTTTCTTCCCAAAGCACATGGCATACAAAGTTCATGTCTGAAGGTACAAACGTATCTGTGCCAATTCAGCATCAAAACATTTACTGTACCTTCTACTGGTAAACAAACTAGTAGAACTTTGGTCAGATATTTGTTATATACTAGTTTAATGCTATTTTCAACTTACACTGTGCCCCTGTGACAGCTCACAGGTTACATCCCATGCCTCTCATATTTAATCTGGAGCCTTGTGTGAGTAGGTGCATTACTTGATGTTGTAACCTACAATTGTACAGGCTTACTGGGCAACAGTTAACCTTTAGAAAGTGTTTTCCAGCAAAAGCCAGTATCAGAATTCTCAAGGGACCCAAGCATATATAGCATATATAAATCTCTATGAGTCGTGTAGTGTTCAAGTAGAAAGGGCTAGGTGACAGTCATGAATTACATGGGTGGAACAGCTGCTCTTCTGATATTTGCTGTATACACTTGGACATTTGGACAAGACATGCTCACAGCAGCTGCTTGAAGCAATTTGAGCCCTGTTATTATTTTTATGGAGAATCCAGTAACCGAGCTTCTGTAGCAATATGTATGTTCGTTAATATACTGTGCCTAATTGATTGCCAAATTGACTGCTCCATTGTATCAGGCTCCAGGGGAGTAGTTGCTTTCATCACAACATATTCTAAAATCAAATGTAATAGGTATAATTGTCAAAGGCAAATGGTTATATTTCCAGGCTGAATTAAAAAAAAAAGACAGGTACAGGATAGGTATAGGAACCATACTTGATTTATAAAGGGTGTTTGAAGAAACATGTGTTTATTTGTTAATATCTTTTCTAAGCAAATATGATAATCAGACAAAGCTGATCAGTAACTATGTGGGGTCCAGGTGCCATGTCCAACTAATGGTGTGTAATTATCTTGATGCTTTTTTATATTGTAGAAACATTCCAAACAGAGCTTTGGTTCATTTTAATTAGAGCACTCACCCTCGTAAATATTACACTTTGTTGGATCAAATCATCCAAAAGATACCCTGCTTAAATAAAGTATTAAGAGAATTAATTTTCTTGAACAGTAGAATGGGACATCGTTTTACCCCTTCTTTACAGCTGTTAGGTGACATGCAGAGACTACAAAAATACGCTCCTGTGAGATGTCTACTTCATTAACGCCAGGAGGCTAATATAATGATTGATATGTGGTTGGTGTGACCTTCCAGGAATTGAACTAACCTAGATGGAAATGTTGGTTGGTTGAGAACTTGTCAGGCTGTGGATGTCATCTACTGCTGATCTCATCTGATTCAGGTGGTGCTTGAAATACCAGAGCCTAATTTGAATCCCAGTCCAGGACTGATGACCATATATTCTTCTATGGCAGTGCTGTCCAACTTCTGTGGTATCCGAGGAGCAGAATTTTTCTAGCCTGTGTGGTGGAGGGCTGATAATGGAAGTCAGTGTTGACCACTCCCCATTTTAAACCACACCCACTGTAAACCACACCCATGTTACCAAAATAACTTTTAAGATCATATCCACATTAATGGTGGCAGCATATCAAAAACCAATGGTTGGTGCTCACTGCAGGGATATCACTCCACTCATATGTGAAAGATTTAAGTTATGTTAAAACATACCATTAAATCCATATGCCACCTTCTCCCCTGTGGATAACACAGCATTCCCCAGCACATGATTAAACACTTTAGGGGCCCCTAACAACAATTTTCAAATGCTAACAAAACCCCAGAACAAACCCGACCAGGCTCATGTCCCACAGGTAATGTAGGGCAGTCAGTGTATAGCAAACACAGGGAGCAAAGGGCAGGTAGAGTATGGCACACACAGGGAGCATAGAGCAGGCAGAGTATGGCACACACAGGGAGAGTAGGGCAGGCAGAGTATGGCAAACACAGGGAGCATAGGGCAGGCAGAGTATGGCACACACAGGGAGCATAGGTCAGGTAAAGTATGGCACACAGGGAGCATAGGACAGGTACTGTATAATACAGCAGGAGACAAGGAAACCTACCAGGATCTTTTTAAGATGAACAGTTCATACTGTACTACATACAGGGACAAAATGCTGGTTCCCCCTTGAGGCGTGAACAGGTGAACAATCTGGGCACTTTTAGTCTGAGGTGTGAACAATACCAGGGATTTCAGTCTGAATTTGAGGTTTAAGCAATGCAGGGGCCAGTAAATCTCAGCACTGATACCTTTTAAAGATTACAAAATGGAAAGAAATCACAGCAGGCAGGCTTTCATGTGGGGGGCCACACAAGGGGCTGCGGGCCGCCAGTTGGACAGCTCTGTTTTATGGTATCATTATTTAGCTATTCCACAGTGCAGTTGAAATTTTAAAATGCTAACTCCAAGTGGCAATTGGTTGTACCTGCATGATGCACATTGTGCTCAGGGCTGTAATTCAGTCTGACCCTTTGGTTCTTGGCAAATGTGATTGCAACAGGAACAGGTGGCCCCTTCTCCCTAAGCTTCACCTTGGGTGGGCGGTAATATTTTTAATTCCCTTTTTATATATAGGCACCATGAACTACCTCTGTACCCCACCAGTGCATTTGTACTAATACTGTCCTAATGTTATGCACACTTTGATGCAAGGAAACTCTGGGCCTACTTTGACCAGGCTACTCACATGTTCCTCCTACTTGCTGCCAATTTCTCCACAAATTGAGATTACAGCTATTTGCATGCAATTTACTAAATCTCTCCCAGTATTTTATTTATGTGTTTGCATTGGTATGTGGCAAGTACAATTATGCTGGAATTCTGAGAAGAAATAATGCACTTTGGGTGAAAACTGGTGTCATTTTTGCACTTGAGCCCTCCAATTTATAATCATCTAATGGAGCTTAAAACTATTTGTGTCTGTGCCCCTGATTCCATATATCAAAGAAGAAGAACATTTAACCATAGTTGTACAAGGAAATTGTGCTGTCAGGCATAGGTTCAATATTACATTGTAAATATGTCTGATGTTTTAATAGTCTAATAGCCCATGTTCATCAGGCATGCACAGTGACACACAATTATCTAATAAATGAAAAGGGGCTTCAGAGGGCAGCTGAATGTCTTACAGACTGTAAATCAGCTAAATAAATGAGAACGATAAACCTTACTAATTTTAAGAAGAGAACTGATAACACTGAATACTA
The DNA here is from genome assembly GCF_017654675.1 of Xenopus laevis. NCBI lineage: Eukaryota > Metazoa > Chordata > Amphibia > Anura > Pipidae > Xenopus > Xenopus laevis. Next base: position 75,412,128 of record NC_054384.1, read on the forward strand.
TTAACACTGGTGTAACTATAGAGAATGCAGACCCCCGGGAGGGATGACACCAACTAGTTACATCACTGATTATAAAATAGTTTTTCAACATTAAAGAGATACTGACATCAGAAAATAACCTTTTTTATCTATCATAACATTGTCTTTGAATACTATTTATAATTTTGCCATAAAAGTATTTGACTGATGCTTTTACATTACTTTTCTTACTACCCTGTTCCTCTATGAGGGGGCTGCCATATTTGTGCAGCAGTAGATGGGAAAGTCAGGTTAGCAAAAGAGTCAGGTTAAGGAACTTCAAGTGACAATTACTTACAAAAGCAAACCTATCAGTGAAAAACAATCAACATGACCTATAGGTAACTTTTAATGTAGATTAATGCCAAATAGAGGCTAGTATAAGCTATTTAATAAGGTAGTCCTTATGTGGACTGGCAGCCTACAAGATGCTCTGTTTGGCAGTACATCTGGTTTTATGTAACCTAAACTTGCCTCCAAGTCAGTAATTAAAAACTAAGTACCTGCCTTGAGGCCACAGAGAGCAACACCCAAGGGGTTGGCGAGCACAAGCCAATGGATGTGTATCACTGATGTAGGATATTATAAGTGTAGGGATGGAGTTAATCTGAGGCAAGTGTTGGGATTTACTCTTCATTAGTAGTTGCTACAGCATGCAAGTCTTTCCATAAAAGCCATATTTTATGTGTTTTTCTCTAGCATGTCTGATGTGTGTGTTGCATGCCCATGATGGCTATAGGGGTTATTTACAGCCATAAGTGCAATAACTAAAGTGCAATCTTGAAGTCTATTGCCATGATTTTTTCCCCACATTCCAGTGTTTTTCCCAACATGAGTTCCAACATTATTGCATTTGAGTTGCACCTGACATAACTGCAGTTGATGCATTTAAATTAGCACAACTGCACCAACACCTTGACATGTGCTGAATATTTTCTAAGTCCTGTTGGTGTCATGTCTGACATTAGCTGTGCAAGTAAAATGTGCAACCTATTCCTTCAACTCAGTTCCATTATAGGAACACTGTAGCTACCCCTGGAGGAGGCAGGGTTTTTTCTGAACAGAAGGCAAGAAGGACTGATCACTGCTGTTCATAACTATAAACTGCAAATATTATGTGCAAAGAGCACCCATTCTACATTTTTTGAAAGTGTAAAATATATTATTTTGGTAGTTAGGCTTCTCATTTTTGCACATTTTTCTTTCAGAATCTACAAGGACATTATTTTTCACAGTCCAAGAGTGAATTACATTTTATATAAAAGTGACACTTAGGGGCTGATTCATTAAGGGTCGAATATCGAGGGTTAATTAACCCTCGATATTCGACTAGGAATTGAAATCCTTCGACTTCGAATATCGAAGTCGAAGGATTTAGCGCAAATTCTGCGATCGTACGATCGAAGGATTATTCCTTCGATCGAACGATTAAATCCTTCGAATTGAATGAAAAATTCCTTCGAATTGAATGAAAAAAAAATTTAGGAAAGCCTATGGGGACCTTCCCCATAGGCTAACATTGACTTCGGTAGCTTTTAGCTGCCGAACTAGGGGGTCGAAGTTTTTTTTAAAGAGACAGTACTTCGACTATCGAATGGTCGAATAGTCTAACGATTTTTAGTTTTAATCCTTCGATTCGAAGTCGTAGTCGTAGTCGAAGGTTGAAGTAGCCCATTCGATGGTCGAAGTAGCCCAAAAAATACTTCGAAATTCAAAGTTTTTTTACTTTGAATCCTTCACTCGAATTTAGTGAATCGGCCCCTTAGCCATGCTGCTGTGCTACACCTATCAGCATTTTCCATCAAAATAATTGGGAATGTGAAATTACATGTAATATTTACTTTAAGAACAGGAATATCGAGAGCAGGCTGTGTTTCTTTCTTTCCAGGGGGAAATGCCCTATAAGGGTTTGTTAGTTTAATTTCAATTTATTTTGGAAAATATATGGAAATAGCATTGCTTTGTACTTGTAAAGTCCTAGTTTGAATAAAAAAACAGTTGATTGGACTGTGTCTGTAGCACTTGTTTACCAAGAGCAGGGTAGGTTGCAAACTATAAAAAATGGGGGCAAACTACCATGTTTTTTTTTGCATATTTGCATCCTTTCCTTGCACTTAGTGCTTCTGCATGTGGGGCAGGGGCATAAATAAATTATCCATTTTACCTATGGAATTGGGGCTGCTGCTGCTACCATCAAAGTGAATCCTCTGCAAGAGTAATAGGGGTCAGCACTGCTCAGCATCAGCTCTGACCACTATGCCTATTCAATGCCTTACTCCTAAATAAGCACAGTATACAAAGAGAAAGGATACAGACAATTATTTTCCTAGCTGGAACAAATTGGTAAAGTTTTACTGAGCGGTGACAAAAAGTTTACTAAGCAAATGATAAATCAGCCACTAACCCTGGTATGTAAGAAATGATGTCAGCGAAAAAAATGTGCGCAATGCGACAATTGTTCCTCCATGTGAATCATTTTTCCTTTGTGCATAGTTAAGATATGTTTAGCTAACACACTGCAACTCAACTGCCAGTGGAAAAAGTATCACACATTATTAGTGCCAGCGTATAGTTTATGTAATAAAACTTGTTACTGAAGTGGAAAATAATTGTTCCCGCTTTTGAAAATTACAAATTTCCAATGAAATAATCAACTAATAACAATACATTAATAATCAACAGTATTACAAGGCATTATTTATTTATTTTTATTTTGCAAATTTTCATTACATTAATGCTGTTTATTGTATATCGGTAAATGTCCCATATGTCCTCTGATTCGAAAAATGGTTTGTGACCTCCAATGTATTATGCCTTTAAAGGAGAACTAAACCCCACCAATAAGAAAAGCCCCTACCTACTTCCCTAGGTAGCCCCCTCCTTGCTTCCCCCCGCATAGTTCATTACCCTCGAAAATTGCCCCTAAGAGTTTGCTCACGTATCGGTGCAGAGTAAGCGCAGTGGAGCTCTGTAGAAAGTGAAGGAATCTGCGCTCAGCCAAATAGCACTTTATAAGTGAATGCTTCAATACTGTTACAAAGATATACTGACCATCCAAGACAATCATTCAATGAGAAGGAGGAGAGCACTCAAACGCAGATTAACTGCTTGTGATTAATATTTATTCAGACTGTTAGGCACAACATGTTTGGGGCCGTTGGTGCCCTTTCTCCAGTGTGACACTTGAGAAAGCGCTGTGGAGCTCATGGGCAACATCTTCCGGATCTCCGGTCTTCGTCGGGTTCGTCTTCCTTCCCTTCGGCAATTTCCAGCACTTCTGGTGCATGCACAGTTGCTACGAACTGGAAGACTGCTTCAACTACGCATGCACCAATACGCTGCTCACTTACAGAAGAAGACCAGAGATCCGGAAGGTGGCGCCCATGAGCACTGCTGCACATACTCTGCACTGATATGTGAGCAAATTCTTACGGGCAATTTCAGGAGTAACAAACTATGCGGGGTTTAGTTCTCCTTTAATACCAATTTGCCACATGCCTATGTCCTCCACAATTGATGCAATGATGAAAACATAACGTTAAAACTGGGTGTATGTTTTGTGGCAATAGATTTTGCTCACATTTTGTAGGTCAGATTTTATATGATCTTGCCATGCAACTGCAACACAATGCAACAACACTCAACAGCACAAGATTTGTAAGATCTGATCCCCCTATAGCTAGAATGTAAAGTTGGATGGTGTTCATCCATCTACATCTGACATTCACATTGCAAAAAAAGTTGGTCAGACAGATTTTATATAGAAGGATGAAGACACTTTACACATCAGATTTTTGTATTATTCCCATTATATTATGACCTATGCGACTACATCCAAACTGTAGGATGCAATTCATTGATCCGATACCATCCTACAAACTCTATTGTAGAGTTTACCCCTTTGTGGTTTGTGTATTTAACTGTTAAAATCACAATAAAATATTACATCTAGAAACAACATTGATGTTCAATTACTATTCTATTAATCCAAAATACTTGACTAACACAAAAGGCTGGTTGCTGTGGTTTAATAATAGCAGAAGAGTCACTAACTAAGTAAATCTGTTTTTGAAATTAAAATACACATAATAAGCATGAATACGTATTCTACATGTAAAAGAACACATTCAAGAAAATCCTCATTTAGTCCTAGGGCCTTTGATCTTGGAAAGTTCATATAGGAATGAGAGTAGAGTGGTTTAGACTTACTAGAAACACTTTCTTTGTTTGCCTTTGAAGTTGTAGCAAGAACAATTTATAGGTAGCCATATTAAAATGCTAATATTACAGCTTTACTTGTAACAATGTTCTCCCCATGGGGTGGCCTTTATGTGCACATTCAATAAATCCTTTAGGAATATATGGCCGCCCCCAGTCAGCCAGTCAGAGGTCAAATCTGCCTGTGAATTCAGGCATCATAAAACATAATGGTCTTCCACAACAGGTGCTGGCTTTTCACTTGTCTTGCTGGTCATGTTTATTGTCTAAACTCCAAGTTAACATGATAGCTTTCTTTAATGTTATGGGCAGTGCAGTTCTGGTAAGCTGAAGGAGATCACTTAATTAATGCCTTTAACGTGTTTCAATCCTGCCTAGAAATGGATAAATATTTCCCACAAAACTTTATGACATGTTTTATCTCTTTTAATATCTTTGTCACAAAGTTTGTCTATCACGTGCAACTAAAAATAACACAAATGTGTGCCCTAAGTATTGGTGTCTAAGTTGAACAAGACCCTTTAGGCATCTAAAAAGTTGATATATTTTACTGATAACTGTGCAAAGATGTATCAATAGGAAGAGCAAAAGAGGTATGGATCCATTATCCAGAAACCCATTATCCAGAATACTCCAAATTACTGGACTGCTATCTCCCATATACTCCATTTTCATAACTCCCAACATTTTGGAAATAGAAAGAGGGACAAAAAGAGTTGCCAACGTGCGAACACGCTCAAAATTTTTACAAAAGTATTTTAGTGCACCTGGTGGCTGTTCTGGGCTTTCTACGTCAAAGTCATCCCATATCTGGCCAGTCCTATGCTCAATTTTATCTGATTCATTAAGAATTCTATTGCTTCATTATACATTTTACAAAGGGACTAAGTTTTACCTGCAACTTACTAGCTGCTTTCAAAGTGAAACTCCCAAACTTGGCTGCCCTTTTATTAGACACCAGTGGGATCACCTGACTATAGCTGGGAAGGGTGGGAGCTACAACATGGAGCTGGTCACTGCTCCTGTATAAACTATAACAAACAAGGGAAAGTTGTGCTCACAACTAATTTTTAAAACCATTAGGCAGGGGTGCTATGAGGCTGTGACCACAAAATACATATAGACAAATACAAGAGTCCTCTGCACTCAATCCATTATCAATATATTTAAGACAGAGACATTTTGTGCATACTGCTACTAAAAAATGCCTTACCCTTTAAACAAAACAGGGATTGTTTGTCCATATATTGCAATATATTTAAGCTGGCCAGTCCTATGCTCAATTTTATCTGATTGGGAGTTTTACTTTGAAAGCAGCTAGTAAGTTGCAGGTAAAACTTTGTAAAATGTATAATGAAGCAATAGAATTCTTAATGAATCAGATGAAAATTAAGCGTAGGACTGGCCAGATACGGGATGACTTTGACGTAGTTGGCCAGCTTAAATATATTGCAATATATGGACAAACAATCCCTCCTCCTCCCCGTCACCCCTCCCTCCTCCTCTCTCTGTCACGCTCCTCCCTCCCCTCTGCTACATCCGTGCGTTCGTTTGGATGTGTGCCTGCACAAGCCCATGGGCACACATGCACGGGGGTAGCGAGCTGGTCGGCCGGGTTGCCTAGGGCACACGGTCGGCTTGGCCCGGTCCTAGGTGTGCCCCTTTATATGGCCTTGATCATACTGTATGTACATATGGGGAATTCACAAAAGTGTTGGTAAGTATACAGTGTTGAATGCCAAATTGTAAAAATATTAGCACAACAAATTCACAGAAGGTATCATAGATTTCTAGTTGTAATGCTGCCAAAAATTGATGTATACATGGTAAAAACTGTTGCTATTGATCTGTGAAAATGTTGTTTGTGCACCAAAAAAACCATGAAACTTAGTTCATGTGAAAAAAAGTATAATCAAGTATAAGAATTATTAATAAAATAGATGAAAGTGAGCGTATGACTGGGCAGGCTTTGATGTAGTTGGTCAGCTTAAATGTATTGCAATATATAGACAAACAATCATTTTCATTTTAAAAAGAAAGGCATTTTTAGTAGCTTAGTGTACAAAATGTCCTATATATTGATAAGGGGTAAGTAAGAAGGACCCCTTGTCTTTGTTTAAATATATACTGTATAGCATAGTATTTGTATTTGGTTTAGCAAGGACTGCTCATTACAAATAATCAGGTGAAGTCAGGGGTGTAATCATAGTAACTAACTACATTTTCCATGTAGAACTTAGGGCAGACCAACTTGACAGTCAGGGGTTTTTTTTTGTGTTTCTTTCCAACAAAATGTAGCACATTATCTCTATTTACGTCAAGGAAGAAAATTGCACAAATTATCTAGCACAAGTTTCAAGGGCAGACATTTGTATACTTGTCATCAGTAGCACAGTCATAGGAATGTTTAATCATTATTTAAATAAAATACCTGAGTAAAATGTCTGTTTCATTTTATTCTTTTACAATAGAAGTTTAGAAATTGAAAATGGTAGAAATGAAAGAAAAGACAAATGGTCCTTAGGATAGTGCTGCTTGTCTCCGATTGCATTGGGGAGATATTGGAAGGCAGCAAAGAAGATGGGAATCAGAAAAAGGATTAGAATTTATAGTGTAGTGTATAGAGTGTATCATTCTGAAGTAGAAAAGCATGGGGTGAGAAAGTTGAGCAGACATTGAGTGGAAGGACTACTTATTGGGACTAATGAATAATTCAGTATGGCTCCACATAATGTCATAATACATTACTTTTTTCCTACCTGCAGGGACAGAAGGGGGCTTTTATAGTTTAAAGTTAAAATTGACTATTGCATGGTTACAGTATGTATAGCAAACAAGAAACGGATCCGCACACACGCTATGATCAGCAGTTGGGGGGACACCCCTCTTTATTATATCACCTCGTGATCAACGTTTCGGGGGGATAAACCTCCCTTCATCAGGTTTATCCCCCCGAAACGTTGATCACGAGGTGATATAATAAAGAGGGGTGTCCCCCCAACTGCTGATCATAGCGTGTGTGCGGATCCATTTCTTGTTTGCTGTTGCTAAGGGACCTGGCCGGGGTCAACGGAGAAACCAGCACCACCAACGCAATGAGAGGAAAGGCGAGTGTGCGGTAGGAACATATATTACAGAATCTGTTACAGTATGTATAGGCCATTATTCCAATGAATTCTGTACAATCTATTCTGGTATGTCTTTTTGGGATGATCAATTGAGTGTATGCTATGTGTACAAGCTTTGTGTGTGAATGTAGCCTAATATAGTGAAAGTCACCTAAACCTGAAGCATGAATACCACCTATTCTCTGAAAATGAATGGAACATATAGGGAAAGCAGTAAGGGCCTGAAAGATTAGAGCATGTAGCCACAAGGGCAAAACTCTTGGGTTTTGACATTTTATTTGATGAAGAGAATGATAAATAAAGGTGATTACTGTGATTTGGGTTTTTCACAGTTAAATATCCAGATGTCAACTATTTTTCTTTAGACTTTCTGAAAAATATTCTAGATTGAAAAAGTGACAGCTGAAATCTGGCAAGTTTATGTTAATGGGAGTCAAGTGTCAATTTGTCAAGTCATTGGGAGATATATAAAATTAAAATTCACAGTTGCATTTTTGCATACTCATTGAAAATGATCAATAGAATGTGATTTCATTTTGTTAGAGTTTTTCCCCATTTTTAAAGGGGTGGTTCACTTTTAACTTAACTTTTAGTATGTTACAGAATAGTCAATTCTACTTTTCAATTGATCCTCATTATTTATTTTTTATAGCTTTTGAATTATTTGCCTTTTTTTGTGACTCTTTCCAGCTTTCAAATAGGGGTCATTGACCCCATCTAAAAAACAAAGGCTTTGTAAAGATACAAATTTATTGTTGCTACTTTTTGTTATTCATCTTTCTTTTCAGGCCCTCACCTATTCATATTCCAGTCTCTTTTTCAAATGAATGCATGGTTTGATTGATGAAGGGATGATTGCTGAACTTGCAAACTGAATTTAACACAGGGTATTCCAAACTCAGAACAGACTCCAATGACCTGATTGCGGCTCACCCTTCCGCCTATAACAGCCGCCTTTAGCTTCGGAACTAGCACTCCGCCACTCGGAGGCCACCAGATCTTAACGTGAGAGACCCAAAGGAGAAAGTTCTGAGCGAGAAAGTGAACCTAGCGTAAGGTAATAGAACGGGAAACAAGAAGCGTAGTCAGGCTGGTTCAGTAACAGTCAGAAAACGCAGGGCAAATACAGGAGATGAAGGAGTAGTAGGGGGTCAAAGGCCAGGTTAAACACACCGATATCTCAGTACAAAACAGGATCCAAGAGAGTAGTCAAAACAAGGCGGTCAGGACAGGCAGCGAACTAGATGTAGTCAAGTACAGGCAGGGTCAATAATAGATCAGGAATACTCAAGAAACTCACCCAGGAACTATGACTTACATTAAGCAGGGAATATTTGCACAAGGCCCCTTTAAATATTTCAACTTCGCACCAACTGCGATGACGTCAGATGCAAACCCGCCTCAAAACCCGGAAGTGCACCGATTGGCGAACCTCCCGAATGGCACATTCAGAAACAGGACTCGACTGGCACGCTGCTGAAGGTACATTCTTTACATTGGAGAGCTGCTGAGTAAAATGCTAAATAATACATAATACAATTAATAAAAAATGAAAAACAATTGCAAATTGTCTCAGAATATCACTCTCTACATCATACTAAAAGATAACGCAAAGGTGCATACTGTAACCCTTTAAGAGACTTTAAAATGGAAGTTTTTTCTTAAATAAACAGTTGAGATTTTTTGAGCTTTGAATTTTTTTAGAAAATTTTCATCCTGATACAGTAAATCTACTCCTTCATATAACTACTAGTAATTTTGCATCACTTTCTATTAGAGCTCGAATTCACAGTGAGATTAGTAACTGCTATTTGCATAAGCTTTTATTGCATTCTTAAAAGCAAATAGTCTATTATGTCCCTCGTTTAGTCTGCTACATGTAGGAGCCTTTAAGCTCCCTCTGTGAAATAAGCCTCACTTTCTCAAAAAAAAATAAAAATAAAAATAAACTGCCTTTAGTCCGTGATTGTCCTTGTGAGCATCTATTAGTGTAAAGAATGCAGAACACAATAGAATAGAAAGGGATTGAGTGTTTTTGTGAAGCCTAATAGCTGTTATTCTCATTTATTGTCCTCTCCTCCAATCAAAGGGGAGTTGTATCAGAATCTACTCACTTTGCTTAGGGTATAAAAGAGAAGCAGTTGTGTTAAATGGTAAAGTGTATATTTTAATTTTACAGCATGATAGCCAGTAAAGAGATCTGTACACTTAGAATTTCTGAACACATGCTCAGTATGAACATTGTTTAAAATGTTTTTTTTCAGAATCTAATAAACTCTCTTTTGAAAAGTCATGCCTCTAAATGCTGGTGTGAATGATTCAGAGTTCAGGAGTAAGATGCAATTAGAGTACTGTATATGGAATTAAATGAAGCAACACACACATTTGCACCTGCAAACACTGCAGACTGAACATTAGTTGTTTCCAATAGCAACTCCCACTATGCTGGCTTGCTCACTCTTCTCTGTTATGAACTGCCTGGTCCTTGACTGTACTCTGACCAATAATAGATCTAATTCTTGTAAAGCATGTGGGTGTATTCCATGTACCCCCAAATGTATTTGTATTAATCAAAGAAACATTTCTCATGTTTATAATATATCTACAAACATAAAATAGATAATGGAATACACATTCCATTGTCTCCTGGTTCACTAATAATTTAGGATACAGTATATGCAAATGCATATACTTTTCAAAACAGGGTTTTTTTGTTACAAAGTTATGGTCATAAAATTGACAAGCCACAGTATCATATCAAGGTATACCGCATATGTTGGCCCTAACTATTTACCTCTGGTTATTTTTCCTAGGTTGACATAGTAGAATTTCTTGAGATAAGTTTCTCTTGATCAAGGAAATGCTCCTTAAAAGAGGGGGGTACTATACAACAGGTTCTTCTACAAAGAGAGACATGGTGGATAAGAAAACTTGACAGAAGAATAAATGAAGTTGGAGTGTAAAACATTTCCTTGGATGACTGATAATTAACTATGTGTATCTTTCCTTGAGTGAAAAAGGAGTCTTGTATTCAAACATTCAGCCTGGTTTCAAAAGTGAACTTGATGGTTAGGAGTTTGTGATTGGCAAAATCATAGTTTTGCTCAGCCTACGGTGAAATGCTTCCAAAGACAATGAGATTATATATCCAGCTATCTACCTGGCTTGGATGAGAATGTGTCCTGCATCTGCATTAGCTGCATTGACCTCAATATGGTTGATAATAATATAGCTCAGTACAGTTCACCTAGTTATTGTACATATAGCATTGTCCTCAGAAATCCTGTAGATGACTGGATGTCCACAACTATGCTTATATACACTACAAGCAATTGCAATACCAAATCCAATCGCTGTAATTCATCTGCATCTCATTGCATATTTCCCATCAGGAAATATTACCCAACACCAGTGTGTTTGATGCTCTTCACAAATTTCTCCAGCTCCAAAGCATTCCACTTTTCCAAAGCATTTCTCATTTAATAATCCCTAGGCTCCAGTTTGTCTGAAGCTCTTTGCACATTCTCTCAGCTCTAATCCTTCTGGAGCTAACCACAAGCTGCTCTGCATTTCTTTGCAGTACTTTACATACTACACAGATGGTTGCTCCTTTTGTTTTCTGGGCCAGTCCAACTGCTGTACACTGCACAAACATATATTACAGTGTACAGCAGAAAGAGATTAAATGCTATATGCTTAGTTGCTAGACCATACATAAACTTGGCAACATATCACGTTATCCAAAGTAATAAACAACATATCCAAAAATCTGCATTGTCAAATATTTTTTGCATCTGCAACTAATGTGGGCTTAGAGCTAATTAAGTTATATGACCAAGTATAACATATTCATCCTAGAAAATGTACAGTGCCAATATAATTCCCTAGTTCATATGACTTTTTATGATCTTAAGTATCTGGCTTCTAAATAGATATCCAGGGAAATGGATATGGGAATATCTTAATAAAGCATGTCCAGGTCAGTTCCAGTATATCTAGGAAGGACAGTTGGTTAAACACCACGGCTGCTTTGGAGGTGATCTGTATGTTGACAGTTCTTTGTTTCTTGGGGATGCTTTTAAATTGTATGTTGCCCTTGCTTCACAACTTTTCTGCATGCTGATTCATAGAACACTTAATTACAAATGAGTTCTCAGCTCTAATAAGGCAAGGCTATTTTGAATGTGCTACATATCAAATGTTTTCATTATTTATCCCCTCTGGTGTCTCTACGAGGCTGCACAGACAGTCAAAACAGTAAGGATTTTGTATGCTCTTTGTTAAGTACTAAAATAGCAGAGGATTAAGGGGGACTTATTCACCATGGACACTTTCTCGCTATTTTACCAGGATAGCTATCTTCTACTGTCCTCCCAGTGAGACATACGAGGCTGCTATAGTCTGCTAAATGTTATGTATATATGACTTTGTATGTGCAAATTACCTTTAAAGACATGATCAACAAATTTCGTCACTTGTAATTTTTAGCTTTTCAACCAGAAGTCCTTAAATCTGTCTAGAAGTACAGTAGGTCTTGGCATTTAACATCATTGTGCTACTTTATTTTCTGCACTTCATGTTTATTTTAAAACTGAAAACAATTGGCCAGATCTTTCAAATGACTAAGTTTAAAAAGATATGATACCCAAAGGAAATATAACAGGTAGAAACCTGTGTGCTGATCCTATTGGACCATTTTTAAATTAGAATGTTACAGGTTTTTTTTTTTTTTCACAAAAAAACCCTTGAATTTTAAGAGGTTATGGAGATATTCAGATTTTTTTGGGATCATTCTTAATGATCCCAAAAAATCAATATAATCGGATATTTTAATAAATTCAATGACAATGGTGATTTTAGAGTTTGTGAGTGTAGTTGTGGTTTAAAAAACCTCTAAAACCACTAAAATGCAAACTTCAAATTAAAAAAAAAATCCTCTGCGGGGCTGATTTATCAAAAAAAATCAAGTTGGTGTTTTTTCTCGATTAGAGAAAACATGGAGAATGTGGATGTGGATAGTTGGAATCTATTAAGGGAATAAAATTTAAAAAATCGCCAGAAAAAACTCTGCAAGTAAAAGCTGGTGAGGTTGTATAGTAGTCAATGGGAATATTCTCTAGTTTTATTTATTTATTTAGCCAATTTATAAAAATATTTAAGATTGTTAAGCATCATTGAAAATGTATGGGACAATAAGATTCTCTCTAGCATGTGACTTTTTTTCCATGAAAAAAATACGCATGGGAACATTTTGTCACATTAAACACTATATTGTAAATGCTTTGTGGAGGCTTGTAAGAATTTCCCAGAATATGTAGGTATTCAGAAAATGCAACAGGTTGTCTGGAGTGTAAAGTAATATCAATCAATAAATAATCAAGCAAAGGAAGGAAATGGATCTGATGTCACATTTCATGTCAGTATCATCTGTACATCATTATTTTGTGATTATGATGTGTTGAGTTTGGCGACGTGCACATTCATCCGGTTTTTATTAACCATAAAAACATCCCTGTACTGCCTCTGCAACAACAGCAGTGTTAAGCATGCCAATAAATTGCCTGTTTTCTTTATGGGAGAACTCGCTTCTAAGCAAATATCAAGTCTCGCATTTATATGAATGTTAATGCTGTACAAAATGGACATGGAAAGCCTAAAAAAACCAAACCTTGGCAAGTGCTAGGGCACACTTTCTTCTACTGAACCATGTCAATCTTTTTGAAAATGTAGTCATTGGTTGGATGTCCCAAGCGTGTGTTCTTCATAGTCAGTGCTGACACTTGACCAACTAAATCATTGCCTAGGAAACCTCCATTATGCATGTGCAATAATGCCCTAGCCCAAGTAAAGCTGGCCACAGACGCAAAGATCTGAACGTACGAATCAATGTACGATCGGACTTTCCCATCTCCCGACCTGCCACTAACCATAAAGATCAAAGTCTTACCATTCAGAAGTAGTAAGAACAGATCAGCCGATGTTCTGCCCCTGACAGCAATCGTACGATAGTTATGTCCGACAAAGCTAGTGACGGTCTCCCTCTGAAAATCGTACGATCGGAAATACATGCAGACATATTACCCGCAGCCGACAGAAATTGTCTAACCTATCGATCGACCAAATGACCGATCTCCGCCGGACGAAAAATGACAGGACTCTCCACACACTGTCTGAATACCGTACGAATCCGCGATTCGTACGATCAGATCTTTGCGTCTATGGCCAGCTTAAGATCAGAACACAGACATAGGACATGGCTTCCTCTATCTCTTTAAAAATAATTGTCCAGTAGCTGCTGCAGACACAGTATTCATAACCAAGCGCCCAACCATGGAGGTATTTGTAGCATTTCCAAAGGCTCATATTATTCAAAATTTTCAAGTTTGTGGTTTTCATGTCTTTTAACAACACAACATTTTATACAAGCAGAGCAAAGTTAATAAACAATACTGGAATTGAGTCTGAGTGTACAGTATATTGCCATGTCTTTTTGACAGTTAGCAATACAATTAAACAATTTGTTCATATTGGTGACTTACAGTATACAGGAAATGTAATAAAAGTTATTGGGGCTCATTTATAAGCAGTGGGCAAATTTGTACTTGGCCAGTAACCCATAGCAACCAATCAATGATTAGCTTTTTTTAGCCAGCTGCAGGTTGAACACTGAAAGCAATCATCTGATTGGTTGTCTGGCTTACTGCCCAGGTGCAAATTTGCCCAGTGTTTATAAATAACCTCCACAGAGTTTTCCCAGATCTAGTAGCCCATAGCAACCAATACAATCAGGTTTGTTGTAATATACTTTACGTGGGCTCACATTGAATATTTTAAGTGTAATCACAAAGGAGCCACATTGAAATCATTTGAGAATATTTATTTGTGTTGCAAGTCCCAGCCCATAAGATCATGTTTTATTTTTTATGGTTGGTAGAATGTATAAGTCATATAGAGACACGTTGCTTGCCACAAAAAACAGCAAGTTGGCTGTGGAACCCCCACAATCTTAATTAATAGTTGTTACTACATGATTCTGGCTACACTTTACAAAAGGTCTTCAACCAACCATATTGGCCATGGATAAATCCTGTTACATTCAGATTAATTTGTCCTGTATAGTTTCTATGGCTCCCATAAACTGATGAACTGGTATATAATGATGCATTTGTCCTTTTTCATTTTGTTTCTATACATATAAACTCTTTAAGGTTTATTTACCTCTCGAAATTGCACTTTTTTTCACTGCACTTGCAGTTGTAAACGACGGTTAGCTCCCAGATGTGTCATGAATTGTTAGCGAGTTTAAAAAGATGTGTTCAAATTAAGTGGCGTGGTGGACATTGTTGCACTATAATCATTTATATATCTTCTGATATATCTGCATTCATTTCACAAGTATCAGGGTTTAATAATACATATGGTACACACAATCCATTTAGCTCACCATTAAATTCAGTGCAAAAAAATGTATGTAGCTGTTTCGGAGATGTTCCAGTTAAGCTGTAGCTTTGCTCTACAGAGCCTTTACTTACTGCTGATACTAGTGAGACCTACTCATATATGTTATTCCTAACTACTTGTCTAAAGTGAATATCCCAGTGTCTCTATATTCTCCATATAGCAAATAAGCAATCCAATGTCTCCCATGATTCTTGCACGGATTTGATGTGCATGCTTTGACTTAAATAAATGTGGCTTTATGCCTTGCACCTTGAAATGATGCTTTGCTTTAATATCTTGAAATATACCGAAATACATTAATGGGATCTGTTTCTGGAAATCTGTTAACCAGAAAGCTCCAAATTACAGAACAATTGTCTCCCATAGACTCCATTGTATCCACATAATCCAAATTTGTAAAAATGATTTCCCTTTTTTCTGTAATAACAAAACAGTACCTTGTACTTGAGCCATTGTAAGATATAATTATTCCTCATTTGAAGCAAAACCAGTCTAATGTGTTTATTTAATGTTTACATGAATTAAGTAGACAAAGTATTCCAAATTACAGAAAAATCCATTATTCAGAAAACCCCAGGTCCAGAGCATTCTGGATAATTGGTCCCATACCTGTATAAATATTTTAAACCTACATATAACAGTTATAATCCCCAACTATGCAGACACAATTTTGTGGAGAATACCAAATAATATAAATTTATAATCATAAAAGAATTTACAATATTGCATGCAGATTGCTCAGATTTCCATGTTAAAGAATGTATGGCTTTGTAATTTATGCTCTATGGAACATTGCTCAGAATAATGCATCTAAACAATGCATTGATAATACCATCAGCATTCAGCTTGGCAGTTTTCCAAGACTTTGTAGATTACCTACAAATGCGGATGTGTTTTATAAATGAAAGTCATTTTCCTAGAGACCTGAAACATTTATATTTCTTAATGCTGCCCCATATACCGAGGTAATTTGCTATCAGGAATGCACAGCACATTATTGCTATTAATGGAGCCATCAGAAGTACTATTAATTTTTTTTCATTGCTGCAACCTATTCTAACAGAGCATTATTTATTATTTTCCTGCGGGATTACACTTTAAAGTACACAAGTCTATAAAAAATACAAGAAAGTATAAGTCTTGTTAATAAAAAGGAAGCACTAGTCCAGTTTGACAAATTTTATTCTGGGGGACAAGTCCATTCGCAATTGCTAAATTGGCACAGAAATACAGCACTACCATATGTGATATTTATCTGGCAGTTTACTGATTGATTATGGATTCCAGATAAAGGGAGATGCAGGGGGTTATTTATCAAAGGTTGTATTTTAGAATAATGTGCATTTTTTTAAACTCAAATAAATTCAATGTTATTCATAATTCTAATGGTATATTATTTATGAAAAAATTGAATGTCTAAAATTTCATTGAATAGTCCCGACCTGAAAATTTAAATCAAATTCAAACTCCGAAAAAAAGGGAATACTGTGCGTCAATTTTTTTTTTGATGCGCAACATTTTTTTCCTACCATTGGAGTCTATAGGTATCATGTTCACAGCAAAACTATAAGCCTGGCGGTAATTAATAGAGAGAGGCATATACGAATAAAAACATACACATACTGATGTCATGTTACCAGATTGCTCAATGCTCTAACAAGACAGGGGCATTTGTCAGCTGGGGGAATGGAGGGGGAGGGTTATATTGTGGCCATAGCTGGGGCCCTTGGTGAGAATTTCCTGGTGGGCCCCAGGTATTCCAGTTTGACACTGAACCTGTAGCATTTCTGACTGGTCCTTCAGTGACTGGAGTAGTTGTTATTATTACTAAACCTGTGCCAACCTGACTGTCCCTTCTTAACCTGTCAGTTAGAGTTTCTAATGCTAACAGACTACTTCTGCACAATATGGCAGCCCCCTCATAGAGGAACAGGGTAGTAAGAAAGGCCATGTAAAAGCATCAGGCAAATACTTTTATGGAAAAATTATAGATAGCATTCAAAGACAATGTTATGATAGATAATAAAAAAGGTTATTTTCTAATGTCAGTATCTCTTTAAGAGATTTCTTGAAAGCAAAAAGTTTGGGAGAAAGTCAGACAGACAGGGCTAGAGAATTCCAGAGGAGGGGTGCAGCCCTTGCAAAGTCTTGTGCGTGTGAGAGAAGGTTGTTGAGAAGCAGGTCAGTAGAGGAGCATAGTAAGCAGTTGGGTGAGTATCTAGAATGGAGTTCAGAGCTGTAGGGTGGGGCAGAGTTATGAAGTGCTTTGAATGTCAGGGTCATTAGTTACATTTTATTCTGAAAGGTAGTGGAAGCCAGTTCAGGGATTGGCAGATTGGCATGGCAGAGGAGGAGCATTTGCTGAGGTGTATAAGCCTTTAATTAATAGAGATTTACAGTAGTCTAGACGTGATATGATGAGAGCGTGAATATGAAATTTTGCAGCATCTTGGGTGATACATGATGGTATTTTGGATATGTTTTATAAGTGAAATTTACATGATTTTTCATGTCATCGACCGGATATGAGGAGTGTAAGACAGGGTAGAATCTAGGACAACCCCAAGACACCGGGCCTGGGGAGACGGAATGATAGTATAACTGTTAAGTATGATAGATACTTCTGGAAAGTTATGGTGGTATTTGGGGGAAAGAGAACCATTTCCGTTTTAGAGAGGTTTCATTTAAGGTAGCGTTGTGACATCCAAGATAGATCTGAGTATCGTCACCATAGAGGTGGACTTGGAAACCATACGAGTTTATTAGTTTGCCGAGGGAGGCAGTATAGAGCGAAAATAATAAGGGGCCCAGGAAAGATCCCTGAGGAACCCCTACAGAAAGAGGTAGGGGAGAAGATGATACTCCATTGTAGGAGACACTGAAGGAATGATTAGTGAGGTAAGAAGAGAACCAGGACAGGGCCATGTCACAAAGGCCAAGCAAATGGAGGGATTGGAGGAGGAGAGGATGATTCAAATGAAGCCGCGAGATCAAGAAGTATTAGTAGTGAGAAGTGTTTGTTGGCTTTTGGTATTAAAAGGTCATTAGTTAGTTGGGTTATGGCAGTTTCAGTGGAGTGTTTTTGCCTAAAACCAGATTGTAGGGTGTCCAGCAGGTCATTGTCAGAGAGGTATGGCGTTAGTCGTTTGTAAACTAGATGCTCAAGTAGTTTAAAGATGAAAGGTAGAAGAGAGATAGGGCAGAGGTTATCAAGACTGTAGGGATCAGACAAGAGCATGTTTAGTTGAGAAGGAAAGATTCCAGATGAGAGCAAGAGATTAAACAGATGAGTTAAGGCTTTGATTAGACAGGGACTGGCATTGTGGAGAAGTTTGAAAGGAATGGGATCAAGGTGGCAGGTAGTAAGGTGAGAAGAAGCCAAAAGTTTTGAGACTTCCTCATCAGTGGCAGGGGAGAAGGAGCACAGAAGAGACTGTGGACTGTGAAGGAAGGGTGGTGAATATCTAGGTGAGTTTGTCACCTCTGATGCTGTCAATTTTGTTTTTGAAGTGCACAGCAATATCTTGAGCAGAGACAAATGTGCACGGAGGAGGTTGGGAAAGGGAAAGAAGAGTTAAAGTTAGGATTTAAAGGTAGAGAAAAGTTGTGCAGGTTTTTTTAGAAAATAAATTTAATGAGTGTAATTAAGTATGTTTGTTTGGATAGGGAAAGGCTGATGTTAAAGGAGTGCAGGGCTGATTTGTAGCTCCAGAAGTCCGATTCTAAGAGAGAATTGCGCAAGCGACACTGAAGTACACATGAATGTCTTTGGAGAGCTTTTGTATGAGCAGTATGCCAGGGTTAAAGTGGTTTGGGTCTAGTGCATTTAGTTTTGGCAGGAGCAAGTTCATTGAGAGCAGTTCATTGAGTGTGCTGTAGAAGACAGAGGTAGCCACATAAGGACAGGAGGTGGATGAGATATTAGAGTGAAGAGAGTCAAAGGATGAGGAGAGATGTGACACATCTAGAGCTTGCAAGTCCTTGTAGGTATGTGTTTGATGAATAGCAGGAGGTGTGGAGGGAGTTAATGAGAGTTGAAATGTGAGCATATTGTGATCAGAGAGAGGAAACAGTAAGTTGGTAAAATTGGAGATTGAACATAGTCTGGTTAATATAAGATCCAGAGAGTTCCCTTTGGAATGAGAGGGGGAGTATGAGCACAGAGTTAAGCCTAGGAAGGATGTTAGTGAAAGAAGTTTAGAGACAGCAGGGTTGTTAAATGTGTTAACGGGTATATTTAAGTCACCTAATATGTGGATGGGGCTTCAGGGATATTTTACTAAATAGTAATGAATTTTGAAAAACAATTCATAGATACATGGCTTTTCTTGTTGAGAGAAGCACCACTACTCTGTAAAAGCCAAACAAGAATTCTACCATTTGACGTGACAACTGACAGACATTTTGTGTTCATCTCATTGCAGCAAAAAGAAAACAAAGCTACTATAAAAATAATGTACAGCAAATACTGAAAGATTACTCCAGACTATTAATAGTATTATTACTAACTAGAAATCCGCACCATTTTCAGCAGTGCTGTACAACAGAAATGTGTCTGCATCACACATACAAATGAAATACAAATACTGACTGATTCACTGTGCTGTTAGCTGTGTTTATTTTGCTCAACATGTCCTGGCACTTTCTCCCTGCCTTTTCTTTCTGCTCTTCAGAAGAGAAAGCTGCAATAAACCTGACATGCTGGAGAGCGAAGTAGAGAGAGAGAGTGCTGCAGGGAGCTGCTAAAAGAGAAAAATCTAACAAAAGAAAAAAGAAAGGATAATTCTTTTATCTGGACTATTTAACAAAAGTAGGTATGAATAAATATATTAATAAACAATAGTCTGTGTTTATAAAATCCCATGCTAAATATTTACACAAAAATAAAGGGGAAAAAAAACACACTTATCATTTACTTTTTTCTATTTAACTGCCTCATTAAAGACTCAAAGCAAGAACAGGTTGCCAGCAATTTTTGAGAATTATTTATGTTTTATCAGGACTCTGAACACGAAAAGGTCTCTAATAGAGATATTTTTGGCAGAATGATGTTATACTCTTTGTTCAACCTTTTCCACACAGCCAGAGGATTATTTGTTTAGCAGTGGGAGCCCATGAAATTTATGATATGCCAAAAATTCCATGTAGCCCTCAAGCAGACTGGGCATAAAACTCCCTTGAGGCTTCCTCCACACCAAGAGGCCTCCAGCTGCTCAGTCCTGGACTAGTTTTATATGAAACCAGTTTACTTTGAATAAAATCACTATAAACTACCTCTGTCTGCTTTCTCCGAACTTGGGCTCTGTTGTTATAAATACAGACGAGACAGGCTTAATTGCTTCATCTGAGACACACAGCCGCAATGTTTACAACATATATGTCATGTTCCCCAGATGCATCATTAAAGTCTGCTGCATCTGTAGCATCTTGTCTTATTACTTTCGATACTCTTGAGTAATGCTATTGTACTCTTGATGTCAGTCTTTCCTTGGAAATTTGTGATTGTCCCATTGTGTGAATTTTTTAAAACTTTGGAAAGGGAAAAGTATGAAAAAGTTTGAAAATGTAATTTCTATATCAAGCTAGGAAATGTATTTTTGAAAAATAAAACAAAAGCGCCTGGCAAAGCTTTTCTTCTCCGGTTTTTTTTCTATATCAGTGAAAGACATTAACAAGAAAACGTTTTGTTTTCCCTTTGAATTAGGATAAGAAATGTTTCATATTACTAACCATTGGAACTGGCAGTGTATGAGCAATTGGAAGCATGCATGCACACACATCTAGTACACCATGTCAATTGGTTCTTAATCACCACATATAATATACTCCTCCTTATGTCACATCTAACAGAAAAAGCATCTTCATGTTGTAGTTACATTAAAGTGTGCAGCCACATTAATATAAGGATTTTTACTGCTACACAAGGCATCAGCAAGGCAAAGCAAACGTTACCATTGGCCTGAATACAGGACAGCTAAGCTAGAGCAGAGCAAAATGGCATTTGTTGTTTACACAGTTTCAGCTCAAGTTATTCTAACATTAGCACGACCACAATACATTCTTTATTGTCTCCTATGACGCTTCATTGCAGCCCTGCCAATATGTATATAAGATAAAAAGAATCCATGCTGTTGCCTTTCACTCAACAGCCAAATATTGTATTTCGTACAATAACTCATTATACGTTCAAGTTCAGAGTTTAAAAAAGCAACATGTTGGAAGAAGTCCGATAAACCCACTGTGTTATTTTAAAATTAAGAATAAACAGTCTATTTATTGGAAGCCAATGACTTTAGTACCATTTGAAATACAATTTTTAATATTTATTTCAGTTACTATTGTTCTTAATTTGACTAATACTTCCATAATGAATGAATGTGCATATTCAACACTAGCCTAATAAATAGGGCTTACCTCAAAAATCATTCTGCTAGTTCTTTTAAATGAAACTTTACTGTTACTCCCATCCAACCTCCTACCCTGGAATCTATGGTTACAAAAGGGATAAACAGTTTTTTTTAACAAACCCATGTCTCCTTTTTTCACAGGGAAATTCTTCAGCAGAGTAGTGAAAAAAGTAGGAAATTGTTAATTCTACAGGTATTGGACCTGTTATCCAGAATGCTAGGGACCTGGCTTTTTTTTTTTTTTTTAGATAATTTGGATCTCCATCTTAACTCTACTAAAATATAACTTAAACATTGATTAAACCAAATAGGATGATTTTGTCTCCAATAAGAATTAATTATATCTTAGTTGAGCTAAAATACAAGTATAGGTAATTCTAAAACAACTGGACTTGCTGAGTAATTATTGAAGATGTTTCACTACTCATCCGAGCAGCTTCTTCAGTTCAACTGGCTGATGTGGAAAGTCCTTGACATATAAACTCTTCCACTAATCCAATCACTATGTAAATAGTAACTATTCAGAGAGGTGACATCTGAAACTCTCAGAGGTTGTGATTGCTTTGTAGTTACTGTGATTAGATTACCAAGGTATCATGCAACTCCTAGAAACAGGTGTTACTTGTGAGTTGCATGAATGGATGTGTGAAGTGTTCTGAAATAGCCTGTGCATTATTTGATTGAAATAGAGTCGATGGGAGATGACCTTCCCATCATTTAGAGGTTTGTGGATAATGGGTTTCCGGAAAAGTGTACAAAAGGTTTAACGGAACAGAATCTAATTATATAAGCTGAACTCACAAGTGTACTGAAAGATGAGGTGGGGCTAAATGGAAACTGTAAGTTTCTCTAAATGTTTGATTTTGTGCTGTTTTTACAACAAATACAGGTATGGGACTTTTTATCCAGAATGCTTAGGACCTGGGGTCTTCCGGATAACAGATCTTTCTGTAATTTGGACCACCAAAATTATACCTTAAGTCTACTAGAACATCATGTAAACTTTAAATAATGATAAATGTATACAGCCGGCTCTAATCCTTAAACTATAAAAGACTCATCATGTAATAATTAGCACAGAATTTATGAGTATGATTACGTATCGTTAGATACGAAATGCGTTAGGATGTGTAACTTTTAGTAACATGGAATAAAGTTTGCTTTTACTTCAATGGCTGTCTCAAGGAGTGCGTGCTTGTTTTTTTCTGGTTGTATCCTCACCTCAAACTTTCAATAAACCCGATAGACTCTTCCTTGGGCCTGCCTAACATACGGACCCCTTCATTTTGTTTATTGGGGCACGTTGAAGATTTAAGTCTCCCGTTCAGTGACAGACTATGTCTCCATCAGCTTCTGCATTATGCCAAAAATTCAATACTCCTGACATGGAAAGCTACGGAGCCACTTACTCTGGGCTTCTGGATAAAGCTAATAGATGACATTCTTCCAAGACAGAAACCAACATACTTAGCCCCGGGGTGACCAGAAAAATTTGGTAAAGTTTGGGACCTCTGGTTGGATGATGCACAAACTGGTACTGCAAACCAAGAATAAGAGACATTGGTTTATCGCAAAAGATTTGTGGTATATAATAATTTGCACTGGGAACACCCATCATTCTTCTCCTCTTGTCTATACTTCTTCTTTCATCCTTCTATCTAAATATAAATGGAAAAAGTTAATAACGAAAATCTTACAAAAAAAGAAAAAGATTAATTATATCTTAGTTGGGATTAAGTACAAGGTACTGTTTCATTATTAAAGAGAAAAAAAAGTTTAATATTTGGATAAAATAGAGTCTATGGGAGATGGCATTTCTTTTACGCTGAGCTTTCTGGATAATGGGTTTCCAGATAACAGATCCCATACATGTAATAGCTAGAGAATATGTTTTATTTAACAATAAACATAATGCATTTCTAAAACATGTTTATAACTATATTTTAATTCAATTTTAAGCATAAATTAAGACATAAAATCAGTGCAGAGGTGCAGTGTACATCTTTCATATTTCAAAAGGTAAACATAGTCAAATGCTTGTCAAATGCATCTATTAACTGTTATTAGCAGTCAGTCAACCATCGTGACTTCTGCAATTTCAAATAAATATATGTAAATACTGTATATAACCAATGAATTCACAATGCCAAAATCTGGCACCAGTTACATATGACCTCTTTACCCAATGTCTTAGTCCAGATTTTATCACATGTAATCTTTTAAATATCCTTTCCTACACCTTGTAATGGCAACAGGTGTGCTGGTGGGTCTTTCTGTATAGAAAGGCATGTAATCTTTGAAAGGATTTCCATGGTTTTAACCCTTGAGGGGTGGTATTATTGGGCAAGTGCAGAATAAATGAAACAATTGGCATTGTTGACATTGCCAGCATGATGATGATGTTTCTGGGAAAAGTTTTTGCAATAATACAGGAGTGTGATACCATTCAAACAAAGTTTTATATAGGTTTTCCTTCATAGATGTCTAAGAAGCATTTATTCAGATTTCCTCCCACTTTTCAGTGGGTGTAGTAGTACCCAGCTCCTTCAAGTTGTCAATCCAATGTGACTCACACTAGATCCCTATGCCAATAATTTCTCTTTATATTCACTTACAGGAGGCAATGAACAGGAAAGTGTCACAAGTCTCTATATTACCGGAAGAATAACACTGTGGAAACTTGTTCTAACTATTAAACGTTTCTGAATGATCCTGCACTGTTTTTGTGTTCAAGAACAGAGTGTTCTCTGATAAACAGAGGGAGTATTGTACAGTTGAGTATAATTGTAATAATCAGAATGAAGCACTTGGACTTTTCACTGTATCTTATATCTCTGAGTCGTCTTCCTCTGTGCTTGCTTGTAAAAGGGAAGAAAGAATGTAGGAGAGTGCTGATAGTTGGATGTCCCTTAGACGGATGTACTTGCAGGTAAAGAAAAGGAAGGGTCAAAGAGAACTGAATGATTCAGGTGGACAAGCAGCATGAGATGCCAGTAGAAGAACGACTGGAAGTAACCAATAGAGGAGACATGTGGAGCAGTGCTTTACTGAAGCACAGTGGGGGGCAGAAGCTGCTATCAGGGATTAGTGCCGAGCAGTCCGCTGAGCTTTGCAACAGCAAAGAATGCTGAGATAGGCCAATTGACAATAAAGCAATAGCTAAAAGGTGATAGCGGCAAATAGTTGAGCATGTCAGGAGAGGATTCCCGGCAATGGTAAATGTAGATGTGGTATAGATAGCAAGCAAAAACAATCAGGCAAGTGTGATATAGATATTTCAGTCCATGAAAAATTCAGGTCAGTCAAACCAATTCAAACACCAATCCAGAGAGTAAGATAAGGCAAATCCAGAAAACTGTCCATTACACTATACATAGGAAGTCCTAAACTATAATAACTGCACAGCTCGGCTGGATGTTGGGCTGAATTTCCGCCACCTAACATAAGTGCATGTTGGCCCTTTAATTGGATCACAGACTTTTTGTTTTGTTCTTGGAGTACAAAATGTTCTCAGTTTGGTTAGGTATTGTATCTCAGACTTGTGAATTTATGTCATTAAAGAATGATTTCCTTTGGTCCCAAGTTTTATTCATTGGGATTCATGAAGAAATATACTTTATAAAACTTACAAATAGAAGTCTACAATTTGTAAAGCATTATAAAGATGATTACAGATGTGTTTGATCTCCCATAGCTCCATTGAAATGACCCAAAGCCGTGTTTGATCATAAGTATATTTGGACTATCATTAGTATGTATGCTGTACTCTTTGTAAAAATAAAGTACTCCTGTTTATATTTCTCATTCTGTTAAAGTCAATATCAAATATCAGTCATGGACTTGGAACTTTGTACTCATAGCCTGGTGTCTAGAAACATGATCTTTCACATAGTATGTTGGTGTTGCAAGAATTTGTCTCTGACAAATAATAGCCACATTAACCTAAGTTTCAATTTATAGAGGTCAATAAAATCAATTCATTAATTGCTGATTACAACCCAGAGCAGCTTGCATAGCAGCTGGCAGGACAATACTGAGATTTGCTGTATATGAAGTCCATGGGCTGATTTAATAATAATGGCTGGTTCATTTTTACTTGGTAACAATAGTGATCATAATATATTTCCTGCCCTGGAACAATTAGCATTAAATAATTGTCCAAATTATTAATCCATGCATTGGAGAATAACAAGTCATTTGGGTCAGCACTGGTTCTGAGTTGTGCTGAATACAAAAAAACCCATTGAAATATAAAGGGGGTCATCATATTCTACTTGTAGCTAGCTGGAAAAAAAATCACTGGTTGGTTGCTATAAGTTACTGCCCAGGTGCAAATTTGCCCAGTGTTTATAAATGAGCCCCAAAGTGTATGACTGCTTAAACCAGACAAAGATATTTGGATTCATTGCACATGTAATGATAAATGTGTAATATAATTTACATATTCCTGACTGTCAGCAGTAGTTTACACTATAATCGAAGATGCAGCAAATGATTATACAAACTCTTCTATTGGTTCCTTGGTTGTGATCAGCATTTTCCTCCTTACAACGTGACAATGATGGGTGACAATACACTTCAGCTTGCTGCTGCAGATAAGGCACCATCTGCACATGTGCAAATTTGGGCTTGAATCAAGGGGCACATTAACTTAGCTCGAGTGAATGAATAGAAGAAAAAATACTTTGAATTTGAAGTTTTTTTTGGCTACTTCGACCATCGAATTGGGTACTTCGACCTTTGACTACGATTCAAACTAAAAATCGTTCGACTATTCGACCATTCGATAGTCAAAGTACTGTCTCTTTTAAAAAAACTTCGACCAACTACTTCGCCACCTAAAACCTACCGAACATCAATATTAACCTATGGGGACCTTCCCCATAGGCTTTCTAACAAATTTCTGATAGAAGGAAAATCGTTCGATCGAATCGTTCGATCGAATCGTTCGATCGAATCGTTCGATTGAATCGTTCGATTCAAACGATTTTTCCTTCGATTGCAGGAAATGCGGTAAATCCTTCGACTTTGATATTCGAGGGTTAATTAATCCTCAATATTCGACCATTAGTAAATGTGCCCCCAAGTGTGCGGAATCTTGGGGGTATATGTATCAAAGAGTGAAGTTAAAGATAACCACAGTCCACTAGAGTGAAATACCATCTCTCTCCATTCATTTCTATGGGATTTTTAAAGGCGTATTTACGAATGGAGAGAGGCAGTATTTCACTCCAGCAGACTGTTGTGATCTCTAACTTTACTTTTTGATAAATATACCCCTTGGTCTTGATGTTTGACTGTGTTACTGAGAAACGTGCAGGATTAAGAAGAATCAGCAGTGCTGCAGACGTCAGTACAAGTAGGGTAATACTTTTACAGTTTAATCTCTATTGGGATTGCCTTGTCCTTTAAGTTTTACTCTCATTAAAAACATTATTATCATTTGTTTATATAGAACTAGCAATTAAGTATTACTTCACAATCATTTTATAACAACTATACGGGGCAGATTTATCAAGGGTCGAAGTGAAATCGAGGGAATTTTAGAAGTATAAAAATTCGAAGTAATTTTTTGGATACTTCGACCATCGAATATGATACTACGACTTTGAATTTACTTCAACTTCAATTTGAAGAAAGTTGAAAAGTTGTTTGAATATTCGACCATTCGATAATCAAAGTACTGTCTCTTTAAAAAAACTTTGACTTCAATACTTCGCCAAATTAAACCTGCCGAAGTGCTATGTTAGCCTATGGGGACCTTCTAGAGCAGTTTACTAAGTCTTTAGAGGTCGAAGGACAATCCTTCAATCGATCGATCTAATCGTACGATCAAACGATTTTCGTTTGATCGTTCAATTGCCAAATTCGGTAAAAAATCCTTCGACTTCGATAATCAAAGTCGAAGTATTTTAATTCGATGGTCGAATTTCGAAGTATTTTTTACTTCGAAATTCGACCCTTGATAAATCTGCCCCCAAGTCTTACAATAAAATTAAAGGTGCCTGTTGCCCACTTATAGCTTGAAATTACAGATTTTGATGTAAACTATGTGTGTTTAGTTTAGAATAAGTAACTTTGCTGACACATGTAATAAAGCATGTAACTAGTTTTGCCACATAGATGGGAAATGTTTGTGCTCCATAAAGGATGTTGAAGCAGTTATGGAGATTCATAGAAAGCAGAGCTAATTGTGCTTTCAGACATATTTTGGAAGGAAACAATATATTCTTTAACTGCAGAAGAACATATTCTGAGTGCTCTTTGTTGCAGGCATTACATTAAGTCAAGGCTTGCAGTCATTCCCTTGCCCTTTTTACAAATAATGGTAGCATTATTATATCATGTAATTGTTTTCTTGAGATTCTTCCTAAGAAAAAGGAACATGTATATTCAGAAACATAGAGAAGAAATTTGTTTTGACATGAAAAATGGGAATAGGCAATTCTTATCTACAACTAGTAGACACTAATTCTAAACACAGTTCCAAGTCCACCAATGGATATAACTATATTATTCTTTGTAAGACAAAGATTTCTGTATTCTTGTGAGATTAAACTACTCAATCTTCAGAATGACATTTGAGTATTATTTTAGTATTAGTACTGCTGGTTGTATTGATCATTTTGTGCTGGAAAAATAATTTAGCGTGATAAGATGCAAGGAACATGTGGTCAATAAAAGAAAATATATACTTTGAATTAATCAGTGTCTAAAACAATGTAGCTATACAATCTACAATATTTCTCAAGCCATAAACCATGTAAATTCAGCTTCACCTACAAAGGAAAATAAGCTACATTTATGTGATGTACTACTAATAGAAGAAGAAGAAAATGGTAAAAACCTTTATCTAGGTGGCAAACTGGGTCGCTTCAGGATACAATTAGGAGAATGTATTAATCTAGCATAGATTTTCAAACTAGGTTTCATGAAAGAGCAAAAGAAGAGATAACTTCAAGCGCAGTGTTGGAGTTTTGCTTCCAGAACACAATGGGGTATATTTATCAAAGAGTGAAGCTGGAGTTCGCCACAGTCCTCTAGAGTGAAATTCTAACCACTCTCCATTAATTTCTATGGGATTTTGAAAGGCGTATTTATGAAAGGATGAACTTTAACTTTCACCCATTGATAAATACTCTTTTAAAAATTGCATAGAAATGAATGGATGGTGGTGAAATTTTACTCTAGAGGACTGTGGCGATCTCCAACTTCACTTTGATAAATATACCCCATTGGGTGGCCCTGTCACTGTCTAGAAAAATACACTCAAAAAATGCAGTGCTTGTAATGAAGCCCAAGTTAAGGGACAGTTCACTTTAAAATATAACTTATAGTTTGCTTTATTCATATTATTTGTATTTTATTTTTTTATATTATATATTTTTATATTATATATTTATATATATATATATATATATATATATATATATACGAAATCCAAAGGTGCACTCCGTTAACTGCGTCGAAACCTGGGTGCCAGCCGAAGTAAGTGGATATTTGCAGAAGAAAGCGACACTCACAGGAAGTTTTTTGATGCAAAATATTCGTGTATTTATTCCACTCAACGTTTCGATCCCACACAGGGATCTTCGTCAGGAGATTACAAACAAACAGCCAGACCATGCCCCAACCCAGAATTTAAACCCCCTGGCCGTTTATTGGCGCCAAAACCGTTGCTAGGCAACCACCAAACAATGTGGGAAAATGTAGGGATCTTCATAGAGCAGTGTGGGGTGTGAGAACATCATATAAGTATCGATAGTGTTGGCAAGTGTAGCCATGTGAGACAAAGTGAAGGATAAGATAAAAAAGTAAGAAAGTAGCAAGTGGGAAAACGTGCCATTGTGTCAGTTTTAGGCTAAACATCACAGTATAGCCGTCAGCCAATCGCAACAAGCCTCTCCGTGGATTGACCAATCAATGCGCAGTGTAGAGGTGGGCGTGCGCATAGACGCACCAGGACTGCTATACTCCGATCCGCTCACTAGCTGGCGTTACCGGGGCAACCGGATGACGCTGTTCCGTGCAGAGCTGACAGAGGGAGCCGTGCGGGATTCCTTATACGCGGCCAGCCGACATTCTTTTAAAGTAGTGCTGGGAACGGCCAGCTACAGGTTACACAGTAACCATATTGTAACATCCAAAGGACCGCTAAGGAGACAGTTTACCGCTACTCCTGCTCATGGGTGCCAAAATTCCCCAACCGTCATGGCTGACACGATCAAAGTAAATAAACTCGACACGGGTATATTCGTCCTTGCCCACATAACACTGCTTCATGGCGCTTTCATCTCTTATGTAGGCTGCGATCTAGGGGCTGCTGGTACAATTGGGGCACAGGGAGGAGAGGGGAGGAAGAGGGGAAGTAGGTTAAAAACAAGTAATAGGAGAGGAGGAAAGAAGGACTGGTCAGAAATAGAGGTAACATATCAAGCAATGGGGGGCCTTAAATAGAGTCAATCGGGCCCATCATGTGGCTTCATTTGGATAGCGGGGCGGAACACAGCAATAAGGGCAACATGAACAAGCTCACTGGTAATATCTGTTAAAGCAAAAGCAAAATATATTAGTATATAGTCTTGTAGCGTGAGAAGGGTTGTTCAACCCAGAATAAAGTAAGTCAGGAGAGGTGAAAGAAATCTTTGGATCTTCACAGGAAGCAGCCCAACGGTAATGTTTCGTTTAGTCCACGGGGAGTGACCGTGTCCAATCGTTGGATCCATCTTGCTTCCCTTTTGAGGAGGGCCAAGTCCCTATTTCCCCCACGCGTCAGTGGTGGTTGGTGGTCTATCGCCATACATCGGAAGGTGGGTAGGCCGTGTCCCATCTGTAGAAAATGTCTAGCTACCGGTTGTTTGGCTGACTGTTCTTTCAATGCCTTGCTGATCGCTGACCTATGGTTGGCAATCCTTTCGCGAAGAGGGGTGGTGGTCTTCCCTACATAATAAAGGCCGCACGGGCAAGTCACAATGTAAACCACAAAAGCCGTTGTGCATGAAAGTCTGTGTTGAATCTTAAAGCGCTTACCCGTATGTGGGTGAGGGAAATCCTTCCCTATCAGTAGAGACCTGCAGGTTGTACAATCTGGGCACCGGTAACAACCCAACTTCTGTTGCCCACTCAGCCAATTACAGTTAGCTCCGGATTTGCCGATGAAATCCGTTCTCACCAGGATATCCTTTAAGTTGTGGTTTTTGCCATGACCAAAGGTGGGTGGAGGTGCTTCAAACAAGGATAAGCCATCATCCATAGCTATGATCGGCCAGTTCTTCTGTATGCTGCTCCTCAGATGTTTGGTGACATGTGAATACTTAGATGTGAAGATCATGCGGGGTGTCTGAGACGTGTCTTTATTTCTCCTGGTTAGCAGATCAGTTTGTTTGAATTGTCGGGCTCTCTGTAGTTGTTGTGTCAGGACTTCCTTGTTATAGCCTCTATCCAGGAATCTTGTGAAGGTTTCCAGTAACTGCTGCTGCGAGTTCTCAGGGTCACTATTGTTGCGAATAGTCCGTAGAAATTGCGAGTATGGAACCGCCCGAATAGTGGAGGGTGGGTGGTCGCTGGCTGCGTGTAAGATGGTGTTTCGGTCAGTCGGTTTCCTGTAAAGACTTGTTCCCAAGCCATCTTCTGTTTTGTAGATCAACAAATCAAGAAACTCTATACTCTTTGTGTCATGCTTCATGGTAAATCTAATTGGGGTGTCCATGGAGTTGAGTGTGTTAACAAATTCAGTCAATGAAGCAGCGTCCCCATCCCAAATCAGTAACAGGTCATCGATATATCTGAGATAGGCTACCAACCTCTCTGCAGCTCCCTTGATGATGTAGTTCTGTTCGTATTGTAGCATAAAAAGGTTTGCATAGGAAGGTGCCAGGGCACTGCCCATCGCTGTGCCAGATATCTGTAAATAAAAGGAGTTCTCAAATCGGAAATAGTTCTTGGTTAAGACCAATTCCAGGAGGTCAATGAGAAATTCAGTGGGGACAGCCTTATCTGGTCGGGTTTCCAATGCTTCCCTGCAGGCCACTATCCCTTGTTCATGGGGTATCACAGTATATAGGCTGCTGACATCCATGGTTGCTAGTAGACAATGTTCTGGTAATCCCTCCAGTCCGTTCAGAATCTGAATGACATGGGTGGCATCCCGTGTATAGGAGGGCATTTCGGTGACCAGTGGTTGTAGAAAGGAGTCCACAAAAGTAGCTATTGGTTGGAATAAAGAGCCCACCGCTGATATAATCGGTCTCCCTGGCGGTGCAGACTGGGACTTATGGATCTTTGGGAGCGTGTAAATGATGGGCACTCTAGGAAACTCGGATGTCAAAAATTGAAAAGTCCCTTGGTCCACCCAGCCAGCCAGGAGGGCATTTTGGAGTTTCAAGTCCAGCTCCTTTTTAAATAGCCTTGTTGGATCCCCTGGGAGAGCACGATAAGTTGATATTGCTGAAAGTTGGTCGAGAAGTTCTTGTTTATAATATTCATAGCTAAGGAGAACTATGCCCCCACCCTTATCAGCTGGGCGTATCACCAAGTCTTTGTCTTGTTTCAGGGTAGTGATAGCTTGTCTTTCATCCGCCGAAAGGTTCCGATGGGGTTTAATGCTGTGTAAGGTGGACAGTGCCTCTTTGGACAGTATGTTGCTAAAGGTTCGGATTGATGCCGGAGTATTGGGTGGATCGAATGAACTGGTGGGTCTGAATAGGGGAATGGCTTCCCTGGGTTTGTGTTTAAAGTGCTCACGTAATTTCAGTTTACGTTGGAATTTGTGTATATCGCTTAGTATTTCAATAGGTTCAGGGGTCCTGCTAGGGATAAAGGATAGGCCCTTATTCAGAAGGGATAGTTCTCCAGGGGATAGTATGTGTTTACTCAGATTGAAGATCACATTCGCCTCCCCCTCGGTGGCTTGTTTTTTACCCTTGTATCTCCCCCGTCTCGTGTGGTTCCTTCTCCTTTTGTTATGTCCTGTCGGGACCTTGTACTGACCCCTAAAAAAGGAGAAGCATTCTGTGTGGCCTGGGTGGGAGGACCGGAATCTGAATCTGTAGACTGGTCAGAACTGTCCACGGTTTGTAGTGTTCTAGGCTTATGTCTTCTACGGATGTTGGGGAATCGATCTGTATTGATCCCCATCAGCCAACCATATACTCTTTTTTGTTTGTAGTCCTCGGCTACTTTGTGTACTTTAGTCTGTTTGAAATTAGTAAGTTCTTGTCTATGTCGTTCGATGATTTCAGAGAGTTTTTTTAACCAGTCACAGGCTTTATCAGCTTTAAGTGTCTCCAAGTGTGTAGATTCAATCTTTTCAATGTCGTCACGAACAGTAATTAAATCTTTGCCCACCTGTTCCACCACAAGAAGCATGAGGTCGAGGGAGCAGCGATTAAGGATGCCGCACCACTTGCTACAAAAGGTTGGATTATTGCGGCCTATGGTGGGTGTATTATGAATCCTGAAGCCTCTTGGGATCAATCTTTGTCTATGGTAATTTGATAGGAATACTCCATGTAAATTTAAGTCAATTTCTTTTCTTTTTAAGTCCAATAGTTCATGATAAATATTGATAGGAGACTTACCCACAATTGTGTTCAATGTGGATTCAGGGAACAGAATACGGTCTGCATCCAATGCTGTGAAGCCAAATTCCCCTGTAGGGTCGATGTTCAATGCTTGTTGTGTAAAAAGGTCCTCCATCTTCCCCTCTTGAAAAGAAAATCGATGTCCTGATGGTCTAGAGGTTGTGTAATAGACCAAAAGATAGAAGTTGTCTTTGGGTTAATAGTGCCGGTGCTGTCGGGTGCTACCATAGAGGCATACGAGGTCCCCAATGTATTCGAAATCCAAAGGTGCACTCCGTTAACTGCGTCGAAACCTGGGTGCCAGCCGAAGTAAGTGGATATTTGCAGAAGAAAGCGACACTCACAGGAAGTTTTTTGATGCAAAATATTCGTGTATTTATTCCACTCAACGTTTCGATCCCACACAGGGATCTTCGTCAGGAGATTACAAACAAACAGCCAGACCATGCCCCAACCCAGAATTTAAACCCCCTGGCCGTTTATTGGCGCCAAAACCGTTGCTAGGCAACCACCAAACAATGTGGGGAAATGTAGGGATCTTCATAGAGCAGTGTGGGGTGTGAGAACATCATATAAGTATCGATAGTGTTGGCAAGTGTAGCCATGTGAGACAAAGTGAAGGATAAGATAAAAAAGTAAGAAAGTAGCAAGTGGGAAAACGTGCCATTGTGTCAGTTTTAGGCTAAACATCACAGTATAGCCGTCAGCCAATCGCAACAAGCCTCTCCGTGGATTGACCAATCAATGCGCAGTGTAGAGGTGGGCGTGCGCATAGACGCACCAGGACTGCTATACTCCGATGACTGGTTAAAAAAACTCTCTGAAATCATCGAACGACATAGACAAGAACTTACTAATTTCAAACAGACTAAAGTACACAAAGTAGCCGAGGACTACAAACAAAAAAGAGTATATGGTTGGCTGATGGGGATCAATACAGATCGATTCCCCAACATCCGTAGAAGACATAAGCCTAGAACACTACAAACCGTGGACAGTTCTGACCAGTCTACAGATTCAGATTCCGGTCCTCCCACCCAGGCCACACAGAATGCTTCTCCTTTTTTAGGGGTCAGTACAAGGTCCCGACAGGACATAACAAAAGGAGAAGGAACCACACGAGACGGGGGAGATACAAGGGTAAAAAACAAGCCACCGAGGGGGAGGCGAATGTGATCTTCAATCTGAGTAAACACATACTATCCCCTGGAGAACTATCCCTTCTGAATAAGGGCCTATCCTTTATCCCTAGCAGGACCCCTGAACCTATTGAAATACTAAGCGATATACACAAATTCCAACGTAAACTGAAATTACGTGAGCACTTTAAACACAAACCCAGGGAAGCCATTCCCCTATTCAGACCCACCAGTTCATTCGATCCACCCAATACTCCGGCATCAATCCGAACCTTTAGCAACATACTGTCCAAAGAGGCACTGTCCACCTTACACAGCATTAAACCCCATCGGAACCTTTCGGCGGATGAAAGACAAGCTATCACTACCCTGAAACAAGACAAAGACTTGGTGATACGCCCAGCTGATAAGGGTGGGGGCATAGTTCTCCTTAGCTATGAATATTATAAACAAGAACTTCTCGACCAACTTTCAGCAATATCAACTTATCGTGCTCTCCCAGGGGATCCAACAAGGCTATTTAAAAAGGAGCTGGACTTGAAACTCCAAAATGCCCTCCTGGCTGGCTGGGTGGACCAAGGGACTTTCCAATTTTTGACATCCGAGTTTCCTAGAGTGCCCATCATTTACACGCTCCCAAAGATCCATAAGTCCCAGTCTGCACCGCCAGGGAGACCG
Organism: Xenopus laevis; assembly: GCF_017654675.1. Lineage (NCBI taxonomy): Eukaryota > Metazoa > Chordata > Amphibia > Anura > Pipidae > Xenopus > Xenopus laevis. Next base: position 75,446,759 of record NC_054384.1, read on the forward strand.
ATTATATCAGCGGTGGGCTCTTTATTCCAACCAATAGCTACTTTTGTGGACTCCTTTCTACAACCACTGGTCACCGAAATGCCCTCCTATACACGGGATGCCACCCATGTCATTCAGATTCTGAACGGACTGGAGGGATTACCAGAACATTGTCTACTAGCAACCATGGATGTCAGCAGCCTATATACTGTGATACCCCATGAACAAGGGATAGTGGCCTGCAGGGAAGCATTGGAAACCCGACCAGATAAGGCTGTCCCCACTGAATTTCTCATTGACCTCCTGGAATTGGTCTTAACCAAGAACTATTTCCGATTTGAGAACTCCTTTTATTTACAGATATCTGGCACAGCGATGGGCAGTGCCCTGGCACCTTCCTATGCAAACCTTTTTATGCTACAATACGAACAGAACTACATCATCAAGGGAGCTGCAGAGAGGTTGGTAGCCTATCTCAGATATATCGATGACCTGTTACTGATTTGGGATGGGGACGCTGCTTCATTGACTGAATTTGTTAACACACTCAACTCCATGGACACCCCAATTAGATTTACCATGAAGCATGACACAAAGAGTATAGAGTTTCTTGATTTGTTGATCTACAAAACAGAAGATGGCTTGGGAACAAGTCTTTACAGGAAACCGACTGACCGAAACACCATCTTACACGCAGCCAGCGACCACCCACCCTCCACTATTCGGGCGGTTCCATACTCGCAATTTCTACGGACTATTCGCAACAATAGTGACCCTGAGAACTCGCAGCAGCAGTTACTGGAAACCTTCACAAGATTCCTGGATAGAGGCTATAACAAGGAAGTCCTGACACAACAACTACAGAGAGCCCGACAATTCAAACAAACTGATCTGCTAACCAGGAGAAATAAAGACACGTCTCAGACACCCCGCATGATCTTCACATCTAAGTATTCACATGTCACCAAACATCTGAGGAGCAGCATACAGAAGAACTGGCCGATCATAGCTATGGATGATGGCTTATCCTTGTTTGAAGCACCTCCACCCACCTTTGGTCATGGCAAAAACCACAACTTAAAGGATATCCTGGTGAGAACGGATTTCATCGGCAAATCCGGAGCTAACTGTAATTGGCTGAGTGGGCAACAGAAGTTGGGTTGTTACCGGTGCCCAGATTGTACAACCTGCAGGTCTCTACTGATAGGGAAGGATTTCCCTCACCCACATACGGGTAAGCGCTTTAAGATTCAACACAGACTTTCATGCACAACGGCTTTTGTGGTTTACATTGTGACTTGCCCGTGCGGCCTTTATTATGTAGGGAAGACCACCACCCCTCTTCGCGAAAGGATTGCCAACCATAGGTCAGCGATCAGCAAGGCATTGAAAGAACAGTCAGCCAAACAACCGGTAGCTAGACATTTTCTACAGATGGGACACGGCCTACCCACCTTCCGATGTATGGCGATAGACCACCAACCACCACTGACGCGTGGGGGAAATAGGGACTTGGCCCTCCTCAAAAGGGAAGCAAGATGGATCCAACGATTGGACACGGTCACTCCCCGTGGACTAAACGAAACATTACCGTTGGGCTGCTTCCTGTGAAGATCCAAAGATTTCTTTCACCTCTCCTGACTTACTTTATTCTGGGTTGAACAACCCTTCTCACGCTACAAGACTATATACTAATATATTTTGCTTTTGCTTTAACAGATATTACCAGTGAGCTTGTTCATGTTGCCCTTATTGCTGTGTTCCGCCCCGCTATCCAAATGAAGCCACATGATGGGCCCGATTGACTCTATTTAAGGCCCCCCATTGCTTGATATGTTACCTCTATTTCTGACCAGTCCTTCTTTCCTCCTCTCCTATTACTTGTTTTTAACCTACTTCCCCTCTTCCTCCCCTCTCCTCCCTGTGCCCCAATTGTACCAGCAGCCCCTAGATCGCAGCCTACATAAGAGATGAAAGCGCCATGAAGCAGTGTTATGTGGGCAAGGACGAATATACCCGTGTCGAGTTTATTTACTTTGATCGTGTCAGCCATGACGGTTGGGGAATTTTGGCACCCATGAGCAGGAGTAGCGGTAAACTGTCTCCTTAGCGGTCCTTTGGATGTTACAATATGGTTACTGTGTAACCTGTAGCTGGCCGTTCCCAGCACTACTTTAAAAGAATGTCGGCTGGCCGCGTATAAGGAATCCCGCACGGCTCCCTCTGTCAGCTCTGCACGGAACAGCGTCATCCGGTTGCCCCGGTAACGCCAGCTAGTGAGCGGATCGGAGTATAGCAGTCCTGGTGCGTCTATGCGCACGCCCACCTCTACACTGCGCATTGATTGGTCAATCCACGGAGAGGCTTGTTGCGATTGGCTGACGGCTATACTGTGATGTTTAGCCTAAAACTGACACAATGGCACGTTTTCCCACTTGCTACTTTCTTACTTTTTTATCTTATCCTTCACTTTGTCTCACATGGCTACACTTGCCAACACTATCGATACTTATATGATGTCACACCCCACACTGCTCTATGAAGATCCCTACATTTCCCCACATTGTTTGGTGGTTGCCTAGCAACGGTTTTGGCGCCAATAAACGGCCAGGGGGTTTAAATTCTGGGTTGGGGCATGGTCTGGCTGTTTGTTTGTAATCTCCTGACGAAGATCCCTGTGTGGGATCGAAACGTTGAGTGGAATAAATACACGAATATTTTGCATCAAAAAACTTCCTGTGAGTGTCGCTTTCTTCTGCAAATATATATATATATATATATATATATATATATATATATATTTATTTATTATATTGATATATATTTATATATTTTATTCTATATTTTTCTAGCTTGTAGATCAAAATGCTGATATTCGTATACAAGTAAAAATGAAAACTAACAATAACATTTTAGGCTCAGAATTAATCTGCTTTAGTTTGCCAGAGACAGCAACACATTAATCTAGAGGCTACATTTTTATTGTTATTAATACTTTATTTGCACATATCTTTGTTTTTCTATCATCTCTTATCATTCACTCTGCATTTAAACCACAACAGCTAGGGTAAGTGGGATTCTAGATACAGTTTACATCCAAAATGGAGAGATGTAGAACAAAAAAAGCAAATGACTGCCCACATCATGACCATTGTTAATTTTAAGATCAGTTGACCTGTCTAGCATGTGAGGAAAAGAATCCAGGCAGAGGCACATGAAGTTATTGAATAAATGGCAAGCAAAGGCCGGCAATTGTGGAATTGGAAATTTGGTCCATGAAACAAGCTGTCAAGAGTCAAGAGATCAGCACAATATAAATATCAATCTGTGGTGTAAGATAACACAAATCCAGAAAATGGGCCATTAAAGATCACAGAACACCCAGAAAGCCTTATACTACAGTATATACTGGGAATAACAAGAATACAAAAACTTAAAGGTTGCTGAGAGTTTTATTCATTGAATTAATCATTGCATTTTATGAAGAAACACATGCTTACAAAACTTACAAACAGAAGTCTACAATTTGTAAAGTACTATGAATAGTATTGCTAATGCACAGATGTGTCTGATCTCCCATAGCTGTGTTGAAATTATGCAAACATAGGTTTCATTATGGAAAAAAAACTGTCCACATTATGCAAATTGTTTGTCAGGATCCCCATAGAGTCTGTAGAACTATAGCCTCTCATACACCTCCAAGTACTGAAGTTAGAAACAGAATGAAATCAGCTATAGAGTAGAAAAAGTGGTGAATAATAAGTTCTACCAGGAAGCCAAGATATAAGTATAAACCAGGTAATGAATTCAGAGTAATCAAGTTCAGGAAACATGAAAGGTCAGGGCAGGCAGCAGTTCAGTAGAGTTTCCAGGCTGAAAATCAGAAAAAAGTAATCGGTAAGAAAATATAATAATGTTCATTGTCAATCAGAGACAGACCCTTTAAGTTCTGAGCACAAGCAGCAAGCTGTGGCAATGTGCAAGTGTAGATGTATGCAACTGATTTCACATCTGTGCCAGTGCATGTGCCAATGCATGAGCACAGTCTGACATATTTAAGTGAAGATCTGCATAGGGACTAATGATGAGCAAAACCGTCTACTTTCCCTTTGCCTAAAAATTCACAAAACTGCAGGAAAAAAATCAAAGAAAAACTCCCAAAATTTGGCTGAAGTGCATTGAAGTCAATGGGAAGTTGAAATTACATTGCAATTAAGGAGTTGTTAGCCCTGAAATTACATATACATTACCCAGCCCTGTTACATAAGCCCATTTCCATTATGCTACAACTGTTCTTCCTAGAAAATAAGTGCTCCCATGTTGCTTATTGACCAGTGTATGGGGCCCTCCGATGAGCTTCCCCTGGCCATCGGTTCCTTGATGTGGTCCTCGATCCAACTGCCTGTATTTTCAAAATTGTGATCTGATTGTTGGGCCCTAGGGCCCATGATTACATCGGCAAGATATTACCACTTCAAGGTGGGCATTTTGGGGAGAGGTCCACTAGTTTGTTGAGGCATCACCAAATGATCAGATTGTGTGTGGCCACCTTTAGACAAGGCAAGGGGCTCACAATAATGACACCTGTGTTTTTCAGTTTTTTTCCTGGATAAAACACCACTTTTCTTTTTTTTCTGAGAAACAAAACACATGGCAAAATTCTAGATGAATTCATAGAATTTTATAGAGCTGACAGGTCTATAGATCTTGTTAGAAAACTGTACCAGTTGAAAAAGTTTGTTCATCCATGCTTAACACATTGTTAATTTCAAGATCAACTGACCCTTTGAGCTTCAAACTAATACAGATAGGGGCTGATTCACCAAGGGTCGAATATCGAGGGTTAATTAACCCTCAATATTCGACTGGGAATTAAAATCCTTCGACTTTGAATATCGAAGTCGAAGGATTTTAGCGCAAATAGTTTGATCGTTTGATCGAAGGAATAATCCGTTGATCGAACGATTAAATCCTTTGAATCGAAAGATTCGAAGGATTTTAAACCATTGATCGAAGGATTATCCTTCGACCAAAAAAAACTTAGGCAAGCCTATGGGGACCTTCCCCATAGGCTAACATTGAGTTCGGTAGCTTTTAGATGGCGAACTAGGGAGGGTCGAAGTTTTTTCTTAAAGAGACAGTACTTCGATTATTGAATGGTTGAATAGTCGAACGATTTTTAGTTCGAATCGTTCGATTCGAAGTCGAAGGTCGAAGTAGCCCATTCGATGGTCGAAGTAGCCCAAAAAACACTTCGAAATTCGAAGTTTTTTTACTTCGAATCCTTCACTCGAAGTTAGTGAATCGGCCCCATATTGTTTTGTTATGTTGTTTAAGCTGGATAACAATAATGTCATGTTTTCATCTAAAGTAGAAAATAGTAATTAAAAAGGGTGCATAACTGTTTCTTAACCAATTTTTGGGTTGCAGAGCTTATTCATTAATTTAGTGAAGACAGTGTTTGTATTTCATGTGCTGGTAAATGGGTAAAATACAGACGTTGATTTTTTTTATCTACAGATCAAGAATTTAACTCACATTTTTTACTTTTTGGATGGAATCAATCAATTGCATTTTGTGCCATTTCTACTGAAAAAGTGTATTTTCTTGCTTAAATTCTTCATTTGACCTTCTCTTATTTATGTATATCATTTTATGCATATGATAGTTGGGAAACAGAAAACATTCAAGTTCAGTGTGATAAAAGGCTTGCTAGAGGAGAAAAATGCTCCTGGCAAATACTGTAACTGTTGACTTGGCAGTTGGAGAAAGCACACAACCACAAAACCAAGAGAAATAATTAGTTCCCAAAATAAGTAAACAAAACAACATATGTTATAATAGCCTTATCTGTAATAAATGTATATACAGTGGGTTGGTAGTGCTTAGTACAACACTGAACCCTCCACCCAATTAAACAGAAACTTATTAGTTTCGTAAAAATTTTTACTGTCTTTGATATATGATAAATGAATCAATTAAGTATTTAATGTGTACATGTACTACCCTATATACTCGAGTATAAGCCGTCCCGAGTATAAGCAGAGGTACCTAATTTTACCTCCAAAAACTGGGAAAGATTATTGACTTGAGTATAAGCCGAGGGTGAGAAATGCAGCAGCTTCTGGTAAGTTTCAATCAAAAAATTGAGGGTTTCTGCTCCCACTGGAGGTGCTGGAGACTATTCTTGGACGCCGGTGACTATTCTTGGACGCCGGTGACTATTCTTGGATGCCGGCGACTATTCTTAGACGCCGGCGACTATTCTTAGACGCCGGCGACTGTTTTTGCGCTTGACCCGAGTATAAGCCGAGGTAGCGTTTTTCAGCATATTTTGGGGGCTGAAAAACTCGGCTTATACTCGAGTATATATGGTAATTTGATTTTTAAAAAACAAGCTAAAGTTATTGCTTATATCTTTCTGCCTATATCTCTTACCATCCCACACAGCAGCCACAACACAAATAAACAAGAAAACCTATTGCCTATTGACTTTTGCCTAGCAATGGTAAGTAGTTCTTCACAGGACTATTTAATTGAGAAAGTAATTTAAAATAACAAATACGTTTCTGTAATTCTTTAGCCATGGTAAGTGCATTTCAGGAAATGACAAGGAAAAAGAAATATCTTTTAAACAATATTATATATAATAAGTCGAAAAATATGAATAACTTTTGGCCTAATATATCTGAAACACAATAATAATGTTGTTCATTTCTCAGTAATTCTGGTAACTATTTTACCATCTACACAACTACATTATAATGTATAAAGTGCAATGTCTTGAAGCATGACACCAAGGTGAAAACAATTCCAAGAGAAGAAATTTTACATTATGGGGACTGATACATTTATTAAAGTTCATGGGAAAGCATATTTCAGAGGAAAAGAATTGTTGGATTGAGAGCTTTTTATATGATTATGTCATCCTCCTGGATGAACCAACGCCACCTCAAGCTCAACTTGGTCAAAACTGAGCTCAGGGTCTTCCCATCCAATCTCTTCCTAAGAGCACTAGAACATTAGCCTATTCCTGGAACTTATGGGACAATGCCTCAACCTTGTGCACTTATTCCCCTCCAATTTGTACCTGCATGTTAGCCTCCCACCCACTTAGACTGTAAGCTCTACAGGACAGGGACCTTCTTCCCACTGTTTTTACATAATAATTATTGGCAGTGAGATAACAAAGTGCGGTTTATTTGCTTTTTTTTACACAGTTTTATAAATAGGCCTGTTATTGTATTAGAGATCTGTAGCTCAACAGTATAATATTCTCTATAGGGAGAGCTAAGTCTATATATATAGATATATATACTATAACAAACAAGGGATAGTTGTGCTCACCACTAATTTTTAAAAACATTAAGCGGGGGTGCAATGAGGTTGTGACCACAAAATTCACATAGACAAATACAAGAGGTCCTCTGCACTCAACCCATTATCAATATATTAAGGACATTGAAACATTTTGTGCCTTAAGCTACTAAAAATGCCTTCCCCTTTAAACAGGGATTGTTTGTCCATATATTGCAATATATTTAAGCTGGCCAACTAAGTCAAAGTCATCCTATATCTGGCCAGTCCTACAGTCAACTTTCATCTGATTCATTAAGAATTCTATTGCTTCATTATACATTTTACAAAGGGACTAAGTTTTACCTGCAACTTACTCGCTGCTTTCAAAATAAAACACCCAAAATTGGTTGCCCTTTTAATAGCCACCTGAGGGATCACCTGACTATAGCTGGAAGGGGTGGGAGCTACAACATGGAGCTGGTCACTGCTCCTTTATGAACTATAACAACCAAGGCAAAGTTGTGCTCACCACTAATTTTATTGCACCCCCCTTAATGTTTTTAAAAATTAGTGGTGAGCACAACTTTCCCTTGTTTGTTATAGTTATACAGGAGCAGTGACCAGCTTAAATATATTGTAATACAATCTTCCACCAGGCAATGAGTTTAAGTAAAATTATTATAGCCATAATAATATATCCTTACGCGTTTCCTGTTACCATAGTCATAGGCCAAATGTGTATCTGTTTACCACTACCTACAATTGTAAACGGACATTTTAAACCTTTTTGAAATATAATTAACTGTGCCAATCTTATTCTACATACATAGTAACATAGTAACATAGTAAGTAAGGTTGAAAAAAGACACATGTCCATCGAGTTCAACCTTTTTTTTTTTTATTAACTACCTATCTGCCAGTTGATCCAGAGGAAGGCAAAAAAAACCCATCTGAAGCCTCTCCAATTTGCCTTAGAGGGGGAAAAATTCCTTCCTGACTCCAAAATGGCAATCGGACTAGTCCCTGGATCAACTTGGACTATGAGCTATTTCCCATAACCCTGTATTCCCTTACTTGCTAAAAAGCCATCCAACCCCTTCTTAAAGCTATCTAATGTATCAGCCTGTACAACTGATTCAGGGAGAGAATTCCACATCTTCACAGCTCTCACTGTAAAAAACCCCTTCCGAATATTTAGGCGGAACCTCTTTTCTTCTAATCGGAATGGGTGACCTTGTGTCAGCTGGAAAGACCTACTGGTAAATAAAGCATTAGAGAGATTATTATATGATCCCCTTATATATTTATACATAGTCATCATATCACCCCTTAAGCGCCTCTTCTCCAGCGTGAACATCCCCAATTTGGCCAGTCTTTCCTCATAGCTAAGATTTTCTATACCTTTTACCAGCTTAGTTGCCCTTCTTTGTACCCTCTCTAATACAATAATGTCCTGTTTGAGTGATGGAGACCAAAACTGTACGGCATATTCTAGATGGGGCCTTACAAGTGCTCTATACAGATAATCAAATAATTCAAATAATTTGCCCACCACAGATGTCAAGTTTACTGGCCTATAATTGCCAGGCTGAGATCGTAATCCCTTTTTAAATATTGGAATAACATCAGCTTTTCTCCAATCCATAGGCACCATACCAGATGACAGTGAATCTGAGAAAATCAGAAATAAGGGCTGGTCTAAAACTGAACTAAGATCTCTTAGAACCCAGGGGGTGTATGCCATCAGGACCTGGAGCCTTGTTTACATTAATTTGTATTAAAGCTTTTTGAATCATATCCTGAGTCAGCCACTGACTAGATTGAGCTGAACCATTCGTGCAGTTATTAAGTGAGCCTGTGAACCCAGACTCCTCTATTGTATACACTGAAGAAAAGAACTGATTTAACACATTTGCCTTATCTGTATCTGTTACAACCATACTGGTACCATTATTTAATGGAGCAACACTCTCAACCTGCATCTTTTTACTATTAATATATTTAAAAAACTTTTTAGGGTTAGTTTTCACCTCCACCGCAATTAACTCTTTATTTCTTTTCTTAGCCTTCCGGATTGCTGATTTACAACATTTATTACAGTGTTTATATTCATTAAATGCAGCTTCTGTCCCTACAGATTTGTAGTTTTTAAATGCCTCTTCTCTTCTTTCCCATTAACTTCTTTACTTCTGTATTAAGCCACACAGGATGATTCTTAGAGCTTCTACGTTTAGTCCTTAAGGGAATAAATTGAGAACAGTAATGATGTAATATCATTTTAAAGGACAACCATTTCTGTTCTGTGTTTTTAGCTGAAAACCTAATGCCCCAATCAATGCTCTGTAGGGCAGCCCTCAAGGCACTAACATTAGCTTTTGCAAAATTCATGGTTTTTGTTGCCCCAGTATATTTTTGTTTTTTGCACCAGACATTAAATGATATAACATTATGGTCACTATTACCCAGGGGTTCAATGACTTGCACATTTGCTATAAGTTCTGGGTCATTTGAGATCACTAAATCAAGAATAGCATTTTTTCTGGTTGGCTCCTCAACAACCTGTGCTAAAAAACTGTCGTGCAATAAGTTTATAAACTTGTTCCCATTAACTGATCTAGCAGTACCGTTGCTCCAGTCAATATCTGGGTAATTAAAATCCCCCATTATCATTACTTTACCTAAACTAGCAGCCTTTTCTATTTGCATTAGGAGCTTTGTCTCTTCCTCCTCACTTATTCTAGGTCCAGTAACTCTTAGTAACCATTCAGCTGGAGTGAAAGCAAGCATCTGATTGTTTGCTGTGGGTCACAAGACCCAATATTTTTATTATATTTACAGTATTATTATGTTTTTATACTCGAAAATCAACAGGACAAAAAACATCTTCAAATGGGACCTCTGCCATTGACTTCTATACAAATTTGACAGGTTTTAACTGGAGTAATTTAGTATTCGGATTTTGCTGCTTTGGGGCTTAATACATCTTTAAAAAAAAATTTCACTATAAAAACTTGACAGAAACAGAAACTCGACCTTTAATAAATAGAACCCTAAATATTGAAGAGAAACATAGGCAGGCAGTTCCAATGGTTTTAATTTTGTTGTAGTAAAGTCAGTGTCTACCCCACATGTACACTCAACTTAAATTTTAATTATACTTACTTCTTAACAAAATATGGTTACTTATTAGTTAGTACTGCTTCCTTACAATGCTAAGCCCTGATTTGGAATCTGATCTGGTTGTTATCGTCAAGGGCTTTGTTCTTTGTATATGCACCCTGTGTCAATGTGAAATATCTTAGCAGAATTCCTCCTACCAATTCTAATCAACTTTTAAATGGCCTTAATTTTTTTCTTTTTTATAGTTTTTCAAGTATTTGCCTTCTTCTTCTGACTTTTTCCTGCTTTCAAATGGAGGTCACTGACACCATCTAAAAAAACATGTTCTGTAAGACTACAATTTTATCGTTATTGCTACTTTTTAATCACTCATCTTTCTATTCAGGCCCTCTCCTATTCATATTCCAGTCTCTTATTCATAACAATGCATGTTTACTAGGGTTAATTTGGACCCTAGCAACCAGATTGCTGACATTTCGAACATGAGAGCTGATGAATATAAAGATAATTCAAAAACCACAAATAATAAAATGAAAAACAATTGATAATTGTTTCAGAATATCACTCTACATCATACTAAAAGTTAATTTAAAGACTAACTGCCTCTTTAAGTGGTATCTGAAAAATTAAAAAAAAAAAAAAAGGAAAAACGTTTGTAGTTTGTAGTGTAAATGAAATATGAACCTTTGACTGTATCTTCACTGGAGCAGGGGTTGATATCCATGATAAACAATCTCTATAAAGCTTTGCTTAACATGTTGAAGTTGTAAAAATAAAGGACAATAATTATGGCATCGTATTTAACCAAGCATAAGCTAACAATTACAGATTTGAAGGATAGGAAGAAAATGAAAACCTTAATCATTGTACTGGATATAACAAAATCAATTCACTACTTTAACGGTAATTGCTTATTAGATGGATGGTGGATAAAAGAGCATAAGTGAATATTCAGTCCATTGAGACTATTAGATAAACAGCTTATTTACATTGTCTAAAAATACAATGATTTTGATGGAGAATTCCTGCAAGTATGAAATTCTAACAATTACTATAAACATGTCAGGAGAAACTAAACAGTTATAGGAATAAATGTAAATACATATGTTACAAATATGAGGCTAAATTAGAATTAAATGCACATGGCATAGAGCACTGTCAATTATATTGATTCAAGTCACAATTTAACAGGGCCACCATCATAATGTCTGTTTTATACTGGACTCTTGCATTTTTTATTGCTTTTCAGAGATTCAGCAATGCTTGTGTCCCCTACAGCTCTATTTATTGACCTCTATAATAATAACAGGTCCACATAATTCAGAGCATCGTTTGTGTCAAAAGTTCTATATGTGCAGCCAATGCAAATTGAAACGGGTGCAATGCTCCACTAAAGTGTTAAAAGACTGTGGCTTGAGGATTCATGTTATGAATCCCTTTTTATCGATATATCTTATTCTACTGCTGTCTTTTATTAACAGTAATGTTCCCTATTGTCAGCTTCAGTTCTGTATGACTATGAAAATGTAAAAAAAAGTTATGAAAGCTATAAGTACTCATGATATCTTGCCTTTTTTTTTTGGACAAGCCAGACATCACTTGAAGTTTGGAGTAAGGGTTTGGCAGTACATCACTCTGGTTTCCATCTTTATGTGATTTGTATAAGCACGATGTTCACATTAGAACTGGCATTTGGTTTTCTAGTAGCTCATTAAAAGAAATGAACGTGGAATTTTATACTGTTAAGCTGCTAGGAGTTTGGAGCAACATATGTTCTACAGCAAAACAGGGTTTTAGAGCAACAGTGGCTCTGTTTGAATTCTTGAGAGTGCAGCATTTATACTACTCTCCTTCCTCTTTATGCAATGTATAGAGAATTTATATTTAGGCCACAGAAACAAGAGGCTGATGAAATTACAATATGGGACTGACTATATCCTCTTTCAGTATGGTTATACCCATGTGCACATGAGTATAATCACTTCTGGACAGAAGCAGTTGACTTTAATGACAGAGATGACTGGCCTACTTTGCACAACTGAACTGAATGCTGTGAATCAGGCTTGATTGTCCAACGTTCAAATCATCTTAACAGTCAAGTTCCTGAATGGAAGCAAATTTCACAAACAAAAATCTAGTTGAAAGGTTTCCTGGAAGAGTAGAAGCTGCTATTTTAGCAAAGGGAAGACCCATTTGTTTGGAAATTACCTGTTGCATATTGAATTTCTGAAAATGGTATTGACATTCCCATTAGGGATGAACAGAATCCACTATTTTGGATTCAACCAAATCCTTTGTGAAAGAACGGAATCCGAATTTTCATATGCAAATTAGGGTCAGAAAAGGAAAAAGTGGCAAAACATTTTACTTCCTTGTTTTGTGACGAAAAGTCATGTGATTTCCCTTTCCACCCTTAATTTGCATATGCAAATTAGGTTTCATATTCCGTTTAGCCAGGCACAAGGATTTGGCTGAATCCAAATCCTGCTGAAAAATTTGCCTAGATTCAGTGCATCCCTAATTGTCATATCTTTTCACTTTCACTTTCTGGCTGCTGTTATTAGCTGTACTCTCTATGCTTTCAAATACATAATTCAGCTGCCCAATGTTCAGGTCAAACTTTCCATTTATGTCACAAATTGTTATCATTGATTGCATATTTTAGTCTATATTCCAGTGATCCCCGACCAGTGGTTGTCCTTTGATGTTACTCCCACTGGCATCAAAGCAGGTGCTCTTTTTTGGATTTCTGCATAGCATAAGCTAACAATTACAGATTTAAGAAGAAAATTAAAACCTTAATCATTTTGACTGGATATAACAACATCAATGTACTACTTTGTAATTACTTATTAGATGGTAGATAAAAGCACATAGTGAGACTATTAGACAGTTTATTTGCATTTTCTAAAAATACACTGATTTTGATGGAGAGTTCCTGCAAGTACGGAATTCTAACATTTACAAAACAACATGTCAGAAGCAAATAAACAGTTATAGGAATAAATGTAATTACATATGTAACAAATATGGGGCTAAATTAGAATTAAATGCATATGGTATAGAACACTGTCAATTACATTGAATCACTTAAGCCACAGTTAAACAGGGCCACCATCATAAATGCTTATTTTATACTGGGCTTCTGCATTAATGATTGTTTTTCAGAGATTCAACAACGATGGTGTCCTCTACAATTCAAACTTTCTGTTTATGTAACAAATTATCATTGAGCCCTAATTCAATTCTATTCGAGTGATCCTCGACCATGATGTTACTCCCACTGGCCTCAAAGCAGGTGCTCAATTTTTGATTTTTGAATTGAAGGCAAGTTATGGAGGCATTATGACCATGTGTACTGCCAACTAGACTCATCAGTAGTCTTCCAGTCTACACAGGGGCTGTCAAATAACCAATTACAGCTCTTATTGGGCATCCCCTATGAACTTTTTTCATGCTTGAGTTGCTCCCCAACTTGTTAATATTTAATTCATGTTCATGGGTAAAATAGGTTGGGGACTCCCGCTATATTCACTATAAATCTTTCATAATGTAATGCAAATTTCCATCATTAAGGGGCACATTTACTAAGGGTCGAATATTGCGGGTTAATTAACCCTCGAATTCGACCCTCAAAGTAAAATCCTTCGACTTTGAATATCGAAGTCGAAGGATTTACCACAAATACTTTGATCGATCGATCGAAGGAAAAAACTAAGGAATCGAACGATTCTAAGGATTTTAATTCATCGATCGAAGGATTTTCCTTTGATCAAAAATCCCTTAAAAAGTAATGGGGAAGGTCCCCATAGGCTAACATTGTAGCTCAGTAGGTTTAAAGTGGCGAAATATGTAGTCGAAGTGTTTTTTAAAGAGACAGTACTTCGACTATAGAATAGTCGAATGATTTTTAGTTCGAATCAAAGTCATAGTCGAAGGTCGAAGTAGCCTATTCAATGGTCGAAGTACCCAAAAAAAAACCTTCGAAATTCAAAGTTTTTTTACTTCGAATCCTTCACTCGAGCTTAGTAAATGTGTTCCTAAGTGTCTCTGGCAGTAGTTATACTAAAGGTGTAGTCTACCACTATGTGGACATGTGATTCACACTTTGTTAAGAGCTGTATGCATGTATCAGTACTGCTCTTTAATGTCTTTGCTCCTGCAATACGCCACATTTTTTATCTGGAATTCCCTGCCCATCTTTGTCAATAACTATAATACACAATTTATAGCGAGAACCTTATTTGCTCAATGCTATTATGCCATAAAATGGAACCTACCTTTCCTTTTAATTACTTCATTCAGGGCAGAAAACTGCTCCTTAGACTTGTTTATTTTCCATTAGATCCATTGGTTGTCAACATAAAAACTGGGGCATGCTACTTCTAATACTTAAATATGGGAATCTAAGGCCTAGTGCATGAACATTCACTAACTCTATTTCAGTCTTGTGTTTTGTAAAGTTATATTTGAGAAATTGCCTGTTTTGATCCTACAGCAAAATAAAATTAGCCAGTTTTCCTCTAGATTAATTTTCTGTACACAGTTAGGGCAATTTTCTGTCAAGTGAAGCTAATATTCAGATCTAGATATCCTACTGTTAATGTCGCAGTCTCACAATATAAAGTTTGAAAACCTCTGATTAAATTGTACTGGCTGCTTCAGAGCATCCATTTGCCTTAATTATACTTGTTTTTTTTCTAGAGTAATAAGGGAAAATTCTTAATATTTGCTGTTCAGTAACAGTAGGAATTAATGTAGCTTTTGTATTATTTCATGAAACCTTTGGATACCTCTTTTACACTGATTGCTAACGTTAAATGCATTTAGTACTGTACCTGTAAAATAAATGAAAATGTAATTTGTCATGTAAGGCAGAAGAATGTTTTCTGTTTTGGTAACTTTTATTCTAGTAACACAGAGAGGCTAACAACTGTCTTAGTGGTTTATATAGACTGCACCAATCCTCTATTGGACTTCCTACAAAATCTATAATCAGGAAATATAACAGAACTAAGGTCTTTTTGTAATATGACCTCCAATCCTACAAATTTCTAGTGGCTCCAAATACTGAAACTGATCCATGAGGCTCAGAAATTACATTACAGTGAATGAGAGGAAACAGTGGAGGATTGTGAATAAATAAGTGGAGCCCATAATAAGATAATTTGCAGCCAGATTACTGCCTTGGACTTGTCCTACGTTTCTACCATATTATGATTCATCTGGGATATCGACAAAGGATACCCCA
The DNA here is from genome assembly GCF_017654675.1 of Xenopus laevis. Lineage (NCBI taxonomy): Eukaryota > Metazoa > Chordata > Amphibia > Anura > Pipidae > Xenopus > Xenopus laevis. Next base: position 75,462,408 of record NC_054384.1, read on the forward strand.
TGGGATAAACTACAAAGAAACTTGTTTACTTATTTTGGAATTGTCCTTCACCTAATATTTAGATAAATCAGCCGTTACTATATCTTAGGGACTGATTTGCTAAAATGTATTTTTTTATGTTCATGAATCATCTTTTTTTCTTCAAGATTTAGTAAGTGTAAAAAACACAAAAACTCTAATACAAAACTTTTCCAAGTAGAAGTAGTCTAGATCTTACTGACGTCAATGGGAGCTGCCCTGATCTTATTTAACCTTTTTTTTATTAACCAGACTAGAAGTTTTCGGATTTTCACTAGTAATATTTCACTAGCATTATTAAGAGCTTTTTTTGTTCATACTTTTTTGTATTCAGATCTTTTAATAACTTTTATGGCATTCCTGGTTTTAGAGAAATAAAGTTAATTGTGGTTTCAAACACCTCTAAATCCACAAAAATTCAACCATTAATAAATAGGCCTCTGTGTCGAAACTGCTTTTGGTAAAAGCTTGTGAAAGCTTCTCTCTACTTTCCACAATAATCCACAATAATAGTAACTATTTGATTATAACAATTACAAATACAATATATAAAATATATATTTTCATCAATTAAAATTTTAATTGTGATTTATTGAGCTTATTTGTGGTCAAACTCACAGATTTAAATCAGAGTTTTCAAAACATTGACGTTTAGAGATTTATTAAGTGCAAGAATATAAAAATCTAAAAGCTGGTGAATTAATGTAGAAGTCAATGGGAGTTGTACTAGATAAAATGAAAGGTTTAGTTTTTGAGAGTCAATAGATCCATTGAAAGTGCAATATGAATTTGCTACATTCAAGAGTTATTTTTCACTTTTTTTAGATTAGTAATTTCATAAAAAAGTACACATATGAGTTTATTTGAACTAAAAAAACCTCTAAAATTTACAAAATTTAATTTTGATAATTTAACCACCGTGTATTAGTATACCACCAAACATTAAGAATAATGGAAGCTTAACTAAACTGATGAACAGGAATAACTGGGGTCCTTAAAGATATGTTATAGCTTTTTGTTTAAAAGAAATACTTAATTAAATAGTATTCAAAATCTTGGCAACAATATACAGCCAAAGGTAATATTTTTATCCAAGAGGTTATATTTTTATCCAAGAGAACCCAAACACAACATTCAGTTCCAAAATGTCACTGGAAGCAATGTCAGCACAAAAATATTCATAGAGATTCTGGGATTAAATTAATGATCAGAAGCAAACTAACATCATCATGTCCACTGTCATGTGTCAACTGGTGTAGTAAAGGTCACAGGCATTGCACTGGAGTGATAAATGACATTTCACCATCTGGCAGTCTGAAGAAAAAGTCTGTGTTTGGCAGATGTCAGGGAAACCCTGCATGCCTAATACTGACCATAACGTTTGATGTAGAATGAAAAATGGTCTGGTGCTTTTTTTTTTCATTAGTTTGGACTAGAGCCCATGTTCCACTTTAAACAAACCTTAAGGCTACAGCGTACAATTACATCTTTGACAATCCTGTGCTTCTTAGTTTGTGGAAAAGGTTTGAGTGCAGGCACTTTTTTATGTTATTGGAGAATAATGGCATGTACAGAATGGTTTGCTAATGTGGAAGAACCTGACTGACCTGCACAGGAACATGACCACAACCCAACTGATCACTCTTTGGTATAAATGGAACACCAACTGTGAGCCAAGTCTAATTCCCAACTTCACTGCTTAACCTCTCAACTTCACTGCCCAAGCTAATTCGCTTATGGCTAAATGAATGCAAAAAAACCAACAATGTTCCAAAATCTAATGACTCTAACCTTCTACCCTCTCTTAATGATAAATTCTTGTCTCTATCAAGCATGCATATGTGTTTAAATAATTGCAAGCCTTTATGTTTGTGGCATGTTTGCGAAATTATTCCCTGTCTTTGTTTCTCAAAATTCCTCTGCTTTTGGGTACCAAATTTAATGAATATTGCAGAGAAATTAACAATCTACCTTTTCTCTTGTTAAGTGTATATTCTTTCAGCTCTTTTTTGCTCTGTTATCATGAACTGTGCCAAAGGCAAAATAAAATGCCAAGGTTCAGAAAAAGTTCAGTGAAAAGAAAGTCTGATAATGATAACGAAAGCAGGAAGCTGAACTACTAGATACTTTGGCTGGATAGACTTATCTGGATGAGATTTTCCAATCTAAGGATGGATGAATTGTCTTTGCCTGATACAAAGTCACAATGAAATTCATGGTTTTGTGTGCGTTGAGAACTTTAAAGAATTCAATTCAAGAATTTCACCATCCTTAAAAAAAACACAAGAAAAATGCCCAATGACTGCAATTTGGTGCAAGAGAAATGCCATTGGGTGTGACTGTAATGCATTTGGCCAAATTCCAACAAAATGTTTACATTTTTTATGGTTTTGGGAATATTTTGCAAAAATAAGGAAGTTTTGCACTTTACTAACATAATCCTTTGACAGACCAGTAAGTAAGAAGAAAAAATATATTTGACAATGATGGTCCTTTGAGAATTCAGCATTCAGGATTCTCTTCAAGAAATTTGTGGGGTGTATGGCAAATATTTTGTGTTGTTTACAAAGTGGATTGATTTTGATATCACTTTATCACATTATTTTTAGATGTACAACACTAATTTAGTCTCATTTATATGACAACAAAAGATCAGATGTAATTCAGCCTTAAGACGCAAACCTGGGTAGCATATCAACTAGCATTTGAACTTGTGATTGGTTAATACTTTATGAGTGCCTTAAAGCAACTGTTGAGCAAAAGACTCAAAGAAGATCAAAGAGTTCAGAAAACAATAAAAGAAATTCTTTCATTTAACAAAACTTAATTTATTGGTAGAATTCGAGGAAATTCAAGTTTTTTTCCACTAAAAAAAATAGTTTTATAGTAAAAAAAAATTGAATTTTTTGAGTTTTTACCATTCAGACTTTAATAAATATCCCCCTGATGTTGTCATGATATGTGCACATTTAAAAAGCATTTTTTAATTGTCATGTTTTCCTATTACAAATTTTAAATACATGTCATAAAGCAGCTGATTAATTCATATGCTTTGCCAGTAAAAGGACAATAAGGCAAATGTGCAGAAAATTGTATGAATTTTAAGAAGTAAGATGTACATTGTTTATTTGCAACCAGTCAGTGATAAATAACAAGAAACCATGATCATTCTATCTGAGCACGAGAAATTTGAAAGGGACATGATCCATATAAAGCTTCCTCAAGGACTGTGAACTCATTTCTTTTTAAAAATCTGGCAGCAAATCAATTCTTCCCCAAAACATATTTTGTTGTTTTGTTTACCAGTTATCAAAGAAATCAGCTGTATGTACTGGATATTCATGTATTCTTGTATACTTATGTATATATATATATATATATATATATATATATATATATATATATATATATATATAATATATCTTATATGGACCTCTCCACTAAGAATAAATTCATTTATATCAGAATCATTTCGGCTATGCAGTGTTTCAATTATTCATTAAAAGTGATCCTCCATAACAAAGCACCATAATATCTTTACTGTGCCTTTCAAGTTATAAAGTCGTTTTTGTAGGTGTCAATACTGATTCTATCAATCACAAGATGCATGTTTAGCTCCGTGGCTATTTGGAAAAATACTTCTGGAATACTGTTCTAGTACTTCAGCTAGTCTTTGTAAATATTTTGTGTTTCTATTGATTATTCCAATTCACTAGGAAAATTTTAGGAAAATTGTGTATCACAGAATGTTTGAAAGCCAAAATTTAAAGTGAAATACAGAATTTTTTTTAACTCAAATGACTAGCATGCCAAGCTCTTTCATTGTTGTTTTAATACAATTATAATGAAGTTTGACAGCTTTTTTTAAAAAAAATAATCACTTATTTGGGAGTGTTTAGCCATCTGGTGTAGTGTTGGTATGCATTCATGTATTGGGTTGTCCTTGGATATATGTTTGAATATCCATAAAAGAACCAGTCCCAGCTATTGTCAGTATACAAACAGCAGAAGGTGAATCTCTCTTATAATCCTTTTTTAAACAGAGCTGGTAGAATAACAGAAGTTGTGTTTTCTGAGGTTTTAAAAGCCAATAAATGTGTTGGAATTTTATGGCACATCACCTGTGGAAAATGGGAGGGACAGTTAGGGAGCTTTCCTACCAGAAAATAGGAAAAGGGGATGGTCATGCACAGTTTGAGAGAAAACAAACAAAATAAACTGAGTGAAAGTGAAATTTTCTTCTTATCTGGTTGAACTTGAAGAGGTTGAGGCTGCTATAATCAGCACATTTCCTAGAAATTGAGACTGCTGGTGGACCAGTATGTCCCTGCTTAAGACAGTACCTTTAATTTGATTACTTGTGGAATTAAATGTTCTGTGTAAACCCCTGCTATAAATAGAACACAGACACAGACCTGCTTGTAGTTACTCTGTGTGTTGCTGTCTCTTTTTTTGGACTACATATTGCCATTTCTGGCATTTCATGACTTCCCTATAAATACACACACACATATCTAGTAAGAAAAAAAAAGTGCAGGGTGAACACAAGGTCTTCTACTATTAAAACATGTAATTTTATTAGCATATGAAAGTTTCAGGCTGGGTTCTATAACATTAATCAAGACCTTTTTGATGCTTTAAGTGGTTTATTTCACAGTCCAGCTGGATCCCTAGCATTTTCCAAGGTGAAATACAGTATTATTTTCTCTCTCTATAAACCAAAAAGGAGGAAAAGACCTAATTAACAATGTCTTCATGGCCACCTCAAAATGAGACACACCACCATTTTTAAATTAGTTAAAAAGACATTGAAATACAAAAGTAGCAACATTGATGTTATGTTACTTAAAACTGACCAAATGTGATGAATTTTATTCATTATAATGCCTAACCCAAGGAAATAATAAATATATTTATGTTACAGGAGCACCAGGCGCATTTTAGGGGCTGCTGCCGCCTGAGGAAGTAACCCTGATGTTGCCACCCCTCCCGCTCCGCGATTCTAACTTGTAGCGTCAGTGAGTGAGTGTTATTGCACTCGCTGCACTAGAAGAGCCGAATTTCCATTTTAAAAACCGGAAATTTGGCTCTTAAAGTTACCAGAGGCGGCGTTTTGCTGCCCCTGGTAACTGGCTGCTCCGTGCCGCCTGAGGCAAGATTCTCACCTTGTCTCAAGGCCGGAGCGGCCCTGAGTAGCACTTCATTGACATTTATTTATGTTTTTAATATGTCATTTATTGTTGTCTTTTCAGATGAAGCATGGTGCTTTAAATGGCCTTGATCTGTTTATTTTTTTAAAAAAAGTACACTATCAATACCCAATCATATAAGTGAAAACTATTACTGCACCATATTTCACAATTAATCTTAATTAATGACTGTAAAGATTTTCTGGGACGAGTTGTTTCCAAACAATGACAGCTATACTGTTTTTTAGTTTGAACCTTTTATGGTATTTTAGTGACCTTTTCCAAAGTATGGGCATGCAAGTGTTTAACACCCTATCGTATTAAAATGCAGACAGTGCTAGCAAAGTGATTAGACCAAATCTACATTGCCATTTTATTCTCAGTAATCATCCATCAGAGAGTAAAACCAGGAACTGAAATTGTCTATGTATATGCACATTTGATATTTTTAGGCTGATGTCTATGCGCTGCTAAAAATCCATGACAGACAGTTAAATTAATTCACCTGTCAACACCGATTTCCTTTAATAGGAATTTTTAAATTTCTATTTAGGTTCTGTACATGGCTGAAAAAGGTACTTTTTTTGTACCTGATCTGAAATCTTCAGAGAATATAGAGAAACGTCTTTAATAGCTTGTTGGTTATCTTGATAGTTTGTAAGATTGTAATATTTAATGTTTTTTCAAATCTTGTGTTCTAATTATTTTGTAATCATGATGATCTACTCAATGGAGACATTTATGTTCTAAAAAATCTACTATAAGGTACAACAATACTACCAAGAATAGGGTCACTTTTACTAAGCAGTGCTGTTAAATAATAATTATGTAATCCAGAAGCCATTCTGCAATTTAATAATGGTCAAGTTAGCTCAAATCTCAAAAGAGAAAAGACACAATATGAGCAGCTCTGATGTTTGAGATCTGTGTTTTTCAAAACTTATTTTAATTTGTGTCTACCTACTTTAAGTTTACTGAAAAAATTATTTAAACATGAATTAAACCCAAGTACAGGCTTCAAGTACAAGCTTCTGTTTTATTATTACGGAGAAAAAGGAAATATGTTTTAAAATTTTCGATTATCTGATTAAAATCTAGTCTATCGGGGATGACCTTTCCTTAATTCAGAACTTTCTGGATAACACATTTCTGGATGATGGATCCCATACCTATAACAATGATAATGTTTTGTGTATATCTAAATAAAACAAAGGTCTGTTAGTCAAGTGCATTCAACAGTTCAACTGTGCTCTTTTTTTTCCTTGTTCCCATAGCATCCAGCATGATTTATAACATAGAATTAACCTTAAAAAACTTTTTTATAATGCTTTTCACAAACCTCAAAACTAATGTTATGTTCAGAGTTCTGTCTCTTTGTTGGGGCCAGGACAGAGAGAGAGAGAGGAAAAGCAACAGCACAGAGACACAAAAGAGAGTATAAAGGGTTAAATGAGGAGGAAGCATACAGTGGAAAAAATCCACTGAGACACAGAGAAAGAGTAGAAAACAAAGGGGACACGGCACTTTAGTTTTTTTGTAGAAGTGATTTTTTTTTTTTACTATATACATGTAGGGAATGAAAGACATAACTGTAACATAGTTTTCATATTGCGTTGGTTCAAAATCGTATGTGAAACCACTGTTAACATCTGTAACAGTGTAGGGCATTGGCTACATTGGACCAGCTGCCTCATCTGAGCACTTGCATTAATGTGTGGAGGAAAGGAGCAGGGTTACTGTACTAGCTGCACAAATACGATTTTGAACGTCAGAGGTTCTTAACCATGAATTTGATGTTTTTTAGTTAGCTATGCCGCAAAACCTGAGCACAACTTAGGAATGTGTAAAGTTACACCCATGGCATGTCTGCATATCACCCAGAATGGCTCCAGTCCAACATGTGCATCATTCACAAATGAAGAGAAAGATTTAAAGTGCCTGCAATTACATTTGAGTTCTTGGAAAAACTGCTGTCTTGTGAGAAAAAAAACATGATGGATTGGGCCTAGTATTTTGTCCATAAATCCCAGGCAATGTAAAGTAATGCTGTGGAACTCCCAGTGCACCTGTACAGCAATAACAGATGGAAGACTGCAGGTTGGATACCCCCAATGTATATACTGAACACATTATTTATTCTTTAAATTAACTATTTCCTTGATCTGGGCCCCAGGGCAAATATATTCACTGTTCAACCACCCTTATTCATAGCTCATATTTTTTCCATTTGGAACAAATTCCAATTATTCTTATAAACAAAAAGAAATAGTACATGTGTCCTTCACTGGAACATCACAAAGGGGTTGCACACCCAGGAGTGTAACTGCAGAGGAAACAGATCATGTAGCTGCCGGGGGTCCAGGAGGGAAAGGGGTCCCGACGAGGCCCTAATTAATAAGCAATTTCAATATATATATATATATATTGGTAAAACAGGACAACCTCTGGATATGATGGGGGCCCTAAAATTAATTTGCTGTGGGGCCCAGTAACATTAAGCTATTGTGCATGCCATTTTATGGCCAAACACGCTGCCATTCTGTTGCATTTTCATTTACATTTGGAGTCAAGGACATATCACAGGTTCTTCCCAACTCCCCAACTCTTTTTTGTAAAAAATGGACCCATAATGTTATGGACCCCTTACCAAAATTTTTGGTATAACTGCAAATTTGTATGTGTTACATAAACATAATTGTTATGCTTCAGTTTTACTTCAAGTAGCACCAGTGCTAGTAACTGAGGAGCTATCAGCTTAGTGTGGCACTCTGTTACTCTGGAACTCTATATTTTAAGCCAAACATTTACCAGGTGTAGAATAGAGGGCTCTCTTTGTGCAGTAAGGCATAGAGTACTGCCAATTTCTAAGACCCGTAGCCCGTGACCCGAACCGCAACCCGCATATTTTCCCACTTTGTCTTATCCACAACCCGCCTACCACCATCAAACAGGAAGTTATGGTGCTGCAAACCGGATGTGACATCATCAAAAGTGGGTGGGGACAGAAACAAGTTTTCTAAAACTTTAAAAGGAGTAAAATAAAGACAATATTACATAAGATAAGAAATTTAGATTTAGAGACGCACAACCCAACCCACGACCCGCAGACCCGTGGCACCTGAAAATCACCCCCTCATTCCACAGGGTGCCTGCTTAATTTGTGGGTAACCCACGGGTAAGAAATGTATATGTTAAGAACCTATTCCTTTGAACAGAATCCCACACACACTAATGTATCCCCTTTTTATAATTAACATTCAAGCCTTAAAAAATACAAAAGCCAGACGGAGAGGATAGAATTTAGAGCAGTGACTTTCCTCACACAACACTGCAAGCTACAATATGTTAAACTAACATTATTAATCACCAGCCTGTCCTTGAGTACTGACTTATATAGTCAAAACACAGATTCAATTTGCAACACTTTTAACTTTCCAACGCGATCCATGTGTGCGTAGGTAAACCATGAAAATGTTAACATATGTTGCTTGTATATGTGCCAATTGCTACATACTTTTGAAATTATCTGGATTCCTGGAGATTTATTTTCCTGCTGTAATTATTTACAAGAGTACATTAAGCAAAATAATAAAATGTCATTTATACATACCTGTATTTCAGTGTCATTTTCCTTTACTTTCTTGCTTGAATACATTATAACAACAGCTTCATCAGAATATGCTGGTCCTGGGATGAATAATTGAAATAATAATTACTTTCATACTCAAACCCCAACTGCTATAATAGGGTATCAACAGGCATTTGAGAAATATACAAGAACAAGAAATTAAAATATACTTTGAGCACTTAAAAACAGAACAGAAAAATTATTGTTGGGGGTTGTGTTATTAAGTGCGTTTTATCATCAAGAAATATATATAATATATTATGTTCAACATAATGCTAAGACTGAAAAAGACTAATATCCAAGGCTATTGTGATATTAGAATCTACAGTTAGTATAGATATTGGTATATATATATATATATATATATATATAGGTATATATATTTTATATATGGCATTATATACATAGGTCTGTTGGCATGTATATACTGTATAGGTGCGCTGGGGTTCATTTAGAGGGGTTGAACTTGATGGACTTTGTCTTTTTTCAACCCAATTTAATTATGTAACTATATAGAGTTGTTATAATGCCCTACTCATGTGCCCACAGTATAGTTTAGGTGCCATATGTTATCAAATGTAGGGGGGAAGGAGGGTACCCCAAAAAAAAATTCTATATTTTTCAGCCTATCACCCTATAAAAAGGAAAAGACGCCAGCGTTTTTTGGGACTTAGAAAAAATTTCAACTTTTTTTGGACCAAGTCCTATCTACTCTATTGCACTTCGCCTGGTTTGAGGTGGCGAAGGCAAGTTTGGCGATAGAGGTAACGGTCAGTAAAATCAAAAACGTAGTGAGTTTGCATAGTTACGCTCTTTCGCCAGAGCGAAAACTCACCTGTCGTTAGAGTGCGAAGTTGCGCCATAGTCTATCTCCTTCGCTAGCCAAATAATGCCAGTGATCATTAGTAAATCGGCGAAGTGACGAAATGACGCCACACTATCGAATTTTCGCCAGGGTTAGCCACTTCGCCCTTTAGTAAATTTGCCCCCAAGTGTGGCAGGGTTTTTAAGGTTTTGTTTATGCACCAGTTTGCTCACAGAGTTTGGGAATGTGTATAATAAATGGGCTTCAACCTGCTAAAGAACTGTCTATCGGATCCTGCTCACTGCATATGGAGATTCCTTTTCTGTAAAGTTAGCTGGTATAATGTGATGGACAAGACTTAGAATAGCTATTGTTCTGAGTTTCCATCTGGGCAAACACTTTTATTAAAAATATTTTTTGTGAGAATGTCTTTTTGTTTATTCATTCATCTATTGAAATTATAAACTAGTTAGAATCAGATGGATTTGTAAGTGATTCACCTGTGCTCAATGTAAGTGCAGTTGACACTAGTTTATAAAATATAGAATAAGTGTAAAAAACAGAGACAAAAAGAACAAACAATAGATCAGCACAGCTTTACACCTTACAGGGCAACAGAAATGACCTGCACTATATAAGTATCTCTTTTAATTTGAACTGTAAGTTGGATTCTTATGAAATCATAACAAGCCCCTGGTGTTTTCTGTTCTAACAAACACTGCTTGCTAAAACTTGTGTTTATAAAATTATAAAAGCACTTGTCTTGTATATAACTAGTATGAAGTCAAACACATGGGAATTTATTCACAGCACCAAAATGAGAGGAAAAACTGTGCCAGAAGGTGTGCAGAAAAAACAGCATGCTAAATACTGGGAAATCTTTGCACAAACACTATATTCCTTCCCAGACATGCTGCTTTTCATTAGGAATGGAAGTGAGTGGACCCTTGATCTCCCTATAAAAAGTGTCTGTGCATGAATCAACTCCTGAATTTGTAATTTGGAGGAGACATGCCTCATTCATGTGTAGATATGTTTTTTCGATAAGGTTTGATGCACCTTTGAAACTGTATGGCGCGGTTAAGATTAAGTTGCTCATTAAATACTAAAACAAACAAAAGTAAATGTCAGAATTCATCCTCAGTAGATATTGTTTAGCTTTTGTGTGTTCACACTAGTTTATAGCGATTGTAAACTGCTGGAAATTAAAGTTAAACGTGACATATTGGCTCAAAGAAAGTGCTTTATAGGAAATTAAAATCCTTAAAGGAGAAATAAAGCTTAACTAAAGAAGTAGGACAGAAATATTTTATATTCTATACCAGCCCAAGGCAACCACAGCCCTTTAGCAATAAATATATGTGCCACTTAAGATGCCCCAGTAGCTCCCCCATCTTCTTTTCTACTGATTGACTGCAAATGCTCTGTGCTGCTGTCACTTACTAAGCTTAGGGACCCACTCACAATATACTGAATATATAGATATAATATAAATGTTACAATATAAGGCTGATTTGTAAATAATTCAGATCAGTGGTACATGGCAGCTCATAAACCAGCACAATTAGCATCAGAATCTAATAGTCGGCCCTGTAGCATCAGCTTATATGACAGACAAACCACATTTTCTGCTTAATAATTTGCAAAAACACCTAAGTTTCTTAACAGCTAGCACACTGAGCATATGCATGTAGCAGACACTGCTAACAGAATCCTACATGGGAAATTCATAGGAACATATATTATATGTATGTATTATATATATGTATGTATGTGGGGGTTATTCTCACTTTATTTAGTGATGAGCGAAAAATGTCGGCATGCACAGGTCCGCCACATATTTCCGGGTTTCGCCACAACCTAAAATTTTCACAAAACTACCAAAAGTTTGCAGTGGCTTAGTTCGCATGCGAAAAAAAAAAGACGTGCAACAAAAAAAAAGACGCATAACAAAAAAAAAACGCCCTCTCCTTCCACATCAACCAAAGAGATCTGAGCCATGCCAGTTGTGGTGATACAAATGGCCTGTAGATGTCACTGTGCTCAAGACTTATACTGTGCATACTTTCTTTACAGCTTGTGGTGTTAGAGTTGCTTACTGTTGTGTAATGGCTGCATGAGCCTGATAATAAAGCACTGTATTACTCTACTCATCCTCGGCTACCAAAACATAACACCAGTCACTAGTAGAAGTAGTGGTGTGCAAATGGATCCAGAATAAATGGAGATAGTCGAGTAACAGTTTTTTTCTGGCCCCAAACAAGAGTATACAGTAGTGAGTTGTTAGCAGAGGACAGAAGCTTCATAGCAGGGCTGTTTCATATGGAGCAAGGAAACAGGGTTGTGATTGTTTAGCTTGTAGGCATGCTTGATTGTGACTAAATATTATATCACAAAAACTAAAGTAAAGAAATAATTATAATGCATTAGAAAAATGTTTTCTAAACATTCCAGACTAAAAAATAATTTTACCTTTAGAACAAGCAATCTTCACCTTAATGGAGAACTAAAACGTAGCTAAAGAAGCAGGCTAGAAATGTTGTACATTATGTTCTGGGCTTCTGTTCCAGCGGAAGGCAACCACAGCCCTTTAGCAGGGAAGATCTGTGCCACCAAAGATGCCCCAGTAGCTCCCCATCTTCTTTTCTGCTGATTCACTGCACATGCTCTGTGCTTCTGTGCTGAGGGACCAAATCACAATATACAGTACTCATAGAATAGAAATGTCACACTATAAGGCTGGTTAGTATTTTATAGATATGTTCAGTATATAAAATATGGCGTTTTCAGCCATATTAATTTTACGGGTTTAGTTCTTATTAAAAGCATACATTTAAATATTCATGCTTCTCTATTAATAGGCATGAAAGGGCCTTGTGCACAATAATACCATTCATATACGTATATTCAACAATAGTCATTAAAGGAGAAGGAGATGTAGCACCCTCTTGGCGACCCCCCTGGTGCCAAGGTTGTACCGCCTTATCAAATACCGGTACAGGTTCTGAGTCCCCTTTGCAAGGTAAAAGGGTACTGGGAAGTTCTTCTCTTGGCAGTGCCTCCACCTAATGGGATCCGGGAATACACCTGCGGGTGGCCCCATTAGGAAAACAGTAATACACACATAGTGCTGTATAACAATATCAACTTTATGCAAGATTAAAGGCAAAGTAAACATTCAGTTTAATCATATGCATTTACATAGCATGACCCACTACCCTGGGAAACCTGTGACAGTCCCATCCTGGCACCTCCCTGCCAGGCAAAGACCTGCACTACTCCTTTGGCAGACAAAGAGTCTCAGTCCCCTTTTCCCCATAGAGCACAATTGTTGCTGTAATCGGAGCCCAGAGCTATAATTGAGCAGGGTGAGACTCAGGCAGGAAGTGATGTCACACCAAGCTAATACTGCAGCTGCTATACTAAACGAAGAGAGCTTCTAGAGCTTTTTACTCAGGTATAGAAAAACACTCTACAGAATAAATATTGCATTCTAGCTTGCACTATTGCAAATAATCTATTGGCAGTAAAATGCCTCCGTAGCTTTCCTTCTCCTTTAAGGAAAGCTGTGATATGTGCATGTGAAGGGGTCACTTTGGGAATATCATTATGGATAGCTAAACCAGAATTAATGTTGTTTACATAAAGCAGCACAGTGGTATAGAGGTTAGAACTGCATATTCTTACATGCATATAAATGTTGCTTGTATTTGTGTCAATTTAGTCTTCTTGTTCAAAAAACATACTGGTTAGTTAATTGGCTCTTGATAAACTTGTACCCTAGTGCGTTTATTATAAGCTTCAATGGGGCAAGGTCTGCGGGCAATAAAATATGTAATAGGTTTATATGAACATACCGTAAATATGAACTTCTAATAAATATATATATATATATATATATATATATATATATACATACATATATATATATAAATATATATATATATATATATATATATATATATATATATTTATACAACATTACATTACAAGTTCATATTACAAGTTCATATTTAAGTTCCTATAAACAAATTACTCATCTTTGAGAGAGACGGTCTCTTTAAGTAACACTGTAAACCTGAACAATACAACATAATGAGGCAATAGGCAGAATGCAGAAAGATTTTTTTTTTTTGCCAGAACATTTTTTACTAACACTTTAGTCTAAATTATTTACTGCTAGAGTAGAGAACGGCTAGTATAGGATTGTGGGGGAAAAGCACACCTTCCATTAATTTACAGCTGAAGAATATATTGGTGCTTTATTAAACAGATAAATCGTGCAGATAGATGTTTTCTCTGCAATTACACACAATTACACAGCCTTCTATAGTATTTCAAACCAATGATTTCTATCTGAAATGTCATCAATTATTTATATGAAGAGTGGAAAAAAACTACAAAATCCATAACAAGGCAGGGCTACTTGTAACACATGATCAAATGATAACAAGTGCTTTGAAATATATTCAATCGTTCAGATGTAATGCTCTGCACTTAAAAGGTGTAAAGTCACTATAACAATAATTTTGTGTCCTGATATTCATGTCCTGAAGCCATGAGTGAACTTATGAAACAAAAGCTAGTGCTGGAATAAAAAAGCAATATTAGGTTATTGCCATATTTTTTGCAAACAATGGGTTGTTGGGAGAGCAAACAATTAGAATTTTGCTTTCAAACTGTATGCCAGTAAACACTACCTGCCTTTCAGTCACTGTGGGTTGTAAAACTGGAGTACATTTTGCTCCTGTTATTACATTAATTCCCTGTCTGTGACAGCCAGCCAGGAGTCTCAGGCCTCTCTCATCCACTGACAGACTTTTGTGCTTTCTCTGCGTAAGTGAGATCTTGCATCATTGAGTCACCATTAGTGATGGGTAGTGATGGGCGCATAAATTTGATTAGCGTCAAATTTCCGCGCTTCGCCACCAGTAATTCATGAAAATGCAACGAAAATTCGCGCATAAACATTGTCAAGCGTTATTCGGACGCCAATTAACTTTAATGCATTTGGCCAAAATAGGCGAGTGTACAACAATTGTCACGGACGGCTAAATTGACGTGCTAAATTTACGCCCTTTGACTTCAATGCATGAAAAAATTTGCGAAAACTTTGCAAAATGCATTGAAGTCAATGGGCGTCAAAATCATTTTGATGTGCAACAATTTTGGCGCAACTGACAATTTTTAAACGAGCGACTATTTTGTCCAAATGCATTAAAGTCAATGGGCATCCGATTAATTTTGACGTGCGACAATTTTAATTTGTCGCAATGAATTTTAACGCAAGACAATTTTTTTTGTTGTCGCAAATTTTTCGTCTGCAAATTTTTGCCGCAGTTACGCTAAAACATTCGTGGGCACCGAGAAGCGGAAATTCCATGCAAATTGATGCCTGGCGAATAAATTTGCCAATCACTAGTCACCATATATTCTAGTGGCAGTTCCACCCATCCATTCATGCAGTTCAAATGTGTTTGTTGAGCAGAAGCTTACAGAAAGATTCTTCTGATCATTTATATCAGGGGTGTCCAAACTTTTTTCACCAAGGGCCATATGCAGTAAAATACACAACAGCCGGGCCACTCACTCGAGGTGAAGTACGATACTTCCTGTTATGTGACTCTGCAATGACTGAAAGCAGATGAAAGCCGCTGAAGGGAGACCCGCGCTACTACCGCGCTAGAGGACAATTTACTTTGAATGTCTCGCTTCCAAACTAATATCCAAGACGACATTCTCTATACAGACTTGTAAAGAACAAACAAGTGATATATCGTAATCATTTCCCTCTGCAATATTTAGTGTTAACACTCACTTTACTTATGTGTCCAAGGTTAGCCTGTTGTTTTGTCATAGTATTCCACTCAAAAGGAAGCGTACGTCGACGACGTTCGTAAACCGAACGCAAGTTGCCGGACCGCCTGCTCGCTGTGTGCTCCCGCGCAACAGCAGAGGCCGCCAACGAGCTCCCTCTGTCTGCGAAGGCAAGATAGCTTCCTCTTGCGACGTCAGCAAGAAGGTGGTGCGAATAGGGGATTAACCCTGAAGAGTGTGGACGTCGGCTGAAGTTTGCAAGGCTGCGCTAACAGGTTAGAGTAGATGTCCAGAAAACAACTTCGCACTTTACCGACACGAGAAACAGATGGGATACTATCCATTTACTACTGAGCGCCTTACAGCATTGAATTCCCAACCCCTGCGTAAATTAGGGGTGGGGATCGGGAACCTATGCGCAGTAGCGCCGCTGATTCCAATTGCTGCGGGCCAATTAAACATGGGTATCGGGCAGCATTTGGCCCGCGGGCCGTAGTTTGGACACCCCTGATTTATATCAACATTTGCATCCCAGTGGACATGAATGAAGATGAACTGTTGCGGGGGAATGTATTAGAAGTTACGGAATGGAAAAAATATTTGCGATGCGAAAATATATGCCTTTGTGTGAACTAATTTTCCTTTGAGCACATTTAAAGGGGTCGTTCACCTTTAAATCAACTTTTTGTATGATGTAAAGAATGATATTCTGAGACAATTTGCAACTGGTTTTCAATTTTTATTATTTGTGTTTATTTACTCATTTAGCTTTTTATTCAGCAGATCACCGGTTTGCAATTTCAGCAATCTAGTTGCTAGGGTCCAAATTACCCTAGCAACCATTCATTGATTTGAATCAGAGACTGGAATATGAATAGGAGAGGGCCTGGATAGAAAGATGAGTAATAATAAGTAGCAATAACAATAAATTTGTAGCCTTACAGAACATTTGTTTTCAGATGGGGTCAGTGACCCCCATTTGAAAGCTGGAAAGAGTCAGCAGAAGAAGGCAAATAATTGAAAAACTATACAAAATAAATAATGACGTTCAGTTGAAAAGTTGCTAAGAATTGACCTATATAACACACTTAGGGGGTTATTTATCAAGGTCCGAATTTATCTCAATATCGGCTGCTTCAAACTCCGAACTAACCTGCTCAGGTTTTTAACGCTTATTTATTATTAAATTTTCCCGAAAATTATCTTTGTGGGAAAAGCTCAGATTTTCACGATTTTATAGTGAATTTTCCCCAAAAACTCCGAATTTTTCTGAGTTTTCACCCGAAAGCTCATAAAACATAGTGAAATTGCCTGAAACCCCCGACACAACCAAAAATCAATGGGACTGTTCCCATTGACTTTGATGCCGTGTTTTGATATTCAGGCTTTTTAGCCCTCGGGGTTTAATAAATTTGATTTTCTTTTTTAACCTATTATAACACAAAAAAATCACCGGATTTTTCGGATTGCACTCCATTGACCCAAGCTATCTATGGGCTGGTTGCTATGAGACCAAATGTCTATACTGCAATTAAATGAAGCCAAAGGACTGCACAAGGTGTTTTTATTTTGTTTCTTCCTAATGCCTCTTCCATAAACACCTCCAAGGGGCTGTATGTTTGATATCAGTACAGACATTTTAACTATCCACAAACAAGGTATGGTGGTGGGGAGGGGGAGTTACATTATCTTCTACAGTACACCAGAGATAGCAAATCTCTGTAGGGAGCTATAACTTCCAGCATCCGTAGTAAAATGTTGCACAGCAAAAACAATGTCACATCAACTTGTTCTTTTCTTTTACATACCCAGATTTTCCGTTTTCCCTAATTGTGCACTGAGTTTTTGTGATCTCACCAATCAGAAATGCATAATGCATTCCCTTGATGTTACATTTTCCCTGATCTTACTCCATTTTATTCAGGTCCCCTGAAAAAACATAAAATGAGGGTTCTACTGTATTTTACCTTGTGTAGAATACATACAGTAGTTAGTACTAGATTATATTTACAGAGTAGTTTATTTTTTACATCAGATGCAATCTCATGCAGCAGGAGCCATATAAATACGCAATGACAGTCATAAAGATTTGCCAAGGGAATGTGTTTTATAGAGACGTGCTTATTTATGGATTATGATATTTTATCACTCAGTGAGCTTAAAGGAACAGTTAGCTGTTAGAAATAAAAACGGTGCTTTGCAAATGTGTCCTTTTTTATATATAGTATAGCTTTTATATATAAAGGAAATATCTTTGTACTTATCTGCTGCATTTCTGCTTGGCCTGCTGACTACATTACTGCTCACTCAGAATTCTGCATCATGAATAGTTTGTTGGTGTGGGGGTGGGTGCTGGACACAGTAAGAGTGAATATAGGTACAAGGATATGTGTGTGGGTGTTAGAAAAGAAAGGAGGTATGTTTATATGTGTGAGAATGTGATTCATACAATGTAGTAAGTGACTGTAGTTATAAGTGTGCTAGAGATAGAGACAGGTTTCATGTGTATAGAAGGGTGTGTGTGTCTAAAGTAGATGCAAGGGTGGTTGTATGTGTGTATAAAGTACGGTCGAATTTAGAATTTATGTTAATTTTTTCTCTCAAATTCGAATGTACTCACAACTTGAATGGGAGGTTATTTTTAAAAAAAACTCAGTCTAAAATTCGATCGGATAGTCCCAACCAGAAAATTTGAATCTAATTCATATCGAATCCGAATCGAATTCTAATCGAGTTTTCCTCCAAAAAAACCCCCTAATGTCAGGAAGGCAAATAACATATTCAAATAGTTCAATGGACCTTTGCCATTAAATTCTACAGGAACTTGGCAGGTTTTAGGTGGCGAATATTCGAATTACAACTGTGTCCATGGTCAGGGTGGGATAAATCTCAATTTACACCTTAATAAATCTGCCCCTAAGTATGCCTGTGTGAAAAGAAACAGAATGCAAGTGGGTTTAAATGAAAGCTGTATGAGCAAATATGTGGGTGGGAGACTGTATGAGTGTATGTATATATATACATGTATGTGCTATCATGCAAGGTTTTTTCTATACCCCCCAGCCCAATAAATAAACAGGAATCAGTAATGGTATATCTAAGCATCATGTTTACACTGCTTTAGTATTTAGAGGCTGTATGGCTATTAACCCCACAAGAATTCTTTCATTAAGAAACTTGTAGAAAAAAATTCACAGGTCCAGATGTTTCCACTGTGAGTGTTTTGATGTCACTAAAATGTCAGCATTTAAAATTCCTACCATGTAATTGCCTTAATAGCATCATTAATTATATGATTAGATAAAGGTATGTATACGCAGAAGAACCAAGAGCATGGTTGTTTAAATATGTTGGGGGAAGTGTAATTAGAAATAGCAAGCGTTATTTAAAATGACATTTTTGAGAATGTTTAGCACGGCTTGCAATGTAAAATCATTTGCTGCCAATTATTACATTGCGCATTATCACTAAGCAAAGGTTAGCGTTAACACCTGCTCTGGAGTTTCATTAAATATTTTGTTGCAAAAAAAACGATTTGCGATTGCGAAACATACTGTACACTGCCCATGTTTGCAAAAGCCATTTGTTCCCAACATTGAGAGGAAGTCGCTGAGGTCTTTAATCAGTCTAAAAGGGCACAAACCTGGTCGCAAGTTCTCAAAGGTGTTTGCCAACGTTTTTTGGACTAACATATTACATTCCCCCAATTATTTATGGCTTCTGCAAAATGTATACGTGTCTGCATGAGCTTCAGATAAATAATAAATGCTTATTTCCTTCTATGGAAGACCCATCTTATCAGATAATCCTGGCTATGATCCTTACCTTATGGGGGTTATTTACTAAACTCTGAATGCCAAAAACCTGAAAAATTTGTGTTTTTTAGTATAAGATATGAATTTTTAGTGGAAAAACCCCCCAAATTGTTGGGATTTATTAGACCCCAAGGATGGAAAAAGTCCGAATTTGAAATCCGGCATCTCAGACCTGCCGAGGTTGCTTATAAGTCAATGGGAGAAGTCCCAAAGATTTTTTGAACTGCACTGGGTTTCGTGCAATAACCCGAAGCTTTGGGAAAAAATCTGAAAAATTTGGGTGGAAGGTCCCAAACATTTGTAAGATTCAAATTTTTCATGATTTTTTTTCCCGCAAGCAAATTTTCAGGAAAGTGTATTAATAAACAAGGCAAAAAAACCTGAGCGGTTTGGTGTTTTTTCCCCCCCAGAAAATATTGTGATACATTTGGACTTGATAAATAACCCATATATGTTAGACAGGGTGGGCAGGGCAAACCTTTACAAGTAGAGCTGATCTCTTTATGTACATAAACTGATAATGCTGTGGCACAATAAACAATTTCTATGATCTTGCTACATGGCTTTATTAAAGGGGTGTTTCACCTTTAAGTTAATGTTTAATATTTTATAGAATGGCCCATTTTAAGCAACTTTTCAATTGTTCTTCATTGTTTATCTTTTGTAGTTGTTTAATTATTTGCCTTCTTGTTCTAACTCAAAAACCACAAATAATAAAATTTTTAAGCCAAATGCAAATTGTCTTAGATCATTCTCTATAGCAGTGATCCAAAACCAGTGGCTTGCGAGAAACATGTTGCTCACCAGTCCCTTGGATTTTGCTCCCAGTGGCCTCAAAGCAGCTGCTTATTTTTGAATTCTTTGCCTGGAGGCAAGTTTTGGTTGCATTACCAGATGTACAGTACTGCCAGACAAAACCTCCTGTAGGCTGCCAGTCCACATAGGGGCTACCAAAAAGCCAATCACAGCACTTTGGCACCCCCTGGAACTATTTCCATGCTTGTATTGCTCCCCAACTCTTGGCTCTCTGTGGCTCACGGGGAAAAAAAGGTTGGCTATCCCCGCTCTATAGCATACTAAAAGTTAACTCAAAGGTGAACATCTCCTTTAACTTAGCCAACCTGTCCCATCAGCAAAGCCCCTTTCTTATTATTATATCGCAAATTCCAGGCTCTCTTCCCAGCACCAATATGCAGGGGCCATTAGGCTAAAAAAGAACCCTGGTAACATTAACATAAGCATATATCTTTTTTTATGTGAACTTTAGTCTTTTGGGATAGGAGAGCAATATTGATGTCCCCAGTTCATATCCGCTGCCTCGAAAACGTAATGCCCTTGGTGCCCCTGTCTTTGTGATTAGGAGCATTCTCTGAGGTGTAGTTTTGTTGCAGATATTTTCCAGCGGCACGGAATATGTAGAACACTGTGCAGTATACATTCACCACAGTGATCTTACCTTTGCAAAAAAAACCTTGAGCAAATGGAAAGGCTAAATGGGAATGCAAGCCAAGGTAGCAAGCATTCACTCTAAATGAAAATACACACAGTATGCCACTCTATCCTTAAAATGTCACACACCTTATAACTAAACATAAGAAAAGGACATGTTATATATTCTAACAATAAGTAAAAAATTCTATACATGCAGAAGTGAAAAAAGAGCTGAAAAGGGTTTTTAACTGAATAATACCAGTATAACTAACCAGTTTTAAGCAAATTCTCCAGCTATAGAACATACAATAACATGGCCCAATGTGAATCCTGCTTGTTGTGCAACTTTAATGTATCTCTATATAATATAATCTATGGGATGCAAGAAATAATTGAGAAATGTAAATGGTATAAGCTACAATTTACCCAAAAGTTCCTGAAAATTTTGGATGAGATCTAGATTAAAGGGGAACTGAAATAAACATTCTAAACACAATCAATTAAAAATTCTGTACCGTTTCTGAAATAATTAAGTATTTAATTAAGTTTATCTTCGCTATCTCTCTCAGCATCTGTTTCTCTACATTCTCTTTTCTTGCAGGAGTTGGGTGTCAGATAATCATTGACAGTTAGATCCAATATATCTTATATGCCTAAAAGAGCTCATGCCATTAAAATCACCAGAAATCCTGTCTCTCTACATGCAGAATTTGTGCAAAAGGCAGTTATTTTGCTAGATTTTGTTTGTACTGGAATCAGTTATTTTAATGAGCTCTAAGGAAAAGGAAGCCCCCCCCATAGGAAAGGAGCCCCCCTATAAGATTTATTGGCTCTAACTGTCAATGACTGAATCTGACACCCAACTCCTGCATGAAGACAGAATGAAGAGAAAGAGATTCTGAGAGAGGAATAATGAACATAAACTTGATTATTTCAGAAACGATGCAGAATATTGTATTGTATTGTATTTAGGAAGTTTCTTATTTCAGTATGAGGAAGCTTATATTAAATTTCCATTTTTCCTATAGTAAACAACAAAGTGACCCACAGACAGAACTCCTGTTGTAGTGGATTACTTGGTTCACACACTAAAAAAAGTAATACAATAGTGTTGCCTAGTATTCTGCTGTCCTAGAGGGAACAGCAGGTTTGTTCACGGAAGACCTTAGTCCAAATTTAAAGATGGTCTGAAATATCAAGCCATTTGTCTCTCCATGCAAGTGTTCTAGTATTGTAAACGATTAGTGATAGGTGAATCTGTGCCGATGGGCGAAATTCGCGAAACGGTGTAAAATTTGTGAAACGCATTGATTGGATTTTTCGCAAATTAATTCGCTTGCGGTGAAACGCAGAAATTTGCCGCAAATTTGTGTCTAGCAAATTTATTCGCCCATCACTATAAATGAAGATAAACCCAATGGTAATTGCTGAACAATTTATCTGATGCACATAAGAAATAGATATGGATTGTGAACCTTTAGCTCTCATGTCTTTGCAGATATGCTTCCTCCAATATTTTCCAACCAATGGGACAAAGTATTATTATCTTCCATGTTTGCTCTCAGCAGAGCTATAGAGCTTTTCTTTCAGCTGCTGGATATTTGGCAAGGTTGCATGTTGACCCTATTTTGATTAACAAAAAAAATGGATTCCCATGCTCCTTTTCAAAACTTCTAATTAAACAAAATGTTTAATAAGTAACTGGAATCTTTCCAGCAATTCAGCATTCATTAGCAATTTATTCCATTAGGGACATGTATCATTTCAAATCATCCTAACATTCAATGGGAACAATTTGCTTCCTTTGCCAAAGATAATGGCTCGTAATTTTCATTAAGTTGCAGAATCACAGGCCTTGAACATTTCATTAATAGGCATTTGGAGTAAGGTATTAGTTTCTTCCAGCAGTGAAAAACAAGCCTCGTGTGGGATTTCAGATGGATCCTTATATAGAAATGCCATTAATTAGTCATTTATTGCTCTTTCGAATATAGGTGAATTTGAAAAGATTCCATATATTTTTAATGTTCTTGGCTATTATCATCTGATCAGGTTTTATGAAGTAGACTACTCTTTAATGAATTTTACAGCTTTAAATCTGCTCTGTTAATAATTTATTTACCAGTAACTCATAAGAAGATGCCTCTGTGGTTTAAAATTGCTTTATATGACTGAGTATATTATGCAGCAAGGGAAATTGTGCTAGATATGAAGCTGAATGTTCTTAATGAAACCTTTTAATAATTCCCACTATTAGGGTTGCTTAAAATGTGTTTTTGTTTAGCTTAGGGTAGTAAACATGACTGCAGAAAGACAGATGCAGTTACCACCAACAACTAATTAGCAGTAAAAAAAAAATCCAATTTCGAACTAGTTTTTGTGTACTTTGACTAGGGAATAGTCCAAATTTAATTTGAATTTGAAAAATAATTAGAAAATTCAAATATCGAAATTTATCATGTACTGTCTCTTTAAAAATTCAGCTTCGACCATTCGCCATCTAAAACCTGCCGCATTGCTGTTTTAGCCTAAGGGAGACCTCCTAGAAGTCAATTGGTGGACTTTATATAGATTTCGTTTGATCTTTTTTAATTTAAGTTTTTTAAATTTGAAATTCGACCCTTGATAAATCTGCAAGTAAATGTATTTTTCATCAAAGATGTGCTGTAGGTGAATACAAGAGATGCATAAAATAGTAATCAGTAAAAGTATTTTTGACTTAAATTTGAATTACTGCAGTTGATTTGCAAAAGATATTGCTGAAAAACTCCTTTTCCTTTAGGACCACAAAAGTTTGCATTGTATTCTTCATCTTCTTGGTGGTGGGGCAATTATGGCTGTTATACTCACTTAGAGACTGCTTGAGGTGTCTATGAAAGACTTTTCTTGACTTCACGTGAACAAACTAGTGGGTAAATACAAAGATGTCTTGATTATTTGTCTGTGCAGTATGTTGACTAGTTTTCATTTCCTCTGTTTCTTCATCAAAGTGGTTGAGGGGAAAATGTTTGAAACAAGGACGTCTTCTTGCATATCATTAACATCTGCTTGGTTGTTTCTTTTACAGTAAAATCAGCATGCTTTATGGACAATTCTCACACTTAGGCAATAATTCACAATAGCAGATTATTTATATTCTTTCCAGGAAACAGAGGTAGTTTCTTCTGGTGAGTATCTCATAGTTTGAAATGAATTTTAACACTACATTATTGTTTTATACAGCCATCTCAGGTTTAGCCTTGGTAGAGGTTACCCAGCCAAAACCTGATCTGTTGCGCATATCGCAAAGAAGGCCTAGCGTCCTACTGGGCTATGTCTTTCTTTGACCCTAGACATTATGCATTTTTTATAAATTCTTCTCAATTGCTAAAATTGTTTTGTTTGATTTTTTTTGTTTGCCTAAAGTGATAAGAACATACTGTACCTCTCTAAAACCACAAATGTTGTGTAATTTATTAATCAATCTAAATGAAAAAAAACACAAATGAAACAATTCAAATAAAAATACCTCTAAAGCATCTTTAAATGAGAGTTTTTCAATGCCTAATAAAAAAAGAGAAACCTCTAAAGTCCAGATTAACTCCCATTGACTTCTATAGCATTCAACAACCTTTACCTTATGAAAATTCTAATTTCGAAATGTATCATGTACTGTCTCTTTAAAAATTCAACTTCGACCATTCACCATCTAAAACCTGCTGAATTGCTGTTTTAGCCTTTGGGGGACCTCCTAGAACCTACCTGGAGTCAATTGGTCAATTGGGGAAACTTTGAATCATACGAATCGTAATGGAGAGTAATGGAGGGCTCCTCCCAAATTGAAAGATAGTTGTTATAGGCAGAAGTGTGAGACTGGGACCTTTGGCATTTTTTCTGGGTTTTGGGATACCATATATACCATTTAGTTGGGCCAGACATGGACACCGAAGGAGCAGCTGCTTCTCCCACTACAACTGAATAAATCCTGGCAAGTTTCCCCCAGTGTCTTGAATAAGAGGTAAATCGTCCAATGCCTGCAAAGACTGTCTGCAAGTCTGCTCCTGCCCCAACTTCTGTCCTGGGAAGAAGACTGTTATCCACTTCCCTGGCTAGCTCTGCAGTGGAATCTAACATCCCATTCTCTGAAAAATTCACTGGTGCCCTACTGGAGGTTGAAGCAAAAGCAGTTTTGTCTCAGCAACAACTTGTTAGCAGAAAGATCCACCCCTGTTCTTTCTTCTCAAGTTCTCTCCTGCAGAGATGAATTAAGACATTGGTAACAGGGAATTACTGGCTATTAAATGGGTTTTTAAATATTGGAGCCATCTTTTGGAGGGCGCTAAACATGTGGTTACTGTGTTCACAGATCACAAAAATCTGTTGTATATTGGGTCTGCTAATCGCTTCAGTCCTAGGCAAGGTGGGCATTATTCTTTACCCGCTTCAATTGTATTAGAACTTACATGCTTGAGGAAAGAAATGCTAAAGCTGATGCCCTCTCCAGAAGTTTTATCTCTAATCCTCAGGAGTGGTCTGAAACCAATTCTATCGTCTATAAGGAAGTGATTGTGGGAGCACTGAGTCCAGATCTGTATTCCTCCTTGTATGAGGCTCAATTTAATCTACATCCTAATGTATTGCCTTGCAAACTCTTTACTCCAGAAGATTTTTGTGAGACTGTTCTGTTAGAAACTCACAATTCTAAGGTAGCCGGGCACCCAGGTTGCAGTAAAAACTGTTCTATTCTTTCACCGACCTTTTGATGGCCAACATTAAAGCCATTGGTAATGATATTGATTTTTGTCCATTTTGTCAACTCAGTCAACAGTTGTTTCCTATTCCCTAAAGGCCATGGACTCATATCTCCATGGATTTCATTGTGGAATTTCATGTAGAATTACCACCCTCTAAAGAGAATACTGTTATTTGGGTGGTAGTGGATCGATTTAGTGAAATGTCTAATTTTTCCCCTTCCTGCCCTCCCCTCTGCCAAGTCTCTGGCTGAACTCTTCATATACAATATGTTCAATGATACAGTGAACATTGTTTTTGATAGGGGGTTCAGATTGTTTCAAAGTTCTGGCTGGCCTTTTGTTCACTTATGGGCACTGATTTGTCCTTTTCCTCTGCTTATCATCCTTAGACAGAAAAAGACAAATGGAAAGGACAAATCAATCACTTAAGCAATATCTCAGGCGTTACGTCTCCAGTAATCAATCTCAATGGGCCAAGTTTGCATTAAATAATGTTAAACATAGTAACATAGTAAGTTAGGTTGAAAAAAGACACACGTCCATCAAGTTCAACCTTTTAACTTTTTTTTTGACCTGCCTACCTGCCAGTTGATCCATGTTACTCATGAATCCACTGGAGATTTTTTTTCCTACAGCCTTTTCACTTTCTGGACATTCCTCAGATGAACTGTTGTGAACTCTTTTTCTAAGATTTGGCAAAAGGTTCAACACTCATTATTTTCAGCTGCTCCTGACGTTGTTGCACTTTGTACGAAATTCAAATATTTAAAGGCGCCGCCAACAAACATTTTCACACTTTCCAATGTAGGTCTATTTCTCATAGTTCCTGGGTGCACTTCTACTCAATTTCTCTGTTCTTTGACTCCTGCCTGTTATCAGCTACTCTTGTAATGCTGCCTGAACCGACCTGTGCCTGTATTCTTCCGAATCCTGACTTTGTACTGACTGTGTTACTGATTTTCAGTGACAAATGCGTAAAAGTTGTAGTTTTTTGGCAACAATACGTAAAATGTGTACTGTTTGGATTTTTTATGTTTTATTGAGAGTTTTCCAGCAAAACAGGGTAGAACATCCATGCAGATTTGATTGGAGTAGTTTTCAGAAAATAGTGAGGGCTCCTCCCGAAATGTTGAAAATCAGGAACAGGATTGTGGCCGGAAAAAAAGAACAGAGCCAGACAGGGCTGGGAACAAGGGCAGAAGGGGCCATAGCACATTAGCAGGAGCTAGGGACTATGCCACAGTACTCCAGAAGCAGGACCAATGCTTAGGGACCAGATTGGCTGATCCTATTCACCAGTAAGAAATAAGCCGGAGAAATAAGCACATACCTGCTTTCATGGTGTAGTTGTTAAGATGAACAGCCAATACCCAGAAGTTACTGAGTTCAAACCCCAGCAGAGCCTTCCGGAAAGCACTTAGAGGCCATTTTGAATAATTGATTCCAATTTTTAAAAGTTGTCTCCTTTCCTCTGTCAGTACCTCATATTTAATTCTAACTAAGCTGCATGAATCCATACTGATGACAAACATCTATTGGGTTTATTTAATGTTTAAATGTTTGTTAGCAGACAAAGTATGGAGATGCAAAATATACCTTAGCCAGAAAACCCCAGGTGCCAAGCATACTGAAAAATAGATACTATACCTGTATGTGCACGTTTCACATATAAACCGAAATTAATTTATAGAGACACTTTAGTATTGGATTTTGATATTAAATATTACCAAAAAAATTTATTTTCATTTTCCATTCATAGCATTTAGTTGCACCACTAATAAAAGAGAAATAACCAATTAAAGTACACATTTTATCTACTCCCCAGAACCACTCAAAAAAAAACACCAATTGATTAAATTCATTTTCTTGCTTGCTTTCTCTTCACATTAAACAAGCAAAACAGAAACTAAGAAAGTTGAAGTGATTTTAATTAATTGCAGCCTTTAAAGCAGCTTTGGGGAGGAGTACAGAGACCTGAATTATAATTGAATGATTGCTCGTCTTTGATCATATACAAGTTGTATTCTTTTAAACATAAAAGGGGCAGGTTTGAATTCTGTTGCACAATACAGTATTTCTAAACTAAACAATAAGCGGTAGGGTGCCAGATTCTATTTCTACTAGATAAGGAACTACAAATAGTACAAATACAATGCTCTTCTCCATTATTTAGTGGTTAGGAAGGGAGTACCTATTTTTGGAAGACAAATGTATTAATTACAGACAAATTCATTAATTACAAAAGTATACATCCTATCCATTCAAGTTACTGCAGTTAATCATGGGTTTTCTTTATGCATTACAAAGTAATTTTTTGTTAACTCCAAACGAAATTATTGCAAGCATGACCCAGATATGTTTGAATAAACATGTCCCTAGAGTTTTCATTTATTGCTAGTGAAAATTAACAATAACCAGCAAAAACTGTATATAAATGTAGATTGTTTAAAAGCCATATCTATTATAGTATCTTTATCCTGCCATTATTTACTTATGACTGCTTAGAAAAAAATAAATTTGTGATTTATTAAGAGAAGTTTATTAAAACTAGGAAAATATTGATTGGTTGATCTTCTATATAAGGGAACAGAGTAACCCTTACAGTAATATAAAGGTGATATTTGTATTGCATAACAAAAAATAATAATTATAGCAAGCTGCTGGAAAATTCCATTATCTGTGTCAAGAAGATAATTAAGAACGAATAAGTGTTTTTATTAAGAACACCTAAAACACCAACATTTCTGTCATCCTGGGAGACCATTGTCAAGGTCCAAGGCAAACTATATTGTCACGGTCGGCACGCTAAACCAGAACTAGTGCCAAGCTCCCTGGTCTCGGCTCGGCTTCATAAGTAGTGTGACCGCCTTTGGCTTCGGAAGGAGCCCTCAGCGTACTCGGATGCCACCTGGACTTTTCGAGCAGAGTTCTGGCAGGCAAAGGGGCACGACTGTTGTTAGAGTCAGTTAGGCCAAAGGTCACGGTACAAAAGGATTAGGCAGAAGGATGGCCAGGAGTGTCTAGGAGGATAAATTGCCCATTCCCTCTGTCCAACTATTGCTCTGAGACACTTGGGGAGTGGTGTCTCATAGTTTGAGAGTCAATGAATTAAAGGGATAATAAAAATACCAGGCTTCCTAGAAATAGTGCACAATTTTCATAAGTTTTCTCTACTAGCCATATTAATGAATAAGAGATTCACATAACCATGCCCCCATCTTCATTATTTACCTTAAAAAGAGGGAAACAAAGTAAAGAGACTATTAAAGCAAGGCAGATAAAAAAAATCCAAGAGAAGATGGAAAACAGTAAAGGGCAAGATCAGAAGAATACTGAGTAAAAAAGGAGACAGTATTATATGAAATGGAAAGATAGTGAAAATGAGGTTTGGGTTAGTATAAAAGTAAGGACACCAAGGAGGTAAATAAGAAATAAAAGAATACAAGAGGAAAGGAGACACAGAAAAATCACCAGAAAACGAGCAAAGAAAAGAATAAATGAAATAGAAGTGCAATATAAAGAACAGAGGAAGGCTTTTGGATCCCAAATGTGCATAATTAAATATGAGAAGACTGCTGTGCCTGCTAGAATTTGCATGTAGGTACACCAGGGACCCACTCAATATTTAATAACATGTTAATAACTATTGGGTGTTCTGGCTTTGTGTTTGAAGTTAACAAAACGAGGGGCATAGTGATATAGATGCAACATTCCCTGTGACAACTTGTCCTCCAACAGCAACTGTCTATGTAATAAGATATGGCACTTCTTATCTAGAAAGCGGTTTATTGTGGGTGGCAAAACGATCCTTGTGCCATTACCCCTTAAAATCAAAAAGTAACAGATAGGCAGGCTCAACTTGACTATTAAAAAAACCTGTCATCCCACAGTTCTCTCTCTTAATGCTTTACGTGTTTAGCTATAGTTTTTTTAAATGCCGCATTATTGTAGCTTCAAATAAACACTTTAAAAATGTTGCGATGTGTTGATAATTACAAAAGAGTTCGGCTTTGGACATTGTGCCAGTTTCTCCTGGTTCATTTGAGTTCTGCTACTGTTTGCTGTCCAGTATCCAGCAAAAGGTAACTGATAAATGTCTACATATTGGTGCCAAAATCAGATTAAATAAAACATAATCTTCTCTGTGAAGTACACAAAATGATTCTAGAATGCTGGTTCAAGGGCAGAATAAAACATTTTCTGCTTTTGTTTTTAACTAATAAGCACAAGAGGTAATTTAAAATGATTTTATACCCCAATCCTTTTGTAGATAAACCTATATTTTAATACTTTCCCTACAAGTGTTTCTCGCCCCACATGTTGCTGCAATAATTCTCCAGCATATCTTCAAGAGCTAAAAAAGGTAGTACAAGTACTTAGATGAATTTGTAAAGCAACACTGCTCAATAAAACTTGTTGCGATTGATGCCAGTGAATTCTCCAATTAAAACTCTTGCCTGATTTTTTACATTTGATTTTCACAGGATGGTTGCCAATTCTTTTTCTCCAGCTCTCACCACCTTAACTGTACCATATCCACCTTTCTGTAGTTGGGTTATGTAATAGTAGCAAGAAAAATGTTAAAATAATCTCAGTATGATGTGGCACTACTAGGATGATTCTCATTGTAGAATATTTTTGTATCTGTAATTAACTTTGGGATGACTGTTAGGTAGTGCAAAAGAGTTCATTTAAGGAAAGCTTTACATCCCTTTTTAAACGAAGTACAAATTAGTATATCAGGTCCATTGTGAACGGCTAAGAAATGCATATGCAGGTAAATCCATGAATAGTTAAAGGAAAACTATACCCCGAACAATGTAGGTCTCTATAAAAAGATATTGCATAAAACAGCTCATATTTAAAATCCTGCTTCATGTAAATAAACCATTTAAATAATAATATACTTTTTTAGTAGTATGTGCCATTGGGTAATAATAAAAAGAAAATTGGCATTTTTAAAAAATAAGGGCCGCTCCCTGGGATCGTAGGATTCACGGTGCACACAAACAAACCAAACAAACCATACATGTTAGATCAAATGAGCCAATTAACAGACAGAGTTCTGTCTTTTGCTTCCACACTTCTTCCTGTTACAGATAGAGATGTAGTATTTCTGATCAGGTGATCTCTGAGGCAGCACACAGACCATCACAAAATGGTGGCTCAAGGCAATGTGTGCCTTCTAGGTCTGACTTTTGTGTTCAGAAAGAAAGAATAAAGCATCCTGCTCCAACACCACTATATCTAGAACTTTGTTAGTTCCCAGTGGATTTGAAGAAAAACATGCTGCTTATGAGCAAGCTGCTTTGTGTTATTAAAATTCCAGTTTGCCTTTTGTAGAAGAAACTCAAGGGAAATCCCTTTAAAAAGATGCAAATTACACAGCAAAATAGTTTACTATATTGCTTTTTCCAATTCCATTTTCATTGCCTTAAGCATATGCAATGTGCTGGTCTAAAAATATAAAATCTATGGAAGACATGGGACATATGTTGATGTTATTTTAAATAAAACAGATTCAAAAAAATGATCTAAATATATTAAGCTTTAGTTATATTAAAATATTTAGATTTACACAAAATGTACTTCAACAAACCCAAGTGAACTCTATTGTTAGATCAAAGCAGAAATGACAGCAAGCCATTCCTATGAAGAACAAGGGTAACTGGAAGGGCATTTAAGGAATCCTCAACTTTGTGTCATCAATGTAAATGTGGTGAATGGGTATATTTTTTTTGGAACCTGCTCAAAGAAGAGGTTAGGGGAGCAGTGTTGGAGGGGAGGGGGGTGAAGCTTCTGGCTCCTGGGATTGTGCCTGCAATGTCATGCAGAAAACAAGTCAATGTACAATGTGTCAAAGAAAGCATTAAGTGAAATGCAAAACATTTACCTATTAATTCTACAGATACTCTCACAATGTTGCCATTTTTTTATTTGATAAGTTACTGAACCACTCAAAGGTCTAACAAGGTAATAAAACTTTCTTCCAAACTAAGGGGACTAGAATATAGAATCTACAGTATAATGTCTAGCTTTAAAGGTCCCAGACCTTTTCATGGAATAACACCTTAAAGGTGGCCATACACAGGCCGATAAAAGTTGCTGACAGACCAAGCTCGTTGATGCGGTCCCACAATCTGACCGCTTGTACTCCTTGTATTATGATTCGATCGTTGGACCCTAGGACCCATGA
The DNA here is from genome assembly GCF_017654675.1 of Xenopus laevis. NCBI lineage: Eukaryota > Metazoa > Chordata > Amphibia > Anura > Pipidae > Xenopus > Xenopus laevis. The sequence continues at coordinate 75,494,040 of NC_054384.1, forward strand.
TCGGATCACTCCAATATCGCCAAACGAGTGTATCTCTTTGTGTATGGCCACCTTAAGATCCACTCATTTTCCCAAAAGGAACTGGTCATTATATCAGGATAAGGCCAAACAATGAGATCATAGCAGGAACCTATGCCTGCTATCTGGAGAGGGCCACATCAATGAGGACAGATAGAATTTTAAAACCATTGGAAAGGGCCCATACATGGACAGTTAAGGTGCCAACTTTGTCTGAAGGGGCCCAATAGGTAGCTTAAATCTGCTTTTGTATAGCTAGCTTAACATAAAAATGATGTAAGATTTTAAAAAGCATAATATTGCTATACTAAATTATTCCCAGTTTCTGTCTTTATATAATTCCATGTACTATTTTCCACAGTAATTAAGCTCCATTATTAATACAATTAAATTACAAAGCTAATGTCACTGCTACAAGATAAATGGCAGCTATCTGTCAACATACCGATATGTGGAATTTTAGGCCAAAAATTTACACTTTAATGTTTTGGGGCTTAGATCCACCCTCTGTGTATGTGCAATGACAGGGTATAAGTTCACATATTCACTGGCAGTATCAGGCAGCAGAAATTTGAGAAGTTTGCCTTAGTTTTAGTTATTTTTGATCTGCAACAGAAATAGCTCTTATTTTTTCTACTCTTTCAGCTAAACATCTTCACAAACCTTTGTAGAAAAGATACATTTGCCTTTCAGATTAAAGGTGATTAAAATGTTATGTGATTTGTCAGAAAACTAGTAACATCTTGCATAAACTGTCATGCATATAATGGGCATAATTTTGCCTCTTTATAGGTCCCTGGTAAGGCCTCATCTGGAGTATGCAGTGCAGTTTTGGACTCCAGTCCTTAAGAGGGATATAAATGAGCTAGAGAGAGTGCAGAGACGTGCAACTAAATTGGTTAGAGGGATGGAAGACTTAAATTATGAGGGTACATTAGAGAACATTATAGACAAATAGCATAGGACCTTTTTACCCATAAAGAGGATCACTTTCATGTGAAGCAACGTAGGGGTTTCTTCACAGTCAGGACAGTGAGGTTGTGGAATGCACTGCCGGGTGATGTTGTGATGCTGATTCAGTTAATGTCTTTAAGAATAGATTGGATGATTTCTTGGACAAGCAAAATATCCACAGCTATAGTGTTACTAAAATCTATAGTTAGGGGCACTTTTACTTAGCTCGAGTGAAGGATTAGAATAAAAAATACTTTGAATTTCGAAGTATTTTTTTGGCTTCTTCGACCATCGAATTGGCTACTTCGAACTTTGACTACGACTTTGAATCGAACGATTCGAACTAAAAATCGTTCGAATATTCGACCATTCGATAGTCGAAGTCTCTTTAAAAAAAAGAGAAAAAAAACTTCGACCACCTACTTCGCCACCTAAAACCTACCGTGCATCAATGTTAGCCTATGGGGAAGGTCCCCATAGGCTTTCCTAACTTTTTTGATCAAAGGAAAATTGTTTGATCGATGGATTAAAATCCTTCGAATCGTTCGATCGATGGATTAAAATCCTTCGAATCGTTCGATTCGAAGGAGTTTTCCTTTGAACGTACGAACGAAGGAAATGCGGTAAATCCTTTGACTTCGAAGTCGAATGATTTTACTTCGACGGACGAATATCGAGGGTTAATTAATCCTCGATATTCGACCCTAAGTAAATGTGTGTAATTTGTGTGTGGAGGGGTTGGTGAGGGTGTGTGTGTGAGGATGCTGGTTTTCATTCGGAGGGGTTGAACTTGATGGACTTTAGTTTTTTTTTAAACCAATTTAACTATGTAACTATGCATACATATCTAGAGTCAATCCATTAAAAATTAGGACTGTTTTTATACTACTAGGCAGGAGGTAGAAACACAGGAAATACACTGTAATACAATTAGTAATTGACCTCTATTGTTTTTAAGGCAAAGGTGGCAAAGAGAAATTTGAATTTTTGCACTTTAAAACGAGGCCACCCTGTCAACCTACATGCAGCCGAATTAGTCAGTTACCATCAGAGAAAAAATCTAAAATGCATTCATTCTACGTTACAATATTTAAGTAGGATGCTCACCTATATGGAACTCAACTTATATTCCAACATTTCATTACAGGTAAAAGTAAGTATGTGAGCTGTAGCCAAGATTTTAATGCATTCTGATTTCATCAACAAGCCACAAAAATCTTACAAGGACAAATGTTCACCAGCTGCAGGCAGTCAAACCCCACTCACCATACAAAGACAAAAGAAAACACTTGTGAAAAGAGTTGTTATTACACTAAATGAATGTTCTTAGCTTTGATTGCTTAGTTGTTACAAACAAAATGTCAATATCCTATTTGCTTTAAACTCAGAGCTACGTAATATTGTGTCTTGTTGTTTGTGTTTTCTAGCAATACTGGTTTGTGTTCTTCACTGCTGATCCAGACTTTCCTTGCTTTTCCTGCTCTGAATAATGTATGAAGACTTTGAAATGACTAACGTGCAAGTAAAAGTAACTTCTCGCCTGCATAAGTGAAATGTAATTTTCTACACTTTCTTTTAAAAATGAATGATAAATATCTCAAAGATGCTGCATTTAGGTCACAATTAGCATTTAAATTTAGTCAAATCAAAACTTGACTCATTTGCAATTACATGTTTTAAAAGGAATTGGAAAAACTCTTTTGACCACCAATAGACTATTAACCTCTTCAAAACCCAAATACATCTCTCCAAAGCACCCTTGTACATTATCAGAATCTACAAATTCACCATTTTTTAACTCAAACCACATTCTACCCTATGGCAACCAACATACCAAGAAAAGTAGAAAACAATAGTAAACAGGAGGCACCACAACATCTTATAAAACACAGTTTAATTACCCAAAAATTAAGAATGACAAAAATGTCATCAAATGGGATAAAAGACCGGGACTCTGAATTACATAACAAGAATAAACTAAACTGTTTACCTATTTAGAAATAGCTAGCCAAATACTGGTATGTCATCCCAAACGTAATCTCATTTATAAACTATGACCAACACTTGCTGGAAATGTTTCTTAAAGTTGGTCTGTCATGCAGGATCAGGGCTGGCAGCAATCAAAGAGGTTTGTATAGCAGGCCGAAGGTCTCCATATCGGAGAGAGCAAGGCCAGTGTAATGGAAACTGTTACATTTTCTCAAGATGGCTTCCAAGATGGCGACCCTCTGCTCCACCGCATGGCTCCTGCTGGGCGCTGTCCTGTGACATCAGCATCTTCTCGCCCTGGGACGGACGCCGGCGTCAGAATCGGGCGCCGGCGTCAAGACGTCAGCGTGAGGACGCTGGCGTCTGCGTCTGACGCCAGCGCGTCAACATTTTGGCGCCAAGCCTTGGACTATTTAAACCCCATTCCCCTTTTCTTCATTGCCCAATTATAGGTTCCATTGACTTGTGTTCCTGGGTGTGTTATATATATATATTCTGATTATCCGTGTAACGATCTTTGCCTGTTTCTTGACTTCGTTTGATTGCCGCCTGAACTGATATTTTGCCTGTACCTTGACGATTCTTCTGGATAAACCCTTTTTGTACTTCGAACCTGGTTTGGTCTCCTCTTTGGTCCACAACTTTACTGCTGCGCCTTCGGGCCCATTACAGTTTAATTGGGCCATGGACCCCTCGGAGGAGGCCCAAGCACCTCTTGATGTCGGAGGGGCCATTCGTGGATTGGCTTCTCGGATGAAGACGTATGAAGCTCAACAATCCCATTTTGGCCAGGCCCTCGAAGCGATTCTGGAGAAGCTTACTGCCCTGTCTCCTGCAGCCCCTGCGGTTGTGCCTGCTCCGGCCATTCCAATTCCGCTTCAGGTTTCCAAGCCACGTCTGCCTGCTCCACCTCTTTTCAGCGGTGATCCGGAAGCGTGTAGAGGCTTTATCAATCAGTGCGAGATTCAGTTTGCCCTGCTGCCCGGTCAGTTTGTTTCCGAACGTGCAAAAGTGGGTTATATAATCACTCGTCTGCAGGGAAAAGCTTTGGAGTGGGCACCCTTTTGGAGGAGGATCCGCTTATTGACAACGCCAGGGCCTTTGTCCAAGAACTCCGTACGGTGTTCGATGCTCCAGGTCGTGCCACTGCATCCTCCGCTAGACTTTTCCAGCTGCAGCAAGGCGTCCGCTCTGTCTCTGAGTATGCCATTGAATTCCGCACTCTGGTGGCGGAGACTTCTTGGAACAACGACGGTTACCATGCAGCCTTTTACAATGGATTGGCCATGCGGATAAAAAACGATCTGGTGTCTCGTGAAATTCCCTCCAGATGGGAGGACTTGGTCGCCTTGGCCGTGAAGGTGGATACCCGCCAGAGAGAGTTCCAGACCGAACTTGACCGTGAACGCTCCAGGAGGAGTTCCCGATTTCAGCCTATCCTGGCCCCCCGCTTCCAGAGACCCTTGCTCTATGATCCTGCTTACAACTCGCCCTCTCCAACTCCTGCGGCTTCTGCTTCTTCTTCATTACCAGCTGAGGAACCGATGCAGATCGGACGGGCTCGTCTTTCCGAACAGGAGAAGAATCGGAGAAGGGCGGCGGCCTATAACCTCATTCGGATTCGTGAGGGGGACGAGTGGAAGACCGCCTTCAATACCCGGGATGGTCATTATGAGTACCTGGTCATGCCGTTTGGTCTTTGTAATGCTCCTGCGGTCTTCCAAGAATTTGTTAATGACATTTTTCGAGATTTATTGGGGCAGTGTGTGGTCGTCTACTTGGATGACATTCTTATTTTTTCTAAGGATCTCCAGGAACATCGCAACCAAGTACGTGAAGTGCTAACCAGACTGAGGAAAAACAATCTGTACGCCAAGTTGGAAAAATGCATCTTCGAAGTTTCTTCTATCCCTTTTCTTGGCTATATCATTTCTTCTCTAGGCTTCAAGATGGATCCTGCCAAGGTTTCTGCAATCCTAGACTGGCCTCTTCCTACCAGCGTTAAAGCTGTTCAAAGGTTTGTCGGTTTCGCAAATTACTATAGACAGTTCATTAAAAACTTTTCTTCCAGACTTGCTCCAATCCTTGCCTTGATTCGTGGTGGAAACAAACCTCAACAATGGCCCCCTCAAGCTTTGGAAGCCTTCAAGTCTCTCAAAGAAGCATTTTCCTCCGCTCCAATCCTTAGACACTCCGAGCCTCTCCAAACTTTCTTCATCGAAGTCGACGCCTCGGATATCGGTGCTGGAGCTGTATTATCTCAGAGATCTTCTTCTGATGGTAAACTTCATCCGTGTGCTTTCCTTTCCAAAAAATTTTCTTCCCCTGAACAGAACTATGACGTTGGCAACCGGGAGCTACTTGCTGTTAAACTGGCCTTGGAAGAATGGAGACACTTATTAGAGGGTTCCTCTGTTCCGGTGACGATCTTTACCGACCACAAGAATCTCGAATTCATCCAATCCCTCAAACGCCTCAATCCCCGACAAGCCAGGTGGGCACTTTTCTTTTCTCGTTTTAATTTTGTCATTACTTTTCGCCCTGGTTCCAGAAACAGGAAGGCTGATGCACTATCCAGAAGCTTTATTCCTGAGGATTCTTGCTCCGAGGACCCTGAACCTGTTGTTCCTTCTTCCAAGATTATTGCAGCCTTATTCCCTTCCTGTGCTCCTCAGTTACTCTCCGCTCAAGCTTCCGCCCCTGAAGAGACTCCCCTGGGTTTAGCTTTTGTTCCTCCTGAATTGCGTCTTGCCATTTTGTCACAGTCTCATAATTCCAAACAGGCTGGCCATCCTGGGATTAAAAAGACTACCGAACTTTTGTCTCGTCTGGTCTGGTGGCCATCTTTAAGGAAGGATGTTAAAGACTTTGTTTCCTCTTGTTCCACCTGTGCCGTTTCTAAGTCTGGACATTCTCCTCCCAAGGGTTTTCTGTTGCCTTTACCCATTCCTTCTAGACCTTGGACTCATCTTGCCATGGACTTTATTGTCGATCTTCCAAACTCTTCTGGCCACACTGTCAACTGGGTGGTGATCGACAGATTTAGTAAGATGGCTCATTTCACTCCTCTCCGCAAACTGCCATCTGCTCCGGAACTTTCTGAACTCTTCATCAAGCATATTTTTCATCTACATGGCTTTCCTGCAGAAATCGTGTCTGATCGTGGTCCTCAGTTTGTGTCTAAGTTTTGGAGGTCTCTGTGCAAAGCCTTGAATATTTCTCTTCAATTTTCTTCCGCTTACCATCCTCAGTCTAATGGGGCCGCCGAACGTGTCAACCAAGCATTGGAGCAGTTCCTGCGTTGTCATGTGTCCTTGTGTCAGGATGACTGGTCAGACCTTCTTCCATGGGCGGAGTTTGCCCACAACAATTCCATGCATTCCTCTTCCCAGAAATCTCCTTTTTTTTGTGTTTTTGGTTTAAATCCTTTGGCATTTCCTCAAGACCTCCTACTCACCAACGTTCCTGCCGCCAATGATCAGGCTGCCCATATGATGGCCATCTGGCATGCTACGGCTGCTAATTTGGAAAAGAGTGCTTCTTCCCAGAAGAAATTTGCCGACAAAAAGCGGATTGCTTCTCCTACTTACTCTCTTGGTGACAAGGTTTGGTTGTCCACTCGAAATATTCGTCTCAGGATTCCCACTCCTAAACTTGGTCCCAAGTTCATCGGTCCCTTCCCCATCATCGAGATCATCAATCCTGTGGCGGCCCGTCTTCTTCTTCCATCTGAGATGAGGATCCCTAATGTGTTTCATGTGTCTCTCCTTAAGCCTGCAGTCTCCTCTCCCTCTTCTTCTTCCACAGCTCCTGTTGTCGTCGATGATCTTTTGGAATTCGAAGTTAGCAGAATCTTAGACTCTCGCTTTTCCAGGGGTGCTCTCCAATACCTCATTGAGTGGAAGGGTTTCGGTCCTGAGGAATGCTCCTGGGTGAGGAAATCTGACGTTCATGCTCCCATCCTTGTCCGCAGGTTCCACAAGCAGTTTCCCTCTCGTCCTGGTCCCGGTGGTCCTGAGGCCCCCCCCTAAGGAAGGGGGTACTGTAATGGAAACTGTTACATTTTCTCAAGATGGCTTCCAAGATGGCGACCCTCTGCTCCACCGCATGGCTCCTGCTGGGTGCTGTCCTGTGACATCAGCATCTTCTCGCCCTGGGATTGGTCGCCGGCGACGGAACGGACGCCGGCGTCAGAATCGGGCGCCGGCGTCAAGACGTCAGCGTGAGGACGCTGGCGTCTGCGTCTGACGCCAGCGCGTCAACATTTTGGCGCCAAGCCTTGGACTATTTAAACCCCATTCCCCTTTTCTTCATTGCCCAATTATAGGTTCCATTGACTTGTGTTCCTGGGTGTGTTATATATATATATTCTGATTATCCGTGTAACGATCTTTGCCTGTTTCTTGACTTCGTTTGATTGCCGCCTGAACTGATATTTTGCCTGTACCTTGACGATTCTTCTGGATAAACCCTTTTTGTACTTCGAACCTGGTTTGGTCTCCTCTTTGGTCCACAACTTTACTGCTGCGCCTTCGGGCCCATTACAGCCAGAATCAGGACTTACAGGACAGGATTGTCAAGATCAGAACAGAAACAATAACTTGAGAAACAGGAATTCAGGAACACAAGGCTTAGATACAGTAAGGCGTACAGTAAATGGCCAATGATCCAGCAACAGGTTGTAGAAGGAGGCAGGCAACTGGATCATGGGTGTGTTCTCCAGGGAATCCTGACAGTTATTTATATTATTCAACCATCTCAAACCACTCTACTTCTGTGGCTCAAGCAAGAGGAGCAGCGACCAGCAAACACCAGGTCCCTAGGCCTAAAACAGGGAATTCCTGACACCTGATGAGGTTCAACCTAGGAGTCTGCATTAACAATGCATGGTTTCAATAAATAATTTCCACAACAGTCTGGGCGAGATACCTGCAGAGATTCCCAAGGAATATTACACAGTTCTACAACATATCCTTTATGTAACTAGGAAAGGAAAACTACAGAAAACATCTCATAAATATTACACGCAAATATTGACCCAAAGCAATATGTTGCACTGTTTTATATACAGTCGCACTTGTCACTTTATACTAGCATCACATTGTTAGTTGTACTTTAATGATTGTGCAGAATTTATTCAAATTCACTGTGATGTCATTTCCATGTCAGGAGGTCAATATTATATAAATGCATTTATACTTGATTGTCCCAAAAGGCACCAAATGTCACTCTGGCTGTCTATACTCACTTAATACTGTTTTTTGATTTTTGCAAAATCCCTGTGTTGGTGGTCTTTTTTGTAGAATATACAGTATATAGTGAATAAAATACCCCCTATTGGAAAATATAAGGGTATTAAAAGTCACAGGGGACTTCCATGACCATATAAAAGCATGAGGCAGAAGGCAATGGTGATAAATATACTGTGCATTTATACTGTGTGTTGTTAATATATACAGTGTTGCATATGATTGGAAACATGCAAGTTGGCAGGCAGTACAGAAATGTGTGGATTTATGGTGTATGATCTGGTATGTAGAGGTTTGTGTGAGGAGTAGGGTTGCCACCTGAGAGAGTCAGAGAGTGTAAATCTAACATATTTCTGAGTAGTGATGGGCGAATTTGGAGCGACTTGCTTTGCCTAAAAATTCACAAATTTCCAGCGAAATTCGCGAAACGGCTAAAAATTCACAAAACGGCACCGGCGTCTCGTTTTTACGCCGGCATCTGTTTTTTGGTAGCCGGCACAAATTCTCAAAAAATTAGCAACAAGCGCGCTGGCGAATTTTCGAAGCAGTTTCGCGAATTGCGGGAATTCGGCGCAAATTCGCTCCTGGCGAAAAAAAATCACTAATTGTGAGTCAAAAATTATTTTACGCTTGTTTTTTCTTGTATCAGGCAGAGCCAGACAGTCTTATGTATGTATGTTCTGTAAACCTGTCTATTCCTCTGTTCTGAGTATCTGGAAGCATGTGCAACAATCTTACCTACAAGACTATAATCTCACTACCTAAAATGACTACAATTTATATATAGCAGCATTTAGGGTTGCCACCCGGCCGGTATTTTACCGGCCTAGCCGGTAAAATACCTGCCATGGCCGGGGCCGGTATTACAAATTTACCGGCAATGTAGCTGCCGGTAAATTTGTAATACGATTAAAAAGAGCCCTCGGCCTGCCCCCAATCCCATTGAACTTACCTTTTCTTTGTGGTTCTTTTAGTGTCCGCGATGCGGCCCGCCCCCTTTGATGTCACGCCCCGCCCATTTTGATGTCACGGCCCGCCCCTTTGCGCCCCCGCCCCCCACAAGCCGGTAAAGAAATTTTTAAAAAGGTGGCAACCCTAGCAGTATTATTTTGGAAAATATCTATTTAAATCATACAGTATATTGTTTGGAATACTTATTAAATATAATAAACACAACTTATTTTCGCCAGCACTTCAGTAAGATGATTGCCTGGGAGGCCCTTGAGACAGTTATGGGAGGGCTGAGTGGCCAGCAGATCTCTTTACAAAAACCTCTTTATTCGGAGATGGATTAAAATCAATGCTTGCAGCTTCAGTACAACTAGAAATTGAACTCATCTCAGTGTGATAAGGATTATACAGCAGTAACTTTATAAACAATAATAAGAATTACACCGTAAAAAAGGTTTGAGTTTTGGACTATATAGTCAGAATGCTAAAACAGCTCCTTATGATGTGTTCTTAAACTAAAACTAACCCTATTTCCCATTCAGAGAACTATTTAGCATGAGAGTGCTGTCAGACTTTGCAAGGCTTAAAATAACTACAATTTGTACTTATACTGTATGCCCTCTGATTTCAAGAACATGGCATCTTAAAACTGGCAGATTCGGTTAAGAATAGTGTTTTTTTTCTGTTTTTCAACACCCAACCTTGACAGCTTTAGTTTATATTATCCACTTCTTTCCACACAGATTTATTATTTTGGAAACTGAAAAAGTTCAACTGAAAAATCCATTCTCCTTTTGTAAAGGCCTGTCACCCTCTCAGTATTGATTTTCAAATATAAATTCAATATTGTATTTTCAATAGACCATCATAACTAAAGCAGAAGCCTGCAGAACTCAAGCGGAATTACAGCTGCTAGGATTCTTGTCCCATTGAAGCACATTCATGTTCCAGGACTAATCCCTTTATCGAAACATCTACATAAAGAGTTGTATCCCAAAAGGTCTGCTGTGCATTGATAAGGCCACTATGAATGCATTCAAGGTGCTGCATCTAATTACAGCGAGCAGCTGGAAATAATAAGAACTTGTATTCTATTCATTCTACAATATAGCCTGCAAGCTTTACTTTCATTAAAAAAAGGAAACTAAAACACAGTAGAGTCAAGGTAGGTAAGACAAAAAGACTCATTTAGAGAACAAGCATAACATAAGAATAAGCATTCTCTTGTTATAACAATCAAGATAAACAATTACTAAAGCAAAAAAAGGCACAATTCTGGTACCAAACAACTGCCAGATATGTATTTTATTTTAATCCCAGCTTTATGGAAGGAATGGATATGCACTAAGGGGCAGATTTATCAAGGATCGAATTTCGAAGTGCAAAAAACTTCGAAATTTGACCATCGAATAGGTTAGTTCCACATTCGAAGTCGAAAGTTTTTTAACATTGTACGATCGTACATGATCGTACTTCGAATCAAATGATTCGAACGATTTAATCGTATGATCGTGCGATTTTACTTCGACTTCTAAAAACTTAGCCAAATGTTGGCTATATGTTCTAGGAGGTCCCCATAGGCTAACATAGCAATTCGCAGGTTTAAGGTGGCGAGGTAGGGAAGTCGAAGTTTTTTAAAGAGACAGTATTTCGATTATCGAATGGTCAAATAGTCAAAGTATTTTTACATTGAGTCGAAGTCGAATTTAGGCCTATTCGATGGTCAAAGTACCCAAAAAATAGTTAGAAATTCAAAGTTTTTAACTTCGAAAATTCACTTTGACCCTTAGTAAATCTGCCCCTTAATATGTTGTACAGTAAGTCCAAAATATTTATAAATATACCTAGATAAGAGATAATCATATTTAAATACAAAAATGGGGGGTTGTGGGTGCACACCTGAGGCCAATTTCAAAACGTTTAGAGCCCTGTCTAAATGATTCAAGTAAATATGCAAGTGCATGTAGTTTTGAAACAGGGTTTTTTTTGTTACAAAGTTATGATCATAATATTGATAAGCCACCATACCACGTCAAGGTAAACCCCACATGCTGGTCCCTAACTTATTAACCTCTAATCATAGTAAAAAAGGAATTTTACCTCTCTGTTTAGTAACAATTCTTTATGTAAACATCTCCTGTGTCTTGGTTTCAAACTGTGTGCTAAATCCTCCCCCGCCAACTGCTGAGCGGCTTTTGACGTGGTTTGGTGGCTTATCAATATTATGATCATAACTTTGTAATAAAATAACCCTGTTTCAAAATTACATGCTCTTGCATATTTACTTGAATCATTTAGACAGGGCTCTAAACGTTTTGAAATTGGCTTCAGGTGTGCACCCACAACCCCCCATTTTTATAATCATATTCAAGGCATAGATTATTTTAAAAATGTGTTACAGTGTTTCATCCCATAGTTATACTCCCACTCGCCCAAAAACAACCCAGTATGCTAAGAACATATTAAGATGTTATGCCTGCCAAACCTACAGCTGCATTCTTCGTTTTTATCCACTGAGCATGTTACATACAGCTTTGTTTAGATGCTTATTGGTATTTCACAGTAACAGCTCCTGCCTTAAGAGCGCACTCCTTTCCCTAAGAAATCACTTTCTGGATAATACATACCTGTATCTGTATTCTGGTTTGGGCCCTGTTATCCAAAATGCTTGGGATCTGGGCTTTTACGGTTAAGGGATCTTTCCATAATTTGGATCTTCATACCTTAAGTCTACTGAACAATAATTTATTTACGTATTCCTTAAACGCAATATAATTGTTTTGCCTCCAATAAGGATTAAGCATATTTTTATATTATAGAGAAAAAGGAAACTATTTGAATTATTTGGATAAAATAGAGTTTATGGGAGACAGCCTTCCCGTAATTGGGGGCTTTCTGGATAATGGGTGCCTGGATAAGATCCCATACATATTTTTCAGAACAAAGGAGTAATAAAATGAGCTATAACACATGTAAAGCATGTTTTAGACCAAACTTTGGGCAGGAGTAATGCTTGTGTATTAATCATTTAGAAAACATTGTTTTTATTTACTTGTTTATGTTGTCCCTCATAGTGGGACATTCACTAATATTCGTAGTTACTCCGGCGTCCGCTTCGCCGCACTTCACCAGGCGTATTTTCGCCAGCCCTCCGTGAATTCACTAAAATCCGAAGTTGCGCTCAGGGGTAGCGTAAGGTTGCGAAGTTGCGCTAGCGTTAATTTGCCTACTACGCTAGCGATGGTTAATTTGCATACGGCGCCAAATTCAATTTTCAATGGAAGTATTCGTAGCAGCACTACACAAGCCTGGGAAACCTTCAAAACATCAAATAAAATTGTAATCTTGCCCTACACATGTGCCCAGTATATAGTTAAGTTGCCATGAGTTAGGAAATGTAGGGGGGAAGGAGGGGAGCCCCAAAAAAAATTTCGATCTTTTTCAGCCTATCACCCATAAAAAATAATAAAAAACGCCAGCGTTTTTTGGGACTTAGAATTTTTTTCACGCGTTAGTGAATTTGCATAGTTATGTCCGTTGCGCAAATTCGGCAGGCATAAGGGTGCGAAGTAACACTAGCGAATTTACGCCAGCATTCGTTAGTGAATCAGCGAATTAGCGAAAATGCCCAACGCTGGCAAATTCACGCTAGCGTTAGGCACTTCGGCATTTAGTAAATTTGCCCCATAGAGTGCTTAAAACACTCACTGGGGGACAAGGATAGCAGGTGCCTATTTTGGAATTCCTGGCTTGGAGGCAAGTTTTGGTTGTATAAAAACCAGATATACTGCCATATAGAGTCTCCTGTAGTCTGCCAGTCCACATAGGGGCCACCAAATAGCCAATCACAGCACTTATTTGGCACCCCCAGGAACTTTTTGTGTGCCTGGGTTGCTCCCCAACTATTTTTATTTTTGAATGTGGCTCACCGGTAAAAAAGGTTGGGGACCCCTGCTCTAAATCAATCTGTGTGACAGATTAAACCAAGCACAAATGAGATTGTAGAATTATCATCAAATTAATTATAGATATCCCATGCATACTATACACAGGGAAGATTGCAAGAACATGTCTAGGTCAAAAAATGGAGCATATTGACATTGAATGCAGTCGCTCTACTGACTGCACACTGGCCGGAGAATAATGCCATTAGGCTTCCTTCTTCTGAGTTGCGGAATCAGAACCTAATTTAAAGAGGTGCAGAAAGGCACCCTAAAGTAAGGAGTGAAGAAAGTACCACTGTCATCATTTCCAGTTTCATTTACTTATTTGTAATGTAAAAGTCATAGAGGTGGTGGATGTGGGTTATGGATACTCTACAACAGGAACAAGAATAGCTGCATTCTTGGTTCCCTCTACAATTTCACACATGATATGGCAACCTTTCTTAGCAATTGTGTGGTTATTCCCTAGTATAGCATGAATTGTTGTGGCTCAATGAGAAACACAATTGCTATACGTGTATTTATATTTTTGTTGGCATTAATTATACATGGATGCTATATCTCACACTGACATATCAGCTAGCCATCCATTACAGTTATCTTTATTCCTCTCTGGGAAAAAGCTGTGATGCATCTTGAATTCCATTACCTTGTTAATATATAACCACTGGATTTTTCCTGTAATCACTTTTTTTTGCTGTGTGAAATGTAATGCATGTTCCTGTGTACAGAAGTCTCAAAAAATTTCGCTATAGGATGCATCTGTGAAATATAAGTCTGACAGATTTTATTTTATAGTTTGGGATGTCAGAAATGCTGCTAATATAACTAAGTTATACCAGAGCTATCTCAAGTGCAATGGTTCAGTATAATCTGGTTAAGGCAGTGATCCATAAACTATGTAGGTGGACCCCTTGGGATCCCCAGTAGTGGAGAGGGGCTTCCATAGAACATCGAGGGGGTCATTTATAAAGTTTGCACAGTGCATATTTATTTGCAAATGGTTGTATTACCCATGCGCTTATATATTGCACTGCCGTGCCTGTCTTTACGTTTTTTGGGAATTCGCATTGTGATTACATTTTCAGAAATGGCTCGCAAATGAGATGGGTGTTTGCATGAGTGCGGCCTCTGTGCGTGGTTGTTGTGCACAAAAACTGCGTTGACAGTAGTGATGGGCGAATTTATTCGGCAGGCTCGAATTTGCGGCGAATTTGCACGATTCGCCGCCAGTGAATAGATTCGCGAAGCGCCTGCGAAAATTTGCGGCAAAAATTCACCAGTGTCAAAATTTCTTTTTTTTTTTGAAAAAACGGGCGCCGGCGACAAAAAAACGGACACCAGCGTCAAAAACGAGACGCCGTTTCGCGAATTTTTCGCCCATCACTAGTTGACAGTAAGTTAAATTCCCAATTTGCAAAACTGATTGCGAATATTTTCTCCACAACTAAAGTTGTGGCGTAATTCAAACGCAGAGTGTGCACATAAACATTCGTAATTTGCTAATTTTGACACATTTAAAAAGCTCTTGTAGACATTCGCATTGTGAAAAAAAAATTGCAATTCTGTTTGCACACTATTCAGCTTTATAAATGTAACCATGCGCAGGGCAAATATATTCACTGTGCGAAACAATCTGCCCTGTGCGGAGTTTATAAATGAGCCCCCTAAAGTTCTGCTTGAAGATTAATTATGGTTAGATGATTTGCTTTTTATTATTATTATTTGATTATTTAATATGTCAACTATCAGTTGGTTAAGTATTCATTTAGTAGTATAGCTTCCCTTTACCTATCCATCTTTTTTCCTTTAATGCTAAACTATTAACTTCACTTATCAACATAACATGCTACCTAATATTGTACACATCACTTTCCATTCTGTCCATTGTCATCAATTCCCATGTTGTGTTTCTATTGGTATTTCATCTCCTTTTGTGTTGTATGCACACACAAGTGACATCTCATTCACCTTTTGTATCAATCTGCGTTTCTATGTAATCAATAATACAACTCATAATAAGACTTTGCAATTTCTGTTGAAATAGATTGGCAATGACTTTGTTTGATGCTGACATTTTGCATTTGCTAACATGTAGATAACAATTTAGTCCATATTAAACACCATTTAATGTAGGCTATTATTATTATATTATTATTATATTATTAACCACCACTTTGTAAACATGTACAATGGGTCAATGCGTAAAGAAAACCCTTCCTTTGTAACAACCCTGTCTAAATATAGTCAGTCACAGGTTGTACTGAAGATCTTATTCAGAGAATTGTGCTCTGGTACTTATGTAATTATATAGCTGCAGTTCCATCATGTCCATTACATGACACAGAGTTAGGCAGTGATTATATTCTGCAGTGGTAAAAGAAGCAAATATAAATGCCAGTTGTGTCTTTCCCATAATACAGTAAGGACATAAGAGTGATATATATTATATATATATATATATATATATATATATATATATATATATATATATATATATATATATATATAAATATATATATATATATATATATATATTATGTGCCATATGTTAGGAAATGTAGGGGGGAACCTGGGTACCCCAAAAAACTTATATGGACTTTTGCAGCATATCACCCTGGAAAAGTGAAAAGACGCCGGCATTTTTCTTAGTCCTATACTCTCCATTGCACTTCGCCTGGTCTGAGCTGGCAAAGGCAAGTCTGGCGGAACAGTTAACGTTCAGTAAAACCCGCATCCTAGTGAATTTACACAGACACGTCCGTTCGCCAGAGTGAAAATTCGCCTGGCGTTAGAGTGCAAAGTGTCTATCTCCTTTGCTAGCGAATTTACGCCTTCGCCAGTTAGTAAATCGGTGAAGTACCGAAATTTTCGCCAGCGTTTGTCACTTCGCCCTTTAGTAAATTTGCCCCTTAGACTACATTTTTTCCAAACAATCAGAATTTTACTCTGCAATAATAAAACAGCACCTTGTACTTGATCCAAACAAAGATATAATTAATCCTTATTGTAAGCAAAACCAGCTTACTTAAAGGGATACTGTCATGGTAAAAACATTTTTTTTTTCAAAATGAATCAGTTAATAGTGCTGCAGCAGAATTCTGCACTGAAATCCATTTCTCAAAAGAGCAAACAGATTTTTTTATATTCAATTTTGAAATCTGACATGGGGCTAGACATTTTGTCAATTTCCCAGCTGCCCCAAGTCTTCAATCACTCTTTACTGCTGTACTGCAAGTTGGAGTGATATCACCCCTCCCTTTTCCCCCCCAGCAGCCAAACAAAAGAACAATGGGAGGGTAACCAGATAACAGCTCCCTAACACAAGACAACAGCTGCCTGGTAGATCTAAGAACAACACTCAATAGTAAAAACCCATGTCCCACTGAGACTCCTTCAGTTACATTGAGAAGGGAAAACAGCAGCCTGCCAGAAAGGATTTCTCTCATAAAGTGTAGGCACAAGTCACATGACCAGGGGCAGCTGAGAAATTGACAATATGTCTAGCCCCATGTCGGATTTCAAAATTGAATATAAAAAAATCTGTTTGCTCTTTTGAGAAATGGATTTCAGTGCAGAATTCTGCTGGAGTAGCACTATTAACTGATGCATTGTGAAAAAAAACATGTTTTCCGATAACAGGATCCCTTTAAGTTTATTTAGGGGGTTACTTATGAAAGTCTGATTTTTTCTGGTCGGACTTTTAAAGTGGAAAAAAAATTTCATAGAAAAAAAACCCTAAAATTTTTCAAGGTTTAATTAAAAGTCCGATGTTAAGTCCAAATAAAAAAGTACTCTAACTCAGACCTGCCGAGTTCATGTAGAAGTCAATGGTAGATGTCTCATTGATATCCTGATCTGCGCTGAGTTTCATTCAATCATCCGAAAACTTTGCGGTTTTCAGGCATCAAATCTGAATAACTCGTATGATTCTAATGTTTACATGATTTTGCCGATTATTTCCCTGCACAAGAAATTTTTCGAAATAAATTATTGATAAATAGGGGGGGGGGGAAGTCTGTGCAGATTCAGAGTAGTTTTTAGAAAACACATTATTTTTTAGTAGACTTAAAAGACCAGTAACATAATTTTTTTTATTTTTTTAAAAAAATTGTTTCTACATAACAAAAAATAAACACTAAGGCAGTTTTAACTTCCAATTTGCAAAGTCTTTATTAAGAAATTACTTACCAATTCTCTACTTGTGCGCCTCTTCAGAAACGGCGACTGGGCGACAATCCATTGTGCGGCGCTCAATTTCTCCTCTCTGCCTTCTATAGGAGATAGCCAGGGAGGAGAAATCGAGCGCCAGACAATTACTGGTCCTTTAAGGTATGAAGATCCAAATTACAGAAAGACCAATTATCTGGAAAACTCCAAGTCCTGAGCATTCTGGATAACAGGACCCATAGCTGTATAATAAACATAAATAAAACTCACTGGCTGTCTTTTTGCAGTGACTTCTCCATAGCATGTTGGAGACTATGGGCATTTTATTAGTGAAAATTGGTGAAAACTTTTGCTGATCATTAGTGCCTCTTCAGTATTATCAGTATTATTCTATACTTTAGCAGCACAGTGGAAGCTTATAAATATTAGGGCTCATAATTCAGCTCAAAGGGGTAATTTACTACATGCAAGGCAGGGTTCAAAGTGCAAATACTATGTATTTGCACTTTTTGCCCTGCTTTCCACATCAATGAAGGGCCATAGGCAGGAGCGCAGTGCTGTATTTATGAGGGATAGGTGGGGGGAAATCACATAGGCACCCCCACCCCTTACCATAGTGCTGTAGCCCTGCCTTCTTTACAACAACTTTACTTTATAAATGATTTACAGTTTAGTATTTATATAAAATGTCTACTCATAGATAATTGTCTTTAGAATTAATGCTACAACTCAAATGTGTCAATTTTAAAAATGTCTTTGATGTTCAAAAATAATGGCTTTAAACTAGCCTCTTGTATGAGGTCTACACTCACTTGCCCTTGACCTATTGTTGCATTCACAGCTGAAAGATGGTGCTTAGCCGCCATAAACTAAGGCAGCCAAAGAGCATCTACATGTTTTGTGTGACCTTCTTAGATATTTGTTGGTGTGTAATTCAGCAACCAGGACTGGTAAGTGGAAAGTAATGTGTATATGTACTTCCCATGCATGAGTGGGATTCCTCTCATGTTTTTTTTCACTTTCTAAAAACATACAGCCAGGCTCATTCAGAGTCAGACGGGGGCATACGAGACCTACCAAGACTACTACACCTGGGAACCACACACCCCTTGCTTGCTCCCCCACCACCAACCCATTCCCCCCATACACCGTATACTTAACTTTGCTGAGATTGAGGAGGGCAGCAAGGGAGCAAATTTATTACAGGTGGGGACTGGGTCTGGGTTTGAGGGGCCCACCAGTTTTTTCCCCCGGTGTCCGTGTCCCACCAACTCAGTTTGACCCTGGATTTATTGTCTCTTAAAACTGACTACAATATGGGTCAATGTGATAAAAATGCACCAGTTTTATATTCTGGTAAATTCTGTTTAAGCCTTACATGTCTTTTGAGTTCAATTACCAGTTAGAAAGAAGGTGGTTAAAATGTTAATCCATTGATAGCAATGCAAACCATTTTCCATAAGAGGAAAGGAGACATTTGCTAGAAAGATTCTGAAGGCTGATGAATACAGGAAATATGGAATAAATACGATAGATATATATATCTTCTTACATGTACATGTACAAACTAGTGATGGGCGAATTTGCGCCGTTTCGCTTCGCCGAAAAATTCGCAAATTTCGTGCGAAATTCGCGAAACGGCGAAAAATTCGCGAAAAAAAAAATTTGACGCCGGCGAATTTTTTGACTCGAATTTTTGCGGGCGATTCGCGAATTTATTCGCTGGCGGCGAAACGCGCAAATTCGCCGCGAATTCGCACCTGGCGAATAAATTCGCCCATCACTAGTACAAACATGTAATATGAATTATCATCTATTATTAAAGAGGAGTCATTTGGGGTAATTCCCCTGCCCTTGTCAGAATCACATTAATGAATGGCCTAATCTGGTTCTGAGTTTGTTTATCTCTTTATCTGTCAAAAAGAAAGATTAGCTCATTGGGAAATAAAATTCACAGATGCTGTATTTTATCTTAAAATAAACTTCACCATTCATGTTTAAACAACAGGGAAAATCTGGCTCAAGTAAATAAGGAGGAGGTTATAGTTAAGGAAGATAAATGCACTGATAAAAATGTGTTAGTTTTAACATGTATTATAAACATATAATAGTATAAAATAGTATTAACATGTATTTACGTGTTCCTTTTTGATTATTAATGCAATGGATAAGTACTGTATATCATTTTAAGCATAAAATTAATACAAAAGTGTAAGTAAAATCTATATTTGTTTGTATATAGGGCGAGCAAATTACTCAGTGATTTACATTAACTTATATGACAATCTACGGTTTAATCAGATGTTTGCATTCAAATATTCAAATAGGGGACCAGTAAATGCCACTTGCTTAATAGATGCTATAGATTCTAGAGCTGGTGCAAACTTTGGGACATTACTTCATTACCCCATTGATGTCTCTCTCTCTCTCCGACATATAGCACATCCTAAGGCACGGTGTTGGGAGAGCTTTGTACTGACAGGGGTAAGTTAATTTTGATAATAGCAGGCTTGGCTTGAATACGTAGGCTGTTGTCTATCCTCCGAAGATTTATTTTTAGAAAACTGAAGGAAATCATCTGTCTGGCTCAGAATAAATCTTTGGTGATGCTTGGAGGTGCTTTAAATATATACAAACAGTTATCCGAATCCAATTTAGAGTTATCAAGTCTACCAATGACTGCTGAGTAGTGCAGCCTCTCTGCTGCTTGACTTGGACCAGAGCACAATACATGGACAAAATATTGGTATAGAATAGCATTGGCCATGAATTGGTTGGAGGGCACAAGGCTTATTGGAACTAATGGCTTAATGGAACTAATGCATCAAGGTGGAAATTCATGCGTCAGAAAGAAGCGAGTTTATAGGTGAATTAGAGGGAATATTTTGTATGAGATCTGTAAGACTGCAGTCTTAATGCAGTCATTTTGGCATTCTGTTATCATAATCACTAATAGTTGGTGGATATTACCTAGTGAATATGTGCCCTGGTTGCAATAATAGACCCATATGTATCTTGGTGCCTGGTAAGCTTTAGATTTTATATGCAGGAAAAATGCATAGAAATTATACATAATGGATGCTCAAGACCTGGGGTTTTCTAGATAAAAGGTCTTTCTGTAATTTGGATCTTCATAATGTGTCTACCAGAAAATCATATAAACATTAAATAAACCAAATAGGCTGGTTTTGCTTCCAATAAAGATCAATTATATCTTAGTTTGGATAAAGTTAGAGGTACTGTTTTATTATTACAGAGAAAAAGGAATTACTTTAAAAAAAATTTTGATTTTTAGATTATAATGGAGTCACTGGGCAGATTCCCTAAAGGGCGAAGTGACTAACGCTAGCGAAAATTCGCCAGTGTGATGTCATTTCATAGTTACGCCAATTCCCTAACGGGTGCAGGCATCACCTTGCTAGCGAAGGAGATAGACGCTAGCGTCTAACAACAGGCAAATTCAGTAACTCCGCAAATTCAGTAAGATGCGGATTTTACTGAACGTTACCTCTTGCGCCAGACTTGCCTTTGTCAACTCAGACCAGGCGAAGTGCAATGGAGTGGATAGGACTTCCTAAATTTCTCAAAGTCCGGGTTCCCCCATTCATTTATTTTATTAAGGTTCCCTGGACTCGTGTAATGTAATGTATTTGCTGCAACATATACGTCCATTCAACGTTCACTTCCCGCCGTATGCAAATTAGCCAGTGCTAGCGCAACTTCGCTTTGCTTGCCGATGTAACGAGACCGTAACTTCGCCAGTGTTCAGTGCCCTGGACACAACTTCACACTTTAGAGGATTGGCGTAGTCGGATCCAAATTTCTGAATTTGTATGAGCTTTCTATTTGCATCTCCAACATATAGCGCTAAGTAGCAATGCTCTTCCCCAGTAGAGTTCCCCATGATACACTTATATTCTAGTTTGTCCCATCACTCATTTGCTAAGTGCCAGCAACAGATCTGTACATCGATTATTCTGAATCAATACACTGCTCAAATACATTCAGAAGTCACAGACAACATATAATGATAACATGCATACAAAATAAAGGGCAGGTTTGTCAGAGATTGATTTTTAGTGATTTGTAAAGACCAGTAACAGCCTACTCGCCTGCTTCAAGTATTACAGTGACCTCAGCGATGTGGAATTGAAAGAATTTTATGAAATTGAAAAAGAAAGCCCAGATTTCCTCTTTCCCAAATCCACCTGCAGAACTATATAAAAAAACCTCCTATAGAGCTCTTTGCATGAGATATGTGTAGGGATAGAAGCACATTTTCAAGTCAAGTGCATACTGATTTTGAGGGTATCACTAAAAGATGTCTGTTTATGTTTAGGTGGTTAAATCTGAACTTAAGTGCAGTTACAGCAAGATGAAAAAAATCTACTTTTTAACCCCAGACCTCGGTGGAAAAATGTAAATGAGTTTTGAGATTGAGCAGTGTGATGCAGTATCCTGCTACATGTATAGTGATTGAAGTTGTAATTAGTAATGCCTTTGTACTGACCAAGTCATGACAAATCAACATGTACAGCTACATGTTTCAGGTAGAACATCCTTACTCAAAAACGTCTCCAAATCCAATTTTTTCTGATTATTTAATTTTAAAAAGTCTGAAGTCTAGAATCCAAAATTTTACCTTATTTATTATTTAAATTTAATTTAATTGGATTGGGGGAAAACTCGATAAAATAGAGCAAAAACCTGAATTGTATGATTGTTTCTAAATTTTTTTCCCGAATCACTCGTTTTTTTCAGGCTCTTTCTCGGAAAGCCTGAATTTTTCGGATTTATGCCTGAAAAGCATGAAATAGTAGGATTTTTGGGCTACTTCCAGCACAGACCACAGAAACTTCGAAATAGGATAGGAACCTCCCAATTGACTTAAATGCAACCTTGGCTGGTCTGAGATGGCGGATTTTCGTATTCTGACTTTTTGCAGCCTAGGGGTATAATAAATCTATTTATATATATATTTAGCATTTGGATTTAATAAATAACCCCCTCAGTTCCCCCATTCATTTCCTAACATATGGCACATCAACTATACACTTGGCTCATGTGTAGGGCATTATAAAAACTCTATTTTATTTTATTAAGGCTCCCTGGACTTGTGTAATGTAATGTATTTGCTGCAACATATACGTCCATTCAACTTTCACTACCCACCGTATGCAAATTAGCCAGCGCTAGTGATTTTTTCTGAATTTTTTCCCGAATCACTCGTTTTTTTCAGGCTCTTTCACGGAAAGCCTGAATTTTTCGGATTTATGCCTGAAAAGCATGAAATAGTAGGATTTTTGGGATACTTCCAGCACAGACAACTTCGAAATAGGATAGGAACCTCCCAATTGACTTTATTCTGGTCTGAGATGGCGGATTTTCGGATTCTGACTATTTGCAGCCTAGGGGTATAATAAATTTATATATATATATATATATATATATATATATATATATATATATATATATATATATATATATATTATTAGCATTTGGCTTTAAGAAATAACCCCCACAGTGTTGTTGATATTCTTTATATCACTGCTCTAAAGGGAGTTCTCTATAATAGGAGAAATATGAAACATAATA
Organism: Xenopus laevis; assembly: GCF_017654675.1. Classification (NCBI taxonomy): domain Eukaryota; kingdom Metazoa; phylum Chordata; class Amphibia; order Anura; family Pipidae; genus Xenopus; species Xenopus laevis. Next base: position 75,516,910 of record NC_054384.1, read on the forward strand.
AAGAAAGAGTGACCAAATCCATGGTAGCTTGAAATACCTTTTTAAAACATATATTTGTTATGAAATTGCACTTCAACATGTGGTCTGCATATTTTTTTCCCCTGAGTTGAACATATGGTTAGACAATTGCATGGAAACAATTTGCATGTCAGGCAAAGGGTTTAATTATGTCCTCATACTCTAATGTCAGCGGAGGTGGTACCAATACTGGCTTTATGCGTACCTCAGATGCGATTTTTGCATGTTAGAAAAATGCCAGATGTACTTGTTGATCCACCTGAAGAAACACCTACAGAACTCCCTGAGTTTTTCCAAGTAATATATAAGGAAATAAGCAATTAATGCAACATACCTCAATCAACTGCCAATTATTAATCTGGACTAGTTTCGCAGGAAACCACCCATCAAGCTAAAAACAAAACTTCACTTTTTCACCTGGGATGTTTTATATAGTATAAGACTGTGCTGCTTTTATTCAGCATGGAAAACATTAACTGGGGTTTTAAAAAGGAAAATACAAAAGACTGCATTATTTAAATAAACAGCTAAGAATATTCTGTGTCACCATAACACTTGTCAGAATTTTCATTGAAGTCTTAGATCACATTACTGCATAATAACTGATTTTAAGTGAATGTTCTTAGTTCCTTTTGTTCACTTTATCTTTTCAGTCCTTAAAGGATTATAGACAAGATCATTTTAGACTAAAACAGATCCTGATTTGACCTTTATTAAAGATAACACTAAGCATCTCAAAGTTCCTAAGCGCCTTTGCTGCCTTCTAAAAAGTACAAGCCAAGAACATTCCTTGTGCCAGGTTCACACATATTTTTTTGTTTTGTGGGGATAGAGATATGATTGATAGTGATGGGTGAATAAATTTGCCAGACACTAATTTGCGGCAACAATTCGGTGGCGAAGAATCTGCCGCGTCAAAAGAACTGCAATTTGATGAATTATCTAGACCTAATATTGTCTGTGGTGGCATTCAAGATTCACATAATAGCACAGGCATTTATCTAAATATTTTCACAAAACTAAGGGGCAGATTTATCAAGGGTCGAATTCCGAAGTATAAAAAACTTCGAAATTCGACCATCGAATGGCATTACTTCGATATTCGAAGTCTAAGGTTTTTTTTTATTGAATTTGGCCATATTCAGTCAAAGTAAAATCGTTCGATCGTACGATGAAATCCTTCGAATCAAACAATTTAATCGATTAAACGATTTTACTTTGACTTCTAAAAACTTCTAGTTTTCTAGGAGGTCCCCATAGGCTAACATAGCAATTCGGTAGGTTTAAGGTGGCGAACTGTCGAAGTCTAACTTTTTTAAAGAGACAGTACTTCGATTTTCGAAGTCCAACTTTTTTTACTTCGAATCGAAGTCGAATTTAGGCCTATTTGATGGTTGAAGTACCCAAAAATTAGTTCGAAATTCGAAGTTTTCAAATTCGAAAATTCACTTCGACCCTTAGTAAGTGTGATTCACTAACTGGCGAAAAGTCACCAGCGACCGCTTCACACACATCGCTACACTTCACCAGGTGAAAATATGCTCAGACAATGCTAATTCACTAAAGTGCGGAGTTTCATCCCGGGCACAGAATGATGGCGACTTTCGCTAGCGGTACTTCGGCAATGCCAGTGATTCAAAGCAAAGTGTTCATTTCTGCTGGGCGTACATTTGCTAGAGGTCTTGCGCTCAGGTTAATTTGCATACGGCGGGAAATTTAAAGTTGAATGGACATCTTTATGTTATATGTTGCAGCAAATACATTACATTTCCACTGTTAATTACACATGTCCAGGGAACCTTAATAAAGACAATAAAGTTTTTATAATAACCTACTGAGGCCACTGTATAGTTAGGGGCAGATTCACTAAGGGTCGAATTTCAAAGTAAAAAATACTTCGAAATTCGACCCTCGAATTGAAATCCTTCGACTTCGAATATCGAAGTCGAAGGATTTAGCGCTAAACGTTCGTTCGATCGATCGAAGGATTTTAATCCAACGATCGAAGGAAAATCCTTCGATCAAAAAAAGTTTAGCAAGCCTATGGGGACCTTCCCCATAGGCTAACATTGACTTCGGTAGGTTTTATCTGCCGAAGTAGGGGGTCGAAGTTTTTTTTAAAGGGAAAGTACTTCGACTATCGAATGGTCGAATAGTCGAACGATTTTTCGTTCGAATCGAAGTCGAAGGTCGTAGTCGAAGGTCGAAGTAGCCCATTCGATGGTCGAAGTACCCAAAAAATACTTCGAAATTCGAAGTATTTTTCATTCGAATCCTTCACTCGAGCTTAGTGAATCGGCCCCTTAATGTTCCATATGTTAGAAAATGTATGGGGGAAACCAGTTATCTTAAAACTGCTGCAGGCTATCACTCTGAAATATCTCTTTCGCTAGAGAATTGGCGCAAGTGCCCGTTCGTAAATTTGCAAAGTCCCTGTGGGCGGTAACGCTGGCGTATTGTCGTCAGCGTTTGCCACCTCGCCCTTTAGTGAATCTGCCCCTAATACAGTTACTAATTTCTATGTGAAGCTTTAGCATAAACATTTAGCCAATCATAGCTTTATTAATTTTTCACCGCAGTCACTGAATATGGCCTAAATGAAAAATGTACCTTTATCACTGACATCAATATTCCTTATAGATTACGTTATCAAGATGGAAATTGTAAAAGTAGCAAAGGCTACTTTAGTTGATTTGTATGATTTTTTTTGTTCCAGCAAGGGCCAAGAGATTATTGTGTTTGCATCCACTGTGACCACTATTGATGTGCCATGATGTGATGTGCCATGTCCACAAATTATCATACAGTTTGATAAGTGTGGGAAACATTAAGGCGGCTATTGATGAAGCCTCCGATTTTTCTGGTTAAGTTTTAAAGGGGAAAAATGTTGACTTTCTAGTGGAAAAAAAACCTTGAATTTTTCAAGATTTATTATTACCAAAGCTGCTATAAAAATCGGAGTCTGAAAATATTCCAGCTTAAGCCTGTCGAAGTCACGCAAAAGTCAATGTCATATGGTCCCTTTAAAAATTTAAAGATTTTTTTGCCCCCATCATTCGCAATAGTTTTGGACTGTTTGAGCAGGTTTTTGTTCGATAATCAGATAAATTTGAGTTTTACGCGGCAATTCAAGAAAGTCAAGTTTAACAGTCAACAATTCGGAAAAGTCACATGATTCTAATTGTTGTACGATTTTGTCCAGACTTTTCCCACATGGACAATTCTTTATCCGAATTGTTAGTAAATTAAGCCAGATCGTGGTTGGGAGTTAGGTCAAATTTGTTTTAATAAAAAAATAAGAAAAATATAAGTTTTAGTAAATATGCCCCTAAATATCCTCTGTCTGAACAACAAATGTGTCACGTATGGCTCCCTAAATTCAGAACAAGTGCTAGGCTCCCTGATTTTACAAACATAGAGAGTAGTGCTACACAATCCGGCTGTGCCGGCTGTGACTCTGTCTGCCCAGATCCAGTTCCAATTCCAATACAAATTTCAGCAGCACTCCGGTATAGTGAAAAATAATTTATTTGTGCAAGTGAAGCAATGTTTTGGGCATAACCAGCCCTTTATCAAGCTTCACTTGCTTTAATAAATTATTTTTCACTTGCACAAATAAATTATTTTTCACTATATGCTGAAATTTGTATTGGAATTAGGCTCCCTGGTTTTGGCTCAATCTTCTGCATTTAGCAGCCGCCTTTTGCTTCGGGAAGAGCCCTCAGCTACTCAGATGCTGCCAGGTCTTAAACTTGAGATGAGCCAAGCAAATGTTTTGAACAGGCAAAGGGGCACGTATGTTAACAAGGTTGGACTGAAGGCAACAGCAGTTCACGGAGTAGACAATAAGCGTGGTCGGGCAGGCTGGGTTCCGTACAGGCGGAGTTCAAGCAGGGTCAGACAGGCAGTGGTCGGTACTGGCAGAGTTCAGAAAGGTTGGACAGGCCAGGGTCGTTGCAGGCAGCGTTCAAGAGTAGTCAGGCAGGCACGGGTCAATATCGGTCTGTGCAGAATAGTCAGTCAGGCAAAGGGTCAAGATCGGCAGAGTTCAGAATAGTCAGACAGGCAGGGAGCAAAACCGGAATATAACACAGACAGAATCACACCCAGATATTAATCAGATAAGACCTAACAATGGGCAAGGATCACAAGCCCAAAACCCCTTTAAATACTTCAAATTTGCATCACAAACAGAATGACATTGTGTGCATGGCACGTGAAACCCAGAAATGCACACTAGACTGCCAGGGTATGCTACAATATGGGTTTTTACCTTTTTAAATCAATTTTACCTTTTTTTATCAATAGTGGGACTCAAGCCCTAATGTTTTTTCACATTCTGTACCCTTGTTCACTTTGTACCTTTGTTTGGTTTATATACTTGTATGCAGGGAGGGTCTGTTGTGATGTCATGTTTGACCTGCAACCTTTCTTGTTCCTCTTCCTGTGTGTGTTCTCTTTATTGAAGTTCCTGTTGCAGACATGTTATGCTGAAGTGTTTATACTGAGTTCTATAAAGCAGACAAGTTACTGTTCACACAGCAGTTGGTGTGTCTGTCCTCACTTACAGAGAAGCTGCACATGCAGTTCAGATCAGCTCTCTGCTAAGATGAGTAATGGCTGTCCGTATGGACAATAATTTGTGTGACTGCAAACTGATTACATGGGAATAAAATGTATTCTGCGCCACTTACCTTACTGGGTTTTTGAGAAGTGCTCTTTAATTTTCATATGATCTTTGTATCCTTAGTTCGGAGTGATAAAAATAAGTGATTAGGAAAAAGTTGAAAATAATGTATGAAGGCAATTTATAGCTATCCTTTTAGAAAAATCCTAGCTTACTTCCTTACCCATTTTTGCATTGGAATACCTTTTCATAAAAATACCATATATTTATGTGCCACATAAAGCTGCTATGTTACTGATGTTAGTGTTTGTGTTTGTTTCTAAACCACAATTCTGCTGAAGTCCTTGTGATAGGTCTTTTTAGAGGATAGAGTCACACTGGCTCAGCTGCCTTATCTCATATTTACAAAGTCCTCTTCACTAAAAGGACCACAGAGGTAAAACAGCTGTCAATAGATTTGATTTTCCAAGCATCTGTAACAAGCAAACAAGTCTGACATTTCGTTGTCTAGCACAAATGTTCAAATCTAAAAAATGAAAATTTGATTTATTTGAAAGCAAGCAACTGTTTTAGACTTGCCTTTCCGTAATGACCACTATTTTTCACAGTAAAGGAACTATATTTCTAAATATCTTATTTTGTTTGAAAGGCTATTTCATTCCCATTACATAGAAAGGCTAAGGGAACAAATCAGTTATAGACTGAAAGTACATTTTGAAAATGAGTTGGAGTAATGTCCTGTAGTCTAATCAGTCAATCCGATTTCACATTTATGGTTGTATCCGATCTTTCGACTTAAAAAACCTTTCAAACTGATTTGGATCAAATCCGCCATACAATTAAAGGTACACCTACATGGCATGGCCCACCTAGATCTGTCATTGAATATGACTATGAAGATTTTCATTCATCCAGGTCATGGTATATCTAGTATAGTTAAATCTAAAAACAACTGGACTTGCTGAGTAATCAATGAAGACATTTTACTACTCATCTGAGCAGCTTCTTCAGTTCAACTGACTGGTGTGGGAAGTTCTTGGCATATCAACTCTTCCACTAATCCAATCACAATGGCACATTGTAACTCTTCAAATAGGTGACATTTGAAGAAATTCACAGAGTTGTTGATTCTGTGTAGTTACTGTGATAGGATTATCCAATGTGTCATGCAACTCTTAGAAACAGGTGTTACTTGTGAGAGTTGCATGAATGCATGAGTGAAGTGTTCTGAATCTGCCGGGTTACAGATGTTAGAACAGCATTGTATGTAGCAGACAGGTGGTTTCGAAGGCCCCCGCCTCTTTTCAGGGATGGTTTCTCCACCTTGACATGAATCGCCTCTTTCACGCCTCATTTAAACCAGCAATCTTCTTTATCCATGATTTGGACCTTGCTATCTTCAAAGGAGTGTCCCTTGTCTTTTAGGTGTAGAAAGACAGCTGAGATTACCCTGTAGAGTTCGCCTTCCTATGCTGAGCCATTCGCTTGGAGAGCAGTTGTTTTGTCTCCCCAATGTATAGATCTGTGCATTCCTCGCTACACTGGCCTCTGTATACCACATTGCTTTGTTTTTCTTTTGGTGTTGCATCCCACCAGTTGAACTGAAGAAGCTGCTCGGATGAGTAGTGAAACGTCTTCATTGATTGCTCAGCAAGTCCAGTTGTTTTTAAATTTACCTATACTAGATATGTCATTGAATAATTTTAATTTTTGCTTTTTGGTCAGTGGACTCCAACCTTCTCTTTAAGCAATCATATGGTTGGTCACAAGTTCATGCATTGGTGCAAATGAGCCCTTTGCTAGTAAATAAGCCCCAATTGGACTCATTTCCTATGGACACATGTACAAGTACTGGAATGCCAATGACAGCAAAAACCTGTAGGGCCTATACACAGCATTGTTAATGGTACCTATGAAAGAGGCAAATAGAATTGCCAACACAATCACTACAAATCAGCCATTGGGGAAATGGTTAAGACAATGGTCATGAAGTGAGAGTAGAATCAGTAGAATGGCAGATATTGCTGCTACCACCTGTAGTAGTATTAAGCAAGGTTCCTATTACCAATACTACTACTACTTTTGTAGAAACTATCCTAACTTGTTGATCCAGAGACAAGCACAAAACAAAACAAAATTGAAAAAAAGGGAGAGTAAGTCCAGCCTGACTCCAAAAGGGCAATTTTAGCAAGTTCTGGATCAACTTTGGGAAAATTTCCCTAACCTTGTATGTTCTCACTTGCTAAAAAGCCATCCAACCATTTTTTTTAATCAAATGGGTGTGCTATTACAACTGCTTCAGGAAGAAAGCATTCTACCAACTTGATAAAAAAAAATCATGATAAACCACTTTTCCTAGTATGCTAGAAAGCTACATTGTGGCTGATGTAGCACTTGTAAGGATATCATTCTTGTATCTGTATTCAAGTATGGGATACATATTTTGGAGAACTAAAGGGTGTTAATTTTAGGAAAAGTAATTCAAACACAAACAACCTCATGAAATGGGAGTTTTACTATTTATTCCATTACCTAGTTATAGGTTCATCTTCCTATATCCATTCTATACATGGCTTTTAACACGTTTTATCTCTGTACTGATTCCGCAGTGTCCGACACAAAGAGGCCTATTTATTAAAAGTAGAATTTTTGTGGTTTTAGAAGTTTTTTTGAAACTACAATGACGCTCTATTCCAGTCATTACAGATGTCATGGAATTTATTAAAAGATCCAATTCTTAAAAGTACGATTGGAAAAAAATGCTGAACGATGCACTAAAAAATATGACCTCTAAAAGTTTTTCGGATAATTACTAGTGAAACAAAAATCTGAAGTCTGAATTGATTAAAAATAGTCCAATAGGATCAGCGCAGCTCCTATTGAATTCTATGGGACTTCAACAGCTTTTACTTGGCACAGTATTTTATTGATTTTATTTTAGTTTTTCTTGATCTTACACTTAATAAATATCAATTTTTTCAAATTTAAAAGAACTACAGAAATAAATAAAGAAATGTGATCGTTAGTAATTAGACCCTAAAGATCTGCAGTATTCTCAAGAAATTCTCCTAAACGCCTAAACAGAATTGTTCCAGGAAAATGTGTGGCGACTTCCCCCAAAGCTACAGTATTTCCAGAGTACTACTATAATAATAGTATTTGATTCCCAAGAGTTCCCTTTTCAGTTCACTTACATTTACAGCTTCCGATTTGATAAACAGTGAAAGATTAATTACATTAATTACATTATTTCAGAGAGAGCATCACAGGTCCTTCAAAGCAGTAGGCAAGTGGCATATCAGACAAACTGAAGCGCAGTGAGAGAAACTGGTACTACGGACATTGTGACATTTAGGGGCACATTTACTAAGGGTCGAATACTGAGGGTTAATTAAGCCTCGATATTCGACCGTCGAAGTAAAATCCTTCGACTTTGAATATCGAAGTTGAAGGATTTACCGCAAATCGAACAATCGAAGGAAAAATCGTTCGATCGAACAATTTCGAAGGATTTTAATCAAAAAAGCTTACAAACCTTATGGGGAAGGTCCCCATAGGCTAACATTGATGCTTGGTAGGTTTAAAGTGGAGAAGTAGGTAGTCGAAGTTTTCTTTAAAGAGACAGTACTTTGACTATCGAATGGTCGAACGATTTTTAGTCGTAGTTGAAGAAGCCTATTTGATGGTCGAAGTACCCAAAAAAATACTTCGAAATTCGAAGTTCTTTTCATTCTAATCCTTCACTCAAGCTTAGTAAATGTGCCCCTTACTGTATGTAACCATTGACAAATGATGGTGTTAATATGTCCATCATAACAGCTTCTTTTTTCTTTAATTTTTGTAGAACGTGTCTTAAAAAGCATCTTGCTGTTCTATATATCAATCATGTCCTGCTTTTCCATAGAGTGAGCCATAAAGCAGAATTACAGTGCACAACATCTGTCAATAACATTTTATATCATGAGTTCTCAGCTATCTATGTGCTTACAAATCACATGTAATGGGACAGATTTAGCAAACAGCAGAGAATCGTAACATATTTTTGTATTGTTTGGTTAATGGAAAGCATAAGCAGATGAGTCTATGGAGCTATTTTATAAGTCAACAGTTGCTGTTGCAGTCAAGGTGTGAAAACACTGATTCAGTACAAACCATAATGATTTGTGCATACTAAATTACTGCACAAATTGCTTTTGTTTGTTTTGAGGGGAATGTGTATTGAATGGGTGATTCAATTCTGGCCACTCATTTGTTGTCTGTAGATAATAAGGAAAGAGCACGAAGGTGATCCCATCTATTTAGTGCAATGCAAAAAGACCAATAGAAGATCACTGGCAATGTAATTGTTTTATAGGAGCCCTCTTTAATTATACTCGTACAATATTCTTCCATAATGTAATTACTGCAGATTCATGTTTAGCTACTATACATTCAAACTGCCTGATAACCTCTTGCAGCTTTTGTCACAGTGCAATGTTGCCCAATGTTCATCAAATTAAGTGTAAATGATGGTTGTGGATATATATATATATATATATATATATATATATATATATATATATATATATATATATATATCATCATGGATTAAAGAACTGTATTTTTTCTTTTAGTTTTTAGTTTTGCAATTTCAGTAATTAGCATTAGAAGATTACAACATAGACACCATGCACAGTTGTTCTAGATAGTGTCAATTGTATTTAGCTTGACAGATAGTCATTACTCCAGTCTGCATCAAGTGATTTAGGAAGACCAATTTCATTAACCACAACATGTATGCCAGTGGAAATCCTAGATTTGACATCCTAGATTCCATGATTACATGGAGTGGTACAGTTCTATGTAAGATCATTATACTTTTTCTTGCAAAACATGGTATATTTATTCAGTAGCTTAAAACACAATATCAGCAAATGGCACTAACACTTCAATGCACCATGCAAACCTAAGTACATTGATTATAATATGCAAATGTTGCCCTTTTAAGTACAAAAGGGTTTATAATATGAAATGGGCATACAGAAAGAAAAAAAAAAAAAAATGAACTTATTGATTAATATTCAATGAATGAACACCATTTGTATTCACATTTATCTCATGGGGTAATTGGGTAAATGATGTGTTGAGAGTGTTGTATAAGAGCCAGTGTTTCCGAATGGTTTGCTGTGATCTCAATAACAGTTTAACACTATGGGGCAGATTTATCAAAGGTCGAGGTGAATTTTCAAATTTTAAAAAATTCAAATTTTGAGCTATTTTTGTGTACCTCAACTAGGGAATAGTCCAAATTCGATTCGAATTTTAAAAATATTACACAATTTGGATATCGAATTTTATCTTGTACTGTCTTTAACTTTGATCATTCACCATCGAAAACCTGCCAAATTGCTGTTTTAGCCCATGGGGGACCTCCTAGAGTCAAGTGGTGGACTTTCAAAAATTAAAGGTTTTTTGGGAAAACTTTGATTCAAATTTGATCGAATGCGCTATTACTTTTATTCGTACGATTCAATTTTGGCTGAATATGGACCTATTAGATCAAAAACAGACCTATTTGGCCAAAAAAAAACTTCGACTCAATTTTGCTTGGTCTTTTTGAATTCAAATTTGAAGTTTTTCAAATTCAAAATTCGACCCTTGATAAATATGCCCCTATGTATTGTGGAGTAACTTAATTACAATGTAATTCTCCTACCACACACCTGTAGTTCACCAATCCTGCAATTGGTGGTGCGTTCCTTCCGTTGACCTGGCAGGGTCCCTTAGCAACCAATGTGTATAAGAAATGGATCCGCACACACGCTGATTAATGCCTGATGAAGGGTGGGTGTTCCCCCCAAAACGTTGATGTTTGGTGGCTGAATAAAAGGGGATATTCCCTGACTGCATTAATCAGCGTGTGTGTGGATCCGTTTCTTATACACCTATGTATTGTGGAGCTGTAAGCAATATTTGGTGACATTGTGTAAGGACTGATACTCTAATATAGTATACACACTTGCATAAGCATCTTCATTTGCTTCTGTGCATATGGATTTATGTACTGTACTTATAGCTTACTAAACACAGATATATATGGATCTATTTTTATTTTTGCATATGGATTCATAAATTGACATCGCCAGTGTCTATTCATTATTTCCTCTTCTTCATTCCATCGTTCCATAGGTGTCCCATTCTAGCCCCTCTTTAAATGCATTGATCAGTGGTAATACTGGACATACATAGTGATTACATACTACATATGCTGGGTCCTGTTCTTAAAAGAGAAGTAAAGGTATAATCACTGGGGGGGGGTACCACATGTTTGGAACCCTACAAGTGATTATAATCACATAATTTCTGTTTGCTGAAAATTGCACCCGTGCAGGGTACTTCTGTAGGTGCACCATGAAGCTTAAATAATTTAAATGGCCCCAGGCCAATGTGCATGCACAGTAAAGTGGCATTCTGAGACACATCACCAAATGTACTGCAGTACTAGTACCAGCAGTAAAGAAAGGTAAGTCCCTTCATCTTTGTTTGGGGGACGCTGACAGTTATAGGGCTCCAGCTACAGGGTGTATTATGTATTGAACATGGCTGGAAAATGTCATGGTGGAATTATTCACTTACTATGGAATATAAACTGGAACCATTTCAACTGCACTTTTATTTTAGAGCCACGCAGCCCTCGTTTTTTTTATAAGTAGGTTAATTACATTTAAATTAACTGAATGCATCAGAGAGATCATGAAAACGTAGCCAGTTTTAAAGCCCCACAGGGAAGAGCTGGTATCTATTGTGTTTTCTATAATTGTTTCTTGTGCAGCCTTTTGAGAACAATATTAAAATCAGATATCTTAGTTCAGATATTTTTAGAAGTTCCCTGTCCAATTGCAATCTTCAGTATTCTAATCATGCATCTAATAATTTATTTTGTGTGTTTTTAAAAGAGGGGTTATAATTAAATTGCATCTTTATATTGGCAATGCTGTTACAATATAAAATAGAGTTGATCTGGCTGTGCAGTACAAAGAAAAGAACGATTTCCCAATATCCAGAATTGCAAGTAGTTTCTTGATGTTTATTCATTTAAAATTAGTTAAGGGTTATCCTTTTTTTATGGATGGCAATGATATATATTTATAAATGCTCTTCAGATTCATATCATGGATTCAGATAATTGCAGCTGTAGAAATGGCATATAGGGATGTGGGAGGTATATTTTATCTTTGCACACTCCCTGGACCCCTGTTTTACTAGTAATGTAGTATCTGTTTAAGTGCATGTATTTACAAAAAAGTTTTTTTTTGTTACAAAGTTATGGTCATGAAATTGATAAGCCACGCACCATTTCAAGGTAAACCCCCATATGGTGGACCTATCTATTTACTTCTGACACCTCCCTGCTGTCACGATCGGCATCTTGAATCCAGAACTAGTGTTAGGCTCCTGGTCTCAGCTCAGTCTTCCGCCTGTAGCAGCCGCCTTTTGCCTCAGGAGGAGCCCTCAGCTACTCAAATGCTGCCAGGTCTTAATATGCATAGCAAAGCCCCCTTAAATGTTCAAAATTGCGCCAAAGCACAATGACATCATGACGTTCCGGCATGTAAATCCTGGAAGTGAGCGCCACACGCTATAGGAGAACCAGGCACCAAGGGGAAAGGATCATCGCAGTAGGTGTCCCCGCTGGTCTACTAGACCACCAGGGTGAGTCCTAACACCTGCAAGGTATAATTTCTTAGAAAAAGTGTCTCCTGACCTGAGCATTGGTTTAAATGATAGTGCTTGATACTCCCCTTTAGTGATGGGCAAATTTGGAAATGGAGAATTTCCAGAAAAATTTGCGAAACGGCTCCGGCGTCTGGCTTTTAACGCCGTTGTCCATTTTTTTTGACGCCGACGAATTTTCACCGGTGAATTTTCACGCCTGGCGAATAAATTCGACCATCACTACACCCCTTTCATTAGCTTTTCTAAGGAGAGAGACTACCAATGTTATGATCATAACTTTATCACTAAAACCCCCTGTTTTTATAAATACATTTATTTGCATAGATAATAAATTACTAGTGAAACAGGGGACCTTCAGCTCCTTCTAGCCCTTCTCACCCAAACCATGTTGGTTTCTTTTCTATGCTGTTCTCCAAGTCCTATCTCCTCAGAAGCCATGTTTCAGTTTCTTGCGCTGATGAGACTGTAACAGATTGAAACTGGCTGTCAAGTTTGGATATATGTCTCTGAATCAGTTATATCTGTGCTTATAAAATAGTTGGATGCATAATTGGCTCAGAAACACAAAGTAGTTAAGGTGGTTCTTTTTTCATGTATTTTATTTATGCCTTGGAATAAGTATTCAGACCCTTTTTCCAATTTTACTGTATAATAAATTCGACACTGATTTTTTTTTTTTTGCCGAAGAATTAGAATAATGGATTCATATTTTAATATGATATTGTCTTCTGCTAAAATGACGATAAATATAAATAAATAAAGAAAAATGCATGGAGCCACCTTTTCCGGCAATAGCAGCTATACCATAAATCTTTTTGAATAAATATGTAATAGCTTTTCACACTGTTTAAAACCGTTTCAGCCCATTTTTCCAGACAGATTTGCTCACGGTTGTTCAGGTTAGTCATATGATTTTTACATTCCTCAATTTTCAAATATATTCTACACTGAATTAAGAAAAGCTCTTTAACTGAAGCATTGTATTCTGTGTCACTCCAATGTTACTTCTGCCTTGTTTTTTGTGATCAATGGCCTGGTCACCCCCAGCTTTAGGCGCTTTTGCAATGTCTCCCTGTATTTTTGCACAATCCATTCTGCTTTCTGTTTTAACAAGGTGCCACGTCCCTGCTGATGAGAAACAGCCCAAGAGGGACAGCTTTTCCCATGGAACACATGCAAAGATCAGCTTCCTTGGCAATTTTAATTGAAGGAGCCGACACAACATCTTAAAATACTGGCATCTTCATATACAGTATGTATACAGTGTACCTCCACTTGACACTCCACCCACAACTGCAACAATAGTAATCCACGTCATTATGCAAAAAAAGGCCTAGGCAAAAATCTTGGTTATGAGTTTATGACTTAAACATTCATGCTTTTCTGTTAATCATCAGTGCAAATGCTTTGTTAATTTTACCCAGTAAAATGCTTTCATGAGTTTCTGGTAAATACATGAAATGATGTAAATGTATGCCTCTTTGTGCTGTTTAAACTCTTTATTTGTACATTTAAAAACATCCAAAAGCAACTAAATGGCTTCTTTGTTTTTTTGTGAAGGTAGAAAATCAATCCAGAAGTCATTTAATATGTACTGTTGTCAGGAAATGTATTATTTACTCTTTTAAAACACCTAATTGGAAAATTCTTCAACGACTTTGTTTGCCTCTGGCTTGATATCTCCTACACTGAAAAATATTAAATATTGGATATAAGAAGAATGATGCCAACGCAAAGGTAGTCACAGTTGATTGCCATCAATCTGGACAGAGGTAACTGTTTGACACATCAAATTCAATACCTGTGTCAATATGGCAGAATGTGTTCAAATGTGTTGAATAGTCAAGCCATTCTGCTGTATGGATTAATAGTGCTCATCATTCCAGCATGGACCTACCATCTCCAAAATGAATATCAATTTTGCACCTATTAATTCCTAGGCTAAAAACTGGAACCCCCCTTATGAGCAACCCCTTGAAGTTCCTCTGTGCTATAGCTGCAGGGTAAGACCCTCTGGGGCAAATTCACTAAAGCGCAAAGCGCCTAACGCTATCCCAAATTCGTCAGTGTGACGTAATTTCGTTACTTTGCCGATTTACTAACAGGTGATGGCGTAAATTCGCTAGCGAAGTGGACCTACTCTAGCGCTACTTCACACCCTTACGCCAGGCGAGGTTGCGCTATGGCGAATGGACCTAACTACGCTAAATCACTAACTTAAGCGTTTTACTGAACGTTACCTCTTGTGCCAGACTTGCCTTTGCCACCTCAGACCAGGTGAAGTGCAATATAATAGATAGGGATTGCTTCAAAAAAAGCTGAAATTTTTTCAAAACCGCTGGCGTCTTTTCCTTTTTTAAGGGTGATAGGCTGAAAAAGAACGTACATTTTTTTGGGGTACCCTCCTTCCCCCCTAGATTTCCCAACATATGGCACCTAAACTATACAGTGGGCACATGTATAGGGCAATATAACACCTCTATTTTATTTTATGAAGCTTTCCCAGGCTTGTGTAGTGTAATGTATTTGCTGATTCATATACGTCCATTGTACTTTAACTTGGTGCCGTATGCAAATTAGGCATCGCTAGTGTAACTTTCCTTGACGAATTAACGCTAGCGCAACTTCGCTACCATTCGCCTCCCTGAGCACAACGTCGGATTTTAGTGAATTAGCGGCACCCTGGCGAAGTGTGGCGAAGCCTGCGCAAGTGCAACTCCGCAGGTTAGTGAATTTGCCCCTCTGTCTTTTTTGCCATCCCCAGCAATACTAACCCTTGAAGCCCCGAGCATTTCCTTGTTTTAATCTTTTTTTGCAGTTCTTGTCAATATTAATCCCTTACATCAATAGTAGATACCCCTTTCTTACTCTCCAGCATTTGTTTTATAAACTAATTACACTTTACCTCCAGGTTACCACTTACTGTATCATTGGTTTACATTAGGGATGGGCGAAATTTTCTGCCTTGTCTCGCCGCGGAAATGACGCCCATAGACTTGTATGGCACTGAGTGTCAAAAAAAATGACACGCGTCAAATAAATGTCAAAAATGTTTTTGACGCCCATAGACTTGTATGGCATTGAGAGTCAAAAAAAATGACATACGTCAAAAAAAATTTTGACGCCCATAGACTTTAATGGCCAGCGAATTTTTGGCAAAACAAAACAGGTCAAATTCGCCCATGCCTAGTTTACATACCAATCCTTGCATTGCTGTCCATTCATAGCTGAAGGGCAATTACTGAATCACAGGATATCTGGCGGACTGTATGCTGATATTGTCTGTCTTGCAATATTGTTAGATCCATGCAAAGATTTTTAGTTCTTTGTTTGTTGAGAGCTCCTGGAAAGGTCGACTGCCACCCATTATGCATTAAAGAGATCTACTTATTTTAGAAAGTACATTAACTATGATTCTTCCCCCACAATTTCCATTCCTTTCGCCCCTTGTTTTCATTTTCTCCCTTAAAGGGGTGGTTCACCTTTGAGATAACTTTTAGTATGATGTAGAGAGTGATATTCTGAGACAATTTGCAATTGGTTTTCATTTTTTATTATTTAAGGTCTTTGAGTTATTTCGTTTTTTATTCAGCAGCTCTTCAATTTGCATTACCCTAGCAACCGTGCATTGATTTGAATAAGAGACTGGAATATGAATAGGAGAGGCCTCAGTGGAAAGATGAGCAATAAAAAGTAGCAATAACAATACATTTGTAGCCTTACAGAGCATTTGCTTTTTAGAAGGGGTCAGCGAACGCCCATTTGAAAATTGCAAATATTTAAAAAACTATAACAAATAAATAATGAAAACCTATAGAAAAGTTGATTAGAACTGGCCATTCTATAACATACTAATAGTTACCTTAAAGTTGAACCACCACTTTAAACTAAATCAAAACTAATAACCAATTAGTTGCTATGCATGCAAATTTAGCATACATTGGATGCCACTAAATCAGCTCAACATCCATCTAATAAGGTTTTCATGCTGCCATCAAATAAACCACTGATGATGCCTCATAAGGCAATGCAGATCAGTATAACAAGAACCAATCCCCCCCCCCAGAATATGACTGTTCATATTAACCTTAATAAGAATTAAAGTATTATTACATACAGAAAGTACCAAACAGACAGGATAACCCACACAAGCCATGGAAAGGTTCCCTTGTCCTCACAAGCTCTAAGGAGCTACAAGAGATCATTCCAGCCAAGTATCAGTATCAGAGTTCCCTTACTTTGTAGAATGTTCCCTTGTAAGAAGAATACAAGTACAGGTATTGGACCTGTTATCCAGAATGCTCTGGACTTGGGGTTTGCCGGATAACAGATCATTCCGTAATTTGGGTCTTCATGCCTTAAGTCTACTAGAAATCCATTTAAACATTAAATAAACCAAATAGGCTGGTTTTGCTTCAATAAGGATTAATTAAATCTTAGTTGGGATCAAGTACAAGCTACTGTTTTATAATTACAGAGAAAAAGGAAACCATTTTTAAAAATGTGGATTATTTGGATAAAATGGAGTCTATTCTGAGCTTTCTGGATATCAGGTTTCCGGATAAAGGATCCTATACCTGTACTATATTTAACAAAGTAATGTACAATCGGGAAGCATACTAGTAAGCATTTTGTAATTCTTTTTTGGTGGAGCTGGATAAAGTGAAACGTTTTTGCTATTTGTAGCACTGCATTCTGTAATGGATATTTAACCTTTTCAGTGACACTTTGGCAAAAATAAAATGAAATGCACAGTACAGGTGGTGAGTTCAGTACATCTGTGAGCAGTAACTGCTACAGAAAGTCCCAGAGCTCCAAGGAGAGAGACACTGCAGCTGTTTTCAATCCTAGGTGGCTGTAACAGGGAAACAGTGAAAATGATGTCTTTAGACAGAAAGGTAACCAACTATGCTGACTACTCATGGGAGAAAACACTGCTAGACCTGCCCATTGCTATTCTGATGTGCTATCAATATACAGTACTCTATTATTATCTAGTATGAATGGCACAACAGCTCACCAGATCCTATCACTTCTTCTTGGGGGGCATCACATAGCTTAGGATACACAATTGTCATGACTTTTTTTTTTTAGGTTGGGAGCTACCAGTAGTGCTTTATCATTTCCAAAATGGCAAGTGAGGTGTCGCAAACCTAATCCTTTTAACAACAATAGCTCTTAAGGTGTGTTGATTATTTGCTACATTTTATATAAATATGCATTTTTTTATCTGAATCCTAAATATATAAACATGATAGTGACCGGACCGTTCTTCTCAATAAATTAGTTACATGTGACTTGAAGGACGGCAGAGGAGCTATTTTCTATAATCACTTTCTTGCTGTTAGAATGAGAATGAGGGACAGTGTTTAAGCATGTACTGTGGTTTATTTATTCAGCCATTTATCACTTGTGTTATTTTTGGTTCAGGTATTGATGTTGTTATTTATAATTAACCAATTATTTTTTATATTTTTACATACTTTTCAATTTTTTTATGTACAGAAGAGTTGTTTTTATGCTCTCCTTTACTCTCCATTTCTCTAACCATAGTGAATCTCCCAGATGTGCTGCTGATGTAGGTGTGCATGATACTAATAGGAAATAATTACCATGCACTTTGCTGGACTGTGAATAAAGTATCTGGTCTGCTTACATACTATTTGTGTATTAAAAAATAAACATCCTGTTTAGGGATGGGCAAATTTTTTTTTGCCTTGTTTCGCCATGGAAATGATGCCCATAGACTTGTATGGCGTTGTGCGTCAAAAAAAAAAGACGTGCATCAAAAAAATTTTGACACCCATAGACCTTAATGGGCATTGGCGATGTTTCACCGGCGGCAAATTTTGCATGAAACGGGTCAAATTCGCTTCTCCCTAATCCTGTTATAATAATCCTGTAAACCGCAGGAGGGTCCAGTGTAGCAACTCCCTCAGGCTACTGTGCAATAAAACAGGAAAATAATGGGCACCAGGAGGTTCTTACATTAAAGCAGAACAAAAAGGGTTTATTGAACATCCACAGGGCTTACTCACATCACAGTGTTTCAGAGACAAGTGGCTCAGGCACATCACATTGCAGAGTGTAAAGGTGGCCATATACGGGCCGATAAAAGCTGCCGACAGACCGAGTGTATGGACCCCCCACGACGGGCTTCCCTGATCGAGATCTGGCCGAAAATCGGGCAGATCTCGATCAGATGGGACTAAAAATCCCGTCGGATCGCGGCCGCATCTGTTCGTTGATGCGGTCCCGCAAACCGACCGCCCCATACCATTTGTTTGGATCCGATCGTTGGGCCCTAGGGCCCACGATCAGATCAGCCCGATATTGCCCACCTCAAGGTGGGCATATCGGGGGGAGAGATCCGCTCGTTTGGCGACATCGCCAAACGAGCGGATCTCTCTGTGTATGGCCACCTTTACACAGGATAACACTCCCCTGACTTAGCAGGAATCTCACTTCACCTCTGTGACATATCCCAGAAGTGGTCTGGATCACCTCAGGGAAATCCTCTAGTCTGATTCCCTCTCCACTGGGATCCCTACACTACAGGCAATATTGCCTGGGAGAGATACCTCCAAACTGCCACTCCTATATTGGAGCTCAGAACTGCTCTTTGTAGCTCAACCCTAACTGACTTACACTCCTAGAGTGTACTATTACAGGAGCTACACCTGCCACTATCTATTACCTCATTCACAGAGTCCCTGCTTCCCGACTTATCTCTCTAGAAATACTGATCCCTCGAGAGCACATGACTTTTCTCGGCCTTGCTGTACCAAGGCTCCCCTGGGCAAACCCAGCTGGATCAGCATCCAGCAGCCAAAGAGAAAGATCCACTTCTCACTCACTATACTAGAGTGTGTCAGGACGTGGTCACAGTGCCTCCTGGCCAATAGTATATCTATGCAAAATACATCTAGATACATGAGCCTCTGCCCAGCAAGTAGGGAGATCAGGAAATATAGGGAATTAAAGCCACAGGGGCACATTAGCCCTATGGGTCCCTACATATCTATCTATATATCTATCTATCTATCTCATTCAAAAATAAGCAGATGCAGAAATTCTAGAGAGCAGGTGATCCAGCTGTGAACTTTGTTTATTGCCCAGGTCACTGAAGATTGCTACAGTATATATATCTTAGTCTGCTAAAAGTGCTGATTAGTGTTAAGCGAATTTATTCTTCAGGCGCGGATTTGTGGCGAAATTCCACACATGACTCACGTTGCTTTCATAATTATACCATAATTACCATAATTAATTATATATAACAGAAAGATTTGAAGATTTAGAGACAGATTCCCTAAGGATTAAAAGAATTCAAATTTTCAAATAGTTTTTTTGGTCAAAACTCACAATTTTGAATTTAAAACCACCAATTGTAATTTGAATTTGAATGTGAGATTTATCACACTTTGACCATGGAATCAGTTCTAATTCAATACTTCGCCACCTAAAACCTGCCGAGTTCATGTAGGAGTCAGTTGAACCATTTGAAGGTGTTAATAGCCTTCCTAACATTCAAGGTTTTTTTGGAGGAAAACTGGATTTCAGTTTGATTAAAATTTTCGGGTCCTTCCCATTCAATCAATTGTTAGACATTTGAGTTTTTTCATAAATAACCTCTCATTCAAGTTGTGAGTACATTTGAATTTATTAGTCAACAAAAATCATTGGGGAGAGGGGAGCCACAATCTCAGACACCCCCAATAATTTTAAGCACTTACTTGATACGCTGGGCTGGCACTCCTGTTTATGAAAAACTACACCAAACCAGGGTATTTCTGAAAAAACTCACTGTTACCATCATCTTCAGCTTTTTTGATTCCAGTTCTACTGTGAATATGAGTGCCCAAACAAAAGAAGCCAGCCAATGAGCTCTTACAGAAATAACCTAAGCCAATATAGTTTTAAGTGAACAGGAGCACCAGCCTAGTGTAGATACACAATAAAGATCTGATCACCAGTTATTTTTCAAGCTTGTGATTCTCATACTTGAATATCTACATGAATACACCAACTTGGAGTATCAATTATAATCATGGAGGGGTGCCTAATTCCTTTTCCATTAAGCCAAGGTACTATTAGAATTATTAATACTAGAATTTGAATACTGTATATAAACCCACACACAAAAATACAAAAAAGTAATTTGCACTCACTGTACTAATAAAATGTAGCGGTGTTTGGACTCTGGAAAAGTGAGCCTGAAAATAGCTTTTATGCTCATTTCAGCAGACAATTATTTATTTTGTGAATAGACGTTTATTTTGCTGAAAGTAATCTATTGTCAGGAAATGCCAGGAATCTAACTATTGTCTATTTGTTTACCAATACCTGCACCGTTCTCCGGAACCACTGGGGTCTCTTAGAGTCAGTGTGGGGTTGTTGTTATAATGGTCTTATACTATCTCTCTGCTGCTCTCTTAGCCTTCCTTGTTAACTTCAGCTGTTGTCAATTAGCAATCTTGCCCCTTTATAAGCCTGTTACAAGCCACTCCTGGCTGTTTGATCATTGAACTCCCCAGGAAGATCTAGCCAGTGACTCCTTGTTCATTCCCTTGTTCTTAGTTTTAAGTTGAGAGTTCCTAGTCTCTGAGTCCTCTCCCTATTCCTGTACCCTTATCCTGGTTCCCTGCCTGCTTCTTGTGGATCTCCCGGTACTGGCCTGCTCTCTGGACATTCTCATTGACTCTCTGCCTACTTCATGTAAACTCCTTGTACTGACCTCTCTGTACTTTCACCCTGGAATTTAGCCTGTCTCAACCTCAGCTTGTTTAATGGACCTTTGCTGCTAGCTGCCTGTCCCGACACTTGGCCCATTGACTGGACTTTGTTTTGCCTGCCATTATCTCAGTATATTCTATTTTTTCATTGGTTACTGTTTTGCACCTTTTTCGTTAAATCTTCACTTTTTCATGGCTTTTGAACTTCATTCTCTTATTTATGGTTATATACCAGGTTATCCAGTATACAGGCACTCTTCTTCCTATCTGTCCTCAGTGACTTCTACAGTACCTAGTTACCTTGATTACTAAATGCAATTTAATAAACTGTAGATATCTGAAAATCTGAAATGTTTGCTAATTCATAGGAGACTATCTCACCATATTTGAAGAGTGTGGTTTATGGCAGATCAGTTCACATTTAACAGGTGGGGATACAATGATAATTTAGATCAAGGACTCAATTTTTTTCAGACATTCTGCCCCCTTGATTCTCTTTGTGTGCTGTAATAATGATCTCAGAAGAATGGTATGATGTGTGAAATGACAGCAGCTGTTACTGATCTCTGGATCTAGGACAGAAAAATAAAAACTTCTTTAAAGATAATAACTATTGTATGCTGTTAATCATGGTACGTATCAAATGTCAAAATAAAAGCAAATTAATTCACACATGCACAGACATGTTAAGCATTCACAGCCATTGCTACATACTCTCTGTAATATAAATATACATCTTAATAATTACCAAAAACATCAAATATTTTCAGTTCATTTCTGTTAAACTTGATATGCCATTGTATAAAAAAAAATCCTACTTATTGAATTCTATTCATATTGATTTATCTCATGCTAGAAACTCCTGGAACCCCTACCCTTAGTATCTCTTATCATTCCATTTCCCTCTATACACATAATTACTTTATTAATTAAACCCCATTTAAAGGGGAACTAAAGTTTGAATCAGGATAAAAATAAAAATCATGTTTTGGGCTTCTGCACTAACCCAAGGCCATCCTAGCCCTTTAGCATTGTGCTTCTGAATATGCCCCAGTAGCTTCCCATCTTCGTTTCCTCTGATTCCTTACACACGTTCTGTGCTGCTGTCACTTACTGATCTTAGGGACTGACTCAAAAAATACTGTATATATAGAATATAAACATCATACTGAAAGGCTAATTAGTAAATATTTTAGATTCACTTTATATGGCAGCTCAGACAACAGTGCAACAATGTGTATCATGAATTAATATCAGCCCTGGTAGCATCAGCTTCTATGACTGACGGACCTCACATTTTTTGCTTCACGATTTGTGACAACCCCTAAGATGTTCCTGATTTTTCAAATGACCTGGACATATTAAATGAGTGGCGAATGAACCAGAAAATGTAACAGGTTTGCTGAAACAGCAAATCAAGCCAATACTGCCACTGAATCATTTTCAAAATACCAATTTACTCTTTTATGTGTATATACTGTACATATAGAAAATATTATTGCCAGCTTTGCTAACCTGCAGAAATTCTGAGAATTATAACTGCTTTGGCAATATCATATAGTTTGAACATGAGGCTAGTGATGGGTGAATCTGACCCGTTTCGATTTGCTGAAAATTCTCCAAATGCATTTGCTCATCACTACACAAGGCATTTTCAGGGTTCTTACTCCACATTAAATAAACTCAATAGGCTGGTTTTGTTTCCAATAAGGATTACAGAAACAGTAACACCAAAAAAAAAAAAAAAAAAAGTATTTTAAAGGAATCACAATATAATGTAGTTTTGAGGGCCCGAAGGCTCCAGTAGGATTTGCGGACTTAGGAGGAAGCTACAGTCCAACACAGTTCAAGGTATCCGAAGGGGTTGAAGAAGAAGAAGAATAGTCAAGTCCAGGCAAAAGGTCAATACAGGCAGCAGGCAGCAGTTGCCCCTGGAAATTCGCTCTTAAAGTACCAGGAGCAGTATTTTTGCTGCCCCTGGTACCTTGTGGTGCGCTGCCGCCTGAGGTGACAGCCTCAACTCGCCTCATTGGCAGAGCACCCCTGACAGGCAGCAAGAGTTCTTAGATGATATAACAGGCCAAGGTCAAACACAGGAATCAATAACAATCTCAGAAATCACACCCAGGAACACAAGAAGTAGAACCTATAATTGGGCAAGGTCTTTAGTGTTCTGGAATCTTAAATAGGCTGGTTATCGCGCTAAACAAGCGTGATGACGTCATGCGGCATGTGCTGACGTTGTGTGTCGGGTTTAACGCACCGGTGTCATGACGCTGCGCACGTTTTGATGCATTGGCGTCAGAACTGACCACAAGGGAGGACTAGGCGCCACCATCTTGGCCATGGCATTGGCTGGAATCTGCAGACCGGTAAGTATTCCTTACAGGAGTGTTGCTCTGCACTGGTAAAACTGGGGTGTTTGCTTCAGAAACACAACTATAGTTTATATAAACAGGCTGCTGTGTAGCCATGATGGCAGTCATTCAAGGACAGGATACACAATAGATAACAGATAAGTTCTGAAGAATCTCATTGTTTATTACAAAGTGTATCTGTTATCTGCTGTGTATCCTTTGCCTGTCATTTTTTGATTTTACTGTTCCTTTAATTATATCCAAGTGCAGACTACTGTTTTACTCTTACAGAGAAAAATAAAATATATATTTTTTTAATTTGGATTATTTGGATAAAAAGGATTCTATGAGAAACTCTGAGCTTTCTTGATAATGGGATTTCAGATAACAGATCCCATGCCTGTAGTACTTTATGTTGCAGGTGGAGCTTTTGACAATCTGCTTGTTCTCTTCTCCTCCTAGAGAATTCTGGCTAGAGAACTCAGGTGATTTCTAAAAATCCAACTGGCATTTATGGATTTACATATGTAATATTTGCCATTATATTGTATACAAGTAACATAAGAGAAGAATTACTAAAAACTGTGCTTTTGCAATTGAATAATGTTAAAAGTCAACGTATTACATCCATGGCAATGTAATTTTTCTCTCTGTTCAGACACAAAATAAATAAATACAGTCAACAACTGCTTGTGTAGAATTTTAGTTTCAATAAGGGGGTTGTTTATGAAAAAATTTTCACATTATTTTAATAAAAAAGAATTGATCAAACTCTCATCCACAATGTGGCTTAATTTATTAACAATTTGAAAATTGTCCATGTTGGAAAAGTCTTGACAAAATGATGCGACAATTTGAATCATGCAACTTTTTCGAACTTGAAATGATTCGGATTATTAAACGAAAAACTATGTTTTATTGGATTATAGAACAAAAACCAGCGTCAAACTGCCTCAAGCTTTCGATAATCATGAAGGCAACAAACATGTTCCAATTGTTAAAGGGACTATCTGCCATTGACATTACATGACTTTGACAGGTTTTAGCTGAATTATTTTCGAATTAGGACATTAAGGGGCACATTTACTAAGCTCGAGTGAAGGTTTCGAAGTAAAAAAAACTTTGAATTTCGAAGGTTTTTTTTGGGTACTTTGACCATCAAATAGGCTACTACGACCTTCGACTACGACTTCGATTCAAACTAAAAATCGTTCGACTATTCGATCATTCGATAGTCAAAGTACTGTCTCTTTAAAAAAAAAACTTAGACTACATACTTCAGCAGTTTAAACCTAACGAGGTACAATGTTAGCCTATGGGGACCTTCCACCATCAGTTTTCTAAGGTTTTTTTGATTGAAGGAAAATCCTTCGATTGATCGATTAAAATCATTGGAATCGTTGGATTCAAAGGATTTCATTGTTCGATCGAACGATATTTCCTTCGATCGGTCGATCGTAGGATTTGCGGTAAATCCTTCGAATTCGATATTCGAATTTGTAGGATTTTACTTTGAGGGTCGAATTCGAGGGTTTATTAACCCTCGATATTCGACCCTTAGTAAATGTGCCCCTAATTATGCTGTGTAAAAAAACAGTGGGAAAATACACCACACATCACCAGGCTTCGCCGTGTAATAACTGCTTAAAAAACTGTGTATATGTGTATTTTTTTTTAGTGCCTTCCAATGTAAAATACAGCATCAGCTATAGTGTTCACATGGCGTAAAAATTATATACACCTTTGATAAATTCGCCATTTATTTTACACCGTTTTTTTTTTGCAAATGTTGTTTTGCACCTCATAATAAACATGCCCCCTGGAGTATAATAAATCTAATAAAAAAAATTGAGTGTTTTCCCTCAAAAATTTCAGATTTTTTCCCTCTTTAAAACTCGACCAGAAAAATCTGAGGCTTCATAGATAGGGCCCTAAGGGGTCCGTTTACTAAAGCGCGGTAAAAATATGCGCACAAAATATAGACAAATTTGTTGCCAAATATGTTTTCGCCAGTTTACTAACCTGCAGTAAATATAAATTTGCGTATTTGTGCAAAAATATGTTTTCAGCAGTTATCGAATTCGATGAAAATAACGCTACGTACACATTAACGCATGGTTTACTAAACAGCGAAATGTGCAAAAGACAAAATTACGCAAGAATATTCGCAAAATTTTACTTTCACCTATGTAGTGGCGTAAAAGTATTTTTTCGCCAGAAAATTCTCAAGGGGCAGGAAATATCCCATAATACTTTTTTTTTTACCCAGCATTCTTTGCTGACAGGAGAGAGATCTGTAGCTATTGCTGACAGGATCTTTTGGCTTCTGTTTCTATTTGTTGCAACAGCAGCAGTTTCAGCTCAGAGTTGTATTATTGGCAGCGGGCATCACAGTCCAAGGATTCGTCAGCCTCTACACTTTTTTGGTTTCATTGTGATTGGCGACATTAAACTGTGCATTTCTATGAAGCAAAGAGATTGACTGGTATGATTTATTATTCATATGATTCTATTGGCAGAAGGGTTTATATGATGCATAAATGTTTGATTGGTGTTACTCTGGTAATGTTGTTGGATGGTATAATCATCAGTCAATAAAGTTTATGAGTTTTGAAGATGCATTTCTGGCCATAAATGTCACAGTAAAAATTGCCATAATAACTGCCATAAAGAAAGACTATTTTATAGCATAAATATTCGCAAAAACGTAATTTGTCGGCAGAAAATTCGCAACTCACTAAAATTACTGCTAACGTAAGCTGATTCCTTAACGTAGTTACAGCAAGTGATCGCAATGACTTCTGAGCACATCTCTGTTTAGTAAACTTAGTCTCTGCGAATATTCTGGTGGAAAAATATTCTCAGCGATAACATGCGGAAACGTGAGGGCACATTTACTGTCAAGACCGCCGGGAGCGCGAGGAGTCGCGTCCGCTCCCGGCGGCGAAGAATCCAAGATGGCGGCGCCCAGGGAACCCACGTGGGTTCCGACGCCAGCGTTGTGACGCCAGCACGGCGCGACGGTCGCAGGCGCGCTGACGCTGGCGCAAGGGCGCCAAATTCAAAGATAAAAGGACGCCTGAGGCGCCAAGATGGCGCCCGAAAATAGGATCCTGTTCCCTGAGAGATTCCTGGGTTCCCTTGCTGTTTCCCCTGCTTATATCTGCCTGATTCCTTGTTGTGACCCCTTGCCTGGACTTGGACTTCGCTGATACTCTGCCTGCCATTTGACCCCCTGCCTGGCCCTGGACTTTGTTTGTATTCCGCCTGTCTTTTGACCTGTGCTTGGACTTTGTTTATTCTCCTGCCTTACCCTTGGATACCACGACCCTGAACCCTCCTGAGGGGCTTCCTCCTAGATCCGGACTACTCCCCAGAGGGGGCTCCCGGCTCCCTGACATTATTTTCGGGCCATGGATCCTTCTGAGGAAGCCACACCTCATGTCGGACGAGCGCTCCGCGGACTGGCATCCCGCATGGAGGACTACGAAAACCAGCAGGTTTGCATTGGGCAAGCACTCGATGTCCTGCTAGCTCAAGTGCCTTCTACGCCCTCCACTGCGCCACCTACTGGAGATCCCCCCATGGCGGCAGCCTCTACGAACGCAAGCTACCCGACAGGTGAGCCTCGCATTCCACCTCCTCCTCGCTTCAGTGGGGACCCACAAGCCTGCAGGGGATTTGCCACACAATGCCAAATTCAATTTGAGTTCCAACCCACACAGTTTCCAAGTGAGCGTTCCAAGGTGGGGTATGTGATGTCTCGATTGGAAGGCAAGCCACTGGAGTGGGCAACGTCTCTTTGGGAGAAGAATTCCCCGGTGACTTATGATGTTAAAAACTTTCTCCGAGCTTTTCGCATAGTCTTTGATGCTCCAGGTCGGGTTACGAACGCCCCTGCCCGTCTCTTGCAGCTCCGGCAGGGAAGCCGCAGTGTCAATGAGTACGCTATAGACTTCCGAACTCTGATGGCGGAGACTTCCTGGTGTGATGACGCTTACAAGGCCGTATACTACCAAGGCCTATCCATCCGCATCAAAGATGATCTCGTCTCCAGAGAGACTCCTGACACCCTGGAAGGGCTGATCGCTCTATCCATTAAGGTTGACACCCGTCTCAGAGAACACCAGGTGGAGAGAGAGCGCAGCAGACGATTTTCTCCCATGTTGGCCCCTCGCTTTCAAAGGCCGATTCTGCAAGCATCCGCTGTCCCTGTGACTCATGTGTCCACGTCTCCCCTGGAGGAACCTATGCAACTAGGAAAGGCTCGCCTCTCCGAGCAGGAAAGACTCCGAAGACGTATGGCAGGTCTCTGTTTGTACTGTGGTGGGCATTCCCATTTTGCCAACGCCTGTCCTGCCAAAGCCAAGAGTTTTGTACCCCGAGGTATGTCTCAGGTTTCTCATGTAGGGGGCATCACTCGAGGGCCTCAGGAGAAGTATCAAGAAAATTCACGCAGAATTCTCCTTCCTTTGCAGATTCACCTGGCAAGTAAATCTATCTTCGAAAGGGCATTCCTCGACTCCGGAGCGGATGGCAATTTCATGGACGCCTTCTTTGCCGAACGCATGAAGATTCCCCTGCTTCCATTGTCTTCACCCCTGCGAATTACCGCCATAGATGACAAACCCCTGGAGTTTGAATTCGTCACAATGTTCACGGCGGAACTATCTGTACAAGTTGGGGCGCTGCATCAAGAAAAACTTTCTTTCTTCATCATTCCCTGCCCTTCTACTCCAGTAATATTGGGTCTTCCGTGGTTACGTCTGCATAACCCCACCATAGACTGGTCCACTGGGCAGATCTCTCGTTGGAGTTTATTTTGCCTGCAACATTGCCTTCCGCCAAAACCCCTCGAGAAGGTGAACGTCTCCACTGCGGAACTAAAGACTTTGCCCTCCACTTACCAGGGGTTTTCTGATGTGTTTTGTAAAAAGTCTGCAGAGTTCCTTCCCCCACATCGCTCCTACGACTGTCCGGTTGAACTCCTGCCAGGAGCTATGCCCCCCAGAGGGCGCACCTACCCTCTCTCTCCTGCAGAGACTACCGCTATGAAGGAGTACATCCAAGAAAATCTCCAGCGGGGGTTTATCCGCCCTTCTACCTCTCCTGCAGGGGCTGGGTTCTTCTTCGTGGAGAAGAAGGACGGAGGCCTTCGGCCTTGTATAGACTATCGGGGTCTGAATAAGATCACCGTGAAAAACAGGTACCCCCTGCCCTTGATTGCCGAGCTCTTTGACCAGCTGAAAGGGGCAAAGATTTTCTCCAAGTTGGATCTCCGGGGGGCCTACAACCTCATTCGCATCCGGGAGGGTGACGAATGGAAGACGGCATTCAACACTCGGGATGGGCACTATGAATATCTTGTTATGCCCTTCGGCCTTTGCAATGCCCCTGCCGTCTTCCAGGAGTTTGTTAATGATGTGTTCCGAGATCTCCTAGGAAGGTTCGTAGTCGTATACTTGGACGACATCCTGATCTTTTCCAAGGACCTTGAAAGTCATCGCTCCCAGGTGAAGGAGGTACTCTCTCGTCTGAGGAAGAACTCTCTCTTCGCCAAGTTGGAGAAGTGTGTCTTCGAGGTATCCAAGATCCCCTTCCTAGGATACATTATCTCTCCAGAGGGATTTGAGATGGACCCCGTGAAAGTGTCGGCCATCCAGGAGTGGCCTCTCCCACTGAGTACCAAGGCAATCCAGAGATTCATCGGATTTGCTAATTATTATCGACAGTTCATCCGGGGGTTCTCTTCCCGCATTGCACCTATCCTGGCCCTCATCCGGAAAGGGGGTAAACCCAGCCTGTGGCCTCCATCTGCCATAGAAGCCTTTCAGTCCTTGAAAGAGGCCTTCACGTCCGCTCCTATTCTCCGACATCCCAATCCTGCACTACCCTTCTGCATCGAAGTTGATGCTTCTGAAGTCGGAGCCGGAGCTATCCTGTCTCAGAGACACTCCACTGATGGAAAATTGCACCCCTGTGCGTTTTTCTCCAAGAAGTTCTCCTCCGCAGAGCAGAACTATGATGTCGGAAATCGAGAACTCTTAGCAGTCAAGCTTGCCCTTGAAGAATGGCGTCACCTCCTGGAGGGCTCTGAAATTCCTGTCCAGATTTTCACAGATCACAAGAATCTGGAGTTTATACAGTCCCTCAAGAGGCTAAATCCCAGACAAGCCAGGTGGGCCCTTTTCTTTTCCCGATTTAACTTTGTTTTGACTTATCGCCCAGGTTCCAAGAATCTGAAGGCCGATGCCTTGTCTCGTAGCTTCACTCCGGTGGACCGTGACCCTGAGAGGCAGGAACCAATCATTCCACCAGTCAAGATCATTGCCTCTCTGTATCCCCAATTTGCCGACCAGATTCTGGCTGGGCAGTCCTCGGCTCCTCAAGATACTCCGATTGGCATGGCCTTCGTCCCTCCAGAACTTCGCCTGGCCATCCTGCAACAAACCCACTGCTCCAGGCAAGCTGGACATCCTGGTCCGGCCAAGACCCTTGAACTCTTGAGGCGCCTAGTCTGGTGGCCTGATATCTGCAAGGATGTAAAGGACTTTGTGGCTGCTTGTAATGTCTGTGCCACTTCTAAGCCTAGCCATTCCCGCCCCAGCGGGTTGTTACAGCCTTTGCCGGTTCCCTCTCGTCCGTGGACGCACCTCTCTATGGACTTTATTGTCGAACTTCCTCCCTCCGGTGGGAATACTGTGATCTGGGTTGTCATTGACCGCTTCAGCAAAATGGCCCATTTCATCCCTTTGAAGAAGTTACCCTCTGCGGTGGAATTATCCCAACTCTTTATTAAGTACATCTTCCGCCTGCATGGTTTCCCGGTGGAGATCGTCTCCGACAGAGGCACCCAGTTTACCGCCAAGTTCTGGCGTTCTCTATGTAAAGACTTGGGAATAACACTTAAATTTTCGTCTGCCTACCACCCGCAGACGAATGGGGCAGCTGAACGTGTGAACCAAGCCTTAGAACAGTTCCTGAGGAACCACGTGTCTCTTTGCCAGGACGATTGGTCTGACCTCCTCCCGTGGGCGGAGTTTGCTCATAATAATGCATGTCATTCCTCCACAGGAAGGTCTCCATTTATGGTGGTGTATGGACAGCACCCTCAAGCCTTTCCTCAGGACTTCGTGTTGTCGGACGTCCCGGCTGCAGATGATCTGGCAGCCCATATGCTTGCTATTTGGGCTGCAACCAAGTCTAATCTAGAGAAGTGTGCTGTAGTCCACAAGACTTTCGCGGATCGCCGTAGAAGGCCCTCTCCTCCCTACAAGGTGGGTGATAGTGTCTGGCTCTCTTCCAGGAATATTCGCTTGAAGGTGCCATCTCCCAAGTTGGGTCCGAAGTTTCTGGGTCCGTTCCCCATCTTGGAGATAATTAACCCTGTAGCCATCAGACTTCAACTCCCACCAGAGATGAGAATCCCCAACGTGTTCCACGTCTCCCTGGTGAAGCCCACCGTCTCCAACCGTTTCTCTGGTGTCCAATCTCCTCCTCCTGCTGTCTCTGTGGAGGGTCAACAAGAATTCGAGGTGGAGAGAATCCTTGATTCCAGAATCTCCAGAGGGTCCCTTCAATACCTCATCCATTGGAAGGGCTTTGGCCCCGAAGAATGCTCTTGGGAGGGACACCGTGATGTGCATGCTCCTCGTTTGGTAAGAGACTTCCACTCCAAGTTTCCCCAGAAACCAAGTCCCGGTGGTCCTGAGGCCCCCCGTGAGGGGGGGTACTGTCAAGACCGCCGGGAGCGCGAGGAGTCGCGTCCGCTCCCGGCGGCGAAGAATCCAAGATGGCGGCGCCCAGGGAACCCACGTGGGTTCCGACGCCGGCGTTGTGACGCCAGCACGGCGCGACGGTCGCAGGCGCGCTGACGCTGGCGCAAGGGCGCCAAATTCAAAGATAAAAGGACGCCTGAGGCGCCAAGATGGCGCCCGAAAATAGGATCCTGTTCCCTGAGAGATTCCTGGGTTCCTTTGCTGTTTCCCCTGCTTATATCTGCCTGATTCCTTGTTGTGACCCCTTGCCTGGACTTGGACTTCGCTGATACTCTGCCTGCCATTTGACCCCCTGCCTGGCCCTGGACTTTGTTTGTATTCCGCCTGTCTTTTGACCTGTGCTTGGACTTTGTTTATTCTCCTGCCTTACCCTTGGATACCACGACCCTGAACCCTCCTGAGGGGCTTCCTCCTAGATCCGGACTACTCCCCAGAGGGGGCTCCCGGCTCCCTGACATTTACTAAGCTTGAGTGAAGGATTCGACGTATAAAAACTTTGAATTTTGAAGGGTTTTTTTTTTGGGTACTTCGACCATCGAATAGGCTACTACGACCTTCGACTACGACTTCGATTCGAACGTTTCGAACTAAAAATCGTTCGACTATTTCGAAAGTCGAAGTACTGTCTCTTTAAAAAAAACTTCGACTACCTACTTTGCCACTTTAAACCTACCGAGCTTTAATGTTAGCCTATGGGGACCTTCCCCATAGGGTTTCTAAGCTTTTTTTGATCGAAGGAAAATCCTTCGATCGATGGATTAAAATCCTTCGAATCGTTTGATTCGAAGGATTTAATAGTTTGATCGAACAATTTTTCCTTTCGATATTCGATATTCAAAGTCGAAGGGTTTTACTTAGAGGGTCGAATATCGAGGGTTAATTAACCCTCGATATTCGACCCTTAGTAAATTGCCCTGTAAAGTCAGATTTACTGCACTTTAGTAAACGGCCCCTAGGTATCTAAAATTCTGTTTAAAACTCACTTGCTGGATTTTTCTCCCACATTGCTCCTTCACCTTCATCAGGCACCTTTCCTTCATCATCACAACCAAACGGATTCTGCACTTGAATTGTGTTGGTTTTCTTTTTTAGTGTAGACATCTATTATGAAAGAAAAATATAGATGTATAGCAACTACAATCTGATTTGCATGAATATAGGCATATAGCACTCACACAATTACACACAAAAAATATTGTTTTCCTTCTTCTTTGATGCTGTCTGTTTCTCCTAATACATGCAGAATGGCTTACAGCAGTAAAACCCCCCTCCCCTATTTTATTTCAGTAACATTTTGTTTTCTTTCTTTATTATTTCCCAACAGGTTTCATAATGTAAAGTAAAAAAGATGATAGAAAAGAAACAAATAACACATAATTTACCAATGGTTTCTGAAAGCAGATTGCACCTTGAGAATATACAATGAGAAATAATTACAGTTGTCTCTTCAAATCTAACTCCTATTACATTTCAAATTTAACTCCTTCTACATTTTGGTTTCGACTTTCTTAATTTTATCATAAATTTATTTTTCATACCAGGCTTTTTGTAACACAGTAAGTATGTAATTTGTTTGCTAATAAAACTTTTTAAAGTTTTGTTCATCCCTAGAAATCATAAATAAGTGATGAAAAGTAAAGTGTTTTAAAGAATAGTTTTAATTCTTCTTATTATCTTATAAACCAGCAGCATTTAAATACATCTATGCATATTGTGATAGAGTTACCAAAGGAACAACTTTTCAATTGCTCTTCATTTTTTATTTCTTATAATTTTTGAATTTCTTGCCTTCTTGTTCTGACTCCTACAACCTTTAAAAGTGGGTCACTGACCTCAGCACAGCAAAAACTATTGTTCTGTGAGGCTACAATTTTATTGTTTTTGTTACATTTTATTACCCTCTCCTATTCACATGTTCACTCCTGGAACCAGTTCCTGGTTGCTAGGATAATTTGGACCCTAACAACAAGATACTGTAGCTGCTGAAATCCCAAAGTGGAAAGCTGCTGCATAAAAAGCTAAATAACTCAAAAATACAAAAAAGAAAAAACAATTGCAAATTGGCTCAGAATATCAATCTCTACATCATACTAAACGTTAATTTGAAGGTGAACTACCCCTTAAATAAAATGAAGAAAGTGTCTGTTTTAGATCCTCCGGGCTTGCAATATCTTTGTATTGATACATTATGATTTGCCTCACATACATGCCCAAGACATAGATGAATTATCAGGTAAAGTTAGGAAAATGTTGTGTAATTCTGAAGCTATTTTTTACATGGACCAAAAAGTGACCAAATTTAATGAACAACAGACAACATTTTTACCTGCATACATATATTTTTGGTAAATAGTGAAGGGCGAAGTCACGCGAAACGCAATAGTGACTTGCGACAATTTTTGATGCGAACGTCAAATTTTAAACGTGGGACAATTTTGTTTAAATGCATTAAAGTCAATGAGTGCCCGGATAATTTTGATGTATGATAATTTTTATGCGCATGCCAATCTTGACGAGCGACAATTTTTTAATTCAGCGTTGAATTTTCGCCGCAGTTTTGTGAAAACAATTGCGGACGGTAAAACAGGAAAATGAATGCCTGATGAATTCATTCACCCTTTACTAGTGGTAAATATTGTATATAACTATTCCATGTATTTTTTGTTGAATTTCTCATATCCATCACCTTGTACCCTTGGAATGGGTAAGGGTGGACGACATTTTAATAGCCCCACCATGTCAGAGAACTACCTTAGGTTGCACGTTTATTATTGATGATTTGCTTGAAATAAATGTGTTATTGAAAAAAAGGTGCTGCCGTAATATGAGTCAAATGATTATATCTCTTTTTTAAAAAAATTATCTAGCAGGAACTATAAGACTAGAGTCAATGGTTGATATGAATCTGATTGAGCATTTTTTTGGGACAAAAATAGTGCAGTTCTGTCTAATCTTTCTTTTGTAATTGAAGAAGCTCCTCAAGTTGAATATATATTAATAAGTTCTCTATTTAAAGGACAGAGTAATGAATGAGAATAGTATCTTAACTTAGAAGTCTGCTTATTTGGTGAATATAGCTGTAGTTACATATTACTCTGTGTCAGTTATGTGGAGGAGTCATCCTCCATTGTTCTCATCTTTGACTATTGTCCTTTTACATCTGAATGGAGTATTGAGGCTTGTTTAGGGGGGCTTATAGAAAAAGAAGTTGGAGTGAATCAGGGAATTAGGGAAGCCTTTTGCCAATCGTATTCTGTTATTTCTCTGTGGGCTTAGATAATGCAGCTGTTTCAAGGAGAAGGAGCTATGACAGAGTAAGCGTCAGGACAGCAAATCTCTTAAAGAAAAATAGTTTTTATTTCTCTTAAAGAAAAATAGTATTTTATTTTAAAGAAAAATTGTTTTTATTAGCAACAGGTACAAAATAAAGGCAGTTTTCTTTCCAAACAACAAACAAATAGCTTCTGGCAGCAGTATAAGTTCAATAATAACAAAAGCCAGTGCAGTTACAGACCTTCCACACAGTGACTGTGTGTGCACAGGCACATAGGATCCTTTATGTCAAGATCCTAGACAAGCTTTCCCTGTCTCTCCCAGCTAGTTCTCTTGAAAAACTGACCAGACTGGGTTTTAAGGAGTGCTGATTAGCCACCTGAGACTAATCAAACCCAGCTGGTCAGTCAGTACAGGAGCATAAGGGCAGGACTACATGACGAGCTTGGATCTGACAGTCGGATCAATGTAGTTGTAACATGCTATTTCTCCTTCATTTCCGTTTTATGTAAAACATCCCACATGTCGCATTGCTAAATAGTTAGATATGACTGACATGCAGGAATTTAGAAAAAATTAGAAAAAATTTAGAAAAACACATTATGGGGCACATTTACTTAGCTCGAGTGAAGGAATAGAATTAAAAAAACGTAGAATTTCGAATGATTTTTTTGGCTACTTCGACTTCGAATCAAAGGATTTGAACTAAAAATCGTTCGACCATTCGACCATTCGATAGTCTAAGTACTGTCTCTTTAAAAAAAAATTCGACCCCCTAGTTCGCCAAGTAAAACCTACCAAACCTCAATTTTAGCCTATGGGGAAGGTCCCCATAGGCTTTGTAACACATTTTTGGTTGAAGGAAAATCGTTCGATCGATGGATTAAAATCCTTTGATCGTTCGATCGAACGAATTGCTGTAAATCCTTCGACTTCGATATTCAAAGTCGAAGGATTTCACTTCGACAGTCGAATATCGAGGGTTAATTAACCCTCGATATTCGACCCTAAGTAAATGTGCCCCTAAATTTACTTTTGTTATGCACTCCATAATAATGCCCTAATTGTTTGGTGTATACCCACATCTCTAGACAAAGAAGTTCAAAACTTGACCATAGTACCAAGGACTATAGATGACAATGTATGAAAAAATACACATTTAACCCAGCATTATACTTTCTAGAAATTGTGATGTATGAATGAAGGAAAAATGCAGTCTCTGTCAGTCTCAATTTCCTGTGCCACCCTAGGGTTTAATTGCTAATAGTTTTTTTTTTTCATTTTGTTTTTGCAAGAATACAGAATAAAGAATACAACAATTTTCTTCTGCAGTGTTCTGTAAAAATGAGGAACACGAGTGAAAGGAGAAACTCCGTACAATGTCATTATTCTGTTGATTTTTGTATTTATTTTAGTATATGAGATTTCTTTTTTTCACTAATTTTCCTCATTTTTGCAGTACCCTGCAGATGAAAATGCTGTTATACGAATGCAAATGAAGGGGCCAGGAAGGAGAAAAGGATAATGAAAAGGACATTCTAAACATTTTTAGTGAACTTATTTATGTAAGAAAAAGATCAAAGGTAATATATGACTTGCTACATGGGGTATGGAGAGACAGGTTATAAATAGGTTAACTTCAGCAGAACTGAAATGCCAAGAATTCCCAAAGGCCCTGCATCACCTTTAGGACTGTAGACTACAATGCTGTATATTAAGATTACTTTGAGTCAGCTCCTAAAAGGACAATAGGGATGTAGCGAACTGCCGATTTGGTGTTCGCGAACGCCGTTCGCGAACACCGGCAAAAATGCAAACGTTCGCGAACAGTTCGCGAACTTCGAACACCCGCTAAAATCGTTCGAATCGAACGATCGAAGGATTTTAATCGTTCGATCGAACGATTTTCATTCGAATCGAACGATCGAAGCATTCGATCGAATGCTTTTCATTCGATCGAATGCTTACAATCGTTTGAACGAATGGAAATCGTTCGATTTTTAGCGGTCGAAGGAATTTGAATGGTCGAATGGTCGAACGATTTGTATTCGAATCGAACGCGAACTCAAAATGCGAACGTCGCGCGACGTTCGCGAACATTCGGCGGACGCGAACGGTCGAAGTTCGCGCGAACAAGTTCGCCGGCGAACAGTTCGCTACATCCCTAAAGGACAACAACGTACATTAAGCTAAAGACTGCATTGAGGAACTGAACGACAGGGAACATTGGAGTTCATTTATGACTTGATCAAGACTCATGTTCTTAACAAGAAAAATAGGACTGAAACTGGACCAAAAAGTGCATGTGCATTTCTAAATTGAAAGGCTTTAAAATTTTATACTTATTCTTTATTAAATCTCAGTCATTATGGGTTGTACAATTCCCATTGAGCTGTTTCTGTTATCCAGATTGAACCTAAATGAGTCCATGAATGGTACAGGAATGACCATTAACTAGAGCAGGTAAGGACAGATTATGAATTTCTTCCTAGTTTGGTCGTTTCACTGGCATTAAATAGCATTTACACCCATTGTAGAGTCTCTGCTATTTAAGCCATATCTCATGAAATAATGTGACTTTTTGTCAGCTTTGTAAGTTTTCATGGTCATGTTTTTTTTAAAGTTTTTAAGACCACACAAGTGTCACAAAGAACCCTTCTTGGGGATGATTACAGATTGTTCATTAATGTATAATAATTACTGTAAAATTGAGCTGACATTCTGTGTTTTACTTTCTTCCGGATAAACTAGAAGCAAAATAGAAGTTATATGGGTTCTTTGTTAACCTCAACAGCTATACTACTATGCCGTTTACAAGAGCTGATACTTGATTAAAGACTGCTAGTTTAGCAAAAACTGCATTCAAACGTTAAACAGCAAGTTAGCATGAACACTCATCTGTGGATTGTATCATATGAAGGATCATGACAAAATGTACTTGAGCCTACGCTAATTTATTTACCATGTTAAAAAAGATCACCCTCAGGAAAAAAAACATTAGACTATAAAATGTATGCTCTACTTTTAAATAGAAATATTTTGGAAGTCACTTGTATACAAGTTCTTGCTCTATAAACCAATTAATTTAGCTAGTAGGGTGGGTTTTTATTAGGGGGATACAATAACTGGAGTGACCCTAGCTGAGGGCTAATTTAATTCCTTATTTAACTCTAGGAGCAGAGTGAATTTAATAATAAAATTGTATTTTGATGAGACCTACAGAGGTCAAAATGTTCATTGCCACCATTTTGCTGAAAATTAAAATACGGTCCATAATACTCGCTCATTATTATTGAGTGAATGTTATCCAAGAATATGGACATCAGAGATTGCTCATGGTACTTGCTAGTGATGTGCCATAAAATAAAGTTGTCTACTCCTTTGGGGATAGGAATTCTGATCATTCTATTTTTCCATTGTCCATAGACCCTCAATCTCACTTTTTTCATGCTTCATACATAATTTTGAGACTAATCAGTCAACAGCCAGCAGTTCATTAGATGAAAAAAAAAATACAATCATTCTATTACTTACATTGTTTCCGCCAGATAAAGAATTCTGCTGAGCACTATAGCAAAGTGGAAGAGATATGAATAATAAACAAAGCAGATCAATCAAACATTAAATGGTAAAAAAAGACAGAATTTCATGAAACAGTTATAACAGAAAATTACACTATACAATTTCAATTTAAATCACAGGTATTTATTATTAAATAATGACAGTGTCATTCTACAAAAGTGCTACTTTCTTTAATTTCAGAATATTGCTTCGCAGTGGCAAGGAGAAAGGCACTAAAATATTGGCAGGTTTTCCTAGATGCATACAAATGAATGTTAAGTACCTCATTACACATTCAGTGCTACATTTATTATCAGCGTAGATACATTTTTTTTATAATGAACAAATATTGACAAGGAATATTTATCAGTACCCTATGAGCAAAAGATTTTTCTTTTATACTTACTAGTTTTAAAAGTTGGACATTTGTGTGTTTGTATTGTATTTTGCATACATTATTTGCCTTTTGAGTACCACTATTAACAATTTTGGCAGCTTTCTAATATTAGTACTGACAATTCTAATAAAAATCGAAATTATTTTGAACTTGGTCTCCTGCAAACAACATTTTTTAGGGTCTCGATAAACAATGAGTTTTTATTTTCTTTTAAATGTCTTGCCAATTATATTGTTGCAGTATAAAACTTTGTGAAATATAAAAGTTTTACTGTTACACCTAATGATATGATCTTCTCTAGACTCTATTAGCTGTACCAGTAGGAGTTCAGACAATCAGCAAAAGACATTGAGACTCGAATGATGAAATACAATAAAAAAATGTCTGGTTACTATATCAAAAAGTTGTAAGTTCTTCAATATTTTAAAAAATTCCACCATTCCTTATTTTCAATTAATAGCAGCTATGTTTTATTTTTGTATATATATATATATATATATATATATATATATATATATATATATATATATATATATATATATATATATATATATATATATATATATATATATATATAGTTAAAGTATATAGTTGCCAGACAACAGTTACAAAGCTTATAAAGTATTAGCAGAGTAATGAACAAAAATATTCAGGTAATATTTAAAATTTGTAGGAAAAATTTAAATATTAAAATATTATAGAATAGGGCAACCCATTTGATGAAAGGAATGACATTCTAAATAGCATAAGGTCATCATGTATGCATATAATATACCTGCACATTGTAAGAAAGGAAGAGTAAGCTATTTGTATTGACTTCCTGTTTATGCAAATAATCCCTTTAAGGAATATTTATTTTAGGTAACACCTGTTCCAGTTTGTTTATTAATATAAAAGCCTATGTGCCCTTTCTTCAATAAATTTAACAACAGATGTTTCTGTCCATCCTACTGTTCTTAATTAATACCTGTATACATTGATTAAAATGTTTGTGTGTCATCCCATCAATCACTCGAGTGAGCCAGAACAGCGTTACACCTTCAGTATAATGTTTTCTCATTGACATTTTTACTTGACCTCATAGTGGTAGAGAGAATGGGTAGGGATTCACAACTGCATCTGTCCTGAAACTGAATTTAGATTAGATTTTTAATCTTGGTTGCAGGAATAATCTAGATTGCCATTGGCAGTCTATTTAAGGAGCATTAATGGCTTCATTATTGAATTACTCTGGTGTAACAAATACATCTGTTTCTGTCTATTTCCACATCTTAATTAGCGATGTGTGCCCATCTTTTTATTTGCTTTCATTTAGTCCACAAATATAATAAAAATCCCAAACTTCTCTACAGAATGAAAAGCACAAGTGTTTTCTGTGTGTGTAAGGACACACTGCATATTAATATTACTGTATTCAAATTGTTTTTTTTATTATTTAATTCTCCAAAATGTTACTTTTATTTTTAAATAAAAACTGCTCCAAGTTCTGCTGTACTTGGAGCAGTAGTTTCATTCAAGGTAGATCGTACAAAGGTTTTATAACCTAAATAAAAAAACCTAACTTTATAAAAGGGCTATATAGATTTATATGCACGACAATTTCTACACAAGCAATTTTTTTGTCGCAGCAACAAAAAATGCACATATGCTGCAAAATGCTGCAGCAAATTCATGCCTGCCAAATAAATTCACCCATCACTAGCTATTACTTATGCTACTGTTGTGGAAATTCAGGAGCTGAAGATCACTTGATATAAGACATAGTATATTTGACACAAGCACCATGGATTCTGAACTCACAAAGAGTCAGAACCCTAAACAAAGAAATCTGGTTTGGGTTTTAAAGGGAAAACACAAATTTTTGGTGGAAAGAAAAACTCGATTTTTTTTCGAGATTTATTATACCCAAAGTCTGCTAAAAGTCAGAATCTGAACATTCTCCATCTCAAACCTGCCGAGGTCATGTACAAGTTAATGGCAGATGTCCCTTTTACAATTAGAAAGGGTTTTGCATGAGAATCAAATTAATTGGTGCTTTTTGGGCCAGAATTTGAAAAAAACTTAAGTTTTCAGGCATCAAATCGAAAAAACTTATAGGTTTAAATTTTTTCCAGATTTTATAGTCTTTCCCTTAATTAATTTTTCAAGTTATTTTATTGATAAACAAGGCAGCATTATTGATGTGAGTTTGGTCAAAGTTTAACAAAATAATGAGGCCATTTTGAGTTTTAGTAAATAACCCATCTAGTGTAACAGCAGCAAGCATGGTATATTCATAAGTTTATTTTGAAGGTGTGTTGCCTAACATGGAAGAATGTATACAGTTATGCTTTTAGCAGCAGTCAACACTGAGCAGTATCAGTCTGCATTACATATACAGTAGGGGATTATTTACCAAAAATGTCTCACTATTCTCTTAAAACTG
This sequence comes from Xenopus laevis, assembly GCF_017654675.1. Classification (NCBI taxonomy): domain Eukaryota; kingdom Metazoa; phylum Chordata; class Amphibia; order Anura; family Pipidae; genus Xenopus; species Xenopus laevis. The sequence goes on from NC_054384.1 coordinate 75,557,797, forward strand.
TTGCGGGAAAAGATTCAATAAAATTGTAAAAGAATCCAAATCTTACGATTTTTTTTTTCCCCTTTAAAACTCTGACCAAAAAAAATCGGAGTTTAGTAAATAATTTCATTCTATGACATGACTGAATATTAGTTACTATTTTTCTCTATGGAAAAGACATCTTCCACTCTTTATAGAATGTCTTGCAGAAAGTCTGTCTTTTTCTTGGCTGCTAGCCAGTGAAACTGTCTGCTTCATCTCTTCATCTGGAACTGTGTTAGGCTGTTGGCAACAGTAGCAGAGAATCTCCTTAGTCAGTGTCAGTAGTTAGCTTTGCATTATGATTTTATTGAAGTGTCAGTGTGAGATATAAAGTATAACTAAAGTATCTAGAGAAAACAATCACTTCACCAAGTAAAAAAGTGGGGCTTGGATTATATGTGGTTGCAAAGATCAACAAAGCACGCAAAATGGAACAATTGTGAATTTTTCTGCAATTCTTTTCATATTATAAAAAAATAACTAATGTAGTCAATCATGATGAGCAAATTTTTTCGCATGGATTGGCAGCAAAAATCCACATTTCGCCATCTGCAAATCTTTTCAGGAAACTGCAACCAAAATTCGTCAAGAATAATAAGCAGCAAAAATAAATAAATAAATAAATAAATAAATAAAACTCCTAAGACAAAAAAGTCGCCATAAAAAAAAACACCCACTGACTTTAATGCATTTCGAGTGAGAAAGAAATGCCCATTGACTTCAATCCACTTGTACAAAAAGTCACCAAGACAAAAGAGTTGCTGAGACAAAAATTTAGCCAAGACAAAAAAGTCGCCACAAGAAAAAAAAATCAAATTTAATGCATTTGGAGTGAGTAAAAACGCTGCGCACGTAACAATTTGTCGCAGGTAAAATGTGCTTTTTTGCTGTTTCATGAATTCTTTAGCAGGTTTGCAAATTTTTCAGCAAAGCACATCACTATTAGTCAAGACAGAAATTGTATTCACAAAAGTCTGTTGTAAAAGAATTTATTTGATGTTTGAACTCCCAAAATTTGAAGCTATGTATTTATTACTAAAATTGTATATAAGCTTGTAATGAGTCATTCAATTTAAAACAATGAATTGATTCAGCTTGGATCATTTCCATTCCTTTCAAGTTAAAAGACAATAAATTCATGGCAAAAAAATTGCCCCAAAGGGTTTTACCTTCCCCATAGGCAAACATTGGTGCTCGGTAGGTTTTAGGTGGCGAAGTAGGTGGTCGAAGTTTTTTTTACAGTTGAGACAGTACTTCGACTATCGAATGGTTGAATAGTCGAACGATTTTTAGTTTGAATCGTTCGATTCGAAGACGTAGTCGAAGGTCGAAATTCGATGGTCGAAATTCGATGGTCGAAGTAGCCAAAAAAATACTTCGAAATTTGAAGTATATACCTTCGAATCCTTCACTCGAACTAAGTAAATGTGCCCATTAGACTCCAAAGCTGCTAAAAATCTGAATTCAAAAAAATATTCCAGCTAAAACCTGTTGAAATCATGTAGAAGTTAATGACAGGTGATATTCCTTGCCTTTATGATCTTTGAGGGGTTTTGGGCAGGTTTTCCTTTAATAATCTGTAAAAGGTGATTTGAATTTGGGAGTTTGGTTGAATTTTTTTTTATTATAGGTCATTTTAATAAATACCATCCTGAATAAACCCAATTGCATTGTTTTGCCACAAATAAACATTAGTTGGGATCAAGTACAGGGTACTGTTTTGTTATTACGGGGAAAAAGAAAATATGTGTTGAAATTTAGAATTATTTACTTAAAATCGAGTCTATGGGAGAGAAACTTCCTGTAGCTTTCTGGATAGTGGATTTCCGGATAGTTGACAGCAAATTAACAGTAATTAACAGTACAAATCTAGCTTCAAGAATTTTGTAGTTGTAAGTATCACTGTCCCTAGCAACTAGAAAACATTTTTAATCACAGGCAGGAAGTAGGCAAAAATTTAAACCAAAATGGGAATTGTCTCGAAATATCATTGTATAATATTCCTAATTTATGGTGAACTACTAATCTTAATTGAAGGTTTCATTAATGTCTCGTTATAATGCATATTATAAGAATTAAGCAAAAAATCCTTGTGAGTCAATCACAATAAATAATATGCATTAATTGTTTAGTTTTTCAGAATTTGTACTTTTTATAGCTTCTTTAATAGTTGGAGAAATTCCAATGGTGTTTGGAACGAATGACTATTTTTTCTGTCTAATGTTTGTAAAGCCTTGGATACACTGAAGGCTCCACATTTATTATATACAGTACATGCATTAGACAATACATTCAAGGCTTTGGTTCCTCTTACAGTTTTAATGTGTCTATTCAAACTTGCACACATTAGCTGCATCTAACAACTGGTTGCTTTGAGATTTTCCAGTATCCTCTATCTTTATCTATGCAGACTCAGCTGTGGGTAATACAGTTCTTTGAAGATTTTAAATTACTCATTCAGCATTGCATTATTGGAGGAAATTAAAATATAGATTAGATGACAATGGGTTACTGAACCTTGGCATGCTTGGAATGCATATTGCCATTATTTTATTCATACATAGGTTTATATGTCTGTTGGACTGACACATTGATTTCTCAGGAGGGTGTATATTTTACATTACAGAAATGTAATTTAATATTTGTACAATGTCACAGTAGGCCCATGTGAATAAAACATCTTCCATTATTAGGAAGTATAGGCACCATGATACATTTCCCACAATCTTTGAATCTTAAATAGTTGTTTCTCATTTATTTAATACAGCATGAACCCCATGTGTTCCCAATTGTCCCCAATATTTAAAAAATGTTTATTTCCTGTGCCTGTATCCCTTGTATTAGAAACACATAAGGCTCAGATGGCTCTTGACTGCTATGGATTCTTACCGGTCATGCTTGACTTGATTATGATCAGTGTATTCTCTAAAAGGCTAGAAAAAGAGCATATAGAAGCAAGAATATATTTTTAATGTCAGCGTAAAGCTCTTATACCTCTAAGCTGGTACAGCAGACCAAAGCACATAATTTTTACCCTTATCATATGTAGAATATTTTATTTCCTTCAGAATATTCAGTTCTCATAAAATTACAGATTTTACAACTACATTTTTTAGCTCTTTAGTTTTAAGTACTAAAAAATTCACACATTTTAGTACTACCATGGAATGCCTCTTCTTTAATTTTGCTCTTCCATTTTAAGTACTAAAAAAGAAAGCGCACATTGTAGAAAATGTCCATGAATGCAACTTATATGGGGCAGAATGTAATATGTTTAGTTAGCGCAAAAACGTTTGTAAGCATGTTAGCGTCATTTGTGACTGATTACAAACCTCGACAACTTCCTCACAATGTTTTACGAATATCTGCCGTGTAATAAAATTTCGCAATTGCAAATCGGTTTTTGCAACAAAATATTTAACAAAACTCCAAAGTAGGTGTTAACGCTAACCTTTGCTTAGCGATAATGAGCAATGTAAAGTTTGGCAGTGAATGATTTCACATTGCGAACAGCGCTAAACATTTCCAAAAACACCATTTTAAATAAAGCATGTAATATTGAGTTACGTTCCCCCAATAGAGATTTGATGATTCTTAAAAAAAACAGATGTTTACATTAAAAAACATATTGTGCCCACACCTCCAGAGGGGGAAACACTTATTTGATGATAGGTATCCTCTAAGACAGGGGCCCCTACCTTTCTAACCCATGAGCCGGATTCAAATGTAAAAAGTTGGAGTTGAAAAGAAGCACAAGCATGAGAAAAGTCCCTGTGGATACCAAATAAGGGCTGTGATTAGCAATTTGGTAGCCCCTATGTGGACTGTCAGTCTACACAAGGCTCTATTTGGCAGTACACATGTTTTTTATACAAACACAAGTTACCTCCAAGCCAGAAATTCAAAAACAAGCACCTATTTTGAAGCCACCAGGAGCAACTTCCAAGGGGATGATGAGCAATATCTTGCTCACCAATAATTGGTTTGGGATCACTGCTCTAAGAGCACCATATACTTTTTTCGTATGACATCTTAACGCCATGATGTTATTATATTATATATATAATATTCTCAGCACGTGGTATTTCAAATTAACTGTTCACTTAATGGAAAAAGTTGAACAGTCATTCTCTGTTTCTGCTAGCTGCTATTAGTATGAAATAAGTTTGGTAGTGTAGAATAAGTGAAATACAAATGCCACCAGGGTTAAGCGGTCAGCAAGACCAATGGTTACAAGCACCTGTTCTGAAGCCACCAGGATCAACTTCCAAGGGGATGGTGAGCAATATCTTGCTCATCAACAACTGGTTTGGGATCACTGCTGTAAGAGCTCCATAGACTTTTTTGTATGACATTATAATGTCATGATTTTATTATAACATGACATAATATTCTCAGTATGTGGTGTTTTAAATCAACTGTTCACTTAATGGAAAAAGTTGAACAGTCATTATCTGTTTCTGCTAGCTGCTATTAGTATTACATAATTTTGGTAGTGTAGAATAAGTGAAATACAAATGCCGTCAGGTTTTAGCTGTCAGCAAGACCAATGGTTAGAGAATTTTCTCCACTATTACAAATAAGTTTTCTGTAAGAACATGTTCCTGAGATTAGCTCTCCGGGGAGTCATTTTCTGCTTCTCGGGAGGAAAGTAGAAGTAAGGTCACAACAAATTAATCTTTTAGGTGATCTCTGACACTGTGACGTAGATCTGTTGTCTTGTATTATTTGTATTTTGCTTTGTGGATATCTGTTCAGTGTGCAGAATTTTTGTGTCTGCTTCTTTTATATACAGTAGCTTTGTTCATAACTACAGAAGCAGGGACAAATTATTGCAAGGTTCATTGTATTCTATTAGTAAAAGGTGAAGTTTGCCTTTGCTAGTCACCATCATGCATTGTCGTTGCCTAGCAATGCACATGAGCACTCTGGGGATAGTTCATTCCCCAAAGAAAAGTAAAGTGGCGAATGATTTATGTTGCAATAACGCACACTCACTCTGAACAGATTTTTCTATTTCTCTTTAGGTTTAATTATTTTTTTGATACATAAATATAGTTAGCAAAATGGAGTCCATAAAGCCCATCAAAAAGTATCACCAATTACACTGAAAACTCTATTAAAACCATTTATGAATCTGTTAAAATAATATTAAAACACCTTACTAACCCAATGTGGTACAAACTTCTATCGCCATAGTAGTTTAACTGTAGAAACCCTTTTTAGATTCAAGAGTCTCATTTAAGTGACGTTTGCGTTTTTAAAACCACGAGTAAACACATTTTCTCTAAAACCATGAATGCCATGAAAGTTATTGAAAGATCGAAAAACCTCTAAAAGGTTTTGGATAATTCCTAGAGAAAAAAAAATCTGAAAACCTAAGAATTGATTAATTTGGCCCATTGACTTCTACAAGACCTTGACAGCTTTTCCTTGGCAAATTGTTGTATTAGAGATTTTCATGGTATTTACACTTAATAAATCTAGAATTTTTAGGGCTTTATAGAAAAAAAAACAGGATTTTTTTAGAGAAAAAAATTAAATTTGTGAAAAAAATAAAAATTTGAATGTTAGCAAATAGACCCCATAGTGGTCAGTATTAGTGTCATACTTTATACATCTCTTCCCAGCCCTCACTTTCCTTGTGCTAGCTCCTGTTCTAGGAAATATTTGACCTGTGTTTACTAAACATAAAATATCAATTGATATTTAAAAGAGCATCAACATATTTCAGCTCTGCTTACATTTATTTACTGTGAACCCATATATAGCAATACATCAACCTGTCATAGGCTCATCTTATGCATTTTGTATTTGAAGTCAACACTGCTGCATGAGCTTGAATGAGACAAGTACAGGTATGGGATCCATTATCCAGAAACCCATTATCCACAAAGCTCCAAATTACGGGAAGGCCATCTCCTATAGATTTCATTTTAATCAAATAATTCATATTTCCCATTTCTCTGTAACAATAAAACAGTACCTTGTACTTGATCCCAGATAATATATAATTCATTGTTACTGGAGGCAAAAATATTATTTGTGGAAAAAAACCAAAATGTGATTGTTAAATGGGTCCCGTAAGGTATGGCAATCCAAATTACTGGAAGACCCCACGCCTGAGCATTCTGGATAATATACCTGCAATTAAATATAATTGTAAAATAATTAACTCTCTGACCTATATTTAAACCATAACTATGGGTAAATTTCTCCCGTTTCTGTGAAAAATTTGTGAATCTCCCAAAAAATTCGCTAAACGGCGAAAAATAAAGAGATTTAAACATTTCCATGAAAAAATAGTGCAATTTGAAAATTTTCACACAAAATTGAGCAATTCAAATGTTTTCACGAAACATTTGAGCAATAAGAACGTTTTCACGATAAAATTGAGAAATTCAAACGTTTTCACAAAAATAGAGCAATTCGAACTTTTTCACAAAAAAATCTAGCAATTAGAACATTTTCACAAAAAAATACAGCAATTTTTGAAGCCAGCAAGTTTTCACCGGCGATTTTTCACGGGATATTCGCCAGTTTTTTCTCCAGCGGCGTAACGCAGAAATTCGCCGTAAATTTGTGCCAGCCAAATTTATTCGCCCATCACTAACCATAACCATTATATACTACTACTACTACTTTAACAATGCAAAAACACTATATAATATAATTGTTTGAATTTATCAAATGTGTGAAACATTATTGTGGCAGAAAATTCTCTCCTGTTTATACTAATGTTAAATTTGTTAAATGTGTATGTTAAATGCACCTTTATAGTAAGGCAAATGCACAGTAAACGAATACAGCGGTTATTTATATGAATTAATGAAAAAATAAATTCATATAGTGCCCTGCATATTTTTTGGCTATTTTTCTGGGAAGCTTTCCCTTTCTTAGATAATTTCAGGCACACTATTAAATCCCTTTGACCCTGGCCCCTGCATATTCAAATACTAACCAACAGTTTATGTTACTGAGGTTATAAACAATGAACTTTAGATTTTTTTTGCCCACTTCAGATGCCTTTCCCCATGGATAGTGCACTCAAACCTGCATGAATTTCCACATCTTTTAAGCTCATATCAGAGAGCACTGTTGCCACAACCATCATAAGGAACAGACAATAATATTTTAATATGGTTGGAATCAACGAGGTGCCAAGCATTTATTATAAACAGTCTTCTTTAACAAAATAACCTGACTCAGATTGATAATATGTGCAGTGTTGACAGCATACACAGGATTGTGCAGACACAATATGTTCATGGCCTGTGAAGCATGCAATGTGATTTTCATGCCTAAGGCATAAAAAGATAAAAATGACTTTCACAAGGTCACATGGAGAGGCAACTGAGCCCACCACCTTCAAAGGCTGAGCTAAATGGAGAAAAAACTTGTTTGTTTTTCTTAACCTCTTTAAGTGGACAACAGACAAATTGATTACTGCAATGTGGTTGAACTGCCACTGCAATATATTTCTGCCTGTCTAAAGGTAGAGATGTAAGCCAAAGGTCAATCATCATTATTTCTGGAAATGGTTCCTTCTTCATCTAAGGACCCAGACCACTGAGAATTTCACACTTTGTATAAAAGCGCTCAGAAAAAATAGACAAAGTATAGAAATACTGCTGTCTTGGATTTTCTGTGTTCATTCGCTAACTTTAAAAGAAGAAAACAAAAGAAAATGGTAATGGAATAAAAACATCAATCAGTGGTTAAATGATATGGACAAGCAGACTTAGCACAATTGTTGGGACACTGCATTTATTAGGCTTCCTTTTCCCATTGAGTGTTAAGAAAAATGATTTGTCTAGATTTGAAATCTGGCCAAATTAAGTATATGGTCAAAATATACAGTATACAGTTTTTGAATATGCATTTAGAATAGTGGAAGGGAACCTCTTCAAAATGATCATGCTCCTCAAATTTACTCACATGTTTCGGCAATCCCCTGTAAGGATCCCGAATAGCTTCTTCTAGAAAGTTTGGAAGTTCCTTATACAACTGTATTGGCATCCATCTACGCCAAAAATAACCATAGTCAAGCTCCAACTCCCAAACCACGCTGGGGGAATGGCTGCTCCGGACCTCTTTCTGTATTATTTGGCAGCGAAACTGGCCATAGCAAAGTGGTGGATAACCCCATCGCTCGACAACCCTGCCATACGCTTAGAGGCCCAAACTATAGGGTCATATGAGGAACTCAAGAACCTCCTTTACAGAGGTTGTAACTATACGGCGAAGGCAACAATATCCATGAGAGAAATTGTATGGGCATGGAACACGGCCAATGGTCTCTTTCCTAAACTGGCAGCACATTGCTCAGGACCCCCCTCTGGTGCAACCAGAAATTGCCACACATGCAAACTGTACCAGATCCTCAAGCCTGGGCCATGCACAATATTAAGTATGTTCAGGACATTATGGTTGCTGGTAAACTAATGGACTTTTCCACCCTTAAAAATAAAAACGACTTGCCAAACAAAATGTTCTTTAGATATATTCAACTCCGGCATGCCACACATTCCCAATTTAATGGGGGGCCAGTGACAACTACCCCTTCCCAAATAGAAGTGAAGGCATTGGCTGACACTAAAATCAGTTTTTTATGCCACTCTCATAACTGCGGGGACCTCACCATTAGGTAAATTACTAGAGAAATGGCAACATGATATACCCGAATTGGATACTGAGGCATGGAAGGAAACTCTTGACTCAGTCTTTGACGATATGGTGGCATCCAGAGACAAAATGATACAATTCAAATTTCTGCACAGAGCATATCTCACTCCAAGTGTATTGGCTAAAATGTCCCTGACCAAGGTTGATGAATGTCCACGGTGTCATCACTCCCCAGCGAATTTCATACACATGGTATGGTCATGCAACAGGATACAAAGGTTCTGGGGGGCTATAGCGCAATACATTTCTGATATGATGGAAATTCCAATCAGGGTAGAACCCCTAGGAATGTTACTGAATCAGGTAGCAGATCTAGCACCAACTACAGCGGAGAAAGCGTTAATCTCCATAATGTTTGCCTATGCCCGAAAATCCATAACCCTGAAATGGAAGGCACAAATAGCCCCAACTGTTGGATTTTGGGAATCCCAGATCATACATGAAGTACCGCTGTATAAACTTCTCTATGCGAGAAGAGGCTGCCCGGCCAAATTTGAAAAAATATGGTCCCCATGGTTAGACATCCATGTTGACCATAATTGAACACTGAGACATCACCCCTAACAATTCCTAGTAATGTGGAAGGATAGGCAACCTCCCTCCTTCACTGTCCTAAGTTTTATGAGTTGACTTTGTTACATGCGCAAAGAAGTAATGCATAAGTTAGGTTAGGTTAGTAGAAGTTCTTTAATAAAATGGTAATAAAGCGATTACATAATATGAATATCTGTACATGCATGGAGTAAAACAGGAAAATGTAATATGTCTGATGTCAGCCGTTACCACCGATTGCAACATTGGCTGTGATTTAAGGAATGCTGTATAAACCTGCTTAATGACCATGTCAATGTACTCTACTTGAATAAAGCTTTTTTGTTAAAAAAGAATAGTGGAAGGAAATGGGTCATAAATAGAAGTAGCATGTGGCATCAGTAATGGCTGATGGCTCACAAAATAATTTTTGGGGGTCCTGGTTTATATCAGAAATATGATCAGTCTGCAATATTTTAAACTGGAAAAATCTTGCAGTCACTCAAGTAAACTCACCATAGTATAATATAATTTCCATTATACTTCTACCTAGGAAATGGAATCTACTGATGAGCTCCCCAAACAAAAATGTCACCCTTCTCCCAAACTTCACAGCTTAGTACAGGCATAGCAGCTGCTGTGTAGTCTTTGGGGCAGCCATTCAAGCTGGAAAAAAAGGAGAAAAGGCACAGGATGGATACATAGCACATAACAGATACGCCCTGTCCAATACAATGGTGTTTTATCTGTTATCTGCTATGGAACCTGTGCCTTTTCTATTTTATTTCAGTTGAATTGCTGCCCACATGACTACACAGCAGTTTATTTATATATACTATAGCAGTCTTTCTGAAGCAAACATACCAGTTTTACCAGTGCAGAGCAACAGCACATTATATTTGAATTATTTTAATAAACTTCCTGTTTTTACTGTTACTATTTCTTTAAGGGGGGTATTTACTAAAACTCAACTTTTTCAAACTATAATAAAAAAAAAAAATCGACCAAACTCCCAAACATGAATCCCTTTAATTTACCAATAAACCTGATAGAAAAAGTCATGAGAAATCATGCGTCAAATCGAAATGTGCGACTTTTTCAACTTGACGCTCGAATCTTTCAGTTTTTCCGAGTTGTCACTTGTCAGCAGAAAACTTGACTTTTTCAGATTATCGAACGAAAACCAGTCCAAAACCTTTGAAGAACATGAAGGCAAGAAACATCTTCAAATTTTTAAAGGGGCCATCTGCCTTTGACTTTACGTGATTTGGACAGGGTTTTAGCTGGAGTATTTTCAGATTTTAGCAGCTTTGGAGCATAATAAATCTAACAAAAAAACTATTTTTTCTTAAAAAACTCAACCAGAAAAAGTTCAGGAATAAATGCCCCCCTAAGACTAAAGACTCCTCAGTTTATGAAAAGCAGAGAATTTATAACAAAATCTCAGCAATAGAAAGAGCATAGCATAGGTCAACAGAGCTTTAAATAAAACCTTATGGCGCAATAAAACAACTTACCTATCCTATTGTTTGGATTTCCTATTAGTTCTCCTTTAACAACAGCCTAGCATTTTTGAATGCTATTAGCAAACATAGTTAAACCTTATGTTTATTAGTAATGAGTGAGATTTTTCTTCAGGTATGGATTTGTCACCGGGAACAAATGTCCATAGACTCCAATATATAATTTGCACTGGAAAATTGCAGCAAAAAAACACTATTAGGCTCCAATGTATTCTGCACTGAAAAAGTTGCCATGGAAAAATGCATATTAATTTCAATACATTTATCAAATTTTCATGGTTTTGCTAACTTTCCTGTGGTTTTGGTGTTTATAAAATATCAAAGCTTCCCCCCCCTGAGCTGAATGGATATTTATGCACAGCCCATTAGATGGGAGAGTGGGAGGACAATTTATGACAGAAGGTGCACTGGCAAAAATATATATATGCACAGGGAAACTTTAGCAAAATAAAACTATTTACCTTCCCATATATTGTTTTGCAGAGCTCAGCGTTTGCCATATTAGTACATGTATGGGATCCCTTATTCAGACACTCTTTATCCAAAAAACTCCACTTTATGTGAAAGTCATCTACAAAACATTTAAGCAAATAATTATAACATGTTTTTGGTTCTTTGCCTTTCCCTGTAATAATAAAACTGTACCTTGTACCTGTGGTAACTGAGCTGCATAAACCCACAGTGGTGGCAAAACAGTCCTGTTTTATTCATTACAGGAGCCTTGTGCCCTAACAATGCATTTTTACAGGGCTTGCCATAAAGCACAAATAGTTAACATTGCTCAGTCCCAGTAAGCAAATATGACTTTATGTGAAATGTTTCTGTTTGAATTTCTTGACCGTAACAATGCATTCTTTTATAGTTCAGGAAAAGCACAATTAGAAACTTCAAACTTGTGAATGTGAATAGAAGAGATGGCTGTAAGTGGGTCACAGGCCCTGTGTTGCCGTGTCCCACAATGTTTGGCAATAGATGAATGAGCAGCTGATGCTTCATTTGGTTCTGTTCAGCTATGCAGGATTTGTGAGATGACAGTCTTTTGTATAGTATAGACTGGGCAGCTGGTGATGTTCTCCTGTGGCAATATAACAGAGAATGGAAAAATTGCACATAAAAATAAATGTGTGAAGTAGGAGATATATTTGAATTTGTGTCAGCTATCTTCTGCAACCATTTATTAATACTATTATATTATTATATAGAATATATAGGTATTATTATTATTATTTAGTGATTAAACGCTACTTTTAGAATAATGACTGCTGATAACTTTCTTGGTTCCCAGTGTTTGTGGCACATGATAGAGAATAAGGACAGGCTGTATATAGTACGGGAAATGACTTAAGAATAGAATGATCAAGTCTCAGGGAGGCCAAGTCCCATGAAAATCCCATTTAATAGCCCTGATAGTAGCCAACGCTTTAACCTCCTCCTCTTCCTGGAATATAAAATGAGCATAAGAGTTTGAGTATAGATGATACAAATAAATGTATAGTTGCATTTTAGAAATTTGGAGTTAGGGATGTTCCGGCTTTGAATGAAATAGACAGTAATGTCTGCATGTGATAGGGATCTTTGACTGTAAGCTCTGTAAAGCCCTGGCAAATCTGTCTGTGCTATAAAAATAAATGATGACAATATTACAGGACGCACAAGCATTTACCTGTTGAAACGGGATAAATCTGGTTTACTTTGCCATGAGGGTCATTTGCAAACAGTGTGCACAGTGCAATATCAGATGCAATTTGCTATGTTTTTGACTTACAATGCATAATTGTTGCATGCAATTTCAATGTGATTGAGCCCACGCATGAATTTGTACCACTTTAACTTGCAGTCAAAATTGTCAGCATTAAAATGATGTTTGAGTGTGATTTAATAGGTGCAAGTCTGTTGTGCAAACCCTGCAATTACCACCAAGTTCAGGACAACAAGGTGATCGTGTTCATCTAAAAAATACCCAAGTTAGGTGATGGGTAGTAGGGATGTAGCGAACGTCGGAAAAAAAGTTCGCGAACATATTCGCGAACTTGCGCAAAAATGCGAGCGGTTCGCGAACGGTTCGCAAACCCCATAGACTTCAATGGGAAGGCGAACTTTAACATCTAAAAAAGACATTTCTGGCCAGAAAAATGATTTTAAAGTTGTTTAAAGGGTGCAACGACCTGGACAGTGGCATGCCAGAGGGGGATCAAGGGCAAAAATGTATCTGAAAAATCTGCCTGTGTGTGCTTGGAAGAGATAGTGTAGGGGGAGAGCTGTTAGTGATTTCAGGGACAGATGATAGTAAGTTTGCTGGCTAGTAATCTGCTTGATACTGCTCTGTATTGGAGGGACAGAAGTCTGCAGGGATTTGAGGGACATTTTAGCTTAGGTAGCTTTGCTGGCTAGTAATCTACTGTTCTCTTTAAACAACTGCCATACGTTGACCTTGTAGGCATTGTTTGCCCAGTTTTTTTGGACGCAGCCACTGAAGCACAGTTGCCAGAAAAAATATGCCATATAAATGCTGAAAATAGTCATTTTTCGCCATACGTTGACCTTGTAGACATTGTTTGCCCAGTTTTTTTGGTTGCAGCCACTGAAGCACAGTTGCCAGAAAAAATATGCCATATAAATGCTGAAAATAGTCATTTTTTGCCATACGTTGACCTTGTAGGCATTGTTTGCCCAGTTTTTTTGGTCGCAGCCACTGAAGCACAGTTGCCAGAAAAAATATGCCATATAAATGCTGAAAATAGTAATTTTTTGCCATATACGTTGAGTCAACGTATGGCCAAAAAAACTGGGCAAACAATGCCTACAAGGTCAACGTCGTTGACCTTGTAGGCATTGTTTGCCCAGTTTTTTTGGCCGCAGCCACTGAAGCACAGAGGCCAGAAAAAATATGCCATATAAATGCTGAAAATAGTCATTTTTTTGGTCGCAGCCACTGAAGCACAGTTGCCAGAAAAATTATTGAAGAAAACACTGTGCAAATACTGCCCACAAGATCAACGTATACACTACTACAGCGGTGGATACGGATTACGTAAAATATATGAATGCTGCTTGAAAAAAGTCACTCCGGTGTTTTTTCTGGAGACGGTAATATTATGGATATTTAGACAGAATGTGAACAAGGTCACACAGCTAGATGGCAGTTGGTTGAATAACACACTGGGCAAAAAATGCCTACAGGGCAAATAATGCCTAAAAGGTCAACTTATACACTACTACAGCGGTAGTAAAATAAAAAAAGTAAAATAAAAAAAAAATGAATATTAAAAAAAAAAAATTAAAGTTGGTGCTGCTGAACTACTAGGAGCAGCAGATTAGCACACCAGTCCCACTCCCCAACACTGCTAGACTAATAGCACTGGGCTCTTATAGTAGTAGTAGTAGTAGTAGTAAAACAACAAAAAAATAAATAAAAGCAGTCCTTACAAGGACTACTGTTATTGCAGCAGTCAGCAGATGAGATCAGAAGCAGGACAGCTGCCCACTGCAGCTACATACAGAGCACTGCAGTAGAAGGTAGATTACTAGCCAGCAAAGCTACCTAAGCTTAAATGTCCCTCAAACCCCTGCAGACTTCTGTCCCTCCAATAACAGAGCAGTATCAAAACGATTACTAGCCAGCAAACTTTCAACTGTCCCTGAAATCACTAACAGGCAGCAGCTCTCTCCCTACACTATCTCTTCAGCACACACAGGCAGAGTGAAAAAACGCTGCAGGGCTTCGGTTTTTATAGGGAAGGGGAGTGGTCCAGGGGAGAGCTTCCTGATTGGCTGCCATGTACCTGCTGGTCTGGGGTGAGAGGGCAAAAAAAAGCGCCAACAATGGCGAACCCAAAATGGCGAACGTCGCGCGACGTTCACGAACTTCCGGCGAGCGCGAACACCCGATGTTCGCGCGAACAAGTTCGCCGGCGAACAGTTCGCGCCATCTCTAATGGGTAGCTAGTGAATGCATTTATACCTACCCCAGCACTCCTCAGGAATAGAGCAGTGATAAACATAGGTAGTGAAGGAATGTTGGCTATCTGTCTCCTATTTGGAACAAAGAATTGTGGAAATCTAGACCAGTGCAGCGAAGGACGTAAATCACAAAAAAAAGGGAGCTATGTCTGCTTTTACACTGTGCACACCTCCCTGCATTTATTAAAGGACTCTATAATGTTACAACCAGGAGTTGATACCTCATGTATTCATTTTCAAGGGATCACATTTGTGACAAAAAGACCATGAGGTAGTGATCTGCAAAAGACAACGAATCAACATAACGTACACTGGATTCATATATTACAAACTTGTTCCTGTCATGGTCTGGTGAAATTCAGAAATAACATAAAACACCTCAGGCTAATTGCTGTGCAGTATGCACTTTCCACTAAAATATGTTGTTTCCAAGAGATGGAATAAAGTATTGATTTTTAACTGCTAATATCCCCTGAGGCACATCATTTCCTTTCTGGCTTCTATTTTTGGAAGCTACATATTTCCCATTCTACTGTAAAGGTGTGAATCCCTCAAGTAGCCTTAGGTACTGCCATTTTGTTTTGTAGTTGCTAAACTGAAATTAGATGTTAAATCACATGAACAAAAGACCTCTGTAGAGTGCTAACAGTAAGGAGATTGCCACTGGAGGATGCCCTTTGGATTTGGCTACATTTGACCTTTCATTTAATGCCCAAAGGAAATGTCAACTTGAAAAGTGACCCATCTGACTTTATATACTGTAGTGAATAAAGTACCCCCTATTGTAAAATATACAGTAAGGGGCCAATTCATTAACTTCGAGTGAAGGAATAGAAGAAGAAAAACTTCGAATTTTGAAGTGTTTTTTTGGCTACTTCGACCTTTGACTACGACTTTGACTTCAAATCGAAGGATTCGAAGTAAAAATCGTTCGACTATTCGACCATTCGATAGTCGAAGTACTGTCTCTTTAAGAAAAAACTTCGACCCCCTAGTTCGCCAATGTTAGCCTATGGGGAAGGTCCCCATAGGCTTGGCTAAATTTTTTTGGTCGAAGGATAATCCTTCGATCGTTGGATTAAAATACTTCGAATCGTTCGATTATTTCTTCGATCGTTCAATCGCAGTATTTGCGCAAAATCCTTCAACTTCGATATTCAAAGTCGAAGGATTTTCATTCCCAGTCGAATATCGAGGGTTAATTAACCCTCGATATTCGACCCTTGATGAATTTGCCCCCATGTATATTATAAGTCACCGAGGCGTTCCATCGCTTAAAGTAGTATATAAGGATATCATTTACAGGATATTCATGGCTTTTCTATATTATATAAATATACATATGAATTCTCTGCATAACTGTTTTTTTGTTTTATGTATGCCATCATATATAAAGACCCTATCATTTTACTATGTAGAGACTTTGTGGCCTAGAACTACCACCCAACGACTACAGAAAACTCAGACAAATAAATGGAAGAAATGCACCCACGAGAATTCCCCATCACTTCCCCCTCTGTGCACTGATTCGCAGGGTCCTGATGCACGTCAGCTGGCTGTCCGCCTCCGTAGGAGTTTGTCAAACAAAACAAGTGGAGTACCACTAGGATATACTGATTTATTGAAGTTAGTAAAGCCTGCTACAGGAAGCCATCAACCCGGAAGCCATCAGACAAAAAAAATGCTCATACAGTATGTGCTCATATGTTCCTAACCACTGATGTGCATTGATTCGCTTGCATTAAACTTTCCTTTGGCTACAAATATTTTAGCATTTATTCGAGGCATGTGAAAAAACATTGAGAAAGAAAATATGGCTCATTGCATAAAGCATAAAGAGTTTTAGCACTTATTGGTAAATGACCCTCACTGTGCATTATTTTGTGATGTAACTTAAGTGTCTCTGTTGCATCAAACATGCAGGTAAATCTGCATCATCCCTAATTTGAAATATCACTTCTGTCCCCTTGTATTATCGTTATCATTTACCAAGAATATCTTGCAATAAAAGCAGGGATGCGGTTTAAAGGTTACATTTAAATACAATTTCGAGTGGAAATAAAAACTGCTACTACAATATTCATTTAATAAAAAAAAAATCCTATAACCCCCAAAAAAATACTGTTTTAATGTTTCAATTTATAGAGAAAATGTGTTTATCAGGCAAGCAATTCTTCAGCCTCTAAAAGGAAAATTGACAATGTTGATTTATTGAGTTGCACAGCATTCGAGACAAAATAAATCTTATCAAAACAGCATTGCCTGGCAAAGAGGAAGAAGAAGAGAAGATAGGAACAGAATAAATCGAGGTAAACATACTGGGCTATAAAACAATTCTGTCTTTCCTGAGGAAATGAGACATGTATCATCCCATTGTTTCGCTTTACAATGTGAATACATTTTTAGACAAAAATAATTCATTTAAATTGGATTATTCCCATAATTTACTATTTTCTACTTCTTTGATCCTTTAAGTCTATCCTACAGCATCCACAGCCATTGCCCCATTCTACTTTTCTCCTGAAGCTTTTGGATTTGTTCAAATGGTATGAAAACATACAATAAAAATCTAGGACAAAGTAACTTGTTACTTATACTGTTGCATTTTAGCCATCTGAGGTGAATTATATAAGGGATTTTGCATTAAAACTATAATTCTTGCAGTGTTACACTGGGAGAAGACTATAACAAATAGTTACAGACATTTTTCAGTAGCAGTATGCACAACATGTCTCAATGTCTTAAATATATTGATTAAGGGTTGAGTGCAGAGGACCTTTGTATTTGTCTATATGTATTTTGTGGTCACAGCCTCATTGCACTCCAGCTTAATGGTTTTAAAAATTTGTGGTGAGCACAACTTTCCCTTGTTTGTTATAGTTATACAGGAGCAGTGACCAGCTCCATGTTGTAGCTCCCACCTTACCAAGTGGTGGCCGATAAAAGGGCAACCAAGTTTGGGAGTTTTAACCTTCAAAGCACATTGCTGTAAGACACATTGCTGTGTTTTCATCTGCATGGTACCACATATATTTTATGATCTACTGACTCTGTACCCAGAGGATGGAAATAGATGCTGAAAACATCCCTGTGGTTGCACAGTGGTAAGGATGAATTGGACCAAATCATTTCATGTGGTTCCATGCAGACACCATTGGGCATGAAGCCTTCACAACAGATTTGGGGATATGTGAACTTTAAACCCTGCAAGGTGGAGCTTTGCTAAAAATAAGCTGTAGTACTCACTTCACAGTAAAGCCATTAAAACATTAACACAAAGAGTTTGAAATGAATAAAATGAGAACTACTCAAATTCCGAACAAGAAAAATCCTTCCAATAAAGTATTGGATCTTCAGTATAACTACTTTGTGCGGAGTTATACATCACTTTGATTTAAGCAATGGCACCAGGAAAATATTGTTTTAATATGCACAGAGACTGTTTACCTTGGATAAAATTGATAGTGGGGACTAGTTGTGATACCAGCATGAATTCATGCATTTAGTAGATACATGTACAAAGCTAGCTATGTTTTTCAAAACCATAATTTATATGTTCAATACAGTGTATCGGATGCTGACAACTAAAGCCTGGGACCATTATGAAAGCATTCAAACAGTGGCCTTGGCATTCTATTTAGTGACTTTTAGACTACTTGACTTTGTGACTACTAACATATATATGCAGTATCTGGTTTATTATCCAGCACATAGATAAATAGAACATTTCTGAAGGATCTGGCTCTTACAGTTCTACCGTTATTAAAGACTTCCAAATTGGTCCTAAAAAATACATGGTAAAAAAAGCACTAGGAATTTGTGCAGAGTAGATTCTAAAAACTATTTTATCTCCTGTGAATCCCCAGTGCTTCCGAACCAATGCGGGTGTGGTTGGGCTGCTGCCTTAGGCCAGGGCCTTTGTGGCCTTTCTACAAATCTGGGCCTGAATACAGCACAGTGAATAGTCCTCACACAGGAAAAACACATTATTGTATATGGACCAATGTTCATTATTTATAATTGTATTAGAAGTCACCTTGGAGTTCCAAGTTTTGTATCAAACCATATAACTGATAAACTCCTTTGGCTAATATATATATAAATTAGCAGTGAATATATTATACACATATATTATACATAGTGATGGGCGAATTTATTCGCTAGGTGCAAATTCAAGGCGAATTTGCACGATTCGCCGCCAGCGAATAAATTTGCAAAATGCCCGCGAAAATTCGCGGCAAAAATTCGAAAAAACGGACGCTGGCGTCAAAAACCGGCGCCGGAGTCAAAAACGGGCGCCAGCATCAAAAATACGGCGCTGTTTCGCGAATTTTTCGCCGTTTCGCAAATTTCACAAATTTTTCAGCGAAACGGCGCAAAT
The DNA here is from genome assembly GCF_017654675.1 of Xenopus laevis. Taxonomy (NCBI): domain Eukaryota; kingdom Metazoa; phylum Chordata; class Amphibia; order Anura; family Pipidae; genus Xenopus; species Xenopus laevis. The sequence continues at coordinate 75,576,898 of NC_054384.1, forward strand.
TCGCCCATCACTAATTATACACAAATTACATATTAAAGTTTAGATAACTCCAACATTGTCAACTGAAAACTAAAATAAGTTGTATGGGATAATTTACCACGCTTAACCATGTCTTAAGCTGCTCTTGCATAGTTGTGTTCAGCACTGCTGTTTCCATCCTTCCTCCTCCTGCCATTGCACCTACTGAAACCAGTGCTATCTCCATAGTTTCCACAGAGGCCAGTGTCTATAGATGAAGCAAACTTGCCCTTAAAGAATTAGCACCGACGTCCTGTTGTTGACAAGCACCAGAAATGAATACAATGCCCATAGTTTAGTTTCAGTTCAAGGTCTACAGCTTTAATTATCCTAAACTGAAAAGTCAACCTTACCTCCAAGTTTCATGGTCTTTATACAGACACGTCTTTATATGGCCAATGAACTGCTGAATGCTCTTTATTAAACAATGTAATATAAAGATGTCCCTGACTGTCTTTGAACAATAACTAAATACTGCAGCACATAGTATGTAAATGTATCCTTGAAAGTGGAAGGTACAAAGCATTTATTTCCAGATTTTTTCTTAAGTAGGAATTATTTTCCATGCAACATAAGACAAAATATTTGGCTTGTGTTAGAGTTATTTGGCCCCAAGCAGTCTGAGGAGCTAAACATAAAAGATGTTTGCATTAAACAATGACATATCTAGGACAATTGTAGCCCACTTACATCTTCTGTTAACCTTTCAACAATGCCCAGCATTTGTTTTGTTTCTGATTCAGGCTAGGAAGGCTATTCAAGGACTGATCCTTGCCATGTAAAAAAGTAAAAAATAGTCTTATATTTGAATAAACCTCATTTATAGGGTCCATGCCCCATGACTTTTTCTAGAAGGATTGTCTCTCTAGGGCAGAAGTCTTTACTGGACCTTGCAAAGCTCCCAAGACACATTTACCTGGGCCCCTTTTCTTTTATGTTTAGCCTGGAAGAAGCCACAAGGCCCAGTATCATCCTTTTTACATAGCTTTACATTGAGTCACTCCTCCAAGTGTTGTCAGGGCTGCTCCTGCCATGAGGAAGTTACCAGGGGCAGCAAAAAGCTGCCTTTTGTAACTTCAAGGGGCAGATTTACTAAGCTCGAGTGAATAGTTTGAATCCAAAAATATTCGAATTTTGAAGTAATTTTTTGGGTACTTTGACCATCGAATTGGTCAAATTCGATCGAATTCGGTCGAATCGAATGATTCGAACGATTCGAAGTAAAAATTGGTCGACCATTCGATAATCGAAGTACTGTCTCTTTAAAAAATCCTTTGACAAATAAAAATACCGAATTGAATGTTAGCCTATGGGGACATTGTAGATAGGTTTTGGGCACTTTTTTATGATCGAATAAAAATCATTCGGTCGATCGCTTAAAATCGTTCGAATCGTTCAATCCAACGTTTTTTATTTGATCGTTCGATCGAGCATTTTGCGCTAAAATCCTTCGAATTCGAGGGTTTTTAACCCTCGAAATTCGACCGTTGATAAATCTGCCCCCAAGAGTTTTAACTTAGCAATTCGGCCCCGCTAGTGCAGAGAGTGCTATTACCAGCCTCAGGCAGCAGCAAACCCAACATTACTAAGCTCTGAATACCCTAAATTCCCCAAAATCCTAAAAATGTGTGATTTTTTTTTAATAAAATCTGATTTTTAAAAAAATCACAAATTTTTCGGAATTTATTAAACCCTGAGAGCTAAAAAGCCCAAATATAAAAACACAGCATCTTAAACCTGTCGAGGTTGCATAAAACAGTCCCATTGATTTTTGGTTGTCTCGGGGGTTTCGGCAATTTCATAATGTTTTCTGAGATTTTGGGGAAAATTCACAAAAAAATTGTGAAAATCTGAGCTTTTCCGAAAAGCTAATTTTCAGGAAAATGTAATAATAAATAAGCGTTAAAAACCCGAGCGGGTTAGATCGGAGTTTGTAGTAGCCGATATTGAGATAAATTCGGACCTTGATAAATAACCCCCTTAGTTTTGTTCCACTTTGTTGTATACCCAATCAGGAGCATAGGACATATAGAAGTCCCAGAGCTCATGCACCCTAAAATTCATCCTCCTAAGTAAGCACCCTGAAGACACTTTAGGTCACTATTATTTATTAAAATTATGTTTTTATTAAAGTTTCTTCTATCTAATATAATCTATTTAATTTCCAGAAAGCTTACCAGCTCTATACAGTTTCATGTAAATGATTGGATCAGAAAACCTGGTATAAACTTAATTTTAATTGATGTTGCTATGGTTATACTAATTTGCTTATCTAGATGCAAGGAAAACTAATTATTTCTCTTGTCTCTTTCAGCTCGTGGGACTAGACTTTTTACAGTAAATTGCGGTGTCTACATATTACCAATAAACACACTTGACACTCCATACTGGCTAATTTTGCATCACATTCACTGGATTTCTTGTTACAGTTACCAAGATACAACAGATTTTATTATAACTAGAAAAATGTTCTGACAACCTTTAGATTACTTGTTTTGGAAACAGATGATATAATTAGTGATGGGCGAATAAATTCACTTGGCATAAATTAGTGGTCGAATTTCAGTGTTTCGCAGCTGGCGAATAAATTCGTGAATCTCCTGCAAAAATTTGCGGTGTCAATTTCTGATTTTCACGATTTTTTTGTGAAAATGGCTGATTTTCATGATTTTTTTGTGAAAACCTTCAAATTTCTCGATTTTTTTATGAAACCCTTCAAATTTCACGATTTTTGAGTGAAAACGTTCAAATTTCACGATTTTTTCCTGAAAACATTAGAATTTCAAATTTTTTTCGTGAACTTTCCAATTTCACATTTATAAGCGAATTTTTTGCAGTTTTGCAAATTTTTAGGGAAATTCACAAATTTTTCGGCAAAGCGAAATGGAGAAAATTTGCCAATCACTAGCTATAATGTCTCAAAATATTGGCATCCAAACAGATATACAAATAAAAAAATTTTAGATAGAAAGAGGTATAATTAATTTATACCAATACCGCGCCAATGCACTATTAACAAAAAAAAAATGGGGGGGCTGCTTCCTTGAATATCACCGTTCACACCAGGTTAAAACGACACAGGAAATCTGAAATAGAATGCAAAATACATAGAGTAGTATTGTCTCAATTAAGATAAGCAATTAAGCCCCTAGAGCCACAGAGTGTTTGAAAATGGTGCCTGGAGAGCTATATTGCAGAAGATCCACCAGTGTGATATTCTTCAAGATTCCCCCTTTCGGGTATATACTCACAAGATTTCTTGGATTTTTGATGCATATAGTAATGTTCGTTCTTCACCTTATAAGTTTTCTCCAGTCATCCACCAAGTAGTATAATGAAGATATAAGCAAAATATAGTATAATATTGCTTTAATAAATGTTAAAAATCACCATAAAACAAACAATTTTCTACTCACAAGGATCGCCAGATCATAAAGCACGTAGTACCCAAAGCAAAATAAAAGTCCAGAGTTCTCTGGGTCCAGGAAGGTTTCTCCTGTTGAGTCTGTGATCGATGAATAAATGAAACTGCTCCAATATCCGTGATCAATGAATAAATCAAACTGCTCCAATTCATTGATCACGGATATTGGAGCAGGAAGGTTTCTCCTGTTGAGTCTGTGATCGATGAATAAATCAAACTGCTCCAATATCCGTGATCAATGAATAAATCAAACTGCTCCAATTCATTGATCACGGATATTGGAGCAGTGTTATGTTGGCAGGGAGGGCAGTACTTATTAATAAGAAAGGTGATGTATGCTGGTGTGAAATTTGTGAGTGCTCTGTAAATACAAGAATCGTTAATAAAACTGTCTGTATGACAGGTATTCAGTATTAATGAGCACATTTTTTCACATGTATGGTTTTGCCCCAATTTTTTTGTTGTCATAAATTTGCTACGTGGTCAGCTTCATGTGTGACAAAAAAAAAGATGTGTGGTAGACAAAAATATTGCACACCATATTGTCCTCCCCTCTCCTTCCATATTAATGTTAATAAACTAGTAACATATAAACTATAGATGGCATTTTTTGTTTAAAAGTGTACTAGCAGATATTATTACCAGTCTATCAGAGGTAATGTCAAAAATCACAAACATGTTTTTTAAGAAACTGACAACATGGTCTTTTTTTCTATTGAAAAAGCAGTTGTAGCCTTGTGGATAGAAGGTTCTCTAACAATGTAGGGCATGTGCGTAGCAATATACTGAGTGAAAAATTAAGGTAATTTTGCCGTCCCAATGCAATTTTGCAAATTTTAACACTACTGTGAATTTTGACACAAAGCAAAATATGGCGGATTTGCTCTAAACAGTCAACAAGACTTGAAAGTAAGAAAATAATTTAATAACAATTTACAGCCCAAAAGCAGAATAAAGGTGCCCCGAAAAAAATGCACATAGACTTAGACTTAGTTTGCTACAAAAATGTAGTGTGACAAAAGTAAATGTTTAACAATTTTTTTTGTGAATTTTTCTATAGTTTCACAAATTTTTTGGCAAAGTGAAACTGGACAGATTCGCTCATCACTAGTAGCCAGTGCAGAGACTGACAAAGAGGGTCAGCCCTTGTGAAGGACATTTTATGAGTCTGGCAGCCATTATAAACACTGGTTCATAATGGATTGAAGTGGGGTCAGTTTAGACAGAAGGTGTTCACAGAATAGTGAGTTATTGAAGTCCATATATTGGCACCAGAATTTTGTGAGCTTTGGATGTGGGGGATAAAAGTTGAAACAGAATCAAAGGTAACTCGCAAGCAGTGAACTCATGAAGTGAGGACAGATATGGAGAGGTAGATTTGAGCATCATCTGCATATACATTATATTGTTACCCCAATGCACTGATCAGCTTCTCTTAAGAACCATATTTTAAGAGATTGTTGAACTGAAAGTTTGGCAAAAAGTTGACAGAATGAAAGGGAATTGCAAAGAAAGGATGCAGCTTTGGCTGCTTCAACAAGCAAGCAACACTTTGAATGATAGACTAGGAGGTAAAGTTGGTACCTTGCTAAAGTTGAGACATGTGTTTTGCAAGACATTAATAACAATACAAACATAATCTCAGAATATACTTAATGGGAGTCTTATATTGATATCTTCAGTTTTTTGCTTGGAATTTTAACTGGTATATGGTTGCTAGATCTTAGGGGTGGTTCGCCTTTAAGTTAACTCTTAGTTTGGAGGTCAGAATTAAAGTTGAACAGTAGTTGAATAGTTCCAGTTTTTGTATTTTTCACAATTTTATAGAAACATACAGAATCCTCTCTCTGGCTATAATGGGCCAGATTCAATTCAGTGAGAAAAAGTTATCTCATGGTTTATCACATGAAAACTCATGGACGAGATTCAAGTCAAGGAGAAAAAACTTTTCTCCAAATCTGTTTCAGTTTTGTCACCATAGACTTCAATAGAGTCGATATAGTCTTGTCTATGAGTTTTCAAGTGTTAAACCTTTTTTTCACTGGATTGAATCTAGCTTTGTATCTAAAATTATATTAAATGATGACTTTGCTTGTCAGATAAAAGTTAATTCTCCATGCATTGCTCCTCTGGCCAATTTTCTTATAATACTATTAAATCATATTCAGCTGGGAATGTTGTTAAGATCCACATTGGAAAGCAAAAGTCTGGCAGTGACTACAGATATTTTTGCCATATCCGATCTGTAGCTGCAGAGTAGTTATGACCCAAGGCCTTTCTTTGAGTCATTAGCATTTTCTTAAATAGCTTTTAGATCATTCACTTTATTGATCTAAAGGGAAGTACATTTTTTAAAAAAAGGGCAATAAATTGCAGAAAAACATGCCATATAAAATCACACATTTCTAAAGCCATGTTATGCATGAAAATGTGTAACAATGTCAAATTCTGGTTAAAAAGAATTGTTCACTTAAAAAAAATGTGCTGGTGCTTTTTATACAGAGTTGCACACTTGATGTGACCAAATGCTCAAAAGAGCTGCTATCAGACCATACCACCATGGCAAATTATTACCAACTGAGGAACAGTGGTATCAAGAGCACCAATATCTGCTGCAAACTTGCTATGGTGCTCTCGGCACTAGAAGAACTGATTTTTGTTTTAATTTTTTTTTAAAAACCTGGCACAGCAGGTTCATTTGCTTTATACTCATCATGATTAGATACTGTATATGATGTCCTGAAAGACTGAAGACATTTTAAAATGAACTGGGCATATACTGTACCTTACAAAGACCTGAACTAAACATTTGCCTGAAAGTTTAGAACTTAGTTAATATAAGTAGTGATGGGCGAATTTATTCGCCAGGCGCAAATTCCTGGTTTATTCCCGCAATTCGCCACTGGGGAATAAATTAGCGAAACGGCTGCGAAAATTCTCCGGCGACAAAAAAATGGACGCTGGCATCAAAAACAAGACTCCGGCATCATTTCGCGAATTTTTCGGAGTTTCGCAAATTTCTCGGGAAATTTGTAAATTTTTTGCCGAAGTGAAATGGCCCAAATTTGCCCATCACAACATATAAGTAAAATATGGTAACTTTTCTGCAGTCATATACATTCCTGGAATGTTAACTACAGAAATATTTTTTTACTTTTTATGGATAGGGATGTAGCGAACTGTTCGCCGGCGAACTTGTTCGCGCGAAACTTCGACCGTTCGCGTCCGCCGAATGTTCGCGAACGTCGCGCGACGTTCGCATTTTGAGTTTGCGTTCGATTCGAATACAAATTGTCCGACCATTCGACCATTCGAATTCCTTCGACCACTAAAAATCGAACGATTTCCATTTGTTCGAACGATTGTAAGCATTCGATTGAATGAAAAGCATTCGATCGAATGCTTCGATCGTTCGATTCGAATGAAAATCGTTCGATCGAACGATTAAAATCCTTTGATCGTTCGAATCGAACGATTTTAGCGGGTGTTCGAAGTTCGCGAACTGTTCGCGAACGTTCACATTTTTTGCCGGTGTTCGCGAACGGCGTTCGCGAACACCAAATCGGCAGTTCGCTACATCCCTATTTATGGAGCAGGATAAACCACCCACTGATTTTGGACCAATGGTATGTTTAGTGACTGTTAAGTAGGGTTCAATGCCATACTCAACCTTGTCCTGTGAAGATATATAAGGTTGTGGTGTCTGTTTGGTCTAGTATCCAGGTACTTCTCTAACTGCTTGAGTTGCATTGTTGTAGCTTGAACCTAGTAGACTGGCTATCTATAGGAGACTCTGTTTGGCAGTATACCTGGTATTTATTCAACCTAATCTTGTCTGCAAGTCAGCAATTTAAAATAAGCACCTGCTTTGAGGCTACTGAGGGCCATACAGTATGTAAAGGGTTAGTGAGCAACATGTTGCTCACAAGACACTGGTTAAGAGTGTTGTTGCCATTGACATTACAGTGAGTAATGTCAATGGGAGGTATTCAGGACATTTTAGAGGGCTTTGAACACAGTAGGTAAGATATTAGCAGTCATTGGAGCAGAACAGCAGTGGATCAGGGGTATAAACAAATTTACTGGCAAGTAAATTTCTGGTAAATTTGTAATAACAGCCCATGCCTTGGTGGCAACCCTAATATATATCCAGCTACCACAAAAATAGTTGCAAATGGTACATTATCCACTCTACTAGAGTTGCAATTTGTATTCTGCATACAAGTGCATCTTACTAAGCGCACTTTTTACACAATGCATTTTAACATAATTTTTATTAATTTTCAACATCAGATCATTTGGTTATCTTACAGAATATTAAGATGTTCTGCTTTAAAGTCTTACAATCATAACTCTATGGTTATGATACAGAACTGTATTATATAATCTATTTTAACAAAATAATTGATTGAAAGAAAATTACAATATATGCATTTGACACCTAACTATTTAAAGCTTTTAGAGCAATTCATGGGGGTATATTCATCAAAGAGTGAAGTTAGAGATCACCACAGTCCTCTAGAGTGAAATTCCGCCACTCTCCATATTTGAAAGAGTATTTATCAATGGGTGAAAGTGAAAGTTCATCATACGCCTTTCAAAACCCCATAAAAAATGAATGGAGAGTGGCGGGCTTTCACTCTAGAGGACTGTGGCGATCTCTAACTTCACTCTTTGATAAATGTACCCCCAAGTGTATTATCCTTTCAGGGTACCTTGAAAACTCTCAACATTAGTGGAAAGTCTCAAACCATCCAACAAATTTTAAGTACAATATTGTAAGGTTTGTATTTGTTTCCCCCTATACAGTTGTTATTACGTTCCAGAAGGATGATTGCATGATTTGAATGGATCATTCTGAGATCAACCAAACTCTTACTGTGTGGTAAATCATAAAATAAGCTATTCCTTTATCAAAGAGGGAATTACTTTTTGATAATATACTTAACTATAGCAAGAAATAGCATGTATATGTACCATTTTATAAGAGACCATAATAACCATAGTAAACCTTTTTCTTTGCATGACCAGGTATCAGGTGGCAGCACAAGAGATCTACCACAGTATCTATTATGTTCTGTAATGTACATACATGTAATCCAGGGCAGCAAATTGAAACAGTAATAGATCTGCAAAGTTCGCACCACCTCCGGCTCAAGGAAAGTGCAATGGATTTTTTACAAAGAGGACCAGGCTTGGAAAGATACAGTAGGTTAGTCACTGTAGTGACCAAGTAAATTACTATGCAGCTTTTGCTTTTTGTCAGACACAGCAAATATTTTGATAAAAATTTTTAAAGCTGGATAATTTTAGAAGGTGAGAAACCGTGCTACGGATATTAATACTCTTAAAAATGATTGATCCAGGAGTCAGTTCTATAGCCTTTTGGGCCCTTATTGTTCTTCACATTTGAAAAGTTTCATGTGACAACTGAGAAATACCTAGAAAATGCTAGAAAGTATCCATGACATTTCTACCTGGTGAGATGCAGAAAGAAAAGTAAGAAGACGTTTTGAATTTTTATAAAGGTGCCCTTATTAGTATACATTGAAAAACATACAGTAACTCAGTTGTAGATACAGTTCATCTTGCATAGGCTGACCATGTTATTCTATGAACCCCAGCATGTCCCTTTTATTTTGATACTGTGCTTTCACATCCTTGCCAATGATCGTTTGTGAGAAGCTGTGAACATTAAAATGTGGAGAAAAAAATATATAATGCACACATTAAAGCCAATCCCCCATTGACTCACTTAATGACAAAACTGCAGACTGCTGCTCTCCCCATCACTTTGGACTATAGAAGGCCTTGACCTGCTGTTTATTTACATACTACAACCTCTTTGAGTTGCTGTAAGATAGGCAATGCATATAGGCTCTTAGAAAAAAAGCTGACAATGATAATGGCAGCTGTGCTGTTTGATAGGGGCTGCAGCTTGGGAGAAATTAAACTGGCAGTAAGGGTTGTGTTACTTGTGTAAGCTGGCACAGGCAAGTAAATGTCACAGAATATTTTTACATTATGCTATTCTGTTTAGAGAAGTGAGTTCCTTTTAATTTTATTACAATAGTTTCCCTTTAACTTTTTTTAATGCCTCAGGCACATGAAGTAGAGATACAGCAAAGTCAGCTAAATAACACTAAAATTAGCATTCACTGAAACAAATCTATATTTTAAATGAAGATATATTGATTTGGATGGCCAAGAACACCGTTAATTATATTTTTCTGATACTATAAAAAGAACTACATTTCTATAAACATAATTATTGTACAATGATGAAAATGAATACAGATAGCATTAGTTCACAATATTGTCTAGTAGTATACAATGAAAAATGTGTAGTATGTTAAAGCACATGAAATCATCTTATAACACAGCTGGTATGCCTTTACATAATATTGATTTCTTATACTCTACTGACTACTCTGCATCATTAATAATTCATTTATGACACAGGATGATAGGCCAGAGAAAACCTTAAAGAGCAGGTTGATTATCTGAATTGAAGGGACATTTCAGTGATCATTTAGGACCCAATGTAATCACTTTTAACTAGGTGAGGTTAGACACAGATGAGCTCCTGCCATGAGGCAAGTTGGAAAGTTAACTCAGGTGGCAGCACCCCACAACTTAACAGAATTTTTAACTTACTAAAAATCATATAAAATAAAAAGAGTGATCAGGACTGATCAAAGCTCTACTGGTCAGGAAGCTGTTTGTGTTGACCAGTAACCTGTTAGTAAACCATCTATAAAAAAAATTCATACAGAAAAAAAGCATTATTATCTGTCAGTATTTCTCCTTTGGCAATTCTTGCATTGAATTAAATCTGAGCTGACAGCTTGAGTATGTTATGAAACAACTGGCATGCAATCAATACTCTTCTTGGTGGGTTTTTTTTACTGTTGTAAAGTGTGTCACCTAGAGGGCCTTGCTTGCCACAATTTTTCTTTATTTATTTATTTATAGGAAAAATGGATTAGGACTAGCAATGGGCACATTGGCAGCCATGGATTTGAGATGGAATTCAGCATTTCGCAATCTGAGATTTTTTCGCCAAACTGTGGCAAAAATTAGCTGCGGAAAGTTTGTTGCACTAATTTTTCAGAGAAGAGAAATTGAACAAATTTGCTCATCACTAATTAAGACTTCAACCTTTTGCATACCAGGCAATCTGTTATACCTAGGTTGCTGTTACATAAAGATCCAAACAGAAAACTAGAATCTTTGATGCCAGCACTATGGGTTTTTTATGAGGGAACCACAGATTCTATGTTGCATGGCACCAAAAGAGTAAAAACTCCGTGGCACCATGTTGCTATGCAACACACTATAAGGGGTTGTTTATTAAAGTCTGATTCTTTTTCTGATTGTACTTTAAAAGGGGAAAAACTATTTTTAGTGGGAAAGAAACTTAAAATTTTCATGAGCTTTATTGGGGTCTTGTCACCTTTCATTGAAACCGATGGTGTTAAAAGTCTGAATAAAAAAGTATTCTAACTCAGACCTGCTGAGTTTATGTAGAAGTCAACCGTAGATGTCCCGAAGATATCCTGATTTGTGTTGGGTTTCAGAAAAAGTTGCGGTATTTGGGTGTCATATCCAAAAAGAGTTGTGTTATTTGTGCGTCAAATTGAAAAAGTCACGGTATTTGGATTTTTCCGTGATTTTATTCCGTTTTTTCGTGCACAAGAAATTTTTGGGAAAATGTATTGCTAAATGGGGGGGTAAATCTGTGCAGATTTGGTTGGAGTGGTTTTCAGAAATGTGTGAATACTTTTCAGATTTTGATAAATAACCCCCTACGAGTCACTGCTTGGTGATTGACTATAACATTCTACAGATTTATCCCTTTAACCGTCATGTTTTTCCTCAAGACACATGTGCTCTGGTTCAGGATAAAGGGTTCACTTTCTTCATATATGAACCGGTTCAAAGCAGGGAACAGAAGTTAGAAGCCCCATGATGTTTGCAGCCACAATGCTATCTAGTTCTTCATACAGGAGCATAGTAAGGTTTTTGTACTCCCAGGGGTGGCGGTTTGGGAAGTGACTGGGCACCAATGCAATGGTTGTACAGTACATTAATAAAAATGATAGGGCTACTGTAGCCCTGGCACATTGTAAAAGCTGTATATGTAAATATGTAAAGCTGTGTATTTTATGCTAATGTGTAATTGAGTATCAAATGCTAGCACAATATAAAACCACATATGAACCAGTGTCATTTTACACAACATTTTCCACTACTTTTAATACTCAAGAATCTTTCCCCTCTGCATTTCCCCCATTGACCCAATAAATTGCACCACTAGCTAAAGTTGGGTCAAGTAATGGCTTAATTGTAGATGTTAATCTGGTAAAAAAAATAAACACCTTTATAAATACACCAACAGATTTGCTATGCATTTAACAACATTTTTTTTTGGAATAAAATATTTTACACACCTTTATTACATTTCCCCCTAGGCTTTGAAGTCTGCAGCATGATCCTCTGTCAGCAATACCACTACACTGCCAAGTCATAGCTGGATAAGAACACTACTCCTACCCTCCCCCCCGCCTTATATCCTTAGGGACATTAGCCACGTAATAACGCATTGGTAAGTGAAAAAAAAAAAGGAGCTACAGGGAAAAACTTAAAAAAATGTAATCAACTGGGAACATGGACTTTATGCTGTGCTTAGTTTTGTTAAGCACTGAAAAATGTTTATTTCAAGCCTGGAGGATTTAATAGTTTCCCCTACAATTAAAACCTATCAGCAGTTAAGGCTGCCAAAACAAAAAAAGTTAACCACAAAAGAAGAAAAAGAGGGGAAAAAAGGAAAGTTAAGGCTGCCTAGCAGAAAAAGGGAACCAACATTTTTTGTAATAACAAGCTAAGGATGTTTATATTTTGACAGCTACACTACACTATGAAACACAAATTTTTGTTCACTGAATCTATTTAATTACCGCAGAAAAATATATAGTTTGCAATGATTTAGTTATATCAAAGTCCTAGAGTTTCTGAGATATAGTTGGGCTATGGGCTAAAAAAAATCATCTGGTTCCACCTGTCAACTGATCCCCAGTTGTATCTATATATATATATATATTTCCTGGCCATCCCCTGCACTGGTCGGACATAGAAGGTTTAACAAGCAATTTTACAAATACCCACCGCCTTTCTGCCCTCCAGCCTTCAGTCTTTTTTCCTTCTGTCCTGGCTGGACCATGGATTGGTATGCTCTTCCCACTTGTTTCTTCGGGACCAGATTCCAGCCACAGTTTTTTCATGCACTTTATCCGCCTGAAGCCCTTCCACTGTGATTGCCTTCTCAGGAAGGGGTCCCTATACAGCCGGGGGGAGGTTGAGCAAGGAGGCACCTACATCATCGCATTGTGTCTTGTCTTGCCTCCGAAAGGGGGCAGTTTTGCCTATGCACCCGCATTGACGCATCTGTGAGATTGATCCGGCTGCAGCTACCTGAAGGCTTCACGGTGGGTTCAGAGATACAGGGTATTTTAGCACCGTTTAAAAGTGCATAACTAATTGGGTGTTTCTCACTCTAGGCTTACTTCACTTGTTGAAGATTCTCATGATAAGGACATAAGAGCCTATAAACCCTGCAAAAAGCCTAAGTTACCAGGCAAGAGATTGTGTGGTAACTGCATTGTGGAGATTTTAGAAGGGAATGCTGACAATCCACCTGCTCAGAAGCATGTACCTTCTCAAGAGATTCCTTCAACATCTAAGGATGCTTCCCAGGCATATTTATTAGCCTGGCTTAAGCAGGCTGTAGCCTTAGGAATTCAAGAACATCGGTTGCCTGTACATAGTTACATAGTTAAATTGGGTTGAAAAAAGACAAAGTCCATCAAGTTCAACCCCTCCAAATGAAAACCCAGCATCTATACACACACCCCTCTCTACTTTTAATTAAATTCTATGTACCCATACCTATACTAACTATAGAGCTTAGTATCACAATAGCCTTTGATATTATGTCTGTCCAAAAAATCCTTCAAGCCATTCTTAAAGGCATTAACTGAATCAGCCATCATAACATCACCCGGCAGTGCATTCCACAACTTCACTGTCCTGAATGTAAAGAACCCCCTACGTTGCTTCAAATGAAAGTTCTTTTCTTCTAGTCTAAAGGGGTGGCCTCTGGTACGGTGATCCACTTTATGGGTAAAAAGATCCCCTGCTATTTGTCTATAATGTCCTCTAATGTACTTGTAAAGTGTAATCATGTCCCCTCGCAAGCGCCTTTTTTCCAGAGAAAACAACCCCAACCTTGACAGTCTACCCTCATAATTTAAGTCTTCCATCCCTCCAACCAATTTAGTTGCATGTCTCTGCACTCTCTCCAGCTCATTTATGACTCACATTTGTAGACTCACATTCTAACCGAAGAGCAGGACCAGAAGGATACAGGTGTGTTTTTGTGCCAGGAAGAGAAAACATGTCTTTCCAGTGCACACGGAGGTGCAAGAGGTAATTTCTGCTGAGTGGCAAAAAATGTCTACAAAGGTTCTGGCGGAGATTAAAATGGAGAAGCTCTATCCCTTTCCTCCAGAGTCTTAAATTTGGAGCAATGTTCCAACTGTGGATGCTCCAATCGCTAGACTATCTAGGAAGACTGCACTACCATTAAACGATGTTTCCGCTCTGAAACGGAGAAGGATGAGAGAAGGATGGAAACAGAATTAAAGAAGTTATACGGGAGCCATGTAAAGACCGGCAGTACCATTAGTTTAAGTGGTCAAGGCCCTGTCGATGTGGAGAGAGGATTTAGAGCAGAGAACTAGAGAAGGGGAGCCTCGTGACAATATTTTGGCAGCTCTAGGGGATCTGAGGCTTGAGACATCCTTTTGCCTGGGGGCCGCTGGTGATTTAACAAGACTGTCTGCGAGATCTATGGCCTCATCGGTAGTGGCTGGTAGAGCCCTTTGGCTGAAGTAATGGTTTGCAGACACTGCCTCAAAGAATGCATTATGCAGGCTTCCATTTGAGGGCAAGATGTTATTCTGCAAAGCTTTGGAGGAAATAATATCTAAATCATCTGGAGGAAAGAGCACTTTCCTTCCACAGGCTCCGAGAAGATTCAAGGATCCCCCAAAACATCAATGGTACTGGTACTTATCAAAGAAGAAGGAACACTTCAAGGCTTATAGGCCTGGGAGGGAGACCTTTAGGTGATCATCTTGGAAGGCAGGGCAGCCTAGCTTTTTTCGGGGTGGAAAGCCCAAGGCACCAAGATCTCCCAGGTCCCAGCAGAAGTCTCAATGACAGGAGGCCTGTCCAGCTTCCAAGAGTAGAAGCGAGGCTTCTTCAATTTCAGGAAGGATGGGCAAGACATTTTCAAGACTCCTGGGTACTGTCTGTCATGAAGCTGCAGTTCATCTGCCTGCCCTTTGGGTTGGCCACGTCTCCCAGGACGTTTACCAAGGTGTTGGTGCTGGTTATTGAGAAGCTTCAAGAAAAGGGTCTAGAAGTGTATCACTATTTAGATGACCTTTAATTGGTGGCAAGAGAGAGAGAGAGAGAGAGAGAGACATCTTAATACAGCAGTTTTCGGAACAATATCTCTTCATCGAGCGAGAATGTCCAAGATCAGGCAGATGACTTTGTCTATGTTGGAACTAGACCATCTATCTACAAGGCAATTTAGGAGATATTTAAGCTCCCTGACATTAAGAATAGGACTGGTCAGATGGGCAAGATGGCAGATGGGCACAATCCAACGTGAATTTTAGACCAGTGGAAGCATCAAGGATTGGACAGGAATCAGACAGTGCTGTTGCCTTGGAAGCTGAAGCATCATCTGCAATGGTGGGCAACCCTGTTCAACCTAAGGATAGGGATGCCTCTGCAGGAACCAGAATATATAGAGCTGTTCACCAATGCTTCAGATCAAGGATGGGGAGCCCTTGTAGCAAATATGTCAGCCCAAGGGACTTGGGCAAGAGAGATGTCCTATCTTCCATCAAATATTCTTGAGCTGAGGGCAGTGGCATTTGCACTTTAGGCTTTCAGGAAAGAGCAACAGGGTCACTCTGTCACTCAACATTGTTCAGACAATGTGGCAGCTGTCACATATATAAAGAGACAGGGAGGCACAAGAAGCCTCAGCATGATGACAGAATTACTTCCAATCATGGAATCTGCTCAGAAGCATTTACTACACATCACTGCTCGTCATATACCAGGAGTAATGAATCTACAGGCAGATCTCCTCAGCATGAGGAAGTTCGACAAGTGGAGAGTGGAGTCTTCATCCAGAGGTGTTCACTATAATCATAACCAGGTGGGGATGCCCGAAGGTAGACCTGATGGCTTCTGCCTTGAACCAGAAGGTGAGGATCTTTTTCTCCAGGTTCCCTTGTCCCCAGGCCACAGTGGTGGATGCTCTAGTCCAGAGTACAATTGTCAGCATTATCCACTATTCTAGGAAGAAGATAGATAGCAGGACCCTTGGTTTCCAGATTCTTTCAAGCAGCAATCAGGATTGTTTCACCACTTAAGCCACTCACTCTTGTTTTGCCAGCCTTCATCCCGGAAGTTGGGACGCAAGAGGAATTGATCTCTACAAAAAACTGAGGGCATCAGGAATACTGACAGTCTGTGACAGCAGGGGCTAGGAAGGGAGAGGCAGCCACAACTGAGGAAATGGATAGTGACGGCTATACAGAAGGTCTATAAAGAACAGGGTAAGCCTGTGCCTGAGGGGATCAGAGCACATTCCACAAAGACCGTTGCATCGTCATGGACAGCAGAAGCAGGAGCACAACCAGTCAATTTTTAGGGCTGCAACGTGGGCTAATCCAAACATATTTATTAAGCAGTATAAATTAGATATTAGATCGGCATCTTTGGGGCAGTTTGAGCGTTCAGTACTGCAGGCCGCAGCTGTAATCTAATTAAAGTTCTGTTATCAAGCATCAGTTGCCCTCCCACTTTTATTGCTGTGGTACTAACCCAAATTGTTATGCTTCCAGGGGATGGCCAGGAGAAGAGAAAATTAATTAATACTTACCGAGATTTTCTTTTCCTGGCCATACCCCCTGGCAGCATGCCCACCCTTTTCATTGTCCGTCCAGTACATCAGGTAAAGACTGGTGAGGGCGGGAAGGGGGTGGGTATTTGTAAAATTGCTTGTTAACCCTTCCATGTCTGACCAGTGCAGGGATAAACCCAAATTGTTATGCGGTCAGGGGGTGGCCAGGAAAAGAAAATCTCAGTAAGAATTAATTTTCTCTTATATGTATTCTTCAGGAAGTGAACATTGTATTGGCGCATGCAAAGTTGGAGCAGTCTTCCAGTTCATAGCAACTGCGCATGGAAATTGCCAAAGGGAAGGAAGCAACTGCTCCAGGCCCCACTAAAGGGAACCATTGCTGTAATAGTTTTTGGTACCATTTTAGTGCAGAATAACTTGTGAGCACCTTATTCGTACAATAAACATAAAATGTTGCGATTTAGGACTATCCTGAATGTACAAAAAAACATTGCGTAATTACTTGCACTTTTATTTAATAGACAAAGAGTATGATCAGCTGCAGCGACTTAGTACTGCAAACATATTTAGGGGCTCATTTACTAACAGTGGGCAAAGTTGCACTAGTGCAGTGACCTATGGCAACCTATCAAGTGTTTGCTCATCACAAAATGGTTACTGTGGGTTTCTGAAGATTTTCCTAGAGATGATAAATGAGCACATCATTGACTGATTGTGGCTCCTTAAGTATTTGTACAATTTATTGTGGCTATTCTGGTTTAGAGGTATTTTCGTAAATGCTCTCCATTCCTTCCCCAGTTCCAGAGAATTACTGTTGACCTGGCTGATCTGAGAGAACCACAATACATGGAGAAACATAGACCCAAGAACAGAGTCAAACATTGTCTGTTGAATATTACATATAGTGCATTCATTACTATAATTAATAATAATAGGAATGCAGATATTTAAATTGTCAGTGTGCAAATTGGTCTGCTGTATGAAACAACTAATAATTCTAAAAGAAGCCACAAGAGTTCTTCCATTTTACCAACTAAAACTATTCTCTGTGTGAACCTGGTACATTAATTACTTACACGTAAGTCCTCTGGGTGCCACAATATCCAATTTATGTATCAATTTGTCCATACAATAGCAAGAGCCTTTATCACACATATTTCTCCTGTGAGTGGATGTTACATGGCTTATAATCGTGCATTTATTTACAGTAAGTGGATATTCATGAAATGACTTGTCTTCAGTTTGTATATCACATAAATATATTGCTAAAATGGAAGGCATATGAATATATTAAAATTAGATATGAGATAAAATTAGAGTGAGTAAAGGGGAAGTGAATCCTGTCTGGTAGTGTTTAGTGTTCAATCTTCAATAATAATATTGACTTGGAAATCTTTGTAACTTAATAGGAATTGCCACTTGTCACTCAAACAATGAATGAATACATGCTTGTCCATAACTGAGAATCAGCTAGGAAGATATGGCAATTAGTTTTAATTAGACTTGAAGACCTGGGCCCTAAAGACAGGGAAAGTTGGCATTTATGACAATGGAGTAATTACAGCAATGCAGATTTATATTAGTAGAAAATGTGACACTGGAAACAATGGTTGTGTCACCCAGTGAGAGAGAATTTTACAGAGTGAATAGCCTTTCATAGTTTAAAGCAACACGTTCCAAATTTGTCCCATGCAGTGGGCAGATTCTTTGATATACAACGATCTATTAAAATGATGATATGTAAGGCATCTGAGCAGATCCTGAGCGGGCTGGGGCACACAAGATTGAAGGGTCACATCTGGTCACCAGGTCTTCAGTTTTCCCTATGCACCATATTTTCTAGCTCTTCATGTCTTCCTCCTTCCTGTTTTTAATTCACAACTCCTTAAAATTGCTTTTGCCTAAGGCTTTTCCTTATATACAGGAGCAACAGGGAGTAACCTAAACACACTATTACTTTAAAGGGGTCGGTTTACCCCCCTTTATTAGTTTTAGTTCAATGAATAGGATCCATGAATATACTTAAATCTGAAATGAAATGTAAGGGGAACTCTGCACTTCTTGTCTCATACTAACACAACTAAAATAAATCAATACCCTGAGTAGCTTCTAACTTCTCATTATGTCACAGCCTAAGAGTCTGCAGCTGGTGGGAAGAAAGAGTTTGTAGACTGCTGATTTGCTTTTATTTAAAACAGACAAAATATATGTGTAGCACAAACCCTGTACTTTTTAATTATTTGGCCTTTATCGGAAAAGTCTTCATTCTCCTGAATCTAAATTAATAGACCTTTTTTATTATCATTGTGACGGAGTCATGTAGCTTATATATTTTTTGTTGTTGAGATCTGTGGGCAGTACATGGCAACAACAGGGTTAAAAGCTATGTGAAAACTTGCTGTTTACAGAGCTGAAATGATAAAGCATTTAAACATGAGTTTTGTCTCTTAGAAAAGCAAGTTACTTGCCACTAAAACATACAACACAGTTGTTTGGATATAAGCATGCAAACCTTAAGCATTTAAAGTTTAAAATACTCTTTACCTGAGTTTTCCCAAGTTCAGTTTGCTCAGGGTTTGGTGAAACACAAGGGTGTATACTAATGATTGCCAGCTGTGCACAGGCATTTGCATCGCTTATTTAAACTTTATTTAAATGAGTGTTCTTTTTTTACCTTTTATGTTATAATCTGTGCAGACTAATATGTAAATGTACATGAAGAAATTGGAATTATTGTTAAAATGTAATATTTGTTGAATTTAAAATGTATGATGTCACAGAACCACAAAGCATGCTGGGAGCCTTGGGTATAAAAGGCCGCTCCCAGTCAGCAAGAGTCAGTCTGGTATTGGCTCTCTTCAAGGAAAGATTTAGGCAAAGACTGCTGTTCTGATGCCATGCTGAAATTGAGCTGTGTAACACTTTACCTTCTACTTTAAACAAATAAAGCTACTTTTTTCTTTGCTAAGCAAGCTTCCGCAGCAACGGTTGAAGGGCCCACGCCACAATCATATGCCCTCTTAGCACACAAAATCAAGCCACTGCAGTTACTAATGGCTTACACTTCACTTGGATTCATGAATAGAACACAAGCATTGGTTTATGTGAGGTCATTGGAACATTACCACCTCCAGCACAAACCAAGCCCTTTTGTACTGAAACTTTCATTTAACCAAACATATCAGTTGTGCTCCAGCTCCCTGCTACCAATACTATATAGCTGCATCTGTGGCTTTCTACCCACCTTTCCTGCTTAACTCACTGGTGCATCAGTTCTGCCAAGTCTTCTTCAAACATTCAGCTAAAAGCCGGCCATAGACACAAAGATAAAGTTGTATGAATCGAAGGTTTGTACGATTTTCAGGCCATGTATGGATTGTCCTGACATCAGTGGCGTAACTAGATATTATTGTGCCCCACAGCACTTTAATTTTAGGCCCCCCAACATATCCAGAGATTGCCCTGTCTAACCAATAAATGTTGAAGTTGCTCATTATTTGGGCCTCATTGGGCCCCCTATGCCTCCTGGGCCCCCCTGCAGCCGCAGGGTCTGCTTCCTCTGTAGTTACGCCCCTACCTGACATTTTTCATACCATGGTAATCATCGTTTAATCGATTGGACAGGTAAGATAATTTTTGTCGGCTAACAATAATTTCTGACGATATCAATGGGTGTCACTACTATTTGTCAGACATGACTTTCGTATGATTGCTGTCATTGCCAGAACATCATCTGATTTTTCTTTTACTACTTTATTAATTATGAATGGTTAGGGGCAGGCTGGAAAATTACAACGTCTGACCGTTCATCAGATACAAAGCTAAAATCTGCACTTATTAAAGAAACTTGTTTTTCAGAGCGGGATGATTCCTTTGTCCTGCTGTTTCATATACACACCATCTACCGTGTATTAGTATTCACAAATATAGGAAGTTGAAACAGACTGGAACTGTGGAACATAGGCAGTACTTTTGTCTGTAATCACCATTTATCTGTGTTATTCTAGCTTAGTCTCATTTATAAAGTGGTGAGTGTTCTGAATTCTGGTTTTCTTATAACACAGCCCAGCAGTTTAATTACATGCTTTTGCTAAAAAAGTAGACAAGATAACAAAGAAAAGCATATGTGACCATGCTATCCCTTTAGCGCTTCCTATCACCATGACCCTATAAATCAGTTATTATTAATTACTGTATGTAAGGTCCCCTGATAAAGCCTATACAGGCAGCTAAAATCCTTTTATATTAAGCAGGTAAAATTAAATATTTTTTTCATGATTCAACACCAATAAAGGGTGATTGCAGACAAAAGTACTGTCTATGTTCCAGTTTGTTTCAACTTCCTATATTTGTGGCTAAAATCTGCACGTCTATGGGCACTTTAATCGTAACTATTATTAGTTATTAGTATTAGTGATGAGCGAATCTATCCCGTTTCACTTTGCCAAAAAATTAGTAAAACAAGAAAAATATTGTGAAACAGCGAAAAATTTGTGAAACGCATTGAAGTCAATGGGCGTCAAAATAATTTTGACATGAAACAATTTTTACGCGATCGTTATTTATACACACAACTATTTTAAGGTACTACAAATTTTTTGGATGCGGCAGATTTTTCTCCGGCGAATTTTTGCCGCAGTTTTGTGCCAGTGAAACATGGAAATTCGCCGCAATCCATGCCTACCAAATGTATTCACCCATCACTACTTAACATAACAGTACAGTCTATATTTGAACATTATTCAAAGTCTAAGGGTCACATTTACTATGGGTCGAATATCAAGGTTTAATTAACCCTCGATATTCTTCCCTCGAAGTAAAATCCTTCGACTTCGAATATCGAAGTCGAAGGATTTACTGCAAATACTTCAATCGAACGATCAAAGGAAAAATCGATCGAACGATTAAATCCTTCAAATCGAACGATTCAAAGGATTTTAATCCATCAATCGAACAATTTTCCTTAGATCAAAAAAAACTTAGAAACCTTATGGGGAAGGTCCCCATAGGCTAACATTGATGCTCGGTAGGTTTAAAGTGGTGAAGTAGGTAGTCAAAGTTTTTTTTTTTTTTTTTTTTTTTTTAAATTCTTTATTTAGCTTTTTTCAAACAACAGGGTACAAACAAAAAATATAAGAAAAGAAAAAAAAAAGGAAGGGTATTAAGGAAGGGCATTTTTACACTTCCCATTTTCAAATATTGGCAAGCTATTACACATTTTCCATATCTTCTAGGCAATTTTTTTTTTTTTTTTTTTTTTATTATTTAATAGATGGGTATCTACCATCATCTAGTCTAAGATCTATCTACCACCTTCTGCTCCCATCAATTGTCTATATCTGATCCAAGGCTGCCAAATCTTCCAATAAGTAGCACTATCATTATATTTTATCGCTGTAATTTCCTCCATTTCCCTTATCTCCTCTACAGCTTTCACCCAGTTCATAAGTGCAGGTGCCTCTTTCGCTTTCCAGGTCTTAGTAATTATAGATTTGGCCGCTTGTATCAGCTGGAAGGTAAGTGGGTCCTCTAATAGCTTATAGCTTTCAAGGTTTATATATAGAAGAATTAATGCGTAATCCTCCTTCTTAATTTTCACCTCAGTTATTTTATAAATACATGTTAACACATAATCCCAGAAAGCTTTAAGTATGGGACAAGTTACCCATATGTGTACATGTGAGCCCTCCTGTTGATTACATCTCCAGCATATCTTTGATGTCTCTGAATTCATTTTGTTAAGTTTAACGGGTGTGTAGTGCCATCTAGTTACCATTTTATATATCGCTTCTCTGTTTTTCATAACCTTTGTTATTTTAAAGCCATTTCTAAAAATCTTTCTCCAGACCTCATATGGAATAGTTTTACCCAATTCTTCCTCCCATTGTCGGCAAAACGGCCACGTTGTGTTTCCTTCACTGTTTAGTAATCTATTGTATAGTTTTGATACTGGTTTAATTATGTCTTGATCTTCTTCTATTAGTTGTTCCCACCATGTTAATGCTCTGTCCCAATCCTTATTCTTATTCAAATTCATATAATGGTTGAGTTGATAGAATCCCCATATATCCCTAGGATGTCTTCCCCATATTATTTGTATCTCCTCTAGTGGGATCAACTTTCCCTCTCTCATCATGTCCTGCATTCTAGTAGGTCTTTCATCTTTTTTCTCCCACCTCGTGAGTGCACCCTTTTCCATTCCCGGGGGGAAGTTTGGGTTATTGCATAGTGGTTGTAATATATATGGGATTTTAGTCATATGGAGATCCAATTTAATTCTGTGCCAGATTTTCAAAGATGCGTTGATTAAAGGGTGTTGTATTATTCGCTTATTTGCCCTCCATTTATCATCCCATAACAGGTTTTCTATAGGTGTACTGCTCCAATCCTGTTCTAGTTTACACCAATCTTTTTTCTCTTTCCTAGAAGTCCAGTTCAGTATTCTAGCTAGATGAATTGCTATGTAATATAAATAGGGGTCGGGGACTCCTTGTCCTCCCTCTTCTTTAGTTTTTGTTAGGGTCTTAAAGCTTAATCTTGGGTTTTTCCCTCCCCAAATAAATTTTGTGAAGAGAGTTCTAGTTGATTTGAAAAAAGATTGGGGTAGCACTATTGGTAAAGTTTGTAACAGGAATAGTGCTTTGGGCATTACCATCATTTTAATAGCTTGAATTCTTCCAAGCCATGAGATCTTGATATTTTTCCACTTATTGATTGTTTTTTGAAGAGTTGTTAACAATGGGACATAATTATCTTGGTACATTCTGTCTAGATCACCACTCAGTTTTATCCCTAGATATTTTATGTATGAATTTGACCATTTAAATGGGAAATTTTCTTTGATCTGATTCGCTGTCTCTTTCTCCAGGTTTATATTCAAGATCTCTGACTTGGAAAAATTGATTTTAAAGTTTGATACTTCCCCAAATCGGCTAAACAGGTTCATTATGTTTGGTAATGTTACCCTAGGATTTGTTGTAAATAATAAAAGGTCATCTGCAAATGCTGCACTTTTATATTCCTTGCTCTTTACCTGTAGCCCTGCAATGTCTCTATTGTTTCTTATATGCGCCAATAAAATTTCCATCACTAATAAGAACAGTGTAGGTGATAGTGGGCATCCTTGGCGAGTGCCATTATGTATCATAACTGTCTGGGAGAGGGTTCCGTTAATTTTTAATTTAGCAGAAGGTTTATCATATAGGGCCATTATCTTATGTCTAAACCTTTCCCCAAACCCAAATTTTTCCAATGTTCTTTCCATGAATGTCCATGATATTCTATCGAACGCTTTTTCAGCGTCTATTGAAAATAGACACATTGGAATCTGAGATTTTTTTGCATGTTGTATCAAAGATATTGTTTTTGCTATATTATCCTTTGCTTCTCTTCTAGGAATGAATCCTGCTTGGTCATTGTGTATCAACTGCGGTAAGTATTGTTTCATTCTTTTTCCCAGTATCTGGGCGTAGAGCTTCGTATCTAAGTTTATCAGTGAGATAGGCCTATAACTAGAGCATAATTGAGGGTCTTTGTCCTGTTTAAATATTATGGTTATTAATGCTTCTTGAGCTTGTTTATGGAAGCCATTGCTTTTTGAAATGTAGTTAAAATATTTATCTAATAAAGGTGTTAACTCTGTCTTGAATATTTTATAAAATGATGCTATGTATCCATCTGGTCCAGGACTTTTTCCTATCTGCAAGTTTTCAATTGCCTCCTCTATTTCTTTATCAAGAAAGGGTGCCTCCAACTCTATTGCTTCTTCTGGTGTCAGAGGTTTCAGTTTAGCTTCTTTAATAAAATTTTCCATCTCCTCTGAATTCTTTATCGTATCATTCTTTTTTTTTTTATATTATAGAGAGATTGGTAGTACTCTCTGAATGTCTCTGCTATCCCCTTCGTATCATAATATGTCTTATTTTTTGTGTTTCTTATGGCTAAAATATTATTATGAGATTGCGAGGTCTTAAGAAAATTAGCAAAATGTTTATTACATT
This sequence comes from Xenopus laevis, assembly GCF_017654675.1. Classification (NCBI taxonomy): domain Eukaryota; kingdom Metazoa; phylum Chordata; class Amphibia; order Anura; family Pipidae; genus Xenopus; species Xenopus laevis. The sequence continues at coordinate 75,601,352 of NC_054384.1, forward strand.
TGTCTCCAAACTCGTAAAAATTCTGTTTTGTTCTTAAATAAGCTTTTTTCATTTTATGGTTCACTAATGCCTTCAATTGAATTCTTTTAGCTTCCAATATGTTAAACGTTTTACGTGCTATTGTTTCTTTATGTGCTTGTTCTAAATCTGTTATATCTTTTATTAAATTTTGGATCTCTTCTTCTCTCTTTTTCTTTAGATTCGACCCTAGGGCTATCAGATGGCCCCTTAACACACATTTTAACGTTTCCCATAGGGTAGCCGGTGAGACCTCTGGAGTATTATTGTTCTTTATTATCTGTTTTATCAGTTTACGTATTGTTTCTCTATTTTTCTCGTTATGTAATAAATATTCGTTTAATCTCCAATTATATTCTGTCTTGCCATTTCCTGGTATCGTATAGCTAACTAATATTGGCGAGTGGTCTGATATTATGGATGTTGCTATTTTTGGTTGTGTAAACAAATGGGTCCATTGTTGTGAAACCATAATATAATCAATACGAGAATAAACTTGATATTTTTTGGAAAAATATGTGTAGTCTCTTTTTTGCGGATTAGTGATCCTCCATATATCAACTAACTGGGCCTCTGCTAATGCCCTTTTTATCGTTTTTAAACTTTTGTATGAAATATTGGTTTTACCCGAGGAGGAATCTATCAGGGGGTTCATTGTTATATTTAGATCTCCACCCATTATTATTAGCCCCTCCCTGTATTTTTCCAAGTCTTGCAAAAACACTTTTAAGAAGTGGGTCTGTTTACTATTTGGGGCATACACATTAGCAATTGTACATTTTTGGTTCGCCAAACTCCCAATTACTATTACATATCTACCTTCCTTATCCGTCTTATATTCTTTTAATTTGAATGGTAGGTCTTTGTGTATTAGGGTCATTACTCCTGTCGCTTTTTTATCTGGGTTATTGCTCATGTATATGTTCTGATAATTCTTTAAATTTAATTGTGGTAGGTGATTTTGCTTAAAATGGGTCTCCTGCAGCATTACTATTCTCGCCTCATTTTTCTTACACTCATAGAAGACCTTTGCTCTTTTAATGGGTTCGTTAATCCCATTAACATTTAGCGATAAGACCTTAAATTCCATGATAAGTTCGTTACTCTTACTTCCTGTGCATGTCGTGGCCTACTTTCCTCGTTTTCTCCAGTGCATATTTGGTTGCCTAGTTGTAATATTTGAGCGAATCGTGGTGTAAATTGCCCTTTGGGGTGTGGGATATCACAGAGCACCGCTCCGGGGGAAGAAAAAAAAAACAAAGAAAAAGGAAAATTTGTTCAGCCGCGCCAGAATCTTGGGCGTACTTCCCCAAGAATGGCTGTTGCCCTTTGCGGCTCCGGTGGTTTTACCACTGTTTTTGGGGGGATTTGGTTGCCTGAGCATCCGGAGGGTGTTTGTTGTTTTACCTTCGTTTGCCCTCTTCTCCATCCTTCTAATCTAATCTAACATAAGTCCTCTCCCCTCCCATACCCGTCCCCTCCCCCACCCCCCCATCCCCCCCAACCCCCCCACCATCATTGTTACATTCAATCACTATATATTTATGTATCACATTTCACATTTCATCTAGTTGCTTGTTGATTTTTAAGGGGTGTTCGGGTGGAGAAAGAGCGGGAGGAGGGAAGGGGGGAGGGGGAGGGAGAAAGGGGAAGACAGGGAGGGGAGAGGGGGGAAATCTGCAAATCGAATTTTCAGCAAAATGTTTTTTTTTTTTTTTTTTTTATTGTTAGTTCTGCTTGGGGTTTCTCCTTTATTTTTCTTTTCTTGATGGTTTCTTCGGTAGTCCAGCCGTTTTAGACCATTCATTCTGTTGGCTCCATGTTAGCTCCCACTTTCGCTGATTTCCTTCTGGACAATCCGTCAATTCAATTTGAGGTAGATTCATTTTTTTCAAAAAAGTATCCAGATCTTTCGGGGTTCTGAATACCGCCCAGGTCCCATCTTTTTGGACTGTTAATGAGAACGGGAACCCCCATCTATACAGGATTTTTTTCTCTCTCAGGGCATCTGTTACTGGTTTCAAGGCTTTCCTCTTTCGCAGTGTTGATTTTGCCAAATCCTGATAAAGAATAATAGTATTTTCTTCATACACTTTATTATCTACAGCCTTGGCCTTCTGCAGTATTTCTTCTTTGATAGCGTAACTCAGAAGACAACACAGGGTGTCTCTAGGAAGATTTGGAGGTATCGTCTTTGGTTTCGGAATCCGGTGAGCTCTTTCTATCTGTATTTCGATTGCTTTATCTTTATCCTTGTTCAGTATATTATTAAATATTTGTTGCAAAAAGGATTTTATGTCTTCATCCTGTATTGTTTCTGGGATGCCTCTGACCCTCAAATTCTTTCGCCTATTCCTGTTCTCCAGGTCTTCAATGCTTCTGAGTACTTCAAAATAATCATTATCTTGTTGTTGTATTTTTGTAGAAATAAACTTTTGGTTGGTCTGTAGTTCCAGAACCTTATTCTCTGTATCTTCAATCCGAGTGGCAAATTCCTCCAGATCTCGTTTAATTCCCCTTATATCTTCTCTTATTGGCGTTGTCACCTCGATCAGCATTTCTCTAATTTCTGTTTTTGTTGGTAAATTAGCAATTTTTTCCTGTATGTCTTCAATCTCCCCTTCATCTTCGCTTTCCGATTCTGCAGAGGCCCTATTAGTAGCTCCTAGGCATTCCTCTCTTGCTTCTCGGACTGATGTCCTCCTTTTTGCTTCGGTTTGATCTTTTGTCTTTCGAGTAAACAATGCTGTTATCTCTTTTTTAGGGATGTAGCGAACCACCGATAATGTGTTCGCGAACGCCGTTCGCGAACACCGGCAAAAAATGCGAACAGTTCGCGAACTTTGAACATCCGAAAATCGTTCGATTCGAACGATCGAAGGATTTTAATCGTTCGATCGAACGATTTTCGTTCGAATCGAACGATCGAAGCCATTCGATCGAATGATTTCATTCAATCCAATGGCTTCGATCGTTCGATTCGAACGAAAATCCTTCAATTTTAGCGATCGAATGGTCGAATGGTCGAACGATTTTGACGCGAACGCCTATTGGCGAACGTCGCGCGACGTTCGCGAACTTGCGGCGGACGCGAACAGCTGATGTTCGCGCGAACAGTCCGCGACATCCCTACTCTTTTTGTGTTACCTGGGGGCTTTTAATGGGCATCTTTGACTTCTCTTTTACACTTTCCGTCTCATCGCGGTTATGCTTTTGGGTTCTTCCCATTTTCCCAGTCACTTTGGTGAGGAGCAACACTTTTTTCTCCCACAGATTTTTTACTCCTTAGGCATCGAGTATTCTCAGGTAACTGTAGACCGCAGTGCCGCCGGGGGTCGCGTAACTATCGCTGATATCGGCCACACACCAAATCAGGGTAGATCACAGCGCTCCTTCCTGGGAGTATCTCGCTCTCAATTGCAGTTGTCTTAATTTTACCTGGCAGTATTAAATAAATAAATAATTTTAGACGATCTAAGCAGTGGGGAATATATATTCAGCAGTGAGTGTCGATATATGCCGAGAGCCGCCTTCAGCAATCAGTAATCGATAATCCCTCCAAGCGCCAGATAACACCAAATAGTCCAGGAGGTCAGCTTACTGGATTTTAGACCTGCGCGCCCTGCTCGGGTCCCCTATTCCTTCGTTGCACCCACCTCAGCAGCCCCCAATAGTATCCTTTCAGATTAGGCAGTCAGTGGGGCATATAGGATCCACTTAGATTTAGAGCCTTTCAAAATGTACTGGTGCTTAAACTCACTGCATTTACATGTATTGCATTCACATATGCGTTGAAACAGTCAATATGTTACAAATAAGTGTTCTCTTCAATAAAACTGTGCATCAAAGAGAGTATATGCGGGGTATAGGGGGCACGATGTGGTTACCCTTTTAATATTCCATATTTACATGGGTACATTTAACATTTAACTTGTTAGCCCAGCCCTTGGTACCTCTCTGTAGTCCCGTTGTAGCAGCGCCGATACGCTTTCAGCGTCCGCGTGGTATAGAGGACACTTCCTTCCCCACTGCTCTCTGCCCTCTACGATCGGCTCTCGCTTCGCTGCCTCCGCGTTTGCTGTGGTTACTATCCAGCTGGGTGCATGGGGAGGTGTGGAGAATCCCTCTTACCCCCCTCGCCTGTTCGACGTGGGGGGGGATGTTCACGGCTCAGGCTGACCGGACGGCGGAGGTATGGTGAGTCATGAATAGACTTTGCCTTGCAAGTTTCCCTTCGCCGCTCTCTGCTCCTCACTTGCTCCTCACTTGCTGGTACGCTGTTTTCCACGTTGCTATCTTATACGCCTTATCCAGTTGTGCCGTGAGTCGTGCAGATCTGTTTTTGCGGCTAGCCGGTTAGCTCCCCTGTTCTCCCTACTTTCAGAGTGGGGGATTGGGGGTCGATTACTATGATCCCCCCGCTATTTTCATTAGGTGGAGAGGAGACAAGTTGCGATCTCACACCGCCATACTGCTCAGGTCAGCTCCGCCCCCCGACAAATTGTCGTCAAAGTTTTTTCTTAAAGAGACAGTACTTCGACTATCGAATGATCGATAGTCGAACGATTTTTAGTTCGAATCTGTAGATTCAAAGTCGTAGTCAAAGGTCGAAGTATCCTATTTGATGGTCAAAGTACCCCAAAAAAACCTTCATTCGAATCCTTCACTCAAGCTTAGTAAATGCGCCCCTAAGGCAATGGTGAAATCCTCCGCAGATATACAGTATTTGTAAAAGGTTGCATACCTAAGAGACAATTTTTTATGGTATTTTCAGGCCCAGATTTGTAGCGAGGCCACAAAGGCCCGGGCCTAGGACGGGAGAATCGTAGGAGCGGCATGCCACCCAGCCACTTGCTGCGGAGCACTGAATATGCGCAGCTCCCTAGTGCTCCACGTGTGCACTTGTCTGGAGACTGTTGCGGCCAGCAGGCACTAGGACTGTGTGGTTGGGCTGCGAAGACGCATGGTCGCTCCCAATGCAAATCCGGCCCTGGGTATTTTCTGTATTTTTCCTCACCTTTTTTGTCCTTTTTTGGAAAATATATAGTATCTCAATGTTAGCTGGCTAATGAAAGCAAGTATCAATGATGCAGCAGGGAGAGCAGCAACTGGCAAAATACATTGGAGTGAGTACAAAATACATTGGTGTCTATGGGTGGTTTTTTTTGTGGCAACATTTTCAGTGTGGAATACACTAAAGGCTATGGTCGTTTTTTCGTGGTGACTTTTTCATGCATTCGCCCTTTTTATATGGCATCCAAAATGTTTAAATACCATGAAAAATGCAGTTATCTCATCCCAGCCTTGCCCTTCGGTATTGCTAGAATAGACTGTAAGCTCCAAGAACTAATGTAGCTTTTAAAGCATTTAAGCATTTACATTGTAATGCAAAAATAAGGCAGTCCTTTACCTAAGAACGGTTACAGCTTTGCACAGCTTTTTGCCTTTATATGAAAAGTTCATTTTATGTACTGTGTTAAATTTCATTATGTTTAATTAAATATCGAAGTGTAAAGAAACTGAAAATCAAATTCTTCAAAAAAAACAGTTTGCATAGCTGTATTTAAATAGAAAACATGCCTTGCTGAAACAATTACTTTGTACATGCCTGCATTAGCTGCCCATCTAGGCTTAGAATAATAAGCTGTACCGCAAGCATTACCACATCCTACTGGTCTCTTCCTTCTGCATAATCAGGATTCCATTCACATAAAAAATAAATAAATAGAAAAGAAAAACTGTTTATATCTCTCTGAGGCACTATGTGATTCACCAGACAAACTCCAATCTATTTCCTTATGTCTACCCCTCATCCGTACCACATGTGGTTCTTTCCTTCACACCCTGCAGAGTTTTCTGACTATGGAAAGTGAAATTCTTTCTGGTCGGTTTTGGTTATTCACACAGAACAAGCAAGAGCTGGACAAGAAGGCAAATAAACCATTTCCCATGGACTTCATGGATGTATAATCTAAATCAGAAAGTCGTTTTCTAAGAAGATTTGAATGAACTTAAAAGGACTTCTGTGTGATTTTAGAAAAATATTATCAAAATAATTTTGTCTTTGCCAGAAACAATGTACAGTATATGGTCCAATGAATGACAATATTATTGGGAAAAAGTAGACTTAATTATGAAAATAGCTATAGTTACTGCTTGCATATTTCTGGTACACATGAGCCTGCCAGTTTTCTTCCAGTACTGTTATTCTAGCTCAATCTCATTTAAAAAGTGGTCAGTGTTCTGAATTCTGGTTTTCTTATAACACAACCCAGCAGTTTAATTACATGCTTCTGCTAAAAAAGTAGACAAGATAAGAAAGAAAAGCATATGACCATGCGATCCCTTTAGCTCTTCCTATAACTATGACCCTTTAAATCGCTTATTATTAATTACTGTATGTAAGGTCCCCTGATAAAGCCTAAACAGACAGCTAAAACCCTTTTAAATTAAGCAGGAACAATTAAATATTTTTTTCTTCAAGCCATTTAAGGTGGGAGTTATCTTTCAAAACTATGAATTATCATTTTTTTTATGTAAAATGTATTTAATAAACGTCATCTCATACATGGTTTCATGAATATTTTCAAATGCAATATGATATTTAACCATGAAACAAGCTTTAAGAGAAATGGCAAAAGCACTAATTCATAAAATAATATAATGCTTTACATTGGATTAGGCATGGTACATGCTTATGTAGTGTTCAAAAGTTTAAAATCATCCAGAAATGTTCACGGTTTTAAGATAGATATTTTTATATTTACTCTGACCTCATGATGAAACACATCCCACCAGAACTTGATATTGTTGAGGTCTGGTGATTGTGTTGGACAGTTCATCAAAGACAAATACCCCACTATCCTGTTTCCTTACCAAATAGGTTTTTTTGTGGTGTAAACGTATATTTCAGTTTTTTGTCTTGCTGCATGATGAACCTTGCTGACTACATAATTGTAAAAAAACAAAAAACATCTGTGGGTGATTCCACACTTTAAAACATTGCATACACTTTACACCCTAGTCATGGTTAAAAATGGTTGGAATTGGGGTAGATTAATGGGAAAAGCCAAAAAGGCTGAACTATAAAAGACCAGTGGTATTTCTTGTTGTGGTCACCCTGGTTCTGATTTTCCTGCTGTTTAGCAGAAGCATATACAATATGTCCCTACAAAGGTTTTTTTAATCCCACCTGGTTTCCTGCTACCTCTTCTTAAAAGAGAAAAGCTGCTACTTGACTAAGGCAATCACATAGGAATTACATGCCCATATAGTTCAGAGTTGCTAGTTTTGCTGAGAAAAGATATTATATGAAGATGGATAAGCCCTTAGATGGACAACTGGTGTACTGTGCAGTTTTGGGTTGCCAGTGACCTGTTTCATGTGCCAAAATGAGACATGAGTCAGCTAGTTTTTTTTTAAATTTAATTTTGGTTTAATGGCACATAGGCTGAAACAAACTGAGACTTGCGAAAGAGAATGCTCGTGCATATTTATTGGGCTGCAATAAATGTATGTAATCCTATGTATGATGGCCTTTTCTTTTACCTAACACATTGCTGCCCTCATTCCATCTAACCCCTAACCAATGCGCATATTGAGGTTTATTAAGTCTCCCTTTCTAAAGCAGCTAAATAGTATATCTAGTAATTCAAAAAAATGAAGAAAAAAATAGTAAAAATTGTACTAATAGTACTGACTAGGAAACATCAGTTTCTTACATAGGCCAGAATAAATTCTAGATTATCCAGACGAAAGTCACCCAAACACATGGTGAACATGAAACCCCTTGAAGACAGTTAGCTGGTCAAGATTGAACTCAGAACCCCAGCACTGCAAGGTAACAGTATTAATCATCAATCCACTAAATACTGTTACTGCCTGAAAAACAGAATTTCTCTTTTTTCATAATTTAGACCTCAAGTCTGCTAAAATAGTTTAAACAAACATTAAATAAACCCAATCGGATAGTTTTGCCATCAATATCAAGATTTATTTGACTTAGTTAGTATCAGGTACAAGGTATTGTTTTATTATTACAGAGAACAAGGAAATAATTAAAAAAAAAAATTATTTGAACAAAATGGAGTTTACGGAAATGGGCTTCCGTAATTTAGAGTATTCTGGATAACTGGTTTCCAAATAAGGGATCCCATACTTGTAATTTGATGATATAATTACTTACAGCCTTTAACTTTTGAAATGTAGTTCTATTAATGGGCACACATGAAACAACACCATTTTTGTTTTCTTTTTTTTATTTGGTTGATCAAAGCTTTAGTATAAGTTTTTATGCTTGGAAAAATCTCAAATCAAAATGAAATCTGGCTTGCACATTAACATTAAGGAATATTGACCACATGTTACTTTTGAAAAAATGTAATCACTCAGAGGGGCATTCAAGATAGATTTTCTCAGAGCAACCTTGAATGGAGCAATACAGCCTCATTATAAACACTGTGATGTCTGCATGCGTCTAATTTAATGTAAAGCAGTGTCTATGGGGTATTGCAAAGTTCTGCAAAATCAAATGCCATTACTAACTCAAAGCATAAAAAACACTTCTGTGGAAGGGAACTAGAAATGCAAAGTCAATGAAACACAGAAGCATTAAATAAAGAACTGCATGCCATTGCCAAATGTGCCTGCTAATGTAAGACCTTGATTCCATTTCTGGATATCATAAGAGTTTACAAATTAAACACAAATATTCATGACATTTGTTCTTTAATGTTCATTAAAAATTGCCTAGAACACATTTAATAGATTGAATTACTAGCATAATTGTTGTAGTGTGGATTTGGTTTAGCTCTAATGATATTATCTACAGAAGTAGAAGGCTAACTAGTTTGATCTATAAATAGTAAGGATCTCTTTATCTTTACTAATATCCAAGTATTACCTATCCAACAAATAGTTCCTTGTGGCCAGAGGTACATAATACAATGAGATGGATCATGTTAGTAAAGCAGGCCACTTTTGTGGGCTAGAATGGTAGAGGTACATCTTCTGCCAAATGTAAACCTCACCACTTCTTTAGGTTTGCACTTGGTTCTTTGGGGAAATGATTAGTTGGGGACAAGGCAGGCCTGGGTAAAAATGCAATTTAAAAGAAGTAAATTAGGGGTTGGTGAATCTTAGCTTCAAATGACCAATCTCTGGGCCCATCAAATCAGTTGCACCAGTAACTGTTTCCTGTTTTACAGTGCTGGAAGTGATTGCTCATGCTTCATATACATGGGATAGAGATATGTAAGATGTAGCTCTCTCATACCCCATATCTTATTCTTTTTAGATGTGCAAGGTGTTGCAAGTCTATGGCAGGCTTTAAAGTGGCAGTACACTACCCTCTCAACATGAGTTCAATGCATAGGGTTTGTGCAGAGCATAGTTTTTCCTATTAAGTGAAAAAAAATCTATTTTATTTTTCATTTCATGAGCTGAACAGGGAAACTGAAGCTACTTAATTTTTTGTTCTTACAAGATATAGTAGATAATTAGATTTCCAGTACACAGACTCTATGCACTGGTAATCTATTATCTACCTCCAAGGATAAAACATGGAGTATTGTTAGCATGGATTTATAAAAGGACAACATGTTCTGCAGCGTTGTACAAATCAATGGATCTATACATTAAGCTTGCAGGCAGAGCCGTGCCCTAGGCAACCTGGCCAACCTCTCCTCCCCCCTGAATGTGCATGCCTGAGCAATGACTGCGCGTGGGGCACCAGAGAGCATGATTACTATTTTCAGGACGAGGGCCTATAACAGGAGTAGGCAGCCCGAAGAGGTACTGTATGTGCCCAGCACCCTAGGCATGTGCCTTTTCTGCCTACCCCTAGTTCTGACCGTGTATACAGGAAAACAAACAAAACTAGCAATAACCAGAATAAGAGGTAAAGAGTAACTTTATTATCCCTGTTTTTTCTGGGGTATATTCCGTCTAAGCCCTATCCATTGATATAGTGTTAAATGGAGTATACTGCTACTTAAGTACGTTTCCCTTGCCCCTAATTGCACTGCCCTCAGCATGTTGTGCCTAATTTTCAATCATACTTGCACCCCTCCATCAGGAGCAGTAGTAAATAATCCTGAATATCTTTTGATAGAACTAGTAGTATTAGGCCATGCTATGACCAACCTATACAATATGCAGACAATAAATGCCTCTGGTTTCTCCTATCAGTGCCACTAATACATTTGTACTATTTTGACCTGACAGGGGGTATAGAAAATATTTATTTTCCAAACATTTAGAAATATAAATAGGTTTGATGTGCAATTCTGACCAAGACAAAGAAGAAACCAGTGTGATCCACAAAAGAGGCCTGTAATTAACAAACCAGTGTCAAATGAACCAATAAAAGTTGCAGCTAAGCAGATCCCTCTGCATGAACTCTTATTGTTTTAAGTTAGAGACACTGTTTGGTAGGGATGTAGCGAACTGTTCGCCGGCGAACTTGTTCGCGCGAACTTCGACCGTTCGCGTCTGCCGATTGTTCGCGAACGTCGCGCGACGTTCGCATTTTGAGTTCGCGTTCGATTCGAATACAAATCGTTCGACCATTCGAATTCCTTCGACCGCTAAAAATCGAACGATTTCCATTCGTTCGAACGATTGTAAGCATTCGATCGAATGAAAAGCATTCAATCGAATGCTTCGATCGTTCGATTCGAATGAAAATCGTTCGATCAAACGATTAAAATCCTTCGATCGTTCGAATCGAACGATTTTAGCGGGTGTTCGAAGTTCGCGAACTGTTCGCGAACGTTCGCATTTTTTGCCGGTGTTCGCGAACGGCGTTCGCGAACACCAAATCGGCAGTTCTCTACATCCCTACTGTTTGGTACTTCTGTAAAATTGTTCCCATAATGTTGCTGAGCTCCTGCACAGTGTTCTTTGCCTATTCAATTTTTATGCTCCACATCGATGCCACAAACACTGGCAGCCTACACCTTTTATGCTCTTCTAGCATACAGAGAATGCTAACACCCAAGAGGATAAGAGGTAAAGAGGTTAGAGGTGCTCTCAGGGGGTTTACAATTTATTGCAGACTGCTCTGCCATCAAAAGTGTCATAGCATGTGGGATTACACAGGCTGACAGCATTCACAGCAGTGCTACATATTTATTTAAAGCTAAATGTTAGTGGTTAACTGTGCTCATATAACTCTGCAGTCATACATTAGGGTAGGTGGTAGTTTTGAGACATATAAACACGACATGACGTTAAAAACCATATTTAACCTTCTGTTTGGCACATAACACCCCATCTGCCTTTTTGCAAGACTAAAATAATTTATAGATAACTGGAAGAAAAAAGAAAACAGAGAATACCATAAGTTGGAGGTTTTAAAGAGCAGAATCCCATGGCTACTTTAAGTTCATGCACTTTAACGTTTCTGCATTCTATTCTCATCTGAAACATTTCAGATTACTGTAGGTATTAATTTCATTGAAAACCTTGGGGAATTTCAGAAATTACTACTTTTTCACAAAGAACAACAAAAAAGGGATAGATTGATTGACTTAAAGCATTGCTGATTCGTTTTTATGTTCCCTTTGTCTCTAGAGTGTGCAGGCCAGTGTATTTTCATCTTATCTGGTTTCTTGCATTAACCTACTATTGATTGGTGAGTAACCCTGAGCTGTGAAAAGTCTTTAATTGGACAGTATGGTTCCACAAGAGTGGGGCTAATCAGAACCAGACTTGAATATATGATTTATTGCTGGTGGGCAGGATTGGGGAAAGGAATAATTTTGTGTGAATTACAGTGAATATGGCATAATTACAGTCCAGCTGAGGTAAGCCAACTGCAACAAGCTGTGAGATTGCTGACATAAACATACTGGGGTGTTCAGGTCTACAGCAAGAAATTCAGAATTTTAGAACTCACATCCTTCACTGGAAAATAGTTTATGACAACATAATGTACAGTTGAATGCATCTTATTGTATGAATTATCTTTTATTTACTCTCTGTAACCCTTTCTCTGCATTATTTTTGATAGGGTAATAAGGACACATTCCTAGGGTCAGATTCACTAAAGGGCGAAGTTGCTAATGCTGGCGACTTTTAGCCAACGTTGCCACCTGCAGGGACATCGCCAATTCACTAACAGGCGCAGGCGCCAATTCGCTAGCGAACTGGACCATTGCTATCGTTCATTGCTATCGCCCGGCAACTTTTCACTCTGGCGAACGATCATTACTCCCCAAATTCACTAAAGTCTGGATTTTACTAAACGTTACCTCTTTCACCAGAGTTGACTTTCCAATCAGACCAGGCGAAGTGCAAAAAAGCAGCTACATCTTCCTCAATCTTCTGTCACTTACATCATTTACTGTGTGTCTGAAAATGCATTAACGTTCAAAAAACACTGGTGACTTTTCCTTTTTTTCAGCCGGATTGGCTGCAAAAGTCCTAGCTTATACTTTTTTTGGGTAACCAGTTTTCTCCACATATTTTATAACATATGGTAACTTCAAGCATTTGCACCATTTATAATAAAAACCTCCTTACAACTTAAAAGTCGCCAGCATTCGATGCCTCAGGATGAAACGTCACATTTTAGTGAATTAGCGTATTCGTAGCACATTTTCGCCTGGCGAAGTGGTGCGAGGGGTGCGAAGCTGACGCAGGCGAAAATGTGCCTGTTAGTGAATCTGCCCCCTAGTCTTTCCAGCTGGAAATACTATGAACAACAATCTATCCAGGGCTAAAGATAGTTTAGTAGGGGGTGTAATACATTCTTTAGGAATACCATTAGCAGGTGCTAAAATGTCCTATAGCACAGAATGCATTAAAGCATGTCCCGTTAATGGGAAGTGATATTTCACACATATAGTATCTGAAGAACCTTGACATACAGAATGAAGACAGCCTTTGTAACTCTGCAAGTGCTGCAGGGAACACACTATGGGCAAGTTTTCCTTTTCACTTCTCTAGGTGTTAGCTATTGTGGTATGCTAGAAATATATATAGTGTATAGAACCTATAATCAAGTTCTAAAATCCTGCAACTGTTATGTCAGCTCTGCTCCAAGGTTGTTTGGTAGAATACAGGGGTGGTGATTTAAGTCCTAATATATAATATTCAAAGCAGTAGAATCAAGTTTACATATTTAAATGGTTTTCAAAAATGAGATTACATTACCACTAGCACATTTTTCCATTATATACAAGATAGAGAAGGTAAGAGAACAATACAAATGTATTCTCTGGTTTGGTAGAAAATGCACTGAAAGAGACAGGTGGATGCTGAAAATTAGTGATGGGCGAATTTATTCGCCAGGCGCGAATTTGCGGCGAATTTGCGTGATTCGCCGCCAGCGAATAAATTCACAAAACGCCAGCAAAAATTTGCAGAAAAAATTCGTCAAAAACGGGCGCCGGCGTCGAAACAACGGGCGCCGGCGTCAAAAACTGCCGTTTCGCGAATTTTTCGCTGTTTCGCGAATTTCGCGGATTTTCCGGCGAAGCAAAACGTCGCAAATTCGCCCATCACTACTGAAAATGAATTTGTTAACAAAAAAAATGGAAACTGTTGTTACCAAGCTGTTCATTACAGATAGAACGATGAAATGCCTGGTGTCTCCACAGAAATTGTTATACGTTCATATAGATACACATAATCAGATAAATCTTAACAGTGTATTTGTAGAAGATTAAAAAGAGAGGGTAATCTATCATTGTAAATATAATTGGCAATGTGTGTAGTCTCATTGGCACTAGGGATTACCCTTTGGCTCAGAAGGTGGGCAGACAGGAGGGACTGTGGCTGACTCAGACATTATGGAACATATTGATATCAATATCAAAGTTATAGCATCATGCTGGAGTAATGGTGTTAGAAAAGTAGCTGAAATCAAAGTACCTTGAAGTAACATTTATTTACAACATATAGTTGTACTTGCCACCACTATGTCCTTCCTGCCTTCCATTCCAAATCGACCACTGTTGCACCTATTGACACAGGGGAACCCTGAAGCTTCTCCCTCTTTAGAGCCAAGGGGCGGCTCCAGGGTTCCCTTTGTGTCCAGCACAAATGCATCTAAAGTATCAGGTTCACACATCACTCACATGCTAAACAGCAGAGATGATGGCAAGTGAACCTCGGTGCAATTGTGTCCGATTTGTAATGAAATCAATTTTGATGATTCGTCTGCAAGTGCATTAGATGCAACACCCACTAGCATTAGTTGTATTACCCTCCTGCAACCTTAGGGAAAACTCTGCATTGAGGGGAAAAAACATTGTGATTGTGCACTTGCAAATGTAATTTACCCCTATTGTTCATGCCTTTAAATATGGTTTACTGGTTTATCAGAATTAAAGCTGTCTTTCCTGAAATTGAGTAATAATAGTAAGGTAATTGGTTACACTCATTAGAGGAGGGTTCTGTGGTATTTAGGAAGATTTATTTCTACTAGTCCAGGGGTAATTTTAAACTAATAAGGATAGGGAAGGGTGTAACTAGACACATACAAGAGTCCTCTGCACTCAAGGGTGTAACTAGAAAGTGTGAGGTAGACAGACGTAAAAGCAGAAGGTTCAATGGTGGCAGAGAAGGGGTGGGGTATAGAAAAGAACACTGGAAGACTCCTAATACAGAAATGAATTTAAAAATGTATGGAACCAAACCTCATTTTTCAAGACAGCAATAAGGCTAAATAAATGCTAATAAATAATATAGGCCTAGAATTACTTGTGACAGCATGACACATTGGCCATTATAGAAACATTACGGGGTAAGTTAGAGTGAAGTTAGAGATCGCCACAATCCTTTCCATTCATTTCTATGGGATTTTGAAAGGCGTATTTATCAAAAGATTTAGTTTCACTTCCACCCATTGATAAATATTCTATTAAAAATCCAATACAAATGAATGGAAAGTGGCGAAATTTCACTCTAGAGGACTGTGGGGACCTCGAACTTCACTCTTTAATAAATATACCCCATGTAGCTGGATAAATGTCAGGCAATTTCAAATAGGAAAAAGAAGTGTAAATAAAGCAGTGTTTGTCCGTTTAATATGGCAGGATTGCTTGTGGATGTGGAACTAGAGTTTTTTTTTTTTAATTTTAAGGGTTAAATGACATGGTGATGGAAAGAGCCAGACATTTCTCCTAGGCTTTTGTGACCCAAAGTGTGAAAAATGTAAAGACATTAAACTAAACTATATACTTGCAAATAGAAAAGTCTGTATTTTTAAGAGACACATTGGATGATTTTAATGACCCTAAAATATAACAAGACACTGGATCCTGCATATAGGACAACAAATGTAAATTTGGGGTAATAATAGACTCATTGAGATGAGCCAAACAGATATACTAATATCATTCTCTAAACAAAATTGCAATGACGAAAACATTGTTAAACCAAGAATAACAATTGGCCTTTGTAGAAAAAAAAAGATTATTAAAAAATCCTCTTCAGTGGAAACCATATAGACAAGTTTTACAACCATGGAATACATGACTGTTTCCGCTGTAGCTATGTATGTGGTGAGACATTGAATTTAGGAGAGCAGCAGGTAGGTCATTAAACGGGCTCAATGTATATTCACATCTCAGTTGTTGCTCTGATATAAAATAAGACAGCTAAGGATGTGGTCATTTTTGGTAACACTCCAGCAAAAATGAGAAAGACACCTTTCCGCTCCCGCTTTTCTCAGTGTGCTAATCGTTTGGCAAGTGAACTATAGCAGCATAAAGGCTTTGCAGTTCATAATTCCGACATATAGACAGACTGTTTCAAAAAGAGAAATTCCAGCCCACAACAATTCTGTGCTTGAAAAGTGAAACTATAGAATAAAAGCTATTTTGGATTCACTGAACTTGTGAGACTCAGTTTGCCTGGCCTTTAATCTGCAAGGTCAGCTGCTGTCTCACCATTGGATACCCTGGCTGGCAGCCTATAGAATGGTCCATTAAATGGATTTGCTGTTTTGGAAATATAGCAGAGTGACTTATACATCATTGTTTCACTAATCTGTACAATTTAAAAGTAAAGTAGAGAAGCATGGGTTGAAAAGTATTTACTTTATTTTTATTTTGAAAAAACCAAACTCAATGGAATAGAGAAATCCAATGAAAGGTCAAGTCCTTGTCCTTTTTCTTCCTAAGCAGCAGTTTTCTCATGCTCAATGAATCTGCATTTACAGCTGAGCTTTTAAATCACTGGACTCAGATGATATTGAAAACCCATTGTTTACATCACTTCAGTATTCGAAACCATGACCAGCAATAAATGAAGTGATTGATATAAGAAAGCATAGCAAGGCAAATGAAACAGCCCCATTGCAATTTTATAATAATTATGGACAGTGGCACAAACAGATAAAAAACTGAAACATTTTTTAAACCATGGTGCTACAAAATAAGAAAAAAATTCCTTATCAGACAGACTGCAGGTCCCAACAATTTTTCTAATAAAAGATCACATGTCTCTCAATATGACTCAATATTAAATAGATTATCAGAATTACAGTTTCCGATGTTCACTTTGTCCTTCAGAATGTTACTAGACTTTCAAGAAATACAAATTCGGTGACTAAATTCAACATGGTCAACATGGAAGACAACATTTTATTAGTCTGATTATTTAAAGGTGTATTCGTGAATGTAAGCAAGATATGCCAGAACAGATACAAAATTGAGCTTGCACCGAGACTAGTCACAAAAGTACTTATGCCCATACATACTCTTAGCAACTTGCATTCAGTTTGATGGATTGTGCATAGATGCATGCATGTACATTAAAGAACCCTGGGACAACGATTTTGACCTAGAGGCAATGCCGGGGTTTCCATAGCAGGTTGTACCTATGGAAGCAACCGACTTGTGTGTTGTTCACGGAACAATAATGCTCTGATTGATGCACTGTAGATTAGCGTGTCGGAAGCATCTCCACCCTGACTTTAAAACTATCTTCTGTAACTTGCATGTGATGCGTGAAAGTAGAAGTAGGTTCATATTTATGTTGGAATACTGGGAAAAATAAGAGAGCTTAGTTCTAATTTTCTCAGATTCGCTTTCATCTGGTATGGTACCTCTGGATTGGAGAAAAGCTGATGTCATTCCAATATTTAAAAAGGGATTACGATCTCAGCCTGGCAATTATAGGCCAGTAAGTTTGACATCTTTTTGAAGGTTAAGTCGTGTGATCTGATATGATCTATTTAGATTTTGCCAAAGCAACAACTGCTTTCTAAACTAAGGTCTGTTGGGTGTAACAAAGTTGTTTGAACATGGATAGGAAACTGGCTACAGGATTGGGTACATAGGGTGGTTGGTAATGGTACATACTCTATTTGGAGTAAGGTTCTTAGTGGGGTTCCTCAGGTCTCAGTATCAGGTCCACTTTCGTTTAATTTGTTCATTAATGACTTAGGGGAGTGTATTGTAAGTAGTGAATCAGTGTTTGCACATGACAAAAAAACTATGCAGCCCAATTAATTCCATCCAGGATGGGACATCCTTAGAACAAGATCTGGACAAACTCTCAATCTGGGCAGCTAAGTGGCAAATGAGATTCAATGTTGATAAATGTAAAGTAATAAACCTGGGATATAAACATATCCAAGCCACTTATACTCTTGATGGGGCTGCACTAGGAAAATGACCTTGGAGTCCTTGTAGAAAATAAACTTGGCTGTAGCAAGCAATGCCAGTCAGCAGCATCAAGGTCAAATTAGGTAATACGCTGTATTAAACGGGGCATCGATTTGCAAGAGGAGGGGGTTATTCTTTCCCTGTACAGAGCACTGGTAAGGCCCCATGTAGAATATGCTGTACAGTTTTGGTCTCCAGCACTCAAACAGGACATTTTTGTTCAAACTGGAGAAGAGGCACGTAAGGGGTGATATGATAAATATGTATAAATATATATGGGGATCATATAATAATCTCTCTAATGCTTTATTTACCGGTAGGTCTTTCCAGCTGACGCAAGGTCACCCATTTAGATTACAAGAAAGGAGGTTCCGTCTAAATATTTGGAAGGGGGTTTGCACAGTGAGAGCTGTGAAGATGTGGCACTCTCCCTGAATCAGTCTTATAGGTTGATACATTAGATAGCTTTAGGAAGGGGTTGGATGGCTTTTTAGCAAGGGATGGAATACAGGGTTATTGAAGATAGCTTATAGAACAAGTTCATTCAGAGACTAGTTTGATTGCCATCTTGGAGTCAAGAATGATTTTTTCCCCCCTCTGAGCCAAATCGAAGAGGTTTCAAATGGAGTATGGATCAACTAGCAGTTAGGCAGGTTATATATAGACTTAAAAGGTTGAACTTGGTGGACGTGTCTTTTTTCAACCAAACTTACTATGTTACTGTTTAATGTCAACGACTTATTCAAGCTGAAGGACATTTTGTCACTTGTATGAATACTATATTACTCAGAGGGCTCTTCAAACTTTACTCAAAGCAAGAATTATGTGGATCAGTATTGCAATCTTGTGTCAACACCACATTTGAAGGCCTAGTAATTGTTGCTCTTTTTTACAGTGAAGAGCTATGTGTTTAATTTATTATTTGTACTGTGAATTTATAAGCTGCTTGACTTGTGTGGTGGTTACAGGTGCAAGATGGTATAGTTTATGTTGCAGAGTTTACATCTCATTTAAGGTGGTGATGGAAATATGGAGTAACAATGACTTAAACAAACTCTAGATATTGGCCATTAAATCATGTGAAAAGAAATCCATAGCGACTGTTCTCATCCATTACATTATATTTACTGTTCACAAGTATTTAGTGATGAGCAAAATAGTTTGGAAAGTTTGCAGAATTCTTCAAATTTGGTATTTATTGATAAAAAATCAAAACTGGCTAGACGTAAGTCACAATTAATTAATTTCTCATATAGTTCTGTTTTGGCTAGTTTGCATATTATCTCCAATTATAAAACAATACATTTTACTACAGCTAGAGTAAACCCCATGTAGTAAAAAACAATTCTATTGGGGTTTTTAATGCTTAAATATTTTAGAAGCCTTAAGGGGTCCACTAAATGGAGACCACTATAAGAGAGAATATATTTATAATCAAATTTGAATTTGGACATTAGTCAATCCAATTTCTTTTATTCTCAGGTGCCCTTAGACATATGACTTGTGCTCTTCATTCTCTCTTTACTGCTGCACTGCAGACTGAAGTTATAACAAGATAACGCTTTCTAATTTAGCTGTGTAGGTAAATAGTAAATTAGTCTTCCAGTATTATTTAGCAGGCAATTCCCTAGTGTTAAAGATGCCTAACTAGGTCCTAAAATACAGTTGTGAGGGGGGCCTGTTCCTATTCCTGCTTAAAGGGATACTGTCTTGGGGAAAAAATTTTTTTTCAAAATGAATCAGTTAATAGTGCTGCTCCAGCAGAATTCTGCACCGAAATCCATTTCTCAAAAGAGCAAACAGATTTTTTTATATTCAATTTTGAAATCTGACATGGGGCTAGACATTTTGTCAATGCCCCAAGTCATGTGACTTGTGCTCTGATAAACTTCAATCACTCTTTACTGCTGTACTGCAAGTTGGAGTGATATCACCCCCCTCCCTCCCCCCCCCAGCAGCCAAATAAAAGAACAATGGGAAGGTAACCAGATAACAGCTTCCTAACACAAGATAACAGCTGCCTGGTAGATCTAAGAACAACACTCAATAGTAAAAACCCATGTCCCACTGAGACACATTCAGTTACATTGAGAAGGAAAAACAGCAGCCTGCCAGAAAGCATTTCTCTCCTGAAGTGCAGGCACAAGTCACATGACATGGGGCAGCTGGGAAATTGACAAAATGTCTAGCCCCATGTCAGATTTCAAAATTGAATATAAAAAAATCTGTTTGCTCTTTTGAGAAATGGATTTCAGTGCAGAATTCTGCTGGAGCAGCACTATTAACTGATTCATTTTGAAAACATTTTTTTTTTCCATGACAGTATCCCTTTAAAGCTATGCCCCTTGTTGTTCACAATAGTGACCAGTAGATGACACTGTGCTAAAGTATAAAGTCCTGGGCATCCATGTGCTCAGAGTACATTTTGTGCTATCTCTGGCCTGAGCAGGCAGGCAGAGCTCAAGTGGAACCTAGACAGGTCAGGTCTAGTAAGGATAGGCTACTCACCTTAAGAGGTCACTCTAGGAGTGACAGATCGACATGCTATTTAGCTGAGCAGCTTGAGGCTCCTCTGAGGATTGTGAGTGGGATTATGATCCCGGGTACCAATTGCCCAGAAGTAGGGACCAAGGGCCAGATTTACTAAAGGGCGAAGTGACTAACATTAGCCAAAATTCATCAGTGTGACATCGTTTTGTTACTTCACCGATTTACTAATGGGGGCAGGCATAACTTCACTAGCGAAGGAGATATACTCTAGCGGTAATTTGCTTCCTTATGACCGGCGAAGTTGCGCTCTGTTGAAGGGACGTAACTACGCAAATTCATTCAAGATGCGGATTTTACTGAACGTCAGACCAGGCGAAGTGCAATTGAGTAGATAGGACTTCCCCAAATAATAGTTGAACATTTTTCTAAGTCCCAAAAAACACTGGCGACTTTTCATTTTTCGGATTTTAGTGAATTAGCATTGTCATGGTGAATCTATGCCTGACAAAGTGTTGCAATGTGAGCAAAGCGGACACTAGCGCAAATTTGGTGCTTAGGGAATCTGCCCCAAAATGTACAGACCTAGGGATGTGTGTTTCCCCTCAGGTTTCACTTAAGGAAAAGGCTGAAAGCTGGGTGTACCCCGAGCGGCTGTTGTGTGCATTGTCCCCATCCCTGTGGGCAAAGGTGCTGTGAGTATATGGATATCCACTGTTCTGTATGATCCTGCTTGGTCTGTATGTACACTCCACTGAGGAGTGTTATTGTTCAATAAATCAAGTTACAGTTACACTACACCCTGCCTCCACACCGTTTGCGAGGGCTTACTCCCTAAGAATTAAGGTCTCATCCAGAGCACAGTATTGGGAGTGGAGCTCATAGTTAGAGAACGGTGCACTCAATTTACTATAGCGCTACAGCTGTGTAAATGGATAGTAGCGCCTCTACGTTTGTATGCTGCTACCACTGCTCTGCTTTGGGCTAACAGCACGTGCTGATTGAGAAACTATCCTGTATTTTAATAAGTGGTTGAAATAGGCAAAACTGTCCATTCAAAATGTATGGACATGTTAACTGAAGGCTGAAGGAGGTTTTGGAATTGTATAGATCACAATGAATTCAGGAATCATCTGCATTGCTATAAAATGCTCTTAGTAGTGAATATCAAGTAGGAAAAGTAGGAGAAAAAGCTAAATAAATCAGGACATGAGAGATAATTATTGATTAGGTGCCTGAGTAGACTTCACTTGTGCTGTCTGTTTCAGCAGGGGATCATGTATAATAATCTGAGATGACTATCCGCACACTATTGTAAAAACTAAAATAAAAATACATCTATTGGTTCCAGAAAAAAATGTGTAATGGTAAAATGAATTATTTTCACTGCACACAATATAATTCAGTCTTAAATCATGACAGTATTCTTGCAAATATTCACTCTATGTAACTGCCTCAGTGGACAATAAAAATATTACCTGCTATTGAAGAAACCAGAGAGCATATTTGTCACACTGTGTAAAAAAATGGACTTCGAATACACACATAATTATTTTAATATTTTTTGCTGATGTTACATGAATCAATGAGGATGATGCTTCCCCATTTAAAATCATAAAGCTAATTTGAGACAGTAGTGCAGTGTAACATTTTGGACTTCTTTTACATGATTCCCCCCCCCCAGTCAGGGCTGTATTTAACCCAGAGGGTGCCCGGAGGCCAGTGTCCTCTGGTGCCCCCCTCCCTGCTACAGGATCATGCGCATCCTTTCGGTACTGGAGCGCTAAGTGCCCATCGTTTAGCGCTCAGGCATTCAGCTAAGTACCTTCATGAATCATCAGAATACACAGAAACTATATTTACTTTATGGGGAAAAGGGTGATTCAGCCAAGCATTTCTACTAACAAATATATATTTTGCTACTGGATTAATAGATGAAATCAGCATACTGGTGAAATATTATCGTATCTCATCAACTCTAACATGTAAGTGACAATGTTCATAACTACTGGTTGAAATTTGCACATTTATATATACCAAAAAAATCCACACAAAGAACACTTAGGGGCAGATTTATCAAGGGTCGAATTTCGAAGTTAAAGATACTTCGAAATACGACCATGGAATTGAAATACTTCTACTTCGAATTTGGGTATCCTGCGGTCGAAGTAAAATCGTTCAATCGAGCAATTAAATCCTTCGAATCGAACGATTCGAAGGATTTCAGCGATCAATCGAACGATTTACCTCGACTTCCAAAAACGTAGAAAAATGCTCTAGAAGGTCCCCATAGGCTAACATACCACTTCGGCAGGTTTCATTTGGCGAAGTATTGAAGAGACAGTACTTCGATTATCGAATGGTCGAATATTCGAACGATTTTACTTCGAATTGAATTCAAAGTCGTAGTATCCTATTCGGTGGTCGAAGTATCCAAAAAATTACTTCAAATTTCGAATTTTTTTACTTTGAAAATTCCCTCTAATTCACTTCGACCCTTGATAAATCTGCCCCTAAAAAACTTGAATTATTAGAGGGAAACAAAACTTGAATTTTACAAGATGTATTACTGTATGTCCTGAAGCTTCTTAAAGTCTGAATCTGAAAATACTCCATCTAAAACCTGCCAAATTCATGTAAATGTCAAAGGCAGCTATCCCTTTAACCATCTGAAGATGTTTTTAACCTTCACGAATTCGAGGTATTGCAAGGTTTGTTTCGGGTAAATTATGAAAAAATTACTAAATAACCCTCAAAGTATTAATGTTGAGGGTCTGGTATGGTGTCTCCTCTATAAAGTATTAGTAGATTACATGGCACTTGATCTGCAAAGCAAAGACAGGGTTTTCTTTATATAGTGGAAATAAGGCTTGGCTCCAAGTACATTACAGGGAGGCTTGTTTGCATACAGGGCTAATCAGTACCATGGTACCAGTGGTTCAAAAAGTTCTTGAAGGATCACATTTACTCTGGTTTGTAAATTTTTGATAATGTGTTTAATTAGTGATGGGCGAATTTGGGGCGTTTTGCTTCGCCGAAAAATTCACGAATTTCCAGCGAAAATTTGCGAAACTAGTTTTTGATGCTGGCATACGCAAAAATTGGCTGGCGAAAATGCTCCGGCATCCAAAAAAATGGACGCCGTTGTCCTTTTTTTTCACGCTGGCGAATTTTCGCTGGTGATTTTTTGCGGCGGTTTCGTGAATTTATTTGCCGGCAGCGAATCGTGGGAATTTGCCGCGAATTCGCACCTGCCAAATAAATTCGCCCATCACTATGTTATACATAGCTTTTTACAAACATGAT
Organism: Xenopus laevis; assembly: GCF_017654675.1. Lineage (NCBI taxonomy): Eukaryota > Metazoa > Chordata > Amphibia > Anura > Pipidae > Xenopus > Xenopus laevis. The sequence continues at coordinate 75,624,784 of NC_054384.1, forward strand.
GACCCATTTGGGCAGAGCTATAGAAAATATGGAGCATAAGCAAAACATCAGTGCTGTACCTGTTAAGTAGGTGGTTTTCTGGATTTCCTTTTCAAATAGATCAGAGTGATAAAGGATTAAACACTTGGCATGTATGTAAAAATATGTTATAAAAAGCCATACATTTATATGGTAAGCCAATAAACTCCACAATTAAACAAGGATTTCCTCTAGTGCTCATCATCACTGATTAGACCCCAAAGTTCATGGTCCTTCATAGCCTTTTTATTAGGGAACTAATTTAAAGGAAAACACAGCATTCTTACTGAACATCTCCTCAGTTTACCCATGTTAATAACTTACCACTTCACTTGTTTGCAGTCTATGAACTGTACTCTACATTTTTCTCTTATCTTTGTTTAAAACAAAACAGAAACATACTGTATGTTATCTAAATAAGCAAATATCATGCATGGGCTGCATTCCCAAAATATTCAAATCCCTTTGTTTATTGAAGAACAATTGATCCATGATGGTATGTTTGCTCTTCAGAATCGTTAGAGAACATTGGAGTTATTTGCATATTCTTGTGAAAGCAAGCAGGAGTGTTTACTTTGGTCCTGGAACAGTTCATCTGTTGCTTTCAATTTTTTTTTCTCATAAAAATGATTTCAATAAATTAAGTTTTGGAATTTGAACTCTAAATAACACAAGCTGAAAGAAAGTTGGATTTAAGATCTATTACCTGCTTTTTTAAGCAGTATATGGAAAATAGTTTGAAGTATTTTTTTGCCAGAGAAGCTAAAATGTGGGTACAGCAACTTCTGCTGTAAATAACTTGATAAAATTGTGAAGCTTCCATCATCACAAGTGTGTGTGTGTGCATGTGTGTTTGTGGGTGTGGATAAGTTTGATGTTTGATCTTATTATTGTTTTTAGATTATAAAAAGATACCAACATGGTTGCTCCCTAACAAACTCACAACCTTGTTGCTGGACTTTATTGACATTTTGAAGCCATTTTATTTGATTGTCACAAGGCCAGCACATTCTTGGTTTGGCAGCATTGAAACATGTTTCTAACACAATGTTTCAGGTTCTACAAGACTTTTCTCCAACTGGCAACATGTAGCATCTAGTGATGGGCGAATTTATTCGGCAGGCGCGAATTCGCCACTAGCGAATAAATTTGCGAAACGCCTGCGAAAATTTGCGGCAAAAATTCGCCGGCGTCAAAAACGGTTGACATTTCTGTACCTTACTGATTTGTTGGAGGAAGTTGCAGGAAATGTTTTAAAGGAGAACTAAATGAATAAGAAAAACCCCTACCTACCACCCTAGTTAGTCCCCCCCTCCCTTCTACCCCCCCCCTACATAGTTAGTTATCCCTGAAATTGCTCATGGAGAAAATGCACTCCTGTACTCTTGATAAATTGGCAAATATTGCGTGGCATCATTTCATCTGGTCAAAAGAGGTGAATGTTCTTCAGTGCAAAGTTAATTTGCCTAAGGTTGTTGTACTCTCTCTTCAATAAATCGGCAACATTTTAATTCTTAATTTTCATTACTCACTCTTAAATATGCCCCATAGTGCCAAAAGCATATACATTACAAATAATTGCACACTGAGTGATAATCATTTTCCCGTACACTACACAGATATGTTTTTAGTCACAGTTAAGTTAAAATTGTGCTGAGACTGAGAGACAGGCTTTTCCACAAGATGAATAGAAAGTCACAGATATTTTGAAAGTAATGATGATCAGATGACAAGGGATCTGCCCTAAGCAAGAGAAAATTATTTAAATGGGATGGTGTTGTTGGCAAGATGTTTAGCAACAAAATCATAAGAAGCTTTTATGATGGCTGAGCTATTATTTTAGGAATTTAATACTAATCACTTTCCCAGAGTTGATCTGTTACTCAAAGGAAGATGAACTGACAATCTAAGCAGAAAAACGACTCTATATTTTAAAGTGGAATTCTAAATGACACTTCATAAATTGGATTTAGAGACCAGGGATTTAACCCTTAACCCTACCTCTCCTGTAGGCCAGTTCAGATGACTGTGCCAAAGTGGTTCTGAGCTGTAAACGTGTAAAAAAAATATGTAGGGGAAAACTCTGAGAGAATTTAGGCTTCAGATACTTGAAAACTTAGGAAACACATGTAGGGAACCTCAGTGGCCAACCATGTAAATACTTTCTCAATGGAAACCATGGTGTCATGAGCTTCTATACAGTAGAGCGAGTAAAACACAGTACCAGAGTAGAGTACATTTTAGTTAGTATCTCATTAGTACTGATTAAACTTTGTCTCACCACTAGACTATGTCCATATTGGAATTTTTTAATTGGACTAAAGATCATAATCCTACGTCATGTCAGACAAATTTAAGGTAAGTAAAATGCTGGACAGTAGGGGAGCAGTGTATGTGATCTACCTGGATTTTTCCAAAGCATTTGATAAAGTTCCCCACAAATTACTGCTTTCTAAAGTAAAGTCTGTGGGTCTTACTGAGGTCACATGATTGAAACAGACGCTGGTAGCAGATTTGGGGGCCTTCCTCACTTTAGGTAGAGGCAGCCTAATACTCAGTGGTCAATATAATGACATAGTGCTGATCTCAAGGCTTCACTGAGGAACTGCATAGCATAGTAGCGATTTCTTATGGAATTCAGGCTTTGAATATTGCCTTGGGGTGAGGCTGGCAAGATCCTATTTATTTGATAAAATGTGAATAAGGTTTGTTGCAATTTTACACCATTTCTGGCTTCTGGTGTTTCATTAAGGTTTGTAACAATGGGGTTCAGTGGTAGAAGGTGAAGGGTCAATTGAAGAGTCCCCTTGTCATGTGGTTGCTAAACTACATACTGAATATAAGTGTTGAAATTTGTTTTAACTAGAATGTGTACAGTACAAGTTAAACACATTGGTTATGGATCCTCCCTCCAGGTGCTACAGAGTCACTTATAGTGTATGGTGTGTGCATACCTTTATATTATATCTAAGAGGCAATTAGAGTCCGCTAATAAAGTCTGTATTGCTCTACAAATTTGCTTTGCCTAAATATTTTGTTTGTAAGTGTGGACCAGCTGGCCACAATTCGTTCATGAAATATTTAAGTATGTGTAAAATTCTCTTCCCAAACACATAAACAGTTATAATTATTAAAAACAATCTAACCGGTTTCAGTGTACTTCATCATCAATCAAAGTTTTCAACAATACTGGACATTGGTATATAACTCATCATGGCACAGTTACAGTGTAATGAACTATTATTGAAACAGTCTTTCAGGAACATTCAGTTCAGCAACAAACGCACAGTGCCACTGTTCAACAAAACAGTTTACTCTAAATGTAAAGAATTACAGCCTGGCACAGCAAAGACACAACAAAGAAATGAGCCAGCTGCCTGCATCCGAGATATCAGACCAAAAACGATAAGCTTGCAATGACCCATGAAACTGGATACTGAAAGGGAATCTTACTCAGTACCAACAGTTAGTAAGGGAAATTACCCACAGATTATATGATGAATGGGGAACTAACCCATCATTTGATGTGTAAAAAGCACAGGATAGACCTAGAATGTCACTATTTAACAAAGAAGACTATGCAGCAGTCAGTCTTTAAAATACCCATGGTGGCTTATCTCCAATTGCAGCTTTATTGCACAGATGTTGATGTTTTTATAAATGAAAATTAGAGCTGTGTCTCACCAGTAAATAAACACAGAGAGCTATTAAACTGAAGAAAAACTTCAGAGAGTTACTAGGGCTCATTTACAATTACAACCACGGTTACAGTTACTGTAGATGCCATTTTTCATTATATTCATTCATTAAATTCTCTAGCGAAGGAGATAGACTGTAGCGCTACTTCACACTCTAATGCCAGACGAATTTTTGCTCTGGCGATTGGACTTAATTACGCAAATTCACTAAGATGCGGGTTTTACTGAACGTTACCTCTTGCACCAGACTTGCCTTCACCACCTCAGACCAGGCGAAGTGCAATAGAGTAGATAGGAGTTCCTCAAAAAAACGATGGCGACTTTTCAGTTTTTCAGGGTGGCTGCAAAAGATCGTAAATTTTTTTTTAGCGTACCCGGCTTCCCCCTTACATTTCCTTACATATGGCACATAAACTATACACTGGGCACATGTGTAGGGCATTATAACAACTTTATTTTATTAATTATTTTATTAAGTATTTGCTGCAACATATACGTCCATTGAAATTTAACTTCCCGCTGTATGCAAGTTAGCCAATGCTAGCGCAACTTCACTTTGCTTGCCGAATTAATGCTAGCGAAACTTCGCCATCGTTGGACGCAATTTTGCATTTTAGTGAATTAGTGTTGTCCTGGCGAATTTTCACCTGGTGAAGTGTGAGCGAAGCCGTCGACGGCGCAATTTCGGGGGAAAGTAAATTTGCCCCTATGATTTTTTTGATTCCTCTAGGATCTAACATTGATTCTGTGCAACCTATTTCAAATAGCTAGGTGGCACAGCTTTATGGAGGCTTTATAGCCTCTTTAATATCATATGAACTATCTATAAGCATTAAAATGTGCTACAATTTTTGAATCTATTGACTTTGTATAACCAAATCTAAAGGTTTCCTTGGACCTTTGTGTAGATGCTCCACAAAAACAAAGCTGCATGCACCCATGTTGGCTGAGATCGATAAGTATGGATGCAAGTAGCATTTGCTCTAATAAATTGCTTGAAAGTTGTACATTTCCTCTATTTGTGCAAAAATTGCATGACTTTTGATGCTTGAAATTATACCATCTGGCCAAAAAAAAAAATCTATTCTTGTATAGTCATTATTATATTATTCTTATTTCTGGGACTCCATCGTATTTCTTTAATGCTCAGTGGATCAGTCTTGGCCATGAACAACTGTACTCCATTTAAACGATGCCATGGAAATATAATTGCATATACAGTGTATGTGTGCATGTAAACACTACCTCAGCTTTCAAGAGTAACCTACAATGCTATTTCTTTGATTTACATTTTATTTTTGTGTGTGTAATTTATAACCACTACATTTTCAAGAAAATCACCATTCTTGAAAACGATGTACAGAAAACAGGCCATAAAAAGACACAAAAGCTTTTCAAACGTTATCAAAACCTATAAAATAACAGTGAATGTTGGCATATGAAACAACCATATCATTACCAGGGGATATAAAAACCATCATGCATTTTATTAATATTTCCTGTATGGTATACATATTATTTAATCTCAGCAAATAATAATGGCATGGTTACATGAGTGCCTGTCTTAAATAAAAGGGACACTATCATAAAAAAACTGTGTGCTTAAAATGTGTAATATTTGGCAAAGTTGAGTAATTTTGGAGATTAATAACATTTAGTACATATTTAAAAAAAAAAAGCCACGTTGCATAATGTTGCTGCTAGCGTGTCCCTGGTGTTTACAATGTGCTCCCGAATTCAGTGTAAAAATAAAAACTGTGTAAATACTGTAGATAGGCTGTGCATAATAAAAAATGTTTCGATATTTAATAAGCCAAAAATTTTATCTAAAAAGGCTGAAGTGAACTAAAGTCTAACATAACAGAACTTTATGTCCTTTAATAGTTAAACATTCTGGTATATCTATCTATCTATCTATCTATCTATCTATCTATCTATCTATCTATCTATCTATCTATCTATCTATCTATCTATCTTCTGTATCTATCTATCTATCTATCTATCTATCTATCTATCTATCTATCTATTATCTATCTATCTATTATCTATCTATCTATCTATCTATCTATCTATCTATCTATCTATCTATCATCGATCTATCTATTATCTATCTATCTATCTATCTATCTATCTATCTATCTATCTATTATCTATCTATCTATTATCTATCTATCTATCTATCTATCTATCTATCTATCATCGATCTATCTATTATCTATCTATCTATCTATCTATCTATCTATCTATCTATCTATCTATCTATCTATCTATCTATCTATCATCTATCTATCATCTATCTATCTATCTATCTATCTATCTATCTATCTATTTATCTATCTATCTATGTTATATAATAGGACAGATAAAATGTTTTCTGAAAAAAAAACATTTTATTCATTTTAACAAGCATTTTATCAAAGTCTTTACAGTGTTATAATTGAAACAACATTTTACCCGATCAGAATATATATATATATATGTATATATATTATTATATATATATTTTTTTATTATTATTTTATATGTTTCGCCACCAATTGTTGGGAGATGTCTTGTTTCTTATTCTTGCCCTTTTCTTTATTGTCTGGGTCCAATGCTGCTCTTATACTCGATCTGTGCATTGCCATTCCCTCTTTTAGCTGTCTGGTGGTTTTCCCACAATAGATCAGCCCACAGAGACATTTGACATTTAATAATGTACATGGTACATGGTGGTGTCACATGTCATTCTCTGTCTGATGGTATATCTTTTCCCCGTATGTGGGTGTGTGAAGTAAGGACCACGTATTAGTGTACTACATAATATACAACCAATGCATTTGAACACCTCTGGTTGCTGTGATAAAAAATGTTGAATCTGCGATTTTTGGTATTTGCTTATTGGGTCGGAGGGATTTCGAACCTCTTTTAGGTTACTTCACCTTTTGTAACTAAACTTTGGCTTTGTGGGCAATGTCTAGATTCATCTGTGGTCAGAATAGGCCAATGTTTCATTATACTTTGTTTAACTACCGCACTTTTCCCCCCATATTAGCTGACATAATAAAGATAATTTCTAGTAGCATTGCCTTTGTTTCTGTGCCTTACTTCCTGTTCCTTCATCACATCCTCACGGTTAAGGGAAAGGGCCCATTCCTTAGTGTCTGATAATAGCTTTTTAGGGTGCCCCCTATCCAAAAACTTCTCACACATTTTAGTCAGATCCTCCTCCCTCTTGGCAATATCGCTGTCAATACACACCACCCGTCCCTAAGCATCTGTGGCTTGGGCAAGGAGTTCAACAAATGCCTAGGATGGTTGCTATGATAATGTACCAGTGTGTTCCTATCTGTAGGTTTTATGTAAATGCATGTTTGTAAGTCATTACCATCCTTATGCACTTTCACATCCAAAAGGTCTATTTGTTGCATGTCATTACTGTAAACTTCACCGGGCTATTTAGACAGTTTAAATATTTCACAAATTTATGCAGATCTCCAGTTAGACCTTACCTCAAAAAGGAGATATCATCAATGTACCTTCTGTAGAAGGCCCCATATTGTCTGAACAATAGATGGCTTAATATGTAGTATTTATTTATTTTTCAGTGATATAGTATCAATGCTTAATGCTTGAAAACTGGCATCACGCCAAAGGATAACTGACACAAAGCTCTCTGGTACTTTTAATCTCTTATTACCAAAATAGTTATTTTAAAAAAATATAAGTCTAACCCATCATGATTGCTCTGGCTGCAATTTATAGTGTTATTGGCAATCATTCTTTACATATAACATATGTTAATTTTCTCCAGTAATGTACAAGTATATTAAAGTGCATTATAGACACATAGTGGGGGACCTTTTTACCCATAAAATGGATCACTGCACCAGACGCCACCCCTAGACAAATAAAACATTCATTCGATGGAGCATAGGTATAAGAATCTTACCTGGTGGTCTAGTGGGGGGACGGCAGGGACGCCCACCGCGCCGTGCGGCCTCTGACTGTAGTCCGCAGGTGCCTGTTCACTAGGGTGTGCGCGGCACGCTGATGACGCATTTAAAGGCTCAGGCACACTGGCGTGATGACGTCAGCATGCAAGGGCACGAAATTCAAATAGTATAAATAGCTTAATTGGGCTTACAGACCTTGCCCGTTATAGGATTTGTTCCTGGTGCTTCTGAACTTAAGCTAATCTGTCTGAACCTGTGTTTGATTCCTGTTGTGACCCCTGCCTGGCTTTTGACTATTCTGACCTCTGGATCCTGACCCTTGCCTGAATACCGACTACCTCTTCTGCTTAACATTCTGATTAACTTCCTGGTTTGACCCTTGCCTGCCTGACTACGTTTATTCTCTGCCTGCCTCGACCCTGCCTGATCTGACTACTCTATTGCTTAACGTTTTGTACTACGATCTTCTGTCCAAAGACTTTGCTCTACAGTCGTGCCCCTCTGCCTATCCAGAACTCTCATCTTGCACCTCTCGTTTAAGTCCAGGTGGCATCCAAGTAAGCCGAGGGCTCCTCCCGAGGCCCAAAGGCGGTCACACTACTGGTGAAGCATGAGCTGAGACCAGGGTGCCTGGTGTTTGTTCTGGTGTTGGGTGCCGACCGTGACAATAGGTGGTTCTTCACAGTGAAGGCAGTGAGGTTGTGGAATGCCCTTTGTGATGGCTCATCCTGTTAATGACTTTATAAGGGGAATGGATGATTTCTTGGACAAGCATTATATCCAAGGCTATTGTAATACTAAAATGTACAGTTAGTATATATATTGGAATATATAGTTTATGTGAGTGTATGGAGGGGTCAGTGTGAGTGTGTGTATGGATGCAGGGGCGTAACTATAGAGGAAGTAGACCCTGCGGTTGCAGGGGGGCCCAGGAGTGTAGGGGGCCCAGTGAGACCCTAATTAATTAGCAATTTTAATATATCTTGGTAAAATAGGCCAACTTATAAATATTTTGGGGCCCTAAATTGAATTTGCTATGGGGCCCAGTAACAACTAGTTATGCCACTGGATGGATGCTTAGTTTCAGTTGGAGAGGTTGAACTTTATGGTCTTTTTTCAACCCAACTTAACTATGTAACTATGTAAATCAAGTGCCTACTATTTGGACATGAGCCTCATGGTACACTGTAGCTACAAACGCCTTTGAAGTGTCACATGTAAACCCCAATATCAACAATTGAACAATAACATCAGTGCAGCAAAACAGGCCAGTATATGCGATAAAACCACATTACTGTACATTATCATCTTTACTTGAAAGAATTTACTCACTGTATTTTAATTTAGTTGGTTGTAGTTTAATAAAGTTTTGTATGCAGTTTGAATGAATTAATTTAGAAATATTCAAACCAATGCTCATTTAATATATACTAGTCTTGTCTTGTTGTATATACTAGTCTTGTAATCCTAAGAACATCAGGAGAAAGCTTGTCATGTTTACATTTTCTTCCTGGTACATACTCTTCTTTACTGTTCTTGGAAATCTTCAAATGTCATCAATGAAGAGAAGCTAAAAGCCACTATTGTATTCCTAGGGGCTGATATCTGTTATCTGTATGTCATTCTGCCTAGGAAAATGGCACACAAAAAAAAAGAGTTAAAGCAGGAATTTTATATGGACTCCAAATGACCCTATCTGATTAGCATCCATGCTTTTAAAACCTTTATACATGTGTTCATGGCAGATTTATCCATCTGGCTGATTTCGATTGGATTCCCTTATCAATAAATCAGTCCAGGCACTAACACACTGTAGAAGACATCTTTACTAACATCCAGATCAGCAGTAAATCACTGGTGTAATACTGTTCTCTGTTTCAGAAAGAAAACACAGCTGTATTTTTAGACAAAATATTTGTTACTTATTCATCTTAAATTCAACAGAAATGTTCTAAATTTCCTTTCTGTTTAGAAAATACAACAATATTTTCTTATAGAGTAGAATAAAAAAGAATGACCAAGTGGTGCAAAACTCTAGAGGCCCATTTATCCAAGGTTGAATTTCGAATTCATGTGAATTTTTTTAACTCGAATATATACACAATTCAACTGGGATGTTATTTAAGAAAAATTTTGAATGCCTAATATTCGATCGAATTATTCCAATCCGAAAATACGAATCGTATTTGAATCATATTCAATTCGTATGAATCTCTGAAAAAAAATTTGAATGTCAGGAAGGCCATTAACATGTCCAAATTGTTCAACGAACCTCTGCCATTGCCTTGTACATTAACTCAGCAGGTTTAAGGTGGCAAATATTTGAATAAGGACTGTTTTCATGTCCGAGGTGTGATAAATCTCACATTCCAATTTACATTTGAATAGGGGCATTAAAATTAGCTTGATTGAATTTTGACACTCGAAATTTGAATTCAAATTTACTATTCAACCCTTGATAAATCTACCTCTAGGCTTAATGTAATGTATTTTGGGTGAAGAAACCCCAGAATATGATAAAACAAAGCTATTTCGTCACAAATGTAGAACAGTTTCTTTGGCAGGAGGGGTCATTCCAAACTTTCCATGCTTCTCCCAATTATGAAGGGAGCACCAAGTCCAGTGACCAAAATTCCAGTGCTTAGAGATTTCAAGCTAAAGATCAGCATGTTAAGATAAAGCTCATTAATTTAGACAGAAATACAGGACAGCCACTTAACAGTGTGAATATGTGAAGTCTTCATCCAACAAAAAACACAACTCCAAAGAATTAATGTTTTTTTAAAGTTACCCCAATTCCTAGAAATTTTTTTAATATGAGTTGAACACAAGATACAAAGTAAAACATGAAAATCTTGTTACCTAAAACATAGTGAGGTGCTATAGATGTTAACATGAAGCATATCTTTTGCATTCCAACAATTTGATAATCACTTTTCTTAATACAAAATTGACAGGAAAAACAAAGTTTAGCTGCAATGTTTCTAATTTTTTTTTTGCAATCTCACAAAACGTAGTAAATCTACCTCTAAAGGCAAAAGTATTTAAAGCTTTTTTCCATTTAACAATTAGTGGACTTATTTGGATTCATCCTTAAAGGGATACTGTCATGGGAAAAATTGTTTTTTTTAAATTAATCAGTTAATAGTGCTGTTCCAGCAGAATTCTGCACTGAAATCAATTTCTCAAAAGAACAAACAGATTTTTTTATATTCAATTTTGAAATCTGACATGGGGCTAGACATATTGCCAATTTCCCAGCTGCCCCAAGTCATGTGACTTGTGCTCTGATAAACTTCAATCACTCTTTACTGCTGTACTGCAAGTTGGAGTGATATCACCCCCTCCCTTTCCCCCCCAGCAGCCAAACAAAAGATCAATGGGAAGGTAACCAGATAACAGCTCCCTAACACAAGATAACAGCTGCCTGGTAGATCTAAGAACAACACTCAATAGTAAAAACCCATGTCCCACTGAGACACATTCAGTTACATTGAGATGGGAAAAACAGCAGCCTGCCAGAAAGCATTTCTCTCCTAAAGTGCAGGCACAAGTCACATGACCAGGGGCAGCTGGGAAATTGACAAAATGTCTAGCCCCATGTCAGATTTCAAAATTAAATCTGTTTGCTCTTTTGAGAAATGGATTTCAGTGCAGAATTCTGCTGGAGCAGCACTATTAACTGGTTCATTTTGATTTTTTTTTCCCATGACAGTATCCCTTTAAGAACTGTTGGTGGTACTAGGATGAATATCTAGGACTATAACCCTGGCACTCATATATACAAATTACAAAAGCTACCATCATTTATTAGGGTTATGCTTGAAATTTTCAGAATTGTAACTGTATTTATTAGAGGTTTCTGTGACTGAGGTGCTCAGTAGTAGTAATGCACAAGCCAGATGGTTTTCTTACAATGACTCACATGTAGCATCTGCTGATGGATATTTTACATCTCTTCTTGTTCTCTAGGGACTGACCTCACCCGCTTCTTCCTAGCTAGACACACTGCATCTGGTATTACACATCTTCCCTATAATAGATCAGATATAATACCCATACTTCATCTGTTCCTTGTCGTTTGATCCACGAGTACATTAGAAAGAGTGCATGTGAAATGACTGTTTTAACCATTATAATGTTAGTGCCTTTATGAATCATGCTAGAAACTCTTTGTTCTTTCGTTCTGAATAATATGTGCACAAAATGCAAGTGAATTTACTGAAGAGAATTTCTAAGTTTCCTATCGTAGTTTTGGGGGAATAGGTTGGCAAGTTGCTGGGAAATTATACCTATATTATGTTTTTTTACACACCATTATGTGTATGTGGTGCATTCTTTTGTGTGCCATCATCTGATGGAAAACATCTACAGTTAAAGGTCCCTGTCTACCTTTTACCAATTGTCATGTTACCTAGTGGCTAGTGCCCTAGCTGGACAGGAATACTTGGATACTTTGATAGCAGCAAAACTACCCATATACCATAACCCTGAAAGACCACTATTATAAAGGGCGACAACATTTAAAACTACTGGAGGGTGCTAAAGTGTTGGGAAACCTCCCCAGTAACTCTAATGGCTAACCATTCTGCCAGACCATACAAAAAGCACTGGCTTGAGGTGCCACCTGATGCCATGTTTTATTTCCTGACACCCCTTAGTGGTTTTACAATTTGTTATCCTTTAATTTTTTTAACAATGTTTAAAGGTTGTAGCTTACTGTGTGTGCATTATCTGTTATGATCGGCAGATTTCTCAAATAGTAACAGTTATATAATAACAACATGTTTTAGCTTTTATTATTAGTTGCTTTCTTCCAAAAAGTCTAAATATCATTCAGATCCCTATGACTCTACAGTGATGATAACAGGCTACTCTTTATTCTTCTTCTTCTTATGTAGCTTTTCTGTTCAATTGGCTTTGCATTTTGATGACACGTACAGCTCATCACTTTCATAAAACTGTTGCACTGGGGAGAATGACTGTTGTTTATCATCACAAACTGTGAAGAGCAGAAACACTTGCACCCACAAGGCTTAATCATAAGCCACTCTTGTCATTAATATCATTGCAGCTAATGAAAACAAACTAAAAGTGAAAAGATTAACAGCGATCATTTTTAAGATGCCTGTGCATACCACGCAGAATGTGAGTTTTGTTGCTTTTTTGCTTATTTTAGAAACTGCAGTGCGTTTAACTTTACTTTCACCCATGGGTTCTTATAGAACTGCTCAACCAACCTACAGTAGTAAAGGGGCAATTCCCCACTGATGCCCCCCTCTGCAAACATGGTACAAACATAATGATGCAAATGTCCTCACCACCATTGTAACTGAAGCTTTCTCGGAACCACCCAACAAAAAATTCCCACACACTTTTCCTATGAATATCCCTGAAATTTCATGGTGGTGCTTTATATTTTGTGTCTGTGTGAGCAGAGGGTCATGGGCTTGTAAACATGAAAAGATTCTAAACATGATTGATATTTAACTTTGGGCTTCAGTCCAAAATGTTTTTTTCTTTAACTCATGCTTTTTTTAATGCTAAAAAACAAGAGTCAATATGGTGTAACAGACTAATGCAATGTGTCACGGTCGGCACCCTACACCAGAACAGAAGCCAAACACCCTGGTCTCGGCTCGACTTCACCAGTTAAGTGACCGCCTTTGGCCTCGGGAGGAGCCCTCAGCTTACTCAGATGCCACCTGGACTTAACGAGAGGTGCAAGGCGTAAGTTCTGGCAGGCACGACTGTTTACAAGGATACTGGAAGATAGGAAGCCACAGGAACCAGCAGGCCGGGCCAGCACAAGCAGTTAGAGTAGTCAGACAGGCCCGAATCAGGATTAGAGATCGTAGAATAGTCGGAAAGCAGGCAAGGTGAGGATTGGAGAGAACAACGTAGTTTCAGGCAGGCAAGGACAGGATTGGAGAGGTCAGAGTAGTAACAGGCAGGCAAGGGTCAAACACAGTAGATCAAGACAGGAATCACAAGAATAACACCCAGGAACAAGCTAATTGAACCTAACAACGGGCAAGGTCCTGTAATATGAATGGGCTTTATATACCTTTGAATTTCGCACCAATTGCGCGCTGGCGTGATGCAGACTGCACCTTTAAATAATGAACGTGCGCCCTAGAGGAAGCCGGCACAGGAGAAGGAAGCAGCGCGACGGGTGTCCACGCCGAGGACGCGGCGTGGACCCCGCTGCCGCTAGACCACCAGGGTAAGTTCCTTGCACAATGTTTTGGAATGTGGTTGCACTCCATCCACAAGTTGATGCTAAACAGCGCAGCACAATATGTTGGAGCTCTAAAAATGTATGTTAATAATAATAATCTCCATGTCACCCATTCTCTGCTACTCCCCAAATCACTCATGTGACTACAAGCACTTCATACTGCTCACCAGTCCTATGCTCTTGTTTACAGTGTGGACCACCCTGAGTAGTGATGGGCCAATTTATTCACCAGGTGCGAATTCACCCAGCGATTCACCGCCAGCGAATAAATTTGCGAACCTGCAGTGAAAATTCGCCAGCATCTGTTTTTTCTTCACCAGTGAATTTGCGCCGGCGTAAAAAAATGGACGATGGCGTCAAAAATGAGACGCCAGCGCCAGTTTGCAAATTTTTCGCCATTTAATTTTTCGGCTAAGCCAAATGCCCCAAATTTGCCAATCACTAACCCTGAGGAAAAGTATACTGTGGCACGTGGATCCATATCTATTTTCATTGTGCTTCATTTTAAATCTGTTAAAGTACTTTACAGAGATTGACATCTCTTTCTCTCCCTCTCCATCATCTATTTTAAAATAAATTAACCCTAAAATAACAAATTATTTGTCTCAAACTCTCTTGACAGGGAATGGCATAATTTGACTGCTCTCACAATAAGAAATTCTTTCTATGCTGATGTTAGAACCTCATCTGATGTCCACTTGTCACTATAATATCACTTAATTGCAAAATGTAAAAAAAAAATATTGATTAATGTACTGGCTTTTTACCTACTGGTACATCTTGTATCTCTTTTAGGTCCCATCATTTCTAGACAATAAAACCATTTTATCAAGTATTTATTACTATATACATTATGTAGGGATATCCTTTAATTATTCTGAATGCCTTTCTTTGAACTAAGAACAGTGCCTGCTCATTTTGATTGTCTGGCACACAAAACAAGGCCCACATTTTCATAACGGTGTGTAAAATATTTGATACAAAAATTAAGTGTAAAATTATTGTTAAATATATGAAATATTTCTAAAGCTACATTTCTTTTTTTACGTGTAGATTAACGTGAAGTATCATTATTATCGCAGAACGAATATTTGCTGTGCTGGCGACAATTAATGGAGAAAAATTAAAAGAAAAATTAAAAGACAATCTTTGTGTCTCAGCATTACCTTTTTGATTATAGGTAACATTAGATTGTTGTAGAAACATTTCCTGTGTCAGGTTGACAGACAGCTATATGAAATGTCTCTCCTTTGGCTTCCAGCACAGTGTGCATCTCGGCACAGCTCCCTGTTTGGTGTTTATTCATTATCTGTCAATGAACATTTATGGGCAAGACAGGTGTCCAACACTGGTCTGATGGACTCAAACAGAGCAGCTTTTTACTCGCCCAACAATGCATATGTATTCCAGTTTGCATACAACACACTCAGGCTGTTTATTCTGTCTCCTTTCAGATGCAGACAAGTGGGGTCTGAGTTGATATGATGCTAGACAAGATAGTAACACTTGAGCTAGTTATATACTTCCAAGCAAACTAGTTTCCTAAATACTAGCATTTGGGAGCACTCACAATAGCAGGTATAACTTAAAAGTCACTGGCAGCCTGTAAACTCCAAAGTTGGAGGTTTTCAGTTTTACTGGTGACACTTGTATATTACTTATGTACACAATACAATTATGCAATCAATAGGCAGATCATATCCAGTGTGGTCAGTAAGTAATACTTAACAAGACTAGTGATGGCGAATTTGTCCCGTCTTGCTGAAAAATTCTTGAATTTCGCAAAATGGCGATAAATTTGCGAAATGGCACCGGCATCTCATTTTTTTAGCACCGGCATCTGTTTTTGGACATTAGTGTCCGTTTTGGACACTGGCGCACATTCGCTGGTGAAAATGCACTGGCGTCCACAAAAATTTTAATTTTTGAGGCAGTTTCGCAAATTTATTCACCAGCAGCGAATTGCAGGGATTTGCCGCAAATTCATGCCTGGTGAATAAATTCGCCCATCACTAAACAAGACCTCAGTCCTCAGAACAAGGACATAGCACTTATGCCCTTATTCTTTTTTTTTTTTTTTTTTTTTTCAGATCGTTTTAAAATTGTTTTGTTTGTATTTTTTTTTTTAACATCATCTTTTTATTATAAGTTTGTTGTACAGCAAAGTAAACAAACAGAAGACAAAAGAAAATAAAAACTTTACAAGAAAGAATAAAAAGAAAAAAAAAGGGTAATTAAAAGAATACAAGTGCAATAACATTCCTTATGTTATACAATACGTATTAAACAACTCTATACTTAACATAGTCATACATTAGAGTTTTGCAATTATCTTCCAAAATTAGCCCTTATTCTTTTTTAAATCTAGACAGCTATGAATGTGTAGCAAATTGTTGATTGGTTTGACATTTTTAACCAGCAATTTCTGTCTTAGTTAATCCCTTACACTGTCCATCAACAATAGCAGGATACAGAGTGCAAAGAACAGTAACACCAAAAAATGAAAGTGTTGTAATGTAGTACAATAAAATGTACTGTTGCAATGCACTGGTACAAGTGGTGTATTTGCTTAAGAAATGTTAACATAATTTATATAAACAAGCTGCTGATTAACCCTGTGGGGGAAGCCATTCAAAGCTGAAAAAGTACAAAGAGCACAGGTTACACAGCAGATAACAGATAAGCTCTGTATCCTGTGCTTGAATGGCTTCCCCCATGACTACACAGCAGCTATATAGAAGTGTTTCTGAAGCAAACACACCAGTTTTACCAGTGCAAGGCAACAGTACATTATATTGTCATTCCTTTATTTTAGATGTTACTGTTCCTTTAATGTTTTAAACAGATATAAGAAACACACATGCCATGAGCAAACTGAGAAGATCTGTTGTCCCCAGATCATGGACAGAAGAAGATTCAACGCAACAAATGTTTTATACATCTGTTTCTGTAGAAATGTTGTGCATGGTTTTTACATTTGTAATTCCCCAGTTGTCATGCAGAGGTGCAGTAGTGCATACTTCTCCGCATTCTTCTGTAAATGGGAACACCAAGGGGAAAAAGTACTGAGAATCTGTGCAGCTTCATTAGTCACCCTCTACAAATGTGAATGATGGAATCCTGTAAATATGCAGCTTTGCAGGGGGATCAAGTACAAGGTACTGTTTTATTATTACAGAAAAAAAGGAAATAATTTTTAAAAATTTTAATTATTTCTTTAACACGGATTCTACAGGTGATGGCTTTCCCATAATTCAGTGCTTTCTGGATAATGGGTTTCAGGATAAGTGATCCCTTACCAACATTTGGTTGACAAAACAACTTCAAAATGCTGTAGTTTATATACTGAACGTATTGTACTAGGCTTATATTACATAACTGTAATGGCCAGGCCTTCATTGTTATGCACAGTAGTCTGCATCTTGTTAGGCCATCTTTTAACGGAACAGTATCACCAAAAAATTAACGTGTTTTAAACAATATAATATGCGTTTACCCTGCATTGGTACAACTAGCGTGTTTGCTTCAGGAACTCTACAGTAGTTAATATAAACAAACTGTTCTGTAGCCATGGGGGCAGCCGTTTAAGTCTGAAAAAGTAGAAAAGGCACAGGATACACAGCAGATAACAGATAAGCTCTGTAATATATAACCAGATTCTTCAGAACTTATCTGTTATCTACTGTTTATCCTGTGTTTGAATGGCTGCCTCTATGGCTACACAGCAACTTGTTTATATAAACTATAGTTGTGTTTCTGAAGCGAACACACCAGTTTTACAAGTGCAGAGCAACAGTACATTATATTATATTATACACTATTCATTTTTGATGTTAGTGTTCCTTTAAGCTCTTTCTACTCTATGACTTTTTATTATAATGCTCTATTATGCAGAAAAAATATACAAATGAAAAAGGTATGACACCAAAGAAGTAGCTTATACTTTTATGCAATCTCAAAAATATAAGGGGCCTCATAACCCTTTAAAAAAATGTACCAATGTCCACCCTGGTTCTGTAAAGAACAAAATCTTAGTTCACCAATGAGCATGCTCCTTACAAGCACTATATCATCTTGCTGCTATCTACATACCTTCTACAGTGTTTTGCTCACTATGAGGCACATTTATCAAAGATCGATTTTGAATTCATGTTAGTTTTTAAAAACTCCCTAAAACTCCAATAAATTAGAAATTCAACCAATCGAAACATAAAAAAATAGAATGTTTCAAGCTCGGATCAATTAAATCTTCCAGAAAACTCAAATCGAATTAGAATCAAATTTAATTTTAATTAAAAAAAACTTGATTCAAGTTTTTTCCCCGGAAAAAAACTCGAATGTCAGGATGACTGCAAACAACTCCAAATTGATGCCTGGATGTCTCCCATTGACGTCAGGTTTTAGGTGGTGAATAGTCGATTTGATTTCTTAAATGATAAATCTCAAAAATCGAATTCGATTTTTTTTTAAAAACTCGAATCAAATTTTAATGACTCCCTAGTCAAATTTGACAGTTTTGACCATAAAAAAAATTTAACATTTTAATTTCAAATTCAAATTTTAATTTCAACCCTTAATAAATCTGCCCCTATGTGATTTAATTTCATTATATAGCACTCACACTGTAATCAAACATGGGTTTAAAGGACATTTTGCTCAATGCTAGAATAACTTTGTTTTTTTGCCTCAAATCTCAGCGTCAGAAACAAGGCATGTGGTGTACACAGATTAGGTGGGATTCTCAGTGGGTAGAAAACGTAACCAGCAATATTGCTTTAAGAATACAGTGCTAGTGATGTTGAACTACAGTTCCAAGTATGCTAGCAACTGCTAAGCAAAATGTACTTGAGCAAAAAGAGTTTAGATCCCCTTTTCATTTGAACAAAGTCATCGCTACCATAACTAATATGGATTTATTGTTCATTTCTGCAAATTGTTCCTTATCTGTAGAACTGCCTCAAAGAAGTTGCTTAGAATACAAAGTCAACCTCATTATTCCAATCCATTTTATAATTGATCAACCGTCCATTTGCCCTATCGATTGCCCAAATTCTATTTATACTTTTGACCTTAACATGTGATTGATAATCTCAATATGACTGTGCTGTTAGTTACAACTTCTGAACTAGATTCTCTCCTCATTCAGTGCTTAAAAGTTTAAAGGTACCCATAGCAATGCCAGATAGAAGCAGTTAACCTGAGACTTGTATTCTTGGTTTGAAAGCAGTCCTAGACTATCCTCTTTTCCTCTGTTACTATTTATGCCTTTTTGCATAGGACAGCATGCCTTTTCTATATAGCAACCCTGTTACCCATGTACGGTTTGCAGTTGCTCTATCATTTTCATCAGGTTCATATTTAAAAAAAAATAGCAATCATAATTTGACCAATCCTTTGCTGGCAGTTAAACAAATAATAAACAGTGCACACAATGAATATGACACTGGTGAATGCAAATAATCAAAGCTCTTTTACTTCCATGTGAATGTACTGAACTTTTTCATATGCATGGTTAATTTTTCACTGTCTTGTAAAAGAAGGAAGGGACGAGGGAAAGAAGGAAGGAAGGAAAATATTGTTCTAAATGATCTTGATCCCAAAAAGCTATTTTTTGCAATTTATGGCTGGCTTTTGGATATTTGACCCGTGTTACTGCATAGGTCAGCACATGGAAGCAATGAGTTGGGGTTAACTAGTCTGGCTATCCTTCTGTATCTTTATGATGAAACTGTTTTTAGTGAAGATCAGCTATTAAATATAAACTCAAAAGGAAAATGTTATGCTTGATAACTTAATGGTGGTCACCTAATATATATATATATATTGAGAGAGAGAGAGAACCTATAGAGGTCATTAATGACAGCTAGTGCAATTAGCAAAGTGCAGTTTAAAGGTGAACTCCGGATTCCAAACCAAAATTTGATAAAGACGCCCACATAACACAGAAACCCCTAATATACCCATCACAATTACCCGTTTCTTCAAAAAAAGTATGAATAAATGCATTTTCTATGCTGAAATCCAGCTGTTTAATAGTTCTTCTCTTTCTGCATGATTTGAAATCCTGGCAGGGAAGGAGGGACTAAAACACTGATGTTACTAAATTGTAACAACTTCTCCACAGCTTGCAGACAGCATGCAGGAACTACATAGCCCACAATGCATTGCACTATGATGTTCCTTTCCTTATTAAAATCACATGTGCAGGGAGTTGTGGGGCTTGGAGGATGCAGGCTAAGGGCAGCTGGCTGCTGATACAAAGTAACAGTAGTCAGCCAACTCAGCAAAGTAGTCAGACAGATCAGCAGGAGAGCAGGGGGCTAGGCTTAGGGAACTGTTCCAAACCATTAAAAATCATGAAAAGTCTGCATATTTTTTAATTGATGTATACTACAAAGTTGCTTGAAATTATGTTTACTTTTCAAAAAGCTTAAGTTATGTTTGTGTGGAGTTCCCGTTTAATGTGTCAATTGCATGATTTCCCCCAGAATTCCAGTATTATTTTGGTCAACTGGGGAAGTTGTCACTGGCACAGTTAAGATTAGTGCAATTTTGCTGAGGAACTTTTCAGGACCACAATAAATTATTAAAATATTGTATACTTTTTAATTTTTTTTTTATATTGTGAATAAAGTAGACCCTGTTGTAAAACATAAGAATATTATAAGTCACTGAGGAGTTCCATCACCATATAAAAGCACAAGGCCAAAGGCTGAGTTCTTTTTATAAAAGTCAAGGAACTCATATTTTTCAACTGGGGGGTACTTTATTTACCATAATACACAAGTTTAAGTGAGTCACATGACAGAAATCACATCACTAAGCACTGTTTATAAGGATATCGTTTATATCTATGTATCATCAGTTCACACAGTGCAGTATCTACCCCAAAACCAACTATGTTCATATCAATAGACAGGGTCAGATTGGGGTGTGTGAGGCTTACCAGGGTTGCTACCCCAGTCCCCAGGGGTCCCCACACCCCTAATGGGGCCTCTGCCACCAGCCTGCCCACTCATCTACTGCCAGCCCATTCCTGCCCACCATGCGCACCTTATACTTACTTTTGTAACAATCGGGGGGAGGCAGAGAGGATTGGGTCTGGATCAGCAGGCCCACCTGTTTTTTTCCTGGTGTCCCAGTCTGACCCTAGAAATACAAAACACCCATCTCAAATGTATATTAACATATTTTCTGGCATGCAACATTTAGCATTTGCTTAATCACTGTAGCCAAAAAGGGCAACTAATTAATCAAAGTGATTTGTATCTAATATGTATAGATTCTCCATTTGCTAAGTTCTTTTGCAGAGAAAGTTAATGTGAATAAATGTGTTTCTTTGTCAAACACTTAAATGCTTAAGTGTGATCCTTGTTAAATATATATATATCTGATACCAATGAAAGAAATGGAACATAATGGAAGAGAAGTAAAAATTACAAAGTTTTGGGTTATATTATTGTGTTACATAACACATGTGTTACAGCAAATGCATGAATAAATACCATGTGCATCAATCCTTTTAGCAATGAAGGGGTTGCAAAAATTACATTTAGACAGAAATAAATATGGAAGTCCTTTGTTCAACATCTGTGTGCTCTCAAAGTCAGATGTCTTGGATGAAGGTTCTCCAGTGTTTTTCATCCTACGGAACACATTGACATATACACTAATTACCATTTAGCAATTACTCAACTGATGTAAAATTACTTGTGTAATTTAAGATCTAAAGATTATTGAGCATGGGAGATTAAAAGGAGAGTTTTCTGACCTTAGGGAGTTCAGGAACAACATACTTTCTTTCCACTCAAAAAAAAAAAATACATTTCCTAACAAGAATGAAAAACTTCCCATTTCAGATATGTCAGGTAGTAATATCACAAGCCCTGCTAGCATTTTCCCCTGTTACTCTGTATATGGCAGAATTTAGACTGTGGGAGTGAGTGTAGCTTGTCCAGTGAAAAGCATCTTCTAATACCTGTTTTTCTAATTAACAAAGATACATGTAAAACCTTTTCACACTTTATTTTTCCCCAAAAATGCAATTCTTTTTTGACAGTAAATGCTGTTATAAGTCAAGGGCTAAACAGAGCATATGATCTGCAGAAATTTATATATGGCAGAATGTGCCCATTTTTTGCACTTTGCACCTTGTCTTCCAGTTTGTTAAGGGTATTATACACCTAGGGGCACATTTACTTAGCTCGAGTGAAGGAATAGAAGAAAAAATACTTTGAATTTCGAACGTTTTTTTGGGCTGCTTCGACCATCGAATTGGCTACTTTGACCTTTGACTATGACTTTGACTTTGAATCGAACGAATACTTACATCAACCCTGAAGTAAGGTCAGCGTCTCCGTGTTCCAGCTCCTCTTGTCAGATTCTTGCCAAAGTCCTTCAGATCCTAATCTCAGTTCTCCTCCACAGCCCCCCCAGCACAGCTGGATGGATCTTCACGGCTTGACCCGGCGCGCTCTGGCACTGGAAGTTCTCCTTCTCTGTAGGCTCCGTCTCCCAGCAGGTGCTCCCTAGCAATGGATCGGCACCCCCTCCTCCTCTTCCTAAGTGAGTTAAAGTTACTCTACATTTACTATTCTCTTCCTGGATTTTCAACATTGCCTGAGATAATTTTCAAGCACTGGTTAACCCTTTCAAGCTGAAACAAGCGTACTTATTGCTTATTGTTATTGCCTTTCCCACGTTACTCACAATGGTGATGTTACCCTTGTCAGCTGAGTTCTACTTAAGTTTTCTTGCCAAGCAAAGTTTTCTGCTAAAGACTGTACTGATTAACCCCTGCTTCCCTGTGTTGTCCGGCTATCCTGCTAAAGACTGTGCTGATTAACCCCTGCTTCCCTGTGTTGACTGGTGTGGCTTATATTGCATAAACCGTATACTAATTTTCCAGAAAAAGGGGGCTTGTATCAGTAATGGTCTCCTACGTCTAGGACGGAATACCTACCTGAACTGCAACTCTCCAGCATTACCTACCTCAGTGAGACTCTCTTTGACCCAGCTCTGAGGAGTTTCACCATCTCTTCCCCTAAGGAGGGTTGCCCAGCGCAGAGACCATTCCCTTGAGTACCTGGAGGCAGAGGTCGTCATTAAGACCATTAAACTCCATCTGAAGCATTTCCTGTTACAGCTATACTTTTCTGGAAGCTCCGGCCTGTCCTCTTTCAAAGTGTGGAACAGCCGTTCCTGGAATCCCCAACGAATCCTCCATTACGAGTATCTGGAGATCAAAGACTTTTTCAGTCCCCAGGTATATACTGCTGTTACTTCAATACAGGATTCACTGCAGTACTACATTAAAAACCTAACACTCATCACTGATTATGAGTGAGTATTGGGCCATACCCTGTGGCGTAACTTTAGAGGAAGTAGACCCCACGATTGCAGAAGGGCCTGGGGAAAAATGGGGGCTGCAGTGTCAGCTTCCCCTAAAGGAAGAAAAATACCCCCTCCCCAGCCACTTCTTTTTTATATAGATATGCAATCAGTAGCGGAAGCAGGTGGTGGGGGCCCCTATGAAGGTTCCGCCACTGGCCATAACTAAGTCATGCTTGGGTAAGCCACGGCTGTGCTTACTTCAAAGGCAAACTAAAATATCTTGAAGCTGGAGAATTCTAAATGGCAGAGATCATCATTCACAAAAAAAAATTGTTTGGTAGCTGAACCCTCTCCTTGCACACATTTTTCATGTTTTCCTGGAAAAAAAAGCAGGACTTTTTTTAGTAGAACATAACCTCTAAACAGAGATTTATGAGTAATCTATTTTCTCCTACATCTTTTATTTCCTTCATTTGAATCACTTTCTGTGGAACTCTTTTAAATCTCTTTCATTATAGATTTTCATCTTTTATACAAATGGACAAAGGGCAAATACAAAAGTACTTTAGGCATGAAAATTAACATAATTTATTGACCAAAGAGTATACACACACACACGCTAAGGGGCAGATTTACATATGGTCGAATATCGAGGGTTAATTAACCTGCCGAATGTTAATTCGATTGCCGAATGTAAATCTTTCATCTTTGAATATCGAAGTCGAAGGATTTACCGCAAATAGTTTGATCGAACGAAAAATCGTTCGAACGAACGATTAAATCCTTCGAATCGTTCGGTTCGAAGGATTCTAATCCGTCGATCGAACGATTTTTCTTCGACCAAAAAAACATTAGAAAGCCTATGGGGACCTTTCCCATAGGCTAACATTGCACCTCGGTAAGTTTTAGGTGGCAAAGTAGGGGGGTCGAAGTTTTTTTTTAAAGAGACAGTACTTTGACTATCGAAATGGTCGAATATTCGAACGTTTTTTAGTTCGAATCATTCGAGATGAAGTCGTAGTCAAAGGTCGAAGTAGCCCATTCGATGGTCGAAGTAGCCAAAAAAAAACATTCGAAATTCGAAGTTTTTTTTATTCTATTCCTTCACTCGAGCAAAGTAAATGGGCCCCTACAGATCTAATTGGTTGAATGCATTCAATGTGATTATTCTGTTGGCAAGTTGCTAAAGGAACTGTCCATCCATTTTAGGAGCAAAGTTTATAACTCAAAGGAGAACTAAAGCTTAACAAAGAAATAGGCAAGAAATGCTATAAATTATGTTTTTGGTTTCCTTACTAGTCCAAGCTCACCAAAGTCCTTTAACAGTGAAGATCTATGTCAAAATACAAAGCTATTTAGTAATCAATTCAGATTCATATTACTTTGTAGCTCAGAAACCATTACATGCTATATCAGCTTTTAAGACAGGCAAACCACATTTTCTGCTTAATGATTTCCAGCAAAATCTAAGCTCAGCTTCTCAACAGTTGCCCAGAGCATACAGAGTATAAAAGTGTCACTGACACTTAAAAGATGGCCTAACAAGATCCAGACTACTGTGGAAAACACTGAATACCTGGTCATTACATTTATGGAGTTGCTGAATCTAAGCCTAGTACAATAAGTTCTGTATATAAACTACAAAGTTGTTTTGCCAACCAAATTTTGGTAAGGGATCACTTATCCTGAAACCCATTTTCCAGAAAGCACTGACTTATGGGAAAGCCATCTCCAGTAGAATCCATTTTAAGGAAATCATTTTAATTTTAAAAAATGATTTTCTTTCTCTAGGTAATAATAAAACAGTACCTTGTACTTGACCCAAACATAACATGTGTGAATCCATATTGGAGGCAAAGACCTGATTTTTCTTAATGAATGTTCCTTTAATTTCTGTCAGACAGACATGGTAGCTAAAGAGCAAGAAAGTTCTGGTTAATTGTATCCAGAACAGAAACATTTGGACATTTACAGGTATCAAATCTATTACCTGGAATGTAACTTGGACCTCCATACCATATATCTACCAAAAATCATTTAAATATTAAATAAACCAAATCAGATCTTTAAATCTATTTCTGTGAGTCAGTGGCCAAGATATGACAAACTATATAAACCCCATAATATACATTGAACACTATTTATTACTGTACTTGCCTTAAATATGCCTAGTGGGTTGATATTTGATGTTATGCACATAAATGCAAACCCCCCAGACATCTGGCAGAGCGTTTGGGAAGGGGTTATGTCTGGGCTGGGAAGGGGGTGGCAGTAGTGGGTTTCATACATTGGATCATAAATTATATAGTATATTTATTGGTGCCTTATTTCCTTCATCAAAGGTGGCACATTGCTCTGTCTCGGGTGATTATTGGTTGAGTTGTTATAATCTTTTTACAGGTACTTGTTATTTGTATAATTTGAGTCTGTTACTCAAATTACTTTCAATTCCAAACCTGGTTTTTAACTTTATTGTCTAAAAGGGGTAAAAGGGGGGATAAAAGATTGGGAAGGTGTATACACCTTAACATATATCATAAGGGGTGGTATTATTGACAGGGGTAAATTGTTTCAAAACCATTATTGAGTTTCAGCTAAAATACTAGTGCTATGGATGTGAAGCCAGAATATACTGACAGAGGAGAAAAAAGTTATGCAGGGAGAAAGGTTAAGCATACACAAAGAGCCATGAGAATCTTGGCTGTGTTCTCCAGCGAAACTGAGGATGGGCCTTTCACGTTTTTTTCTCCGATTCGTACCCTGCAACTTAAGCTCAGGTAATAAAATAATTTTGTGTTTGCATTTAATGCTGATGAGATGTGAAGGATACTGTATTGTTTTTTTACAATATGTGCAATGCAACCCCAATTACAACTCTACTCAACGCTACACTGCCATCTTCTGTTTACTCCCAGGGATCCCTCGCAGCTGCTGTGGGCCATGAGATGTGCAGTAGAGCAAAATCAGAAGCTGTAGAATCAAATTGGAACTTTCTTTGGGAAAAGAGAGAAGATCGCAGCTCAGTGCTAAATAGAATAGTACTTTGGCCTGGTGAAAAAAAGTGCCAGTCTGAGTTTAGCGAATTTAATCACTGGGTGGTGTTTTACAAATTGGAACTCTCACCCCCTTCCATTGATTAAACATTTACTTGTCCCTTACTTTCTAAATATAAACAACATGTACATAAGGCACTGTGATTCCTAAGTATAGATTAAAATAATTAATACTCAGCTCATGCTCGTGTGCAATCGAGGGCCAAATCATTCAGCAGAATGGGTGATTATGCTATTATAAATTAATTAAAATTTGAATCAAGTTTGATTGATTATAAATGCAGTGCCTAAATCACCCATAATCATTATAGCAGAATTTTAATCAGATAGGGTGAATGAATACTAAGACAACAAATCAATATATTCGGTTTAGGAAAATCTAAACCATCATGTAAGCATAATGTTAAAATGTACTTGCCTTTCATTGCTTTGCATATAGTAAATTGCTGCTACTGCCAGAATAAAATTGAAAACTTTTTGAGAAGGTACAAGACAAACAGACCATAAATCTAAAAGGTGATGACAAGCAATAGAAATTCATATTTCCCATATGGGACTATATGTAACATATTACAGTTAGGGGCCGATTCATCAAGAGTCGAATATCGAGGGTTAATTAACCCTCGATATTCGACTAGGAACTAAAATCGTTCGACTTCGAATATCGAAGTCGAACGATTTAGCGCAAATCCTACGATCGAACGATCGAAGGATTATTCGTTCGATCGAACGATTAAATCCTTTGAATCGAACAATTCGAAGGATTTTAATCCAAAGATCGAAGGAATATCCTCCGATCAAAAAAACTCAGGCAAGCCTATGGGGACCCTAACATTGAGTTCGGTAGCTTTTAGCTGCCGAACTAGGGGGTCGAAGTTTTTCTTAAAGAGACAGTACTTCGACTATCGAATGGTCGATTAGTCGAACGATTTTTAGTTCGAATCGTTCGATTCGTAGTCGAAGTCGTAGTCGAAGGTCGAAGTAGCCCATTCGATGGTCAAAGTAGCCCAAAAAACACTTCGAAATTCGAAGTTTTTTTAATTCGAATCCTTCACTCGAGCTTTGTAAATGTGCCCCTTAATGTAAAGCCTGTGTACAACTGCATAACTGCATAATGTAGGAGTCAGAGGTAAAGATAGGAATCGCTAGTAAAAATGCTTACTGCCAACACAATGTTCATCATCATACTGGTATCTAATAATTACTGTGCAAATAGTATTTCCTGAAATTACATACTAATCATTAGGAAGAGGCAGACAAAGTAGAAGGCAGGGTACAAAGTACAAAAAACTAGTGCATATGCCATAATTGGCACTTTGTACCCTGCTTTCCATTCTGGTTAAGTTGCTGCAGTTTTGGAGTATAGCAGACCTTCAGATTAGGTGAAATCCTCACTATAAGATTCTCTTGTATTTACTGTCCCTGAGAATGAACTATAAGCCCTCGAGTTATGTTCTCCCATTGTCTACAATAGGTTAAATCATGTCAGTAAGCCAAAGCAGTGAGCAGTATCATTTAAGAATCATGCACGAGTCATGCACATCATATAGATTGCATGAAAGATGATGGATGCCATTAGAGACGACCTGATTACAAGCAAATAGTTGTCACGAATGGCACCCTAAATCCAGAACCAGTGCTAGGTTCCCTGGTCTCGGCTCTCACTTCTGCCTTTAACAGACGCCTTTCACCTTGGGAGCTGCTACAGGTTCTGTCACCACTAGGAAGACAGGCCAGACAACATAGCGTGGAACAGGCCAGCACAAGCAGAGGTAGAATAGTCAGACAGGCCGGAATCAGGATTGGAGAGTGTAGAACAGTCAGACAGGCAAGGGTCAGCTAGGAGAGTTCAGGATAAACAGCCAGGCAAGGGTCAGGGTACAGAGTTCAGAATAGTCAGGCAAGGCAAGGGTCAATAACCAGAAGATCAACAGGAATCACTTAGAAGTAGCACCAGGAACAACCTAAATTGAACCTAACAACGGGCAATGTGTTTTATTACAAAGCCCCTGTAAATAGTTTGAATTTCACACTGTTGCGCAATGACGTCATCACGCTGCACATAAACCCGGCGCACACCATAGGGGAACCAGCGCTGGAAGAAGACGGCAGCATGCATCACGCGTCCCCGCCGGAGATGCGGTGGGGCCCCGCCGCCCACTAGACCACCAGGGTGAGTCCTTACAATAGTAATGTTATAACCTGTTTTATCTATTTTAATCATTGAATACTCCTAATTATAACCCTGCCTCAAATTATACCCCCCAACAAGACTTAGAAATTACTTCAATGTGTTTCGTAAATTTTTGCCTATTGTGTCCAAATGCATTGGTCAATTGGCGTTCGAATAATTTTGACGCAAAACAATTTTTATGTGCGCGACTATACTGACGTTTGACCAAATTTTTTTGACACAGCATATTTTTCGCCGGTGAACTTTTGCCACAGTTTTGTGGTGAAAATTCAGAGCAAATTTGCGCCTGTAGAATTTAAACGCCCATCACCAATGATTATCCATATGGCTGTAGGAAGAATTATTTGTAACCACATGAAATAGAGGGTGTATAGTAAAATATCATCAATCTCCATCTCTGGATCTCCGCTATGATCTTATATTCACAGAAGTACTGCAACGATCAAATCTGTGGATTGTAAATGTGAATTTACCCAGCATGTCTCTGATCACCAACTCCTGGCATCCTCTAACAGCCTAAAGGGCTCACAATTGCAGCCACAGTTGTTGCACACATTGGCACCATTCGCTAAAGATATTTGGGGGAATGTAATATCTGTCGCTAGCGCAAAAAAAACATTCGCAGACACCTTTGCAAACGTTAGCGACACTGTTTGTGTCCTTTTTGACTGATTATAGACCTCAATGACTTCCTTGCAAAGTTTGCAACCAAATTTCTGTTGCTGCGAACATTCCCGGTGTATGTAATAACATTTCACAATCGCAAAGCGTTTTTTGCCACAAAATATTTAAAGAAACTCCAGGGCAGGTGTTAACGATAACCTTTGCTTATCGATAATACAAAATGTAATATTTTAATTGCATTCCCTCATTGTGTCTAATATACTAATGTACTTGAACGTCTCAATTAACCACATCTGTTGACACAGAGGAACCCTCGTATGGGGCCTCAAACTATTAAGTAGACCCCTGGCATTCATATTTAGGATGTTTTATGTTGGTACATTATAAATTATGGGGCATATGATGGGATAAAAGGTAAGCTTTGAGACAATTTTTAAAATGTCATTAAAAATGTTATGTTTAGCATACCATTGAAGTGTGGTAGTTTGTAGTAAAGGTATGGGACCTGTTATCTAGAATTCTCGTGACCTAGGGTTTTCCAGATAAAGGATGTTTCTATAATTTGGATCTTCATGCCTTAACTCTGCTATAAAATATTGTACACATTAGATAAACTCAATAAGCATGTTTTGCTTCCAGTAAGGATTAATTATATCTCCATTCGGGTCAAGTACAAGATACTGTTTTATTTTTGGAGAAAAAAAGATATAATTTTTTAAAATTTTGGATTTTTTTTATCAAAATGGAATCTATGGGAGACTGCCTTTCTGTAATTCTGAGCTTTCTGGATAATGGGTTTCTAGATAATGGCTCCCAGTCATACCTGTAGTTTGTGTGAAAATATATGGTTTTCTAGGGTCTCTGTACTGTTAGGGGGACTCATGGCACATAATACACATGCCGGTGCTTATTTTACAGCAACCAGTATCTGATTTGAAAATTCATATGCATATTTTAATTTGGGTGCCTCTGTATGCAACATAGTTTGGGCATAAAGCTTTTCAGTAGACCCCTGGTGTTCATATTTAGGATATTTCACATAATTAGGTTATTGGGGTAAAAGACAAGCTTTGAGACAATTTTTTAGAAATGTTAAGCATAGCATTGCAGTTGGTAGTTTTAAGTATAAAGACATATTTATTTATTTATTTTTTGGATTTGACGAATTGTGTACGTTCTGAACCTAGATGATTTTCTATGGTTTCCAAACTGTTAGGGTGTCTTAAGGCATATGATACACAAAATTGGGTGATTTTTCAGCATATTTTCTTTCATCTTATATATAAACTCCCCAGCGCTGCGAGTGCATTGCACTGGCGTTTTCTCATTCAAGCAGGCGGAAAGCAGGAAGAAGGTCGGGGAGATTGTAGCCCCGCAGAAGAGGTGATTAGCCTAAAAATGCAAGATTATTATCAAGTGATAATACCATGAAAGCCTTTCATGCCTAACTTCACCAGGTAAAAGTTGCCAAGGTGCTATACAAGTCAACGGGAGAAGTGTTGATCATACTGGACCATTTTTAAACCAATCAGAATGTTAAAGATTTTGTGATTTTTTTTCGCTATGAATTGTCTGAATAACTTTTTTTGAGGTTTTCCTGTTTTTTTGATTTTTTTCTTGGATCTCAAACTTTGAGACACTTTGCACTAACTATAGGAAAGATTTGCAACTTGGTAGTTTGGATGTAAAAGATATATTTAACCATACTGGATTGGGCAGTATGTGTACTTTTTGAAAATATATTGTTTTCTGTGGTCTACTTGCTTATTAGCCACTTTTACCACTTATAAATGTGGTAGAATATTTACAGTAATAGAAATACATGCTATGCAATATGTAGGCACAGTGTATTTTTTGGGGTCCATACATACCAGACATTTTGGCAATCCTTTGCATCCTGGACATCAAACTGTTTGACAGGTCCCTGGCATTCATATTTTGGATGTTTTAGCTTGAATATATATATATATATATATATATATATATATATATATATATATATATATATATATATATATATATAACAAACAAGGGAAAGTTGTGCTCACCACTATTTTTTAAAAACCATTAGGCGGGGGTGCAATGAGGGTGTGACCACAAAATACATATAGTCAACTACAAGAGTCCTCTGCACTCAACCCATTATCAATATATTTAAGACAGAGACATTTTGTGCATACTGCTACTGAAAAATGCCTTACCCTTTAAACAAAACAGGGATTGTTTGTCCATATATTGCAATATATTTAAGCTGGCCAACTACGTCAAAGTCATCCCATATCTGGCCAGTCCTACGCTTAATTTTCCTCTGATTCATTAAGAATTCAATTGCTTAATTATACATTTTACAAAGGGACTAAGTTTTACCTGCATTTTATATTTATATTTATATTTATATATATATATGTGAGAGATAAGATGCTGGAAATTGCAATCTTTGAGGCAATTTTCTAATATTTTATTGAAATGGCTAATTTTAGGAAAGCTTTGTGACTCAGTAGTTTGGAGTAAAAAGACATAGTTAGCCATTTTGGATTTGCCTAAATGTATACATTCCAGCATATATGGTGTAAACATATGTATATTTTTCCTACATAAACTAACCCCCCCCCCCCCCCCCGGAAATGCCCCTGAAGTTAGATAGCACAAAATATCCAAAAAAAACAGCAGCACTGAGTGAAAATGTAATTATAAATTGCTGGCACTTAAAAAATTACGATTGCTGTACTTATATAGCACCATAAATACAGACAAGGGACCAGGTTTTTATGATAGAGAGTTGTGGTTGTCAGATGTGTGGGTAGTATAATTGTATGAGATTCCTATGGAGAAGAAATAAAAGGACTGCCTATGAAGTAGGGGTAGACATGATTCTTTGACTCATTCCTATGTCTGGTCTGAAGGTTTAAAATCAAATTTAAAAATAATGGTGGGGACACATACCTGAAGAAGACCCGGGTGCTACATTTTCCAGGCCTAGATATCCCAGTGTTTTCCTTGTGTTATCCTTCTGTCCATTCCTGTTTATTTAACATTGAGTTTTATATTATTAATTGATACTTTTTTGCCCAACAGGCCTTTCTTACTTTTCCATGTACCAGTTATTTTGATAACAAAATGTCTGGATTTTCATTGATTTCTAAAACTAGTATGGATTGATCTGTGCTTGTACTTTGTGGTTGTTTTGTTATTTATGGAAAGCGGGGGGCTATACTTGGTGTTGTTGGGAGGGGCCCGTCAGATTGATGCTGCCCCTGTTATGGCCTACCATTAATTCAGTATACTGACTGCAAATATACCTACTTCTGGGGTTATTTGTCCTCCAGTGTCTGGATACCATACTTTATATTTGATATTCCAATTCAATATTTCTGCAATGTTACTTAAATATGGTACATTTTAATAATGTTTCAGTTATATTCTCCAATTTAAGGGGGTTAATGGACCTGAAGAACTGGGAAGAAGTTTTACTGAGCAGTGTGTTTCTTTAATCCTAGATAATACGTTTATTTATGCTCATAAGCTTTACTGCAGAGCTGGAATGTTTGGAAAGTCATGGTTGAAAGACAGTATTCTCTACAGAGAAAAAGCATACCACAAATTATAGCTGGCTTGTGACAAAAAAAAAAACAAAACAAAAAAAGAGAAACAGAGAATGCAAAGTATAGGGAGTTGGGGCCTTTTTTCATTTGTGTAGATCATGACCAATGTCTGACATGCTTTACTAAACTCCGTCTGAAGTGGGAAGAAACCTGAGCCATTGATATATGGATGAAATCTTGCAGCTCTATATTTAGACCTACGTGTTCAATCCTGCCAACTTCTTGTGCAGTCAGCTGTCCAATATTTATTTCTCTCAGTGTGTCCCTAAGGCCTTAATTTTGCCACAATAATTCAGAACAAAAATTTCAGAATTCATATTATTTTATCATGCATGTGTGAACATGTTAATCTGCCCCATTTGCTATTGGATTTCAGCTATGGTTTTGCTTTATCAAAGCTTATAGTGTTAGCTATTTGATGTTTTTAAAAAGATAGATGTAAAGAAATAGAAAGTAATTTACTTTATTTACAAGTGCACAGGTCCAGTTGTGCTAAGCTCACAAAGCTTTCCCTCTTTTTCACGCTTTACTCATGACAGGGGTAGTGTTCCATTTGCACTTTTTAAATCCAGTGCATGATGCAGAATGGCTGTAGACGCAGGGCATCTGTAGGGCAGGTGGTAAGTACAGAACCCCATTGGTGACTTTGCCAAACTTGGGTGTCTGATGTGTCTGTACTGACAGGGTCTCTGCACTCTGTTTTGAACAGGAGAGACCTGATCATTTGTGTGCAGGGCTGTATGTAAATGCAAAAACATCACTATAGACGTATCAGATAAGATGTTTGGAATATAATGGTTTTTGTACAGAACTAGGAAGCTAAACAGGCATCGTGCATGTATAGCTCTCTGCAGACTTTTCAGTAGGAAATTAGATTTTTGCTGCAAAGAAATATTATTATTATTATTATTAACATGTATTTATATAGTGCCAACATATTGCGTAGCACTGTAAAGTAAATGTGATTATGCAACTAAATCACATGAATTATATACATAGAAAATATGGAGTTACATACATCACAATCAATACAGGTACAAAAGGTGAGGAAAGCCCTATGCATAGGCATACACTCTAAAGGGAAGGGAGTAATACACAAGGTGTGGGAGTGGGCAAGATCAAATTAAGTGGGTGGTACTGTATGTGGTGTTGCGTTTGGTAGTTAGGCAGAGTGAGGGTAGGCTTCTCGAAAGAAGTGCATTTTAAGAGATTTCTTGAAATCAGAAAGGTTGGGATAAAGTCGGACAGACTGTGGGAGAGAGTTCCAGAGGAGGGGTGCAGCCCTTGCAAAGTCTTGAATGTGAGCATGTGAGGAGGTAATGAGAGAAGAGTTGAGTAGCAGGTCAGTAGAGGAGCGTAGTAAGTGAGTGGGTGAGTATATAGAGATGAGTTCAGAGATGTAGGGTGGGGCAGAGTTATGAAGTGCTTTGAAAGTCAGTGTCATTAATTTGAATTTAATCCTGAAAGGAAACGGAAGCCAGTGCAGGGATTGACAGAATGGCGAGGCGGAGGAGGAGCGGTTGCTGAGGTGTATGAGCCTCGCAGCAGTGTTCATTATGGACTGGAGAGGTGACAGTCTCTGGAGGGGAAGGCCAATTAAAAGAGAGTTACAGTACAGTTTATTTGCACTTGCAAGGCAAACCAATGTAACCTTTATATGCAAATAAAGCATTTATAAATGAGGATGTTACCGGTCCTTTACAATTTACAGCAATATTGCATTAATGTTTAATAGCATAGGAGCATCCAATGATGGAGTCGTGACTGTTATATCTACTCCTTGTAATAACACACAAATATTTAGAATTTGTTACTCTCCTGTAGCTTTGCCCTATGATTTTTTTCTTAGTCCACTCATAAATCACAGGAGATACTGTAGCTCCCAAAGCAAGGGAAAAATAAATATTCCACAATATTAGATTTTTTTCAGAATTTGAGCTAAGACATATTTTTACTTGCAAACAGACATCAAATGCAAATAAACTATTTTTACTCTATGATTATTAGTCCTGTAATGCAAATATTTAAATGTATACCATCTTTATGCAGCCTTATCCGGCACAATTGCATTTTCATAGGAGCAGCCAATGCTGGAGCAGTAATTTGTGTTTTATGGACTCTGTCCTTTGGATAACACATAGACATTCAGAAATTGTTACTCTCCTGCAGCTTTGTCCTCTGATCTCTTTTCTCAGTCCACTCATAAATCACTGCAGATAGCTCCTAAAGCAATCGATGAGGAAAAAATCATACCACAACATTAGATTTCATCAGACGCTGTTTGAGCTATTACTTTTCTGTCTCGTCGTAGGAGGAATCATGAAAATTAATGACTTTTCTTTGCCAAACTGTATATTTATGAGCAAAGACAACATGTGTTATATTTTATCCCACAAACCATCAATTTCTCTCCCTCCTGCTCACCAGAGCCAACCATTTTATTTTAAATAATTACAATACATCAAGCTACAAGTGTTTTTGGCAGTTTGCTGAAAAATGAAGGAAAAACTCCTTGTGGGTACTTTGGATTTCTACTAAATAGGACTACTTAGTATCGCTACTTGCATTACATCAAATTATCATTACAGATGGGAACATGTCACATTAAGATTTACAGATCATATATGTTTTGGTGATGTGGCTTTGCATTTACCTCCTTGGATTGTGATATGTGGAGCTGCATAACAAATATCCATTAAAATGTTTGCTGCTAACATCTGACAGTTTGAATGCATGGGCTGCAGCCCCACTGTTTCATTGCAGGCAAGAAGTTTTCACTGCCCATGTATAATTGCTATGCTTACAGTATATGATTTGCTTATATAATTTGAAATATCAAAATATATTCTGAACAATTTATTGCACCCACATGTAAGAGACACTTGTAGCCAATACAACATTTTTAATGCAAAATGAATTAATGGTTTTCTCCTATTTTGCTCCAATGATGAGCAGGTTTATGCCCTACCTTTGCCAAATATAGTAACAAACAAGGAGTGAACTAGAATTACTTGGACTTGGAGAACCTTCCATCTTGTTTTGTGGACTTTATATGAGGCCCTTTAATATACATTATAAGACTAACATATCATTTTAGCTCCACTTTTCTTTTATAGGGCACTCTGTAGACTGGGTCCAAAATTTACACCAGATTTCAAAGCATGCATTTAACTGGAATACTGTGGATCTTTCTATGTCCATGGACTTTCTCCCCTAAAAGTACATTCTCACATATAGCATGTTATCAACAAATACACACTATCACAACAAAAGGTGTGCCTCCCATCCACAAATAAGCCAAGACAAATTTGACTAAACCAGTGCCTCATTTGAATCTTAGCCAAATAAAAATAAAACAGCAGTACATATTGAACACATGGCCATAAGAGATGTTATAAGATAAGGAAAAGTAGAGGATGAACTTTGAAAAAGAAACATGAGGGAAAGGAATATTCCTAAAATAAGGCCCGGTTCAAGCTTTTGAGTTTCACATAAACTCATGACAAGGTTACTCCTCAAGTGACCCTTAGCTTTCAGCCACTGAACCCACTGAACCCCATTGTTACATACCTTAATGAAACACCAGGAGCCAGAATTGGTGTAAAATGGCCACAGCATTTATTGACATAAATACTACCTTGCCAGCCTCACCTCAAGGCAATATTCAAATTCCATAAGAGATCTGTACCAAGCTCTGCCATTCCTCACTGGAGATCAGCACTATGTCATAATATCCACCACTGAGTATTAGGCTGCCTCTATCTACAGAGAGGATGGCCCCAAACTCTGCTACCAGCAGGAGCTGCATCTCCCACCATGAGAGAAGTTCAGCAGCCCTGTAGTCAGTCCGGAATCTGCAATGTGTCGATGATAGGAAATCCAAGCAGGCAATCACCTAGCACAAGCAGTAGAAGCGTCTGTATCAATCAACCCACTGTACAGTCACAGGAGAGAACCTTCTTTCTCCCTCTTCTAAATTTACCTGTGCAGTACTCTGGCAAGGTCCTACCACTGCTGTGACAAATACAACTTAAAATACATTATCAGATATCTGTTTTGATCCAGAGGAATGCAAAAAAACAGCCTGAAGCCAGTGCCAATCATGTCTCAAGACTGAAAAAAATCCTTCCAGACCCCAATGGAGATTGGAAACATTCTCTGGATCAATAATTTGACATGAATAATATAATATAGACTCTCACTGTATAACCATACCAAAACCATAATATAACAGTGCATGCAGGAATACACCCACCTCTGGTTATTAATAGATAATATAAGAACATAAAGAAGAAAAAATGCTGACATTTCACAAAATATGCAAAAAGAAGGGAAGGTGGATAAATTATATCTACCTGCTCAGAAGATAAGAAAGTGAACTGCTTCTTCCCCCGACATCACATCCCTCTCGTTCTCCACCTCCAGCCCAGCTTTATCCTGCCTTAACTCATTCCTTCTCACCCAATCATAGCTACATCTGATACTGCCAATCTTCAAAGGAGAAGGAAAGCTACAGAAGCAGTTTATCGCAAATAGATTAGCCACAATAATGCAAACTATACCACTATATTTATTTTGCAGTATGCTTTACCATATCTGAGCAAAAAGCTCTAGAAGCTCTCTCTGATTGTTTAGGATAGCAGCTGCCATATAAGCTTGGTGTGACATCACTTCCTGCCTGAGTCTCTCCCTGCTCACTCATAGCTGTGGGCTCAGATTACAGCAGGAAGGGGTGGAAGGCGCGTGAGCATGCTCAAGCCCTAGCCCTGGAGGTTTATGCAGAAAACAGGAAGTCTAATACCAGAGCCTTATCTGTCTGCTCATGTAGAGCAAAGGTATAATAATCTGGATAGTAACCTCCAGTTCATCTGACTAAATACAGAGGAAGCCTTATCTTGGATCTTAAGAGCTTGGAAAAACTGATGCTTATTGGAGAAACCTGATGCTGTTGGAGAAAAGATCATGGTATGTCCATTGGGTGTTTTTTTGGTATGGACAGTCAGATAACAGCATTGGGCTTTTGATCCTCAGCACACCATTTACTTTTTCAAATTGCCACAATGTTCATCATGAAAGGGAAGAAGCAGACATTTGTGTTTAGGCTATTGCATTTACTTAATTTAGTATGGCAGATTTTAACACCTGTAACAGTAACACTAAAAAATAAAAGTGTTTTAAAGGAATGGCAACTGTTAAAACTGGTGTGTTTTGTATAGAAACATACTGTTACTATAGTTTATATAACAAGCTGCTGTGTAGCCATGTGGCCAGCCATTCAAGCACAGGATACACAGTAGGTAACAGATACGTTTTGAAAAATCCCATTGTAAACTACAGAGCTTATCTGTTATCTGCTGTGTATCCTGTGCCTATTCTCCTTTTTCCACTTTCAATGCCTCCTCCCATGGCTACACAGCAGTTTGTTTATATAAACTTATATAAACTATTGTAGATTTTCTGAAGCAAACACACCAATTGTAACAGTACAGTGCAACAATACATTAAACTGTAATTACACTTTCATTTTTTGGTGTTACTATTACTTTAAGGTATTTTTTCAGCCGTAAATTTTCATAGTATGTTTTTTACCGCTACAGGTTGTATTTTTGTATTTTTTGTCATTCAGTTCTCATTGCACCATTAAAGTTTAGCATTCAATACATTTTTAAGTACATTTTATTCATCTTCCATCTGTAAACAGAGTGCGCACCCTGAAATGCCGCACAGTACAGTATCATTGCCCATTCTGGCAATACCTTACTTGTGCCTTTCTGTTATATACAACCTTTCATCTTACAATTTCAGGGTAAATTGGTTGTACTTTCTAATTTACTGCCTGAATCTATGCCAGCAAATTGACCTTACAACTGTTCCTATTTCACCTTACATAGACTCAGACAATAAAGTATACAACTTGCTGTTAGCATTTCTTTAAACAGACCTCAGACAAAAAAAATAAACAAGAACAAGCAAATGAAGGAAAAATTCATATTTTTAAATGGGATGTTCACATTCCAGAAATTGCTGATAGCTATTCAAAGTAGGAATTTAAAATTCCTTCTCCACAAAAACCTAATTGGCGTAATTCACAGAGACACCACCCCACCTCCACCGCAGACACAGGGGCAAGAGCACTACTGAGAGCAAATTCATGACCTAAAAGTATTTTCATCTGGTGTCTGGCTATGCTCTCCACTGAATACTAATTGAAAATACAGTAATATATGCATTGCACAGCACCAACTGCACATGCCCCACTTTGATTGGCACCCTTCATGAGTTAATGGACCGGTAAAGGTCAAGAGGGTGGCACTTAGGTACCACCCTTGCCCAGGGCTGTATTTAGGTCAATTGCCACCCTACACAATGTCCCTACGTTGGGCATGCTGACATCACATGCCGGCGCACTGATGGCACACGTTGTGCGCATGATGCCACATTCTGTCTCTGACCCCTTACCCCCTCAGCTCTGTCAACAGATTTACTATGGAAATCAGTGGCGGAGGGTGGGAAAGGGTTTAAAAAAATAAAATGAAAAAATAGGCCTCCAAACCCGCAAGGCCCCCTAGGTTCAGGCCCGAGGGGGCCTATATATAAATACAGCCCTGCCCTTTCCTGGCTATCATAAATACATTGCTCAATAATGCAGGCAGTGCTGTATCCACTGTGGTTTCTGCACTCCACTTGTGGCAATTTTTTAAAGTTGCAAAGTGCATGATATTTGGCAGATTTTTGCCCCCTTAATTTCTTATAGAAACAAAGAGATATAGGCTGTAACTTGGCACTCAAACTGCACTGCATATTCAAGGTGATGCCTTACCAGGGATCTATAAAGTCACTTTCATATATATTAAGCAAAACAGTGTTTTATATTCTTTAGTAAAGATTGACACTGCATAGAAATGCAAATCTGTTATTTGTACAAGCCCCCAAACAATTTGGGGGGTTATGTAATAAAAGGCACTAAGTTTGCCCAGGAGCAGTAACCCAAAGCAAACAACCAGCAGGTAGAATTTTAATGTATGCAGACAGTTCTAAATGTAAAAGGTGACGTAAAGGCCTTTGGTAATAATAATAAAGTGCTGATGAAAATTGCCCTAGGTTTGGCTTTTGCCTGGTTCCAATGCAGGCAAGTCAGATCCTGAAATATGATCATGTTACCTTCAAAAATTAGAAAATCTAGTTGACTGTGTCTTCTTTACACCTTCTCAGCCATAATAGTCATACTATTTTATTTAGATATTAAGTCTACAATTCAATAGTTTATCGATAACATCACAAAATATGATACCTTTATCACAAGCCCTCGTTTCTTCCTCAGTGGTTCCACACCCTAATAGCATAAGGTCCAGATGACCAAATCCTTGTTAAGCAAATAGAGATGAAAAAATTGTATTTGAAAGAAACCTCAAGTTTGGCAAGACTGCAGTGCATTGTGCAAATGAGTTGACTTTGTAAATGTTTTGATAGGAACTTTAGTGCTATAAGCATACATGAGTATTAGCATGCAGCTTTAAAAGCTTAGTTTAAATATTTATTTTGTTTAAAATGATCTAGAGTTTGCTTAAAAAAACATGGAAATTTTACAGTGGTAAAGCAAAACCTCTCTCATTCTGTTGCCAAACCAGTACTTTTGTAATTTCCTTCTCTATCTGAGTTTTTATTTCTACACTTTTATAGAAAGGTGACTGACAGTGAAATTGAATAGAAGATGATGAAATGATGGGCGCACTGTTAGAAAGCAGCGGCTCCTCTTGATTAGCTTTTACTGTAGACTCTCATAAATTTAATGCAATGAACAGGCTTACTCAGTAGCTAAGTGACCTCTGTGTTGAGGACTATACCATAAATCACAGGCACAAAGCTAATCAATACAATTGTGTCACATATATATATCAACTTCAAAGTAGGCACATAATGGCAAATCACTTTTCCATTTCCGTACTTGCTCACTAAACAGCATCTATAAACACAGGCTTTTAGCAGACACACAGATAAAGAGCTGTAACAATCACTTTTTAAAGATCAAACAATATTTCTTTGTGGGCAGCATTACAAGTTGATGTGTAGTGACTAGGAAAGCTTGTGCAATTACTGCATTATCATACAGATTACAGGTTTAACATTTAATGGAAGAACACCATTAAGGGTTCAGGGGAGAATGTTCCTTATGTGCACACTAGATATAGTATAATTACCATTCTCACAGGTTCAAAGGTTGCAAAAGCTATTTGTGGAACACAATTGGTTTCTAAAAAAGTTAATGTTTGCAGCAAGTGAGTTTATTGCTCAAAACCCTAGAAATGTCTGTTCTTCACATGGTTAGGAAAGTACATGAGAAAAGTGTGGCCATATCTCACTTATAGAAATATAGGCTAATAGGTCTCCCCTACTCCATGATAGCCTGCACAAAAAACAGAGAGATGTATCCAATGTATTGTAGGCAAATGAAGCATAACATTTTTGGGATGAAAAAACAAGACCCTGAAGAATTGTGACTTGTCATGAGCTTTAAAAGATTGGGTAAGGTCCTTACTTTTATGCACTTTCAATTTGTGGTACCTGTTGGTGTACATCACACAGTTATAACCATTGAAGGGTGACTCCCTGGAGAACACAGGCCACATACATCTTTTCTTCAGGACTAAATAACTTTTAAACAAAAGAGTGAATATTTGTAGTAAAATGGAGTATGCTGTGTAGAATCAATCACTCTGGGCTGTAGAAGCTTTTAAGGGACTTCTACATTGTACCTTAATTTTAGTATCCCTTTGTATCTGAAATGGAATCATGTGTAATGAAGATAGTGACAGATTAATGCATGATATATTTACTTTTCTGATGCAGATTCAACTTCCATAAACTGTAATAAAAACATAATCTCCATATCCAGCTTTTCCTCAAACGGTTATTCAGAACTTTGAGTACACCTGGAGCACATCAAATTAGGATGTTCAGAAATCTCTACTGACCCCTAGTCATTTCTACAGACCATTTTTATATGCTAATTGACTTTTATATACTTTGTATTTCTCATCAGATCAGGGGAAATAATGTTGATTTCCATTTTGAGTTGTCTACCAAGGTGTGAGGAGTGCAGCACGTCATTACAAATAGCTTAATAGTTGTGTTTCTGTGTATATCTTTATTAATAATCTGTTTGGACGGAAAATTACTTAAGTTTCCACTGGGTAATTTAGTTGTAGGATTATTCACCTAATTAAAAGTAATGATACACTGATTTCCTCTAATGTTCTATTAATATCTAGTGAGAAATAACTTACCTCCAGGCTAGCAGAAGGACCCCAGAATTTTTTTTATATTCAAGTGGTAAGTTAGGGTTGAGTTCTTGTCTGCAAATACTGTAAGTAGGATGAATCATTATGTAAGGCTCAGACTGGCTTTTAATTGGTTTAGATTAGTTTTGCTACTAAATGTATTTACTGTATGTGTCCATCATGAGACTATTTTACTGTATTAATGGGCGTTAAGGAGACCCACTTTAATCAGCCTATGGACCTTTCTTTTGGTGTTCAATACCCTAGGTTTTCAATCTTTCCTTTAAACTGTAATGGGCAAGCCTCAATACAAACCATGCAATAAACCTGTATATTTTTAATCTTGTTACATTTCCTCTAATTATTTGATATTTTCAAATATTTTTTTTATTTATTTGTTCAGGGTTTTAACCAATGAAGCAGGAAATACATGGAAAACATAATATAAAAAATACAAGTGTTTGCGATATAGTACAGTTTTCTTTCATACTTTTCATACTTTTTATAAATTCAGTGACAAGGAATCAACCAGGGTCTCTAGCAGGAGATCCAGTTTTCAAAGGCTGATCAACTTCTAGGCCAACTCCTTGGTGAACAGGACTGTCAGTAGCAACAGGGGTCCTTAACAAAGGCCCTGGTGGGCCCAAGGGTCACTGTTTTGATACTGCACAGCTTTATTAATACATAATTTATTTTACACAATTCTTCTGGTGTAAATCATGGTACACATCTTTTTAAATACACTGCCCTACACTATTTTTTCCATGCACAGGAATGACCATTATACCTAATTATCTGTCTGTACTGTCTGGGGTTTTGTAATGCAAAGTTTGCTACTTGTCTGGTTACCTACCAACCAATGAGCATTTAATGTTTACTAATCACCTGAGCAAACTGTATGGAAGTAAGTAAGCAATGGTTTCCATGGATATAGATGCATACTGTATATACTGTAGATATAGAAGTGAGACAGGAGACCCAGGAGCTGCTTGGGAGTTCAAAAGTCTGATGGAGAATCAGAATAATACACAATTTGTTTATATGTTTACACAGACATATTATATAGCCTGCCAAATTGCTATTTTAGTCTATGAGGGACGTCCTGGGATCAATTTGGAGTTGTTTGCAGCCTTCCTGAAAATCCAGTTTTTTCAAAGAAATCAAATTCGATTCGATTTGAGTTTGTGGGTCAATCCCATTCACCTGAGTTATAAAAATTAGAATTTTTTGAAAACTTTCAATTGGTCTTT
Organism: Xenopus laevis; assembly: GCF_017654675.1. Taxonomy (NCBI): domain Eukaryota; kingdom Metazoa; phylum Chordata; class Amphibia; order Anura; family Pipidae; genus Xenopus; species Xenopus laevis. The sequence continues at coordinate 75,668,010 of NC_054384.1, forward strand.
TTTTTTATTTGAATTTCAGGTTTGTGGGAGTTTATGGGATTTTATGGAGTTTATGCTCAAACTAATTCAGGCAGCACAAACCTTGTTCAAATTTTCAGTAATTTGGTTGTACCTCCCCAGTGTCCCTCCCCACTTAGGAAACTGTCACTAGCTTTTGTCGGACATAACTTTCGTACGATTGCTGTCAGGGGCAGAACATCAGATCATCTGTTCTTTGGTGACCTCTTCTGACTGATCTCTTCAATATCATATTCAACATCAAACATAGACGAATTTAACATATGCCAAGCATTTGACTCCTAAATGAAGACTACTCTTTTGGAATCATTCTGACAATTTGAAATTACTCTTATAAGCACTTACAGTTTAGATAGCCCCAGGAAACAATTAAACATAACCAAATCAAAATAGCTTCTTGAACAGTAGCCAAACTTTGCTTTATCAAGACAGAAAATGTAGACTAAAGGAGAGTGCAAGGGGAAAGTGTAAAACAATTACAAGGTCTTTTATAGTATTTTTGTGCTCTGAAATTTTAGCATAACACAATTGGGTATTAATATCAGAAGTCCCTCAGTTTGAACAGGTATCCTGTAGTGACAAATTTAGGTTTATCACAGCATGTGTTTAGGAAACTTTGCTTCTTAGCATTGCAGGGAAGATGGTAAAGTTACTTTAAAAACATTCTCTTGTTTCCTATTAATGACAATATCATATGTGGCCATGTACAAATGTTTTTCACAAGTTACATGCGCATATTGAGAACCTAGCAGGGGAGAAATTTAGGCCCTTAAATACTCCAAACGTTATTACATATTTCCCAACAAATGACTTACACAAACCTTAAGCACATAAATATATAAGATAGTCAAGATAGTTATTGTGCATTAGAAATGATCAGGGTTCCTGATTTAGCAAGCAATACATTTACACCCTGGAATGATCTTCCACAGAATTAAACTGGTTATATACTTAGGGGCACATTTACTTAGCTCGAGTGAAGGATTAGAAGGAAAAATACTTTGAATTTCAAAGTATTTTTTTGGTTACTTCGACCATCGAATTGGCTACTTCGACCTTCGACTACGACTTTGAATCGAACGATTCAAACTAAAAATCATTCGACTATTCGACCATTCGATAGTCAAAGTACTGTCTCTTTAAAAAAAACTTCGACCACCTACTTCGCCACCTAAAACCTACCGCGCACCAATGTTAGCCTATGGGGAAGGTCCCCATAGGCTTTCTAGGCAATTTCTGATCGAAGAAAAATCATTTGATCGATGGATTAAAATCCTTCGATCAGAAATTCTTTCGAATGAAATTCGATTGAACGAATTGCGGTAAATCCTTTGACTTCGATATTCGAAGTTGAAGGATTTAATTTAGATGGTCGATTATCGAGGTTTAATTAACCCTCGATATTCGACCCTTAGTAAATGTGCCCCTTAAAGATCTGTTGCGGTTCGATTTTTGTAAAACTTGCATCTTGATTTTCACTTGAAAAAATAGTGCCCGCAGGAACAAAATATACTCTTAATGGCAAATTGCCCTACGCATGAGCCCAGTGTATAGATTATGTGCCGTATGTTAGGAAATGTATGGGGGAAGCTGGGTACCCCAGAAAAAAGTTATGCTCTTTTGCAGCCTATCACCCTGAAAAATGAAAAGTCGCCAGCGTTTTTTGGGACTTAGAAATATTTTCAACATTTTTTGAGGAAGTCCTATATACTCTAATGCACTTTGCCTGGTCTAAGGTGGTGAAGGCAAGTCTGGCGCAAGAGGTAACATTCAGTAAAATCCGCATCTTCGTGAATTTACATAGTTACGTCCCTTCGCTAGAGCTCAACCGTCACCAGGCGTAAGGGAGCGAATTACCGGTAGAGTCTATCTCGTTCGCTAGCGAGGTAACGCCTGCGCCCGTTAGTAAATCGGTGAAGTAACAAAGTCACTCTGGCGAATTTTCGCTAATGTTAGTCACTTCGCCCTTTAGTGAATCTGCCTCTATGTCACGAACCTGTAAAAATTTTGGGGCTGGGCTGGCACATACTTTAGATCCCCTGGTGGCTCCAAGTAAAAAGTTAGTCAGAATGTAAAGACTGCTAAAATGTTAAGATGTGGTATGGGTGACTAAAATGGTTCAGCCCTTATTATTGTTATTTGGGGTTCACCTGAAGAAAATGCTCTGTTGTCAAAAATAAGCATTAAGTGATGCTTAAAGAACTACAGATATTACCATATAAAAAAAATATTATAATAAAATAAAATATCAGTAGAACGCCGCAATTGTTTTCATACACTGCTTGCTAGTTTAAACATTTTTCAAGCCACAGAAAATTATGTCTAAATTTAAATGTATAACAAGAAATGGAAGGAGCTCAACTTTATATAACGCCTTCATATTTCTTTATTCATTTAACAACAAAAGCACTTAAACCCCTCCAGCTCAGACTTGGCAAACCAATTGCAATAAATTACCTTGGGACAGGTATCCAGTCTAATGAATGTTTTATGGCTCAGACCATAACATGCTTCACCAAACGCACACTGTTCTTATAAACTATTGCCAGGAAAAATGCTTTACAACATACTGTTTTCGTTTACCCTTTGTTTTCCAATAGGGGAATACAATCTGTCTTATTGCTAAGATGTTTACTTACTTCAAAATAATTAAATATAATAACCCATTCCCCACTCAGCATCTTGTATAATAGATGGGCTGTCTGCTACAATAATGTTACAGAATAAACCCATAGATTCATAAGGACCAGTCTTATGTGCTATCTTACTGGCCAAAATGTTATTTTTATTAAATGTACCGTATATACTTGAGTATAAGCCGTCCCGAGTATAAGCCGAGGTACCTAATTTTACCTCCAAAAACTGGGAAAGCTTATTGACTCGAGTATAAGCCTAGGGTAAGAAATGCAGCAGCTTCTCGTAAGTTTAAATCAAAAAATTGAGGGTTTCTGCTCCCATTTCCGCTCCCATTTTTGGATGCCGTTGACCATTCTTGGACGCCGGCGAATATTCTTGGAGACTATTCTTGGACGCCGGTGACTATTCTTGGATGCCGGCGACCATTTTTGCGCTTGACCCGAGTATAAGCCGAGGTAGAGTTTTTCAGCATATTTTGGGGGCTGAAAAACTCGGCTTATACTTGGATATATATGGTATTCCATATATTCCACTACACTGGCCTGGGGCCTGGCAGCACAGAAAGTCCTGGAGGGTGGAGTGATAGTGGAATTGGTAACTGTGATAAATACTTCTGTGATGTTATTGACAAATATTAGACATCACTACTAATTGCACCTTGTCACATAAAAGGGATTCCCCCAAAACAGTTTTTTTTTTTGCATAATGAAAGAAAATGTATTTCCAAGAAACTTTCTTGCAGTGATTTTAAAGTTATTTGTAAATGCAACTGCCACTGAAACTGGTTCCTTTCAGTTTATATTCTATGTATTCTTAGTTCTGACACTAGTAACAATGTAGCATTAATACATTTATTAAAAAACCTGAAAGAGATTTGTTTTCTGCTACATTGTAGAGTCAGAACCTTAGTTGACTAAGGAACACAATTCCACCGACCACTGGAAGAGTGGGAAAATATATTATTGTTTATTGACTCTTCTTTTTGCTTAATGAAGTAACAACCACAAATCATTTTTTGGTTTTTGTTAGTTAAGCTTCTATCATAGCACATTATGCATATGAGAGCCAGGGTGCTAGTATTAGGGGCAGATTTACTACGCTCGAGTGAATGGTTCAAATCCAAAAATATTCGAATTTCGAAGTAATTTTTTGGGTACTTCGACCGTGGAATTGGTAAAATTCGATCGAATTCGATAGAATAAAATGCTTCGAAGTAAAAATCGTTCGACCATTCAATAATCAAAGTACTGTCTCTTTAAAAAATCCTTTGACTCAATACTTCACCAAATAAAAGCTACCGAATTGAATGTTAGCCTATGGGCACATTGTAGATAGGTTTTGGGCAATTTTTTATGATCGAATAAAAATCATTTGATCGATCACTTAAAATCGTTTGAATCGTTCGATTCGAATGATTTTATCGTTCTATCAAACGATTTTTATTTGATTGTTCGATCGAACATTTTGCGCTAAAATCGATAAATCGATCGATATCCTCCTCAAGGAATTACAGTGTAGTGTTGTTTCCCCAAGCAACACCCACCAGAATAGGAACACCACTATGTAGAGACTAAGGGGGTTATTTATCAAGGTCCGAATTTATCTCAATATCGGCTGCTACAAACTCCGATCTGACCTGCTCGGGTCTTTAATGGTTATTTATTATTAAATTTTCCCGAAAATTTGCTTTGCGGGAAAAGCTCAGATTTTCAAGATTTTCTTGTGAATTTTCCCCGAAATCTCTGAATATTTCTGAGTTTTCACCTGAAAGCTCCGAAAACATTGTGAAATTGCCCGAAACCCATGACACAACCAAGAATCAATGGGACTAATCCCATTGACTTTTATGCAACCTCGACAGGTTTGAGATGCCGTGTCTTTATATTCGGGCTTTTTAGCCCTCGGGGTTTAATAAATTCCGAAAAATTTATGATTTTTTTAAAAGTCCGATTTTATAAAAAAAAAAACACAACTTTTTCGGATTTCGGGGAATTTCGGGTATTCAGAGCTTAGTAAAAACCCCCTAAGGATACAGTACATTTCTTTTGAGGCCTCACTGGATATATGAAAAATATGAAATTCCCATTGTAAAACAGACAAATATAGCAAGGACCCTTATTATACTTTCTTTAATGGCAAGACTCTAATTTCCTTCTACAGTTAGTTGTAAGTGGTATCTCAAGAGTTGACTTAATTCATTTTTGTCCCTCTCCATTATTATCCATTGGCTTTTATTTTGCATATCTTGTTATTCATTTCTAGCATCTTATTTTCAAACAGAAATCAAAAGGCAAACGATTTTCCCTCAGTGCCATAATAGATAGTTGCTATTTTAGTTGCTGCTGCAACTTTTTATTATAAAAAATTACAGTGTTCTCCTGACTACCAGAAAGCCACTAGTTTTCCGCTACCCACCAATTAAATATGTCTCTGGATTGTGGGGTGCTGGTTTTAACACTGTGTTTAAAATGGTATTACGATTTTGGCTCACTGGAGATTATGTATCTTTCTCATATAAATACAAGTTGGAACTGTTTTATATTTAGGTTGGATTACAAAAATGATTGCTCTCTTTTGTGCTCCTGTGAAGTTTCTATTTATATCAACTTGGTGTCAGGCCCCTTAGAGAGTGGAAAGAATGAAATAGATTCCTGTATTTAGTTAGAGAAATAATATGTCAGAAAAAAAAAATTATGAGATTGAGATACATTTTGCCATTTGCCATAAACAGAACATATATCACAACAGTAATCATAAACAAATGTTGCCTCTGGATAAAGAAGGAAAGATTCTAAGGGCTTCAGTGTTGTACAGGAACAAAAGCTATATTGACATTAACACAGTTTTAAAACGAAACAGAGAACACAGCTGTTAACAATAAAGTTAAAAAATTGGTTGGGTCAGGTAACATATACCATGTACACCTTATCACCAGACTCACTAGCTAATAGAATTTGGTTGCAAGATAAAGAAAAGTTAGATATTACACTCCCAATGTCTGGCTAGTATGGGTATGGATCCCTTATCCAGAGACCTGTTATCAAGAAAACTCAGAATTACTCCATTTTAAGCAAATAATTCTAATTTTTAAAAATGATTTCCTTTTACCTCTAATAATAAAACACTAAGGGGCAGATTTATCAACTGTCGAATTTCGAATAAGATCCCTTATCTGGAAAACCCCAGGCTTCAAGCATTAACAGCAGACCTAAGTACTGATAAACAAACATTACTCAGAAAAGAATATATGTAAGGACCCATGAGGTTGTTTAGCCTACTAGTGCAGGATGTCATGGTTTCTGTCAACTACTGTATACCTTGTGAAAGGAAGGTTTCCTAACAGGTACAGGAAACTAGTGTTTCCTGGGAGGGAGTATCACTTCCTGGACTCCATCCCAGCAGAAGGGGTGTCTGCTAAAGTGCCTGCAATAGAGGTAGGCCTCAGGCCTTAGGTAAGTCATAATGACTCTGAAACCACAAAATGTATTGAAAATAAAAACCCTGGAAACTGAAAAATATAAAGCTTTGCCATATAAAAGCTGGCAAGGTCCTGTAGAAGTCAATGGGTGCTGTCTATGCAACTTGTAGAATATTTAATTGTTTTGAGGTTTTAGAACTTTTGGGGGGTTTTTTTTGCTTGTATTTACACAAAACATTATTTCAAAAATTACTTTGAGGTATTTGTAATTTTTTTATTCATTTGTGCTTTTTATATTTAGATTTTTAATAAAGAAGAAAATTTCCGAACTTTTTAAATATGCGAGCTGAAAAAACTACAAAAATTACACATATCTAAATTTTGATAAATACCCTGTGCACTCTAGTGACTGGGTTGTGCATTACAACTTAATGTACATTACCTTAACACTTAGGGTGTTATTTACTAAGCTCCGAATACCCAAAATTCCCCGAAATTCGAAAATCGGAGTTTTGAAAAAAATCACAAATTTTTCGGAATGTATTAAACCCCGAGGGATAAAAACACCGCATCTCAAACCTGTCGAGGTTGCATAGTCCCATTGATTTTAGGTTGTGTCGTGGGTTTCGGGCAATTTCAAGATGTTTTCGGAGCTTTCGGGGGGAAAACTCAGAAATATTCTGAGATTTCTGTGAAAATTCACAAAAAAATCTTGAAAATCGAGGGAGGGATAAAAAACCCGAATATAAAAACACGGCATCTCAAACCTGTCGAGGTTGCATAAAAGTCAATGGGATTAGTCCCATTGATTTTTGGTTGTGTCGTGGGTTTTAGGCAATTTCACAATGTTTTCTGAGCTTTCGGGAGAAAACTCAGAAAAATTCATAGATTTCGGGGGAAATTCACGAAAAAATATTAACATTAACACATTCACTCCACGTCACTCTCACACATACAGTTTACAGTGAAATTTTCAATTATTCGGTCTACCCCCTTACACACTGCTCACATTCTTCCCTTCTTTCCCAATCAGATTGGCATCAGGTGCCCTTAGGGGGGCATGCAGGTTGCCTTAAACAATGTCCACAAAATGGCTGCTGCCTGCTTGATGTGATTGTGAATTCCAAGACTAAAAGAAACAAGATTGAAATAATTTATATAGTGTAAGTTATGTTTATTTTGCTTAACTAATATTATAAAATAGGATTTGCAATTATTTCTTAGGGTGACAGATCCCCTTTAAGTAGTGATGAGCGAATCTGATTTCACAAAACTCATTGAAGTCATTGGGAGTTTTTACGTGCCACAATATTTACATATGCAACAATATTTTCTCGCTCCCACTGCATTAAAATCAATGGGCCTTTTTTCTTATGGGCGTTTTTTTATCGGCGAATCCATGCCTGAATAAATTCACTCATCACTACCTTAAAGTAGATGTTTCAATTCCCATGGCCAGTCTTGTAACAATTACTTGAGACCAAATTGGAAATATGAGTCGGACTGGGCCGGCAGGACACCGGGAAAAAACCCGGTGGGCCCCGTGCTCTTGTAGGTCCCACCAGATCCGCTTCTTAGTGGGGTGGCGCGACCCCACTTTGTTCAGGGTCACGGTAGAATAGAATACCTCAAAGGTAGCGACGCATGCGTGCACACAAATGCGACTCCACGCGCATGTGCACTAGCCCGTTGCAGCACTCTGGAGCGGCAGCGGTGGCCCACCTGGGCAGTAGCCCAGGTGGGCCCCAAGCCTCCCAGTCCGACCCTGCTGCTGTGCAATCTGGAACTGTCTGCAGTTATCCCCTTGAAACAGACATTTCAATCAAATCAAATGCAAAACAAAAGTAAAACACACATAGAAATGGAACATTTTTAGTGAGTCATTATCTTTGTAGATAAGTTGATCTGAATAATATGATAAGTAGTGATAAGCGAATTTATTCGGTAGGAGCGAATTCGCGGCGAATTTGCACGATTCGCCGCCAGCGAAGCAAAACAGCGCAAATTCGCCCATCACTAATGATAAGTTGTGTGTGTGTCCAAAAGTGCAGTAGAAGCTCAATGAACTGGAGGGAGTAATAAGTGTTCACTTGTAGCCTACATAATCCCAGGGCTAGTGCAGAGGGATTAGGCAAAAATTTGCACACGCACACCTGGCCTCTCCAAACGATTTAAGTACGGTGCCTGGGGTATAGGAGGACGGCCCCTCCACAGTTAATGCATACAAAGTAACTCCAGCACACGTAACAAGCTCAAGGGATTGCTCCCGTGTTTAATGTCAATCCAACAATACAACGTTTCGGGGGCGTGCCCCTTCGTCTAGTGCAGAGGGATACCATGAGGCACATTCACTAAAGAGCAAATTGTGCTGTTTAAAGAATTTTCAATAAAAAGAGAATTCACAGCAACATCACCTATTTACTAAAAAGCGATTAAGACAATTTGCTAGCGAGAAGCCTCAGTGCAAGAGAAATTTTGCGCCATTTTGCCAGATGAATTTTCATTCAGGCAATCGAATATTAATCTGCTTATTTATCAAAATGTAAAAGTTTCTCTTCGTTTCCCTTTTTGCCAAACTCTATTTTGCTAGGTTGTGACTAGAAAATTAATAAGCTATAGCTTCATTCATTCAACATTATTATGTCAATGATATCTTACTCAGTTTTTTCATATTTATAATGTGTGATTATATTTACAAGTTGTTACTGTTTAAAATATCTTATTTACAAAAATTTGAAGCTCATGCCACAATTGTTTTAGGGCGGGCTCGTGGACTATTTCTCTATTTTCTAGATTTTGCTTCCTTGGACATTTTTAATAAATAGTGGCCACTTCCAGCAATTTCACCAAAATCACTAATAAATACATACAAATGACCTTTATATAACCACGTGAATTTAAATTGATGTAAGTGTAAGTCATTCAAAGAAGTTTTGCTAGAAAGAAAGTAACGCTAGAGAAAGTCGCTAAAATCTTTGCACAAACGAATATTCGCTGACGAAAGTACGCCAACATTCCTTTGGTGAGACAAAATTACATATTTTGATGAATACGTACAGTCATCCCGATAAAATGTGTGATGTAGTTGCATGTAGGATAGAGAAGATTTCCGTTTTGAAGAATATTGTAAAATATTCATTTTTCATATGATATTTCATAGGATTCCCAAAATGATTTATGGATATCAATATAATGAATTTATTTCATACTGTTGAAAAATATATGTAACAGTTTTATACCTTTATCACGTTGATTGTAATATAACCATTTTAGGGGGGTATTTGGGAATGGTTGCATCAGGACAAATTATTTAATGCAGAACTCTGACATTTTACATGGCAAGATAACATTGGGTAATGCAGACATATACAGTAATGTTTTCTTAGACATTTCAGAGAGCATTACTGATACACTGGCTTTTTGTAGAGACACTACAATTAAACTATCACTCAGGTGCCTTGCAACAAATATATCTTAGTTTCTTTCAATCATGTTACTCCAGTCTCTTGTAGCATTACAGGTTTCTTTCACCTCAAGATAAGACTTAACAATTTCATAGAAATAGCTTTGCCAGCTGTTTGTTACATCCTTGTAAGGGTATAGAAGTAATATATGTGTAGCCATTTGCTGTGCTTCTCTTGCATGGCATTCCTAACAATTCTGTGCATTACTAAAGGTAATTTAAGGCTCATCTGATTCATGATGAATATTGCTGTGTGTGTTCAGCCGCTCAGAGCCAAGTTCTAGCTGCTGTCTAAGCAGTATCTTTATAGACTTGTGTCAAATGTGCAGGTCTCATCACCTGGTTTATTTCTCTGTTAGCTTTGCCTCTTTAACCCCAATACATTGAAATTCTTCTCTAATAAATCCAGAATGTGGAAGTCTAATTATTTTAGGGCTTTGGAATAACAATTAAACCCTGTTTCACTAAAACCATGAATGCCACGAATAATATTAAAAGATCTGAATATAAAAAGTACAAACAAAGAGCTAAAAAATCCAAAAACCTCAAAAAATGTACGTTTTTTCTGAAAAAATCCAAAAACCTCTAAGGGGCAAATTCACTTACCGGCGAAAATTCGACCAGCGATGGCTTTGCGCACATCGCAACACTTCGCCAGGCGTAAATTCACCTGGACAATGCTAATTCACGAAGATCCGAAGTTGCGAACAGGGTACCGAATGCTGGCGAAATTACGCTCAGCAGCTCGAAGTTACGCTAGCGTTGGCTACTTAGCATTCGGCGTGCAGTTAAAGTACAATGGCCGTATATGCTGCAGCAAATACATTACACTATAGAAGGCCACAATCGCACTAATAAACAGCAAGGGTTAACCCTGCAATTCTTTTGCCTCAAGTGCCAGTGTTTCTTACTTTCTACGATACTATTGGCTTGGCCGTACACTCCTACATTGTGCACCAGGCTAATCAGCAGAGGGTAGGTTAAGGGTGTGCGCTTCTTCACCTACTTCCAGTTCAGAGATTCTCAACAGCAGCAATGACTTTAAACTTGTCACAGGGGGTCACCATCTTGGAAAGTGTCTGCGACACTCACATGCTCAGTGGGCTCTGAGCAGCTGTTGAGAAGCTAAACTTAGGGGTCGTCACTAATTATTATTAGCAGAAAATGAGGTTGGCCTGTAATATAAGCCGATGCTACAGGGCTGATTATTAATTCTGATGCTAATTGCACTGGTTTCTATGCTGCCATTTAGTAATTGTCTGTATTATTTATTAATCAGCCTTATATTGCTTCATTATATTCTATGGGGCATATTTATTATGCTATTTACTATTATGTTTAAAACAAAATTAAAAAAAAAAACTGAGTAAAATAAATAGCAAGTTTTTCAAGGTAATGTTACGCCATGTGAGCGGCAGATTTGATGCTGTTATTTTTGTTTTGCTGTTATGTGTACTGTATATTGTGAGTGGTTCCCTAAGCTCAGTAAGTGACAGCAGCACAGAGCATGTGCAGTGAATCAGCAGAAAAGAAGATGGGGAGCTACTGGGGCATCTTTGAAGACACAGATCTTTACTGTTAAAGAGCCGTGGTTGCCTTGGGCTGGCATAGAAGCCCAAAACAAAAGATACAATATTTCTACCCTACTTCTTTAGTTACATTTTAGTTCTCCTTTAATTTGTGTCTTCAGTTCTCCCAATTTGTCTGCATTATTATTAAGTAGCGATGGGCGAATTTGCGCCGTTTCGCTTCGCTGAAAAATTCGTGAAATTCGCGAAATGGTGAAAAATTTGAGACTTTCGTCAGTGGCGAATTCGCCGCGAATTTGCGCCTGGCGAATAAATTCGCCCACCATCACTATTATTAAGCACTTCCACCATTTCCTGTACTGCCACAGCTGTTCGTTCTCCTAGATTGTGTACTTCTGCTTTAATTTATTTTACTAAAGATTTTATATCAGCTTAGAAGTCACTTCTTACGTTACTCAACATTTCCCTTGGTTTTTCAATTTAAGAGACTCTAGAGGCTTTCAAAATATATACTTATGTGATATAAACTGATAAACTACTAATGAGCTTAAATATGAAGAACTTATTTCTCACTTATTTTGGTGTTATTCTATTTATTTATTACAGATATGTGTTTATCTGCCTTAACAGATATAATGATGCATTTAATCACTCCCAGGGGGAGCGCTATACACAATGTTGTCTTTTACTGCTAAAATCTATTCTTCCCCACTAATATAGGATAAATAAAAAAAAGTAAATTCTCAATTTTTTTATAATTCTATTCATAAGTACAACTGAGATAAGAGTTAAATGGAACATCTTTTAAATGAGTAGCTAAAAATATGCAGAGTGGATGCATTTATTCAGTATGTTTAACCAGGCAGGGAAATGTAGGTCAGTGTCTTTCTAGACTGATACAGAATAGAAGTTGTTGATTGGAGCTTTGGAGCATTAGCCTTTTGAGAGCTGATGCTGTTTCCTTGTTCATGGCACCACTTTTACAGAAATACAGTATGTACTGCTAAATCAGTAGGCCTGATGCAGAATGCAGAAAACTTAATTTTCCATTTTAGTGTACATTTCGAAAAGGGCAAGAGAAATCTAACACTGTTTTTTTGAACTGCCAACAGCATGTCACATGTTTATTATAGAACAACAGAACCCATCTAATCTATAATAAAACTCCCTTCAGGCAGTGGTCTTGTGTCTGTTATATCTGTCTTTCTGTGCCTGTCAAGAAAGGCTTTTTCAATAATCAGCAATATAAATATGACTGCACAATCCCACGTCTTTGATTTTATTATATTTTTTATAAGGTTTATTTGTGATCTATCTATCTATCTATCTATCTATCTATCTATCTATCTATCTATCTACAGGTATCTATCTATCTATCTATCTATCTATCTATCTATCTATCTATCTATCTATCTATCTATCTATCTATCTATCTATGGAACATGGAGGAGCACTCACCAAACTGCATGCCTGGGTGCAGTTAAACTGTGTACAAAATAACAAAAAAGTACCGCACTCAACAGGTCCAGTTGACATGGATATTGAGTGCGGTTCTTATATCAACCAGGAAGCTGTTATCTGGTTACCTTCCCATTTTCTGCTGATGGGCTGCTGGGGGGAGGATGATATTACTTCAACTTGCAGTGCAGCAGTAAAGAGTGACTGAAGTTTATTAGAGAACAAGTCACATGACTGGGGCACCTTGGAAATTGACAACAGGGGGCAAATTCACTAACCAGCGAAAATTTGCCAGCACTGGCTTCGTGCACATCGCAACACTTCGGCAGGTGTAAATTCGCCTGGTCAACGCTAATTCACGAAGATCCGAAGTTGCGCACAGGGTACCGAAGTTACGCTAGCGTTGGCTAATTGGCATACGGCGTGCAGTTAAAGTACAATAGACGTATATGCTGCTGCAAATACATTACACTACACAAGGCCAGGGAACCTTAATAAAATTATATAAAGTTGTTATAATGCCCTACACATGTGCCCACAGTTTATTTTAGGTGCCATATGTTAGCAAATGTAGGGGGCAAGGAGGGTACCCAAAAAAAAATGTACGATCTTTTTCAGTCTATCACCCTTTAAATAGGAAAAGATGCCATTGTTTTTTGGGAAAAATGTTCAACTTTTTTTGAGGAACTCCTATCTACTCTATTGCACTTCGCCTGGTCTGAGGTGATGAAGTCAAGTCTGGCGATAGAGGTAACGGCCAGTAAAATTAAAAACTTGTGATGTGAATTTTCATAGTAACGCTCTTACCAGACCAAAAATTCGCCTGGTGTTAGAGTGCAAAGTTGCGCCAGCCTATCTCCTTGGCGAAATTACGCCAGCTACCGTTAATAAATCAGCGAAGTGCCGAAATGACGTCACCCTGGCGTTAGCCACTTCACCCTTTAGTAAACTTCCCCCTAGGTCTAGCCACATGATTTCAATATTAAATTAAAAAAATCTGTTTGCTCGTTTGAAAAATGGATTTCAGTTCAGAAGTCTGTTGGAGCAGCACTATTAGCTGATGCATTTTGAAGATAACATGTTTTCGTATGACGTATCCTTTTAATTAACTCATGCATTGCTGGCCCAGATCATACAAGAGCAAGGGCTCTACCATTTCCAAATAATACAGGGAAATAGCTAGGCTAATTGTAAATGCTATGTTGAGAAGTTTTGCTATAGGATTTTCAGTTACCTATTCATTCAACCTATTTGGCTGACTACAACCCCCCAAAGCTTGTAAGTGGGTTATGGTATATTAGAAGCAAGTTAAGTTTAACAGTGTAAGTTGAATTTGGAACACATTTATAAAAGGATGAAAATTAAATAAAAATAAAGTTTTGATAAAAAAATAAAGGTAAATAATAATTTTTAAGCCCCAGAGACTCTGTATTTCTATTGTAAATCAGCCTCATTTTTGAGTCGAAAACACCAGCAGGGCGAACACTAAGGGGTAGATTTATCAAAAATCAAATGTGATTTTTTTTTCACCCAAACTCACACATTCAAATGTCTGTAAATTAATAAGAAAAAGCCCAAAAAAATCCAAATGTAAAAATGCGTTTTTTTCTATCAAAAAAATTCATCAATTTGAGTTTTCGGGACATAAATTCGATCGATTCAAGTGTTTTTGGGACATGAACTCGCTTGTTCAAGATTTTCCCCCCGTCGTTTTTTACATTCGGATTTTTCAATAAACACTCAAAAATTCAAAATTCGACTTTATCCGAGGTAGAAAAACCCTCTCACAAATTTGATTCTTGAAATATATGCCCCTAAGATTCAAAGCAATGTACCCCAACTTCAAAGGCACTGACATTTTCATAAAACCACAGGTTTAGCTGTAGCTTTTAAACAAAGTGCTGTTGCTATGCTAAACATAGCACAAGCTTCAAAAGGTTCAATTATAATAATTTTCTCTTTATTCAAGCTAAAATGCAAACAGAGGAGGCATATTATTTTGCTGCCTGACATGTTTGACAATCGACTTTAAAGCATCCTGTTTAACAAATCATGTTGTGGATTGCATCCCTATTATATTATTCCTTTCCCTATCAGAGTTTAGAATGCATTTACTTTCTTCAGTATTATTTTAGTATTTTGTTTGTATCAATGTAATACAGATGGTAGAGAAGGTTTGTTAGTCATTTTTTTGGGCCTGCCTCTGGTATAAAAGGTACAGTATTTACTGAAACCAGGAATAATTTAAAGCTCTTACTTTGCTGTGTCTAAAGCTGAAACTGCATATAAATAAACATTTTATGCTGAATGTCAATTAAGCCTAAACTAAAAGCATGTACTGTACACATTAACCTATCACCTCATTTTCTTTTTCCGTCTCTATAAGTCTCATCTTACCACCTGCTCTTTAGATCTTATTAACTCTCATTTCATTCATCCATATTTGCTCCAACCCTCACTTTGCTCTTTAATCTACCTCTGTCTACCAGAATATTTTAATTACCTCTCAAACACCATCCTTTAAAACAAACAAAAAAAACTTTCTGTGGATCCTACATATGTTTATTTCCAGTTGTAGCGAGCAGTGTGCTGCTGGGCATGAATCCAGAACTTTGCACACTGTTCTTGCCACTGCACTATAGAAGCAGGCTGCACTGGGCTTTCCCATATAGAAAACCTACCAATACAGTCTGTGTACCAAATTCTACTAATTTGAATAAGCTGTAATACATTATCTAGCAGGTGTTGCAGTAACAACTGTACACCATGTCCCCCCACAAAAAACCATAGAAGGGGCCTGGGGCGCACAGCAACCCCTACCCAGTCCTCCCACCAGTCACACACATGCATGCAACTGCGCCCCCAGTCCCTCACATCAGAATAAGTAAGAAAGCAGCTTGGTAGAGGGGATATTATAAAACTATAGAGGGAACAGAACCTGCAGTCCACCCCTCCCCCCAGTGACCACAGAGTCTGCTTCTTCTATAGTTACATAATTGCTGGCAGGCTCAGTTAACTTCCTCTACCTGGTCTTAAAAAACCTGTGTTCTTGCTGCCTGTCCTTGCCTATTCGCATTAAACTATTGCTAAAGCTTCTCTCTGCCTTGTTTCTGTGGGGATTCCTGTTGTTAGACTATTGCCTGTATCCTGAGCCTAGCCTGTTGTGCCCTGTGACCAGAATTGAACTTGGACTCTTTTTAACCATTTTGTTATTATTGCCAATCTTGCCTGTCTTGTTTATCCTGCCTGTTACCAGTGACAGCATATGCTAATGGCCAATGTCTCTGATAGTTGGATCAGGCCTTCATTAAAGCTGTCTACACTTACATTTATTTCCCTTATTCCCTTCCCTCTACATTATCTTTTTCCCTATCCCCTCACAGTGTGGTTTTTGGTTTCAAAGCACTCAAACAAATAGCCAGTACAAATTAGCCAATGATCTGCTACAAAATGTACTTAACCTGTCTACAGCTTTTTCATTATTCCCCATTAGTTCATATTGTCTCTTCTTTTAGGATCCAATACATTGCTCTATACGGAATCTTATGCTTTCTTTCTATTTTATCTCCCCTCGCCTCATCCTTTCTCAGTTGTTGTACCTCGTGGTTCAGTTATTGGACCCTTTCTACTTTCTCCATATACACTATTGATCTTGGTCAGCTCATTAGCCTAATTGGATTTCAGTATAACTTACATGTAGAGAATACTCAACTTTACCTTTCCTTTTCAGATCTTCCCTCCTGTCTATCTTGGTTCACCAAATCTTTAACAATCTTTGTTTTTGTCCTCTTGTTGCTTAATACTCAACCTTTCATAATAACCTTAATCTTATCCCACACATATTTACTGGTTTATCAGTTTTGAATACAAGTTTACTGCCAATATCTAGACTGAAGGAAAACCATCTTTCATCTAAAGTTTTAACCTTAAAAACCTACAGTGTCTTATATTGGAAAAGTCAGAATCAGAAAATCCAGCATCTCAGACCTGTCGAGGTTGTATATAAATCCATGGAAGACGTCCCACTTATTTTTTTGATGTGCACTGGGTTTCTTGCAATACTCCGACGTTTTCAGAGTTTTCGGGCAAATATTTGAGTTTTTAGGTAAAAAATCTGATTTTTTTTCCTGTACAGCTAATTTTTGGGAAAATGTGGGATTGGATTTGATTGGAGTTTGTAGCAGAAAATATTGAGATAAATTCAGAGTTTGATAAATAACCCCCATAATGTGAGGAGCCATATATGAATACCTAGGCAGTAGTTGCAGGACACCCAGTGGCCCTTTAAGATTAAAAACTATAGTCCTGCACCCTATACATAAATAATGATCTTGCAATGAAATATTTGGACACTGCATGGTAAGAAATGAACATTTTTACACCCCCTTTCTTAGTATTTTCTTTCCTTCACATAACCCAGTGGGTGCTTTTTGTCATTACTGTATCTAGGGGACTGCAGCATTAACTGGATGATAAAAACATGATTTACCTGCAATATCTATCTACAGTATCTCTCTCTCTCTCTCTCTCTCTCTCTCTCTCTCTCTCTCTCTCTCTCTCTCTCTCTCTCTATCTATAATTGTTCATCTATCATCTATCTATCTATCTGTATCTATCATCTATCTATTCATCTAGCAATCTATTCATCCATCTTGCAATCTATCAATCTATCTTATCACTTATAACTTAGCTAAAGCCCCTGTATCAAATAATTTGGACACATCTATTGTATGACTAGAATTTTTCCATCCAGCACTCAGCTGGCTCTACATTCAGTGGTTATCCCAAATGTAATTACATTCATATATCACTGTCAAGCCTTTGTGTTGTGGATAGGCATTCATATTATGCAAGAAAGAGCTGCTGAAACTGTCTAAGACTATGGTTCCAGAACCTGAATCTTTCAGTGAAACCTTGACTTCTGCCTAAAAGGATTGGTTTATTTAATGGATTTATTTAAAAATAGAATCATGATATTGTTTGGAAAAAATCTTGGCTATAATGGGACATAAGAATTGTATTTTTACTACTTGTCACCTGTACCATTCAAGCTGAATAAAGCTGCAAAGGATGCAGGAAGCCCAAACATTCTGAATGAATAGAATCATGCCATTATTATTTCCATCTTTGTGATTTAATCTCAAAATAGTCAGTGTAATTATTATGTCTTAGAAAATTATAGATCTCACTTTATAATCTGCTGCAGGTTACTTGTGGTGTACAATATTAGAAGACATACATTTTAAACTTAAGAACTTATTCTTTAGTGTGCATATAAGAGTTACTTGAGTTACATACTGAATGAAAATAATTCAACTTGAATCCAAGCAGTGGCTCTTTTAGCTATATTCCACTTGTTGCAAAATTTCCACCTATATCGACCTACAGTATTTCCCCTTTCTGTAGTCTGTGAAGTATTATTTACATATGCTCCTCGCTGTCTTCATCCACCTTCATACTTTTCACACAAAAACCCCTCACTGTTCTTATTAATTTTATTGCCAAAGTCGAATTTCTCATCTTTGACAAATACAGTACTTTTCTCTAACCAATTTTATACATGACGATACTGTAGTGCAATTTTGGCCTTGAAGTTATAAAATGAACATGGACATCATATGGAACGAGAGAGAGAGGTTTTCCCAAAGGGATCAGCTAAACAGACCTTGCCTTTTTGCCATCTCCTTTGACTTCATCTATGAATTGTTGCTTCCAGCCATGACCTCAGATTTGAACATAATGGAATTATGTTATGATGGAATTGTTCAGTGTAAATATAAAAACGAGGTAAATAGATAAACTGTGCGAAATAAAAAATGTTTCTGATATAGTTAGTTAGCCAAAAATGTAATCTACAAAGGCTGGAGTGACAGGATGTCTAAAAAATATAGTCAGAACACTACTTCCTGCTTTGCAGCTCTATTGGTTTCCACTGATTGGTTACCAGGCAGATTTATCAAGGGTCGAATTTCGAAGTTGAAAATTCTTCGAAATTCGACCATCGAATTTAAATACTTTGAATTAGAATATCGAATTTGAAGTTTATTCAGCAAATTTGGCAATCGATTTATCAAATTAAAATCGTTCGATTGAATGATTAAATCCTTCGAACCAAACGTTTCGAAGGATTTCAGAGATCGATCGAAGGTTTTTAATTCGTAAATGTTTAAAGACTTGGAAAAAGTTTGTAGAAGGTCCCCATAGGCTAACATCCTATTCGATGGTCGAAGTATCCAAAAAAATTACCTTGAATTTCGAATTTTTTTACTTTTAAAATTCCCTTGAATTCACTTCGACCCTTGATAAATCTGCCCCTAAATGTTGCTTTTGAATCCGAGCTGCATGCTGAGGATCAGTTGCAAACTTACTGACCATGTATGTCCCATGTTGCCCCCCCTTAAAGTAGCTGGCTAACTCAGAGTTAGAGAGCTGAAAAGCAGGAAGTAGTGTTCTGTAAAACATCCAGTCACTCCAGCCTTTATAGATTTTGACTAACTATATTAGATTTTTTTTTATTTTGTACAGCCTATCTATTTACCCAGTTTTTATTTTTGCACTGAACTGTTGCTTTAAAGGGATCTGTAATGGGAAAAAACCACAAGTTAATAGTTCTGCTCCAGCAGATACATTTTTTAAAAGAGCAAACAATTTGTTTTATATTTAATTTTGAAATTTGCCATAGGTCTAGACATATTGTCAGTTTCCTATCTGCCCCCAGCCATGTGATTTATGCTCTGATAAACATCAGCCACTCTTTACTGATGCAATGCAATTTGGAGTGACGTAACCCCTACCCAGCAGCCTAACAATAGAACAATGGGAAGGTAACCAAATAATAGCTCACTGACACAAGGTAACAGCTCCCTGGTTGATATGAGAATAGCACTCAATTGCAAAAAACAAGTCCCACTGCAGCTCCTCCAGTTACATTAAGTAGGGGGAATAATAGACTGCCTGAAAGCAGTTCTGGCTCTTTCTGAAATCACAAGATCAGGCAAAATGACCTGAGATTGCTCTCTACACACCAATATTACAAGTAAAAAAAAATACTTGTTGGTTCAGGAATACAATTTTATATGGTGGAGTGAATTATTTGCAGTGTAAACAGTGTAATTTAGAAAACGACACCATACAAATTATGACAGTATCACTTCAAGTGTCCTAAACCCAAAATATCCCTGGCTTTTAGATAAATGTTTTACATAAATGTATTTGTAAGGGCTCTCTTACAAGTTGATGTTTGCCAAGTTGACATGCAGATAATGGTAGCCTCAACCCAAAGTGAAATAAGAATACTATGAGGAATAAGGCATGGAACTACCATTCTGTCTATGAAAGAGAATTTGACAGGTATGCGGACCCCAACAGCATGGGGTATAGTGTATATAAGATAGCCTTATTTGTCAGTCATACCACATATTAAACAGGCCTTCCTAATGTCTTGGAACATTGTCTGTTACAGGACACTGCTGAATGATCTGGAGGCATCAAAACATCTGTTCTTTACCTTTTTCTTACATCTCTTGGCATCTGGATCTACTGGTTATTTCTATGACATCAAGTTATTCAGGGTCACTCTTTTGCAATGACTGTGAATTCACATATATTATTAGCAAGCATATTTCGCAACATTTTTCAACAGGAGAGATTTGTATGCCTCAAAACATACAGATTACACACAAGTACAAATTGATACCATTTCCACATTTTCACCTTCTTGTTGCTCTTTACATGGGATCTTTGGGAGATTAGATTTTGATTTTGCAAGCACTGTCCTGTTACTTATTTAAGGCCATCAGAGACCTCTGGTTACAGATTGAGCATGTATTATAATAGGAGTCATAAAAAGAACTTTCCAAAGACCCTTTCAGTATTTGCACCAAACTAAATCACATTTTTGTTTTTATACCTTAACAGAAATTGCAATACATATACACTTTAGTCAAATATGCCCTAATGGGATGTGATTTACTGTTAAGAAGAAAAAGAACTGGTGAACATGTTATCAGACAAAAACGCTATAATATGCTATAATTAGATGGTAAAAATGTGAACTATAGTTAAGAGAAAATATAGCATTCCATTCCATAAGCCTGAAAGGAAAGTATCCAATTAGGCAGCCGTAACACACCTGTTGGTTATTTACTCTGTATACATTTCCATGTATTTCTCTTAATTCAGCTGCCAGAAGACCATACAGGTAAAAAGTGAAAACTAAAATAAAAGAAAATTACTCATATATATAAAGAGAAAGAGAGAAGTTTAATTTTGTGAGAACACCTCCTCTCATCAAGCAGAGTTACTGTTAGCAATGTAATCTGGTACAGGTATGGGACCTATTATCCAGAATGCTCGGGACCTGGGACTTTCCGGTAACTGTTTTTTCTGTAATTTAGATCTTCATACCTTAAGTCTACTAGAAAATCAGGGAAACATTAAATAAACCTAATAGGCAAGTTCTGCTTCCAATAAGGATTAATTGTTTCTTAGTTGGAATCAAGTACAAGAAACTATTTTAATTTTTATAGAGAAAAAGGAAATCATTTTTAAAAATTTGGATTATTTGATTATAATGGAGTCTATGGGAGACGACCTTTCCGTAATTTGGAACTTTCTGGATAATGGGTTTCCAGATAACAGATCAATTACCTGTATAGGAAGAACAGGAATGTAAATGTAGCCTTTTTGCTTGTGGAATGGTGCTTGAGGAGGAGTTGCACAGTGAGTAGAACAGTGTGTTGAGATGACATGGTTTGATGAATACCTGGGTATCACAACCTCATACAGTATGTTGTGTTGTTGGTAAAGTAATACTTGAATTAAGACATTATTATTAGCAATAATAACTAGGCCACGTGAATCTATATTGGTGGCAAAACAATCCTATTGGGTTTATTTAATGTTTAAAGCTTTTTTAAAAATAATAGCAGGACAATGTGTCTCAATTGAAACTTAAAAACAGTTTTCACCCACAAGTGTTTGTGATAGCAATGCACACTTGAACTGAGGTTATCAGTAAATCTTATCCTTTTATTCAACAAAAAAAATGCAAATTTTTTCGAGATTAGTGGAAAAATCGAAATTCAATTGTTAGTAAATGGGCCCCTTAGACTCTCCAATCCAAGGTGGCAACCATCAGGGTTTCAGCTTGTATATCATAGTAAAATGCAAACCATTAACCTTGCAGATATCAAGGAGCAGCACTAATAAATGTTTACTGCAGCAAACCGTACTTAGACAATAAGGATTACTGCACAAATAAATAAATAATAAATAAAAAAAAGTTAATAAATAATGCTACGCATTTCACCTATTCCGGCTTCTCCTGGCAGTATTAACAACCTATAAAAATCTATATCCATATCACAGAATATTACAGAAATATCTCTAAAATTGAATACCCCAGGTCCTAAGCATTCTGAAAAAGGGATCCCATACCTGTGTAATGTATTATATTTATATATTATATTTACAGTAGGTGAGCATATAGCTGTATATGCTCACAGAAATAAAACATTTGTGTTTTGCACAAAAATCCCGGTGTTGCTGGTCTTTTGGACTGTTATGTGATGCTATACCGTGCACCTGAGTATAGAGTAGCGGTGTGCCATTCTCCTGATTTTTAAAGAACATATTGCAGCAGGAGAGAAAAGATAGAATAAGAACACATGGAGGAAGCTATTAAGAACCAGTCGTTTCCTCACACTAAGTTCTGCAGTAGAAAAAGGTTGAAAATTAGAGTAGTGCTGCATGACTCTCGGGTTCTTGTTGGCAACGGTAAAAATATTTATTCTTTGCAAAAGTAAACCTGTTGGTTGAAGTCAAGAATTCTCCTAGTAATACTTGGGGTGATATTTAATACTACTTATAAGGGCAAGTCTGGCATTACTTTCTGCCCATACTAAGCCACTTTACCTTCAATATCTCAAGTAACTCTTTAGAACAAATTGAACAGGGGTGCTTGTTTGAGATATATTTGAATTTTCTGAAATGTATAATGGCTTCATTGATGACAGTAAATTAAAATTCATAGCCTCTGCTTTGTCTAATGTTTGTGGTGATACTGTGAACATGTTTTGAGCTGAAATATTTTCATATTTCCTATTTACAGAACACTTTAACTGAATTCTATTAGCCATGATAAATGCAGCAATGTCAAAAAAAATGTACTATTATAACACATTTTACAGGCTTTGCTATTTTATTACAAACGCGTTTCCAGTTTTATTTTTCTAAGTACAATGTGCTTTAACTTAGGATGAGTGTATGAAGAATTCTGATTAGGCTATACTTTCCCTAGATGGCTGTATTATCTTTAGAACTCCCAAAGGCAGAAAAACGAAAACAAACTTCAGCTATGCATAAAAGACTGTGCATGCATTTGGCACAACCATTTTCTAACTGCAATGGAAATGCTGTTGACTTTAAACTTAAACCCCTTTTCAAAAAATTAATCTCTGTGGCTTAATGAATGTGACTCAGCATTTATATAAGGTATTGTAGCTTTAATTCTCAACAAAGTATTACTGGTACCCTAAATATTCTTCCTCTGTGAATAGCAAGTAATTTATATTGTTCTATTACACCATCTCATTCTTCACATATAAGGGGCTCCTACTGAGTGTAAGTTGAATGGGTATAATGCATTTTACACTACATAGCCATCTGGAGGCAGTTTCATAATTCCTCTGCCAGAGATAAAATTTCAAGTGCATTCAATTCATCATTAATAGCATTTTAAAAACCACTTGTTTTATTTTCAGGTTATGCTAAAGCTAAGTTTTACTTACAATTAGTGAGCCGCATTTTTCACATGCCTATATAACATAACAGGCTTCTCTAGAAGCAAAGGGGTTATTAACCACAAAAGCCTTTGCAATCATGCTTTGCTTGTAAATTAGTACTTGAGATCCCTTTACAACCCTTAATATCTTTTCTTATTTCTAAAGATCCATTTAAATCAGTGAAGGTGTAGAAATTATCATTGGCCCATAATTTAGTGTTTTTTCTGTAGAGCCAAGCATTGGTGACATTGCCAGTCTACATTGTACGTGCCCTAGTTTCCTCACTTTGGCTATCCTCCAATGAAATTACATTCCAGTAGGCAGAATATCAAGCCTATTCCTCTCTCTCTCATTGTCTCTCTGTGCTTTTCAACAGTAATGAGTTTAAAGCAGGTCAGAGAACTGTGTCCTTTAAAAGTTTGTCTTGCATTTGCCACCATCTGCATGTATGGGAAGTTTTTAATGAAGGAATTTGTTTGGGAAAATAACACAAGCCTACTGGCCTAGGGCCAAGCACGTTGGTAAAGGATTTCCTGTGCTTCATTGTGTGTTGGGTAGCAGAGGGATCAGCAGGCTCACACTTTAAATCTTACAAACACTTAGGGGGTTATTTATCAAAGTCTGAATTTATCTCAATAATAAAACTCCGACCAAGTCCGCACAGGATTTTTATTAATACACTATCCTGAAAATCTTGTTTGCGGGAAAAAAAATGTGAAAAATCCGATTTTCGCGACTTTTTCGGATCTTTCATCCGATTTCCCAGATTTTTTCAGATTTTTCACCCCAAACTCCGAAAACTTCGGGGTATTGCCAAAAACCCAGCGCACATCAAAAAATCATTGGGACTTCTCCCATTGACTTATATGCAACCTCGACAGGTCTGAGATGCCAGATTTTCAGATTCGTGATTTTTTTTAAAAGTCCGATTTTATAAAAAAAAATCACGAATTTTTCTTGATTTTTGCAGTCGGAGTTTAGTAAATAACCTCCTTAAAGACGACTCAAGAATAGTTTTGATACCGATTGCATGATTGTTAACAAACATTTATTTGGAATTTGGTTATAGGGCTCAGAGGACTGTGAATTATGTAGATTTATTATTACACATTTTGAATGGACTAACTATTTTGGTTTGCTGGGATTTTTGCTAAAATGCTGAAATTTTGGCAAAACTGCAAAATTTAAAAAGTCAATGGGAAGGAAAAATTACAATGTAGTTTAAGGTTTTTTGTTGGTCGATCTGAATGGTGCACAGGCTTCCTGCTCCCTCCAATTGAAACTTGGCAGACAGCAATGAAATTCACATGTTGGATATGCTTCTCATGACTCAGATGACTGGAAAGCCTGTCTTGACTCAGGGATGGCAGGAGAGTCAGTGTTGACATAGGGAGCTGAAAGGCAAGTCAATCCTTATTCACAAATGTAAATGGCAATCTTGATGAAGAGGTTTTTTTTGTAAAACACACTAATTAGGGAAATTTTAGCATGAAAAACAAAACTTTGCTGCTAGAAAAAATGGCAATATTTCTACTAATATGTACCAGGTAAAAAAAGTTCACTCATTACTTGAAGGGAGTCTCGAAATAGGCAGTCCTTTATTGTCAATGCACATTGGATCATGCAGAACTGTGAATGAATAGGCCCACGTGGAACTTGTTATTTGCTGAACTCTAGTGATGGGTGAATTTGGGGTGTTTCGCTTCGCCGAAAAATTAGCCAATTTCCCGTGAAATTTGCGAAATGGCGAAAATTTTTTGAAGCAGCGCTGGCATCTCGTTTTTGCCACCGGCGTCCTTTTTTTGCATTTTTTGTCGAAATTGTGCCGGTGTCCAAAAAAACGGATGCCAGTCTCCATTTTTTTTGACGCCAGGGAATTTTTCGATCGCGAGTTTTCGCTGTGGTTTCACAAATTTATTCACCGGCGGCGAATCATGGGAATTCGCCGCAAATTTGCGCCTGGCGAATAAATTCGCCCATCACTACTGAACTCTGTTGAAGGCTGTCATCTAGAATCTTACTTAGCTGAATCAAGATTCAACCAAGGAATTCACCTGGCCTGCTGCCTCAAACTAGGACACTTCTGCCTGAACCATAACCAGAAAGATTGATTGGTGATTTCTCCCCCTAGAAAAAGTCTGCACTTATTGCAGTGATATGTATCTTAGCATTATGTCATTGTTTTATGGGAAAACCAAGTATAATACTATAAAATACAAAATGTCCTCTGTAATTTTATTTCATTCCAGAAACAGTTTGTTGGCAGTAAAAACAATGTTGCAGTGGGACCACATATTTCTCCTCGAAGATAGTGGATTTTGACAACTTTGCTTAATAGACAAAACAGTTAGTACTGTTCAGTACTGGTCAGAATGTTACTATAGGCTCTTTAACTATGATCAGTTGTCTACAGATAAGAGAAGAAGATCCCTGAATATGAGAGGGAAGTGCATCCATTTAGAATTAAGGGGGCACGGCTTATTGGATAGTATTCCGAGGATTACAAGAAAACACATTATGGGATTGTTCTTTATGGAGGAAGAGAGGAATAGCGTTTCAAATGTCAAGGTTAAAGCAGGAGACAACAGGATGTCTAGGTGGGCAGTAAGTCTGAAGGAAAAACATGACTAGGAAAGTGAAATAATTTAGTGACAAGTGCTAGTTCCCAAAGGGAAACATGGTTTTGTTATTAATACTGTGACTAATGAGGAATGTGACCCTTGCAGAGAGGATTGACATTTTGCTTCATTACTATTTCTCCGAGTGTTTGTTTCCATTTTCTGACAATATATAGTAGGTACTACCTGATTGCAACATGGTGTTGTTTGTACTAGTTATATTTAAAGGGGAACTTAACCCTATGAGTTCGTAGTACAGGGAAGACAGTGTTCCAACAAAATAAATCCTGGCATCTTTCCATATTATTACTGCTACTCACCCACTGTGAATGTGAAAGTGGCAGTAAGTTATGAAAGAGTGAATTATCTACTCCATATATAATTTAAAAATATATATATACAAATTCACCATTATTCTTAAGTATATATTGAGATCAAGAGATATAGGTCACTGACTTCTCTCTAAGCCTTGTTTAATTGCTCAAGAAATGCACAGTTGAAGCCTTTAAGGCAAAGAGTAATTGGCAGCTCTACCTCCCCAGACACTCTGTAGCAGTCACAGCCTTTGCTATACTGGTCTCTCAGTCTAGCAACCGATACACCAAAGTGTCCCAAATAATTAATATTACACCTGTTCTTCTGACAAACTGTTTGCTCCTTACTAGAACAGCCTATTACTAATCTATTATAAGTATGCTCATTGCTGTTATTTTATTGTTTGTTTTTACTGTCCACAATTGCAGTTGCGATGATTATATTGTATGTTTGTGCCTTGCATCAAAATGACACAATAACATAGGTATGTGTGAATTCTTGGCTTTTCTGATATTATAGCTTGGTGGTAAATACTATAGAGTATCAGTATTTACTTCTCACTAACTGTAATTGTTTTTCTAATGGTAAATATTGTATATATCTTACATATGAAAAAGAAAGTATGTCTTACCAATCAGATTATGCCATTTCATAATACTGGAGAACTACTGAGCAGAGCATTTAGCTGAATGGTGGCTTGCAATAGCAAAAGTAAGAGGAAGAGCCATTGACTGTGTTAGGAAGGGGCAGACCAAGAAGTGGAAGTACTGGGAGATGACGCAGCTACAGGAGGAGGAGGTTGCAGGGTATTAAGGTAAAGGACAGGAGGTGGAAAACTCTGTGGAGGTAATTTATGAGGGACAATGTACTGTATACTGTCACAGCTGGAAGGGAATGCTTGCCAGGGGTGTATATTAGATGTGATGGTGATGTGCCGGTCAGAAAAAACTCAACCCACACTTGACCCTAACCCCCAAAATGTTGGCATTGCAGAACCTGCATCCAACCGGTACCTGGGTCTTTTTGCTCCATACACTACTTCTGAGTGCACCTCTGGTTCCAAGACAGGGAATCTTCAGGACCAAAGGAGGTGTGTACTTTCCTAATCTGGGGCACACCCAAACCCAGGGCAGGACAGGGCAAGTAGTCCTATCTTTGGTGCTTTTTTCTGTGATCAAGCATTCCATGTGAGGGATTTAGGTTATATGATGTAATTTATGTTATAAATTTTGTTTAATGATAACCTTGTTATTAGTACCATAGTTAACCATAGTACAGAAAAAGAAAAATATTTTATTGTGATAAAGTGGTCCATGTATTGGCTAACTGTAAGAATGCAAGCTTTCAAGAAAAAAAATCAAAATGACATCACTTCATCAGGCATTATATCCCAATAATATATGCACTCCTGGACTTCATAATCTCGTGAAATTTATTGTCAACATTTCAATCCCCTCCTGGGACCTTTCTCAAGACATATCAAACAGAAACAGAACAGTGCCTTCCCCTGAGTTTAAATGTGAGAAATGGTGCCAAAAAAACCCATTGTGTGACATCATCAGTGCAGTAGATATGTGTATATACAGTGGATGAAATAAAACCTGCCTATAAAACCTGCCTATAGCAACCAATCAGCAATTTCTAACTTGTAGTCACCCCATTGATGTTTCACTACACTGTTGGGTTGGTTAACTAAACAATTGTGGGTAATGTTTAGTTAGTTAGAACTTTTAAGAATCGTAAATGTTTTGCAGTGCAGAGTGCTTTTTTTTTAACACAAATTTCTTGGGCAACAATGGATGACTCAGCTAGTGATATATAGTATAGTATATATATATTAAAAAAATAGTGGTGAGCACAACTTTCCCTCGTTTGTTATAGTTTATACAGGAGCAGTGACCAGCTCCATGTTGTAGCTCCCACTCCTTCCAGCTATAGTCAGGTGATCCCACTGGTGTCTAATAAAAGGGCAGCCAAGTATGGAGGTTTACTTTGAAAGCAGCAAGTAAGTTGCAGGTAAAACCTAGTCCCTTTGTAAAATGTATAATGAAACATAGGCGTAGGACTGGCCAGATATGGGATGACTTTGATGTAGTTGGCCAGCTTAAATATATTGCAATATATGGACAAACAATCCCTGTTTTGTTTAAAGGGTAAGGCATTTTTTAGTAGCAGTATGCATAAAATGTCTCTGTCTTAAATATATTGATAATGGGTTGAGTGCAGAGGACTCTTGTATTTGACTATATATATATATATATATATATATATATATATATATATATATATATATATATATATATATATATATATATATATATATGATACCCCTTAAATGCAAAAGGGGAATTAAGTGACAATATACAGTAGTTGTATAAGTGGAGTACAAATTCAGTGTAACTTCTAGGGGCTGATTTACTAAGATCAGTGCTAAATTGCACCACTGTAATTGTCCATACTAACCAATTATAATAAGCACCTGCTACATATAAAATTGAGATGCTTTTTGTCTCTGAGAAATGTGATATATAATTGATTGTGGGATACTGCTGGTGATGATAAGGTTATGCATTCTTTGGTATTGTACAATTGTTATTTTTGCTTATAATGAATTGCTTGATATGTCTCTGAAACTTTGCTTTTAACTTGCAGATATTTGACTTTAATGGATAGTTATGTAGCAAAAGAGACTTTTCATCTGAAAGTATAATTAGCAGCAGAGGTGGCAAGAGATAAGGGAGCTTGCCAAGGTCATAAAAAATGTGTTGAACAAGACATTTCGATGTATACACTGTAATGCTTACACAAGGCAGGCCAAAGCATTCTTATTCCGCTAACCTTAGAGCTGCCACTTTAAAAAAAGCCACAGTATAATTTTCCCCTTGGTAGACGATTGTTTCCAGCCTTCTATACCCATACGAGAAGTTGCCATAACCCAAGAAACATATAAGCAGAGGGCAACCTAGTCGATTTAAAGCCTTGAATATACTGTACACACAGCGCCGTTTTGCAAATTTTTCGTCGTTTCGTGAATTTCGCGCGAAATTCGCGAATTTTTCGTCGAAACGCCGCAAATTTGCCCATCACTACAAAGTACAACAGTATATTAACCATCGCATCCTAGAACATTTTTTTAGTTCAGTTGGAAAAAATGCTACATCTCCATATGCTTACAATTTGTTATGATTATTTAAGTATAAGTGCAGTTTTATTAATGCTTTTATGCTTATAAATATAACATATATCACTTGATGGAAAAAATATTTTTTTCTTTTTAAGTGAATCTTAAATAAACATACAGTAGAAATAAAAAAAGGTGTTACATTCAGGTACAAAATAAGGGAGATGTGTTAAAGCAACTTGAGCTTTAGGTACTCCAAAGAGTATGGCGTTTTTATTAACAATAAAACTTTCTGTGCTAAAGGAACAGTAGCACCCCTTTCGTGAAATCGTTTTAAAGTTGTGAAAATTTTATGTACTGTTGCCCTGCACTGGTACAAGTTGTGTGTTTGCTTCAGAACCTCTTCTATAGTTTATATTAATAAGCCTCTGTGTAGCCATGGGTGCAGCCATTCCGAAGATTAAATCCTTCGAGTCGAACGTTTCGAAGGATTTCAGCGATCGATCGATCGAGCGATTTTACTTAGACTTCCAAAAACTTGCTCTAGAAGGTCCCCATAGGTTAACATAGCACTTCGGCAGGTTTAATTTGGCAAAGTATTGAAGTCTACGTTTTTTTAAAGAGACAGTACTTCGATTAACAAATGGTCGAATATTTGAACGATTTTACTTCGAATCAAAGTCGAAGTCGTAGTATCCTATTCGATGGTCGAAGTATCCAAAAAAATTACTTCAAATTTCAAAATTTTTTACTTTGAAAATTCCCTCGAATTCACTTCGATCCTTGAAAAATCTGCCCCTTAAGGTTCGACAGTTCAGGTGTAGCGATATATTCCAGGAATTTACCAGGAGAACATCTCAGGGAAGAGCATGAAAAATATTTGTCACATATATTTATATAAAAAAGATCCAAGTAGTTGGAGGAATTTGTTATTTTTTTTATTTCTGTTGAATTTAACTTGCTGGAATCATGTACATGTCCACAATTCTTCTCTGCTGGAGTGGGCTGGGAATGTCCATGTTCTAGGATTTCTATTGCTGACCAAACAAAAACAAACAGAACATTTATTACCATTGTTTTAAATTTACTGTAGTTATTACCATGGTGGCAACATACAAACTAAGGGGCCCATTAACTGTCAAATTGCAATTTTTACCACAAATCTCCAAAAAATTCTAAAAAGCTCTAAAAATTCTAAATTTAATTGAAAAAAACACAAAAATACTTTATTACCAAACTTCAGTAAACTAAAGTAAAAGTTGTGGAGCTGCTATAGAATCAATGGGAGCTGCTCAGATCTTATTGGAGCTATTTAAATAAAATTGGATTTTAAAAGGTTTTTGTATTTTTTTGCTAGAAGTTGCCTAAATATTTTTTTAAGGTATTTGTATTTTTTATCATATCATTTTGCATTTTTTATATTCTAGTGTTTTAATGAATTCAATGACAGTCGCGACTAGAGTTTGTGAGTTTATTTGTGGTTTCAAAAACCTAAAATCCGACCTATATTAAATAGGCCTCCACGTGGCCGATTTCCTAAAATTTGTATTTCTCTTTTTTGTATTTTTTCTCTAAAATTAGTTTTTTAAAACATTTCTCTAAAACTAAAAAAATTAATATTCAACTTCTAATACAAAACTGCACCAAATAAAACCTTTCAAAGTCCCAAAGAAGTTGCTGGGAGATGCACTGATCCTATTGGACCATTTTTAATCAATTCAGACTTTTTTTTTGTTAGAAATTGTTCAAGAATCTTGAATTTTTAGAGATTTTCAGGGTTTTTTTTAACACATTGTTCAGCATTTTTTTTCCATTCACACTTTTTATATTCAGATATTTTAATAACTTTCATGGCATGTGGTTTTAGAGAAATACAGTTTATTTGTGGTTTCAAAAACCTCTAAAACCACTAAAATTTGACCTTTAATAAATTGGCCTCCACATTTAAAAAAAAAAGTTTGCATAAGGTTATTCCTCAAATTTAGGGCATTGATGTGCCACATTTAAAAGCATAATCTGTAATAAAGCATAGCTTGATTTTAATCTGAAGGTATGTGATTAATAAACTGGGGTGCTTATTTGCAGTTGTCAATAAACCCCAATGACACATTTCTAACTAGTAGTAGCCTTGTAATCAAATAATTGCTGATTGGTTGCTATGGGCAACAGACCCGGATTTGTGGCAAGGCCACATGTACCCGGGCCTAGGGCAGCAAAAAATTAGGGGCAGCATGACGCACAGCCGCATTATGGGGACCTATGCGTCCCCCTTCAATAGCGCCATTTGCCAGCGCTTACGCGCAGGCGCGCGGGGGGTGAAGTGGGCGGGCGCCCGCCCGAGAAATCCAGGCTTGATGGGCAATTGTACTTGTGTATTTAGCCAATTGGATGCTGTGGCCAATTGTACTTGTGTAATTTCACCTCTACATTAGTAAATTCATATTAAGGTATTTAACTGTTTAATATTAGTACCTTGGTACATTCCTCATAAATACTCCAGTAGGGGTTGCTGTATCTTTACCAATTGCATTTAGTGATTATATACTGGAAAACTACATTGCGTTATCAAAAAGGTTTATTGAAAAGTGAAAATATGATGAAGTATAGTCAGCAAAGAATTACTTAAAGATAACACCATTCAATTTCTTATTATATAAGAATATATTGCTTTGTGTATTTATTTTTTTCTATCTATGGTTTTATGACCACAAATTCTCAGGTAGGTGGAGAAGCATAAATTGTTCCCATCTAAATGAGAAATGGTGCATATAAGCAAATAACTGCTTGGGGAATAGACGTCCCTACATGCTCAAAATCTTAGAATATCTATGGGAAGTGCAGTAAACTGTAAGTGCTTCATTTAATGCACATAATAAATGCCAGTAAGTTACTGTTCCCTCCCAGCAGCTTGGCAAAATGTACATCTATTTCATGGTATCAACCAAGCCATTGTTTTTAATTAAGCAGGTTAAGTAAAATTCAGTCTTATTTCCAAAAGGCCATATATCTAGTTATACTTCCATTAACTTCATTTGTTAACACCAGACCCTGAAGCATGTAGTGTTAGAACACCGAAAGCACAGAGGCATGTTACACTTAAAAGACACGCAATGAGGAATGGTCTATCATTTAACGCTGTATACAGTAGCTAAAAGCTACAAAGCTGAAAATGTTGCTTATTAATTGTCATGAAAGCATTTATTTCAAGCTAATGCAACTATTTTAGACAGCTGGGTTTTATGGATTACTTGATAGGACTTGCTTTTACTTTTCAAACACTCCATTTCCAAACTATAATAAGGATGCACCACAATATCAACATCTAATGGTAATTCAATACAATTATTCTTGCTGTGGTCACTTCTTAGACGGTCACTGCTTCCGTTTTTCAAGTGGAATTGATTTGTCAAGGGCTTAAATCCGAAGTAAATGCAACATATGCAGTATTTACAAGGACAGGTTATTTTCAATCTGTTTTCCTTCAACAATACAGTAAAATACAGAACACATGGGGCTGCAATATTGCTTTGTTTGTCTACAATAAATTCCACATGGAGAGTTAAAATATGTACTGAAAGAATGTTTTGTGCAGGAATAATATCTGTACCCTTGTTGTTTAATCTGAACTCCTCTTAATTGCAAATGTACATTAAGGGGCACATTTACAAAGCTCGAGTGAAGGATTCGAATTAAAAAAACTTCGAATTTCGAAGTGTTTTTTGGGCTACTTCGACCATCGAATGGGCTACTTCGACCTTCGACTACTACTTCGACTTCGAATCGAACGATTCAAACTAAAAATCGTTCGACTATTCGACCATTCGATAGTCGAAGTACTGTCTCTTTAAGAAAAACTTCGACCCCCTACTTCGGCAGCTAAAAGCTACCGAAGTCAATGTTAGCCTATGGGGAAGGTCCCCATAGGCTTGCCTGTGATTTTTTGATCGAAGGATATTCCTTCGATCGTTGTATTAAAATCCTTCGAATCGTTCGATTCGAAGGATTTAATCGTTCGATCGAACGAATAATCCTTCGATCGTTCGATCGTAGGATTTGCGCTAAATTGTTCGACTTCGATATTCGAAGTCGAACGATTTTAGTTCCTAGTCGAATATCGAGGGTTAATTAACCCTCGATATTCGACCCTTAGTAAACCTGCCCCCAAATATATCCTTGTGTTTATCTATTATACATCAATTGAGTATTGATGTTGATATTCAGTAGCTTTATCTTGTGCTACAAGCGACTCTCCCGGGTCTCTTTGGGTAGAAATTGCAAAATTCTTTACAATATATGTGCAATTGTCATTTCAGTTACATTTGTATGTAGATATAGTCAAATTAGTGGTGATATCCAGTACTGTTAAAATACAGTCTTCATTAAAAATATTGTTTGTTCACCTTTAAATTAACTTTTAGTATGATGTACTAGTATCATTGATATTCTAAGACAAATTGCATTGCCTTAATTTTTTATGGTTTTTCTGTTTTTCAGCTTTTTGTTTAGCAGCCTCTCAGATTTATATTTCAGCAGCTACCCGGTTGCCAAGGTCTTATTTACCCTAGAAACCAGACAGTATTTTGAATAGGAGACGGGAATATGAATAGATGGGGCCTCAATAGAAAAATACATAAACAAAAGCAATAAAATTGTAGCCTCATAGGTCAATTGTTTTCGGCTGTTGGAGTCAGTGTTCCCCATTTGAAAGCTTTAAAGAGGCAAAAGAGGAAGCCTATATAATTTAAAAACTATCAAAAAAACGAAAACCAATTTTTAAAGCTGCCAGAATTTCTACATTATTCATTAAAGCATGATGCCTATTGACCAAGGTTTTACATACATCTGAACACAGTTCTAAAAATATATATAGAAATCTTACTCAAGGTCAGAAAATCAGAGTTGAGCTGTTAATGTCACGCCCTAAAACACTCACAACATTCCATTCATTACATACAGAAAATCCATAGGATCTTGCAAATGCTTTCTGCCTCCCTCATAGCTCGAAATATTGTCCTTGTCTAATGCTATTGACAATATGTCATTTATTATTGCACTTCAAAAGGTTACAGCCATTAGATACAATACAGAATATAATGTTCTAGTAGCTGCTTGTCATGGGTAAGTCACCACAAGCCCACTTGATAGATATTATTTATTTATCCCCATAATGGATATTTGTCAGTTGTATCTACAGTATTATGTTGTATTCATCTTTGCACAGTACTAAGGGTTAGTCTTTTCATTGCAGATTAAGTGGTCATCAATACACTGCCCTGCTTTATATCAGTTAAAGCTAATCAGTATAAAGTTAAAACTATCATTGCCCATTTAGAGGTTTAAAGTCATATTCAGTATTGTGCTTTTCAGATGTTATATATAGTATCTGAAAAGAAAGGGGCTATATATAGGGGACTGATAAATGTATCCCTATTTATTTTGCATTCCCCTAAAGTTTGGCCACTGAAGTTATAATAAATTATATAGGTGATAGACTCCATTTCCTGGGTCAAAGCATAACCACTAATTATCCCAGGTTTATCCACTAGTTGGCACTGTGTTCTAATATAAATGCTGAGCACACTTGTGCTCAGGGTCCATTTTGCCAGTCCCCTTACCTGAGCAGGCAGGAAGGGTTTGCAAGACAAGATCAGGTCTAGTAAGTGATAGTTTATCACCCTAATAGGTCACACTAAGGGGCAAATGCACTAACCTTCAGAAATTCGGCAGCGACAACTTCACTCACATCGCCACACTTCGCCAGGTGAAAATTCGTCTGGACAACGCTAATTCACTTAAATGCGGTTGTGCCTAGGGTGGCGAACGATGGCGAAGTTTCGCTAGCGTTAATTCAACAAGCAAAGCGAAGTTGCGCTAGCGTTGGCTAATTAGCATACGGCGGGAAGTTAAAAGATTATGATCTTTTGCAGACTATCACCCTGAAAAACTGAAAAGTCGCCAGTGTTTTTTGGGACTTTTTTTTGGGAATTTTTTTTTGAGGAACTCCTATCTACTCTATTGCACTTCGCCTGGTCCGTGGTGGTGAAGGCAAGTCTGGCACAAGAGGTAACGTACAGTAAAATCCGCATCTTAGTGAATTTGCGTAGTTACGTCCATTCGCCAGAGTGAAAATTCACCTGGCGTTAGAGTGTGAAGTAGCGCTAGAGTGTATCTCCTTCGCTAGCAAATTATGCCTGCGCCCATTAGTAAATCGGCGAAGTCCCGAAATGACGTTTTTGCCCTTTTAAATTTGCCCCTAAGAGTGATATATTGTTAGGATATTTAGCAGAGCAGCTGAGGCTCCACCGAGGAGAGTTGAATGGGATTAAGATCCCGGGTATTAATTGTCCAGAAGTAGGGACTAAACGTTAGAGTTAAGTCTGCTTAGGGTAAAGCTGAAAGCTGGGTGTACCTCATAGACACTGTATTCTTTCTCTTACCCTGCAGGGTCTACACTGACCATTGGTGCTGTGAGTATATGTCTATCCACCGCTAATCTATGTTCCTGCTTATCTCTTATTGAACTCCTATGTGGATTATGTTCTTTAATAAATGATATCTATGATTAAATTGCAAGAACAACTGGAGCCCAATTATTGTGCTTTACATAAAGTTACAGTTGTACAACACCCTGCCTCCACACCTTTGCGAGGGTTCATGCCCTGAGAATCAAGGTCTTATTGATAACAATATTAGGGCAAAGCTACTAGTTGACAGTATATATATATATATATATATATATATATATATATAAAACATATATATAGTCGCATTATAAGTGGCATTATATAAAAGTGAGACATGTACAATAGTTAATTGCACAGAACATACATGAGAACACATGCTGCCATTTTTTATCAAAACAAATAACGATGTTTAGATTTGTTAGACAGGTAATCCAGACTTCAAAATAACTATTTATTTACTTATATTTCCCAATATTCTTGTGTAAATAAGACTGATGGGATGCAATAAAAGTGAAGAAACTTGTGATTTCTCTACTGACAACAAAAATTCTCTTCAAATAGGTCTTGAAAAATTGGCCATATGCAAAGAAAGTTACAATGTTATAACAATGTAATAAATGTCTAATATATCTAATGATAAATAATATTTTACTTATACAGGTGTGGGATCGATTATCTGGAAACCCACAAAGCTACAAATTGCAGGAAGGTAATTTCCAATAAACTCAATTTTAATCATATAATTAAAAATTGTAAAACACATTTCCTTTATCTCTGTAATAATAAACCAGTACCTTGTACTTGGTCCCAGCTAAGATATAATCTGTCCTTCTTGAAGGCAAACTATCCTATTAGGCTTATTTAATGTTTAAATATTTTTTAAGTGGAATTGAGGTATGGGGATCCAAATTATGGAAAGATCCCTTTTCTGAAAACCCTCACATCCCAAGAATTCTGGATAACAGGTCCCGTATCTGTTCAATAAAAGATACAAACTTTGCAATAGGTCTAACATTGTAATAATTAATCCTTATTGGAAGCAGAGCAGGCCTGTTGGGTTTATTTCATGTTCATGTGATTTTCTAGTCGACTTAAGGTATGAAGAAGATCGAAACCACAGAAAGATCCATTATCTGGATAACAGGTCCCATACCTGCTCTTTGTACTTGATGATAAATAAGATATCATAAATCCATATTAATGTTAAAACCATCCTGGGGTCTTTTTGAAATGTTTTCATTTTTTCATAGTTTCTCCATATTATGGAAAGACACAGTTACAATTTTTAGAACATATGGCCTCAAAGAGTAGGAGATAGGCCGATAATCACTTTAGATAGCACAATTTCAAAATGTGCTTAATTGCTTCTTTAATATATAACTATTAGTGACCACAGAAGCAGGATTCCCCCAGCCGCACGCACCCTTCTGCACTAAACTGTCAGCCTCTGGTGATGGCCATAGTCTTGTTTAATCAGTTGCATATGACTATTTTTAATAAAGGTTTTACCACAGGCACAGACTGCAACAAAAAGCTGATTCATTCATTTAAGCTGATAATGCAATGTAGCAGAGACTAGTTGAAGAGGTAACAAGGTAATTCTGCTTTGAATCCATCATTGCCTCCTTTCAGTTAATACTGTACATATCTTTCAGTCTCAATAAAACACTGTGCCTTAATCAATTTCCCTAGTGATTCAGAGCTTTCCACAGGCTCACAAAGACAGATGCTCATTCAAGACCATAAGACTTTTTGACACACTAGATCATTTTGATCATAGATCAAGTTTTTCCAGCTGCTTTGCTCACTCTTGAGTGGAAAATGTTAAATGGGAAATACCAAGCTGATCTTCTCCCTGTTTGAAATTCCCCATTACCTTGGAGAAAAAGGAAAAGAGAAAAAAAATCGGTATGGAAAAATTGTAAACTATGGGAATACCAGCTTGAAGGGTGCCTTTGTATTATACAATAACAATAGCTTATTTAGGAAAAGGATGTGCACAGCACCACAGTCTTTGTCCCATTTGCAGACGAGGTGATATGGGTCAGAAACCTTTATAATATTAGCAAAGGAACAATTGCTCTATGGTGTGTATTTTTCCATTTCCAGTTAGTGATTTCTTTTTACATCCCTGTCTACCTTTATGCATATAAAAAGTGAGGGATTAGCATAAAATAGAAGAAAGCGACTGCCTTACATTGACTCACTGATAAGGACAAGAAGTAAAATCTTAACAGGCCACCGCCAGTGTTTTATTTCTAAGCAAGAGATGGGTAAAAACTCTGGCTTAATATACCTGTATTTGAATTAAAGTCAATTTTATTAGTCTAAAAAAGATTTATAAAATATATTGTATCATTATTAAAAACAAAATACAGGCAGTCACTAAAAGCACCATGCACTCCCCATAACTCAGATGTTGATGGGCCCACAGTAATGCCTAGAAATCAATTACCCTGTATTGCCTGAGACTTTTGCAAGGCTCAAACAGTCTTGGGGATAGTACAGTACTCATATAAACATACTCATCCATCATTGTGCTCAAGGTCAATCAGGAGTTTAGTAAGATGCATGCAAGGGTTGCTACCAATTTCCATGTATCTCCTGACAACTGGGTTTCATCATGAGAAATTGTCAGGGATATGTAGGCGTTGCTGAGGAGACCGAGAGTAGGAAGGTGACTCCTTCAGGCAGGAGCTGCTTGTGAGAAAAGGACAGGATTAGGATGACGAGGGAGAAGAGTCATGACAGTGGACTAAGCAGAGCAGGACAGGATGGTGCGGACGTACAGACAGAATTAGAACAGGACTGAACAGACAAGGCATGGCAGCACAAGGAACAGTCAGGGCCCAGAGCAGGGAAGAGAGCTAAGGACTGTGGCTCAGTGCTCAGTAAGGCCTATGCGGAGGTGAGGAGGGTGATGAGGAGGGCTGGCTTTATATAGGGCAGGGTCAGCACTGATTGGCTAACCATAACCCACCAATTAGACAGCTGCTAAGAATAGGCTGAAAGAGCCAGATCACAGGTAACAAGCAAGCCTGCTAGCTGCTCGCCTGGCCCAATGGTTAAAGCATATAACTAAAATGGTGGCTTATCATAATTCATAATTTAGTTACAAAAAACCTGTTTTGCAAAATACATGCATTAGCTTAGATACTAAATTCATATGTGAAACAGGGGACCAGGGAATTCCTTTTTGTGTGTTTAAAAAACCCAAAGGTTTCTAGCTCAAATCCCAGCAGAGCCTTATAGAAATGTCCTTACAGCACAAACATCAGCAGTCAGTCATATATGATAAATTAAGTATATGTCTTTTAACAGGTATAACGTACCTTTTGTATTTCAAAATACGTATCACTTTTTTTGAACTATAACTTGTGACAGACAAGGAAAAAATTATGCATATAAATGTACAGTAAGATTATGGGGCCTATTTACTAACAACTTAATTACTGTTTCCATGAATCTCTAAACATTTGTGGTTTTCTATATTTTTTAAAAGCTCTTAAAATTAGTTTTAAGTGTAAAAATTCTGAAACAAAAATTTGCCAAGTAAAAGTTGTTTAGGTCCTATGCAAAGTAAAGCCCTCTGAAATCAGAAGGTATTGACTTGTCTCATGCAATACACACAGCACTGCTTAGATACCAAAATAAGAGTTTTAATACTCCCATAAGGCATCATGGGCGGAGACATGCAAATCACTCCTTTATGTCCCTTTGGCCAACTATGCTTCACAGAGCATGCAGCTCAAGTTTTAGGATTTCAAAGTACTCAAGTTTTTTTTTCCATTTTTTTGTTAATGTGAGTTTAATCAAAGTAGAAAAAAACTCTAAAATTTACACAAATTTGAATGTTGATAAATACAGTAGGTCTCTCAAACATAGCTTTTTACACCATTTTTTTCAGAGTTTTTCATTTTACGCAGCATAATAAATATGCCCCTAAGTCTCTCTTCCAGGCTGGAGAGAGGTGCAGGCAACTCTCACTACTGCACAGGCCCCTTGCCTGCCCGTTGCTGCTACTCATTGATCCCGGAATTGGCTGAATTGCGCTAGCCGGTCAGATCAGGGATATGCAAATTCATTGAGTATGCACAGTAGCAATCTATGCCTGCACTTCCTCCACTTCTTATTGCACCTTTGTAACATGAGAAAATTTCTAATGAGATTACTAGGACTGACTTAAGGGGAAAACAAACCCACACAGCGAAACATAATAAAATTGGCACTTTCCCATGCTATAATTGTGGACATTGCAACGGGGTTATCAGAGGAGAGATTTGTAAACATCCCAGTCAGGGGTATGATATAAAGTTGAGACATTTTGCAACATGTGAGACTGAGTCAGTCATTTATCTACTAAAATGTCCGTGTGGATTTGGCTGTGTTGGCCAGACATCCAGGGCGGTTAGGATCAGGTTAAATGAACACAAAAGTGTCATACGCAATTACAAACCTGAAACCACGAAGAGAGTAAGATAGCCCACCAAAAAGACAAAGAGAAAGAAAAATACAAAAAAGAAACACTATTGGCCAAACATTATTTTGAACAAGGCCACAATGTTGCACAATTAAGATGGCAGATTCTGGAAGTGGTTAGAAATGATGCAGGTAATGATAAAACGTCTTAGATAAGACGCGAGTCTTTTTGGATTTGGAAATTAAAAACCTTGTGGCCAAAAGGACTGAATGAGAATTTTAGCCTCACATGTTATCTTTGAAGATTTTACTGATTTTATCTTTGTCTTTTTTCAGATAAGAAAAGCCGGTGGGAAGACATAGAAAAGTAAGGTTAAAATTATGACCCCACTGGCTGTAAGTTGTCTATTCAATACACCATATAATTTTTTGATACACATGTTGTTTCATGATAATTGCATTGTTATTTATTATGTATTATATTTGTCTATATTGTTATATAACACAACAGTCCATCTCCTAAAAGGATATCATCACGGACCCAACACCATAAAAAGAGATTTTCTTTGCAAAATGGACGTAAAATGAAAAATGGACACTAAAGGGTTAAACACACAACAGACTGTGGTGTTATGGGTAAAAAAGGAGGGGCTTTGTACTTATAAGGTGGTTTTTTGCACAGTTTGAATATCCTGATGAAGGGTGGGTAACCCCCCCGAAACGTTGATCTTTGTGGTTGCACAATAAACTGGGGTCAATCCCCATCTGCTTGAAGATATAGTGTGTGCGGATCCGTAATTCACTTTATTTGACCTTTGTAACATGGACAGCAGGGGCGTAACTATAGAAGAAGCAGACCCTGCGGCTGCAGGGGGGCCCAGGAGGTATAGGGGCCCCATGAGGCCCTAATTCATATACAATTTCAATAAATATTGGAGAAACAAGTCAACCTCAAACATTTTGGGGGCCTGAAAAATAATTTGCTGATGGGCCCAGTAATATCTAGTTACGCCACTGGTGGACAGGACCTTATATAGTCAGGGCATTTATGTTCCTGCTGGCTTGGGCAGAGAGGAGAGAAATAAGGGTCTATGCAGCACTACCTTTACAGGTAGTGTGATTTTAACATGTCAATAGAAGCAGTACAAGTGATAGAGTGATTCAAAAAAATATGCTTGGAGCATGGTGTTGGCAATTTGCTTACCATAACCTTATTATTAAGCAAGACTCCAAGACAAGAAAGGTTCTTAAGAATAACTAAATTATTTATTTGACAAAACATTGGAATCTTGGGAAGCTTGTCACAATGTCACACAATGTCACACTTAGCACTGAGAGCTTCAACTATCACACCTAGTGGTCCAAGCTCATATACCCGTTGCCTGGCATTTATGGTAAGAAACAAGGTATAATGAGATCCACAAATGATAATAACCTTTCTGTGCTCAGACGAAGACTCATTTTCAGTAAAGCGTATTTCCCAACCTAACATTTTCCGGAGAACACATGGAGCAAGAGTTGCGGTCTAGTTCTACCAAGCACAGATAGGGGTAGATACTATGTGTATTGTAATCCTGACTCTTATTTAACTATATGATAACCCTTTGACCTCTGATATAAGAGTCTTAACATTATATGACCATGGACTTATATTATGTTACTAGACCACCACCTCCTGCCCATCTGCCATAAACCTGCTTTTATTGGGACTGGAGGCATGGTTATTATTTTATATTATGTTATATGTTCCTTGGTACAGACAAAAGCTTGTCACTGGTGAACTGTCACCATTGTTTCCCATCAATGGCAAATTGAAACCTCACTCCCCACACACACTTTCTTAAAAAATTGTCATGATAAAAATTAACTGACCGCAACTGCACATGATCTTTCTGACAGTTAAGAGGCTGGTGTATTTAGCTTTTGTATAGTGGAAGTAAATAGATAAATATTTAGTTTATATTTACTTCCAGTATACAAAAAGCTAAATACACCAGCATTTTAATTGTCAGAAAGATTATAGGGCTTAAGTGCAGTTGAGGTTGTACAACTTTAGGTGAAGTTATATGAATCAGTCCTTGCACTTCCACCTATTTGCATATGGTGCCTCTACCACATCCTGTTTAGAATTGAGAGCAAGTGCATTTATTGAAGTAGGGGAACTCTATAGGATTTGTCACCTGGATGCTCAGGGGTTGTTTGCTTGCAATGACACAACAGGTTTGCTGCAACTGACACTAGCAAACTTGAATCGGGTTTAGAGCACTGAGCACTGGAAATTAAAACATCCAAAGATTTTAGCACTTGATTCATGTTTGCAACTGCATGTGATTTAATGCAATGGTCACACTTGCTTCTGTCACATTGATATCTCTTTCAGCAATTATGCTGGAATTATGGGGAAAATACTCATTGTGGGTAAAAAACTTGGCACTTTGAACACTGCTTTTGTGGTCATAAATGAGTTCTTATATGTGCTTATTTCTTTAAAAACATACATTTCTTCTCTTGGCATTTCATTAAGTTGCTAATTCCACATACTGTATGTAATGCTTATAGCAATCTCCTCCAGCTGTAAAAAAAATAGCCATTCTTTGATGCTGGCTAAGCAAATCTATGAGCATTGTTTATCTTTGCAGTCATAAGTGTTTGCCACTTAGACAGGGCTTGGTATAATTTGTTCTCACTTAATATAATTTTTATTACATACTCAATCAACATGGAGGGTAATAATTGAGATACTGTGAATGCCTTTATTTCATATGCTTAATGGAGCATACCAAAGCTTAAGAAAGGAAAGTGTCCTGATAATAATTTATTTTCCAAATCTGATTTATATTGCAGGTTATTCAAAGCCTTGCACTGCCACGGTAAATGAGGACAGAGGGGAAATGTTAACAAATAAACAATTTAAGACCCAATGTAGTTAGAAGTAGAACCAGGAGGAGGCCATAGCACAAACTCGTTTCTTCTTTTTACAGCTCAAGATTTTCATGTACTACCATTTCTTCTTCAGATAAGTATTCAATGACAGTAGAATAATATCAGAAGTAGCTGGGAGTGTTTCTATTTATCATGCTTATTAACTGCTGTTTTTATTTGTAAAATTAACTAATATTGACTAGAGGACTATGAAAGGTTGGGGTTGCTTTCATTTCTTAAAAGGTGAATAATCTGGGAACTTTACATTAATTGGTTTATAAAATTATTGTTATTTCAATATGATGTTTTGAAAAAGGATGAACCCCGCATTGCCTTTTTTAAATAATTAATTAGGGATATTTCCTGACAAACCAACCTGTAAATGTTACTGGATGAAAAGCTTACACATCTAACTAGGGCAACTAATGTAGGACATCCCTTCATGCTCATTCATACATTTATTTCATAAATGTTACAGCATAATAGGTACAATAATTGCACTCACTCCCTGCCAACTGCAACAGACCCTGGGTTTCTGTAAATTTGAGGGCCACACACAAATACAAAAGAAAAGTATTCTGGATGCATGTTGGTAACATGTAGTGCAGGTGTCACATACTGAATTTCTTTCAAGATGTGATGTTACCATTGTAAGGCTATAGTTAAATGGAGGTACTTGCTCCAGCTCTACTAATACATTATGCATGTGACTCTTAGGTGTTAGCATAGAGCTGATCTGAACTACATGTGCAGCTT
Organism: Xenopus laevis; assembly: GCF_017654675.1. NCBI lineage: Eukaryota > Metazoa > Chordata > Amphibia > Anura > Pipidae > Xenopus > Xenopus laevis. Next base: position 75,711,932 of record NC_054384.1, read on the forward strand.
CTCTGTAAGTGAGAACAGACACACCAAATACGGTGTGAACAGTAATTTGGTTGCTTTATAGAACTCAATATAAACACTTTCAGTATAACATGTCTGCAACAGGAACTTTTCATAGAGAGCATACACAGGAAGAGGAAGAAGAAAACAGGGTTACAGGTCAAACATGACATCACATTGCTAAGCAACAATAGACCCTCCCTGCATTAAGTAACATGCACTGAAACAATCTCTGTCTGTTGTTTTCCAACATGAGGGGTCTAGTTATTATGCTGTGTAAAACAAAATTTGATGAAACTATCTAGCTGTGTTTTATTTTACACTATGCGAACACCAATTTACACTGCAATTCCATGGCAATGTGTGGCAAATTATTTTAACCACATAATAAATATGCCCCTTAATATGCAGGTGCGGGCCCTTGCTTATGTTGGAGACTGTGTTGTTGAACTATACTTTACCTCCTTTGTATAATTCAATAAAAGAGTGCCAGTGGTTCTTTAACTCAACAATTTGCACAGGGGGGCAGATTGTCTAGGGCGCCTGGATGGCTTGGCCCACCCCTGCATGATACCCTCTAGCCAGTTCCTGAATGGCCAGGAACATACTCTAAGTCAAGAAAGGGAAACTATTCCAGCTATGCTAAAGACCACTCATAGCTGTCTAAATTAGATTAGGGCCCACTTAGTTGGTCATACTTTATGGGACTGCCTGATCAAGTGAAACTATTTTATCAGTCCCTGAAGAGCAATTAGCTGCACAATTGAGTAGTAGACTCTGGGGATCCAGCTACAGCATACAAGGCCCTCCAGGGTAAACGTTAAAGGTGGAATTCCTTGGTGGAATTTCAGGCTGCACTACAAGACAGCCCTTTTATCTTTTGCACCTACTGTAACAACACTCAGGATGTGCACAACACTTGCTAGTCCTCATTTATGGGGTTCTACATTCCCAACTGCCATTGGATGGTTCTTACCACAGAGCTCTCTCTCTCTTCAGTGGGGCTTTGCAGCAACATTCTCTGCAATAGAAATTCAAGGTAATTATCATGTCTATCCCCAATAGTTTATACATCTAAATGCAACCACCAGATATCTCTGTATGCATGCCTATACCTCCCACCTACATTTACATAGACAAAGCCTCTATTCCAAGGTCATGAACACTGTGTGGAGGCTAACAAATATAGAGAAGAGATAAATCAGATATTCTCGAATCCTGAAATTTTTTTTTTGATTTTGTGGGAATGTATATGGGTTAATGAGGATGGAAAAATCATAGAAGAATATTTTTTAAAAATTATTCTCGTCATGTATCAATGTGGTTCTTCACCTGCATTGTTTTGTTCTGTCTTTCTCTTACTATTTTTTCTCTTACACCTTACAGTACTTTTTGCCACAGCAATGGGTTAGATGCAACTAAAATGTTTACTTTGTGACATAATAAGTACTGTACCTTTAATCACAAAGGGGTATTACTGATGCTCATGTAACCATATGCTTTATTTTTCTGTTAGTCATTCAGTATTTTATTTTAATGCAGGTACAAAAATAAACACGCTTTTCTTTTTTTCTTTTGTTTGTTCTTTACTATATTTACATTAACCCCACTTGGAATTATGGCATCAACAACCTAAAGCAGGTCTCATCATTTTAGCTTATTTTTAATTTGTACAGCCACATCTTCACATGAAATCCTGCTTTTCAGTGTTTTAGGTTCAGTGCTTGTTTGCAAATATGTGAGCTGAATAAACAAACTGCCCGAACAGAAATAAATAAGACAAGCTTTTCACAAAGCCACTAGATTATCCCAATAGAAAAGCTAGCTGAAATCATGGCTGTTATTTTCTGTGCAAAGAAACAAACTGTTCTCAGAATAAATATGTCATGCTGCACCAGGATCAGGCATGAAGAGAAAGATCTAGATCATAATAACTGCACGTTTGCTGAACGGTTTTGCATTAAATTATGTGCAGAAGGACAGGAGTGCTTTGGATATTAAATCAAAATGTACTGAAAACAATATTATTAAAGTGGTAGGTCATGTTTTACATTTTTATGTCTTGGTATCATATACACAGTGATATTCTAAAACAATTTGCAACTGATATTAATTTTTTGTTTGTTTTGAATTCTTTAGCCTTTTGTTCAGGTAGTTGCTAGGGTCCAATTTACAGACTGGCTCTCGACCGGCCCAGTCCAACCCTGCTTAGTTGCATTGCAGCCATTGCATTCTGCACTGTGACATCACCTTCAAGGACAGCTTTATAGTGATGGGTGAATAAATTCGGCAGGCACAAATTTGCAGCAAATTTCCGCGTTTTGCCGCCGGAAAATAAACAGCCGAAAAAAAAATTAGACTCTCAGCGGAAAAATCGCTTGCATCAAAACCATCTTGCGCTTTGAACATGAATATTTATTTACCAATAGGTCTTTCCAGCTGACTCAAGGGAACCCATTCCAATTAGAAGAAAGGAGGTCCCGCCTAAATATTCGGAAGGGGTTTTTAACAGTGAGAGCTGTGAAGATGTGTAATTCTCTCCCTTAATCAGTCATACAGGCTGATACATTAGATAAGAGAGAACGCATGGTTATGAAAGATAGCTCATAGTACAAGTTGATCCAGGGACTAGTCCGGAAGGATTTTTTTCCCCTCTAAGGCTCAAATGTTTTTTTTTTGCCTTCCTGTGGATCAACTAGCAGTTAGGTAGGTTTAAATAGAGTTAAAAGGTTGAACTTGATGGGCGTGTGCCTTGTTTCAGCCTAACTTGCTATGTTATTATGAATAGACAAATAAGCATAATTGTTGAGATTATTTGGCAAATAAAATATATGTTGCAGTACGGTAGCCAGGAATTTTACAGTGAAATACAGGGACACACAAATTCTAAAACAATTTGCAACTGATATTAATTTTTTGTGTGTTTTGAATTCTTTAGCCTTTTGTTCAGGTAGTTGCTAGGGTCCAATTTACAGACTGGCTCTCGACCGGCCCAGTCCAACCCTGCTTAGTTGCATTGCAGCCATTGCATTCTGCACTGTGACATCACCTTCAAGGACAGCTTTATAGTGATGGGTGAATAAATTCGGCAGGCACAAATTTGCAGCAAATTTCCGCGTTTTGCCGCCGGAAAATAAACAGCCGAAAAAAAATTTAGACTCCCAGCGGAAAAATCGCTTGCATTAAAACCATCTTGCGTCAACATTATTCGGACGGAATATTTGAGTTTCGCAAAGCAAAACGGGAGAAATTCGCCCATCGCTACAGCTTTAACCTCACTTTGTGCTAATATTTTTATGATTCCAGTGACCCCTAAACTTAGCTTCTTAAAAGCAGCCCAGAGCACACTGAGCATGTGCACTGCCACTCACAAGATCACATAACAAAATCAGAAGATGGGGAGCTCAGTTTTGATTAGTGATGGGCCATATTATTGTTTAGACTTTAGTGAACTACCCCTTCAAATTATTGGTAACTTTATTCATACATACAGTATGTATAGCAGGGTTTAATTAATGTATGCATGCTCAATGAATGCTTACTGTTTCCTTAAAGCTTGATTAAAGCCTGACAAAAGATTAGGCAAAGAATGGTGCTTAGGAAACTGGTTAAGATCTCAAATGTATCATGCTATATTAGCAGTATAGAGAGGACAAAACATGGCTTACACGGTTATTAGGCAAATTATTAAGCCTTAAATTGGAACTCACATTGGGGGCAAAACATTATTAAGAATACTTTACTATTACAGTTTATATTTTCCAGTGCTATTTGGTTGTTATAAAATTAGGTTTGTTTGTCCTGTAGACCTCTAGGATCTCTGGCTTGTGGTAGCTGCTCAATAAACAAGAAAAAGCAGCAAACATTTAAGTAAGGTTACTTACACAAATTTTAATTTTTTAGCCCAATTTTATTTTTAACCCAAATAATTAAAAAAAAACAATTCTGGAATTTACCATTTATTTATTTGCTAAGCTGTACTGCAAGTTATATCAAGTCTTTGATTTTGACTATTTTTTATTTTTGTGCTTTACTCTCCCCATTTTATCATGTTTTCCTTAATTTAAATACAACCTTGTGTTTGAGAGCAGTTCTCTAAAAAAATATGAGGAAAGGAAAATGTGACTTTAAACAGTAGCCCTTTCATTCAGGCATTTAGATGTCACATGGTGTTTTCCACTCTTTCAAGGTTATACCATGTAGAATACTCAAATCCACTTCAAGCTAAGTGAGAAGCAATAATGTACAATACTTGCACTTGAGCAATGAGCCATCAACTAAGGCTCCAGATGACTTTTCTTACTCTAGCTAATTTGTTGAAATGTGAAATATGAAATTATTATTCATAGTGTTGGTGTTTTATTGTTCACAAAGCTATTTCTAGGTAAATCTCTTTAAGGAAGAGAAATTGGCAGAACATTGGCAAATTCAGTATTATGGAAAGCAGTGATTGTATGGAGGGATTAGGAAAGAAAGTCCAGTCTTGGTGGACTTCATACAGACTTCATAGTGAACAGTTTGTTGACTGTGACTACATGAATTTTCAACTTTATATGTGTCAAGATATCATGTTTCACAATAGAATAACCAGCCAGCATGAAAACACAATAGAGTTAGGCCATGTGCTAAAATGTAGCCACTGGGTTTGAGCTCTGAAGTTATTTTGGTAATAATTTTTTTATATTCTTGAATCAGCACCTTGATTTGAAATGCATCGTTCCATGGTTTCAATGGTGCTAAACCAGGAGTCCCTAACCATTTTGATCCATGAGCAACACAAGCATGAAAATAGTTACTAGGAGATGCCAAATAAGGGCTGTGTTGGCTATTTGGTAGCCTCTATGTGGAATGGTACCTTATTGATACATGATACAGTGCATCTCCTTCAGTTAATAAAGTGGTGCACAAACTGTGTTAGCAAGGTCTGAACACAATGTCACTAACTTTGCTTATGCAAATCAGTATGCCTAGGAAGAAATATAGTGCTTTGTTCATGTATGCCTCATACACAAGTGCTGGAGAACCAAAGCTGGGCATACATTAGTAGATCTGCTAGTTTGGCAAGGTTGCCAGGTGAGTGAATGTTTCCACAATATGCCCATCATGGGTGGTATTGGGGTGATCTTGACCCAGGGCCAAACGATTGGATCTCAACAACAGGGATACAGGCCGTTGGGGCTTAAGGACCACGTCAATGAGCCTAGTAACCATTTTCAACCAGATAACTGTTGAGTAGGCCTGTTGGAGTGCCCTAAAAATGGCAGATAAGCTTCGGACTTAAGAAGCCATTCAGCAGCTAAAATCTACCCATGTATGGCCACCTTAAGTGGTGCAAACTCACATCCCTTAGTAGACAATCAACTGTGTCTGGAGCATGCCTAAATTCTGCACCTAAACTTGGCACAAGGTGTTTAACTGAGCTCTTGGTTCAAGGCAGTCCTGCCTAACTACAAGCCATAGGGAAGCACTGTATCCATGGGGGGTGGGGGGTAGTACTCAGGTCTTTCAGATGCAGAATTCAATCTCCAAAGAAAAAAAAAATTCAAAACTTACTGTGGCTATCATAGGTCTTTCTTGTAGAAAAATATTTTTATTGTATATTTGAAAGGGCAGGAAATCTTTGTAATTCAAAAATTTTTTCACGAGCAGGACATCAGAAAATCACAAGACATACCCATGTATTGAAAGCAAATGCTGTCTTGAAAAACATTAGAGCTGCTGAAACAGAATCAATTGGTAATCAGTTTTAACCTGTTTATTGAATAGTATGTGCCCACCAATCAATGTGTTGCTCGTGTGAGTGTTTCTGTTTCAAATTTGTGAATGTTTACTATGCATTTTACATTTGAGAAGTCTATCACTTTTAATTTAAAATGATTAACCTTGTCATGCAACATGAGCAATCATCCAAATGCTCGGAAGCCCAAGAAAAAACATAATTTAATTTAAATCTCAGACTACAGGGCAACGGTTTCTTGCATTTCTGTTTTGCGGTTGTAGTAAATGCTCTTGTACTCACTGATGCATGTTAATGTGATATACTTAGCTACCAACTGGGTACAACCTGCATTAACAATGCATTAGGTTCTCACAAAAAGGGGTCAAGTCTATCTTGTTATTTCACACTCTGAGGCACACACCTGCGGGGGTAATAATGTTGCTATTTCTATACACTGGCGCTTGCAACTGTGAATATATCCAAACCTTGGTCAGAACTAAAATATATACAAGAGAAATACTGGTTGAATTTTTTGTATAAAAAAAAAGGTTGAAATAATTGTCAATGTATGTTACTGTGCTTACAAGTTCATCGCTTTGAGCATGAATATTTATTTACCAGTAGGTCTTTCCAGCTGACTCGAGGGCACCCATTCCAATTAGAAGAAAGGAGGTTCCGCCTAAATATTCGGAAGGGGTTTTTAACAGTGAGAGCTGTGAAGATGTGGAATTCTCTCCCTGAATCAGTTGTACAGGCTGATACATTAGATTAGAGAGAATGCATGGTTATGAAAGATAGCTCATAGTACAAGTTGATCCAGGGACTAGTCCGATTGCCATCTTGGCGTCAGGAAGGATTTTTTTTCCCCCTCTGAAGCTCAAATGAGTTTTTTTTGCCTTCCTGTGGATCAACTATCAGTTAGACAGGTTTAAATAGAGTTAAAAGGTTGAACTTGATGGGTGTGTGTCTTGTTTCAGCCTAACTTACTATGTTACTATGAATAGACATAAAAGCATAATTGTTGAGATTATTTGGAAAATAAAATATATGGTGCTGCATGCATTTATGTTGCAGTACGGTCGCCAGGAATTTAATAGTGAAATACAGGGATACACAAGTAGCTCACCGATCACAAACAAAAAAGCATAGGTCATACCTACTTTTGCACCACTCCTCATTGTCATAGACAGATACTGTAGTTACAACGCTCATCTTAAAAATGTTAAAACATTGCTTTGTGCAAATTAAGTTTGGGATGCTTTCAATTTCCTTTACATTTTAGCGAGATGGCATGGCCTAGATCCAACCCCAAGTAGGACCCCAATAGGTGATTAGCAGGGAGGGGACTATAGCCAAGGAGGGTGGAGCAGGTGCCATTTTAGGGTGAGATTAGGTGAAAATAGCCACCACAGATAGCAGAAAGGTATGTTCTCACCCACCCTCCCTTGTTTGGGGGTTTGGAGTATTTTAGTTTGTAATGTTGGTAGTTGTCACTCATGTGGCCTTGAGGGTTCATGTATATTAGTTACCAATTACTCCCATAGGTGGAGTTTAGGCAAATTTTATAGGACCCAGATATATGGTTGGTCTTCACAGCTAGTGGTCAACCCTATGTCAGTCTGTCAGGTGGAAGTGGTTCTGTTAAAAGAGATAGTGGGATAGTTTAGTCCCAAAGGTGGGTGACTTGCTTCATACCTGCTCCAGTTCACCCTTTTCAAACCCAAATGTGTAGTATATGATGAAATTGTGTGAAGCGTAAATGTGCTTGTTTTAAATAGCAGCCTGTAACAACATTGTACAGCTTTCATAAGTAAATCCATGTTTGAAATGCGAAACACATTTTACTAGTAATTTATTCGCCAGGCATGGATTAGTGGGGAATTTTCGTGTTTCGCTGGCTGTCAACATTTTTGCACAACTGCCCCGAAAATTTACCTCGACAAAAAATTGTTTGCGCGCATAAAATTTTTTACATGTCGAAATTATTTGGACGCGAATTGTCTTTAATGCATCTGGACAAAATAGTCACATGTATAAAAATTTACACTTGCGCAAAAATTGTCATGCATCAAAATATTTTTGACGCATATTGACTTTGCATTTCACAAATTTTTTGCCATTTTGCTAAATTGGGACAGATACGCCTATCAATACATTTTACTAGATTAAAATAAAAAAAAAAGGAGAATGTCATACTTTTGAATCATAGGCTTCTCTCTGCATTTGACTGAAATTCAGATTTATTTGCAGCCAAAGTGAAGCTTTTAAGGCACCCTGCTCATACAAACAGATGTAGAAGCAACAACCCTTTATTTGTAGCACTGTGTGCAAAGAGTTTTCTAATTAGTTTAATACTTTTTATTGCTCCTTTTCACTGCAAGAGGAAGACTGAGCATTGTGGGCTACCAAAGGACTTTCACAGTATGCCTTTTCATACAAAACCGGACTTTAATGTGATTTTGAACTCTACACAGCTGTAAAGTAACCCGATGACACGGGGCACAGCCTAGGGAAGCAGGGACATGATAGAGCATGAGGTGCAGAAGCCCCTGCTAGCATGTTACAATAAAATTGTTCTGTGGCCTTTTCATCCAAAAAGCATAATTGTTGTATTTCCTTAAAGGGGCTTGGAGGAGGGGGGGGGAGGCTGTTGGTTATTGGGTAAGGGCTGGGACAGGTACCGACATTGCCTCTGTCAAGAGTAGAGAAGCTGAAATAACAGTTAAATAATTGCCTCAACACCAAATCAGGATGCTTTGATGAGATTTTATGATAATGGGTTTCAGACTTTTTTCTTTAAACCCACCTTTTTGCTCTTGCAAGTTATCATCTTTAAGTCAAATTTAAGTATTTTGGAGAATGGACTATTACTAGCAACTTTTCTATCTGTATTCATTTTTTATTTTTTCAAGTTTTTTGCCTCTTTCCAAATTTCAAATGGGGGTCACTGATCCCGGCATAGCTCTGCGAGGCCATAATTTTATAGGTATTTAAACTGTAAATTATGCAGACATTAAGTGCAAATCTAATCAAATCATCTTTCAGGCTATCCCTCGCTCTATGATTTTGGGTCTTGGGGATAGGCAATTTTGGACATTTTTTCTTTTAAATTGCCATTATGCTATGCTAGACTCTTGCTGGTCAATCAAAATATTAAGGTATTTTTGAAGAGTGGACTGAAGAGTGGACTGAAGCCTGATGGTTTAATGCAAGGGAAGGAATTTCACAAAAGTGACTTTAAAGGAGACATAGAGGATAAGTGAAACTCCCCCCTAATCTTATAGACAGCAACGAATAAACAATGGTGTTGGTTTCACTTTAGGCTAACAATGATCATTTACTTTAAAAATTGCCTTTTTATTTGAGCTCTATAGATCTACTATGGTCCCTATCTGTGTTTCAAATAAGAGGTGGGTGTGTCCTAATGGTCCCTGCCAGAAGCACAGAAAGAGAGAGATAGCCAATGACAGCCCTGTGTTCAGTAAAGCACTGCGTATCTTGACAGCGCTATATAAATAAATGATGATGACATAAGCAAAAGCAGGCTTCAGTTTCCTGTCAGGTCAGGTCAGCCTAGCTGCTGATTGGTTACTATCCTACAGCTCTGCCAGCTCCCCTGCACAGCCTGGGAAAGAAATCACCAGGAAGTGGAACAGATGGACTGAACTAGGAGGGCTTTTAAATAAACCAGCCGTAAACACTACTTTTTTAAGCACATTCGGTGTATATTTAAAATAGCATAATGGACTGGTACATTCTTGTTTTTCCTTTGAGACAAATAGTGAGTTAAATTATAGTCGAGTGTTTATGTTAGATTATTAAAGGAGAACTATACCCCCCAATAATAAAAATTCCTACCCACTACCCTACATAGTCCCCCCTCCCTGCTTCCCTCCGCATAGGTGATTACCCCTGAAAGTGCCCCAAATTCATTTCTCACGTATAGGTGCAGAGTAAGCTCAGCGGGACTCATGAGCACCATCTTCTGGCTCTTCGGTATTCTTCGGGTCATCTTCCTTCCCTTCGGCACTTTTGGCTCATGTGCAGTTACTACGAACTGGAAGACCAACTGTGCATGCTCCAATATGGCGTTCACTTCCTGAAGAGGTTTTAGTTCTCCTTTAAATGACAAAAGCACTATTGTCTGAACAGCAATATTTTTGCTGAGTAGCAGTAAAGCAATTTTTCTTGTTTAACTCCATCTTTGATGGTTTTAAAGCCAGCAAATGTTAATAATGCAAAAACTTACACCAACTTTACATTTTATTAAAAAACGAGACCCCGGGGCTTGAGAAGGCTAGGATGCCTTGCTCCTCTTGCTTCTCTTGTATGCTCTGATTGTGAAGCTGAATTCTCAGACTTGGTAACAGGGACATTTCTGTGTGCAGCTTTCCAATTCTGGTAGTAGTCACTAGTAAAAAATCTAACTCACTGGAGTTTGTAATAGGGTTGTAAGTAATTTGGGATGGTTTAGACCTAAAAGGAATAAAATGGGTAACTGGGTAGGCCTAGTGCAAAGATCTTGGTAAAGGTGGTCAGTAGTGATGAGCGAACTTGGGTCATTTTGTGTCAATTTAAATGTTGCAAAATCACAGAAAATTTAGTAAAACTGTGACTTTTAGGGAAAATACATTGCAGTCAATGAAAAGGCCAAAATACATTGCAGTTAAGAATATTTTGCTCAGCTTTAGCACATACATTGCCCTACATTGCTAGATAGACTCCTTTCCATCATGCTACTCAACTCTTGCTAAGGTCAGAAATTCTCCAAATCAGACTTGCCAGATTGTTTTGGCAAAATAGACTAGCATGGATTCACAGAATAGTTTAGCGCAGTTGCTCCGAAATAATTTAAATGGTGTAACTGCTTCCGATTTGTGAAAAAGTTCACCCGCAGTTGTGTCTATTTTGGCGAATCAAACACAATTGCAGTAAATGCAGCAGGCCAATAATTTTCCCCATTGCAATATTAGCATTATAAATACTTTACTCCAATAAATTCAACAATTAGAAAAAAATGTGAAACTCAAAAAACACAATCCCTTAAAAACATAGGAAAAACAACTGGAATGCAGTGACTTTCACAATCACATTTTCAGTGAGTTTGCCATTTATTGTATTTGTTTCAAAAACTCCATTTCTAAGATAGCTTGAATTTTGAAATTACAGGTTTCATTGACCAGCTTTTAGATAACAGATTTGTTACTCAAGATTTTATTTTTTTGCACTTATAAAAAATCTGGAGAATTCAAGTGTTGGAAATTGGAATTTGTGATTTTTGCTGCATTTCAGTAAAAAACTTCAATGTAAATATTGAAAGATCCCACCACTTTCTGTTAATTGCAAAGTAAATTTATAATATATAATCTTTTACTTTGAAATAAATCTGGATTTTAAATCAAGAGAATTCACAACTTGTGACATATACAGTATCAATTAACTGTGAAGTAAAATACTTTCTAAAATACTTTTTCACTATGTAATGAAAAATAGCAAAGTTCAGTTAGCTTGGAAATTACGGAACATGTAAATTAAAAAACAAAAAAGATCATGTGATCTATGAGATCAATTTTGTATATATCTACAGTATATCAGAGAATATCACAGCTTCATTATATTCAGTTTGAAAAGGGAACTAAAATGTTCTGAAAGCTTGCTATGATTGTTTTAGTTGGCCAATAAAGGTATCACCTGCATTGAGCAATATTACAGATTGTTCAATGCTGTTTAACAGATTGAGGCAATTCAATATGTACAGTATATCAGTTTTAACAAATATATAATTCCTTACTGTAAGTTGCATAGTTTTTATACATTTCTGGGAATTAGTCTAGATTTTCCAAGCTAAGCCTTTAGCCTTTACCGGAATATTAACAGCTATTATATTTGTTATTTAAATTATAATACAGGTGTATTATATAATTCCTCACTGTAACGGGTTTCCTTTTTATCCGGAAACCCGTTATCCAGAAAGTTCCGAATTACGGAAAGGCCGTCTCTCATAGACTCCATTATAATCAAATAATCCAAAATTTTAAAAATGATTTCCTTTTTCTCTGTAGTAAGAAAACAGTTGCTTGTACTTGATCCGAACTAAGATATAATTAATCCTTATTGGAAGAAGAACCAGCCCATTGGGTTTATTTAATGTTTATATGATTTTCTAGTAGTCTAAAGGTATGAAGATCCAAATTATGGAAAGACCCGTTATCCGGAAAGTCCCAGGTCCCGATGATTCCGGATAATAGGTCCAATACCTGTATTGTAATAAATTGCCTTATTGAATTGAACAATTTGTATACATACATATTTACTTTTAAACAGAAATAGAGTTAGAAATCTAGTCATTGACTGTCATAAACTGTCAACAAAAATTCTTCTGTGTCAATGGCTGAAACCTTTAAATCCTTAAGTTTTGTCAAAAAGCATTGCTATATTTTTATACACACACACACACACATACTCATATTCACACATATCATCAATATAATAAAGGCTCAAAATAATCCTATACAATACGTAAACTTCGATTCGAATTTGAAAAAAACTTAGAAAATCAAATATCTAAATTTATCATGTACTGTCTCTTTAAAAATTTGACTTCGACCATTCGCCATCTAAAACCTGACGAAGTGCTGTTTTAGCCTATGGGGGACCTCCTAGAACCTATATGGAGTCAATTAGTGGGCTTTGAGAAATCAAAGTTTTCTGGGGGGGAAACTTTGAATCGAATTCAATCGAATTCGCTATTCCTTCGATTGTACAATTAGAATTCAGCCGAATACAGACCTCTTCGACCCAAAAAAACCTTAAACTTCACTTTGTTGGTCTTTTTGAAATCAATTTTCGAAGTGTTTTCAATTCGAAACTCACCCTTGATAAATATGCCCCATAATTTGATATTTTCTTAAAAAAATATAAACATCATCTGACATTCATGATTTATTTATACATTCTATGTGATATACAAATGACAGAGAAATGAAAGAAGATAGTGAAAACAAGATCTTGGTGCTTGAAAATAAATGTAATATATACATCTTTAGCTGCGCTGTGCTCTAGAACCATAAATAATAAATACTTTTTAATTTACAGGTCCTGTGAGTTCATCTCTACTGGAAATATAAATACTATTTGAGCGATAGAGCATAACTTTAAACGTTAGTGCTTTTACTTAGGGCACATATTAATTTCAGATGCAGTAGACATTTTGCTTCAGAGATAGGCTCGTCAGACATTACAGAGAATGACTTCAATATGAAAATATATGTATAATACACAAAGGCCATGAATATAATTTTAAATGCTTTTTAATCAACGCTTAGTGAGGTAATGTCTGTCACATGACAGAAAGTTATAAGTAAGTAAAAAGTACCCCCTGTTGTAAAATATATGGATATTAGAAGACAGTTTTGGACGCTGGTGACGATTAATGGATGCCCATTGACTTTAATGGGCGCTGTCGTCAACTGTGCTGTCCATTTTGATGATGGCGAATTGTCGCCGGCATCAAAATCGGCGTTTCTCAAATTATTCGCCGGTTATGCGAATTTCGCGGGAAATTTGAGAAATTGTGGGGAGGGCAGTAAATTCTAGAATGTGCAGAATGGAAAGTGAAAGTATTTAGCTGCTCTGCCTCTATACCTAAGGCATAGAGGAGGGGCATGCAATACATGATTGACAGCTAAAACCTTTAAAGAAAAAGGAAAATTACTGAGGCAGTTTATTATCGATAGATTAGCCATAATAGTGCAAGCTACAACACTATATTTATTCTATAGAATGCTTTAACACACCTGAGTAAACAGCTCTAGACACTTTCTCTGTTTGTTTAGGATAGCAGCTGACATATTAGCTTGGTGTGACATCACTTCCTGCCTCTCCCTGCTCACTCATAGCTCTGGGCTCAGATTACAGTTGGGAGGGGAGAGGGAGAAAGGAGGGGAAGAGGGGCAAACTGAGCATGCTCATGCCCAGGGCAAAGAGGTTTAAGCTGAAGACAGGAAGTCTGATACAGAAGCCCATGTATAAACAATAGAAGGAAATAAATGCAGTGTTTCTTTTGACAGAGGACTCAGGGCAGAATTTTGGTTTCTTGTTTAATTTGAAAAGTACTTTATTATACAGCTTTTTATACAGCTGGGTGACAGGTCCCCTTTAAGTAGACTTTGCCTGCTTGGAACCAACAGATTAAAGAGGCAGTTTGTTTGTTTTATATCCTGCTTTGGAGGCAGGTTTTGTTGCATAAAAAACAGATGTACTGCCAAACAGAGCCTCCTGTAGACTGGCAGTCCATATAGGGACTACCAAATGGCCAATCACAACACTTATTTGGGCCACCCAGGAACATTTTCATGGCTGTGTTGCTCTCAAGGCTCAAGGCTAAAAAAAAGCAACTAGACAATGCACTGTTCTTTCCAGCAGCATATCTTCTACACCCCAACAAACACCTATGCTAGGGCACAGCCATGAGAAAAATTAGGAAACTTTAGACAGGGCCAATACCTAGGTGACAGTAAACAAGTAGGGCATAGGAAATGTAATCAACTAGGCAAGTTTGTCTGGAATTGGAAGTGTAGAGAAAGATGTTTAGAAAGATCTCCCCTTGTATCCTTCGTGATATTTGTAAAGTGCTTATGTTATCCACAACCCTGTTCTTTTAAAATACCAAAAGAGTCAGCTGCACATTGAGCTCCAGTCAAATAACATGGAAATGCCAAAACATCCTTGAGAATTAGCAAAAGAAGTGAGATTTTTTTTTTCAAATCCATACACCTGAGTTTGCTGAATTGGAAACAACAGCTGCAAGAGAGAAATATAACAAATAAAACTACTCAGTAATTTTGCCATATTCATTTTTTAAAAGCCTGTCATCTTAGGTTACTTGCCTGTTTGTCTGTTGACTTTTCTATATAAGCCTTTATATTACACAATGATAATTTTTATCCTCTCATCTCTCTGAAAGTCACTGAGATTTAGCTATGTTATATTACTTTGTACATTCAAGAATTCTATTACAGCAAGAAAATCCTTGAAAATGGCAGCCTTGTATATAGATACCTCACTTATTCCAGAACTGAAAACGCCCTGTGAAACACACAAATAGCACCTTGGAAGTATAAACCTTGGAAGTATAGAATGGAGAGCTAGCAGAACAGGTACACAATGAAAGTTTCACGCAAGCAAGGAAAAAAAATATACAGGGGGAGAAATTTGTAATATCCTTGTGAGGTCGATATGGTAATCTCTGTTTGCAAATCTAATCTGTTAATTGAAATGATAAGGATTGGGTTTATTAATAAGAAAACAAATATTGCAGCAGCTACCAGTTATTGTATCATCCCCAGAATATAAATACAATTATTTTTCTCTTTTTTCATTATTTTAACTTTGTTTTAATAGAAAAGTAATACAAGCTGAATTCTTAATTGTATACATAATGCTTTGAAGTTTCTGTATATCTAGGATAAAGTCATATCTCTCATACAAATGCACAGGTTTATTGATGTGTTTGTAGTGATAGTCAAATCTCTCCTGTTTTGCTTACAAAAATTCTCAAAACTGTTTCATTGCACGACAAATTTTTGTTTTGCATGCCAAAACCTTTCTAATGCGTCAATTTTTTTTTTACGGATATAACTCTTGTTGTGCAACATCATTTTTTTGTTGCACGATATATTTGTATATTTTGTGGCACTTTTCTACTGCTTTGTCGCTACCAATTAAACAATTTTCCTTATTTTCAAATCTTGTTTTTAAATGTTGACTTAATGACTATGTTCTGCTTTGGACCTCCTATCCAATACGTTACAACTACTTTATCAATAGTAAAAATTCCAGTTCCTTAAAAACATGGCTGTGATTTTTTTACAGTACAAACTGACGTATGTAACTACAGGAATACACATTCATCTATATATATATAGGAAGTATGGAGAAGGGATAAATTTAAAGAGGGTGGTTCATCTTTAAGTTAACTTTTAGTATGGTATAGAATGGCTAATACTAAGCAACTTTTTTTTATTTTTTATTTTGATGCCGGCATCATGTTATGTGCCACGTTGCATGAAATTTGATGTGCTATATGCGTATACACAAACCTAGTCTGGAGACTGATTTAGGATTAAGAAAATAGCCTAAATGCCAGATGAGAAATAGGTTTGCTGAAGCTCTGCAGAATGATTCTTATTGTTATGTGATCTCATTAACATACCCATTATGTTTGTTGACCATTCTGTGCACACCAGATTGCAAAATCTTGCTCAACAATTTCTCTCTGTAAATATGTTATGGTTTTATTCAACACTAATAATGCTTCCTCAGGGACAATACCATTTTTTAGAACAAGCACAAAATAAATGCAAGAATTCCTCGTTTTATGCACTTTTCTGTTTCATTTTGCTTTTGTCAGTATGTCAAAATAAGAAAGAAAAAAAAGAAAAGAAAATGTCTTAATAATGTTAATTATAAATTTATATAATATAAATGTATATAATGAGGACAGTTCCAACGTTGGAGTGCATCCATCACCACTGGTCAGGGCATAGCGCTGGGGATGTTGTATCCTGCCCAATATTGTACACTCAATGTATTAAAATCTTTCAGAACCATCAAGGTTCAAATAAAAGCCAGGATTCTCAAAGAGCTGATCTGAACTGCATGTGCAGCTTCTCTGTAAGTGAGGACACACACCAAATTCTGTGTGAACAGTAACTTGTTTTCTTTATAGAACTCAGCATAAAAACTTCAGTATAACATGTCTGCAACAGGAACTTTTCATAGAGAGCAAACACAGGAAGAGGAAGAAGAAAATCACACAGGGTTACAGGTCAAACATGACATCACATTGCTAAGCAACAATAGACCATGCCCGCATTAAGTAACATGCACTGAAACAATATCGGTCTATTGTTTCCCAATAAAGACATAGTGAATGGAAACAATTTGCCATTTTCTTTTCACTTTACCCTTCCTTCCACTCTTTTTCAATTGCTGCAGATCTCCACACTCTCCACGCTGTGAGAGTGGTCCAGCACCAATTGATCCCCATCCATCCACCCACTTTCCATCCTGACTCCACCTACTCTCTAACCAACTCCGCACACACCCTTCCTAGTGCTGACTTGAGATCTGCTTCCCACCTGATGTAAGAGAGCAGCTGGGTGGGGGATTTCTTGTTAACTATAGAGTAAGCAAACCCCACAGTCTTGGCCCCCCTTTTCCCCAACCCCCCCGTGACTGCAGGGTCTGCTTTCTCTATAGTTACGCTACTGTGTCCCCCATGAATACTGCCCGGACTGTGTTAGTCAGATTTTTTTTCATAAGGGGTGGAAGAACATAGGACTTCCACTTCATTCAGCACCGTCAAAGAACAACCATGAAGCACCTCACAGAGGGGCCAGAGTTTTTAATTGGGAGGTACCCCACTAGACAAAGGCCAAGTGACGAGAGACAGCAGGGAAGTCGAAGTGGCAGGGGTAGGAACCAGCCCAGGGACATCAGCACAGAGAACATCACAATGCCCTTCACAGCAGCGCAAGTCATGTTTGGGTCACAGAACTCCCAGCATGGCAGAGCCCTGGAAAACACGTCAGACGACCAAGTAGATCATAAGAGAGGTGAATCATGCCATGATCTAGTTCACAATGTCTCTTCACATGTACTCATTCCCATGGAACATCGGGTCATTAAAAGGACTCACTTTTGTACCAGTACATAATGCGGGCTTATTCAATTTAAAAATTGATTTGTTTAAATTTATTGAGAACAATGCACTTAATATGTTCCAAACTTTGGTAAACAAAGAATGCAATGCTATAAGGTCAAGGCCCCAGACTGCAGGTTCATATTGTAATTTTTCCAGCTCAGAACGGGTGGTGGTAAAAGGCTTACAGAATAACAAAACTATCATTATCAAGAAGGCAGATAAAGGGGAGCCACCGTAATTATGGACAAAACCAATATGTTAGTGAAGCAAAAAGACAGCTAGGAGATGGTGTGTCCTATGAAATACTTGATAATGACCCCACATGGCAAACTAAAAGAATAGTTGATGCATTATTGTATGAAGCTGAAATTGAGGGGGTTTTAAGTACTGAATTAAAAAATGCTTTAACAGTGGAATTTCCTCGCACACCGGTCTTTTACCGACTCCATAAAATACATAAGGTCCCCCTAAATCCACCTGGTAGACCGATCGTATCAGGGAGTCGATTTTTATTGCAACCACTGGGCATTTTGGTAGATAACTATTTGCAACCCATTGTACAGGGCCTGCCTACCTGTTTAAAGGACT
Source organism: Xenopus laevis (assembly GCF_017654675.1). Taxonomy (NCBI): domain Eukaryota; kingdom Metazoa; phylum Chordata; class Amphibia; order Anura; family Pipidae; genus Xenopus; species Xenopus laevis. The sequence goes on from NC_054384.1 coordinate 75,729,943, forward strand.
CTACTGATTTTCTGAACAGGGTTAACCACATTTCAATTCCAGAAGCTAAAGAGGTGTATCTATGCACAATGGACTTGGCCAGTTTGTACACATGCATTGCGCATGATGAGGGGCTAGAAAGTGTTCGGTACCACCTTTCTATAAAACACCCTGATGATCCCCAAATAATTTCATTGATATATGATTACTGCAGTTGGTCCTACATAAAAATTATTTTCGCTTTGATAAAAAAAAATTTGCAGCATGGGGGCCAATATGGCACCCACTTACGCGAACATATTTATGCACAATTTGGAAGATAAAATAATCTTACAAAATGCCATATTTTCCCAATACATATATTGGTATTGTCACTTTGTGGATGACATATTATTTTGTATGGAGGGGGCCTCATAGTAAGCTCTCATCAAAGGGTGCATCCAACGATTAAGTTCGTATTAAATAAGGACACCTCACGTATTGAATTTCTTGATGTCTCAGTATATCGTGAATCTAATAAGCTATCTACCATGTTATACAGAAAACCAGTTGAGAAAAATAACATGCTATTATATGACAGCTTCCATCCACCAGGCACAACAGAAGGCTTACCCAAAAGCCATTTATTGTGATGCAAATGCATTACTTCCGATGCAAACATGTACAAGCAAATGAGTGAAAGGTCATAGGTACTTTTAAAGAATGGGGATATCCTGAGAAGCTGTTATGAAGGTCCAAAAGCCAAATTGATCAAATTACACAAACTAAACTATTGAACAAAAAAGAAACTACGATTAGTAGAATTCCCTTTGTAACCACCTATGTTTGCCACTCAAAGGAGGTACGTAAGGTCATTAGGAAGTATTGGCTTATCGTGATGAATGATCCAGGTACCTTGTGGATATTCAATGCATATCCTCTGTTTGCCTATAGACGTGGTAAGAATTTAGGGGATCAGCTAGTGCTCAGCGATGTAAACCTCAGCCAACTAAAGAGAACGCAAAGATTTATAGGAAAAGCCAGAAATAAATACTTTTCCTTGCCTATCGTGCCAAAATTGTAGTGGTATTATTAAAGGGGCTAATGTTTTGCATCCTACATCAGGTACACAGATTAAAATCAAAGGGTATCATACATCCATGTCAACCAACACCATACACTTATTGAAATGTACCTGTGGACTAGCTTATGTGGGCAAAACCAATAGGATGTTTAGGGTAAGACTCAATGAACATAGAAGTGCCATACGGGATATTAAAACTAAATCCACATCCATAAGTCACAATTGGGCTGAATATAACCATTCAATTTCACAACTACTGTGGATGATACTAGAGGAGGTGGTGGTGACTAACTCAGGCAATGTTGATCAGAAACTTCTCCATAGAGAAACAAATTGGATTTGTAAATGTAATACTTTGGCACATAGGGGCCTTAATGAGGCAATTAACTATACATGTTTCTTATGAATTGATGTCTAATATTTTCCTTCCGTTTCTTACAGAGAAGGAGAACACAATTGAAAAATTATTTCATTGAGAGGTATAAGATAGAAGGAACAAACTCAATTCGACTAATTACCATTATAACCATTAAAGAATGTTTTTTAGCCAAATACCTTGTTTTACACCTCTGCCGTGGGTGCAGTAGTAATATATAGAAAATTAAGGTTAACAAGAAAAAGGCAGGACCGCAGGCTTAACTGCTCAACTTCAGTGTTTAATGCCACACAATGCCACACAATATGTTTCGAGCCCTGTGAGGCTCAAGTGTAATATAATCAGCGCATTAACGTATTTAAGGTGCTAGACAGGAAATGCTATACAAAGGTAAGTACACACCCCATACCAAACCAATTTAGTTTGGATTAATTAGAGAAAGTCCAAAAAAGATCATTGCTAAAACATATATCCAGATCTTGAATGTGTTTGTCTTCCAGTAGAGCAAAGTCATTTGGTGAGAAATAACTCTTGAAAAACATATCCACAATAAAGGATAGAACGAAAAAAATTGTAAAACCATATATTGAGCATTTATGTCATGGTCGGCACCCTAAATCCAGAACCAGTGCTAAGCACCCTGTTCTCCGCTCTTGCTTCTGCCTTTAACAGCTGCCTTTCATGTTAGGAGGAGCCCTCGGCTAATCGGATGCCACCAGGTCTTTTTAAGAGAGGTGCCAAGCAAAAGGTTCTGGACGAGCAAAGGGGCACGACGGTAAAGCACAAGTCTTTTGGGCAGAAGATCGCAGTACAAGGCATAGGCAGAAAGTGTAGTCAATCAGGCCGGTCAGGGCAGGCAGAGTACAAGCGGAATCAGACAAGGGTCAACCAGGAGATCAATCAGAAGGGAATCAGATAAAGAAGAGTCGGTTACCAGGCAGGGGTCAGGATTAGTGATGGGCGAATTTGCGCCGTTTCGCTTCGCCGAAAAATTCGCGAAACGGCGCCGGCGTCTCGTTTTTGACGCCGGCGCCCGTTTTTTCGACGCCGGCGCCCGTTTTTCGAAAAAAAAAATTTGACGCAGGCGAATTTTTTCGCCGAATTTTCGCGGGCGTTTCGCGAATTTATTCGCTGGACGTGAATCGCGCGAATTCGCGCCTGGCGAATAAATTCGCCCATCACTAGTCAGGATTTTAGAAGTCAGGATTGTCAGTAGCAGGCAGGGGTCAAAACAGGTAATCAGACCACAGAAACTTTAAACAGCACAGAGGCACCAGGAACTCACAATGAGGAAACCTATAACGGGCAGTGAAAAAATAAAAAATGTCTCTTTAAATACATTTAGTTTTCGCGCCATTGCACGCTGGCGTCATTACGTCAGTGCCCGCTGGACCACCAGGGCAGTAAAGTATTACAGTTTAGCTGGTACTGCCTAAATAAAGAAATTATTTAAAAATAAGAAACCTGACAGAGTTCACTTGGTTCTGATATTTTTAATACGGTTGAAATAATTGCCCATACATTACCATTAGTCAAGCTTTACAGAATATCACTAATAGTAACGTATGGGCAATACGTAGTCCATATAGCAACGGCCTCTCTTTTTTTCCTAATTCGTGTCAATAAACAAAGAAAGGGCTCTGCTGATACTCTCCAAACAAATAAATCCTTTCCATGCCATATGGATGGGAAAGAGTTGCTTTCTTCCTTATGCTTAAAGGTGTGATTCATCTTTCAGTTACTTTTAGTAGGTCATAATTTAGTAGGTTATTATTTAGTAGGTTATTTGCGGCTAAATCAAAATGACTTTTGCAAAGGCTAAAAAGCTAATGAAAGAAGCTGAATAAAAAGCTAATAACTACAGTAGCTCCTGTATAACTAAGGGGACTTTAAGTGGCCAAACTTTAGGGCATTGCAATATAAATGGGGATTACAGTCCCCAACACACATATAACTACAAATGAGTTTGCAAAGGATTAACAATCCCTAAAACTGCTAAAACACAGTGGGGCTCATTTATTAACGCAGCGCAGCGCTAAAAAGAGCGCAGTGGCCAGACATTTGCCCAGCACATGCGAGTATTTAATAATGTAGCGCACGATACCTTAACAGTGCGATTTGTGCGCTAATGTAGACACAAGACAGGTGCGACGTGTGAAACTGCGTATCAGCTGTCGCAGTGCTTATAATAAATTGTGCGCACAGGAAGATACCGCAAAGGTAAGGATTAGTTGTGCTCATGTATGAATGCGCTGCTTTAATTAGTTGCGTCACATATTGCGCATATTGCGTTCACTTAGACGCATCTGCATTTGTTTCTGTGCTAATATTTGTTTGGTTGCAAAGGTGTTTAGCCTACCTGATACCCTTAAAGGAACCTTGGTCAATATAAACATGTTGGGTGGAAGGCGTGGTTAATATGCACTTTACAAGGGTTGTTCATCTTGAATATACTAGCGCAGCTGGGCAGGAATGCGCATTTTGAAGAGCGTTACTATTACGCCACGAAGAGGCAGGCGTAAAAATTGTGGTGCTGTTGCCCGGGTGCAGTTTTGCACATATACAGACGCAAATCTGCGACGGCCGCAGTGCAAGCGCATTGTAGCCACGCCCACAGCCACGCCCCTAACAACCACGGCATCGTTTGCGACATAAATGCCCAATCTTTTGCGCAATGCGCATAAACAAAACCATCGCAAAAGCTCTGTGTTATGCGCAATATCACGCAAATATATTAGCGATCACGCTTGTGATGGCGCAGACAACCTTTTGCGTCCACTTATGCGCTGCGCTGCTTTAATAAATGAGCCCCAATATGCCATATATAGCAGGGGTAGATATGGTACCAATCATTAGCGAGAGATAATCTTCATCTTTATTTATTTATATAGTGCCGACAAGATATGCATGCTTTACCTTTGTTATAACAAACAGGGAATAAATGGTGGATAACAAACAAGGGTTTACAGAGTACAAATAGGATTAGAGGGCCCTACAAATTGGAGTTTACAAACTAAAGGTTAGGGTACAGCTGAGACATTAGGATTTTAGAAACAATTTTGTGATTTGCAATACAGCAATGATTGATTAATTATTGTACATTGAATAAGCTTTTTCAAACAGGTGGGCCTTTAAGGAGTGTTTGAAAGTTTGGAGAGAAGGAGAAAGTCTGACAGCTCGAGGCAGAGAGTTCCAGAAAAAAAGCAGAAGCCCGAGAGAAGTCTTGTAGATGAGAATGGGTAGAAGTGATGAGAGGAGAAGCGAGGCAAAGGTCAGAAGCAGAGCGAAGGTTGCGTGAAGGAGTGTATTTGGAGATCAGAGAAGAAATATAGGGAGGGACTTCACTGTTAAGAGCCTTAACAGTGAGTAGTTTGAATTTGATTCTAGAGGAGATTGGGAGCCTAATCAGTAACTGTTATTACAAAATATATATTTTAGTATCCAACTATAAGATAAGTATGCTTTCAAAATTCATGCTTTCAGAAAGTGGTGCTCATGGATAATGTCAGAATTTCCATGTAGCTAATGATCCTGCAGTATTTCTTATTGATAATAAAATACGAAACCGATTAAAGAAAGTTCACCTTAAAATTAACTTGAATTTTGCTGTAGACAATGATATTTTAAGCAATTAGCAATCTGCAGGCACTATCACAGTTCCAGTCTGTGGCACTAGTATGATTTACACATGCAAATTACTTGAATACGCATGTACATTACAAGATATGACTGTCCATAACAGTTCTGGCGGGGGAAACCAATTCAGATGTATTTAGCATCCTAAAATGTCAATGTTCACTAAGGCCCTACTAATTTAGAATTCAGGAAGTGATTTAAAAAATGCACTGGAAAATGAATAGGACTTGTGAATGGAAATATAATACATGAAAGTTAAAAGTATTTCATTGTAAATCTTTCTTGATACTGGGTGTCACCATCTCCATGCAACCAAACAGTCTTTTAATTTTCAATTATGGGAGAACCATTACAGAAAAACAAACAAAAACACAAAATCTAAAAGATCAGTTTCAAATGTTCTCACTAAATGTACATCATGCTAAATATGTTAGAAATAACTTCCCCATTCATTTTTGCTATAGTTATATATTCTAGTTTAAGAGCAGCTTCAGGCACCAAAACATTCCCTAGCTACACACAAAAATGCTGTTTATAAGTGATGGGCGAATTTCTCCGATTTTGCTTCACCGAAATTCGCGAAATGGTGAAAAATTCGCAAAACGTGAATTTTGCCAATTTCTTCGCTGGGAATACATCCGCCCATCACTACTGTTAATGACGGCAGCCAAGGAAAAGGAGACTGAGGCACGGTGATTTTCTTTCTTGTTATTAATTGTTCCTTATTACAGTTTTCAATAAAAAACTGCTTATCCTCAAGCAGTAAAAGTTTACTTACAAAAAAAGATGGTTATAGCTATTTAGCATTCAGTATTAATGCAACTCCAAGCGCATAAATATCTACTGATTATCAATACCAGGTCTACTAATGAAACCTATAACTAATAAATGTACTGAGTAGGGTGGTTTTGCCACCAATATAGATATATGTCATTTAGTTGCCATCATGTACAGTGCATTGTTTTATTATTACAAAGGAAAAGGGAATAATATTTGAAAATCTGAATTATTTATGGCCTTCCTGTAATTTCAAGCTTTTTGAATAACGAGTGTCTGGATAAGCAATCGGATATCTGTATTGGCTTTTGTCTGGCTTTTTATAGGGCCTTTTGGTGTTAGACAAAGTAAATACATTCAGACATTAATAAAAACCATTAGTAGGTATTTGCTACCTTGCTGCACATTAAATTATCATGCATGCAGTCTCTCTACAGTAGGGGAAAACCTTTAAATCTGTTGGTAATTGCTTGCATATTTAAATGAAAGACAATGGCCGTCACTTGTTAAAAAGTCCTTACACTGCTTGGCTGATTTCATATTCTAAAGACCAAACATCCCACCGGTCTTGTCATTGTCATTGTCATTGTTTTAAATAACTTTAATACCCTCTTAATTCAATAGATCATTATTCTCAACCTTGCTAATGAGCAGAGTCTGAATAATTGGAAATATTGTTTTTCTCTTGTAATCCCATTTCCCCTTCTTTATCTTCTAATTTGGCGCATTTATTTTCATGCTTTCGTTACTTTGCTCATTTAACTGTGGTTAAGTAGTCGTCAAAAATCTGAGCCGATAATATATCATGAATATGGAAGACGTTGGGTTATGACAATGCTCATTTACTTTCATTACAGCTAAACCATGACTTGCTGAAACTCTGAGCAAAGGAATAGCTAAATTCCCAGGGCCAGATTATGTTAATTCAGTAGTTGATTGTTGCTGTAGCCAAAAAGGCATTATGATTGCCACAGTAGTAATAAGGATTATGGGCATTTGTGTTAATACACATGGTCTACTGGGTCAATTAAACTAGAAAATACTTTATATTTTAAACAACCATTGTTTTATATTTTATCAGAACATGTTCCCGTTTGCTGGAGACAGCAAACTCAAGTTGACAGGAGCTTATTATATATGTGACATTCCATTGCAAAACTGAAATCCCTCGCTAGCCATGTGGCACCCTTCCTGCAAATTTTTCCATTTGTATCAATTAGGAACCCAGTTCACATACTTAAAAAATGAATTACTTACAGTACAGTTTAACATTCTTTACTGATTAGACCCTTTAAATTGTCTTAGATACTGTCTAGCCTTAGTTTACCAGCTCAAATAGGATGGAAAACCTCCATAATATGTCAGCCATCTTGCTCTTATTTAACATAATTACTTTGCAAATCTGGCTTCCCAATTTTATGCTGTAATCAAACATCAAGGCAGACATACCGCTGTTTAATCCTCCAGTGCTATAAAAAGCTGTATTTGTTGCTTGAAGCTTCAATTGCAAGAAGGAAGAATATAGAGCCAGATTTACAGTGAAAAGCTGTAATAGTTTATATTCTTTGCACAATTAACAGCATTGCTGTGGTCTGCTCGGATGGCTTGTGACACTTCTATTTGTTATATCAAGCCTGACCATAACACAATAGGAGACTCAGTATAATTTTTACAAGCTAAAGCAGTAGTTAATAAAGGGGTGTCTAGGAATATATGCAGTCAGATAGTCTACAAATAAGCAGGCTATGAAGGAAGGAGAGTCTCACATAAGGGAGGGTGAATATTAGAACTATGCAAGTGCAGTAATGTTATACAGATATAGGATATAGGAAGTTCAGAATGACAGGAAGGCTATCTCCTTATTTATCAAAATCAGAATTTATCTGACTATTTAAATAAAAAAGTCGAACCAAACTAGAATCCATGGTTGAAGCATATTTATTATTAAAAAAAGCAAGATTTAATCGGATCAGGGACAAACACGGAAAAATCGAGCGAAAATCAAAATCAAGTTTTTTCCTGAATTGCATGATTTTTTCAGGCTTTTTCCCAAAAGGCATGAATTTTTCAGATTTTTGCCTGCAAAGAACAAAATACGGTACTTTTTGGGTTAAATCCAGCGCAGATCACAGAAACTTCCAAATAGGATAGGAACCTCTCCCATTGACTTATATACAACCTCGGCAGGTCTGAGGTGGAGTATTTTTGGAATCAGACTTTTTCCATCCTCAGGGGTATAATAAATCTTGAAAAAATTTAAGGGTTTTTTTCCACTAAAAATGTTGATTTTATAGTTTAAAAAAAACTAAAAATTTTCAAGTTTTTTGAATTCAGACTTTAATTAATATCCCCCTTCATCTTAAGGAAATAATTCACATTTTTAAAATGATTTGCTCTTTCTCTGTAATACAGGCATGGGTCCTGTCATCCAGAATGCTCAGGACCTGGGGTTTTCCTGATAACGGATCTTTCCATAATTTGGATCTTCAAAAACAAAGTCTACTAGAAAATCATTTAAACATTAAATAAACCCAATTAGCTGGTATTGCTTCCAATATGGATTAATTCAATCTTAGTTTGAACCAAGTATAATTTACTAATATTTATTATCTTTAAAAAGTTGGATTATTCAATTATAATGGAGTCCATGGGAGACATACTTTCCATAATTTGGAGGATTCTGTATAATGGGTTTCTGAATAATGGATCCCATACCTGTAATAAGACAGTAACTTTTACTAAATCCCAACTAAAATATGATAAATCCTTAATGGTGCCATTAAGGATTAAATTATATTTTAGTAGACTTTAAGTAGATTTATATCCAGAAAACCCCAGGTCCCAAGCATTCTGGATAACAGATCTTGTACCCATTTTGTTTTTACCATAGACAGAATTTCATCTGAGGGACGAATATAGGGTGGTAGATGATGTTCCCCTTAACTACAGCTTGAGCTGCTACAATGGCTAGTTGGCTGGAATGCCAAAGGTCTGCAGAGCTGACCTTGCTGCAAATAATTGAGTCTTGGGTAAATTTACAGTTTGATGAATAGAACAGTTATATGGAATCTAAATAATGTTAGTCACTGTAGAGGTGTGGGATCTGTTATCCAGAATGCTCGGGACCTGGGGATTTTTCCTTAATTTGGATCTTCATACCTTAAATCTACTAGAAACACAATGAGATGGTTTTGCTTCCAATTGGGATCAATTATATCTAAGTTTCAATCATGTAACGAGGTACTGTTTAATTATTACAGAGAAAAAGGAAATCGTTTTTCAAAATATGGATTATTTGGATAAAATGAAGTCTATGGGAAACAGCCTTTCCTTATTCTGAGCTTTCTGGATAACGGGTTTCCAGGTAACGGATCCCATACCTGTATTGGCTTCTGATTATTGCAGTGCTACTGTGAATAAAAGTATCAAACTCTATAAAAACATGAATATTTTTGGGTGATATCAAACTTTTGAACTTTTTTCAGGTATATCCGTACTATCCTTCAGATTTGAACTTTTTTCAAGTATATCCGTACTATCCTTCAGATTTCACCCTGAAGTCACTGTTTTATGGACCCTTTTATTGCCTGAAAAGGAGTGTCAGACATATACACTAGCCAAGCCAAGTAACATTGCTATATATAGTATAGAAACTACCTCTCAAAACTACAGTTCTGTGACCATAATAAGTTGTGCCTGCAGATTTAAACCAAACACTGCTGTAAGGCATCCAAAACCTTCTGCCTCATTTGACCCAGAATATTTGCTGATTTAAACAAATCAATCATTCATCAACTGTTTAGTCTCTTGAAATTATACAAATAATGTATTGGGGTCAATGTGGACAGATCTCCTTCCAATATTTCTATAGTGGTCTTATCACTTACCAACTGACAACCAAATACATTGCAGGATATTAGCTGAAACTGAAATCAAACTTCCTAGTGGTTAGCAGCCATTCTTATCTGCAAAACTAAACAAGAAATAATCAGCCAAACAGTTATAAAATGATTAAGAACAGTCATCTCCATTAAGACTCTGGAGTCTGTCTCTCATCAAGGAAGAGGATGCACAGATCCACATTACAAGGCACAGGAGACAAGCTGGTAATGGGAAATCCACTTACAGGCTGTTCTAAAACAGGAAGAGGACATAATTAAAAAAATTACCTGCAAAGACAAACTGCCTAAAATCTTCAGCCATAACAACCACATGATAATAAATTGTGACAAAACTTGCAGAGCTTGCCTACTTTTACTATTGGTTTCATCACTTGAGACACACACTTGCTTTTTAAGCCTCCAGATTTTCTATTTGTGTCTGCTCATACATCATTTGTTATTTTGTCCACTAGATATAATACAGACGTTCTTATTTGTTTCATGCTTAGTGACAGCATCTTTCATCAGATGGGCTGCACACTGTCAAGCAGACAGCCACTACAGCACATAACAGCATGACTTTATAACATTGTGCACTTCCAATTAATCTCATTGTAAAACCAGCTCTCTGTATTTTGTCTTCTCTTCTGGGTGTTTCAAAGTGGTAACTGGTTCCAGGTTTCTTAAACATATCTACATGCATATGATAAAGTCTGAGGTGATACCGGATGAAATAATGTGAGCTGTATATTAAAAACGAGATGACCACAGTAAGCATTAAGAGAAATTCTAGTTTCTGTTAATGGGGGATGTAAACCTAAAAATCCAGCTTTTACTTATGAAAGAAAATGTAAATCTAAGCAACTTTCCAATATACACTAATGACAAACGTTCAGTTATTTGTAATTGCTATTGCTATTGAAAGCTGCTGTTTGTCCCTTACTGTTCTATGCACAACTGGTTAAGACTATGCCAACAATGATGCTGGAGGAGAAGAGTTGACTTCTGCTTGTGTCAAGAGTCAGAACCAGCAGTGAATGCAGAAAATAGCAAGGGGCATACAGATGACACTTTCGATAGCTATAACCAGGGCTGGATTTTGGCCTTGGGTGCCACTTTGGCCGCAGGTTCCTAGCACTCAGGGGACTGGGCCAGCATATGCTGAAGCCCTGGGGATAAACGAGAAGAGGAAGGAAGATTGTGCTAAACTTCTGCAGAAATAACCTGGCGCAGTGCAGTTTTGCTAACAGCACAATCAGCCGGAGGTATCAGAAGGACATTGTCTGTCTTGTCTTCGGTTTCAAAATGAGTGCAAGTGCATTTATTCTAAGTGGTGGTAGCTTTAGAGTTTCCACAGTGGACTTTGTCAGTAAATGCAGCATACATTTGCCTTAAAAAAAAATGGTGCGTGTCCTTTTAGATCTGAGTGTTTTAAGTGACTCTCTGCACTAGCGATGTGGTCCCACCTTACCCTGCTCTGGCGCTTTGGGTACAAGGGGGTGGCATCTGAAAGGCCACCTCAGAATGGCAACATGACCAGAAACGCCCTTCTCATTGCAAAAAATGTTGTCATGAAAAAACACCAATTGACTTCAGCGTTCCTCCACTCAATTTTTCCATCGATACATTACAGGTCACTAATAGTGATACAAAGGCAGAAAGTCTCTGTAACTGTAAAGGTACTTTCCATCACCTCATGGCAAAATCCTGAACTTCCCTGGGAACCCAAAAAATCATCAATAGTCACTATTTTGCATACATGAAGTGAATTGTCCATAGAAGACTTGACCATACAAGACTCAGCACAACGGCATCCTATTTGCAGTTTGTAAGTGCAAGTGCAGTTTAGTTTGACCCTTGGCATTATTTGTGTTGGTAAATCTCCCCATTGCTGCTGCACTGACACTAATTATGGGTAGTGATGGGTGAATTTGCGCCGTTTCGCTTCGCCGAAAAAAACGGCACCAGCATCTCGTTTTTAACGCCGGTGCCCGTTTTTTGCCGCCGGGCCCATTTTTGATGCAGGCGTCCATTTTTTCTGAAAAAATTTTTTGCCGCCGGCGAATTTTTTGCCGCAAATTTTCGCGGGCGTTTTGCGAATTTATTCGCCGCGAATTCGTGCCTGCCGAATAAATTCGCCCATCACTAATTATGGGAAAATTTGCTTCATTGTTGGTAAAAACATGTTTAACTTGCAATTTGCTCACCTGCAGTGTTACATTATAGCTTGTTAATTGTGAAAAGGAGCTTATCCATTTATCTTTACTGTCAAGTCTTCTATAGACATTCATTAATGCAAAATAGTGACTTTTTTTTTTTTAAATAGTGAAGTTCTGGATTTTGCCATCGACAAATATTTTCATGAGACTGCAATGTATTCAACCAGGACAAAAAAAGTCGCTGGGCAGGAGCACTGTTGCCATGAGGCGAGTTAGTATTCAACTAGCTCAGTTGTGCTCTCTGCACTAGCGATGTGGCCCCTCCGTGCCCTGCTCTGGAGCTCTGAAAGGTTTGCCAGGTGGGGAGCATCTGAAAGGCCACCTCAGGATGGCAACAACGCCAGACGCCTGTAGCTGCAGACAGCAAAGGCAGAAACTAGCTGTAGCTTTAAAGGTACTTTCCATCACCTCTCAACTGCCATTGTATTGTTCCTGCATTTTGCTGTTTTTCATAAATGAAAGCTTTGCACGTGGCTGATGTTTGTGTAGCAGTACATATACAGGCAGCCAAAGTGATTGGGGACCTTGGGGTCCACAAAGCAGTGTCTGCAAAGGCTCATTCTGGAAATTGGTTAAAGTGAGATTTGGAGTGACTTCTGATTTGTTATGTTAAGAGATTAGCAGAGAACACATCTTTGCTGTCCAGCTTGTTTTGAACTAAGCGGGACCTTGACTAAATGTAAAATACCGAAGGGATGAACCCGTAGACTAACCTTTTCCAGTGAAGACTGGCACTGGAAGACTGGGCTAAGACAGGAAATTTAATAAAACTATGTATCAACAACTTTCCTGGAAGCCTAGGAACCACACAAATTGCCACCATGACCAGTTTTTAACAACTCATGAAACAATAGTATTTAATTCTTATTGCCTGGTGACCTCAAATACCTACAGTGTACACATACAGTATTTTCCCTTTCCAAAATTCTGTGACATTTACTAACCCCCAAATTGACACACACAGATCACCCCAAAAACAACCAGAAATATAATTAATTGACAAAGTGTAAAAAAAAAGGCAGATAGAATGTTTTATCTTTAAAAACTGCCCATAAGTTCCCTTTAAACTGCATTTCTTCAGTCTATTGCAACCAATCCTTTAGTCACCTCATTCAAAACGTTACCTAGCTTTCTGTTTATAATGTATTTACCATATTTATTATAGTACAATGGAGGGCAAAAATACAATAGCTATAGATGCTCCAATGGATCACCCTCTTGTATTCTCATGATAAAATCTAAGTGAATAAGAGCATGTGCAGGGCTTGAGAAATTACTCTTTTATAATACAATTAATGTTTTCTTTCCTTTCAAGGAGTTAAGAAGAGAAAACCATGTGAATCTATTCGGATGTAGAAAATAAACTACAACAGTATAGTTAATTTTCTGAAATACTTACATTACTGCTTATTAAATATTAATTTATATGGGCATTGGGAGCCATTCTGTTTGAGCTGGGAAACAACAGGAGGCAAAAGTCCTTCCTCAGTGTACTAGTGAGATACTAAAATACTTCAGACTTCACTGGGCTTATTTTTTTGTAAGATAAAAGATAAAATGGAAAAATATAATGAAAAGCAAAGTACAATGTGCTGTGCTGTGAATGTAGCAATTGTACAGGAATCAGGAACTTAAAAACATTTCATTCTGCCAAAAGACTCCCAGTGGCTTTAAAGTGTAGCTAGCAGTAAAAATGGTTTGTTAAGTGCTTCGAACATGCAAGCTGCTTTTATCTGGCATTTCTGTGGCATCATTTGCTCATTCACAGCAAAGCAAATGTTTTGCTGGTCCCTCACGCTCAGTAATTTTGAATATGAATACTCAGGGGCAGATTTATCAAAGGTCGAATTTCCAAGTGAAAACAACTTCTAAATTCGACCATCGAATAGGATAGTCCAACATTCGAAGTCGAAGTCAGAGGATTTTTAAGATCGTAGTACGATCGTACGATCGTACTTCGAATCGAACGATTCAACCATACGATCATACGATTTTACAAAAAAATCCTTCGACTTCTCAAAACTTAGCCAAATACTGGCTATAAGTTCTAGGAGGTCCCCATAGGCTAACATAGCAATTCGGCAGGTTTAAGGTGGCGAAGTGTCAACGTTTTTCAAAGAGACAGTACTTCGATTATCGAATGGTCGAATAGTCGAAGCATTTTCACTTTGAATCGAAGTCGAAGTCGAATTTGGCCTATTCAATGGTCGAAGTACCCAAAAATTACTTCGAAATTTGAAGTTTTTGAATTCAAATATTCACTTCGAATTCACTTCGACCCTTAGTAATTGTGCCCCTATGTGTTCCATGCTTACAACAGCATTTCGTGGCAAGATGTCTGGCACCTCCAGTAAAGAAGACTGTTTCAAAACAACAGCAGTCTAATTGTGGGCAGCTTGGCTTGCCCTTATCCTAATGAAGCAAGTACTGCATACCACATATCAGATTAAAGTATGTATAAAAAACTTGGGGGCCCCTTTGAAAATAAAAGGTGTTTTCATTGCTAAGCCACAATTTTATTAAGAATTCTATTCTATTTCATATGCCCTTGAAACATTTGGGTTTATTGCCAAAAGGATGCATATACAGGGCCATCTATTAATAGATGTGTTAGCAACATCGGAATAGTAACTGCAGCAGCTTAAAGGAGAACTAAGACCTGAAAATGAATATGGTTAAATATGCCATATTTTACAAATTGGACTTATTGTACCAGCCTACAGTTTCAGCATCTCAAGGAGGTAGTGGCTGACATGAGGTATGCAGACAGGGGGAAGACACTGCGTTGTGGTATGTTATGATGTAATGTTTTGATTTTCACATTTTGAAATTATTTGCTGTGGTATATCTAGTATAGGTAAATCTAAAAACAACTGGACTTGCTGAGTAATCATTAAAGACGTTTTACTACTCATCCGAGCAGCTTCTTCAGTTCAACTGACTGGTGTGGGAAATTCTCGGCATAGAAACTCTTCCACTAATCCACTCACAATGGCACATTGTAACTCTTCAAAGAGGTGACATCTGAATTTACAGAGTTGTTGATTCTGTGTAGTTACTGTGATAGGATTACCAATGTGTCATGCAACTCCTAAAAACAGGTGTTTCAGATGTCAGCTCAAGAGCTTTTAGATGCCGGGTTTTGGATTCGGAGTTTTTAGACCATCGGACTTAAATAAATCTCAAAAATTCAATGTTTTTTTTTTTTGCTCCGAAAACTGTGAATAATGGAGGTTTGGATATTCGGACCTTGATAAATAACCCCTTTGATGTACATTA
This sequence comes from Xenopus laevis, assembly GCF_017654675.1. Classification (NCBI taxonomy): domain Eukaryota; kingdom Metazoa; phylum Chordata; class Amphibia; order Anura; family Pipidae; genus Xenopus; species Xenopus laevis. Next base: position 75,745,153 of record NC_054384.1, read on the forward strand.
ATATTTTGAACAGTAGTTTTTTAGGGGGTTATCAAAGTCATTTTCCTGAAAATTTGCTTTGTGGTAAAAAATCTGATTTTCACAGGTTTTTTTGGATTTTTTCCACTTTTTCATACGATTCTCAATTTTTTTTCGGAATTTCCATTGTATTGCACGAAACCCAGCACACATCAAAATATCATTGGGACTTCTCCCATTGACTTATATGCAATCTCGACAGGTCTGAGATGCCGGATTTTCAGATTCAAACTTTTCCGTCCTCAGGGTTCAATAAATTCAGAAAAATTTGTGACTTTTTAAAAGTCTGATTTTATATTTAAAAAAATCACAAATTTTTCGTGATTTTTGCATTCGGAGTTTAGTAAATAACCCTGTAATGATATTAACTTACCCTGGTGGTCCAGTGGCTCTTCCTGATGGTCTAGTGGCCGGCGGGGACGCCTGCCGCGTGCGTCCTATCGCCTTCAGTACCGGATCTCCTATGGTGCGCGTGGCCACGCGCTTCCGGTTTTATGCACCGGCGTGATAACGTCATCGCACAATGGTGCGAAATTCAAAGTATTTAAAGGGGCTTTGTAATAAAACACATTGCCCATTGTTAGGTTCTTTTTGCTAGTTCCTGTATCCTGACCCTTGCCTGCCTGTTATTCTGAACTCTCCAATCTGATCATTGCCTGCCTGATTATTCTGACCTCTCCAAGCTAAAACCTTGTCTGCCTGACTATGCTCTCCAATCCTGATTCCTAACCCTAGCCTGTCTGACTATTCCTTGAACTCTGCCTGCCTGTTCCACGCTGTGTTGTCTGGCCTGTCTTCCAAGTTGTGTTCTTCCATCCAGTATCCTTGGTGAGACGATGGTGCCCCTTTGCTCGTCCAGAAACTTTAGCTTTGCTCCTCTCTTAGTAAGACCTGGCGGCATCCAATTAGCCAATGACTCCTCCCGAGGTGAAAGGTGGCTGTTAAGACCAGGGAGCCTAGCACTGGTTCTGGATTTAGGGTGTCAAATGTGACAAACCCCCTTAGTGTTAGTAAAAATGAAACATGGAGAGGGTTATTTACTGAAATCCAAATTTTTCTGATTATTTAAATAAAAAAAGTCTGACCAAACTAGTATCCACAATTTGACGGGAGCCTCACTGCCACCCCAGGGCCAAGGGCACTTCTGTTATTGGCGAAATCCCACCTTTTTTACTTGTGGTACAAATGAGTGGGGGTTAGAGTGGAATGGGAACAGGCAAGTTGTGAGGGGTGACAGGCAGGTGAGAACCTTGCCTCAGGTGGCACGGAGCTCGCACAATAGTGCTCGCTGCACTAGCCCCCCTTGACCCGCTTGAATGCTAAAAGATAGAAGCCCGGAGCGGGAGGTGATAAGCAAAAGGGTGAGCATCTGCACTCTTGTTGCCTTGTTGTTGCTTTCATAATTTGCCCTTTTATTGCTGACAAATATTGCTATCACTATAGAGCTGTCAGATCAACCAAAGTATCTGTCAGCACTGCTATGGGGCTCGAAGGAAATGTAATAAAATTTGTGAAAAATACATAACCTAATAAAAATGTGCATCTCGCAATGTAATATTCTTGGTTAGACAGTCACGTTGCAAGTTTTAATTGTGCATTGCACAATTCTAAAGCCTGCTTTAAGGTGGTGTAAATAACTTTAAATGAAGAAGTTGTATTCCATACACTGCACTACACTCATGCTGAATTTAAAATTCCCAATCTTTCCTCCAGAGGTGAATGTGATTGTGAAACAGCTTCCAAGTTTTAAGACATTGCCCCTAATGTATCCTGTACTAAAATTGAAAATGGTATGAACCCTTTGCATGCAGGACAGTTTTTTAAACAAGCCCTGTAACTTGCAAGCTAACCTTAAATAATCTATAATTTAGAAATATATGACCCTGACAGCAACAATGCCAATGGGCCTATATCTTTCCATTTAACCCTGTAATTACCATACTAGTCACAATGACAACTCTTGGAGCCCAGGATGGAGTTTAAAGCCCACAGCTTTATTGATAACATCAATGTAAACAACATGTAACATATAGCATTAACCCCAATGGGAATGCTTGCCCAACAAATTATTCTACTTAGTGAATGGGTCACCATCATGTGGGTCACCACCATGCTGGCCACCCAGATGTGCTGCACCTGGGTGGGCAAGTAGTAGTGAATGACCTCACTCCTTACCTCCAGGGACCTGTAAACAGAGAAGCCCCACCACACTCTGCAGATAGGAAAACATTGCCCCACCCTGGCAAGCATACCTCCACCCACCTAGCTGCTATGGCAGCATACTTACCAAATACCAAACCATACCACAAGGGCAGGAGGAAGGGATTCTGACCCTGGGGCCAAATGAATGGGCACCGATGGGTTGCAGGACCACATCAACTAGCCAATGCAGTCATAGATTGCAGAAAAAAAATCAAGCTTGCCCGATCAATATCTGCCCGAATTTTGGCCTGATATAGATCAGGACCCATCGGGAGCCCCCACACATGGGCAGATAATCTTCCAAATCAGTTTAAAGGGCCGATATCGGCAGCTTTAATCTGCCCGACACATTTAGTCAGCGACTTGAAGGGGGACCACATGGGACAGGGCTGTTTAGAGAGTTTGCAATTGATCCTCAGCATTCAGTTCAGATTCAAAAGCAACAGTTATGGCCCATGTGGCCCCTCCCTCAAGTCACTGATTGGTTACTGCCTGGTCACCAGGGTAGCCAGTCAGTGGAAACCAAGAGAGCTGAAACACAGGAAGTAGTGTTCTGTTATGTTAGACATCCAGTCACTCCGGCCTTTATCCATTACATTTTTGGCGAACTAACTATATTAGAAACATTTTTTATTTTGCACAGCTTATCCATTTACCCAATTTTCATTTTTATACGGAACAATTCCTTTGAAGCGTTTTGAAAATGACAGTAGGTGGAACATTACCTCTTCAGTAATAAACCTCTTGGTCAAAACAAGCAAAAGTAGCTAAGAGTAGCCAGAGGTCATTGTGAAAGATATGAAGTGCGTTTTGTTTGTTTTGACCAAATGGTTTATTACTGAAGAGGTAATGTTGCACTTACTGTAATTTTCATGATAAAAGTCAGATGCCAAGTGCTAATGCTGCTTTCTATGGGCCATTCATTCAAACACAAACTATCATTTATTTAAATAATAACATTGAAATAAGTGCACAAAAGATGTTTTTTGTGATGCTCTCTCATCCGCCACCTAAAAACGATTACACATACTTTTCCTTTCATACTTCTATCTATAAATACTAAAGAGCCGACACTAATGACAAGACAACATTTCTGTATTCAGGACTAAATGTATAATTGTAGATTTATGATAAAATTTAGGCCGGAATATAGCTTTTAGCTCGTGGGCCAGGTTATACATGTATTATACACATATTACACAGATTGTAGTATACATTTTAGGATCCATTTTAGGATGCTGTGATATATTATGTTTTCTTGCACAAAAATATACTTAGGTGTATTTTACAATGAAAACCTTAACCTCACTATGAGGACAGTGAGGTTGGGGAATGCACTGCCGGTGATGTTGTGATGGCTGATTCAGTTAATACCTTTAAGAATGGCTTGGATGATTTTTTGGACAGACATAATATCCAAGGCTATTGTGATACTAAACTCTATAGTTAGTATAGGTATGGGTATATAGAATTTAATTTAAAGTAGGGAGGGGTGTGTGTGTGGATGCTGGGTTTTCATTTGGAGGGGTTGAACTTGATGGACTTTGTCTTTTTTCAACCCAATTTAACTATGTAACTATGTAACCTCATATTAAAACTCTAAGTAATACTATTAATCTAGTTTACATGTGGCTATTATGCATATTGCCTTACTATATCATCTGATTGTCTAGCGAACAAATTTTGTACTGTGTACTATATGTAAAGAATGCTCCCTTTATTAATTTCTATTTATTCATGTAGTTTAATCTTCTAATCCAAATATCAGTTCTGTTCTTACATATATCTCACACCAGTCAACATTCTTTACAGTGGCGGAACTACCGTGGGAGCAGGGGGTGCGAGCAGGCCAGGGCCCGCACCCCCTCAGGGCCCCCCAGCAGCGCCGCACGCCACTGTAATCACCCTGTCAACGCGCCGTATGGAGGGGGCGGGCCCAGCTGTACATCACGCACCAGGGCCCGCCCCTCTCTAGGAACACTGCTGATTCTTTACTTATGTTGTTCTTGTTATTTGTTAAATTCATATTCCCCATATTCTGCAGCATTGTGCAATAGATAGGTATATACCAACCATACAGATTACATACAAATATTTACTGATAAATGGTTATTAAAGTAAGTTAGAGAAAAAGTTTAGTGAAGCACACTGGCTCAGGTAATTCTGCACATGGTGCCTGAAGCTGGCCATAGACGTTCAGATTTTATTCCTTGTTCAATGAACTTTTGCATATTGACCGTTTATTTTAATGCAACAACCTAAAACTAATCATTCAGATTTAAGCCTTAGGATCAAAGAAGGAGAAATAACAAATCAGACAATGTTCTGGCCATTAATTGACAGCAATCATACAAAAATTATGTCCCAAAAATAATAGTGACAGTTACTACAGGGTATGGGACCTGTTATCCAGAATGCTCGGGACCTGGAGTTTTCCAGATAATGGATTTTCCGTAATTTCTACCATACCTTAAATCTACTAGAATATAATCTAAACATTAAATACACCCAATAGGCTGGTGCTGCTTCCATTAAGGATTAATTATATCTTAGTTTGGAGCAAGTAAAAAGTACTTTATATTATTACAGAGAAAAAGGAAACCATTTTTAAAAATTTGGCTTATTCGGATAAAATGGAGTCTATGGGAGACAGCCTTTCCATTATTCAGAGCTTTCTGGATAACAGGTTTCCAGATAACGTATTCCATATCTGTACATGCAAAAATATTATCGTAAGAAATTTTCTTACCTGTCCAATTGACTAAACTACCAATTAGCAAGGTAGGAAAATTGTCGGGACGATTATTTGGAACCCACGCGGTTCAGAAAATATACAAAGTTTGTTTGTTTGATTATATCTGTGCATCTATGGCCAGCTTTAGTTATCCATATATTTTTGTTTTTTCGTGTCAATGTGAGCTGCTATGATTTGGGCAACAAGTAAACTTCATCCACAGAAAGCAGTTAAAATCTCTTACATTGGCCATTGTGTTGAAAAGGTACAATCCTTGTTTGACTTTAGAACCCAATGTCTTACAAGCTTAGGAATTCCATATTAAAGAACCAGTATAATGCTACTATATATTAGCTATCTGACTTTTTACTTTTATATTGTCTGTTTTTACATTGTTTTTATTGTAGTATGCTTGCTATCTTCACCTACAGTATCTTCCTGATGTATAAACAAAGCTATGTGCATTCTAGTCAATAGATGTTAAGCGAAGACCCCCCTAAATCCTTACAGAAAACCTACTAGAATTAAAAAATATACATGATGGTTTCTAGAAATAATATATAAGCCTAAGGCCACCACAGCCCTATAGCAGTGAATATCTGTGCCTTCCCAGCTCATTGCTCTGAACTGCTGTCAATTACCTAAACTTAGGGGCCAATTTACAATATTTATTTTTTATATATAATATAAATGCCACAATACAAGGTTATTAATTTATTGATTTGTAGCACCATCTTATATGACAAACAAGCCACATTTTCTGTATGAGGATTTGCAATGACCTCTAAGCTTAGCTTCTCAGCAGCTGCCCAGAGCATCTGAGCATATGAGTGTCACTAATGCTTCAAATCAAAATCCAAGGGGAGCTCCTGTGGGCAAATTTAGAGACCTGGATCATTACTGTTATAAAAATGCTGACTCTCTGGGCGGGTACAGTAAGTTCAATATATAAAAAACAGCAATTTTAGCCAGATTCCTTTTTAGGGTTTAGTTCTCCTTTAAGTTCTTGACAGTTAAAGTTGTGGATTTGTGGAAGTCTACTGTAAGCATCTGTGTAATTGGGCCTCATTGTTTCTTGCTGTGAGGGTGATTGACCCTGGTAACCCCAAAATATTTGACTGTGAGGCTTTGATTTTATGGTTATTATTATTTTTTCATTTCAGCCACTTTTGTATTCATCTTCTATTCTGATTTCCAAATGGTGATATGTAGTTTACACCAGAAACCAGCTAAAATTACAAGCCCAAGAGCTGCAGAACAGCAATATATAATTAATTAAACACCAAAAAATTGAGACTAACTAGTTTTATGCGGACTAGCATTTTTAAAAAATGTTTCTTGTTAATTATAGAAATGATTCACTCAACAGTTGTACCATGTTGTAGGACTGAAGGGTACTAGTTGGCTGTAGAGATGTGTGATTCTTGTGCAGATCACAGAGAGGTGAAGACTATTTTGATAAAACTGCAGCAAGGATTTAAGAAAACCCTAAATACTTTCTTAGCTAAAGTAACCAGAGAGTCTAGGCCGATGCCTCTTTACTGATCTTTGTCATTAAAAAGTAGATTAGAAATGACTGATCCAATCTAAAATATGAGCCTGGAATTGCAATGATGATGTTCCTAAGGATTTACCAATATGACACAAATCTTAGGTTTAATGGAAAATAAGAGCAGGGTGCCTTTGAGCCAAGTCCTGTGATGCTGCCCATAAATTGAGGAGATGAGCAAAAACATTTATACAGTAAAGTCATTCTGACCGCCATCTCTCTCATAAAATCCTCCTGACATTTAACAGTAGAAAGAAGAAAGTTTATATCTGGGTTGTGGAACATCAGGTACCTTGATGTTATCAGATCACTCAAAAGCATGTTTATTGAGCCAGCTGGAATGTGTCCATACATTTAGAAATGCAGGAGCGGTCAGAAAATAAAGGTTACTGAATGAAATGAGTCTGTATTTTCCTACACAATGACATATTGGATACAGATACACGAAGATCTATTAAAATGGGTGTAAGCTGGTTGTATGTAGCCACAGCAATGAATGTTGAGAAAAATCAGTACGAAATGTATGAAAATCAGTGTATGCACAAGCAACTCAGGCTAATATTTTGACTTGAGGGGATGTTTTTATGTACTTATTTAAACATCTGTTTGCTTTGTGCTACCACATGATGTACTGTATATGATGGCAGATGGACAATATGAAACCAACATAGACATCAGTATATTTAGCCCCATATTCAATAAAATTCACTTAGTTTGTCCAAGTGCAGTTACCCATATCAGCTAATACAATGTTTGCTTTTAAGCAGGTCACCAGTTAATTCTAGCTGCTAATTGGTTGTTTTACATGTTGGGATAATTAGTAGAGTTGTTTTATTTTCAATTTCTATTTTTGCTATGTGAACATTTTACTTGTCAGCATTCCCGTACAAGGGTATTACGCTAATCATAAGCTTTATAGATTCATGCATTTCAAAATGCATGAATCTATTCTCTGAGTGCTCCTCTATAGCTAGAATATACTGCTTCCACATAAAGGCAGATAAAGTAGGACAAAAATACCCAATTTCAAGCAAATTGGCCAAAGTCTGCATCTATGTTTAGGTGTAAACAGTAACATTTCTGTGATTGTAAAGATGCTTTTTTATAATCATCAGCAGAATGGAGGAATTCGCTATCTGTGGCCAATGATCTCTGTTTTTAGACTATAATATATGTTTCTCTCCTTGAGTTGAATCTGAACCATTTTTCATCTTCAAAGCTAAACATTTCATTAGCACATCTGTACAACTTATTTACAGGATTATATGAATAATAATATGTATGGTTATTCTTCATAAGAATAATCAAAAATCTCCTTTAGAAACCTTTAGAAATAAGACTTATTGGACAAACTAACATATACTAATTACCTAGTATTATATTTTTAGAGAAAAAAATGATTGTTAACCCTAATTAAGTTATTTTTTTATTTTCAGTGATTTTTCCCTGTAACAAAATGAACATTATTCTCATAATGATATATGTTTAAAAACATTTTCATTATTAATGAATTAAAGGAAGAGCTGTTCAGCCAAAAGCTATTTCACAGAAAATCTATTGAAAATATTATTGACCAGTAAATTGATTGGCTGCTATAAGTTATTGCAACTTGGCAAACATTCAGGGCCAGTTTATCATCCTTTGATGTGTGTGGACAGGCAAAATGATTGTAGAAAAGGCCAGTGTCTTCCTGAAGTCACTTGTGTTTCTGCAATCAATTGCTTTTGTTTATTTCCAAACCTCTGCTCATTTTAATTTTCAAGAGTAGCTGTTTTGCAGAAAAGTTTAAAAAAGTTTAAAAGTTTATAAGCTCCAAAACTTGAACTTGTGAGTTTACAAACTCGAAAACTCAAATTAAAAAAATTGGCTTTTAGACACCGATTTTTTTACATTTGAGGTTTGTTTGCTCAATAAATACCAGACATTTGAGTTTTTGAAAATATCTTTCGCATGTGTGAGTTTGCATGCAAAAAAATTGTGAAATCGTGGCAAATATTATTATATCATCCCTATAAAATCTTATGGGCGAATGAAATAAAAGTCGCAAAGAGCAAAACAATTTTCACAAATTAGAATAAAAATTAGCATTTTGCAATGTAATACTGTTCCTTAAACTGTTATTGCATTGAAAATTTTAATTGCGCAATGCGAATTTTAAGGGGCAGATTTATTAACAGTTGAAATTCAAATTCAAAAAGACCAACCAAAATTAAGTCAAATTTTTTGGGGTCGAATAGGTCAGTTTTTGATTGAATAAGTCCAAATAGAAGGAATAGCGCATTCGATTGAATTCGATTCAACGTTTTTCCCCAAAAAATGTTGATTTTTCAAAGTCCACCAATTGACTCCAAATAGGTTCTAGGAGGTCCTCCTTAGGCTAAAACAGCAATTCAGCAGGTTTTAGATGGCGAATGGTCTAAGATTCAACTCGACCTTTGATAAATCTGCCCCTAATTGTGCATTGACCACTTTTCAGAAATGCTTGAAGGTGTCGTGTTGGGGGAATGTTATAAAAGTTGGTAATGGAAAAAAAATATTTGCAATGTGAAAAGATATGCCTTTGTGCGAACAAATTTTCCTTTGATCGAATTTAATATAGCTTTTGCGAACCCGGAAACTGTTTAGCGACCACTTCCGACAGTGGAAGAATGTGCACTAACTATATACTGAAAAAGTTATGTTTTGTCCAAAAGATTACGACACCTTCATGCTTCATCTAAAAATTGGGCAATGCGCAATTAAAGTTTGCAATGTGCATTTAAAATTCGCAATGTAATAACAGTTTAAGGAAAAGTACATTGTGAAATGAGATTTTATTCTTATTTGTGCTAATTGTTTTGCTCTTTGCAACTTTCATTACATTCCCCCAGTAATCGTTCGGAGCAAATATAACTTTTTCAATAAGAAGTCTATTGCACTGGGGCGCAAACCTTTTTCCACTGTCGGAAATGTGGGCTAAACAGTTTCCGGGTTCGCAAAAGCCATATTAAATTTGCTCAAAGGAAAATTTGTTCGCACAAAGGCATAACTTTTCACATTGCAAATATTTTTTATTATATTCCCCCATTAGTCTTTTATTACAAAACCTCATTAGAGTCTGATTGTGTGTTGAATTTACTTAAGCACGTGGGACATGTTATTCCAAATACTGTTTAGCAAGCAGGGTCTATATCCTAGCTGCAGCTCTTTTATGACAGTTAAAGGCAAGGTAAAAGAAAAATGGTACAAACAATATTATAACAACTGGAACAAATCTGTAAGTACACTCACAGCCAGTGTTGGACTGGGACACTGGGGGCCCACCCTAAAACCTTAGACCAGGTGCCCACCAAAGGACCATAGACCAGGGGCCCACTCTCAGTCAGGCCTGGAATGGGAGTCAAAATAGGCCCTGCCATTCCAAGTACACAGAGGCCCAAACAGCCCCGTACCAGCCCAAAACAGCCTCCTACCAGCCCACTATATGGTAACTTTCTATGGAACCATACAGCAGCCCCTCTGGCATTTGCCAGAACCCACAGATTGCCAGTCCGGGCCTGCTCTCAGTACTATTATTATTCTTCTCCTCAATCAACCTCTATTCTCCTAGTCTCTATTCTTTACATACTATAATCTATTATTCCATCTATTTAGCATCTTTGTTCTCAAAGAAATAGGAAATAGCCCTGAAATAGGCCAAATGTTTAGCAGCTCAAGGGCCCCCTGACACCTGGGCCTACCAGGAGTTTTCCTGGTATCCTGGTGGGCCAGTCCGACACTGCTCACAGCTCATTTACTCAATGCTGAATATGTAAATTTTCTTAAAAGATTTGTTCAATATTTTTAAGCTATACAGGTATGGCAACTGTTATTCAGAATGCTGGGGACCTGGGTTTTTTGGATAAGGGGTCTTTACATAATTTGGATCGCCATACCTTAAGTCTACTGAAAAAAATGTAAACATGAAATAAACCCAATTTGCCTGCAATAAGGATAAATAATATCTTAGAATTCATGACAGGGACAGCGTCAATCTGATGGGCCCCACCCAACAACACCAAATATAGCCCCCCCACTTTCCATAAACAACAAACCAACCACACTTGATATCTTTGGTGAAAAAGGCCGCAACTTATTTATTAAATCACATAAATAAGGACCAACATAAACCAAAAGCATGGCAATATACCATCACATTTATCAAATATTTAACTATTAACTTATTTAATTTACTTAGCCTCTGAAGGCTGCAAAGAATTGTAACCACTAGCAAGGGTCCCATCTGCTGTCCTTCCTAGGCACGGCTTTCCTCCGTAACTCCTTCCGCCGGCCCCCTTCCATCACTTTGGCCCCAGGCATAAACTATAACCTGTTAAGCCCTACACTTGTTACGACTCTCACAGGCTCCCCCCTAAAGGGAGTCCCTTTCACTGCGACATTATGCTAACACTCCCACTCCCCACTTACCCAACTACCCCTTTATTCTGCGGAGGGCGGGCAGGAGCTGTTCAAGGTAAAAGAGCATGCTCCCTTCACTTCCTTACTCTTATAACTCCTTGTGTCTCCATCACCCCAATAGCAACCCAGGAACTACAACCCCCATAATCCTTAATCACCTCTTCCAGTTCCTTCATTCCTAGCCCTGTCATGGCCCAGTCATTCCCAGTTCCTGACTCACTCCCCCGGGCATTCTTTTTCTTTGTATGTCTTTAAACAGGCAGGGGTAAAGTTCAATAGACTGGAACTCAAAAATTTGGTGTGGAGCACTATGTTTTCTGTTTGTCTAGTTTAGGCAATAGAATTAGATGGCAACTAAACTGAAATTCTGGAATATATGAAATCTTTCTAAATGACATTCCACTTTATGTGCTTTTATACTGTGGTACAGTATATATAACTGACCAATATGCTAATTAGATACATATGTTTCAAGACTTTCTAATTGGTCTGATTAAGTAAGCCATTCTTAGTTTAGCCTGATATAGCACTTTCATCTCTTCCTCCTGACCTAGAAGAGCACATTTTCTGTCTGGCACGTTATTGACATGCATGGCATTTCGAAAAGGGCACTGGCATGAGAAACTATAAAAATGTATCATCTGCTCTTTACATCTCATTAGCTCATTAAAATGATTGTACTAATCTGATTGTTATGGTGATTAATAGGGCAAGCAGTGAAGGAAATTAATACTGAATGAGAAGCATAACTAAGAATGTCTTTGACTCTTTGCAGTGGAATAGGTGAGACTGTGGTTAATGAGGCCTAGGTAATTAAAAGTAAGGCAGAGAGGAGACACAGTATTTCAATATGAGTCAGGTATCGTTTTGCCTATTTTAAAAAAAGAGAAAAAGCATCTATACATACTGTATGTACAGGATAGGACTGGTTAATACAGCTTGTTCAATCAACACTTTTAGAGAAATAAACAAAGGGTTAGTATACATAGTGTCAGGAGTGCTCAATGGCGCTCCCGTCTCCGGCGGTGTCGGCATCCAAGATGGTGGCGCCCATGAACCACAACGTCGGCGTAATGACAACACGCTTCCGGCTCAAAATTCAAAATAAATGGACACCAAGGACGCCGGTTTCGTGCCCGATTGTAGGTTTTGTTTGGAACATTTCTGGGTGCTTGATAATTCCTATTACAGAATATTAATTCCTGGACTTTTGACCCTGCCTGAACCTTGACTTTGATATTATTCTGCCTGCCTTTTGGACTTTTAGCCTGGACTTTGATTATTATTTAGCCTGATCCTATTTATACCGTGAACTTGGACTTGAACCATTAAAGCTTCCTCTTGGTCCTGACTACTCCCGCGGGGAGCCAATAGGCCCCCTGACAAATGGATTCCAAGATTACACATAAGCTAAGCTTGTTTTGCACTCCTGTACACAACAAGAATGTAAACTTGGTACACTATTAAAGGAAAACTATACACCCAAATAATGTAAGTCTCTTCAAAAATATATTGCATAAAACAGCTCATATGTAAAACCCTGCTTCATGTAAATAAATCATTTTCATAATAATATACTTTTTAGTAGTATGTGCCATTGGGTAATCCTAAATAGAAATAGAAATCCTAAATAGAAAATTGCAATTTTAAACACTAGGGATGCCCTCTGGCATGCGACTATTCACGGTGCACACAAACAGACCATCACAAAATAGTAACTCAATGTAAAAGATGTAAAAGGGCAATATTTAATTTAAGTATATATTCCAGTTCGGCAAGATTCTTTAATCTGCCACTTAGGGGCCCATTTACTTAGCTCGAGTGAAGGAATAGAGGAAAAATAGTTCAAATTTCAAATGTTTTTTTTGGCTACTTCGACCATCGAATGGGCTACTTCGACCTTCGACTTCGAATCTAATGATTCTAACTAAAAATCGTTCGACTATTCGACCATTCGATAGTCAAAGTACTGTCTCTTTAAAAAATTCCTCGACCCCCTAGTTCGCCACTTAAAACCTACCGAGGCCAATGTTAGCCTATGGGGAAGATCCCCATAGGCTTCCTAACAATTTTCTGATCAAAGGAATATCCTTTGATCGATGGATTAAAATCCTTCGAATCGTCGATTCGAAGGATTTAATCGTTTGATCGAACGATTATTCCTTCGATCGTTCGATCGTAGGAATAGCGGTAAATCCTTCGACTTCGATATTCAAAGTCGAAGGATTTTACTTCAACGGAATTAACCCTCGATATTTGACCCTAGGTAAATGTGCCCCTTAATGTGATGTAAGCTATCTTTTGCTTAAATGGGTTGTTCACCTTTAAACCAACTTTTAGTAGAGAGCGGAGAGTGATATTCTGAGACAATTTGCAGTTGGGTTACATTTTTTATGATTTGTGATTTTTTGAGTTATTTAGATTTTAATTCAGCAATTCTCCAGTTTGTAATTTTGGGAATCTGCATGCTAGGGTGCAAATTGCCACGCATTGATTTGAATAAGTGGCTGGAATATGAATAGGTCACAGTCTGACTACAATCACGCGTAATACAAATTAGCAATTACAATACATTTGTAGCCTTACAGGACATTTGTTTTTGAAATGGGGAAAAAAAGCTGGAAAGAGCCAGAAGAAGAAGGCTAATAAATCAAAAGGTGAACCACCCCTTTAAGTATTCATTATAGGGGTATAGGTTTCCTTTAACAAGTTAATTAGAAACAGATGGGAAGACATAAATTATAAGAAACAAATTAGTAGTTGCAGTACAAAGAATAAAATGATTAATATAAGTAGCATATTTTTACAACATAGATGAAGCTATCAGGATTTCACATTTTGTAGCGCTGTCATTTTTTAGTGCTAAATCCTGCCTCTAGATGGCGATAGAGTATAATGGCTTTAGTCCATTAGAAAAAAATTGCTCTCTAGCACCATCTAGAGGCAGCAATTAACAAAATAAGGGTGTCTGGACAAAAAACTTGAAATCCCGATGGCTTCATATGTGTATATGCACCTAACTTTATATCACTGCATTTGTATTCTCAAACAACATAATTTAATACTTTTCAAAAAGGCCTACACATCTGGAGGTACTAAACATTCTGTATCCCTTTCATATCCTATTTATTATCCTGTTATCTTTAACTGAATACTTAGACGGTACCTGCCAGTCAATGAAAAGGCCCCGACAGCCTGCACGGGATTATAAAGACATGTGCTGTTGCAAAGCAGTATGGGGGCTGACAGATCCTTTCCAAAGAAAAGAGAAATATTTCTGGGCAGATAAGTATGCAACCCAATACAGGAATAGCTACAGAGTCAAGGATTAACTGGAAACAATATAAACCTTTTACCTCGCTGTACTCTCTTGTGTACAACTGTCTGAATAGATGGATAGATTTTTTTTTCAGTTTTACATATCTAGAAAACCATTCTGAGGCAAAATGTTGTAAAATAAATAATCACGTATAAAAATACACTAGCACTCAAGGCAAATTTAAGCAGGGAGGACCCCTTGCGTGTTTATTCACAGAAATACAATGTTTCAGGGCTATACCCCTTTGTCAAGCTTGACAAAGGGGTATAGACCTGAAACATTGCATTCCTGTGAATAAAAAAGCAAGGGGTCCTCCCTGCTTGAATTTGCCGTGAGTGCTAGTGTATTTTTCTACGTGATCAATTGGGAGGGTGCCGATCCCTCCAACACCGAGTGCCAGGCACTGAGAATTGAAGGCCAGGGTGTGCGAGGGGGCCTACTATCCAATGTAAAATAAATGTCAGCCTCATTCATGCTTTCATTGTTAAAGACATAGGGGTAAATTTACTAACCTACGAAAATTTGCCAGCGACGGCTTTGCACCTATAGCTAGACTTTGGGGCAAATTCACTAAGATTCGTAGTTGCGCCAGCGTCCCCTTCGCCGCACTTCGCCAGGCGTATTTTCACCAGCGCTACGCAAATTCACTAAAATCCAAAGTTGCGTTCAGGAGAAGCGTAAGGTTGCGAAGTTGCGCTAGCTTTAATTCGCCAAGAAAAGCGAAGTTACGCTAGCGATGCTTAATTTGCATACAGTGCCAAATTGAAGTTACAATGGAGGTATATGTAGCATCACTACACAAGCCTGGGAAACCTTCAAAACAGCAAATAAAATGTTTATTTTGCTCTACACATTTGCCCACTGTATAGTTAAGGTGCCATGAGTTAGGAAATGTAGGGGGGAAGGAGGGGAGCCCCAACAAAGATTTTCGATCTTTTTCAGCCTATCACCCATAAAAAAAGAAAAAAAGCCAGCGTTTTTTGGGACTTAGAAAAATTTGTAACTTTTTTTGAAGCAATGCCTATCTAGTCTATTGCACTTCGCCTGGTCTGAGGTAGCGAAGGAAGTCTGGCATAAAAGGTAGCGTTCAGACAAATTCGCGTGTCAGTGAATTTGCGTAGTTACGTCCGTTGCACAAATTCACCAGGCGTAAGGGTGCGAAGTAACACTAGCGAATTTATGCCAGCGTCCATTAGTGAATCGGCGAATTAACGAAAATGCGATACGCTAGCGAATTAACGCTAGCGTTAGGCGCTTCGTCCTTTAGTGAATTTGCCCCTTTATCAGGAAAAAATTTGATCAGACAACAGGAATTTACTAAAATGCGAAGTTGTGTCCAGGACGCGGAACACTGGCGAATTTTCACTAGTGTTACATCGGCAATCAAAGAGAAGATGCGCTAGCATTCAATTGTGCCTAGCGCAACTTCGTTAGAGGTCTTCGCTCAGGGTAATTTGCATACAGCGGGAAATATGTTGCAGCAAACACATTACATTACCCAAGTCCAGGGAACCTTAATAAAGAAAATAGAATCGTTATAATGCCCTACACATGAACCCACTGTATAGTTTATGTTCCATATGTTAGAAAATGTACGGGGGAATCCGGTTACCCAAAATAAATTTTAAGGACTTTTGCAAGCTATAACTCTTAAAAAAAAGTAAGACACCAGCATTTTTTGGGACTTTTTCCACTAAAAATATGATATAAGTAACAAAAGATTGAGGAAGATCTATATACTCCAATGCACTTCGCCTGGTCTGAGCTGGTGAAGACAAGTCTGGCGAAAGAGGTAACATTCAGTAAAATCTGCATCTTAGTGAATTTGCGGAGTAACATCCATTCGCTAGAGCGAAAATTCACCTAGCGTTAGAGGGCGAAGGACCGCTAGTGTCTGTCTCTTTCGCTAGCGAAGTTACAACTGTGCCCGGCGAAGTGCCTGAAAACGGCTACGCTGGCGAAACGCTTCAGTAAATCTGCCCCATACTGTGGTCACATGTTTAACCACTTTTTAATACAGTTATGGGTTTTACCTTTTACAAAGGTAAGATTTAACTTTTTTAGGGGGTCAGTGCTTACTAAACATGAAAATGAATAGGAGATATTTTTATAGAATCAATTTTGTATACCATATATACTCGAGTATAAGCCGAGTTTTTCAGCATCCAAAATGTGCTGAAAAAGTCTACCTCGGCTTATACTCGGGTCAGCGGGCAGTAGCAGAGATTGCAGTCACTTTTAATCATTCCTATACCACCAGTTCACTTGGGGAGAGACTGCAATATCCCACAATGCCCTCTGTTGGTTTTATGAAAGAATAACAGTGCGCCCTCTGTTGGTTATATCAAAGAATAACAGTGACTGCAATATCACACAGCGCCATCTATTGGTTGTATCAAAGAATAACAGTGACTGCAATATCACACAGCGCCATCTGTTGGTTGTATCAAAGAATAACAGTGACTGCAATATCACACAGCGCCATCTGTTGGTTATATCAAAGAATAACAGTAACTGCAATATCACACAGCACCATCTGTTGGTTGTATCAAAGAATAACAGTGACTGCAATATCACACAGCGCCATCTGTTGGTTGTATCAAAGAATAACAGTGACTGCAATATCACACAGCGCCATCTGTTGGTTGTATCAAAGAATAACAGTGACTGCAATATCACACAGCGCCATCTGTTGGTTATATCAAAGAATAACAGTAACTGCAATATCACACAGCGCCATCTGTTGGTTATATCAAAGAATAACAGTAACTGCAATATCACACAGCGCCATCTGTTGGTTGAATAAAGGATTAACAGTGATGGCAATATCACACAGCGCCATCTGTTGGTTATACGAAAGATCAGTGATGGTTTTATGACACACAGCACTCTCTGCACAATTCTCTGTCACCATCAACTTTGCAAAGAAGTCCGGTCGATCGCTGGGGGAGTCTCTTTGGCGGAAGGTGCGCTGCTGGGAGACAGGGCTGTAGTTGTGTCTAGGCTTATACTAGAGTCAATAAGTTTTCCCAGTTTTCGTAGGTAAAATTAGGTACCTCGGCTTATACTCGGATCGGCTTATACTCGAGTATATACGGTACTCGCGGCATTTCTACATCTCTAAAAAAAATGTGAAAAAGTGTCAAACTAATAATTTGTGCCAATGAGGAAGAATAATGATTACATTTGTACCCTGAGTATATTTAAACTGCAGATTTGTTTCAAAGATACCAGGCTGGTAATGTTAATGTAAGTCGACTTTTTTTTTTTTATTCTGAGTTAAAAAAACATTCACTTTTAGTTATAGCTGGTTGTTGGATGTGCTTATGTAGCTGTCAGTTCTTTTGTTAGAGCATTGACATTGATCGATATTGGTTTATCATTATGAGGCAACACTTGAAGATCCATTACTTCTTGGGTGCTATGCTCCTTTTTTAAATAAGCAACCTGTACAGATTTTAATAGCAAAGTACAGTGGGACTGGCTGAGGCAGCTATTCATTACTGCTGTAATAGAAAAAGGAGTCTTGCTTTCTTCCATCATGTCACATCTCTCTATACTGCCATCTCTGCTAGTTGCGTGATACCTGCTCAGCTCTCAGACTTGGCAATCATTCACAATAAGGTTCATTATGCCCCATATTCATACTGAAATAGGCTGCTATTCACATTGGGAAATTAAGGAAATCAGTCATCCATTGACATTGTACCAAGCCTGCACATATACTAAGTACTTTTTTCCCCCCTGAAGATGAATTTCAAAATAACTTCTCCTGAAGCTTGTGGAAGTGAAATGCTGTTTCTGAAATGTATTCTCTCATCTATGGCACAGGAAAAAAAATGTTTGAGATCAAAATAGCATATCTTATGGGTAAAGCCTTTTCCGTGGCAAAAATGGGCAATTTTTAGCATTTCAGCTTTCATCATATAACAACATCTATTCAGTCATATTTCAGCAATAGCTGGAGGGCCGTGTCTATGGACTAAGTGTTTCAGTGGGGGAAATATTGTAAAAATGTCATATGAGTTAGATGTACAGTATGAAATGAAAATTATTAACAACACTTACATTTTGGAGTAAGCCAATTCACTTGTGCAAGTTAATATATGATTGTGGAATCTCCTCTTATTCATTTTGTTTAATTAAGAAAATATGGCACCAGGGACTCCTAAATGAAATCTTTACATTCTTAGACAACAGTAGCGACGACTGCAATGGTAGAAATATGGTGGGCATTTTATGTTATTTAACCATTCATTAATTCTACTTTTTATTTTGGAGCGTCTAGTCCCTTTTGTGTACATGTTAAAGAATCAAGTGCAGACATCTTTCTGACACTGCAGCATTTTGGTTGTGTCTTCTTGGTTCCTCTGGTTTATCTGGATGATGATCCTTCCTTGATCATCTCTTGACTAATACCTCTTGCTTGCTGCAACTTTAAAGGAAAACTATACCCCCCAAACAATGTAGGTCTCTATAAAAAGATATTTCATAAAACAACAGCTCATATGTAAAATCCTGCTTCATGTAAATAAACCATTTTCATAATAATATACTTTTCTAGTAGTATGTGCCATTGGGTAATCATAAATAGAAAACTGCCATTTTAAAAAATAAGGGCCGCCCCCTGGGATCCTAGGATTCACTGTAGTCACAAACATACCAACAAACCATACATGTAAGGTCACATGAGCCAATTAACAGACAGAGTTGTGTCTTTTGCTTCCTCACTTCTTCCTGTTACAGTTAGAGCTGCAGTATTTCTGGTCAGGTGATCTCTGAGGCAGCACACAGACCATCACGAAATGGTGGCTCAAGGCAAGAGATGTAAAAGGGCAATATTTACTTAAACATATGTTCCAGTTTGGTAAGATTCTTTAATATGCCACTTAATATGATATGAACTATCTGTTGCTTAAGTGTTCATTTTGGGGGTATAGTTTTCCTTTAAGGGGGTTATTTATCAAAATCAGATTTTTTCAGTTTTTTTAAAATAATAAAAGTCCGACCAAACTCGAATCCATGATTTGACCTTATTTATTATTATGAAAACAGATTGGATAAAACTCAATAAAATTCAGCAAAAACCTGAATCGCATGTTTTTTTCCCAAATCGTACAATTTTTCAGATTTTTGCCCTAAAGCCTGAAAAAGTCGGATTTTCAAGCTAATACCAGGGCATTCCACAGAAACCTCCAGATAGGGACCTCTCCCATTGACTTATATACAACTTCACAGGTCTGAAATGGTGGATTTTCAGATTCTGACTTTTTGCAGTATCATGGTATAATAAATCTTGAAAAATTTCTTTTGTTTTCGCTAAAAATTCAGATTTTATTGAAAACTTACATTTTTGGAGTTTTCAGCATTCAGACTTTAATAAATAAGAGTTGTTTCGCCTAAATGTTTAGTTTAGATATTAAAATGTTCCTACTGTATATTCTCTCATCACTTCTCGTCTTTATTGTTGTCTCTTTGGCCTAGGTCAGAAACTAGAAGCAATGGTGAATGCCATTGTGAGAATTGTAGGAAAGACTGGGCGACATTCTGCTATAAAGACACAAGACTGTATGTCTATTCAACAGATCTTTATGAAGCATGGCATTATGAAGCAAACTGCTTGCATTGTAAGCAGTAAAAGGGCAAGTGAGGTATACAGATGTTGATAGCTTGCAGCTGCTGCAGGCAAATCTGTTGAGATCATAATGGAAGCCATATGTTGTAGTTATCTCATTTGCTTTAGTTTCCATTTACCCATAGAACATTTTTCCTTCTTCAAGTTTGTTTTTATATTGCGTTTTATTGAAATCCATTTTTTACTTTAATGGCTTCAAAACTGTCTGTGGTATTTGCTTTGGTAATCCGCTTGAAGTTCTGCTTTAACAAAGCACCTTTCAATGACCAGTTCCAGGGACGGTCATGTGTTATCATTCTTCTAAAACTTTTTGGCAGTGGAATTTGATTGCTTATTTTAAAAAATTAGTTTGTCATATGAATTACATTTTTACGGTTTGGATAACACGACAACCTCTTTGTCAAACAAACAGTTTTGTGATTCTTGGCGGCACATTTATAAAGAAGTTTGAAAGGAATGGTGTAAAAGTTAGATGAAAAAAAAAAGGGAATTAAAAAGTAAACTATAAAGTTCAGTTGTTTACATGTAAATTAACCCCATGCCTTAGGAGCACAGAAATGTACCGTCTCTTTAAAAAATTGACTATTCCCCATCTAAAATCTGCTGAATTGCTGTTTTAACCATGGGGAACCTATTTGGAGTAATTTGGTGGACTTCGAAAAATTGTTTTTTGTTTTTTAAATACTTCAAATCGAATATGATCCAAATTCGGTTCGACGATTGAAAACTGTCTAATCACTTGAAGTTAAAAATTTAGATTTTTTTAAATAAATTATGGTTGGCTTTGTTTATTCGAATCGATGGGAGTTAAAAAAAAACTCCCATCACCTTGAAATTCAACCCTTGATGAATCTGCCCTTGATAATATACTGTAAGCCAGAGGTAGGTGGGGGAATAAAGTTGTTGTGAGGTGTGCCTGAGGAGAGTCAGTGACAATTCATCCGAGTTGCTGGGGAAGAAAGGGAGGGGGATGGTCAGAGGTTTCCAGGTAACTATCAATACTCCCACTCACTGGCTGGCAGCTGTGGCCCACCAACCCTCCACTCCGGTTGGTTGCTGGGGCAAACTTTCATAGATTTGTATTTATGCTACATTTTTCACTCTTACCATGGTGAAAAAATGGCCATAGAAACTGGGTTTTATTGCTACTGTTTTACACAGATTTACAAATATGCCGTTTAGTGTCACTACATTTTGACACTATGTTAACCCACTTTACTTCAGAAAAAAAAGATGTCAACTAATTTGTTCAAATCTTTATTAGTAGAAGCAGTTAACGTTCATTAGAGCACAATTTTTATGCCAGTTCACAAATTTGTGTCTGATTCAATGCTGCCTTGCTTCTGAATCAATGCTAATAAAATAAAGTCCAATTTGCTTATCTCCACTTCTGTGTATGAATATTTTATAACCTACCGTATTGATTTAACAATGCATCTCCACACTTTTTTAAAGACTTATGGTATTGCGTATCCTTTGTATTGATTCAATGTAATAAAAATGTCAGAGGCGATAGTAAAATCCAAAACCTTTACTCTTCACAATACAAGTGATTAGCATCAATAAGTTAATGCAACACATCACAAATACAAAGTATTTGTATATATATATATATATATATATATATATATATATATATATATATATATATATATATATATATATATATATATATATATCCATCCATCCATACCATGGGTTTGGTTTAGGTAGCTGGGATCAGTTTTCTGGAGTTACACAGCCCATGGCACAAGCACAACTCATGAGAGTATAGTCTCTTCTTGGCCGTTTATTGTCACTTGTAGCAGAAATAAAAAAAACAAACAATTCAAAATAAAACCCTTGCCACTTAATAAGCTTCTAACTAATACAGGTCAGTTTTCCTAACTAACCAGGAGAAGGCCTACCGCCTGTCTCCCCAAAATGGAGTACATTGAGAAATATACAAAATCCCAAACTTTGTAGTGATTTCAATTAGTGATGGGCGAATTTGCGCCGTTTTCGCAAAACGGCGAAAAATTCGCGAAATGGCGCCGGCGTCTAATTTTTGACACCGGCGCCCGTTTTTTTATGCCTGCGCCCTATTTTGACGCCGGCGATTTTTTGCCGCGAATTTTCGCGGGCGTTTCGCAAATTTATTCGCTGGCGGCGAATCGCGCAAATTCACGCCTGGCGAATAAATTCGCCCAATCACTAATTTCAGAATTTTCCCGAAAATAGTGATGGGCAAATTTATTCGCCAGGTGCAAATTCATGGCAAATTCCCGCGGTTTGCTGCCTGCGAATACATTTGCGAAACCGCCACAAAAATTCGTCAGCATCTACAAAAAAATTGGACACCAGCGTCAAAAAAAATTGGCGTCAAAAACGATTCGCGGGAAATTCACAATTTTTTTGGCTAAGCAAAACGCTCCAAATTCGCCCATCACTACCCGAAAACTTCAGGTATTGCCAAAAACCCAGTGCACATCAAAAAATCATTGGGACTTCTCCCATTGACAAATACAATATATATATTATATATATACAAACACATGCAGAGACAAGGTCATTGGAATGGGTTGATGTACTGTTACCTCTTTCAACCCGAGTATGTTTCCTTCACCTTCACACCTTTTCATTTTCTACAACTTTTAATTGAAATTTAATTTACTGCTTTCATAAAAAAAACTCTATTTACATATGTAGCCAGTGGAGTTGAAAGAATTTTTAAAACGCACATGCTCAAAGAACAACATGCTTAAAATTATTATATACATTAGTTTGATAGAAATCTTAAAAATGTGTAAAGAACAAAGGTTTTCTAATGACATCATTTACCATAAAATCGCAAATGAGAATCAATAAAATCACTTACAATGTCAGAATACTGCAAACACAATCTATTACTATGTTACACTGAGAACTATGAAATATGTATATGACTCATATACATATCTATTCCTTCTGATACTTTCCTTCACTTTTGGAAAACATAATTGCTTATATATACAGGGATTCGATTTGATAGGAATCGGATCCTCTAGGATGTCTGAAATGATCACATTGTATGAATAAGTAAGCCTGTAAGTGGTCAGTTTAAGGAGGAGGATGCTAAGGAGGAAAATTTCTGTAGGAAAACTAAATTACAGATTATTGTTATTTGTTATTTAGAGGCAGATAGTAAATTAGAATTCAAACGTTTGAATTGTTTTTTGTTGTCAAAATTCACACATTCTAATTTTAATCCCCCTATTCGAATCTAAATTTAAATGTGAGATTTATCCCACCTCGACCATGGAAACAGTTCTACTTAGAATTTGCCACCTAAAACCTGCCAAGTTCGTTTACAAGTCAAGGGCAGAAGTCTGTTGAGCCATTTGAATATGTTAATTGCCTTCCTGAAACTCAAGTTTTTTTTTAGAGCAAACCAAAAAAAAATATATCCCAAAAACTCCATAATTAAGTTAAAAAGTTACCTTTTATTTACATAGAATTAAAAGAGTAGGCAAACAGACCAACTGGTATTCCGCCTTACGCGTTTCATACCCTCTGGTACTTATCAGTCGAATTATGAGTGTATTCAAATTCAGTGGCAGAACTACCGGGGGAGCAGGGGGTGCGAGCAGGCCAGGGCCCGAACCCCTCAGGCCCCCTCGGCAGTCCGTTGGCCACTGAAAATGCCGGCAAATGCGGCCGTACGGAGGGGGCAGGGCCCGGCTGTGCATCACGCACAAGGGCCCGCCCCCCTCTAGGATCACCACTGTACAAATTTATTGAAGTAAAAAAAAATTAACATAAATTCAGAATTTGACCTTCGATATATAGGCCTAACCTATGTTATTAGATCATAAACAAAGGTACACAGAAAAAGAATGAATTACAGTATGTAGCCAAGTTCAAACTGCCCTGTTGTATTGATCTCTGGTAGGGCTGTGTGAAACAAATCATTTTGTGTTTTCTCCCTTTTTTTAACGTGTATAAAGAAAAGAAAAAGAGGATATTAAGTTATTTTTTTAGATGAGTAATAATGCATTCACCCTCCAAGGATTATGAATAGTCCATGCAAATTCAATCTTATTGACCCACTTTGTTATGAGCATTTGAAATGCTGGCTGTTAGTATATAATATTTAGAGCAATACTGGAGAGTAGTAGTTATAAAAGGTGTTGTGGAAGCATTTCAAGGTTCATAGCAGCTTATGAAATCTCATTTGCTATTGGCTGGCGTAGTACAGGTTTCAAAATGCTCCTTAAAGTCTACATACTTAGCACTTGAGCTATATTAATAAGCAGGTGCAAGCTGAACTCTGTTCAAGTACAAGGTACAGGTAAAATGTCAATTATTTGAAAACCCATTATCCAAAAAGATCTGAATTATGGAAAGGCCATCTCAAACAGCACTTTGCACTTGATCCAAATTAAGATATAATTAGTCCTTACTAGAAGCAAAACCAGCCTATTGGGTTTATTTAATGTTTACATAATTTTCTAGTAGATGTAAGGAATGAGGATCCAAATTATGGAAAGATCCCTCATTTTGATATTCCTAGGTCCTGAGCATTCTGGATAACAGGTTCCATACCTGTATATATGGCAACTCACACAAGGACAAGAGATCCTGTTATTTAACTCCTACTGTATAATGAGCAACTATGAAGCCCTATGCATCTTATAGATGCCAGGAGAGATCATGCATCCTAGACATGGTTGCGAAACAATGGAATACTAGAAATATTTATTTGGAGCTGATGATAAAGGCTGGAACTACATGATTCTTGAGATCTGATGCGCATGCAAGGAGACAGATGCGGCGAAGATAAGGTAAGTAATAGAAATGTCGGACCTTGTCGATGCTTGTATCCGACATGACTCAACAGATGAAGATGTGTCTGTCGGATGCACGTAGCGACAAGGTCCGACATTTCTATTACTTGCCTTTTATTCGCTACATCGGTCTCCTCGCATGCGCTTCCTCTCAGCGCGTCGGATCTCAAGAAGACGCATCGTGCAGTTCCAGCCTAAGACAAACATTTTGGAGGAATCTCCCACTTGCTTGATGACACACCTTGGCAGCTATAATACCACCACACCGAATGAAAAAAAAAAGAAAAAATCCACATCCATCTTAGTCATCAAATGAGATTCACCTTTCCTGTTGATATGTGATATGGAAACCACAAAGAAGAGAGCATAGCACCAGTAATAACAATTGTCAATTAATTAATGCTGTGCAAATGAGAAAAGACCAGTTAATATCACCACAAACAAAATACTCCATTATTCTATGAAAATCTATATTGTCAATAGTTGTTATGGTACAACACTTTAAAAACAAATATAATAACTGGGCTCCTACCCACCCCTTACCTCATTGCACAATACAAGTAAAGCCCCCCTTTACATGGTTTAGAACACCACAGTGCACTCATACCATGGCAACCAGGTGTTAAACACACAATACAGTATTCAGACAAATGATCCAAATCAATTCAACCCCAGACTTCTTCCACCTATTACACAAAACTCCATATACAATACTCTTATTTGACCCCATGCTTAGGTCTTATTGGCACATGAGTAGTGGAGAGTTAAAGGTAAAATGAATGCAAGAGGTAGGGCTCTAGTCAGCATATCTGCAAAGAAATCTGGTCTGAACCCACAACTTAAACGTTGAACTTTTTTAAATATTCTTCACATTATTGCCTGTAACAGTAATATGTTTTGCAGTATATATTGAATTATTGAAACTGGTGAATGCAGCAATATTTAAAATATCTATCGGTATGCGATCACATTTGTTTGGGCGTTTGGTAGACAAGGGACCTTTAGGTTAATTTAGAAACCAAATAGGATTGTTTCGCCACCACTATAGATTCAATAAAGCTAAATTAGGATCAAGTAAAGAGGAAATGGAAATAATTTTTACAAATTAGAATCATTTGTTTAAAATGCACTGATGGCCTTCATGCAATTCTGAGCTTTCTGTTTAACGGATTTTTGAATAAGAGATCCCATAACTGTATTTCTTTATTGCAAAATATAGGATTTGGCTTTCATGTAGGAATCACTGTTTTCTGTGTTATTGTTATCTTCCTTTTCTATGAGCTGAAAAGAGTAAATGAAATGAGCCATTCTGTACAGCTTGAAATAAATCCCAGAGCAGACTAACACAAACAGTGAACCAAAAACCTGAAGAAACTCTATTAATGAATGTGTTACAGCTGAACTGTGTTCTCAAATGTACCTCTTCATTCCCTAATAAAAAATAACAAGTTCACTTTGTTTATAGCCTGATAAAGTGTCTCTCAGATAGCTTAGATTATTGACAGTAAAGTAAAGCCCTGGAGCTATAAACACATGGGTAACAAGACTTGGAATCAGAATGATCTGTAGCCAAGTCACAATGATTATGTTTAGAGACTGCCAGGATCAAATGTAGCTGGGAATTCCTGGTAGGGATGAAGAAAACAGTCCAGTTCCTGAGTTTTTAAACAAGCAACATTCTACCCACCAAACTATTTCTAAACATTTTGCACACACTTTTATGGGTTTTCTTGACCCATAAGTTCTCATATACAGTAGTATGTTACTAATAATTTGTTGTATTGTTTATCTCTGTAGATAAGTTGGATAGTCTACATTGCAATGTTTTTTAATACTAACTAATTCTAGATTCAGGTCAGGTTTATTATCTTCTCTGCATCAACACTCCTTATGCAAATTTCAATAAAGTTGTCATGCAAATCTCAAGTGCTTTGACATAAGCACCTCAATTATGCATTACTGCATAATTCACTTTATTCATTAATATGTGCTGAGGATACAGAATTGTGCAGAACTATAGGTTGCTGGGAAGCAAAACTGGAAAATAAGGTCCAATGTTGATAAATGCAAGGTTATGCACGTTGGCAAAAATAATATAAATGCAAGTTATACACTAATGGTCAGATTTATCAAAGGTCAAGGTGAATTTCTGAATTAAAAAATTTGAATTCTGTGCTATTTTTTGTGTACTTCGAATAGGGAATGCGCTATTCCTTCAATTCGTGCGATTCGAATTCGGCCGAATATGGACCTATTAAATCGGAAAAAAAAAACTTTGACTTAATTTCGGTTGGTCTTTAATTCTGGGCAGTGTCATTCTGTGGCTACTAAAGCAAATAAAGTTCTGTCTTGCATAAAAAAGGGCATTAACTCAAGGGATGAAAACATAATTATGCCTCTTTATAGGTCCCTGGTAAGGCCTCATCTGGAGTATGCAGTGCAGTTTTGGACTCCAGTCCTTAAGAGGGATATAAATGAGCTGGAGTGAGTGCAGAGACGTGCAGGGACGGAAGACTTAAATTATGAGGGTAGACTGTCAAGGTTGGGGTTGTTTTCTCTGGAAAAAAGGCGCTTGCGAGGGGACATGATTACACTTTACAAGTACATTAGAGGACATAACAGACAAACAGCAGGGGATCTTTTTACCAGAAAGGGAATCACCGCACCAGAGGCCACCCCTTCAGACTAGAGAATAATAACTTTTATTTGAAGCAGCATAGGTGGTTCTTCAGTGAGGACAGTGGGGATTTCATTGAGAGGGGTTGAACTTCATAGGCTTTGGTCTTTTTTCAATAATATCTACCTAACTTGCTTGAGTTCAACATAGGTCATTTCAATGGAGGAAATGGTTCTCAATCTTAAGTTTGCTTATAGAATTGATCATGAATACAGATGAATGATTGTGTCAGGTGACAGTATTCTTGGATCAGTGAGACACTTCAGAACCATAAACATGGTTATTGACTTACCATTTGGTGCACTTCCTGCAAGTATAAGAGTTATGTGCCATTATTACTATAGGTAAAGATAGCCTTAGAACTCTTAGTGGAATGGAATTCAGGGCTGTCTTCTCTGTCTCTCAATGACTATTGAATATTAAAGCTGTTTTCTCAGAGACAGAAGTATTACATGTTGGTGCATATGGTGGCACGGTGCTGTCTTCAGGTAATGAATAAGGAACTGAAAGACTTTAGGGAATGATGACAGAGCATAGTAGGTATCTCAATCTTATATAGTTCTGACTTGCGATATTACATAGCACTTAAGACATTTTTAGATTTGCAATAGCATGTACATTGCCCTATTTGGCCCACTGCTCAGCTCCTTAGATAGACAGTGGAAAGACTTGGGTAGCCTCCAATCTGGTTAATGTAAAAAAATAAGGGGCGTCTCAAGGTGGGCATAGACGCACCAGTATTATCATATGAAAGATCTTTCATACAATAGTTAGTGTATGGTGGGAGACAAGGTGACTGATATTGGTAAAAAGCCTTGGACATCGGTAGTGATGGGCGAACTTCTCCCGTTTCGCCAAAAAAAACGTGAATTTCCCGGAAAATTCAGGAAACGTCGAAAAAAATCGTGAAATCTGAAAGTTCACGAAAAAATTGTGAAGTTCTGGCGTTTTCACTCAAAAATCGTGATATGTGGAATTTTTCACTCAAAAATCGTGAAATTTGAAGGTTTTCACTAAAAAATTGTGAAATTTGAAGGATTTCACAAAAAAATCATGAAAATCTGACATTTTCACTGAAAAATCGTGAACATTGGAAATTGATGCCGGTGAATTTTCACCAGCGAATTTTCACGGGAGATTTGCGAATTTATTCGCCGGCAGCAAAACGCGGAAATTCACCGCAAATTCATGCCAGGCGATTTTATTTTGTTTATTATCACTAGACATCGGTTGTCTGCTTGATGGTGCCCAAACATTGTAACGTTAATGTGAAATCATCAGATAGAGCCAAATAATTATTTTTGTTTTTACCTGCATATCTGACTGATTCAGCTCTTACTGTTAGTGGACAAAAGATCTTTCATATGACCAATGGTTGAGGCAAACTTAAAGGAACAATAACACCAAAAAATTAAAGTGTTTTAAAGTAATTAAAATATAATGTACTGTTGCCCTGCGCTGGTAAAACTGACCTGTTTGCTTTAGAAACACTACTATAGTTCATATAAACAAGCTGCTGTGTCGAAATGGCAGAGATGGAACAAAGGCTATATAGCACAGGTTAAATAGTGGATAACAGATAACACCATTATGTTCTACAGAGCTTTTCTGCTATCTGCTGTGTAACCTGAGCCTTTTCTCATTTGCATGGCTGCCCCCATTGCTACACAGAAGCTTATTTATATAAACAAACGTAATGTTTCTGAAGCAAACACAGCAGTTTTACCAGTGCAGGGCAACACTGCATTATTACTTTAAAAAATATATATATTTTTGATGTTGATGTTCCTTTAACAATTTTTGCCAGCAGCAATACGCAGGCCAACATTTTCCTGAAAGTTCTTTCCGCTGGCAAAACCGGGAGTTTTGTCACAAATCTGTACTGTGCAAAAAAGTTTGCTCCTAGTTAACTATAGTATGAAACAAATGGGTCAGCTGGACATAGAGTGGGTGAGTTAGTGGCATATGGCAAGATATAGACATCCAGGGACAAATGTTATGATGTTTATTACATGCTAATGGGAGCAGTTGTATTCATATTTGCAAGCATATCACTTGTGCTTAGTAATAGTAAAAGAGCACTGAAAGTCTTTTTCTTTACTGTTGTGTAAATGTAGAGTATGTTGAGTTCAGTACTCTGGCAGAGCAGTTATATCTCATGTCTATTTAACAGCACCTGCCAACTAATCAGATGCAAATATTTGGCCTCGGAGCTGCAGGGAATAACATACCCATTAACTGCTGCCAAATTCAGCACTACAAGATATTGGTTGGCACTGAGGATGATAGAAATATGTATACATATACAATTCATTTTCTTATACTCTCTAAAGTTAAAAGATAATACATTATTTATAAGATGCATAGACTTTTCTGATACAGGAAAGCATCTTGTTTATGTCTTAAGGAGACATCATCCACATTATCCTATTTTTCTAAGAATGCCTGAAGTTGCTGTATTGCTTTCAACTCCAAAAATCAGAAGTCCAGGATTATATTGAGTTTATTTGACACCCTTGCAGATTCTAATGCAAAGGTTTTATTCCATGTATATGAAGGTGTGTCAGTAGTATTCTGCATATATGACACTGTATACATTGTGTAACATATATTATACAAATGATGACTTTTGGAACAAGACCCAAGTGCAGGAGTGCTGGGCAACAAAACTGTTAGAGGCAAACACAAAAAGCACTTGAGCTTTGATCTTCCAGTACTGCTATCTATGCTTTGCAAGCTGCCATGGATTAAAAACCAGAGGTGCATAAAGAAAGAGAAGTGCTTACTGTTTTGGGAACACAGAGTTTTGCACAATAGCAAATGTTAGGGGACAAGGTCCTAAAACAAAACACATGGCATTTTGCACCATGCTCCTTGTTTATAAATGAACCCGTACACTATATTGTTTAGTATGAAACAGGTAAAACTGAAAAATGGAAAGAGGGACAAAAAATTCTGCCAGATGTAGAGCACTGAAAATTTTTGGTCCAAGCTCATTTTATGGCCATACCCCCAAAATGCCACATCCATTTTACAAAATTTGACAGGCTATTGAAACTTTGAACACATTTCTGGCCATATTTCATGTGTTTTACTACTGAAGATGAAATTGCCCTTTAAGTTGTGTGATACCTGTTTATATTTATATTATTAGTTACAGTTGTATCTAAATGCAGGTGCTGTGTATTCTGAACTAAGCTGTGAAAATCATAAATGTCCCCCCAGAAAATGGGACAGTTGGCATGTATGTTATTGATCTTGCAATGTAAGAGAGCTATCTCCAATTGGTACAACTTGTCTTTGGGTAAGCGTGGTTGTCCCATATAATACTATATTAGAGTATCCCGTATAGTATACAGTCTGTGGAAATTAGCTACAGATACAGAGCTGATCTTTATGGCACAGCAAAATGGACAGCAAAATGCCTCATATATTAAATTAAGACTTTATTTTTTCCAAGTTGTGACCCCTGTCTTTCATTTATGTGGGCCCTTCTTTATTCAGTTAAGTGTTCCTGAATGGTACACACTAGGGACAATTTTCTGGGACTATTATTATAAAAAAAAAAATGGATCCAGTTCGTAGTGTTGTTTGTTTATAATTGTTTAACAGAAAATTATTGTAATGCTTTTCTCTCTGACTGTGTAAGAAGAAATGGCTCCAAGTGTAAACAATTCAATTTACATTACATTTTATCAAAATAAAGCAACATTTGCAAATTTCGAAATGTTATTGGCAGGAAATAAAGCAATATCTCTTGTGAGTTTAGATATTAATTATATATCAAACATTTATGACTCTCATGAAAGCATGTTCTTATTTGTATAGTATAGGTCTTATTATCATTTTATCTGTTAAACCTTGGGTCATGTTGAAGCCCACAGCAACTTCTTTCCAAATGCCAGTCTTGTGGGTTACATTGCTTGAGGGTTCCCTTTCTCCGTAACCCTTTATTTGGTTTGCTTATGTTTAATTAAGCAAAAGTTCAAGGCAATGATCACTTGCAGAGATACTTTGTTATAGCTCACATAAGACCCTCTAGCACAATTATCTGAATGCCAAGGAGTCAGAGACACAGACAATATAAAGAAGGCCAGAAAAATAGAGATGTAGATGTATCCTGAAGCCCATAGGCTTTTGAAGTAACATGGCTATTTCCAGAAAATAATATTGAGATCAATGGTTTCTGTGGATAGAATCAAGTCCAAGCTGAATAAAAATGACCCAAGGAAACAAAGTCTCAATAATATTAAACATTAAGCACAGATCCTTCTGCTTTTTTTTTAAAGCACTATAAAGTAGATACATAAAACAAACAGAAAAATGAATGTACATGATCCCTTATACTATAGAGCTATTTTGTGCGTGGTTCGTTTTTCTCTTCTTTGTTAATTGCACACACAGTATTAGACTAAAGCAGCCTATAAAAGCTTCTGCTTATATTGTAGGCTGTTTATTTATGACAATTAAAAAAAGGATTAACACAATATTAGTACTGTATTAGATACATTTTAATGTTAAGGTCAAATTGCTAAATACACAGGGCTGAACTACAGTCTATACTTTCAACAATTTGCAATGTATTGCTCTTGGTAGTTTAATGTTACTGTCTTCAGTTAATCCAGGGCTAGCGTTGGATTAACATAGAATTTACCTGATGACATTAATTCATGTGCATTTGGGCAATTTATACTTATCCTTGCTGGGTATGTGTAATGACACTTGCAGCTGGCTTTAGGGGATTTATGTATTATTCATTTAATTTTATATATTTTTTTTCAGTATTGGAAATAATAAAGATATATAGAGGTGCCTTATTTTCATGCCATTTATTAGGGCACACGTAGGGGCACATTTACTATTGGCCGAATATTGAGGGTTAATTAAGCCTCGATATTCGACCGTCGAAGTAAAATCCTTTGACTTTGAATATCGAAGTCTAAGGATTTACCGCATTTCCTGTGATCGAACGAGACAGTACTTCGACTATCGAATGGTCGAATATTCGAACGATTCTTAGTTCGAATCGTCCGATTCGAAGTCGAAGTCGTAGTCGAAGTAGCCAAAAAAATACTTCGAAATTGGAAGTATTTTTTTATTCTAATCCTTCACTCGAGCTAAGTAAATGTGCCCCGTAATGTACATCCGCAAGTGCATTGATCAAAGTCCAATTTCGAGGGCAATCGCCATGTTCTTTCAATGCAGTGTTTTTTCCCAAAAATCCACTGGAGTAGCAAAGAGCCAGTACTCTCGCACTTCACCTACTGCAATTAAAGCAAACTACATCACTTAAGCTGCTCACACAGTACAATTAACCAATAAAAGATAGTGACAGAACAATTTCTATAATTTACGATATTCAATTTACTATAATCATAACAAATTTGTATAGGTTATTTTTCCCGGTGTGCCCTACTTAATTGCCTGTATATGCTCTGATATGTGTAGGTTTCACCTCACCTATAATCTCTGATGTAAAAGGGTGGCCTCTAGTGACCAAATAATGAAAACTGTAAACTGTTTACAAGGCAGTATCTTTCGATGTAAACATATCTCACACCAATGGTAAATAATACATTAACTGTTTTCTAAAACCAAACTTTGTCTGAACATATTTAAATAAGTCATTAATAAGAGTAGCGGTACACTTATTTACTCGTGCTTTGCTTTTGCTTGTTTATGACCAAAAGCTTTAATATTGCATTGATGTGCCTATATTTCCAAATTGTAGTGAGCTGCAAATTGCGAGGAAATGAGTGTGAACATGGCCACTGCGCATGGTCATTGTGAACTAATATAGCATTGATGGTATATTCACACATTTACATTTATAGTTTGCTCAAATATAAGCATATATTTTTCTTCACCACCAAAGCTGTAGAATTCAAAAGCAGAGTGTATACATAAATATTTGTGATTTGCAATTACGCCATGGTTAAATAGCTCTTAAGGACAGTCATATTGAAAATGAAAATTCACAATTGTGTTTGCACATTAAAGGAAAAGTAACACCACAAACTGAAAATGTATGTGTGTTTGCTTCAGAAAGACTACCTTTACTTTATATAGACAAGCTGCTGTGTAAACATGGGGGCAGCCATTTATACTGGAAAAAAAGGAGAAAAGCCACAGGCTGACATAGCAGATAACAGATAAAACACCATTGTATTACTGTTACGTGCTATGTAACCTGTACTTCTTCTCCTTTTTTTTCCAGCTTGAATGGCTGCTCACATAGCTAAATAGCAGCTTATTTATATATACAATAGTAGAGTTTCTGAAACAAACACACAGCTTTTACCAGTGTGGGGCAGCAGTACAATATATTTTTATTACTTTTCGACACTTTAATTTTTTGGTGTTACTGTTCCTTTAAATACAATGTAAAGCTTTAATTGAACCATACACACTGTTGTATGCAGTGGGGTAGCTTCACCCATTTATTGTGACCATTTTTGCATCCATATATTTGGGGTGGGGGAGCAAAACCCATCCTTCATCAGGATATGCACTAAATCATACCTCCCAACATTTGGGTGTGAGTCTCAGTACTCCCAAGAGACATGCTGATCTTATATATTCATTTGCTTATCTTAAATTGTTACAATTGCAAATGTATTGAAGGGCAGTTGCTCAGTTTTCTTATAAACTTTGTATCTTTTTCTGGTGTCAGTGCAGGAGATCAAGGAGAAACTTGGGACATCTCAGTAAGAAACCCGAGACTACAGGCTGAGCTGTCACAATCGGCACTGTCCAGCAGAAAACAGGACAGTTGGGAGACATGACTAAATACATTAAATACACCATCTTGTCCGTTCTTTTAAACATAAACATATGCAGGTCTAATTAGTTCTCTGTGTAAATAAGTTTGAATTATGCTACGGTTATAAATGGGCCCCACTGTATTCATTTCTAATGACCAGGCCTTTTCCTTATTACAAGATACCAGTATCTCCAATCTGAATTCAGTTCACAAATGAGGCCTATTTGTTACATTCCAATATTTTCTACAGAGATCCCTTAATACAAAGAACTACAGGTATAGGATCCCTTATCCAGAAAGCTCAGAATTACGGAATGGCTGTCTCCCATAGACTCCATTTTATCCAAATAATCAACATTTTTAAAAATGATTTCCCTTTTCTGTGTAATAATAAAACAGTAGCTTGTACTTGATCCCAACTAAGATATAATTAATCCTTATTGGAAGCAAAACCAGCCTATTGGGTTTATTTAATGTTTGAATGAATTTCTAGTAGACTTAAGGCACAAAGACCTAAATTACGGAAAGATCCGTTATCCGGAAAACCCCAGGTCCCGAGCATTCTGGATAACAGGTGCCATAACTGTATCATATAGCTCCACCTAACACAGGTTAGGATAAATGCAATGACAAGAAAAGATATACAGTTGAACTGCACCTTCCACACATAAGTTTCTATGTATGAGGAACTGTGATTGGTGTACTCATGGGTGTTCAATTAAACACATTTTGCATAAAATATTCAGCAACAAAGAGAAGCATAGTTGAATATGCAAAGCTTCCCTTGATATTTAGTGGCATTTTCATGTTCAAATAAGTTTTATGACAAGATAAGACTACTGACACCGTCACTTAAATCAGTGCCACCAAAATAGAGAATATAATAAAGTAGTTACCGTATATCCATATTAAACAGGTTAGTCACAGACTGCAGAGTAAAATTACTATTTGCAGAGAAGCGTGCTCTAAAATACAAGTGCGGCGTCTGACATGTAGACAAGTACAATGTCACATCTACATAACAACGGGATTAGCACAATTACATTCATGAATGGCACAAATACTTTTGTTTACTCTATTCATGAAATGCTGCAATAATACTTTGGGGCCTTTAATGTTCCCAAAGTGTTAGTTTTCTACAACAAATGTTTAAATTAGCGGTTGGATGAAATGTCATTCTTAATGAGATAAGAAGTTTAGATTATAGGGACCAGTAGAAATGTGTGGGAAGCAATTTATGATTAGCTAAAAGAGCAAAGTCTTTGCTATTCAGCCTCTAGGTAGTGAGTTACATTTGAAAGGAAATAACCTTTTATATCAAATCAGCAGGAACTACAGTGATTATATATTAGACTTTACTAAATATCATACTCCCAGTGTTTTCTTTAACTAATTAGGAATCTGATTTCAATATGCAAATAATTAATACAGTAAGTCTCTAATCAAGTTACATTAAAGCCATTGATGTTGATTCAATAAGACTCAATGAGGCTGATTGCATTCTGCTCACATTTTATTGAAGTATAAAGCAAGTTTTGGTGGTTTCTTAATTTATTAAAATCTGACTAAAAGTTGAACAGAATGTTTTCTTTACTTATTGTAAAAAAGTTCATCAAAAGTTCTAGTTGCTGGGCTGGTAACAGCAAAAATAAATAATCTTGTTTTACTCTTATTTTCTAAGTCTCTTGTGGTTTACTTAAATATATACTATATATATAAATCCAAAGGTTGCCAGCACTCACGATTAAGGAGTTTGGTATGCCTGGGTGCAGAGTCAATAAATTATGAATAACTACTGCAAGAAGATCCGCATTTACAGGACTTATAAAAAATAAGAAGATTTATTGCATGGGACTAACGTTTGGGCCTCCCCAAGGCCTTTCTCAAAAGTGACAAACTGAACAAGAAACCGCCTTAAGTATACATAAGGGCAGGAAAAGACAGCTGGTAAATGTCACATGATCAGTATTGCAATCATTAATAGTAATAATAAAGAAAGTACTTAAAGTGATATGTACTATTAATGATTTGCAATTAATGATTGCAAAACAATGAGTTTTAAGCAGACAAACTCACCCAGCCATGCCCAGTCACCAACCCCCACCAAGTGAAAAAAGTCCAACAGATCAGGCATAGCCTTCCCAGCATGCTCGTTTGTCCCAAGTCAAAATCTAAAAAGTGAAAAAAACACATATTTTTGTAGATTAAAAGCCATAAGTCACATTCTAATAAACAGGATAAGAACCATAAATATGTATCAAACATTAAAAATACTCCATTAGCGGCTATTTAAGAATGATACAAAAGAGCAATATTCGTTAAGGCCCCTTGGGGAAACAGTATTCAGAGTTTGTATCCAAAAAGTTTCTCTTTGTAACAATAATTTACTCCAATCACCTCCTCTTCTAGGCTTAGTTACAATGTCAATGCCCATGAAACGAAAAGTGGGAGGGCCATGTCCTTTTTCAAGATAATGCTTATACAGGGCAATGTCACTTCTGCCTGTTTCAAATGCGGCCCGTAGTGATGAGCGATGGTTGCCCATTCTCTCCCTTAAATTGTTCTGTGTTTTCCCCACATACATAAGGCCACATGGACATTTTATTATATAAACAACGTGGGTACTGGTACACGTGATACGGTGCTTAATAGGAATATTTTTGCCTGAGTGTGGATGCTGAAAATCTGGACCAATGATCATATTTCGACATGTAGTACAACCAGAACATTTGTAACAACCATTTTTCAAGGGGGCAAAAAGAGAGGGCTTCTTTTCGT
Organism: Xenopus laevis; assembly: GCF_017654675.1. Classification (NCBI taxonomy): domain Eukaryota; kingdom Metazoa; phylum Chordata; class Amphibia; order Anura; family Pipidae; genus Xenopus; species Xenopus laevis. The sequence continues at coordinate 75,782,070 of NC_054384.1, forward strand.
AGCAGCGTTGGGGGTAAGAGGGCATCAAAATTTCCCGCAGCTTTCTTCCTCTGCTATATCCCCATAAAGGTTTTTGACTAAGTATTTTTGGTAAAGTTTTATCACTGCCCAGAATTTGCCAATTTTGATCTACTATGTTCCGTATGGGTTTTGATGCTGTTGTATATTGTGAAGTAATCACAAATCTCTCCAATTTTGTGGTATTCTCAATGGGTCTATTTGCATTATTTTTAGCACGTGATAGGGCCTGATCCAACAATTCATGTTTATACCCACGTACCTGAAACCTACCATATGTATCCTTTAATTGTGTCGCACAAATATCTGTATCAGAGTTATTACGTAAGGTCCGTAGAAATTGTAAATATGGGACACTGTTCTTACAGGGTGGAAGCTGTTATAATGTAGGATCGTATTTCAGTCTGTGGGTTTCCGGTATAATTTATAACCTAATGAAGAACCACATTTAAAGACTTCCACATCCAAAAATTGGACTTGATCGCCCCCTTTGTTTAAAGTAAATTTTACAGGGATTGGCAGTAAATTCAGTGTGTGTACCATATTCTCCAACTAAACTTCATCACCACGCCATATTATAAATATATCATCAATGTAGCGATAATACGCAATAAGATTATTAATATATTGTGGCATAATGTGTAAGTTCTTGTAAACGGACATAAAGCAGTTGGCATAGGCACCCATAGCTGTGCCCTCCTTCTGCAAATAGTTAGTATTCTCAAACTTGAAAAAATTAAGTTTCATATATATATATATATATATATATATATATACACAAATACAAGAGTCCTCTGCACTCAACCCATTATCAATATATTTAAGACAGAGACATTTTGTGCATACTGCTACTGAAAAATGCCTTACCCTTTAAACAAAACAGGGATTTGTTTGTCCATATATTGCAATATATTTAAGCTGGCCAACTACGTCAAAGTCATCCCATATCTGGCCAGTCCTACACTTAATTTTCATCTGATTCATTAAGAATTCAATTGCTTAATTATACATTTTACAAAGGGACTAAGTTTTACCTGCAACTTACTTGCTGCTTTCAAAGTAAAACTCCCAAACTTGGCTGCCCTTTTATTAGACACCAGTGGGATCACCTGACTATAGCTGGGAAGGGTGGGAGCTACAACATGGAGCTGGTCACTGCTCCTGTATAACTAAAACTAATTTCGAATGGTTTTTTTTGGCTACTTCGACCATCGAATTGGCTACTTCGACCTTCCACCACGACTTCGACCGTAAATCGAATGAAGGTCCCTATAGGCTTTCGAAAGTTTTTTTGGTCGAAGAAAAATCGTTCGATTGATGGATTAAAATTCTTCGAATCGAACGATTCGAAGGATTTAATCGTTCGATCAAACGTTCGATCAAACTATTTGCGCTAAATCCTTCGACTTCGATATTCGAAGTCGAAGGATTTACATTCAACAGTCGAATATTCGACCCTAGGTATATCTGACCCTTAGCATTTCAAAGAGATTTTTTATAGTTCTATTCCATTCTCTTTTTTACTGTACAATATAACAAATGGAGAGATTTGATCATATTTCACTAAATTGACATTGATATTGCTCAACATAGCTAATAAAATAAGATTTTTAAATAGAGGGGCATATACATAAAAGTAGCATGATTTGAACTAAAGCAGCAACATCAAACCATGCATTTAACAAAAGCTAACTTTATTCTGATATAAATAGATTTAAATATTTAGATACAACCACAAAGCACCTTTTAAGTGGACACTTTTAAATTAGCTTCCTATACATTTATGTAGTTGACTGGCACAACTGGCATCAGAGGGAGAGCTTATTAATGCAACTTTCTTTATTTCTTGTATGCGCTCTACCCACCCACCATATCATAGGATGATTTTCTGAATAATGGATATTGGAATCCAATTAAAACTACAGTAATTTCATCTTCTGAGTTGAAAAGTTGAAAACAATATCTAAAATGGGTATAATCTCTGTGGGAGAGTAATGACTCCTTATTTCTAAATATTAGCTTTATATAGGATGTTTAATGCTGCAGAGGGGATGCCAACAGCCTGCTGAATTTAATGGCATATCTAATCTACAATAGCTGATGTTTGCCTTATCTGAGTAATCAGCAAGAGTACCCTTTAGTTTCAAGCACTGCACTTAAGTATTGACGTCATAAATAATTAGGAAATACAAATATATGCTCACTTTTTTATTAGAAATATAATCCCTAGGCATTGATGACATTTAACAATTTTTGGCATTGTATTTAGAGAAAAAGAAGGGATATTTCAAGGATATGGGCAATCTTCCCGACTGTGGTCATTTAAAAGATCTATCACCAATCAGATTTACAGTTTTCTTTCTAATCTCAAAGACAAAACATTACAGCATCTCCACTGCCTGACTGTATGCCTTGGAAAAGTTCAGGATAACAGTGTGTTATGCTTTTATGTTAGTTTCAGCAAAAGATGCAACACATGCTGAAGCATAGACATAGACATAGAAGCATGACCCCCACAACGCAATGGGCTAAAAGTACAATTCAGATCACAAATGGATTTCTAGTGAGGTGTGTCTGTGGAGGTCACCATCCTGATACAGTTTTATATTAGACCATAATAATAATGCATAAAAGCATAACTAAGTCAACATGTATACCATGATTCAGTCTGGTATTAAATAAACAAACATGTGGCTGTGGCTTCCTCAGTTTATTAAATGAACAGTAACACCAAAAAATTAAAGAGTATTAAAGTAATTAATATATAATCTATTGTTGCCTTGCACTTAAATTTCAGGGTTTGCTTCAGAAAGACTACTATACTTTATATAAACAAGCTGCTGTGTAGCCATGGGTGTAGCTATTCAAGCTGGAAAAAAGGAGAAAAGGCACAGGGTACATAGCAGATAACAGATATGCCTGGTAAAAGACCACTCTATTCTATAGAGCTTATCTGTTATTTGCTACCTGTGCCTTTTCTTCTTTTTTCCAGCTTGAATGGCAGCCACCATAGAGCAGCTTGTATATATAAACTATAGTAGCAAAACATCAGTTTTACAATTGCAGAGCAACAGTATTGGAGACAAACATCACTGGCGATGTTGTCCATAGCAACCATTCAGATATTTGCTTTTGTTACATAACTTGTAGGTGATTGTTCAGATCTAATTGCTGATGGTGCTGGTGTGTATAAGAAGCTGCTGTGTAGCCATGGGAGCAGCCATTCAAGCACAGGATACACAGTTGATAACAGATAGGAATTCCCCAGTAGTCCATATTGCATCTGCTATCTAAACTGTGCCTTTTTTTCCTTGTTCAGCTTGAATGGTTGCTCCCATGGCTATACAGCATCTAGTTTATATAAACTATAGTAGATTTTATATAGCAAACACATCAGTTTTACAATTGCAGAGCAACAGTACATTGTAACATAGTAACATAGTAACATAGTAAGTAAGGTTGAAAAAAGACACATGTCCATCGAGTTCAACTTTTTTTTTTTTTTTTTTAATTAACTACCTATCTGCCAGTTGATCCAGAGGAAGGCAAAAAAAAAAACCCATCTGAAGCCTCTCCAGTTTGCCTTAGAGGGGGAAAAATTCCTTCCTGACTCCAAAATGGCAATCGGACTAGTCCCTGTATCAACTTGGACTATGAGCTATTTCCCATAACCCTGTATTCCCTCACTTGCTAAAAAGCCATCCAACCCCTTCTTAAAGCTATCTAATGTATCAGCCTGTACAACTGATTCAGGGAGAGAATTCCACATCTTCACAGCTCTCACTGTAAAAAACCCCTTCCGAATATTTAGGCGGAACCTCTTTTCTTCTAATCGGAATGGGTGACCTCGTGTCAGCTGGAAAGACCTACTGGTAAATAAAGCATTCGAGAGATTATTATATGATCCCCTTATATATTTATACATAGTCATCATATCACCCAGTAAGCGCCTCTTCTCCAGCGTGAACATCTCCAATTTGGCCAGTCTTTCCTCATAGCTAAGATGTTCAATACCTTTTACCAGCTTAGTTGCCCTTCTCTGTACCCTCTCTAATACAATAATGTCCTGTTTGAGTGATGGAGACCAAAACTGTACGGCATATTCTAGATGGGGCCTTACAAGTGCTCTATACAGTGGAAGAATGACCCCCTCCCTTGACTCTATGCCCCTTTTAATACAGCTCAAGACCTTATTTGCCCTTGATGCTGCTGACTGGCATTGCTTGCTACAGCCAAGATTATCATCTACAAGGATTCCAAGGTCCTTTTCCATAATGGATTTGCCTAGTGCAGTCCCATTAAAGGAGAAGGAAAGGTAAAAACAAAGTAAGCCTTATCAGAAAGGTCCATGTAAATATACCAGTAAACCCCCAAAGTAGTGCTGCTCTGAGTGCCCTGTCAAAAGAAACACTGCATTTCTATCCTTCTATTGTGTACTCATGGGCTTCTGTATCAGACTTCCTGTTTTCAGCTTAAACCTCATTGCCCTGGGCAAGAGCATGCTCAGTTTGCTCCTCTTCCCCAACCCCCTCCCTTCTCTACTGTAATCTGAGCCCAGAGCAGGGAGAGACTCAGGCAGGAAGTGATGTCACACCATGTTAATACTGCAGCTGCTATCCTAAACAAACAGAGAGTTTCTAGAGCTTTTTACTCAGGTATGGTAAAACATTCTACAGAATAAATATAGCATTCTAGCTTGCACTATTGCAGCTAATCTATTGGCAATGAAATGCCTCCGTAGCTTTCCTTCTCCTTTAAGGGTATAAGTGGCTTGGATATTTTTACATCCCAGGTGCATGACTTTACATTTATCAACATTGAATCTCATTTGCCACTTAGCTGCCCAGATTGCCAGTTTGTCAAGATCATGTTGCAAGGATGCCACATCCTGGACAGGGATGTAGCGAACTGCCGATTTGGTGTTCGCGAACGCCGTTCGCGAACACCGGCAAAAAATGCGAACGTTCGCGGACAGTTCACGAACTTCGAACACCCGCTAAAATCGTTCGATTCGAACGATTGAAGGATTTTAATCATTCGATCGAAGGATTTTCATTCGAATCGAACGATCGAAGCCATTCGATCGAATGCTTTTCATTCGATCGAATGCTTACAATCGTTCGAACGAATGGAAATCGTTCGATTTTTAGCGGTCGAAGGAATTCGAATGGTCGAACGATCGAACGCGAACTCAAAATGCGAACGTTCCCAAACGTTCGCGAACATTCGGCGGACGCGAACGGTCGAAGTTCGCGCGAACTAGTTCGCAGCAGAACAGTTCGCTACATCCCTAATCCTGGATGGAATTAATTGGGCTGGATAATTTTGTGTCATCTGCAAACACTGATACATTACTTACAACACCCTCCCCTAAGTCATTAATGAACAAGTTAAATAAAAGTGGACCCAATACTGAGCCCTGGGGGACCCCACTAAGAACCTTACTCCAAGTAGAGAATGTCCCATTAACAACCACCCTCTATACCCGATCCTGTAGCCAGTTTCCTATCCACGTGCAAATGACTTCATTAAGCCCAATAGACCTTAGTTTAGAAAGCAGTCGTTTGTGGTTGAATTTCCATTACTGTATATCATAAACCCACTGTACTGACCATAATGATTTTTGCAGTAATTGACCACCTACAGCTCTGATCACTTTATGTCAAAGTCAGTAGGGGTCATTTACTACCTGTGGATCAGGGCACAAAGTGCAAACGGATCATGCACTGTGCCCAGATTAAATTTGTTTTATGGATACATTGATGTTTGCTTTTGGTAGTGTTGTTTTGAGTTGCATTTTTTTCAGTCCTATCTTTACCACTTATCTGAAATCTAAGCCTATTTTTTACAGCATTAAACTAATACCATCATGGCTGCTAAAGGGAGAGGGGGCGTACTGTGACTGCTGAAAATGGAGAACCCGGAATTGACAATGTGACTGCTGTGGGCCAGTATGTGGAAACAAGACACTTGACAATTAGTGATGTGCGTGTCCAGCCAACCAGCATCCAGCCTGACTCGGCTCTGCACCTCCATTTAAAGACCCACACCCACCCTGCCCCGCAGTGATGTTACGAAGAGGCAAATCTATAAATGGAGAACCCGGAATTGTTAGGTTGCGGGCAGGGAGAGCGTAAGCAGGTAAACCTGCCCAGTTTCGGGCCAGCCCACACATCACTATTGACAATGTACTGGAAGGAATAAAGGCCACATCTTAATGAATTGATTAACATTAAAACCCTCAAAGCCAAACATTACACATTATTCCAGCTGCTGAAGCAAGTCAGCAGTAGAAATTTCGAGTCAGCTCAAATGCCCCAATTTCACAGATAAAGAGGTGCACGTACCATCAGTGGTCCATCCTCCACTCCAATATAGTAAAATTATTTCAGCACAGCACCTTGTGGTTAAAAAATGCCTTTATTCAAATTCTCATGGCAGACCCGTTCAGCAACGTTTCAGGCCTATATGCGGCCTTTTATCAAGCTCACTCAACACTGGCCAGCAAGTCAGCAGGCATGAAGTCATAAAACGAAAACCAGGAGTCTCCTGCCACAAAGTGTGGTAAACTGTATTCTACCGTCAACCCCACTGCTTAAATCAACAGATTTGTATCCAAAGTACCTTTGGCAGTGCACAAATCCCTAAAGCTGTGACACACATAGACAATAGAGAAACACATCACATACAAATTATAGCAACATTGATTATAATAAAGAAGGGAATAAAAAACAGGAGGCTGCATTAGAAAAAGGGATGGGTGGGAGGAAAGCTGCCTTCCTTGGGCTTCTCTGTTTCCAATTGACTTGGTAGGGGTTATAGAATTTCTGATTGCCTGCCTACTGGAAGTCAATGGGGTTGAGCACAACATGAAAAAACTTCGACACCAGCAGCCATGGCCCACCCACATCCACCTTGGGATGGGTGAGTTTGTAGTTACACAGTTAGTATATAAGATTATTGCTATTATAGTTTTTTGTTTTTTTTAAATATGTCTTTATTGAAAATTTTTTATAACAAATAATATAAACAAATACAAAGGAATTTGGAATTACGAAAAGAAAAGAACGATGGATAAATCCATTGTCAATACAATTTGAACGTACACACACGATAGCCAGAGCAGTAATCTCCTCTTAATGGTACATTGTAAAATATACTAACGTATTATAGTACACAACATTATTTCTCTCATACATATCAGTGAAAGGAAAAAGAAAAACGATTAAGAATACCTCGCTCTTAACATCTGATTTATGTGGTAGCTCCTGGGGGGCGTTCGTGAGGTTTGGTCCCGCGAGCGTAGGAGATTTTGAATATACTGATCTGTTTCATGGACACTAGTATTGTTGAGTAATAGTTCCGTATCATACCATGTAGTGTATCTAAACGCATATATCGTTAGGTGTCTAGTATGAATCGGGAGCGATTGGATGTAACTCATCCATGTCGAAAAAAATTTGTCAGTAAATTGTTCTTTGTTTGTAGTGCATTCCATCCAATCCATGTGAAATATATGGTGTAGCTTTTGTTTGACCAGAGAGAGTGGGGTGCAGATGGGGAAAGCCAATGGTGCAGAATGGTTTTCCGAGTTGCAGCCATTAACCTTTCTGCCAGCTGCCTTTCAGAGCGTGAAAGTTTCAGGTGTGGAGGGGGAATCCCAAAAATCGCCCATGTTAGCGTAAAAACGTTTGCTCGTTGTGTCAGAGACTTCCAGTATATCTGAACTTCCCCCCATAATTGCTGAATGATAGGGCATAGGCAAAGACAATGCACAAGATCAGCCCGGGGTTGATGACATCTCAGACAATTATCCGAATTTAGAGTACCCATATGATGCCTCCTAAGAGGAGTGAGATAAGAGCCATGCAATATCTGTAAAGCCATTTCTTGATATTTGCTAACAGAAATAGCTTGCATTGTTTTTGCGTGATACTGAAGTATTTGGGAGGCCTCTGTTTGTGGGATTACAGAAGTCCATCTGAGTAAAGATTTGTCCTGTGCTTCAGTCGATAGTGAGGTCCTAATAAAGCTATTATAGTTTTTTTAAAAAAAAATTTGCAGTGAATTGTCTGGAACACAAAAATGAGCGACAGAAACAAGATAATTTCAAACAATGGGTAAAGCATGATTTGAGACATGAAGTCCGATGGCGGTGTCTGTAAAAGCCAACAATACAGGATGAAATGTTTTACTCTGTCGAATGTGATAAATACTGTTTTTACCAGTTTCTTTTATTTGTTTTACATTTTTACCTTAAGATTAACTACACATGCACATAACCTAACCATGCTGTTGCTATATTAAGATTTGTCTTGATACAGATAATTAAAGATCGAAGGCTGGATACAGTAAATGTAACCCTGGCTCCTCTAACATATTCAGTTTCATGCACAGCATGTGTAAGAATATTATTGCTGAAATTAACGAACATATTTTATCTTTTGAAACCTCTAGAGTTTGGATGTTTTCATTATTTCTTAGTGGAAAAGGCTAATTCTTTATCTGTAAGAGATCAAGCTATGATTTCTCTTTTAGACACAACTGGAAGCTGCTGATCAGGGACTTTGAAAAGAGCAGCCAGTAGCATATTAAACCTTATGTTGTTACCTTGGAAACAACAGTAATTATGTTGTATGTTTTTAAATGTTCTTCACAATTAGCATGGTGTTTTCACTACTGGTTGAGCTTCTAAGGGTGATGTGTTAGTAATATAGCAGAAACGGACTCTTGTCGTGCCTTTATAATTCTTAGCAGCAGAAAAATGACCATGGGAGTGTCTCTCTGTTTTAAATGCAGGGTTCATATTTATTTGCTTAATCCCTCAGCTTTCCGCTTTCATATTCTGTATTAGTGTGGAAGTGTGTCAGCTACCATTTAACATAGCAAAGGCAGAACAGGACTCAAATCAACATGGAATTGACTATTATGAATCATCTCCAGTTAATAAGCACATACTTTCTGAACAGGGAAGTACGCATGCATGTTACATAGTAGTAATATATGACTTTATTAAAACATATTCATTTAGCCTAGTTTCTAGTTGATCCAGAGAAAGGTAAAAAACCCTGTCTGTATTTTATCCAATTTGCTTCAGAGGGGAAATAATACCTCCCGACCTCTAACATGCCAATCAAACCAGTTCCTGGATTTATTTTCTGCTGAGTTATTGATCCTACATTTTCAATGTTGCCAAAAAGGCATCCAACTCTTTCGTGAATCATGCTCAACATACTGAAGCAGCCTTTGGCCTTTTTTTTATTTCCTCTGTCCCTCACAACCAAGGTATATTTTCTGCTCAGTTGTATGTCTCATTTAGCCATGTTTCAGTAATGTCTATTGCATAATATTTCTCATCCTGTGTCATTAAATCAAGCTCTTACATTTTACCATCCAAGCTCCTTGTATTTACATATAAACTCATATTTAATATTGGCACCCTTAATTACCATACATATAAACACACTGGGGCAGATTTACTAAGGGTCGAAGTGAATTAGAGGGAATTTTCGAAGTAAAAAAATTCAAAATTCGAAGTAATTTTTTGGATACTTCGACCATTGAATAGGATACTACGACTTCGAATTTACTTCAACTTCTATTCAAAGTAAAAATCATTTGAATATTCGACCATTTGATAATCGAAGTACTGTCTCTTTAAAAAAAACTTCGACTTCAATACTTCGCCAAATTAAACCTGCCAAAGTGCGATGTTAGCCTATGGGGACCTTCAACAACGTTTTTTGAAGTCTTTACACATCGAATAAAAATCCTTCGATTGATCGCTAAAATAGTTCGAATTGTTCAATTCGAACGATTTAATCTTTCGATCGAACGATTTTTATTGCAGGATTGCCAAATTTGTTGAAAGAACTTCGAATCTGATATTCCAATTCAAAGTTTTTTAATTCGATGGTCGAATTTTGAAGTTTTTTGTACTTCGAAATTCGACCCTTGATAAATCTGCCCCACTATGTTCACCAAAATATGTGATCAATCTGATAATAATACTCTTGGCAAATCTCACTCACTTCTTCACCTGCTGTGGGATTCATTATAAGTGTCCTTTGTCTTTAACCTTTCCTCAAATTCTGCACACTTATGAGACGATCCTGAGTAAATGGAAATTTAAATAAATGTCTAAAAAATAGACATTCCAGGGCACACACAACTGACCAGCCAACAATTCATGGACATGCTCAAAATGAAGTGCAGCCTGGGCTGTATTTTGGTCGGCGCCGCTCTAGGCACTGGACCTAGTGCACCCTATCGGCACATACCAATAATGTGCATGTGTGTAAGTGAAGTAATGTGTAAGCATTATGTCACTTCCATTAGCATGCAGGACAGCAACATACCCACTACCCCTCATTCCCACCACTGGATTTAGTGGAGATGTTCTGGCAGCAATGGGGAAGATTTATTTTCTTCTGGGAAAAATTTCATTTATACATATAGATAGTCCAGGGTCACCCCCTAAAGCTACAGCCCTAGGCACATGCCCTTGAGAGCATTTTGGCAAATATGCCCCTGACTGCAGGAATAATGGAGTTTATGGAGATTTATGGCTTCAAAAGTAAAGACAGCATCTCTCTTGATTTTGTATAAGGGCAGAACTCCACAAAACGATGCAGTGCGCTGGGTGGTGCTGCTAGGAAATGCAGGCGACTAGTCGGCGGTGGAGAATATAATGTAAGTTATAGCTACAAACGACATGCATCTGACTGTCGGATGAAGATGCAGTGTGTGATGTTCGCATCTGACGTCTTGTCGGATGCATATTGATTGATTGCTTTGTGGAGTTCTGCCCTAAAAAAAGGAGCATAAGATTTGGACATGAGAACAAATGGTGTCCTTTTAGCTTCAGTGTATATTTTTGGTAGACAAAGCTTAGTTTTTAAAATGGGAAAATTTTTAAGATTTTAAGAGAAATCTGCAATATCAGGAAATTTTCAGTATAGACACCTCCGACCAAACCAGTAATGCAGTCTTTTTAATACTTTTTCTCATTGTAACTTGGGCCTCCTTACTAGACAGTAGTATGAAAAAAATATTAGTCTATAGCCTGAAAGCACACATATTTGCAAGTCTTTTTTTAGAGTTCTGATTATGGAAAACATTGAGTGCACCTTGATTTTGAAATGGTGTAATAGCGTATGCTGTTTTTGTAATATGCAACAATAATATCTGATTTATCATCTATATGCAAAGTTTGATTGAGGAATCAAAGAAGCTTCAAATTATAATGGGTTTAGTCTTCTTTTGATAATTATAGGCCATCTCACTGACAATCACTTTGTATACATTGCCAATGAAAATGCTACAAAATGCTACAGATTTTACTGTAATTAAACAGAAATAAACTGCAGTGCTCTCTTCACTATAATATATTTCATCTTTAAAGCATATTAATGAGTGGTATGCTGATTTAGATCCCAGGATCATTTCTTTTGCAAAATTAATATTATCAAATTATAGGTCATTCTACTCTGGTACATCATATTATCTGTTCTCATATTATGTCTTCTTGGCAAATAAGCTCTTTTGTGTTTGTAATTCCTGGTAGTGTCTGGTTTACCGTTAAAATGTCTGCTCAAGAAATACAATTTGACTGAAGAATAAGGACTTAATAAACCACCTTATCTATAAGTAAATACTTTTGTTGCTTTCATAATTATATCATGTAGCTTTTAAACAGGATTTGATAAGAACCTCATATTTCATCTAATGACTGCTAGTGCAGACTGCATTGTAAAGAGATTCAATTAGGCTCTGACCTCACTCCATTTCAACAGAACAATGTGAATAAGGGTCATTGGTGTGAGGTTTTAAACCGCCTGCTCCAGTGGTTTAAATTAGATTTTATGAGCATTCATTAGTACATTTGTCCATGTAATAGTAGAACAATTTTAGAAAGCAGTTCTTAGTTGTAGCTCTGGAACATGTTAGTTAAATGTTTCTTTTGGAATCTTTTAATTCTACTAAGTAGTGCTGTCATTTCTGAAAAATATGTCTAGGAACAGAGACGTGCTGGCACCATTTTGGCAAGTGAGCAAATAATAAACTAATGCCCATGATTAGGTCTAAATAAAGCTTCTTGCGTGATTACATATGAAGTCTACAGCCTTGCTCGAAATTCCATTCTTAATGAAATGGCAGGCTTGGTTGCTTCATGAATTATTCTGTATCTAAAGTGTTTGCCAAATGAAAATATTAAGAGGTAAATGCTTACGTTTTTGCTTTTTTCTTCTGCAGTAGTCATTAATTAAACTTACAGTTTTAATTTTGCATAAATTGCCGCAATATACAAATTATGTTTATAATTCTCGATACAAAAATCTGTAGTGCCGTGAACTAGCTTGCTGTAGAATTTTGGGGCATTTATGTTGATGAGAGGTGCTTCAAGTTCACAAAGAGTGAGAGTTGTTGCTGCACCCAGTAGTCAGTCTGACATTATTTTTATCATAAATAGTGATGGGCGAATTTATTCGCCAGGAGCGAATTTGCAACGAATTTGCACGATTCGCCGCAAGCGAATAAATTCGCGAAAAGCCCGCGAAAATTTGCCCGAAAAATTTGGCGGCGTCAAAAAATTTTTCGCCAGCGTTGAAAAAAATGGACGCCGGCGTCAAAAACCGCCGCCAGCGTCAAAAACGAGATGCCGGAGCAGTTTCGCTAATTTTTCGCTGTTTCGCGAATTTCATGTGAAATTCGCAAATTTTTCGGCAAAGCAAAACGGCGCAAATTCGCCCATCACTAATCATAACCAGGACCCTAAAAAGAGTTGTGTTGATTCTTCTAAAAACATACTATGTTTCTCTTTCAAAAGTAACACTTTTTTTTACCATGTTTGGAAAAGTGATAATATGTAGGGTTACCTTAGAGCAGCACACTGTTTCATGAAAAATATAATAAATCCCTTTAATTATTAATGAAATACTTCAGGCACAGCATTAGCAAGAACCACTACTTATTTTTTTTATAGCTAACACAGAAACAGAATATAATTGTGTCACGTTTCAGAAATACTTCAGCAGGTAAAAACTGGGGAAGTCTAATTGTGTTTTTTTTTTTGTGAAATATAAAAAATAGGTAAATTTTTTAATGTGAATTTTGAGTTCTGTCATGATGGATTAGAATGAAAAATGTCTCTCCTCCTTTCAATCCACCCCACACACACCATGCACAGATCTGATAGCCCTCTAGTCACCATTCTCAGATTATTTGCCAGTACATGTTTGGAATCTATACCAATAATCCAGAATGCTCCCTAATGTGGGGATGTAATAAAAGGCACAATGTTTGCCCAGATACAGTAATCCCCAGCAACCTATAGAAGACTTTGGCTTTTAAACATGTGGCCAATAAATGCTACCTGCTAATTAGTTTCTGCAGGTGACCAGACCTGTGACTAATGTAACGCCTTTTATTACACACCTCCAGTAGCATTTTATTTATATAAAATTGCTTTTATAATGATATAAAAGTACTTAATAAATTTGATTAACTGTCGATAGCAAAGCATCCATTGGGTTTTTAAGATGTTTGTTGCATAGCAGCAATTTTCTACCTGTTGTTTTTTACAATTGGGATGAGTCAAATTGAAAAGACTAACAATATAACCCGAGAAAAATACAAAACACTTTATCAAAAAATCCAAAAATATAAAATCCATACACAAAAAGACAAGCAATCTGCAAAAAAAGGAAACAGTAATAGTTTTTCTTTCTGGTGTAACCAAACACAGTAAGTAAGCAATTTTACAAAAAGTAAGCAATTTTTCAAAATGTGAGATCAGAGTTTACCAAAGAAAAATTTGCCCATATTCTGTTCATTCCTATGGGATTTTTGGAAGTATAATTATCCAATGGTGAGCTCTAACGTTTACCCATTGATAAATAGGCTTCTAAAAATCTAAAAAAAATGTATTCAAAAAGTATGAATAGAAAGTGCATATTTATCAAATTTTGAATTTGTGCATTCTTTATTTTTTTTAATTTGAAAAACTCAAAACTCACCAAGCTCATTTGTATGCTTAAAAATCCCACAGAAATGGATAGAAAGTGGTGGAATTTTACTGTTGTGAGCTTTATTTTAATACTTTGATAAATCTGCCTCTGAATTCCTTTTCCTAAGAAAAGCAATCATGCATCGAGGTTCCAGCCTATGAAAAATATGATGGGAGGTAAATAGTTAGGGCAACCATGTGGGGTTTACCTTGACCTGGTATAGTGGCTTGACAGTTTTATATTTTATGTTTTTGAAAATATATCCTCTTGCACACATACTAAATTACTAATGACCTGGGGACCAGGTGCATCACCTATAACCTGGATCCATCACTTCTCTTTTGTATGTTGTAGCTAAGAATTCTGAATCTATTACTACTGTATTTCTGCTCCTGTATTTATTCTGTTCTCATTCAGTTTCTATTATAGTGTACAGCTAGGGAATTTATCCTTGTGCTGTCCATTGTGGATTTCAAGTATTAATTGTGCTAGGCACTGATATGAATGATATTGAATATTTTTTATTTTTAAAGAACGACTAAATCTGTGGGAGCTATATAAATAAAGTATAAAAATAAAATAGTAAATACAGTCCTGGACCTGACATTCATCTTAGCTTCTGCATGCATCTTTTTGATCTTTGAGACCTTTGTGAATTATTTTTGGTTATTTGAGCCTTTTCCTAGTCATAGGCTATTGCAAAACAGTTTTAGTGTCTGCACAGTTCTCAACTGTTTCTCTTAGATCCTACTTTGCCTTTGTCTACTCTGTTCTGGTGAGATTCTTTCCCAATTCTATCAGTCCCATTTTCAAGGATTTACAAGTTATATGGTTATACTTCTTGCATCAGAAAGTGACCACAAGTAGCTCTCACTGGCTATCCCATTAGGAAGAGCAGATTCAAACATCTATCAGATAAAGGGGATTCATTTATTATTAATCATTGTTTTTCCCTTATAACCTTTCAGTCACGAATAAAAAAAACAGACTCAAAGGAAAAACAAAAACTTAAAGGACAAGGAAAGGCAAAAAAATAAAATCCCATTTTTACTTTCTTTAATGAAAAAGAAACCTATCTCCAATATACTTTAATTAAAAAATGTGTACCATTTTTATAAGAAACCTGTATGCAGTGAAATTCTCCCTTCATTTACTGCTGTGGATAGGAATTGTCAGACGGCTCCTAACTGCTGAGCAGGGAAACAATCATACTTATGAACAGCAGGGGGAGCCCCCGTCTTACTTCCCAGCCATGCAGAACTCAAGCAGCTTTGTTTATGACGATCCCTAAGCATCCCAGACCACACTGAGCATGTGCAAGGTTAGGGTCAGGCAAAGATGTTTAACAAAGTTACAAGATGACAGCCCCCTGTGGCCAACTTTGAAAGCATAAATCATTTGTTTGATTAGTCTTTGTGGTGCAGTAAGTTCATGCTTATGTTTAGTATACAAAATACAGCATTTCTAGCCTTATTCTATTTTAGATTTTCCTTATCCTTTAATTAGATTTTCATATATGATATTTCCAAATCTGTCATGTTGCTGTAACCATTATGACCAATTTCCTTGGGAAACAAAACAATTTTATGAATTTTCATAGCTAAAATGTTTAAAGGTCATACTTTTTTCAAACAGAATTTTCATATTGTAAAAAAATCTATTTATGAAGAATATATTGCTATGACTTACAAATGGAGTAAGTTGTTTTTCCAATTATATTTGCATTAGCTCCTGTATAAAATAAATGAGTAGAAAATATTATAGCTTTGTAGGAATATGCCAGTATATGATGCCATCTTCTTTTAAACTAAAGTTTTATAGGTCAGACTGATGAGGCTTGGTGTGGGGGGAGGTCATGACCAGATAATGATATGCAAGTTTAGTTCTTTTGTACTTTTAGTTCTTTTTTGTACTTTTGTGCACCTATGACTAACATTTTTTCCTTCACCAGAGGTATAGGCTTAAAGAGCCCACATTCCAGTTGTGGGAAACAATAAAAAAAGCCCCCTGTTGAACACTCTGGCCCCTCCAACAGGAGGAAGCTCTTTGTGTGAGTGGCCATGTTGGAGCCCATGCATGCACATAATGAGTGAGTGCCCCACATCAGGGCATATATTGAAGGATGTGCATCACACCCATGTGAATAATAAGGGAGCTAGGACTCATGCTTATTATATCCCAACATGGCTGCCCACACCAGGAGTTACTCACAGTTCAGGGTTAAGAGTGCTCAATAAGGGCTATACAAACATTCTATAGTTTTCCCTCATCTCAAGTATGTTAGACTTCATAACAATTTTTATGTGACTAGAACATTATTCCCCTTGTGTTATATTTGTGATGCTCACAATGTCTGTCCCAATTATCCAAAGCACTTGTAAGATATTGGAACGATGATTTGCCTGCAACACTAACATAAAACATAATTTTGTAAAGTGCTATCAAAATAATGGAAATGACATTTGATGCACTGTAAGATCACTGAAGCTAAATAAATTGTGTATAATTCATTCATTTATGTAAAGGAACTTTAATGGCACATGCAAAGCAGAAAAAACTAAGTTTTGCTGGAATATCTTCTGATTGTATATATTAAATGAATGTTATATTCTAAGGCATATGTGCAATTCCCCATCCCATTAAAATAAGCCTGTTTATACTGTGTGTGTGTATAGCTTTACATACACAGTCTTAAAACTTGTAAGTATGTACAACTAAAGTTTATTCTGTTCCAATGAAATGGTGCCTTCCATAATCAGCACCATCTGTCTTGTTCACCTTATAAAAAAGATTTCTGTAATCATCAGACTGCCAGGATGTGCAGTAAACAATACAGATTGTTACAGTTATTTTGAGACACTTAGTTATAAAGGTGCTTACTTTTGAACATTTATTCAACTACACCAATGTAATACAACATAAATAAAGGGAGTGCAGGAAAGCCACAGCTATAAATTGGCGGAAGGTAAACAGGAAATAATAAATGAAGCCGGTTGTAAGTAGTAGATCATAAGTCACAGTGAGAGTGCGGCTGGCATACTATAAAGCATTTCTATAGAGTTCATGTGCTTTATGAACAGAGACGGCTCAGCTCATCGAGGAAGTGTTTATATTTAATCACTCAGTAGTGCCAGAATAACCTGCTTAGCTGTAGGAAGTTAATGAGGATATGGTGCCAACCTTCTCTGTTCTAGTTCTATTAGACAAGGGAAAAATAAGGCTTTGAACAATGGAAAATGCCCGGTGTACTGCATATTTGTGCTATTTGTGCTACTAAAGTGAAAATAATAAACACTTGTCAAAAACATACAGTAGTGGATCCTTGGTGATGGATAAACAATATTAGTCCAGGTCCAAAAAGAGTCAGAGCAGCTTATTTCTGTCATTCTGTGCCTTGTCTCACATTGACATTTTCATCAGTTCCCTCCTCTGAGTTCATTGGTGACATGGCTGGCAGAGTCTCAGGTCATCCAGGCTAAAAAAATGTTTTGTAGTAGATTTCCCGACACAGAAAGTAAATGTGCAGTACAGCCGTATTTGTACTGTACATTGTATTGGAAGGCCAAATCCATTGTAACAATCACAACAACAACAAATGAAATGACATTAGGAAAGAGCACAATCCATTTCCATGATCTTAACACAGATGCTTCTGAGGAAGTGGTGAGATGCCACGAAACGCGTCAAGCGTAGGGGTACATGTCACTGCCAAGATATTTATGTTTTTAACTATTTCCAATAAATGAAGATTTTATGATTCAGCTCCCGAGATGCTCCGCAACTTCTGTTCTGTTTTCATGTGATATTGGCCTGGACTGGGGGCATGCTGCGTGCAAGCACACAGGTTTGCTGAATCACACGTGCAGGTGAGAGAGGGGGAGTGCTCCCATTTGTCTTCCCACATTGGGGAACTGCCTGGCTCAATGAACCCTACATCGTCCTTCTCTGCTCTAAGTCCTGCTTCTGTTACAGTTAGGATGTATGAGGGATTGATTTTATTTCAAATCCACGTAATGTTAAATTGATAGAGTTGCCACCACAATGACATTAAGTTGCTTTGTTATCAAAGGTCAAATTTAGAATTTTTGTGAATTTTAGTTACTTAATAAATACTTTTTTGAACTTAATAAATTCGATTGTACTCACCTCAAAGCTTGAATGGGAGGGTAGTTATGAAAAAACTTGAACGTCTAAAATTCGAATCTAAAATTCAAATCGAGTTTTCCTCCCATAAAAACCTGTCAGGAAGGCAATTAACCTATTCAAATGATTCATGGACCTCTGCCATTGACTTCTACATCAACTAGGCCCTGCCGAGAGAGCTTGCAATCTAAAAGAGAGCTCAGGCTCAGTAAAGTTTTAATGAGTGGTAACTATTGTGATTAATATATCAGTCCCCTTACTTTAGTCAAATGTTTCATAGAAAACTTTATTGACAGGAAAGCAATTTGTATTATACATTATCCTTTAACATTGTAGAATACCGCACCTCGTCTCCTATGTTTCTCCTGCCTGGTACTGCTGATCCCTCTAGATGGTCGGCACATGTCAGTCACATACAAATGAGTTTTGGAAGTGCGTTGCACAATAACAATTTTGTCGCAGGTGGGGAGCTTGCCCCTTTTATTGTCACCACTTGTGCATCAACGTTTCGTGGGGGTTTTTACCTCCCTTCATCAGGATGTCCCTAACATGCCATTGCTTTTAGCAGCTGCATGGGCATCTATTTTCCTAGTTAGATGTCGGAATACTTCAAAAAAATGAGTCCCAAAATATATTTTTTTTTCAAAGCCCAATTTGGGGGACATAGAAACCCCATCCAGTATTGGAAGTAAGGAGTGAATGTATGTAATAAGAATGCTTATGAAAAAAGTTATTATTGTGTAAATAAAAATATGATGCCTTTTAAGGCCTGTTTTGTTTAATGGGGAAGACATTTTTTGGTAGCTTAATGCACAATATGTCCCAATGTCTTAAATATATTGATAATGGGTGTAGTACAGAGAACCTCCTGTATTTGTCAGTATGAATTTTGTGGTCACAACAACCTCGCTTATTGGTTTAAAAATTATTACTGAGCTCAAATTTCCCTTGTTTGCTATAGTTTATACAGGAGCCATGGCCAGCTCTATGTTGTAGCTCCCACCCTTTCCAACTGTAGTCAGGTGATCCCACTGGTGGCCAATAAAAGGGCAACCATATTTGGGAGTTATAACTTTGAATGCAAGTGAGTTGCAAGTAAAATGTAGTCCCTGTGTAAAATGTATAATGAAACAATTGAATTCTTAATGAATCAGATGCAAGTAGTAGGGATGGGCGAATTATTTCGCCTTGTTTTGCCGAAAAAATGACGCCAATAGACTTGTATGGCGTTGTGCGTCAAAATAAAAAGAAATTTCTGAATTTTTGGCGAAACGAAACGGGTCAAAACTTTGACACAGTTGGCCAGTTTAAATATATTTCAATATATGGACAAACAATCCCTGTTTTGTGGAAAGGGGAGGACATTTTTTGCTCTCTTAAGAAGCAAAATGTCTCAATGTCTTAAATATATTGATAATGGGTTGAATGCAGAAGTCTTGTTGTATTTGTCTTTAAAGGAGAAGGAAAGCAAGACATACAAATATATGCCATTTTTGTACTAAAAATTAGGGATGGGCAAATATATCCACCAGGTGCGAATTCGCGGCAAATTTTCGCGTTCTGACACCAGCGAATAAGTTTGTGAAATTGCAGCGAAAATTCGCCACTTTAATGAGCATCAGAATTGTCGTCGCCGTCAAAATTTTTGCCTGTATCAGAATTGTCACCGGCTTCAAAATAGCGTTTCATGAATTTTTCAGTGTTTCAGGAATTTCCCACAATTTTTTGTCAAATTGAACCGTGAGAAATTCGCCCATCACTGTTAAAAATTATATCACTATTTTTTTTTTTTTTTGCAATTTGCCACCGTACTGTAGTTATTAATGTAGCAAGCGCACCTGTTCCCTCTTCCTTGCAGTCGCCATATCTGCTGAGTTTGCATCACTTCCTTTCCAGTGTTGTAAACAGGATCACGTGCCATTACAGCAACAAACAGAGGTGCAGGACTGAGCTTATTCAATTTTTGGCAGATAAACACATCACCAATGATCTGATGAACGAGCATCCAAGGTCAATATTGGTGTGCTGATTTTACATTTTTTTAGTATGCAAATGAAAGACAGCTCAAGACTCAAGTATTCATGTAATGGCTCTGTCCATCTCTTTCACAGAACAAAATGAATCATTGCTGCCACAGTACTGGTACTTGATTCCATTGTAACAATTTGGAATGTTGCGGGGAAAACAGAAGAGCAGAGATCAGCAATGCCAGTAATATAAGCATGGGGGCAGGGGAATTCAATTTTATATGGCTCTCAAAATAAGCAAGCAGAACAAATAACAGGACTGGCAGATTCAATGCTATATAAAGATGAAATGTATATATTAGTTTTCTGTATCAAATGACAAGTTTACATTAAGCACCTTCAATATATATATAAACTATTTGACTTTGAAATAGATTATTGGTTAGGTCCTAGCACATTATGGCTCAGTTGTGACACATCTCAAGCTATATATAATCAGTTACATGTGGGGACTGGCAAGGTGTTTTATTTTCTTATTGTCAATGTGTATGTCCCCATGTGGAATGGTACATTTATAAATGAAGTAGTAGCATTATCTACGAGGCTCAAGTCTTTGATCATAGACTATTTCAAAACCAAAAATCAATTCATATTTTAAATGACCTGTTTAATCTGTTTCCATGACAGGTTAAATGAGCCATGGAACAACAAGGGTCTAAACATCATGAGAAAAATGTCCCTGTGGATAACATTGCACAGGTAACCAGTAATTTGTTAAATAGCAGTGTGTGTGTCGAGGGCCCCCCTTTGCTTATGTTTTTCTTTTCATTCTTGCCAGTAACATGGAATACATGCTTGCCCTCATTTATTGTTAGTGATAGGCGAATTTATTCGCCAGGCGCGAATTCGCGGTGAATTTGCGCGATTCGCCCCCAGCGAATAAATTCGCAAAACGCCCGCGAAAATTCGCCGTCGCCAAAAAATTTTTTTTCGCCGCGTAGAAAAAAACGGACGCCGGCGTCAAAAACGGGTGCCAGCGTCAAAAACGAGACGCCGGCGCCGTTTCGCAAATTTTTCACCATTTCTCGAATTTCGGCGATCACTATTTATTGTGTGTGTGTTTTTGTTTCTCAGTTTGTGGTATATATGTCACACTTCCCTCAGATAAACTCAAATGTCGGGTGAGAACCTGCAGGCATGGTTACAGTAAGGTGGTCTTTTGGCGGGTACAGCTGTTTCATTGTTTTCACTAATGAATGGGACAGCTCGCTCTATCTCATTGTTATTACACTGAAAATTATATGGGCTCTTTATTTAAATAAACTTAACCAAATAACAACAATAATAGACTCCAGTCCCAATGATAGCTGTTGTGTGCACTTTACAAGAAAAGTTATTAAAGTATAAAAACCCCATGTTCACAAACATCAATGTAAACATCCTGTGTTTTAACAGATGGAAATGGTACAATAAAATATGGACATAGACTATAAATGTAAAACCATATCAGGCCTAAAAGCATTATGGCGAGGTTTGTTTTCTTAAGTGCAAGATAAAATCTTGTTTCCGGAGGCATTGCAAACACCTTCATTGCATGGCATCCTCTAAAAATTATTATGGATTCCTGGGCTCATGCCATAGAGAAGTAGTGAAGATAAGCAAAGCATTTATAAAGTCTCATTCAGAGGTTCTATATGGAAATAGTAACAAGGAGTTAATGTGACCAAATGTCAATACTGATATCTAGTAGCAATTACAATGTCATGAAAATGTAACAATAGTTCCTGGTTATTGTGACTATTATACATATTTTAATGTACATATATTTGAATATTCTTGCAGACACATTTAAGTTTAAACTTCGATTGATGTTCCCATTCATGTCAAGCAAGTAAAATCGTATCCATATTTGGATGATTCAAAAGGTAACCATATCTGCAAACAGAAAAAGAGTTTGGTGTTTTGAGAACGATTTACCATTTTATTAGACCAACATAACAATAAATTGTTGAGTGAGGTATTACGTATTACACAATGGTTTGAAGATTTTTTAAAAACACTATAGGCTTCTTTATCATCTCAGAAAGATAAAGAATCCTATGAAGAGCATACCTATTCTAAACTAGATTTTATGATCACTGTACCCTTGGATAGTATGTTTGTCAAGGATCTATTAACAAAATAATGATTATATTTTTCTACTGAATGCTTTTTTAATGCAAAACAATACTGTATTTTAGAAGCCATTGACTTAACTTAACTAGGGTTACACAGTTATCTACCAAAATCCCCAAATGTTGACCAATTAAGGTGGTATTGAATCAAATGTTTTAGTAAAATCTAAGTAGATCACATCCACTACTGCCAAAATGTCTAGGTTTCCTCTTAGAATGAAATTCAATTTGTCTGGCAAGATCTATTGCATGTTAAACTGTGCTTGGAAAAGCTCATAATATCGTGATTTGAAATGTATGTTATCCCTTATTAACGGGCTAGTTGTTTTTTGGCTAAAAACAAGATTCCTTAATGGTACAACATTAGCAATTTGCCATTATCTCTCTCTGCACCAAGATAGACCTTAAAGATTCCTGGAATATTACATCAAAACTTAAGTTGGTACCCTAGATTGAATACCAACAGGTCCTGGAACTTGCAACTATTGTAAAATGTTCTATTCTATTTAAAATGTTCTTCTGAGTCACCTAGCTCTCAAAAGTGACATTATTAAAAGTTGCCTATTAAAATGCAGCCTTCCTTAACTGGTTCATAAGTTGTATAAATAGATGAATAAGAACAGTTCAAAACTCCTTTGTTTTCCCTGCTCTCATCAACCAATTTACCTCCTTCTGATATTAAAGGTCCCACCACTTCTTGCTTCATTTTTTTTAAACTACTTCCATAGTATATTATTTTACTCTTCTCTGCAACATTATTCTTCATCATTCTTCATTGTAGCTTACACAGGCATGTTTCAGGGGCTGCTGCCGCCTGAGGCAGCAGCCCCAATGCCGCCCCTCCTCCTGCTCCGCTCTTCTAACTACTAGCGTCGGAGCGGGTGGAGGAGGGGCCGCATCGCTAGTGCAGTGAGCGCTATTGCGCTCGCTGCGCTAGAAGAGCCGAATTTCCTTTTTAAAAAACGGAAATTCGGCTCTTAAAGTTACCAGAGGCGGCTTTTTGTCGCCCCTGGTAACTGGCCGCTCCGTGCCGCCTGAGGCAAGATTCTCACCTTGCCTCATGGCCGGAGCAGCCCTGAGCTTACATGCTTACATGCTTTATTGGATTCTTTGTCCCTGATTAAAGATTTCCCAGCTAATCTGAATGTCTTAAATGCACAATTTTTAATTACAACCAACACCAACATTTCTATGAAACCATAATGGTTTTGCTTTGCTCTACCTTTCCCTGCCATTTCCTTACCTTTTTAAGTTAATATGGTGCAGCTACTTTTATTAGTGTCTGGTACTGACAGACGCTAATGCCAAAAAAAGCCTGCTAAGTTTCACACTGGAGGTCAACTACATCGCATCAGTACAGTAACCTAAAGCAGCCAAGCATTACTATTTAGCATAATTTTAAAGCAAGGTTTGGTTTATATGGGTTACTAAGTTGTGCAGTTTAGTGCTTGTGTTAGTAAATAAGACAGTGCTGCTATTTTAACCTGTTTGGTTACGCTGTAGCTACTGTACACAAACAAACGTTCTATTAAGCATTTCTTGCTGGAATTTTCCAGTTTTCTTTTTACTTGGATTGTCTGTTTACTACACTTTATTTCTTTTGACTCTTAGAAATTCTTATTACATTGCCCAGTAAATTCTTTCAGTTAAAGGTTATATCCTGTGCACAGTTTGTTATGTGGTTAACCTTTTTAACTATAGATCTATTATGCATATGTGTTACTGTATGTATATGTATATGTACTGTATGTGTATGTATACATACTATACGTTTATGTGTATATATATATTTTTTACTAAATGATATTTTAATTCACAACCTTGCATTATTTCTGACATTTTAGTGTGCACAACTTTTACTGTTGTCACTTTTATTTTACTGTCTTTAAGGGGCAGATTTATCAAGGGTCGAAGTGAATTTGAGGGAATTTTCGAAGTTAAAAAATTCGAAATTCGAAGTAATTTTTTTAATACTTCGACCATCGAATAGGATAGTACGACTTTGAATTCACTTCTACTTCAATTCGAAGTAAAAATCATTCGACAATTTGTCCATTCGATAATTGAAGTCTCTTTAAAAAAAACTTCGACTTCAATACTTCGCCAATTTAAACCTGTCGAAGTGCTATGTTAGCCTATGGGGGCATTCCAGAGCAATTTTCTACGTTTTATATATTTGAAGGAAAATCGTACGATAAAATCGTACAATTCGAAGTATGATCGGAGTATTGGAATACGATCGTACGATAAATAAAATCCTCCGACTTTGAATTTGAATGTCGGAGGATTCTATTCCATGGTCGAATTTCGAAGTATTTTCCACTTCGAAATTCGACCCTTGATAAATTTGCCCCTAAATGTAAAACACGTTGCTTTCTACAGTATTCTGGCTTTATGGTAGCACCTGTCGTTAGCGCATTTCTTCTTGCTATATGCCCTTGATTTGTTTGCTTTCATTGCCACAATGGATTCTTTGTGTCTGAAGATCACACGTCTTTATTGTGCAAGCACACTGTGTATAATGATACCTATTTATGGTGATTTGTATTTGAAAGAAGGTTTCAGCTTCATCATTGCCAATGTGAACAAATCTTACTTGTGAATGCCAGAAAGCTGTGAATTTTGCATTGGCTGTATTTCTGAAAATGTGCTAAATATCTCAGGGTAGAATTAGAGATCTGATGCCTTTTTTGTTTTAAGGTCAGATATTCAGGTTATAACCTAATATGACAAAACTGAGTTTTGCTGCTGGTTCATGCTGAATCACTCATTTCAGACATACAGTTTTCTCAGTAAAACATATATTTATGAGGCAGAGCACAATCTCTCTAGAGAGTGAGCGAGAGCATAAATAATTCCATTCCTGTGCTATTCTATGGTTATCTTACTAGTTATCAAAGTGGATAAAACAACATGTCCTGCTTTAAACCAGATGCCAACAAATAGCCTACACATTTGATATCCTTTTCTGATTGAAAAACTTTTGGAAATGTAAGCCTATTGATGAAATAAAATATTCCTCCATCTTTAGTTCCACATTACGTCAATTTTATCTTACCTTTTCCATTTAAATTCATATAGTATGACCATACTTAGTCAGCAAAGCATAAAATATTCAGCAAACTACTATAGCTGCTGAAATTTAATTTCCTTTAAACCCTTCTGTAGAATTTGTTTTACTGCTGTGTTCCACACAAACCATTAAGGGGCCGATTCATCAAGCTCGAGTGAAGGATTCGAATTAAAAAACTTCGAATTTCGAGTGTTTTTTTGTGCTCCTCGACTATCGTATTGGCGTAAATTCGCCTGAGTAGAATGATTCGAATAGATCGAGCGCAAAAACGCTGCGACTATTCGCCATTCGATAGTCGAAGTACTGGATCGAGCGCAAAAACGCTGCGAATATTCGCCCATTCGATAATCGAAGTACTGTCTCTTTTAAAAATACTTTGACTGCCTACTTCGGCACCTAAAACCTACCGAATTGCTTTAAAAGCCTATGGGAAAGTCCCATAGACTTGTTTTCCAAGTTTTTGATCGAATAAAAAGGCATTCGATCGAACGAAAATCCTTCGAGCGAATATTCGATCGGGCGCCTTTTCGCCTGGCGAATATTCGCCAATTCGACTATTCACCAGCGCGTAAATTCGCCCGAATTGCCTATTCGATTCTATTCGATTCTATTCCCCAGTCGAATTTCGAGGGATTTAACCCCTCGAAATTCGACCATTGATACATCTGCCCCTAAATGTAGCTAATTTAGCAATTATTATGTGGCAATAGTAATGTTTAGCCAAACACAAATGATCAAACTACAGCTTTTATACTATATATTATGTATTGTAGAAGGCAGCATTAAAAGCAAAAATGCAAATTAACAGAATGTAGTCAGATACCAGTCACTCAGAGTCTGTTTAATGCAAGGTTTATGTCTCCAATAAGAGAATGACACACGAGTGATTGCATAGCAATCAATATAGGAATCATTCTGGTCTACCTTGCTTGTGTGTACAAAAAAATATGTAAATCTGTGTGTTCATTCCTGCTAACCTTTGCACCTCATTCTCTGGTCTACTGTAAATAAAGGAGCAGTCAGCTTGACTGTATCAGTTTTGAACAAAAAAAGTTACATGTTTAATAATGGGGATTTTCTTAAAATTAAAAAGTGGCACAGGCAAAATATGCCGAAATAGGGGCCGATTTACTAACAATTGAAATTCTTGCAAGGATCTCGAAAAATTTATGATTTTTCTATATTTCTTAAAAGCCCTAAAAATTTATTCGAGTTTAGTTGGATTTTAAAAATGATTAGAGTTTTCGAGTTGTTAATATTCATTCGAGTTTTACACATTCTAATTTTTTCTTAAATAACCTCCCATTCAAATTTCAAGTATATTCAAATTTATTAGAGTAAAAAAAAAAATTACTTGAATTTGAAATTCGACCTTTGATAAATGGGCCTCCCCGTGTAAAAACCACCACAGCCTCTAAGACAAAATTTTGCCAAGTAAAAGTTGACAAATCAGGCAGTTTTTATTCGATTTGAACTTTTCAAGATTTTCAGATTTTTATTGCTAGTTTAATTTTTTTAGAGGTATTCATAATTTATTTGAGATTGTTCAGTGCTTTTTTTTGTTTTGATCTTTTAAAAAATTTCATGACATTCTTGGTGGAGAAAGTGAATTTAGTCATGGTTTCAAAAACCTCTAAAACCACTAAAATTAAAATGTTGATAAATAAGCGTCTTAGGGGCAAATTCACTAAAATCACCAGGCGCAACTTTGCCGCACTTCGCCGCACTTCGCCAGGCGTAGTTTCGCCAGCGCTTCGCAAATTCACTAAAATCCGAAGTTGCGCACAGGGGTAGCGTAAGGTTGCGGAGTTGCGCTAGCGTTGTTTCGCTATATAAAGCGAAGTTGCGCTAGTGAAGGCTAATTTGCATACGGCGCGAAATTCAAATTTCAATGGAGGAATACGTATCTGCACTACAAATGCCTAGAAAACCTTCAAATCTGCAAATAAAAATTTTATTTTTCCCTACACATGTGCCCACTGTCTAGGTAAGTTGCCATGAGTCAGGAAATGTAGGGGGGAGGAAGGGGAGCCCCAAAAATTTTTCGATCTTTTTCAGCCTATCAGCCATCATGTAGAAAACACGGCAGCGTTTTTTGGGACTTAGAAAAAAAATTTACTTTTTTGAAACAATCCCTATCTACTCTATTGCGCTTCGCCAGGTCTGAGGTGGCGAAGGAAGTCTAGCGTAAAAGGTAGCGTTCAGTACACTGCGCGCGTTAGTGAATTTGCGTAGTTTCGTCGCTAGCGAAGATTCGCCTGGCGTAAGGTTGCGAAGTAACACTAGCGAAACTACGCCAGCGTTTGTTAGTGAATTTGCGCAGTAGCGAAAATACCAAAAGCTAGCGAATTAACGCTAGCGTTCGGCGCTTCGCGTCTTAGTGGATTTGCCCCTTAGAATCTGGATTAGCAGCTCAGTAACATTTTCAGATTTAACATTACTGTATCTGTGCAGTTCTATGCTAAGAATACCTGGGTAAAGGTAAGTAAGATGGAGGCTGGGTGGTGTGTTTGTTTTTTTCTCAATTGGCATCTTTTTTGTAAAGAAGGCACCAGACTAGGAAAAAAGCTTTGCAATTAAATTCAGTACACTGAGCTTTCCCATTATTTTGATTTAACATTTTTAAATAAGACTCTAAACCTATTCACAATATTTGATGAAAGATTAACAATCCTACAAGCATTATTGGTCTGTGTATGGGTTGCTTTCAATGGCTTGCACAACAGATAGCTATCTAGACGCTTAGTAGTGATGGGTGAATTTATTCACCAGGCACGAATTCGCTGCAAATTTGCGTGATTCGCCGCCGGTGAATAAATTCACGAAACAGCCGCAAAAATTCACCGGTGTAAAAAAAAAAAAAAAATCAGACAGCGGTGTCCAAAAATCGGCATCAATTTGTTTTACGAATTTTTCGCACAAAATTCGTTAATTTTTCGTCGATACGGCGCAAATTCGCCCATCACTATTGGTCAGACATCTATTATGGAAGATTCAAAATCCTGTTGGTAAGGGACATGTTGGCTCATTGATGCAGTCCTCTCCCCATGAGTCTTAATATTTACGATGCAATTTTGCCATTGGATTAGGCCGATTTGGCCCTTCTCAAAAGTGGCCAAATTAGGCCAGAATACACTCAGCTAATTCATATTTGGATGTCTGTCATATTTGCATATGACTAAATTCAGTTACTAGTACACTTACTCAAGGAAACCAATAAATGAGTTTATTTAATGATATCCTATTAAAAAAGGCACATCATTTCTTCTTGATGCTGTGCATCTTGAGAAAATTAGATTGCAATGTTTTAATAATATGTAGAGAACCTGTAAACCTGGAACTACATTAGGCTGCAGTGTAGATGGAAATCAGTATGCAAAGATTAGAGATACCTTTTCAAATGTTGATCTCCTTATCAAGCAAAAGAAGCACAGCCATCATTAGCATTTCCTCTGCCATATGTCCTCTACTTCTCTCAAGGACTGTGTTTCACAGTATATTAAATGTTTGAGGATAATCCATACCTAGTGTGTTAGATGACGCAAAAATAACAATAGACTACGCGCGACTATTTTGTCCAAATGCATTAAAGTCAATTGGCTTCCGAATATTTTGGCGCACAACAATTTTTTTTATTCAGCGAATCCAGGATCTATGGGGACATTTCTTTGGGTAAGGCTTTACTATGCTAGATATAATGCTGTGTGATTAAAGTTATTACAGCTAATTCACTTTTTAAATATCATACGACTATTATTTCCTGTTATGCTGTAAATTATAGAAATGATTTAATGGTTTGAAAGCTTAGGGGTTATGTATTAAAGTCAGATTTTCTTCTCATTGGCCTTTTAAAGGAGAAAAACACAATTTGTAATGGGAAAAAAACCTTGAATTTTTCAGGATTTATTAAACCCTGAGGGTGTTAAAAGTCAGAATAAAAAATATTCCAACTCAGACCTGCCGAGATCATGTAGAAGTCAAATGGAGAAGTCCCAAAGATATTGTGATCTGCGTTGGGTTTTGTGTAGTGATGGGCGAATTTATTCACCAGGCGCGAATTCACAAATATTCAAACAAATAAATAAGTTACACAATTTCTGACCAAATGTGCATGGATGTTTCCCCTTATTTATCAATACATTTTCTTAAAAATGGCTTGTTTGGAAAAACGTCATGAAAAAAATCTGAATACCGCAACTTTTTCACTGAAAACTGTGACTTTTTCGGATTTTCGGAAAATTCGCCGGCGTCAAATAAAAATGGACGCTGGCGCATTTTCACCAGCGAATTTGCGCCGGTGGCAAAAAAATGGATGCCGGCATAAAGAAAACGGACGCCGGTGTAAAAATGGACACTGGCGTCAAAAACGAGACACCGGTGCTGTTTCACAAATTTTTTGCCGTTTCGCAAATTTTCGGGGAACCGAAACGCCCCAAATTCGGCCATCACTAGTTTTGGGAAATAATCCTAACTAAATTTCATAGTTTTCGGGCATCAAATCCGAAAAAGTCACAGTTTTCAGTGAAAAAGTTGCGGTATTCAGATTTTTTTCATGACGTTTTTCCAAACAAGCCATTTTTAAGAAAATGTATTGATAAATAAGGGGAAACATCCATGCACATTTGGTCAGAAATTGTGTAACTTATTTATTTGTTTGAATATTTGTTTGAATATAAGCAAATGTATGATGGTGTGATGATGTTAACCACAATTTAACTTTACTTAATAGTGTTGCAGAAAATTTAACATTTAAGATTGTTGTTGTGTTTTAATTGATCTTACTGTATGTCTAAATGGGTATTTTTAGGCTCAGTTTAAGTGGTAAGGTTATACATTTTAAAACACCTGTACCTTAGTTTGTAATGTTTTTACTAGGATTATTAAACTGGATTATTTGACCATTATTCTCTTGCTTTTGATGCAGGAGTTGATCTATATTTGTTCCATTGTACTTTTATTTTTAAGATATAAATCTTTTTAATGGCCACCTAGCATCACAAAACACATGTAATTGGCTTGGTGAAGACTGAAATCCAAATTATACTGTAAGCGTATGATTAAATAAATAAGTGAATAAATAGAAGATTAAAAATAAAGTGCAAACTAAGAAACAAGTCCTTATGATAGGCCTGTGGTTTTAGGCAGGCAGTTTGAGGTTGGTGGAGGTTGATTAGTCACACCTGTACACAGCCTGTATAAATAAAACCCAAGGGACTCCAATGGGGCTAACTCCTGTGAATAGTTTACCGTAAATGGGTGCTCTTTAAGTGGGTCTCTGTGGAGTGGATTCAAGAACTGGGGTTAGAAACAGAATTTGTTAAAATAAAAGGAATTTAAAACCCAAAGGAATAACAGGAGTTCCAACATGCTTACATCTGTGGTAGGTGGATGATTTATTTATCAGAAAAGCAGATAGGTGAATCACTAAAACAAATAATAGCTTTTTCATTCCCAGCAACTAGTCAACTCCACTGAGGCAATGATGTTGACATTTTTTTTTCTGCTGGTCTTCAACTTGGCTGAAAATCTCAAGTTGGGGTAAAAGAGAGTCAGAACAATAATCTTTCCACTTAGAAAAGATTGGGGTTATGCAAGGCACCAAAGATGAATGTGGGTATTCATTAAAGTCCAAAAGCTAAAAAACACGAAAAATTTGAGGTTTTTTTATAAAATACAAATTTTTAGTGAAAAAAAAAACTTTTTCGATATTTATTATACCCCAGGGCTGCAAAAAGTCAGAATCCGAAAATACTCCATCTTCTAACTGTCAAGGTCCTTTAAAAGTCAATGGGAGTGGTCCTATTTGCAATTTGAAGAGATTATTGTCTGTGCTGGGTTTCATGCGATAATCCAAAAATTTTGGGCTTTTCTGACAATTTTATAAAAAATTCAGATGTTTCGGGCATCAAATCCAAAGAATTCATTTTTTTTGGATGACAATCCGAAAAGTTTTGGTTCATTGAGACAAACCAAAAAAGTTGTAGTTTTTGTAGATCTGAATTTTTTTCATGTTTTGTTATTGATAAATAAGGGTGAATTGTGGATTCTAATTTGGTCAGACTTTTTTTATTTAAAAAATCTGACATATTCAGATTTTGATAAATAACCCCCTATCAGTAATTCTCTGATAAATATTAGTTTTCCATTTCTGTGGTCACAAATCCCATTTCTACATGCTGAAATGAACTCCAGACAGTGAAAGAGCAGAATATAAGAAGCATCCCCGTTTATCAGCTAAATAGCTGAAAGGTTTTATTGGATACTTGAATAAAAAATTAGAAATTTCCTCTTAGTGTGATGAATGTTTCAGTGAAATGAACACCAGAAGGTTTATGATTGCTGCATAGCAGTTTCTTGGCACATATTCTATCTCTCTGTACAATCAGATTGCATTAAATAGTGGTTAGTAGATCTCATTGTAAATATATTTCCTATTGCTTTTGCATCTGCTAAGCCAAGTTTTGTAATGCACTCTTTTATTCAATATACTTCCCTTCCTTGTCTTGCTCTGCATTTGATGTACCCAACTACTTTATTTTAGTGCAGATTGGATGGGGTTCTAATATAGTAGCATAAAATATTACAAATAGAAAACATAATCCATATATTGTATTGTGATAACATAATTTATCAATTGTGACAAAGTAGTGTGCTAATGTTTTAAATGTATGTGAATCTGAGTACAGGAATGGGACCTGTTATTCAGAATGTTGGGGACCTGGGATTTACCAGATAAGGGGTCTTTCCATAATCTGGATCTACATACCTTAAGTCTAATAAAAATACATTAAAACATTAAATAAACCCAACAAGCTGGTTTTGCCTCAAATAAGGATTAATTATATCTTAGTTGGGATCAAGTAAATGGTACTGTTTTATTATTACTGAGAAAAACGAAATACTTTTTAAAACATGAATCATTTCATATAAATGGAGTCTATGGGACTACCTTTCAGTAATTCAGATCATTCTGGATAATGGGATTCTGGATAACAGATCCCATACCTGTTCTGCCTTATAATGGAGGTATATGGTGATCTTTCAGATGTGCTGCTTGGTGTCACAGATGTCATCAAACACAGACACCACTGTTCAGGTAGTACACTAGTCCAGAATGGCCACATTGACTTATTTAAAAAATACTTTTGAATCATTTTTTAGCTCAAGTGAAGGATTAGAATGAAAAATACTTCAACGTTTTTTTTTGGCTACTTCGACCATCGAATTCAACTACAACTTCAACTTCGAATCAAACGATTCAAACTAAAAATCGTTCGACTTTTAGACCATTCGATACTCGAAAACTTCGACTACCTACATCGCCACCTAAAACCTTTCTAAGTAATTTCTGATCGAAGGAAAATCGTTCGATCGATGGATTCAAATCCTTGGAAACGATTTTTCCTTCGATCATTCGCTCGAACTAAATGCGGTAAATCCCTCGACTTCGATATTCAAGTCGAAGGATTTTACTTTGATGGTTGAAGGGTTAATTAACCCTCGATATTCGACCCATAGTAAATGTGCCCCTAAATGTGTTTAAACAAAAGTATTCCTGT
The DNA here is from genome assembly GCF_017654675.1 of Xenopus laevis. NCBI lineage: Eukaryota > Metazoa > Chordata > Amphibia > Anura > Pipidae > Xenopus > Xenopus laevis. The sequence goes on from NC_054384.1 coordinate 75,815,013, forward strand.
AGAAAATACAGGATCCTTTAATAAAATAGTCCTTTCCTGAGTTAGCTAGCATGTAAAATTAAATAATGTTCCATCTTGCAGAATCATGTTTATTACAACAATCAAGACTGGGCATGATATTAAACAGCCATGCATAATACAATTATTTCTAATTGAGTTATGTTGGCCTGGTCACAAATGTGATGGTTAGTTCAGAAACATCAGCATGCCGCAGGTTAACAGTCATGCATGCATAAAAGTCATCAATTTATTAAACTCAATATCATTTATGAATGAATGCAATCCTTATTCTACCTATGTGATAGGTAACTGCAAACTGTAAACATGAGCTTTTTCCACAATTATTTATGTAAGTAAAAGGGAACACAAGGAGGCAAAAATAGATAAAACAAGTATATAAACTAATAGTGGATGGGAGAAAACTAAATGCTAGCATCTGTGAATTAATTAAAGTTGAAAAGCTTGAATGTGAAGAATCAGTAAAATACTTTATTTTTTTTAACCCATTGTGTAAGACAACAAGATACAGCCATAACTGTGTTTTCCGATAAAATGCATAAAACTAATATATTCATGTGCGGGGCAGGAATTATTTATTAGCTTTTTAGTAATGTCAGTGTAATGTATCTTTTTTACCATACAGAGTCTATTAGGCCAAGGTTCAGCCACAGTTTGTTTCTAACTAAAACTTAATTAAAACTAGTATATGTCAGAATGAGGATTTAATTTAGATCATGGGCATGTTTGGCCAATTACCTAAAAAATACTAGCTGGAAATTACCTACCTTGTGGTAATTTTAGACCATAACTTCGAAATTAGAATAAAAAAAGACCAACCGAAATTTATAAAAAAAAAAAAAAATCAAATTTTATTTCTGCCGTATTCTAATCTTTCGAATTGAAGTAACATTGTATTCAATTGAATTTGATTCAAATTATTTTCAAAAAAACCCTTAGATTTTTCAGTCCACCAATTGACTCCAAAAAGGTTCTAGTAGGTCCTCCATAGGCTAAAACAGCAATTCGCCAGGTTTTAGATGGCGAATGTTCGAAGTTGAATTTTTAAAGAGACAGTACATGATGAATTTAGATATTGGAATTTTTGGATTATTTTCAAATTTGAATCAAATGTGGACTGTTCCCGAGTTGAAGTACACAAAAATAGCTCAAATTTGATTTTTTTTTAATTCGAACCCTTGATAAATCTGCCCCTAAATGTTCATTGTTATTTTAATTTTTTTTTGAAGAGACAGAATTTGTGGAAATAACAGACAAGTGTAAAATACATGAAGATTTGATCAAAGCAGCATTTATTTACTGTATAATCTAACATTTTAAGTTTTAAGAACATAGCTACAGACAAGACAGCAAGACAAGCTTATCAGCTCAGGTGACTGTCAATGGAAAAATATTCCTGTTCTTTTGTTATTGATGCTCTGTGCTGTTTCACTCCCTTACACGTGAAATAAAAAAGACAGGTAGGTAAGCCTACTTCTGAATTCAGCGTATCAAAGTACATTCCCCAAAGAACCTGTGTAGTGTTAAAGCATTGTGACACAACAGAAACTTCTTTTGAACTTAATCAAAGAATGACTATTTTCAAGAACGAAGAATGAAATATTACTGAAGTGCCTTCATCTGCAGAAACCTTAATGCATCAGAATGTTAACCATTAAATGAACATCTGTTAAGGATATTTGATGAAAAAAAAAAAAGAATTACGTTAAAAATCAAGCTCAGAATGAAAATCAGTAGAAAATGGTCTGAAAAGAAAGATATGCATTAAAAACTCAAACAACAATAAAACTAAACCCTTGCAGTGGATCTTTGATACAGCTGCTGGAATCATTGAACCCACTTCAGACATAACTTTCAGTTGCAGGCTAAAAATAGGTACAAAAGGAATGCTAATAAAAACTATACAAATGAAACAACAAAGATCAGAGGAAAAGTTGCAAATCTATAATGTTCAAAAACTTTATATAAAAGGGAACATCCTCAGTTGAAACTTTCAGAATCATACATAGGAAAAAAGTTAACTTTAGGGATGAGTAAACCTTTTCACCTGGTACAGTTGTGTGAAATAGTTTTTCCTTGATTCTGTGGTTTCTGTGAGTTATGTCATCTGGGCAAACTAAGGGACATACTTGTCAACACTGGAGATAAAGTGGATCACCGTACCAGAGGCCCCCCCTTTAGACTAGAAGAAAAGAAATTTCATTTGAAGCAACGTAGGGGGTTCTTCACAGTCAGGACAGTGAGGTTGTGGAATGCACTGCCGGGTGATGTTGTGATGCTGATTCTGTTAATGCCTTTAAGAATGGCTTGGATGATATTTTGGACAGACATAATATCAAAGACTATTGTGATAATAAACTCTATAGTTAGTATAGGTATGGGTATATAGAATTTATGTGAAAGTAGGGAGGGCATTCAGCAATGAGATTTGAGCACTTACAAGTAAGAAAACAAAACTTGTTACTACGGACAACATCACCAATGGTGTTTGACTCCAATGTTAATAAAAAAATGGCCCTTAAAGGAAAACTATACCCCCAAAATGAATACTTAAGCAACAGATTTTAAATTAAGTGGCATTAAAGAATCTTACCAAACTGGTCTATATATTTAAGTAAATCTAGCCCTTTTACATCTCTTGCATTGAGCCGCCATTTTGTGATGGTCTGTGTGCTGCCTCAGAGATCACATGACCAGAAATACTGCAACTCTAACTGTAACAGAAAGAAGTGTGGAAGCAAAACAAAGAACTCTGTCTGTTAATTGGCTCATGTGACCTAACATCCATGGTTTGTTTAGTATGTTTATGTGCACCGTGACTCCTTTGATCCCAGGGGATCATTTATTTTTTAAAATGGCAATTTTCTATTTAGGATTACCCAATGGCACATACTACTTTATTATGAAAATGGTTTATTTACATGTTCACATATAATAATGAACAATGCATCAGAGATTCTTAAGGACCCGCAGCTTTATTAGTAAACACAGGTAAACCTATAATACTGTTCACACCTCCCATATGCATTTGACTGTTTATTGTCTCTTAAAGGAGAACTAAAGAAGTGGCGTAGACATGTTGTACATTATGTTTTGGAGTTCTGTATCAGCACAAAACAATCCCAGTAGTTCCCCATCTTCTTTTCTGCTGATTCACTACACATGCTCTGTGCTGCTGTCACTTACTGAGCTTAGTGACTGACTCAATATACAGTACACATAGGGGCATATTTATTATTCTGTGTAAAATTAAATTTGGTGAAACAATGGTGTATAAAGCTGTTTAAATAAATGGTGAGTTTATCAAGGTGTGTATAATTTTATGCCGTGTGAATGCCAGATTTGACGCCGTTATTTTACATTGCTTCTGGCAGAAGTCACACAAGAAAAAATGCATAAAAATGTTTTTTTACACAGCAAAGCCTGCTGTTATGTGGTATATTATCCCGCTGTTTTTCACACAACATAATAAATATGCCTCATGGAATATAAATGTCACAATGTAAGGTTTTTAGTAATTAATAAAGATAATTACTACATGGCAGCATAGAACCAGTGCAAATAGCATCAGAATTTAATAATCAGCCCTGTAGCATCAGCTTATATGACAGGCCAACCTCATTTTCTGCTTAATAATTTGTGATGACCTTAAGCTTAGCTTCTCGACAGGTGCCCAGAGCCCACTGAAACTTTAGGCTGGTAAAACAAGTTGAGTATATAAAATATGGTATTGTTCATTAATTACTTAGGGGAGAGTATTGTAAGTAATGTATCAGTGTTTGCAGAAGATGCAAAACAATTAATTCCATCCAGGATGTGGCATCCTTGCAACAGGATCTTGACAAACTGGCAATCTGGGCAACTAAGTGGCAAATGAGATTCAAAGTTGATAAATGTAAAGTTATGAACCTGGGATGTAAAAATCTCCAAGCCACTTATACCTTTAATGGGAATGCACTAGGCAAATCCATTATGGAAAAGGACCGTGGAGTCCTTGCAGAAAATAAACTTGCCTGTAGCAAGCAATGGCAGTCAGCAGCATCAAGGGCAAATAAGGTCTTGAGCTGTATTAAAAAGGGGCATTGATTTAACTAAGGGCAACTAAGCTAGTAAACTGTATGGAAAACCTTAGCTATGATGAAAGGCTGACCAAGTTGGGGTTATTGAGGCTAGAGGGTGATATGCTAACCATGTATCAATATATAAGGGGATCATATAATAATCTATAATGCTTTATTTACCAGTAGGTCTTTCCAGCTGATGCAAGATCACCCATTCCAATTAACAGAAAAGAGGTTCTGCCTAAATATTTTTCGGAAGGGTTTATTTTACAGTGAGAGCTGTAAATATGTGGAATTCTCTCCCTTAATCAGTTATAAATATTCCCTTCTTATGAAGTACTACTTAGCTAGTGCCAGGGAGTCCCATGCTTCCTATAGTCTTCTTTGCGAATGTGGCTACAATAAGAAAAGATACCATAATGCATTAAATCGAACTTATGAAGACTACCTACAATCATATGTGGTTCTCTTCATCTGCTCATAAAAAACAAAGAGGTTAACAATATCATATGGTTTATTTCAACAAAAATAGACACATGCAAAAAACACATACATAATTATGCGTGGTTAAGTTACAGAAAATGAAGACATATTTATATGTTAAGTTGTAGTTTTTTATACATCAGAAACACTCTTCCAAAGTATTCATAAGACACATACTAATTACTTAGCTTTTGTTTTTAGTGTGTGGTATAATCATTCAGATATACAGTTACAAGATATGCATGATTCCTGTTATTGATAATCTACCTAATCATCCATTACCATCTTATGCTGTCAACCATTTCCTTTCCTTTTCTTTGTCTGCAGCCCTACAGAATGAATTACTTAATAAACCAAGGAGCATGTAATTTAATTAACCCAAGTTTATTTTCTTTATGTACCTTAAATGGTAGGCCCAAAGAACAAGCCTATTTTAATGTATTTCACAATGAACAAGAGTGGTTGTCATTTTAATTTACTAAAGGGCATTGCAAATGCTCCAAAGGTTTAAATACTATTCTCTTGGATTGATCTCACTGACGTCAACTGGTTGCAATGTAATATATTTTATCAGACACATAAATACCTGATAAGCTAAGAACAAACTACTGTATAAGCAGTTTTTCTTTATTTGCTCTTTTTAACCAAGGAATATCATTTGCTTTACAAAACTACAGAAATATAAAAAGGCTATTAATTTCATTCTAACAAATTGTTACTGTGATATGTAAATTAAAAATTATTTTCTTTTGTTATCTGTTCAAAATGTTTTATTTTTTTTAGTAAATGGCAAATTCAAACTTATCCCTTATCCAGCATGTAGCCCTTTCGTATCAAACAGTTGTGTCTGAATTATAGACCTAGCATACAAGGTTCCACTAAAGAGATACCCTAGCCCTGTGCTAGAAAGTACATACACCAATACCAAGAGCCCTGCCCTACAAATAAACTTCAGCATCGCTATAGCTATCTTTTTAGATATGTAAGCATATTTGTAGGGTTGAATATATTGCATTGTAAATTTGAGAAAGGCTGGAGTAACATCCAAAATGTTAGTGTGTTATTGATAATAAATAAAATTTTTATCATCGTAAATCCTGCGAGTGCAACTTCTGTAAAGAGGTGTATGTATATTTGTATATATATATTTATTATACATTGTACATTCAAGCAATACAATAACAGAACAGATGCAGAATAATTCAATAGTAGAATATAAATAAATCTAAAATATACCTGTATCTACATATAAGATAAAGTGATGTATTAAGACATAAGGGACAGTGATAGTTGCACCATGGAGCTTCCAATCTAAGTGGGTGGGTAACTTACAAGTTGGCAATATGTACTACAATTTACATTTGCTTAAGTATTGCCTCATAGTCATTAGTGCCAAAATCAAATGCCATGCCAGTGCTCCAAGAGGTAGTCTTCGAGATTAGGATTTTTAAGGGACTGAAGAAGATATTCTCTGTGGTTGACACACTTCACATACTGAAGTGTGTAGAAATGGCTGTTAGGGAGACCAGTTTATAAGATCCCTTTTCAGAAAGCCAACTGAGGAAAGATAGACAAGCAGCCATGGCCCTATAATGGGATGTAAAGAATAAAACAAGATTTTAGTATATCAGGAGCAAACTTTTTTTGCATCTTAATACACCCAGGTCTGATTCTGCCCACATAAAGACAGATGAGTATAACCCTTATAGAAGCCCTTTGAACCTATAAATTACCCTGAAAAGTATTTTTAGAAAAAAATTGCTAAAGAGATGTTGTCACAGTAAATATCATGAGTCAAACAAATAAATAAATATATATATATATATATATATATATATATATATATATATATATATATATATATATATATATCTATATAAAACAAAAGAAAAAACAAAATAAATTTCTAACCGGTATTATAAAGGAATCTATAAACATGCAACCTGCCCCCCGATGCTATTGGATTAGGGAGACAAAACACATCATTTATCAATTCAACGGATAAACTCACAGTATTTCATTAACTGTTAGAATACAATGCAGATTGTTGTAGAACATTGCACACTGATAAAAGTGCATTGCACTGTTGCATTAATGTATTGTTTAATTTATTGTTTCCCAGCTGCTTTGTGTTAGGAAAAAATGTAGTAACACTTACTCATCTAATGCCAGTCGATAAATAAAACCAGAACATCACTTTGATTTATTGTGTCATGCCTTATCCAATCTTTACAACTAATGACAGCAGCAATATTTAATTATAACAGATATAATATATAGAAACGCAAAATAATATGTGACCACAAAGGCAAAACTACTTACTAGTAAGGGGGCCAGGTGCGCATGCCCCAACCTACAGATTGAGGAGATAGAATCCTAGAATAAAGATAATGGCAAGCACTCACAGAGTGCACAAACAGGAATAGTAAAGGAACCACAAACATAGGCCATAACATAGACTTACATGTTTCATGCACTACCCTATACCCTAAACAAACTAATCAGTGTAGACCATTGATTAGCCTCTTAGCCTGTAGGGAACAAGGGGAGAGGTGTTAAAAACAAAGAAGATAAATAAAACATAGCAAAAAAGCATCTTTAAATACAAAATGTATTCATGGTAGCAGGACACATCAAATTCTGAATTTAAACACTAAGGTGTTTTAGTCTTTAAAACAAAAATTCATTCTTCATTCCAATTTATCCTATGTTAGTTACAGAAAATAAAATGAAAATAAAAAGTGGTCAGAGACATTCGGACCCTTATTCCATTTATTATCTGATCCGCATACTGCTTTCTGCATTTTGTATAACTTAACAGATATATCAAAATATTGGGAGTTGAAATTGATGTATTGTTTTATTTTGCAACTCTTACTTGTCATGGGTACAGTTTAGGTACCTTGTGAAGCCACATTTATTCATGCCTTTGTATGTTAACTTAGTAGAAAAAGTAGAAAAGAAGGCCATGCTGGGTGTGATGCTGAGAATGTTACCAAGGGTTCTTTTCTTGTAAAAAATTTACAACCAATTTTCAAGATGTTATAAAAAACAGGATCCATCTAGGGAATGGAAAGATTATTTATTATCCTTTTTATATAGAAATATTAGGGACTGTATTTTAAAATACACAATGGCGTCTTAGACCCAGATTTGGAACCTTCAAACCCTCTAAGAGAGACTTTGGTGGGGGAACCCATCTGCTTTTCATATTGGAAATGGTATTTTCTAAAGGAAACAGACCTTGTCATTTCAAATACCCATGTAAAAGCATCATTCATATTGGATAACATGTGCCCCCTGGTGAGTTATCAATCTTGGAGCTTGCAAGACTTTATAATGAAGTTACCGAAGTCAAAGCTGCCCTACTGGTATATTCTTAATTATATGTTGTGAGTTCAATGAACTTGCCTCCAGAATGGTATTGCTCAAGCACTGTTTCTTATACCAAAGTAGAAGGAACACTACATGGGTCAGACCTGTAGAACATTAAAAGGCCATATACGTGAACATATATGACATTTAATGGAATAAGGGTTCAAATGTCTCTGACCACTTTTCACTTTGTTCTGGTGTTAGTGTGCACTTTCTTTCTGTATTAGGCATAGCTAGGGTCATGTTGTGTTCCAGAGGGGGTATTTATTTTATTGTGCTACATCAGAAAGAAGCAAAAGGGATTTTTTTTCTAAAAGACTAGAAAACCTTCAGGTTTAATCAGAATTTGATGTGGCCTGCTACCTTGAATACATTTTGTATTTAAAGATGCTTCTTTTGCTATTTACTAGCTTTTTTGTTTTTAATGTGTCTACTGTGATAGGTTGGTTTAGGGTATATATTCTGTGTACTGAATATTGTTTGTCCAGCCTATGATTAAGTGCCTAGTGCAGAAAATGACTAAGGCTATGTTATGTTTTAGATTTGCATGACATGCATGACAAGTTTGTAGTTTCTTCACTATACTTGTTTATGGGATCTGTGAGTGCCTGCCATTGTGTTCAGGGTATGTAATAAAAAGTACACAACATACAATATATAAGTCTTGTATGCCAGAGTTGAGGATATCATTTTAATATTCTAAAATGATATGCCAACGTTGATATGCAGACGTTTTTGAAGACAGTAAAAAAAAAAAAAAAAAAAGGCCACACACATGTGAAACATTAATCTACATTAAGGGGTTTTTACCGTTTTAGTCTACATATGGCACATGTAGTCCATACTTTCAGATAATAAGTGAAGATATGTGCCATAATCCCAAATGATTTCCACAAAAACATGAATGTATGTTACAGATACAATTTATATGGCAATTTTTAAAATTCTGTGACCATGCATAAAATACATCATACATTCCATTTGATTAGAATAATATGCTACATTGTTATTTCTGATTGCATTGAATCTAAATGAAATAGTATGAATAATAACTGATACACTTATACTAGGCATCAGAGACAAATGTGTTAAGCCTACCAATGACTTGGATTGTCATGATGTTCCATGATTAGATTGTCATGATGTTCAAAGACCAATATATATCCTCAATTACTACTGAGTCGGTTTTAAATAGAATTTTCATCATCTGAGGTAAGTCGCTTGATATTTTCTGCAATTAACACAATCAAGGAGTTTATTTTATGGGTTCAGAAAACAATGTCCCTGTTAATACTGAAAAATTCTTACATTTTTGTATAACATTTCTTGTGAAACAAAATACAAGGGGTCCTTTATGAACAACAAAGACCTACGTTTAAGACACATCCTCAGTGTTTGAAGATATTTGAAGAAGGGACACATCACTACATGTGATAGCGTGAATGTAGCCATTATACAATGTTAAAGCTGTTTTCCAGATTTTTAATACAGGTATGGGATTCGTTATCCGAAAACCCATTATCCAGAAAGCTTTGAATTACAGAAAGGCCATCTCTCATAGACTCCATTTTAAGCAAATAATCGACATTTTTAAGAATGATTTCCTTTTTCTCTTTAATATTAAAACAGTAACTTGTATTTGATCTCAACAAAGATATAATTAATCCTTATTGGAAGCAAAACCAGCCTATTGGGTTTATTTAATGTTTACATGATCTTCTAGTAGACTTAGGGTATGAAGATCCAAATTACAAAAAGATCTGTTGTCTGAAAAACCTCAGGTCCAGAGCATTCTGGATAATATGTGCCACACCTGTATAGTTATTATAAAGCATTTATGTTGCTTCTTAAATTACTAATGAGCCAAAATGATGTGGAATACTTTCCAAAATTCAGTTGACTGGATTTTTAAATGTTTTCTTTGTATTATGTATAGCAGGAGTTCCCATACTTTACTAACGTGGGGGTCTACTTTTAGGGGGTTATTTCTCAAAATCCAATTTTATCTTAACATTTTATGCTACAAATAATGATGGGCAAATTCATTCGGCAGGAGCGAATTCGTGCGATTCGCCGCCGGCAAATAAATTCACGAAGCGGCCTTGAAAATTCGCTGGCAAAATTCGCCGGCATCAAAAAAATGTCACTGGTGTGAAAAAAATGGATGCCGGCATAAAAAAAACGGGTGCCGGCGTCAAAAACGAGACGTCGGCGCCGTTTTGCGAATTTTTCGCTGTTTTGCGAATTTCGCGCCGGAATGGTGCAAATTCGCCCATAACTAGCTACAAACTCCGCTCGGTTTTTACACTTATTTATTATAACATTTTCCCGAAAATTTGCTTTGCAGGAAAAAATCAGATTTTCACAAATTTTCACCCGAAACTCATATTTCTTATACTTTTTTGCATGAAAACTTTGGGGTATTGAACAAAACCCAGCACACATTAAAAAATCATTGGGACTTCTCCGATTGACCTATAGGCAAACTCGACAGGTCTGAGATGCTGATTTTCTGATTCAGAGTTTTTCATCCTCCGGGTTTAATAAATTCCGAAAAATTCATGATTTTTTTAAAGTCCGATTTTATAAAAGACAAAATAATACATTTTTCTGGATTTTTGCATTTGGATTTTAGTAAATAACCCCCTTATAGATGTTGTCCCATTATGATCTACATCCATAATAGCATTGTTAGCATTCCGTTCCATGAAAATTATTACTTAAATATTATATTGATTTATGAGAGAATTCTCTGTAATTGCTATATTTAAGAAACAACTATTTCATATGTAACCTTTACAGAATACATATCTGAATGAAAAGAATGAAATAGGAGACAAGCTGTTGTTGACAGTGTTTTTGTGATCTACTGATCACCAACTAAATATCTACTGGTAGATCCTGATCTACCTTTTGGACACCCCTGATCAGTTGAGATGATGTTGGTTTTGATGATTATATTGTATACACGTTGCCTTTTATTACTAATATCCATCTGTATGCTTGATGAACTTTATTATCTACACCAGATTATATAGTTTTTTTTTCATTATCATAGCTTGTGCACCAATGTAATGTTTAGCTGGCTATTAATACAGCACTGAATAATTTTGGCAACCCCTTTATGGGTACAGTTATATGGTAAAAGAAAGAATTGCAGAATACATAAGACATAACATTTAAGTGCATTGCATATCACAAGAGAAATTGCTATAAAGGCAATACACTTCCTTTTTCTTTGCTATTGGTGTTAATGGTATATATTATTTCTCTCAATAAAATTTAAAAAAATCTGGCTCATTAGTGTTTTTAATCATGTCTAAGAGGCAGTAAGTAAAAGTCAAGTAGCGACTAGCTAATAGAGATTCAGCAATATCCTTCCTATTAACAGGAAGGAGAACGGGACACGTTTAGAATTGAACCCATTCTGGCACAGTAAAAAGGTAAATAAAAAACAGGCTGACAGTTATTATTATTTGTTTGTTTTAAATTAGATATAATAATTAGGTCCACAAATCAGGCCTGTTTCCATCAGATAAGCTAAGTTCCATTCACATTGCAGAGGAATACATTTAGAAATGCACTTCCAGATTTAGCCAGAAAGTTTGGCCAATTTTGACCATACTACCTGACCATGATGATGATGATTTACATTGTTGTACAGTATATGGTATATTGGAAGTAGTGATGTGCGGGCCGGCCCAATACCCACGGGACCTGTGGGTTTACCCGCGGGTCGGGCGAGTCGCAATCCTCTTCGTTGGTGGGTGCAGTTTGAGCTCTTCTTCTGCTCTCCCCTTCAAATGCCGGCTTCCGACTTCAGGCTTTATAGCTGTGCGCCTGCTCGACCCGCCCCTGTTGTGACGTCAATAGGGAGGGTCGGCGCCGGTCTATAAAAGGAGCCCGGAAGTCGGAAGAAGGCTTGTGCTGAGGGAGGGTGGGTTAGGGTTGGGTTACAAAGTTACAAAGGGTTAGGGTTGGGTTACAAAGCTATGATCATAAAATTGATAAGCCACCATACCACATCAAGGTAAACCCCACATTGTGGTGTCTCTTGGGCAGTCTCTCCCTCTTAAAAGCTGCATAAGCAGGTGCTATTTACTCCAAGTAATGCTATTAAGCAGAGAGGTAAAAGACCTTCTATACTATGACCAGAGGTAAACAAGTTAGGAACCACTGTGTGGGGTTTACTTTGATGTGGTATGGTGGCTTATCAACTTTATGATCATAACTTTGTAAAAAAAAAAAAACCCTGTTTTTAAAATACATGCACTTGCATATTTATTGAATTACTTAGACAGGGCATTTGGGATTGTGCATTGATTGACTGGCCGGATCAGTAGCACTTCCATTGTATCTAAATGTATTAAAGTTTAGCCTTAGGTGTGCTCACACAACCCCCCTTTTCTGTATTTGTAAACTAATGAAACAATAGGTTTTGGCTGTGTATGGCCAATCATGCAGTATCTATCAATTCAGCCTGAGGTCAATTGATTGAATAATTGTAAAGGGTTGAGAACGGTAAAGCTATCTTTCCTTAATGGGCAGACTTGTCAAGGTGTGATGTTAGAGCTCTAATTCCACTATTTTCTATTCATCCCTATGAGATTTTTATGGCTATATTTATCAATGGGTGGTTAGAGTTCACTATTTGATAAATGTTCCTAAGTGTGCCCAGCTTTAAAGGAACATTTTACTAACCAGTTTTTTTTAAAAGAATTGCCCTCTATGGCTTTTCCTCCCTGTTTATATGTGCAATAACTGCAGAGAAATGTAATCATTCTGATTAAAAAAAACAACAGCAAAAAACAGTACAGTTATGGGACCTGTTATCCCGAATGCTCGGGACCTGGGGTTTTCTAGATAACAAATCTTTCCATAATTTGGATCTTCATACCTTACCTTTACTAGAAAATCATGTTAACATTAAAAAAAATAAGCTGGTTTTGGTTCCAATAAGGATTAATTATATCTTAGTTGGGAACAAGTACAAGGTACTGATTATTATTACAGAGAATTTTTTTTAAAAAATTCAGATTTTATTACAATGGAGTCTATGGGAGACAGCCTTTCTGTAATTCAGAGCATATACATATTTATACAGATCCCATACCTGCATAACACAAGTTGTCTAGCAACTTGTTTATCCAGAAAGCTCCGAATTACTGAAAGACCGTCTCCTAGAGACTCCATTTTAATCAAATAATCCAAATTTTTAAAAATGATTTCCTTCTTCTCTGTAACAATAAAACAGGACCTTGTACTTGATCCCCACTAAGATACTGTATAATTAATCCTTATTGGAAGCAGAACCAGCCTATTGGGTACATTTAGGGGCATATTTATCATTGAATTTAGAGTTTATGGGAGTTTATAAAAAGTCCCATAAACTCAAAATTCTGAAAAAAACTGACCAATCGAAATTCATTAAAAAATTTAAAAAAAATTAAATTCGGGTGAATAGAATCGAGCTGCAAACTCGAATCAAATTCAAATCAAATTCGATTCAAGTTTTTTCACCAAAAAATTCTTTTTAAATTACATTTAATTTTCAAAGTCCACCAAACGACTCCATATTGATTGTAGGAGGTCCCCCATAGGCTAAAACACCAATTCAGCAGGTTTTAAATGGTGAATAGTCTAATTTAATTTTTTAAGGGAAAGTACATGATAAATTTCAAAATTGGAATTTAATTTTTTTTAAACTAGAATCGAATTTGGACTATTCCCTAGTCGAATTACACTAAAATAAACTCAAAATTAAAATTTTCAATTTGACCCTTGATAAATCTGCCCCTTAATTTTTACATGATTTTGTGGTAAACAGCTTATAAAGATCCAAATTACAGAAAGATATATTATCCAGAAAACCCCAGGTCTTGAGCATAATGGATAACAGTTATTTTACAATTGTTAAATAGTTTCTAAGGAGCTGAAGCCCATATAAAAGCAAGGGTATACATACTATTCTTTCATATATATGCAAGCTCAATGTATTTTTGCATTTCTAGTCTAAATGGATTTGAAGAAGGTTGCCATTAGATTGATTGTACACGTCACTCCCAAGTAGCACTATCCATTTGTGTTTATTGTTTATTTGGTGGGGTCACCAAATGAGCAAAAATAAAGAACATAAGCAAAATAGTTTCTTCACTCACCATGACTGTAATAACTCAGGAGGTTATGTTTATATGAATAAGCTTCACATGTGGAAAACTGCACATCTAAAGAAAAATCCAAAGTATTTTTTCAAGGCTACCACTTGTCAAAAAGGCTATCCCAAACTAACAATATAAACATAAAAAGAATTCCAAATAAATAAAGTTGCTATTTAGCCCCAGATCAAGGCAGTGAAACTTAATGAAACATCAGTTTATAATGTTATATACAGAAACTAGCCACATGTGCTTAACAGACTATTGTATATTGTTTGATGAAATACACGAAAGAGGCATTTTACTGACCCATTTTGACTGGTAAACAATAGCTACATTGATTTTCCTGCTATGCAAACCAAATATTAAAGTGCAGGCACAATATAGCAGCACTGCATGCTCTAATATTAATATCAATTAAATAATTAAAAACAAGGCTACATAAAAATAACCCATAGTTCCTAATCATAATATGGGGGGTTATTTATCAAAATCTAAAACGTTCTCACTATTTTATGAAAACCACTCCGACCAAATCCTCACTGACTCCTCCCCCCCATTTATCAATACATTTTCCAAAAAAAATCTTGTCCAGGAAAATTGAATCGTACTAGTTTTCTTATTTGTTACTGAAAACTGCTACTTTTTAGGATTTGATGGCCGAAACCACAAAATCTTCGAATTATTGAACAAAACCCATTGCAGATCGGCATATCTTCAAAATGTCAATGGGGGATCTGCCATTGACTTTTACATGAACTCCACAGGTCTGAGTTTGAATACTTTTTTTATTCAGATTTTTAAAACCATCGGGGTTTAATAAAGCTCAAGAAATTTGAGGGTTTTTTTTGATAAAAAATTGTGTTTTTCCACTTTAAAAGTCTTATCAGAAAAAATCACACTTTAACAAAAAAAAACTCTAATGGGTTTAATTATTAAACTCCGAATGCAAAAATTCCAATTCCGAAAAATTCGTGATTTTTTTTAAAAAAAATCGGACTTTTAAAAAAAATCACAAATTGTTCGGAATTTATTAAACCCAGAGGATGGAAAAGACAGAATCTGAAAATCTGGCATCTCAGACCTGTCGAGGTTGCATATAAGTCAATGGGAGAAGTCCCAATGATTTTTTGATGTGCACTGGGCAATAACCCAAAGTTTTCTGAGTTTTCGGGTGAAAATAGTCCGAAAAAATTGTGAAAATCAAATTTTTTTCCACAAAGCAAATTTCTACTCCCACCCAAACATAAATACATCAAGAAATAAACATGTGTCCCAGTGGTTTAGCTATAGAGGAAGCCCCCTCCTGGGGGAACAAGGGGGCTCAGACCTTGGGGTAAGCTTCCTCTATAGCCACATTACAATTTTAGATCATATGCCTTTGGTTACAAGATGCACTACAATATTTCTGCAGCTTACAGGCAATCTAATAACATGCCGTAAGGGCAGCTGTGTTGTGAAGCAAGATGTCAGATGTGAAAAGAAAATACTTTTTCTAATCACTACAAATATGCATAGACGTGTGAAGCTAATTTTGAGAAAAGCTGTTAATTTTCTTAAAACCACTACTGCTGTAAATTCATTTACAGGCTAATTTAATTTGTTGTGCTTACACCTGATGTCTACATCCTGCTTCGATGCACAGATACACACTGAAAGTGTTTTTTTATTATTATTAAACATTACAATATCTAGAATAAGCCAGACATATTTTTTTTAAAGGGGAAAATGCCATTTTTTCAGAGGAAAAAAAAATTTGAATTTTTCATGATTTATTAAACCCTGATGCTGTTAAAAGTCAGAATAAAAAAGTACTGTATCTCAAACCTGCCGAAGTCATGTAGAAGTCAATGGCAGATGTCCCGTTTGCAATTGGATCATGATCTTCTTTGGATTTTGTACAATCATCCAAAGCATTTGTGGTTTTCTGGCGACCATCTGAAGATAAATCTATGCTTTCTGACATCAGATCTGAAACAAAATTGTACGATTTGAATTTTTTCACAATTTTATCGAGCTTTTCCCCACACCAGATTTTTTTTAGTAAATGTATTGATAAATATGGTAAAAATGTTGATGCTAGCGATGGGCAAATTTATTCGCCAGGAGCAAATTCGCGGCGAATTTGTGCAGTATGCCATCGGCGAATAAATTTGCGAAACGGGCATGAAAAAAACAGACGCCAGCATCAAAAACGGACGCCGGCATTAAAAACGATTCAGTTTCGTGAATATTTAGCTGTTTCGCTCGAAATTCGCAAATTTTTCAGCGAAGCGAAATGGCGCAAATTCACCCATCACTAGTTGATGCCTGTTTGGTGGAAAGTGGAAATTTTCAGATTTCAGTAATCAGTAATAGACATTATAGACAAATAGCAGGGGATCTTTTTACCTATAAAGAGGATCACCACACCAGAGGCCACCCCTTTAGACTAGAGGAAACGGGAACATTTGCCGCAAATTCATGCCTGACAAATGAATTCGCCCATCACTAATGAGGTAATATAAAATGTGCAAAGTTGATGCTTATCCTCATGTAATAAAGACACAACATTTATGCAGTAATCCATTGTAACCAGTAAACTTCTTAAATAGTTGAATATTAAATGCTACCTGCTGATTACTTGCTATAGGGAATTCGACCGATATGTGATTAGACCAAACTTCGCACCTTTTATTACATAACTACAGTAATCTAGTATGCTACAGCAATTGATCAGATGTTTGCTTTTCAGGGGACCAATACATTATTGCATTACTCATATAATGGGTCCACAAATATACCACTTTTGCAAGCTGAATTAAAGGACCAATAACATCAAAAAAAATTTAAAAAATTTGTTAGTAAAACACCAAGGCAAATTAAATTTTAAAATCGTAAAGTCTTTATTAAGAATTAACTTACCAAAACTCTGCTTGTGCTCCTCTTCAGAAAAGGTGATCGTCATCCATCATGCAGCGCCCTGATTTCTCCTCCCTCCTTGCCAGGGAGGAGAAATTGAGCATCGCAAGATGGATCGTCCTCCTGTTTCCTTTTCTGAAGAGGAGTGGAAGCGGAGTTTCGGAAAGTTATTTCTTAATAACGGCTTTGTGATTTTAATGTTTCATTTGTCTTGGTGTTTTTTTTCAATGTATACTAACGATTTTCTTTTAAAAAAATGTTGATGTTACTGGTCCTTTAATTCATCAGGGCGGGATTTCATAGTAAACTTTCTCTAGTGTTCATTTTTGCCTAGCAAATCTTTATTAGTACTCTTGCGCTTTGGTCAATTTGAATAGAGCAAGTACATATAGGTCGCACAGACTTTAGTGAATTTGCAGAGTAGAGATTGTTGCCTGAGAAAAAAATTGCCTGTCGGTAGGGCAAGAAACTACGCTAGCGACGGTCTGTTTCGCTAGTGAATTGTCCTGTTAGTAGATTGGCAATGTGCCTGTGGATGGGATTTCTGGTGAATTTAATCTAGCAACAGCCACTTCACCCTTTAGTAAATCTGCCCCAGTATGTCTTCAGATTATTCTATTAGAACTGACTATGTAAATTAGTAAAGACAAAATGCAGAACCTTAATAAGACTCATATGAGGCTGGGTGGTGTTTCTTCCCTTCCCAGTACTTTCTAATGTATACACATTTCACCTGGAGGAGGCTGATCTATGAGCTGACTACTACTTACCTCTAAAGGGCACTACTACATGTGTAGTATACTTAATGCAAATCGTATATATAAAGTACCCCCTTTTGTAAAATACTGTATAAGGATATTATAAGTTACCGAGGAGTTTCATGACCATATAAAAACACGAGGCCGGAGGCCGAGAGTTTTTATACAGGTCATGGAACTCCAAGGTAACTTCTAATATTCTCATATTTTACAACTGGGGGTACTTTATTTATTATAATACACAAATTTCAATGAGTCATGTGACAGAAATTACATCAGAACTCACCGTTTATAACTGATGACATCAGAACTCACCGTTTATAAGGATATAATTTACAGGATATTTATGGCTTTTGTGTATTATATATATATATACATATATATCTTTGAGAAAGACCCAGTATGGGTCAGCCAGTAGCTTTGTAATAAATTTGTTTGTTATTTTAAAGTCCTGTGAGTGCTGATTCTGTTGGAGATATTGAGATCTAAATGATTACTGTGCACCCTGGCACAGTAATGACTTTTTTTGAGAGTGCCGGTATTACTGTGTGTTATCTATATATATATATATATATATATATATATATATATATATATATATATATATATATATATATATATATATATATATATATAATTTTGCTATAGCTCTGATAGCATCAATATATTTTTTTGTACAATATATTCCAAAACCTTAGAACAGTATTAGAACATGTATTCATATCTATATTAGTGATGGGTGAATTTATTCGCCAGGCGTGAATTTGTGGCAAATTCATGCGATTTGCCAAGAACCGCCACGAAAATTTGCCGGCGTCAAAAAAAATGGACCGTTTTTTTTTGGACGCTGGTGCATTTTCGCTGGCGAATGTGCGCCGGCATCCAAAAAATTCACGCCGGCGTCAAAAACAAGACACCGGCGCCATTTCGCTAATTATTTGCAGTTTCGCTTATTTCTCTGGAAATTTGCGAATTTTTCGGCAAAGCATAACGCCCCAAATTTCCCCATCACTAATCTATACACCTTATAATATCCTTTTTAACCAAATGAATAATATGAATCTATACTCTATCATCCATTCTGAACAAGAAATCCCTTGAGCTGATAAATAGTAAAAGAGAAAAAAAAAGGGAACCTCTGGTACATCCCAAGACACAACAATATATCAAAGCAAATTTCATACAAAAGCTTTTGAAGTTCTCTGGGAGAACTTCCTATATATACATTTTTGAATATTCTTTTTTTTTTTACTAGCTACAACATCAATACCTGTCGTTTAGCTTTTTTTAAAATCTGACCATACATGAATGGTATTTTTAGGCATGGTATTTTTAAGTATATTCTATTTGTATGTAAGAAGATAGAAATATGATTGAATAGACTATTGTATTCTTTCAATATCTATATTGATCTGTTTACCCTTGTAGAAACTGTCATATATTGTATTATGTACTGATTATATTGTGTTGGATGTATTTTTTATTGATCCACTCTAAATTGATTATTTGTATTTACATATTTCAGTAACAATCATCATTAGCCTACCAGATTAATGAAATGTAATTTATGTTTCATTTGAGAATAAAGGTGCTGACTCAAGAAATAGATTATTTTCTCAGGAAAGCCCTCCCTTAATTCTGTGTCACTGTAGAAACGTTACTGTTACAGAGAGTTGTACAAGAGCCAGGTCTCATGACTAAACAATTAGCATTCTGTTTTTTGCACCTAATTTGACTCGGGACCCTCATGTTTTGTATGCAAATATGACATCTCTGCATATCAGGGAGGGAACACCTGTTTTTGTTTTACAGATCTGCACTGTATGGTCTCATGATTTTAATATTCAAATCAGCAGTAAATCTCTGATAGCTGTGATGCGGAACATACAAGCAGTGTTTATCAGAAATAAATAATTTTTTCAAAATTAAATAATAAATATCTTTGTGAAAATGATCCCCACTGAAAGGAACTCCCAAATATGATCATTTAGATAAGTGACAGTACATGTTGCTATTTTAATATATACATGGGGACAACTGGTAGGTGTCTGCCTTTTAGGTGCTAAACTGGACTACTGCAGTTATGTATAGCAACCAATCAGAATTGTGCTTGCATTTTCTTACTGAAATGCACAGATCAAAACTAATTATTACAATTTTTCCTACTAGTGCCATCACTATAGCTCTTGTGTAACTACATGAGTCCACTTGTGTCCACAACTGAAGAACCATGGAAAAAAGGAGAGCAAAAGGTGAGCTGTTACTAAGATCATTTTTAATGTAATGTGTTACCCTATATGCTGCTACACACTGTTTAATTAGTCTGTCATATCTGAATTTGACCTTCGGGTTTTGAAATTGGCTGATGTCACAGAGTAGATGTCAGGGTCAGTCAGGATTCAAACTCTGGGGTGTGTGTTCACTTCATTAGTCACATGTGTTCATCATTCAGTAATAAGGACCCTTTATAAACCTGGCTCTGACTGTTGTGTCAGGGAGCCGGGAGCTCCCTCCTGGGAGGTAGTCAGGATCAAGGAGGAAGCCCTCTTGAGGGTGCCAGGTTCAGGGTAGCAGAACCTATTCTTTGGCGCCATTCTGGCGTCCTGGGGGCCTTTTTATATTCAAACTTGGCGCCAAAGTGACGTCATTGACGTCCTTACGCCGGCGTGCTTGCGCCAGCGTGTTTGCACATGCGCGTTTGCGGCACTGGCGTCCCAGCGCCCACGTGGGCCGACTGGGTGCCACCATCTTGGATTATTCGCCGCCGGGAGCAGACGTGCCTCTTCGCGCTCCCGGTGGCCTTGACATGTTGCTCCTTGCTTGGTCATTTTTTCTCTTAGCCCTGATCTTGCCGTGCTGATTCTTGTTCCAAGATTCCTGTTCCTGTATTCCTGTGCCTGAGACCCTCCATTGTGCCTTGATTCCCAGCCTTGTTCCTGTGCTCCTGTCCCCTCCTAGCCTTTTTATTGGATTTCTTGTTTGTGACCTCTGGCCTGTTCTTGGACTCTGTTTGCCTGTTGCCTGACTAGACCCTTGGCTTCATTACTGTACTCTGTTTGCCTGCTGCCGGACTTGACCTTTGGCCTGATCACTGGACTTTGATTATGACTGCCGATTCCTTCTGTCACTGGCTAGTATATTTCTTTATATTTTCATCAAGCACCTGTTTTGTTATTTTGTCTCATTAAATCCTGTTCTACTTCACCATGACTCCAAGATGTGGTTCTGCTATCTATGGGTATAACCCGGGCTCCCCACCATACAGGCTCCCATCTGATTGCTTCAATTCAGTGTCTGATCATTACACCAAAATTCTAAAAGCTAATGTTGAACCAAACATGCATAGATTAGTTATGACAGACTAAGACTTTGACTTGAATTCATTTTCTATAACAATATTATGAATATACACTATGGGGGTTATTTATCAAGCTCCAAATTTCCGAACCTCGAATTATTTGTAGTTTTCGGAGCAAAAAAATTTATTAAAGTCTGATGGTCTGTCTTCCACTTTATATTTATATATTTCTTTCTAATTGTATTTCTTACCATAAAAAATACTGTATGTTTAATCCTAATTTCAAATATTAAAATAATGAAAACATATTTTCTAAATTGTATGGTTAATCTTTGCTCTGGAAAAAAACATTGCATTGTGATTTTATATAAATGGAATATGGTTTTCTTGGGAAGTCATTAAAGTAGGTGCATGCCTAGATTTGGGGGATTGTTTATAAAGGGTCGAATTTTAGAATACTGTGAATTTTTAAAAACTCTAATAAATTAGATTTTGTTCACAATCGAATAGTCCCGATCTGTAAATTTGAATTGAATTCAAACTCAAAAAAAAAAACCTTGAATATTGCATGTGAAATATTTTTAACATGCAGCATTTTTTTTCTCACATTTAGGCTATGGGTGTAATTTTCACAGCGAAACTTGGCGAAAAATTTTACTCATTACAACTATTAACATCTTAAAATAGTTCAAGGGACCTCTGCCATTGACTTCTACATAAACACAGAAGGTTTTAGGTGGCAATATTCGAATTCAAATTTTCGAAGGGTCTTACTATAATATAATAATATATAAATAATAAATTCGAAATGGTGAGTTTTAACCAAAAATAAATTCGAAAATTTGAATTCAAATTTACCATTCAAACCTTAGTCAATCTGCCCCTTAGCAATACCATGCAGTGTCAGTCAACGAAGAACATTATAAAGATGATGTGGGGAAATGAAACAAAAAGTAATAAATTAAAAAAAACATTAAAGCATTTACATCACATATCACATTATTAGACCTGCTTAAGGGTGGTGTATATTTTATTACATACACTACACACTGATACAAACTTTAAAATGTACAATCTATTTTCTATTTGTAAATTGGTTGTTAAAAATGTTAAAGGGGAACTCCGGCTTCCAAACCATAATTTAATAAAGAGGCCCACATAACACAGAAATCCTTAATAAACCCAGTTATCTGTTTCTTTAAAAAATATGAATACATGCCATGTTCTATGCTGAAATACAGCTGTTTAACAGTTCTTCTGTTTCTGCATCATTTTAAATCTTGTCAGGGAAGGAGGGACTATACACGATGTTACAAATTGTAACATTGCTCACAGACAGCATGTAGGAACTACATAACCCACAATGCATTGCACTGTGATGTTACTTTCCTTATTGAAATCACATATGCAGGGAATTGTGGGGTTTGGAGGATGCAGGCTGAGGACAGCAAGAGAGCAGGGGGCTAGGTTTAGGGAACTGTTCAGAACCATTAAAATCATGAAAAGTCTGCATATTTTTAAATTGATGTATATTGCAAAGTTGCTTGAAATTATGTTTTCTTTTCAAAAAGCTTAAGTTATGTTTGTTTGGAGTTTCCCCTTTAATGAAAACTTCTGCTTCTTTTATTTTTCATTTTTAACTTTTTATTACATTCTCTTAAACTTAAATACAAAAACTCCTACATCCTACTCAATTCAGGAAACCCCCAACCAGAAAAAATTGGACTTTGATAAATGACCCCCTTAATTTAACCAGTAAACCTCTGTACTGTATCAAATGCTTTAGCAAAGTCTAAGATTACATTCACTGCCATCCCAGAGTTGAGGTCCCTGTCATCTTAAAAAGATAAAAAGAAATTAAATTAGTCTGGAAAGAATCATTACGCATAAACCCATGCTGGCACAAACTCAGTATTATTGTTTGCAATAAGTATCTTGCAAGTATCGTATTCCTTAATACCCCTTTAAAAAGCTTTAATCTGATGTCAGACTATCAGATTCATAGTTTTGAGGCAGAGTATGGGATCCCTTTTTGAATAGCGGTACCCTATTAGCAATTTGTCTCTCAACACCATATCAGACTTCAATGAATCTTTAAAAATTAAGTAAAGAGATTTGGCAATCACAGAGCTAAGCTCATGTTGTACCCTGGGGTGAATACTATCTGGCCCCGGACCTTTGTTTATCATTATATGTTCCAGTCTCTTTTGAATTTCCTCTTGCATGAATCATGCATTATTTGTTGTATTACTAGAATTGGGACTATTAAGAAGTAGACCTTCATTAGCTGGTTTCTCATTTGTGTAGACAGACAAAAAAACAACAGTTCAGAACAGTTTCTCTGTTCTCATTAGTTAGCTGACCCCCTCTGATATTAAGGGTCCAATCCCTTCCTACTAAATTATTTTAGATTATTTTTACTGCTTGCTGCAAGAACCTTTTCCATCTCAATTTTAGCAAGCTTTTTTGCATGATGTTTTGGCCTCCTTGTACCTGATAAAGTTTCGTCTGCCCCAGCTAACTTGGATGCTTTAAACATTCCTAGACACTAAGGGGGCTATTTGCTAGAACTCAAGTTTTTCTGGT
Source organism: Xenopus laevis (assembly GCF_017654675.1). NCBI lineage: Eukaryota > Metazoa > Chordata > Amphibia > Anura > Pipidae > Xenopus > Xenopus laevis. The sequence goes on from NC_054384.1 coordinate 75,838,648, forward strand.
TGGGGTTTTAGAGGGGAAATCAATTTTTTGTGAAAAAAAAAACCTAGAGACTGCTAAAGTCCAAATATGAAAATACTCCATCTCAAATTTGTCAAGGTCATGTACAGTAGAAGTCAATGGCAGATGTACCTATTACAACTAGAAAATATCATGATTCAAAAGAGACTAGAACATGTTAAGATGTTCTTTGCCCGTTATAGGTTTCCTCATTGTGAGTTCCTGGTGCCTCTGTGCTGTTTAAAGCTTCTGTATCTTGTGATTTGACTACCTGTTATGACCCCTGCCTGTTTATGACGATTCTGACTTCCGAAATCCTGACCCTGCCTGGTAACCGAATTCTCTATTCCGTATTCCGAATGATTGATCTCCTGGTTTGACTCTTGCCTGTTTTGACTGCGCTTGTAATCTGCCTGCCCCAACCCGGCCTGATCCTGTCTACGCCTTGTACCGCGACCTTCTGCCCAAAAGACTTCAGCTTTACTGTTGTCCCCCTTTGCTCATTCAGAACCCTTCACTTTGCACCTCTCTTAATAAGATCTGGTGGCATCCGGCTAGCGGAGGGCTCCTCCCGAGGTGAAAAGTGACTGTTAAAGGCAGAAGCAAGAGCCGAGAACAGGGTGCTTAGCGTTGGTTCTGAATTTAGGGTGCCAACCGTGACACACTGTGATTGCCAAACCTCTTTACTTAATTTTTCAAGATTCATTGATTCTGCCATGGTGCAGAGAGACTGGTGAATTTTTATTCAAAAAGAGATCCAGTTCTCAGCCTCAAAACTATAGGCCAGTTAGCCTGACATCAATGGTAGGAAAGCTTTTCAAAGGGTTAATAAAGGATAAGATACTGGACTTCATAGCAAATCATAATACTTTTTGAGTTTGTGCCAGCATGGTTTTATGTGTAATAGATCTTGCCAAACAGGACTCCAGCCTATTAGGATAAATTAGGATATGTAAAATGGAGGCTTCACTGTATGTATCCAGCTGTAGCTAGGACTCTAGGTGGAATAATCTCTGCAAAACACTAGCTGGTATGTGTGGAAACCAAAATATGGGTACAAGTAATTTGTGTAAAATGTTTTTTTTTTCTTGCCGCCCCCAAAAATGTTTTTCTGGACACCCATGTATATACACACAGGTACAAGTTCACAAACATTACATTAACATTTGATTTTAATAAAGCACTATTTTTAACCAACAGTTATTGTATTCTGGTTGAGCAACTTCAATCTTTTAACACTTTTTCTCTGTATTTGATGTGGATTTAAGCCAACATGTTCCTTTTATCTGAGACGTACAGCTGGTAACTGTCAGGGACAATCTACAGTTGTCATACAGTACATATTTTCTTTAAATATAACTTGTCTGCAATTTTAGATATGTGACACAGAAAATGCAACCTATTTGCTGGAAATTAAAAGGTTATTTTAAGGGACTCTAATTCAGTGAAAGGCCTGCCAAGTATTCTCTAACATTTGTTGGTAATACTATTATTATTAAAACATTTATACAGTAAGGTGAGTTGTACACAGCATGAGTCATTTACAGAAAGTTTACTAAGTACAGATATGGGGGCTACTGTATTATTCAGAATGCTCTTGACTTGGGGTTTTCAGAATAAGGTACCTTTCTGTAATTTAGAACTTCATACCTAAAGTCTGCTTAAAATCATTTAAGCTTTACATTAACCCGAGGATTGTTTTCCCACCAATAAGGATTAATTATATCTGTATTGGGTTTCTGAATAACGGATCCTATACCTGTATTTAACTTATCCAATACACACTACCAGGGCAAATAAAATGCACTCACAAACAGAGTTCAGCAGCTTAGCAGCCCTATCAGATACTGTACCTTCTTGCAATGCAGTTGACACCCTACGTCTACATTATGTTTTAAGTAAAAAGTTAACAATCTAACAATAGATTGTAAAAAACAAATCTAAATAATGAGATAAACCACAAGTCTTCTGAAAAAAACATAGGGGAAACTTCTGATTTATACATACTGTATGTGATGTTATAACAAACATCCTCTTTATTGTACCAACACAAATACTTTAAGGACTTCAAATATATAGTAGAATTGCCATCTAAATGGCCATTATTATCCGCAAACAATACTGTATATTGACTTAATTTACAAAATATTTTCCCTAATCATTAATTCCCTAATCAAATAATTGAAACATGTAAAAAAATCCTGAATGGTTTCCTACCAATAAGGATTAATTATATCTTGGTTAGGATTAGTGATGGGTGAATTTGTCCCGTTTTGCTTCCCACAAAAAATTTGCGAAATGGTGCCATAGTTTCATTTTTGATGCCGACAAATTTTCGTGGCAGTTTCCCGAATGTATTCGCCAGTGGCGAATCATGGGAATTTGCAGCGAATTTGCGCCTGGCGAATAAATTCGCCCATCATTAGTTGGGATAAAGTACAAGCTATTGTAGATAAAATGGAGTCTATGGGAGACAAACTTCCCATAATTCACAGCTTTCTGGTTAACGAAAAATCTGTTCAAATTCCTTTTACTTATCGATATCCATACTATCTTTTTCATAACAAAATGACCAAAAACTTTATTGGATCTCCTCTTGGTAGTGTACTGGATGAAATGAAGAGCTTGGTTACTTACCACTGTATGTTAATTAATGCTATGGCCTTCTTTGATGGATTAATACTGTATTGTACCATGACAAATACTCAAAAATGCTAATCATATTAGGTGGATCATAGTTAAAACCTTAGTTATGGGTTTCCATGGAATGCATTTTATAGTACTTTAGTTTAAAGGGGACCCATCACCCAAAAAAATATTATATTTCCAATTCCTATTTTACCACGTTAGTAAAGCAAAATTAACTTTAATTACACTGTATAAATTATTTGAATCTTGTTTCCTTTGGGCTGGGAATTCATAATTATAGAAAGCAGGCAGGAGCCATTTTGTGGACACTGTTATTAAGACAAGCCTTGTATCATCTCAGAATCTTGTTTGTGCGCCAGAATGGGGGACCTGATTTCCATGCCCATGCCCTGGCTACATAATTAAACAGTGAAGAGAACGGGGAAATGTGTGGAGAGCAGTGACGTCTAGTAATTGCTGAATGGAAAGTGAAAGTAATTGTCTGCCCAAATATTGACAGCTGAGATTTTTAAATGCATTTACAACAGCTATGAATGCTTTAATAAAATAAAGAATTCGGATTTCATGTTAAATTTGAAAAGGACTTTTATTATACAGCTTTTTATGTCTGTGTCAGGGAGCCGGGAGCCCCCTCTGGGGAGTAGTCCGGATCTAGGAGGAAGCCCCTCAGGAGGGATCAGGGTCGTGGTATCCAGGGGTTAGGCAAGAGAATAATCAAAGTCCAAGCACAGGTCAGAAGGCAGGCAGAGTAACAGCGAAGTCCAGGTCCAGGCAAGGGGTCACTCCAAGGAATCAGGCAGATATAGCAGGGAAAACAGCAAGGGAACCCAGGAATCTCTTAGGGAACAGGATCCTATTTTCGGGCACCATCTTGGCGCCTCAGGCGTTCTTTTATCCTTGAATTTGGCGCCCTTGCGCTAGTGTCAGCGCGCCTGCGACCGTCGCGCCGCGCTGGCGTCACTGCGCCGGCGTCGGAACCCACGTGGGTTGCCTGGGCGCCCCCATCTTGGATTCTTCGCCGCCGGGAGCGGACGCGACTCCTCGCGCTCCCGGCGGTCTTGACAGTACCCCCCCCTCACGGGGGGCCTCAGGACCACCGAGACTTGGTTTCTGGGGAAACTTGGAGTGGAAGTCTCTTACCAAATGAGGAGCATGCACATCACGGTGTCCCTCCCAAGAGCATTCTTCGGGGCCAAAGCCCTTCCAATGGATGAGGTATTGAAGGGACCCTCTGGAGATTCTGGAATCAAGGATTCTCTCCACCTCGAATTCTTGTTGACCCTCCACAGAGACAGCAGGAGGAGGAGATTGGACACCAGAGAAACGGTTGGAGACGGTGGGCTTCACCAGGGAGACGTGGAACACGTTGGGGATTCTCATCTCTGGTGGGAGTTGAAGTCTGATGGCTACAGGGTTAATTATCTCCAAGATGGGGAACGGACCCAGGAACTTCGGACCCAACTTGGGAATGGCACCTTCAAGCGAATATTCCTGGAAGAGAGCCAGACACAATCACCCACCTTGTAGGGAGGAGAGGGCCTTCTGCGGCGATCCGCGAAAGTCTTGTGGACTAGAGCACTCTTCTCCAGGTTAGACTTGGTTGCAGCCCAAATAGCAAACATATGGGCTGCCAGATCATCTGCAGCCGGGACGTCCGACAACACGAAGTCCTGAGGAAAGGCTTGAGGGTGCTGTCCATACACCGCCATAAATGGAGACCTTCCTGTGGAGGAATGACATGCATTATTTTGAGCAAACTCCGCCCACGGGAGGAGGTCAGACCAATCGTCCTGGCAAAGAGACACGTGGTTCCTCAGGAACTGTTCTAAGGCTTGGTTTACACGTTCAGCTGCCCCATTCGTCTGCGGGTGGTAGGCGGACGAAAATTGAAGTGTTATTCCCAAGTCTTTACATAGGGAACGCCAGAACTTGGCGGTGAACTGGGTGCCTCTGTCGGAGACGATCTCCACCGGAAAACCATGCAGGCGGAAGATGTATTTAATAAAGAGTTGGGATAATTCCACCGCAGAGGGTAACTTCTTCAAAGGGATGAAATGGGCCATTTTGCTGAAGCGGTCTGTGACAACCCAGATCACAGTATTCCCACCGGAGGGAGGAAGTTCGACAATAAAGTCCATAGAGAGGTGCGTCCACGGACGAGAGGGAACCGGCAAAGGCTGTAACAACCCGCTGGGGCGGGAATGGCTAGGCTTAGAAGTGGCACAGACATTACAAGCAGCCACAAAGTCCTTTACATCCTTGCGGATATCAGGCCACCAGACTAGGCACCTCAAGAGTTCAAGGGTCTTGGCCGGACCAGGATGTCCAGCTTGCCTGGAGCAGTGGGTTTGTTGCAGGATGGCCAGGCGAAGTTCTGGAGGGACGAAGGCCATGCCAATCGGAGTATCTTGAGGAGCCGAGGACTGCCCAGCCAGGATCTGGTCGGCAAATTGGGGATACAGAGAGGCAATGATCTTGACTGGTGGAATGATTGGTTCCTGCCTCTCAGGGTCACGGTCCACCGGAGTGAAGCTACGAGACAAGGCGTCGGCCTTCAGATTCTTGGAACCTGGGCGATAAGTCAAAACAAAGTTAAATCGAGAAAAGAAAAGGGCCCATCTGGCTTGCCTGGGATTTAGCCTCTTGAGGGACTGTATAAACTCCAGATTCTTGTGATCTGTGTAAATCTGGACAGGAATTTCAGAGCCCTCCAGGAGGTGACGCCATTCTTCAAGGGCAAGCTTGACCGCCAAGAGTTCTCGATTTCCGACATCATAGTTCTGCTCTGCGGATGAGAACTTCTTGGAGAAATACGCACAGGGGTGCAATTTTCCATCAGTGGAGTGTCTCTGAGACAGGATAGCTCCGGCTCCGACTTCAGAAGCATCAACCTCGATGCAGAAGGGTAGAGCAGGATTGGGATGTCGGAGAACAGGAGCGGACGTGAAGGCTTCTTTCAAGGACTGAAAGGCTTCTATGGCCGATGGAGGCCACAGGCTGGGTTTACCCCCTTTCCGGATGAGGGCCAGGATAGGTGAAATGCGGGAAGAGAACCCCCGGATGAACTGTCGATAATAATTAGCAAATCCGATGAATCTCTGGATTGCCTTGATACTCATTGGGAGAGGCCACTCCTGGATGGCCGACACTTTCACGGGGTCCATCTCAAATCCCTCTGGAGAGATAATGTACCCTAGGAAGGGGATCTTGGATACCTCGAAGACACACTTCTCCAACTTGGCGAAGAGAGAGTTCTTCCTCAGACGAGAGAGTACCTCCTTCACCTGGGAGCGATGACTTTCAAGGTCCTTGGAGAAGATCAGGATGTCGTCCAAGTATACGACTACGAACCTTCCTAGGAGATCTCGGGACACATCATTAACAAACTCCTGGAAGACGGCAGGGGCATTGCATAGGCCGAAGGGCATAACAAGATATTCATAGTGCCCATCCCGAGTGTTGAATGCCGTCTTCCATTCGTCACCCTCCCGGATGCGAATGAGGTTGTAGGCCCCCCGGAGATCCAACTTGGAGAAAATCTTTGCCCCTTTCAGCTGGTCAAAGAGCTCGGCAATCAGGGGCAGGGGGTACCTGTTTTTCACGGTGATCTTATTCAGGCCCCGATAGTCTATACAAGGCCGAAGGCCTCCGTCCTTCTTCTCCACGAAGAAGAACCCAGCCCCTGCAGGAGAGGTAGAAGGGCGGATAAACCCCCGCTGGAGATTTTCTTGGATGTACTCCTTCATAGCGGTAGTCTCTGCAGGAGAGAGAGGGTAAGTGCGCCCTCTGGGGGGCATGGCTCCTGGCAGGAGTTCAACCGGACAGTCGTAGGAGCGATGTGGGGGAAGGAACTCTGCAGACTTTTTACAAAACACATCGGAAAATCCCTTGTAAGTGGAGGGCAAAGTCTTTAGTTCCGCAGTGGAGACATTCACCTTCTCGAGGGGTTTTGGCGGAAGGCAATGTTGCAGGCAAAATAAACTCCAACGAGAGATCTGCCCAGTGGACCAGTCTATGGTGGGGTTATGCAGACGTAACCACGGAAGACCCAATATTACTGGAGTAGAAGGACAGGGGATGATGAAGAATGAAAGTTTTTCTTGATGCAGCGCCCCAACTTGTACAGATAGTTCCGCCGTGAACATTGTGACGAATTCAAACTCCAGGGGTTTGTCATCTATGGCGGTAATTCGCAGGGGTGAAGACAATGGGAGCAGGGGAATCTTCATGCGTTCGGCAAAGAAGGCGTCCATGAAATTGCCATCCGCTCCGGAGTCGAGGAAGGCCCTTTCGAAGATAGACTTACTTGCCAGGTGAATCTGCAAAGGAAGGAGAAGTCTGCGTGAATTTTCTTGATACTTCCCCTGAGGACCTCGAGTGATGCCCCCTACATGAGAAACCTGAGACATACCTCGGGGTACAAAACTCTTGGCTTTGGCAGGACAGGCGTTGGCAAAATGGGAATGCCCACCACAGTACAAACAGAGACCTGCCATTCGTCTTCGGAGTCTTTCCTGCTCGGAGAGGCGAGCTTTTCCTACTTGCATAGGTTCCTCCAGGGGAGATGTGGACACATGAGTCACAGGGGCAGCGGGTGCTTGCAGAATCGGCCTTTGAAAGCGAGGGGCCAACATGGGAGAAAATCGTCTGCTGCGCTCTCTCTCCACCTGGTGTTCTCTGAGGCGGGTGTCCACCTTAATAGATAGAGCGATCAGTCCTTCCAGGGTGTCAGGAGTCTCTCTGGAGACGAGATCATCTTTGATGCGGATGGATAGGCCTTGGTAGTATACGGCCTTGTAAGCGTCATCACACCAGGAAGTCTCCGCCATCAGTGTTCGGAAGTCTATAGCGTACTCATTGACACTGCGGCTTCCCTGCCGGAGCTGCAAGAGACGGGCAGGGGCGTTCGTGACCCGACCTGGAGCATCAAAGACTATGCGAAAAGCTTGGAGAAAGTCTTTAACATCATAAGTCACCGGGGAATTCTTCTCCCAAAGAGACGTTGCCCACTCCAGTGGCTTGCCTTCCAATCGAGACATCACATACCCCACCTTGGAACGCTCACTTGGAAACTGTGTGGGTTGGAACTCAAATTGAATTTGGCACTGTGTGGCAAATCCCCTGCAGGCTTGTGGGTCCCCACTAAAGCGAAGGGGAGGTGGAATGCGAGGCTCACCTGTCGGGTAGCTTGCGTTCATAGAGGCTGCCGCCATGGGGGGATCTCCAGTAGGTGGAGCAGCGGAGGGCGCAGAAGGCACTCGAGCAAGCAGGACATCGAGTGCTTGCCCAATGCGAACCTGCTGGTTTTCGTAGTCCTCCATGCGGGATGCCAGTCCGCGGAGTGCTCGTCCGACATCAGGTGTGGCTTCCTCAGAAGGATCCATGGCCCGAAAATAATGTCAGGGAGCCGGGAGCCCCCTCTGGGGAGTAGTCCGGATCTAGGAGGAAGCCCCTCAGGAGGGATCAGGGTCGTGGTATCCAGGGGTTAGGCAAGAGAATAATCAAAGTCCAAGCACAGGTCAGAAGGCAGGCAGAGTAACAGCGAAGTCCAGGTCCAGGCAAGGGGTCACTCCAAGGAATCAGGCAGATATAGCAGGGAAAACAGCAAGGGAACCCAGGAATCTCTTAGGGAACAGGATCCTATTTTCGGGCGCCATCCTGGCGCCTCAGGCGTTCTTTTATCCTTGAATTTGGCGCCCTTGCGCTAGCGTCAGCGCGCCTGCGACCGTCGCGCCGCGCTGGCGTCACTGCGCCGGCGTCGGAACCCACGTGGGTTGCCTGGGCGCCGCCATCTTGGATTCTTCGCCGCCGGGAGCGGACGCGACTCCTCGCGCTCCCGGCGGTCTTGACAGTCTGGGTGACAGGTCCACTTTAAATAATAATAACATTCCTTCTCCATTCTTTACTGATGTCTTGCTACTTTGCACTCCTTTTTGGATATCCTATACACCCATTTAAATATTTTTTGCTATACTTCAGACCCTGTAAATTCCATTTTCCCTTTTCTTGGATAAATTGGATATCTACCCAACATAAGCTTTATCAACAGTTATTGCACAAAAAAATATGTCTGCCTTCTTCCAGGATATATTCAACTGTAGTTAAACCTTTCTTCCAGGAAGTAATTTCCTGAGTAATTTCCACCTCCATTTATTCTTAAATGACAATTAACCTTTATTTTAGTTGCATCTATTCGTTCTTCTGTTCCATTCTATACAACTTGTCTTGTCCTACACCAGGGGTGTCCAAAAGGTATATCAGCTTGTAGTGCCTCATCAAGGGAAGGAGTGCAGGGAAGGCCTTTACTGTGCAACATGGATCCAATGAACCAGGCAGACTTTATTAAAATTGACTCCATACAGAGGAATGGCAAGGACAAGACAATAAGGCACAGAGCAAGCACAGAGATGGAAACTGACACAAACTTTCACGGTTTAAAAACCCTTAATGGAGCAAGGAATGGAAGACCCACCCTGCTCTTCTCCATTCATTCCAGGGACCCATTCATCCAGCTTTTCCTGAGCCGGCAAAATACACAGCATTACTTGCTGCAGAAATACACACTTTCCTTGGAGTCTACTATTCTAACACTGGTGAAATACACACAAAATCACTATCTTTTCATTTACAATATATATATAGAGTTATATTGTACTGTTGAATTCTGCAAAAGTGCCTTGTTCCAGCCACCAGCCAGGTGCCCTGGGTGAGTGAAGAGCTAACATGATGTATATAGGTATCACCTGCTCATTAAAGTAAAATTTTGATATGATTTGTCATACGATCATGTGTTTTCCTTATTTCATTTCACTCAGGACAAAAATGGTTAAAAAATCTACTGGGAGAACTATTAACAATAATAATTAGCAGTATCAGGAAACACCGGGTAGTGCACTGATATTTCCTGAAATATTTATTCCCATTTTTTTCCCTTGTACTTATTTTGTGAAATTCTATTCCCAGTTTTTAACACCTCAACAGATTTTATTTTCAAAAAGGCTGAACTGTAAATTTGTAGAAAAACGTGCAAGTAATAAATCAGATCTGTTGCTCTTGGCTTCATGCGTATTCTCGAAAACTATGAACTGACTGATGCCAATACTGATTGAACATATAGTTATTTAATAGTCTCCCAGTGCCTATTTTTTAGTTTAAAGTATACTATCTTCCTGACCATTCGTGGAAGCTAAACCAAACTTTTTTCAAAACACAGTAAAGAGGAATTTACTCCTTAAAAAGAGTTTAGACAGTTTCCTTGTTAACTGAATTAATTGTGCTCCATTGAATTCAGACCAAATGACCAAACCTTTAGTCACTAAATTAGTGAGTAAACTACTTTTTCATTATGCTTGGTGCTAGATGCATTGAAAGGGGAATTATATTTCATAGTTGATGATGCTTAGCTCATCGTCTTCTCATATTGTTATATGTGTTTGTGTGTGCATGGAACTGCCTTAAATGGCTAAAAATACAAGACCTTCCAGATGCCAAAGCATCTTGTGCCAAGCTACTTTTTTGGCACTTTAAGATTTAAGATTTCATTGCTCCAAAATGAAACTTTAAAGGCTGTGAAAGGTATTTTAATTAAAGAAAAAGGCTAGTCAGCATTGGGTATAAAATGTGAACTAGAAACTAAGAGTAAATTTGCCAAAACATTTAGGAATATTTTTGCTGGATAAGCATATTGATTACATGATGGATAGTACATGTCTTGGCAAATATTCTTCAACTAAAACAAATTACTACTAACGAGGTTGCCAGATTAGCACTTTCTTAAACAATCAAGGGGGATTGGCCATAGTAAGCATGAAATATTTATACATAATATTTCTGTCTAAATATGTCTGTCATTTAAGTTCTTTGGTTCATTTTGCAGTGTCTATGATCAGCTCTTAAGTGGCCCAGTACTGTACTGCTTAGAGATCAGCAGGGATTTACTGCCAAGTTTTAGGAAAAAAGCTTCAAAAGCTTAACTTCCCAGCCTTCTGAGTCAATGCTTTATCAGGTAATATAACAACTAGCACTGCAGCAATTTGTTCATTTACATTCAGTAAATATGTATATTCAGAGCATCCAAACCAAAAGGATTTAAATTATTGCAATTTTTTCTCTAAATTAATTTTTTAGAGAAAAAATGGTATTCATTTACATTATATTAATTTGGATGTTCTGAATGTCTGCTTCTGTGGCTACACAGCAACTTAATTATTTAAACTGTAAAGTTTCTGGAGCAATAACACCAACTGTACCAGTACAGTGCAACAGGCCATTATATGTTCATGACTTTAACGCTTCCATTTTTTGGTGTTACTGTTCCTTTAAGAGGGATTTTTTTATTTGTTGGGGTACTTGTTAGTCCAATACCCTCAAAGTAGGCAATCAAAACCATGGCCTTTAATGACCTGGAATCATCCACCTATCTATTTTTCAAGACAGGAGAGGACATATTTATTTATTTAATTTATTGCAAGAGCAGAAAGTGACACAACTGCCCATGCGCAAAGTAATTTCCTCTAGGGAAACAGCTTCACTCAGGTGTGCACTGATTTTTTTTTTTAGTATTTTGTGGTACAGGAATTGAATCTGTTATCTAGAACCCTGTTATCCAGAAAGCTCCAATAACGTTGTCTCCCATAGACTCCGTTTTATCCAAATAATCTAATTCTTTTAAAAAATGTGATTGATGAAGACAAAAAACACATATACCCTTTTCTGTTGTTTGATAATTATGTAATAGTAGTAAAAAACGCTAAACACTAACCTTACAGCATTCCATAGCAAAACAATAATTAATGCACTGTATATCAAAAAGGGAAAATTCTCATCTGAAAATCATCTAGCATCTATAATAAAGTTTTTGTTTTGCAAACCATGTTATATCTTCTGCATATATATTCTAGAAAAGAATGTGGCAAACTTAAAACTCATTTTAATGGGGTATATCTAAGAAAATATCTGCACAGATTGTCTCAAGCAAAATGTTAAAGGCTTTCATCGGCCAGCTGTCTAAAATATTGTTAAAAATATATAAAATCTGTATTATTTATAGAGTGTGGCTGGATTTTAGCACATTCCTTTTAATGAGTCACAAAATGAGATTTAAAAAAAATGTCTTCAGCTTGATAACTAGATTTACTTCTGGACATATTTAAGAGCTGATTTAAAAGGATTTAACATAGACATTGCAAAATGAACCAAAGAACTATTAGGGATGTAGCGAACTGTTCGCCCGCGAACTAGTTCGCGCGAACTTCGACCGTTCGCGTCCGCCGAATGTTCGCGAACGTTTGGGAACGTTCGCATTTTGAGTTCGCGTTCGATCGTTCGACCATTCGACCATTCGAATTCCTTCGACCGCTAAAAATCGAACGATTTCCATTCGTTCGAACGATTGTAAGCATTCGATCGAATGAAAATCATTCGATCGAATGGCTTCGATCGTTCGATTCGAATGAAAATCCTTCGATCGAACGATTAAAATCCTTCGATCGTTCGAATCGAACAATTTTAGCGGGTGTTCGAAGTTCGCGAACTGTTCGCGAACGTTCGCATTTTTTGCCGGTGTTCGCGAACGGCGTTTGCGAACACCAAATCGGCAGTTCGCTACATCCCTAAGAACTATAATGGCAGACATTTTAGACAGAAATATTATGTATAAATATTTCATGCTTACTATGACCCAACCCCTTGATTGTCATGGAAAAATTTCTTTTTCAAAATGCATTAGTTAATAATGCTGCTCCAGCAGACCTCTGCATTGAAATTTGTTTTTTTAAATTGCAAACTGATTTTTATTATTGAATTTTGAAATCTGACATGGGGCTAGACACATTGTCAGTTTCCCAGGTCCCCTTAGTGATGAGACTTCAATCTCTTCAACTTGTTCATGAAAAATTCTTCCAGTGGATCCCTGTGGAAAATGTATGCCTGGCAAAAGATCCCCTCAGGCCTAAAACCCTTTCTCATCTGCAAAAAAAAAACATAGGTGAAAGTAAAATCTTTTTAACTAGAACAAAATAAATGACAAAGAAAATTCTCTGCTTTCCCTGTTGGGTTTTTAAATTTAGCATAAAAGTGTTCTCAGTATACACACACTACACATGCCATGCAACTTCACAGAGTGTAGAAATAGAACATCCTCTATATTTTAGCTGACCTTTATAATGTTTAAATGACCAAATTCATAATTAGAGGATTATAAAAATAAATACATTCAAACTTTGCTAAAATATGCCAAAATCTTTCCTATACATTTACTCTGATTTACTTAAATGTTCAATTTTCTTTTGGTTTTAGGTTCAGATCAATTTGCGTGATCTCTCTCACATGCTGTGTAAGCTTTAGTTAATATTTTCTCAGTGTTGTTTTTTTATAGACAAGACGATTGCTTGCTAGAGTGGCCTGCGATATGCTGTAGGAAAAAGATAGATAAGACTTAGTGCACTAATCAAATCTAACCCTTGTTATTCAAGGACAGTCTTCTGTTACAGCATAGATAGATCAGCAGCTGGGTCATGATGCACTCATCTATTCCTGTTATAAAGGCTATTTTTAAGATATTATGTCAGAGTATTTTATATGGTTTTGCAGTTAAAGTTAATTGTAACATAATCCTTCAAAAGAAGACCTTTGTAACCTTGAGCAGATTACTTCATGAGTTTTAGACCACGCAATATACTTACTGATTTTTTGGCCCCCCAAAAAAATGAATGTGTATAATCCTGCTGGTAAATAACGAACAGTTCTTTGACAATATATAGACTACTAAAGGCTAAGGTGATTTCTAATATCTTTTTTTTTTTTTTTTTTTTTATGCAGCCAGTCCATTACTACTTTGTTCAGGACAGAGAGATTTTGTTTTGTGACTATGAATATTCAAGTTCCCTATTTCAGAATACTGTAATTATTGTAAATTGATACGTGATTCTTTCGGCATTCCATATAAATGTAGAAAACAAAAATGTCGTCAGCATGATTGTTATGCCCCCAGCATTGCTTTATTATTTGTATTGCATCAGGTTGTCATTCATTTGTATGGTTATGCTTTTCTATAGAAATGTCATTCTTAGGCCACCATACCCGCCCCATGTGACCCTGTGTAATACCAGGAAATGATCACTCTAGCTGCTATCTTCACACTGTACACAGCTAGTACATCACCATCCACAGTAATCCTTATCCATCCAGCATCGTGGTAGCATCGTTGGTAGGTATTGTTTGTAGCCCAAGCCTATTTATAAAGGCAGATAATTATTTACTTGTTTTGTACATTTTAAGTTTATATCTGTTATATATGCAGCTACCTCAAATACTGCTATACAGTATATGTTTCTCCCTAGGTACCTCAAAAGGTTACTGGTTAAATTAGGAATGTTGGCCTGGAACATAGTATTTGTACCTGGATAGAGAACTGGCTAAAAGATAGACTACAAAGAGTGGTGGTAAAGGCAACATTTTCTAATTGGATGTTGTTAGTGGAGTACCGCAGGGCTCTGTACTAGGTCCCTTGCTTTTCAACTTATTTATTAATGACCTGGAGGTGGGCATTGAAAGTTCTGTTTCTTTTTTTGCAGATGATACTAAATTGTGCAGAACTATAGGTTCCATGCAGGATGCTGCCACTTTGCAGAGTGATTTGTCTAAACTGGAAAACTGGGCAGCAAACTGGAAAATGAGGTTCAATGTTGATAAATGCAAGGTTATGCACTAAAAATAATATAAATGTTATACACTAAATGGCAGTGTGTTGGGAGTTTCCATAAATGAGAAGGATCTAGGGTTTTTTGTAGATAACAAGTTGTCTAATTCTGGGCAGTGTCATTCTGTGGCTACTGAAGCATAAAGTTCTGTCTTGCATAAAAAAGGGCATTAACTCAAGGGATGAAAATATAATTATGCCTCTTTATAGGTCCCTGGTGAGGCCTCATCTGGAGTATGCAGTGCAGTTTTGGACTCCAGTCCTTAAGAGGGATATAAATGAGCTGGAGAGAGTGCAGAGACGTGCCACTAAACTGGTTAGAAGTGTGGAAGATTTAAATTATGAGGGTAGACTGTCAAGGTTGTGGTTGTTTTCTCTGGAAAAAATGCGCTTGTGAGAGGACATGATTATACTTTACGCTAACGAAAGGTTGCATTCCGCACAATAAACGATCAGGTATATCTGCAACTTGAATGCCTATGTGCTGATCTTTTTCTGTTCTAAAGCTACACACTGCCCAAGGGTAACACGTAGTGAGGACAGAACAATGATATTCAGAGAAGGTATCATATAGTTTTAGTTTTTTTATGAATTTGTTGTAATGCCACCAATTGTTAAAAAATTGCAGTTATTGCTTTGTGAAATTTTAAAAAAATTCATACATATGACAGAAAAATAGTACTTTCTTCTTTTTAATAACATTTTTTGAAAATTGTTGAAAGAGGCGGAAAAATTACGGAAAATTGGTCTGTGGATAAGTCAGCTCAAATATAACATTTTTCTTTACCAACATTTTTGTGAATTCCTCCCATAGAGTATGAGGATTTTTTCATGTCTTGCCCTCTACTGGTTTCTAACCTGTTACCTCTTGTTACCTTTGTTATGTGAGCCTTTTGTCTTGCCTCTTCCCAATCCAGGCTGGCAAGGGAAATAGTTTTACCCTGTTCTGAGATTCTGTGCTAATTGGCTGGTGCTGCAAATCACTAGTGAACTCCTAGAGGTCTCCATACCTACTGGTCACTCTGCTGGGTATGTTTCTCCTGTTTCCTGAACTTCAAACATGTACCTGAACCTGGAACCTGTACCAGAGCTTTATAGCTTGTCTCTCAACTTTGAACTGTGTTCCCTCTGATTAATTTCTTCTAAGACAGTAAGCCTGCTGCCTTTTGTTTTTTTTGCCTGAACTTGTGCTTGCAAACTGCTCTGTTTTTCCATTTTTTGGCATTATTAAACTGTTTGTGTGGAAGCATCCAACCTGCCTTGTTGCCAGTCTTCTAGTCTATACTGCAAAATCAAAGGCTGTGGCCCCTGTATCATTCTTTGGGGTTTTTTGGGTCACTGCACATGACATAGAGTAAGAGTATGAAAATTAGATTATGTTCCACTTTATTTTCTTTTGCATTTCGAATGGAATAGCAATTTACAATCCTGTTTTGAATATGAACTAGGAAATTTTGTGATGACACGCTGGTACTTCCATGTCAGCACAACAGAGTCTGCTTTTTTTCTGACATTGAAAGGGTTAATTAATACATAGTAACATAGTAAGTTAGGTTGAAATAAGACACACATCCATCAAGTTCAACCTTTTTTAACCTGCCTATCGGCCAGTTGATCCAGAGGAAGGCAAGAAACCCCATCTGAAGGGGGGGGGACTAGTCCCAGGTACTGAGACAATATAAAATGTGAGAGTGGTTAGGACTTTTTATACCTAAGCAGGTTTAAAAAGTATTATGCCTACTTATTTTCAATTTTAAGCACACGGGTAGACATTGTTTAATACCAGATTAATGGACTAGGTTAAAAGTTATACAATTAATAGTGAAGTCTGATCATTTTCCAAAGTGGAATGGGGCACAACGACTTGTGCAAGTTGAAAAGCAAAGGACCAAGTACAGACCCCGGCGGTACTCCACTGATAAAGCTGGTTCTAACACAGGGTTATACTGTATTTGTTGATCCCCTGGTGGACAAGATGGATATTATCATGTGCCTAAGAAGCCTGGTCAAATCATTTGGGAAATATATATAAAATTATCCTGGTTTGGGAGTAATGTTAAAGGACTGCTCCTCCTGAGTAAACCATTCTTTAACTAACTGATGTACATACAGTACATTCAGCATATTTTTTATTTCTCTTTTGATGTAACCCAAAATGTTGCCATTCACTTTTCAATGTATGCCTCATTTCTGGCACATATTTATCTGCTTATGGGATTCAGCAGACATTCTACAAAAGCAATTTTCAATCATTACCTGTAAGCTGGTGTGATAGCGCAAGTCATGCTGTTTCATTTTGTTTTCTTTTTTTTTTATTGTATCCTATTTGACAGACATTGACTGTTTTTATTAGGAAAATAAATACTTTAAATAGAAGTATTTCTTGCCGCCTATGGTTGTAAAAGATACTCTATAATGAAACAATATAACTATTACATTTACTTCATGATATTTTGCTACCATTTATATGAACATTTCCAAACGTATACTTTTTTAGTCATTTTTAATATTGTCAAACAGTAGATACACTGCAATAATGCTTAAACCGTTTCTATTTATTCATGTGTACCTACTGAAGATAGTCAGCGCTACAGAGGTAATCTAATCACTTGTGACTTCTTTGATTCAGACAGGCCCAAATTCATTTTACAATGTTAATGGAAAACTCTGGAGTTTCAGTTCACTGTTAAATGTCAGGAAAATTAAGTGCAGATGGATTATTAAAGACACCTTAACATTGAAGAGTATGTGCTAATTATGATCTATTATGCTGATATAAAATGCAGTGTGATGAAACCTGGGGAAAACCAATATCAGAGCAATGAGTTCTCTATTTAGATATATTGTACTTAAGGACTTGTGCCTCATCACTGCTAAGTTTAAGGGTAAACCTTCATGAGAGATTATGATCAGATTTTGTGGGTCATATTGGATCTGATCTTGCCATGCAACAACACGCAGCAGCACAATATTTGTAGGAAGCTACAAAAACTGAATCGCCCTATAGATAGAATGTAAAGTCAGATGAAATAATGGGCCAGATTCAATTTATTTCGATAAATATACAATAAAGTAAAGATGTCTTAACCTCCGAAAAGTAATGCTCAATCTTACCAAATCCAATTCATTGCAATATAGAATTTAACAAATGCGAGAAAAGGTTAAATTGTCATAACTGTGTTATCACTGTTCCCGGTTTCAATATCAATCTTTTATTCACAAATCATGCCACAGCTTAAAGGTGTTTACCTTCAAACACTTTTTTTATGTTCAGTTGGTTTCAGATTGTTCACCACAATTATAGACTTTTTCAAATGACTTTCCATTTTCCATTTGTGACCGTTTTTCTAATATTAAAGTGTAAAGTTAAATTTTTCACGTTCTAAAACAGCTCTGGGAGGTGGGGTCACTGTTTTAAATTGATACATTTGTTGTGTTTGTCCCAGCTGAGCAGACAAACCTGAAATATTAGTAGATATGTAGGGGTAATCATAAACCGCTAGGTAGATATCAGTGCTGAGTGAAGTGTACATGTGAGTTTGTCTTTTATGAAGCCCTAGTAAATCTAGCTTTTTAGGAATGTACCTAACATGAATATTTAAATTCATTGATGTTCTCTACTGTTTCTGAAATTGGGTTTCTTTTGTGCTCCTTGCACCCTCAACGCATATTAACAAGCTATATTTTTAGCCACCATCCTCTTCACGTTTTGGAATAACTAAGCCCAATCACAGTTATTAGGACAGGTAAAATGGATTCACAATGCAATGGTTGCTCTCTGTGTGTACTGTAATAGCATATAATTATAGCACTTATCAGCATCCTCAGACCTAAAAGCCACTCTGAGACATAGTTGTTCAATGATTACTCTTGTAGGAAGGACATTCATTGCAGAGAGCAAAACTTTCAATTAAAAACATCTGCTTAATGCCATCGGAGCTGGCTGCAAAAAAAAAACTCTTGGATCAATTCCAGTAAAACATGAACAAAGGCTGCCATTGAATTGCTGTTTGCATTTTTACAGTGAATTTTTTGACAGAAGGGTCGACTGAAATTGCCATGGGGAAAAAATCGTTTCTCAAACCCTGTTTTTAAGCAAACAAGTCATTACACATACAGTATATGTTTATATTGCCAGTGTATGACACATTCAACTGGGTCAGGTGCAAATTATTCAGAGAAAACAAATAAGAGCAGACAGTGCCAGAGAAAATGCTCTGCAATAAGAAAAGACATTTATCTGCCAACCACGCATTTTTAGTGCCTTACTTTCAAATATAAATTGGAAATATTAATATATTTCCAACAACGTTAAAGGGTTGTTTACAGTGACCCTAGATGTGAGTGCAAGAGTTCTAAGGGGCACAACAGCCTGTTCCTTTATGCTCATTCTAAAAGCACTTCCATCCACTGTCTGGTACTTTGATGACCATAGGGCAGGACTTTCCTTACTGTTAGCCATAGAGCAGACCAATAAAATAGCTTCACTGTTTTAGCCATTCAGCCATTAGTACAAGATTATAAAAAGCATTCAACCCAAATCTCACCATGAATGACCTTCTGTGTGGTGGAAAGAGGGATTATACACAAATTTTTACCCTAACCAGTTTAAAGACTTCTCCCATCAGCAACTGTTTCTAGACCCGCTGGAGTGTGATACCACTATCCTAATGTGCTGTTTTATTTAAGTTTTGAATGGGTCAATGCCAGGGCAAAAGGGGTGGTTATGGATCAAAATCAGACAAAAAGCATGTTGAAAAGATTTACTTCATGTTGGGAGTAATTGATATTCTAAATATAAAAAATAGGTGAGTACTTGCATGATTGTGGTTGTGTTTATGATTATAGATGTGGAACCATTAGTGGCTTTGGATGTCATTTATTTAGACAGACAGAGAAATATAGATATTAATGAGTTATAATTAGTGATGGGCGAAATATCCACAAAAAACATTAAAGTCAATCGGAGTCAAAATTATTTTGACGCACTTAAACCCGCGACAATTTTTATACGCGTGCAAATTTGGTCCAATGCATTTAAGTCAATGGGCATCCGAATAATTTTGACGTACAACAATTTTTATGCACATGACTATTCAAATTTTTTTGATGCAGCAGACTTTTCGCTGGCAAATTTCCACCACAGTTTCACAAATTTATTCGCTGGTGGTAAAACGTGGAAATTCGCAGCGAATTCACTCCTGTAGAATTTATTTGCCCATCACTAATTATAATATTTAGTTTTCGGGTCACCTCCCATTAACTTCAACTTTTAAACAACTAATTCTTTATCCACACTAAGGGACCCATTAACTAAAAATATAATTTTCCACAAATTTCTAAAAATATGTGATTTTCCTTTATTTCTTAAAATCTAAAAAATTTGAGATTCGTTAAGGCACCTATTAAACCTCAATTTTTTCTGTCTGAGCTTTTGAAGGGGAAAAACTAAATTTTTAGATGGAAAAAACTTTTTTCTAGGCTTATAATATGCTGAAGCTGCTAAAAATTGAAATCTCAAAATTCTCCAGCTGAAACCTTTCAAAATCATGTAGAAGTTAAGGCAGCTGGTTTGATAATCTTTTTGTGCTACCAAAAAAGTTGCCACAACAAAATGTCATCTGTAGACTTTAATGTGTTTTGCAAACTTTTCACATATTCATCAATTTTGTTGTAGTTTCGCAAATTTCTCCGCGAGTCGAAACGGGACATATTCTATATAATAGACCCTATACCTGTACCTACTTGAATACATCTGAAAATAGTGCAATCATATTTTTGTTATTATATTACTGTAAACAAAAAAGAGAAGATGCCGGCTCCAATCTCCTTTGGACTAATTATAATATATCAATAGAGCAAATCACTTATAAACTTTGCGGGTCAAATCCCTTATTTTTGTGTATATATATATATATATGCATGTAATGCTCAAGTTGCTCAAATTTCTACGTTGATGTAGACCGCTAGGCAATCCTTACCAAGCAGAAAAATCTGGCCTGGGTGTCCAGACCCCAGGCCCTTCACTCCAATCGTTAAATGATAGAAAACAGCCAAAGAGCTTTACACTCACCAAGTTAGCCGAATGGTCCGGGTGCCGTGCCCCGAACCCGTAGCTTAGGCAAACTCTGTCTTCAAAATAAATCTGCACGCACTCCTGCAACCATGGCCGTGGAGGTTAAAAATGTAACTTTATTCATCTACTTTATTTATCTACGTATCAAGTGCCTATGATTACGTATCTGCTGATACGAAACGCGTTAGGACGCATATCTTTTAACTACATGGAATAAAGTTACATTTTTAACCTCCACGGCCATGGTTGCAGGAGTGCGTGCAGATTTATTTTGAAAAAAAAAAAAATTATATTACTGTACCCTGTGTGTAAAGCAAGAATATCCAGTGTTCCAATTCAGCCATCAGTTAGTAGGTTTGATCCACCAAATGCTACTGTCGTAACACTCACCTGTCTTATAATGATTATAAAAAAAAGATGGAGGGAACCTGAAGGCATAATTTTTCTGCAATTATATTTATTGAGTTGTTCAACTCAATAAATATCATTGGTTGGTGATGGGCGAATCTGACCCTTTTTACTACGTCAGAAATCTACAAAATGGCAAAAAATTGCTGAAATCCATTGAAGTCTGTGGGCATCAAAATTATTTTGACCCGCGACAATTTTTTTTTGACGTCCAACATTATTTTCACCCATTAGAGTCTATGGGCGTAAAACTTGCCCAATAATTTCGCTCATCACTAGTTATTGCAGCAAAGTTCTGCCTTCAGGTTTCTTCCATCCACCTTGTATAATCATTATAAGACTAGTGAGTGTGCTTCTTTGTGCGTTCATGCCTTGTAAAACACTGTGTACCTCAGCTGTGCCTCCCAGTTTAGAAAACAGAAGACCAAAAATACCAATTATTACAGATACATATGAAATTAACCAGTTAGCATGTCGGTTACTAGCACTGGGACAGGCACCTTGCTGTAATATTACAAATTGTTCTGTGATTAGAAAACTTTTGTTTAAAGTTTTGAGTTCCAGCTGAAGGAGCAAAGAACATATTTATACAGATCAAAAGGGATTATTGTTGAAGGAGCTGCAAGCTCTGGATAGATTGGGAAAAAAATGATATATATATATATATATATATATATATATATATATATATATATATATATATATATATATATATATATATATATATATATATATACACACACACAGATTTAAATATGACACATTTATTAATATTTGCTTGGTGGTAAGATTTTATTATATTTATACATTTTTTTTATACTCTGGTTTATACAGTTTAATTTACATGTATATAGCTGTTTTTTTTCTATGCAGAATTCTTATCCGAAATGTACAAACAACCTAAATGATTTCACTGTGCAATAGATCATTTTGTTGACAAATGCAATATAAATATTCAGTCAAATGTGACATTTATTTCTGAAATGCTCACTCAAAATTTAGTATAATGCTTACAATCACATTTTCACATGGCAGTAAGTGAATTTAAAACACATATATATATATATATATATATATATATATATATATATATATATATATATATATATATATATATATATATATATATATATATATATATATATATATATATATATATATATATATATACAGTATATATATATACATGCACAAACAGTATGTATCTTTATATCATTATATAATAATACTTATTAGAGTTTAACTTTAAAGTTTACTTTTCACAAGACTCACTGAAACTTGTGTATTTCAATAAATAAAGTACCCCCTGTTGCAAAATACGAGTATATTAGAAGTTACCTCGGAGTTCCATAACCTCCTCCATGGTCATAAAACTCCTCCGTAACTTATAATATCCTTGTAATTTACAAGAGGGGGTACTTTATTCACTATATCTCATATTAACTCATGTGTAAGACAAGCACAAACAGAAAAAAAAACATGGCCTATGATTACGTATCTCTAGATATGAAACGCGTTAGGACATTTGTTTTTAACCCATAAAATAAAGAACGTAATTTTATCCAACTTGGTGTGTCACAGGAGTGCGTGCTCATTCAACTATTTCTCATGTGTGAGAAATTTTAGAAAGAGACACTTCCAGCATTAATGGAAACTGATGTAAAACTTTGTAATATGCATCCAATGATTAATTTAGAGTTATGACTTAAGGACTTTATGTATATTCCAAAGACATTTCACACAGAAATTTGCATTTGAGTAATTTCCCACTACAGGTATGGGACCTGTTATCCAGAATGCTCGGGACCTGGGGTTTTCCGGATAACGGATCTTTTTCCGTAATTTGGGTCTTCATGCCTTATGTCTACTAGAAATTCATTTAAACATTAAATAAACCCAATAGGCTGGTTTTGCTTCCAATAAGGATTAATTATATCTTAGTTGGGATCAAGTACAAGATACTGTTTTATTATTACAGAGAAAAAGGAAATCATTTTTAAAAATTTGTATTATTTGGATAAAATGGAGTCTATGAGAGCCATACCGTAATTCTGAGCTTTCTGGATATCGGGTTTCCGGATAAGGGATCCTATACCTGTACCAAATAAGTGGCATTGTGCTGTCAAAGAATGTGCCCTTTTTATGTATTTGATTATGAGAGTCATCTCCAGCTACAAGATTGACTGAGGCTTTCTACTATTGACTATTGCGATTTAGCATTTGAATAACCTGTATTTCAGTTGAAGGAGAGTTATACCTTGAATAATTAGCTCTAGTATAATTCAAACTGGAATATGATTAGCCAAGGGCTTTAACAGCCTTACGTTATCATAATTAAAGCCGAATGAATGGCTTCAATTATAAAAAATGTCCTAATAGGTTTGTAATAAATTGTACAATATATCTATGGGTATAGCCTGAACTTGTTCTTATGCTTATTATGTTCTGTGCATGGGAGAATCTGTTAAGCACATATATTTTATTGATGATTTATATTTTTAATCTAGTGGCATAATGTGTCTGAAACCATGCATTATTCTAATTTACTCTCCATTGGTATGAAGCCATATATTGTTGACAATATTTAACATTTTTTGGAACAAGTTTTTTCATTATGCTTTGAATTGGTGTATAGTATTGGTTACATTGTATAATTAAATGCCTTATGAGCAAGTGAATGTACATATGTGTATATATATATATATATATATATATATATATATATATATATATATATATATATATATATATATATATATATATATATATATATATATATATATATAGGGATGTGAAAATTTAGACACCCTTACACATTACAGACAGGCACATCCCTAGTAATATGGACACCTAAGTGCAGTGATCCCCAACCAGTAGCTCGTGAGCAACATGTTGCTCTCCAACCCCTTGGATGTTGCTCCCAGTGGCCTCAAAGTAGGAGCTTATTTTTGAATTCCAGGCTTGGAGGCAAGTTTTGGTTGTATAAAAACCAGGTGTTCTGCCAAACAGAGCCTCAACGTAGGTTGACAATCCTTATAGGGGCTACCAAATGGCCAATCACAGCACTTATTTGGCACCCCAGGAACATTTTTCATGCTAGTGTTGCTCCCCAACTCCTTTTACTTCTGAATGTTGCTCACGGGTTCAAAAGGTTGGGGATCCCTGCCTAAGTGGGTCCTTATGTTTATGTAACCCCTGTAGTTCTCACAGTGTACACCAGATGGCACTGTACAGTAGTATAAAGGTTTTAGGAACCATGAGGTCTGGGTCCATTGCTTTAGCCCAACCAAGCAGGCTGGAAGGGAATGGGTATATGTCGACCCTAGGTGCATTGGCCCTAGTAATCAGATAGCATACTCTTTTATAGATCACTCTAGGAGTGATAGTGAGGTTATTTAGTTGAGCAGCTCAAGGCTCCGCCGAGGATATTAGAGGGATTAAGATCCCAGGGTATTACTGACCCGGAGTAGGGACTAAAGTGCTGAGACTGATTATAGGGATTCCCCTAGACTGCCACTGAAAGAGATCCTGAAAACTGGGCAATACCCCTCACAAGCTGCTGTATATTCCCTGGCCTGCAGGGATTCAGCCTATACTGGTTCTGTGAGTATATGCTACTTTTATGCTGTCTGATTGTTCTATACTCCATTGTGGATATTTGATATGTGCTATGTTGAATGAAGACAGTTTATTGTTTAAGAGTGAAAGAACTACTGGCGCCCATCATTGTGCTATTGCACTACACCCTGCCTCCACCCCGCTGCGAGGGCTTACCCCTGAGAGAGAGGGCCTCATTTGTGGTATAACCACACATTGATAGTAGCTTAAGCTGACCAAAGTAAAGTCAGTTTATTATAGCGCTACATATATATATATATATATATATATATATATATATATATATATATATATATATATATATATATATATACACACACACACACACACATACGTACAGACATGGACATGGATTCGCCACCTGTGAATTTTTTTGTGAAACTTCACTGTCTAATAACCATTGTTTTTATACAGGGAAAAAATTATCAGGTAGGTTTATACTGTAAAGTGCTGGCGAAATTAGGACCAAGAATTGTATTGTTTTAGATTGCTTAGTATGTAATCTTGTGATTGCTTCTTGTTTGTAAATATGGACCATTCATGGGGAGTCCTATTTACTAAAACTCATCTTTTTCTCACTATATTAAGAAAATAATTTGACAAAACTCCCAAACCAGAATCCCAAGGGTTTTTTCCTCTCTAAAATATCAAGTTTTTCCCCTTTAAAAACTCAACCAGAAAAATTACAGCTTTAATAAATTGGCCCAAAAGTGTCCATTTCCTTAATAACTAAGTTTCTGGTACATTATTATAGTGCATAGAGAGCTAGTGTGTTTTATACAGTATATTAACCTAATACCTAACACACATTTTCTTACTGCTATATCATATTTTTTTCGATAGATTCCGAGACATTTTGATTTGCAGCTTGATTCACTCACTTGAACTTTACATTGCTTGCTGACTGTATTAGCAGAAAATTCTTGCCACTTTTCCTGTTTCTATCTTCTTGTTTTTGCAAGGGATACACAACCTTTTAGTTTTCATGAAACCTATTTCTAGGAATATGACAGTAATATTTTGTCATAAAATAAAAACTGATTGCTGCATCACCCTTTTGAAAGGCCAAGCACTGTTTTGTTCAGCCTGTTTAGCAACAAGGCAAATTCTTTACCATAATGTTATCTTTCTTCAGTGTGGCCATCTCCCATAGACTCAATTTTAATCAAATGTTTAAATATTATTTCCGTTTTATAGTCTGTAATAAAAAAACAGTGCCTTGCACATTATGGTAACTAATGAAACCATATTGGTGGCAAAACATTACATTACTTTAAGCATATTTTAGGTAAGGTGATCCAAATTATTGAAAGATCTCTTATCCAGAAAACCCCAGGTCCTAAGCATCCTAGACAATAGATCCTAATTTGTATTATTAATTGATAGAAATACTGAAAATGATTGAAAATTTAAACCAGGGGTGTCCAAACTTTTTTCATCAAGGGCCATATGCAATAAAATACACAAACAGCCGGGCCACAGGAAGTACGATACTTCCTGTTATGTAACTCTGTAATGACTGAAAGCAGATGTAAGCCGCTGAAGGGAGACCCGCGCTACTACCGCGCTAGAGGACAATTTACTTTGAATGCCTCGCTTCCAAAATAATATCTGAGACCACATTCCCTACACTGGCAGTCATAGACATAGACAATGCGAAGGCGATGCGGGTACAACGGAGCCTGTCTGAGCAGCTGTTCTCTCCCTATTGCTAGTATATGTATCGCTGCTGCATATTGTGCGCATTATTAGAATGTCTGTAATATGCCAGAGAGCCATTACCTGCAAAACAAGCAGAAAGCTGCCAAGGAATGATGGGCAGAAAAGTTTTATCAGGCAGCAGACTGGCAGCGTGCAACCCGCCGCAGAATCATTTGGACCTAGAGGGGAAGATCTTAATGCTGCCTGGGGGTGGGATGATTAGGGTGCTCACTTAAGACTTTCGTTATGGGGGGTAGTAATGGCTCCCAAAGTCCAGAGATAAAGAAAAATGACTGTGCATGTGTGAGGGTGCGTGTGGTTAGAAGTGACACAGTGAAAAACGTCGGGGCATTTAGCGCCTAATTTCCCTGCTCACCCTCTCGCTATGGCTTTTGTTTCGGGAGCGAACATTTCCTTCCTGGCCAAGCTCCACTCAGCATCTTGCATGGCCATGTCACATGATGCGCAGTTCGTGACCTCATCGGCTTCCAGGGCTTTTATTATTATTGTTGTTGTTAGGCTTTTGCCTCATCTCTGCCCTCCGCTCATGAAAAAGGGATTAACCCTGGAGAGCGCGGACGTGGGCTGAAGTTTGCAAGGCTGCGCTAACAGGTTAGAGTCCTTTCCGGCACATGCGCAGTAGCACCGCTGAATCCAATTGCTGCGGGCCAATTAAAAATGGATTTCGGGCCGCATTTGGCCCGCGGGCCGTAGTTTGGACACCCCTGATTTAAACTGTTAGTAAAAAATGACAAGCAGATGGGAATAAATTCCTAAACCTTTATGAAAGATATAAATTCTTCAAGAGAAATGTCCTCATGAAAACAGTTGTTTATTGGCTCATTTTATTATTATATGGAAGGATTGGTATTGATATCCAACATTCTAATCCAGTCTGTGGGTGTATTGATTGGAAATATTTTCCTGGGTGCTCTTGGTTTATATGTTTTAATAAAATAAAGTAAAATGCTATTACAACAAACAACCATTCTTTCTTATAAAGGGGCTGTGTGTGGAAATGACTATGGGGCCCATTTACTAAGGGTCGAAGTGAATTTTCAAATTTTCAAATTTTACTTTGACTACTCAAAACTTAGCCAAAGTTTATAGGAGGTCCCCATAGGCTAAACAGCAATCCTGCAGGTTTAAGGTGGCAAAGTTTTTTAAAGAGACAGTACTTTGATTTTCGAAGTCAAAGTTTTTTCAATTCGAATCGAATTTTGGCCTATTCGATGGTCGAAGTACCCAAAAATTACTTCGAAATTCAAAGTTTTTGAATTCAACAATTCACTTCGACCCTTAGTAAATGGGCCCCTTTATGTGTATGACAGTAGACAGGAAGTTTTGCGCATAGATGGCCAATTAGAAAAAAAGGCTACTGACACTCAAAGCCAATCCAAGGGGGGCTATCCACTAATGTTTTATTATGCCAAAACCATATAATGTTTCATGGGCATCCCCCTTGGTTTTGACATTATAAAAAGATGAACTTTGTGTGCTAGTAGCCTTTCTTCCATAGTCACACTGGGCCAAACTTTGATCAAACAAATAAGCCTTTAAGTTACAATATGATTGATTGTAAACTATTCTGTATGTGTTAGGCAAGTTTGGAAATAAAATAAAGATTTGTTAAACTGTTAGGGCAAATTTGCTAAGGCTTGAATGGTAAATTTAAATTTTCAAATTTGAATTTGAGATTTATCACACCTCAACACACATTAATCTAAAATGCTACCTTTGATAAATGGTACCCCTTAATGTAGGTTATGTATAGTGTTGGTCCTACAAGGTTAATTATAATCTGAATCTTAAAGTGTACACATCAAAGTATAGACAAGACATTTTTTTATGTTGTGTAATTAAATGGAAATAAATTGTTACATACAGAGGAACAGAGTTAGGCTATGCTCTCTGTTCAACCTTAGATTACTTAATTGTTGATGCTTTTGGAAGGCTTTACTAATTGATATTACACCATGGTGGTATGTCTGTACATTAATGCCTCATGCTGATGATTTTTACAAATAAATACAAACAAACTTCCAGTATGTGTAAATAAGATAGTGGTTTTGATGGTTGTACAAAACTCTTTTGTTTTGAACCAAAAAAATCAAGCTCTGTAAATAAAATCCAGGTGATAGTATAGTACCAGTTGATGAAGATGATTAAGAATTATACATTTCCTGCCAAACTGACACTATCTGTGAAATGTCTTTCTTTCTTTCTTTCTTTCTTTCTTTCTTTCTTTCTTTCTTTCTTTCTTTCTTTCTTTCTTTCTTTCTTTCTTTCTTTCTTTCTTTCTTTCTTTCTTTCTTTCTTTCTTTCTTTCTTTCTTACAAAAGAAGTAACAGTAACATAACTAGAGCACCTGGGGCCCGGGTGCAGGCCGACAGTTGGGCCCCCCACTCAGATGCAATTTTTGTTCCGGATTCCTGTTGATGCAAGCATCCAGTGGGCCCGAGGGGGTGTGGGAGAGGTTGAGATTGCACCCCTAGTAGTTCCATCACTGTAAAAGCATAGCCTTTAATTGTTTAAAAATTATTTAACGAAATCTGCTCCAACCTCTGGCACAATATATATTTGATGCACCCATCCCTTTGAACAAGGACAGAACAAGGCTGACATGGATTTTAAAAGGTCTGTGCTGGATCGCAAGTGTTCTTTACTATTTAATGATCACTCATTCCTTTTCTTTCTAAACTGGTTTCCATAGCAATCGTGCTTTCTCTTCTACTAAAACACTAAACTCTACTATAATTATTTTAAGTAATTCCAGTGTAAAAGTTATGGAGCAGTATGTTTAACTTTCATATTCTCTACATCCAGGCCATATCACAAAACATCCAGCAATCATTGTCAGTGCTACATCACAGTGAAAGCCTATTAGCATTAAGTGTCTTGAAATAAACTGTCAGGGAGACTGTTCTGTCCATCCTTTCTTACTGATTATATATGTTTCCAGTCCATCTTTTTAATTTATACAGGCTGAATTTGACAGCAAATGGACATAGCTTTTTATATTTTATTAAGTGAGATATTTTGCGCTGACTGGCTATTTAATGAATAATATAAGAACCCATTATGCACATAAAATTTAAGCAATATGCTGAAGTTTATTCATTATTAGCTGGTGTATAATTTTACTTATTTATAACATTCTGTTTATATTCTTAGTAAACATTTATTCACCTGCACTCTGTCCTGTCTGATGGCCAAAACGCTTCAGTGATTGAACCTCTTTATTTGTTCCTGCAAAGACCTTTTTGCAGCCAAACCATTTCCAAAAGCTTTAGTGGATCCAGACTGAGACTGAGTATCTACCTTCATTTTCTCTTATATAAGGTCTCTCCAGAGTAAGACATACTGTAGAGAAAAAGAAGAAAAAAAATTGATCAATTCACATTCCATGGTCCCCTGTCACATAAGTAATTTATGCAGATGCATGTATTTAGTTACAAAATTATGATCATAAGATTGATAAGCCACCATACCACGTCATGGTAAAACCCATATGGCGGTCCCTAACTATTTACCTCTAGTCATAATTTCAAATGCTAAAGCCTCCCAGCATAAGAGCATTACCTCTTCTTTTTCTCTTTGTCTGTAGTTAATTTGGCCAGATCAGTAGCACTTCCATTATAATTTAGTACATTTTTATTAAGTCACGGAGTGCTCCCACAACCTTTCCTTTTTGCACTCTCCAGAGTAAGAGCAGCACACATACATGCTGGGGCAAGGATTTAATTTAGTCACATATGATATAAGTAATTTAAGCAAACATGAACACTCCGTCAGGCATAAAGTATATAGAACAATGGTGCAATGGGCACCTTTGACTAAACACTCCCATCACCAGGTGGTGCTCAAAAGTCTTTTGAATTTAAAGTTTAGATGCAACCAGACATGGAAGTGGGGCACTATTAGGTCATGGGCACAAAGGGCAGCAAGCACAACAGGAAGAGCTCTGCCAACACCGGCCTGCGGAATATTTTGTGCAAGAGTCTGGTCCCACTGGCTTCGGGCCAGCCCATACATCACTACTATGTGCTGTACATTTGCAAAAAAGAGGCTAATAAGCAGAAGAATCCTAATTTCCTTTCAGTGAACTAAGAAAATGTCAGCATCCTACATATCTATAAAAATAAATCATAGGCCACTCATCTACACCCTTTTTACTAATTAAAAGTGAATGGCCAAGTCAAATAATAATATTAATACTAATAATGTATATCTATTTATCTATCCACTTATTTATTGTCTTTGTATCGAGAGATTTAAAAATAACTGCTCATATAAGCACTAAGCAAGCCTTTCAGATTAGAACAGCCAAGAGCACTTCATCCTTCTTAGAATTCTGAATCAGCATGCTGCAGGAAATCATCGGCATGATTTAAGTGACCAGCATTTTTGGCTACAATTATCTCTTTATATAAAAAAGTGTTTCTTACTGTGCATAATATTATTCTTACAGGCACCTGCAGTAATGCTACAAAAACAACATGTTTCAATACATATTTTGAGTGTTTGTCAATATTATAATAAGCTGCATTTATACCACTGTCTCAAAAAAGGGGAGGGGGCAAAGTTACAGATTTTCTTTTATATTACTTTCTATAAGTGTAGTATGTTTCAGTCTGAATACTAATTAAACTGCTGGTGGTGTGGTAATAATGATGAACAGGTCATTCAAGGATATTCCACAGCCTTTATGCTAAAGGGCTTGGTAGCATTTAAATCATATTCAACTGGACAACACACACACTGCCTCTGCAAAATATCATGGCCTGCTTTACCTTGTGCTTATTAGACACATTATTTGACACATGCAAAGCCATAAGTAACTATAAAATATGTTTTTGGATAAGATGAAAAATCATGGATTATGTCTTAAACAAGTTTATAGAGGAGTTTCCCTTTAGGAATTATATCATTTAGTGATGGAGAAAAAAAAAGCTTAGAAGAAAGTCTTGTTATTGTACATATTTAAAAGAAACTGCCATTTATTCTAAAGAACTGTAATCTTTTTCAGGAACTATAAGAAGAGGTTCCATAATAAGGGGCACATTTACTTAGCTCGAGTGAAGGAATAGAAGAAAAAATTTCGAATGGTTTTTTTGGCTACTTCGACCATCTAATTGGCTACTTCGACCTTCGACTACGACTTTGAATCGAACGATTCGAACTCAAAATCGTTCGACTATTCGACCATTTGTTAGTCGAAGTACTGTCTCTTTAAAAAAAACTTCAACCAAGTACTTTGCCACCTAAAACCTACCGAACATCAATGTTAGCCTATGTGGAAGGTCCCCATAGGCTTCCTAACAATTTTCTGATTGAAGGAAAATTGTTTGATCAATGGATTAAAATCCTTCGAATCGTTCGATTTGAAGTATTTAATCGTTTAATCATTTTTCCTTCGGTTGAACGATTTTTCCTTCGATCGTACGATCGTAGGAAATTCGGTAAATCCTTTGACTCCTTTAATTAACCCTCGATTTTCGACCCTAAGTAAATGTGCCCCTAAGTGTCAGGCAGTTGGACAATACTCCCTCAATACTAATGAATTACATTTAGGGGGATATTTTTCAAAATCCGAATTTCTCATTTTTTTCTGAAATATACTCCGACCAAATCTGCACCGGTTATTTCCCCTTATTAATCAATACATTTTTTTGGGCGGATTTTCCGCCCAAAAAAACATGAAATATTAGAATTTTTGCACAAAACCCAGTGCAGCTCAGCATATCTTCAGGAATCCCATTGACTTATCTACTGTATAACCTTGACAGGTCTGAGATGCCGGATTTTCAGATTCAGACTTTTCCCATCCTTGGGGTATAATAAATCATAAAAATTTTTAGTTTTTTTTCAGAAAAAATTTGGATTTTATAGTAAAATATATTTTGGGCATTCAGACTTTAATAAATAACCCCCTATTGTCCTTTCACCAAGAAATAAATTATCAGTATACTTAGGGGCAAATTTATCAAGGGTCGAATAGCAAATTTGAATTGTCAAAATTCACACATTCAAATTTTAATCCTCCTATTCAATTGTAAATTCATATGTGAGAAAAATATAACACCCTTTAAATACAAGGGTCAAACCAATGCATGACGTTCAACTTACAGTATAAAGTAGCCTTTCCTTTAGTACCGATCCATTGAAGGTTGGCAGCTGTCCTCAAGTAGAAGACACTGAACAAGACCTAGCCCTTTAATAATCCTCAAAGTCATTTTAAGATTATTCCAATGCCCTCCTAGCCACAATGAGATATTCTAACCTACAGTAACAGGAGTTAGTATAAAATACTTACGGGGGAATGTAATAAAAGTC
Organism: Xenopus laevis; assembly: GCF_017654675.1. Classification (NCBI taxonomy): domain Eukaryota; kingdom Metazoa; phylum Chordata; class Amphibia; order Anura; family Pipidae; genus Xenopus; species Xenopus laevis. Next base: position 75,871,131 of record NC_054384.1, read on the forward strand.
GCAAAGAGCAAAACAATTCGCACCAATAATAATAAAAATCCACATCTTGCAATGTAATATTGTTCCTTAAACTGTTATTACATTGCAAATTTTAATTGCATAAGTACTCATAAGTAGTGCAAACATAACAACTTTTTCAGTAAGAACTATTATTTATAGTTTGCGCATTTGCAAACGGTCTTCCACTGTCGGAAGTGGTTGCTAAACAGTTTCTGGGTTTGCAAAAGCCATATTAAATTTGCGCAAAGCAAAATTTGCTTGCTCAAAGGCATATCTTTTTGCATTATGAATAGTTTTGCTCTTACCAACTTTTATTACATTCCCCCATTATAGCTGTATGTTCCCAAAAGTCATCAGAGGACCACTAAATGGGACAGATAACTCCTCTCAAATGACACAAGCTTTGTGGGTTATTCTGTATTACCTTAACCAGGATCATCTTAGGAGTGGTCTGGTAGATGTTAGGGAATCAAGGAGGTAGTGTTTGGGGGCTAGTACCCCAGACGATTGTGAGCCAGGTAGGGAGTGAGTGTTCAGGTGTAGATTAGTAGGGAACCTACAGGCTGTAGTGAGACAGTTAGGAGAGGTTTGTGCACTGTATGTGAACACGACAAAGAAGGGGAGAGAGAACCATTCCCCTGTGTAGCAGATGCTTTAAAGTGTTCCTGATTCTTTACTAGTGATGGGCGAATTTATTCGGCAGCCTCAAATTCGTAGCGAATTTCCACATATCACCGCTGGCTAATAAAACTGTTTTTTTGACGTCAGAGACGGTTTCGACGCTGGCGACAATTTAGACGCCGGTGATGATTAACGGTCAAAATTCACGTTTTGTGAATTTAGAAAAATTCGCACATCACTATTCTTTACATATCTGTGTGAAATGTCTGCATTGCACAGAAAAGGCTTTCCCTTTCCCTGTAATGGAATGCTGCCTGGGATGGATATCCTCATTAAGGCCTTCTGGTGAAAATTAGCCAAGTTGTATTGTTGGTGTGCTAATGTTGGGAAATTATATGGTAACCACCACTGTGGCAAAGTCTGATGTGAATGATTAAACATGTCTGCAAAAACAAAAGCAGGTTAATTGTTTTTCAAAAGAATTAGTGGTTCTATATATATAAAGAATACTAATTATTTTTCTACTAAGACTGGCCTATCATCATCATTTATGTGTATAACACAAAAAAGTTATGTAGTGATTAACAATAATTCATAACAAACAAGAGTTAATAATTCAGTTTTAGTTCACAGGGCCCCACTTACAAAAGCTTACATTTTAAAGGGTTAGGCTACATATGTCATATTAAAAAGCATCAACAAACTCATATAAGTAGCCAGCATCTAGAAAAAGCTGCTCAGCCTATAAATTACCAAAATCATATTCTTTTACATTTATAAATAAGCTAGCAAATAGGGGGGGGGGGAATCCAGGAGCAAGAAATTGCATTCTGCACCTTGTACCTAATGGGTATAGCTTTAAACCCAAGCTAGACCAATCTAGACCAATCAAAATGTATAAAAATTTAAAAAATTAGTATATTTTATATTTGAGTGAATAGGATTGATCTGCAAACTCAAATCAGATTTGAATCAAATTCAATTTGAGTTTTTTCACCAAAAAAAACAAACATTTTTTTAAAAATTAGATTTGAAAAAAGTCTGCCAAACGACTCCATATTGATTGTAGGAGGCAGAGCCGGGTCAAGGTAGTTTGGCACCCTAGGCAAGGACTTCAATCAGCGCCCCCCCCCCCCCCCGTTCTGTAGGACCATTTACCACCTAATCACTTACAGTTTTTTTTAATAAAGAAACCTTACAACACATTAATGAATTAAACTTTTCTTTTATATAAATATGTAATGTTAACAAACAAAAATAAAGTACACTAAAAAAAATATCATAAAAACCAAAACAGTAGGATAATTGTATCCTGTTAAACAAAGTTAAATAAAATTTCTGCCTGTGCCAACAGCACACAAAATCTGTACCTGTGCCAGCCAGCAGCACCCAAAATATTGCCCCAATGTGTACCTGTGCCAGCCAGCAGCACCCAAAATATTTCCCCCCCCAAATCTGTACCTGTTGTGCCAAAAAAATTCATTGCCCCCAGCCCCCCCCAAATCTGTACCTGTTGTGCAAAAAAATGCATTCCCGGCCAGCCCCCCCCAAATCTGTACCTGTTGTGCCAAAAAATGTATTGCCCCTCAGCCCCCCCCAAATCTGTACCTGTTGTGCCAAAAAAATTCATTCCTGTCCAGCCCCCCCCCCCAAATCTGTACCTGTTGTGCCAAAAAAATGCATTGCCCCCCCCAGCCCCCCCAAGTCTGTACCCGTTGTTGTGTGCCAAACAGCTCCAATACCAGCAGCAGCAGATCAGTCGCCAGGCACAGGCAGCCACCCACAGTTTCAGTCAGGAGGAGACTTGTCAGAGGCGCCTCAGAGGAGAGAGCTAAGAACGCCGGCTGCACCCATACGATGCGCCAGGCCAGGTCACCTGGTCACCACACAGGTGCACAGCTCCCTCTTGACGTCACCGCCAGCCAGCGGAGACTGGCTGGGTCTCGAAAGCAGAGCGGAACTCTACTGGGGGCCTGGGGCAGCCGCAAGGAGTTTAAAATTTAAAGAAAAAAAATTCCTTTTCAAAATTGCGCCCCCCCCCTATGACTGCGCCCTAGGCGGGCGCCTACTCTGCCTACCCCTAGTTCCGGCCCAGGTAGGAGGTCCCCCACAGGCTAAAACACCAAATTGGCAGGCTTTATATGGTGAATAGTCAAATTGGAATTCTTGAAGTGACAGTACATGATAAATTTTGAAATTCAAATTTCAATTTTTTTTTCAATTTGACCCTTGATAAATCTGCCCTATAATGTAATATAATATAAAATAATATAAAAAAAGGTTTATTTTAAACTCAAGTCCTACAAAATCCTCTTCTGTAAATGCCACCTGTCATTCCACATTCACACAATGTTATATTCAAACCATTACTTTGCTGATAGTAAGGAAAGGTTAATCTTGTTAATCTGTTAATCATGGCTAATTGTCATATATCTAACATGTAGCAACAAAGAGGACTAGATACATTTTTAAAAAATATATTTATCAATTTTGATTTTATAGTGTACCTTTCAATTTTTATGCCAGTTTGCACAACTCAGAGCTGTTCATCACTATTTCAAGTCAGAGAATACACAGACATCAAGGAATCCCTAATCAAATTACTAACTGACCTTGTTGTTTTGACTCTTTTTTTTTTATTACTGAGCGTTAGATAGACTGACAATTTATAGCTTTCAAGCTTGCCTTCCCTGTAGAAATACCTTTCACCTGGGCATGGGAAGAAAGGAAACCATTATAACACACAATGTAAATCCTCCATCCATATTAGTATACAACACCATTTTTATAATGTGAGTCTCAAGAGAAGGGTATTAAGAGGGTATTATGAGAAGGGCATAATTGCATTTAAATATATAGAAAATAAGCAAAAACAAATGCACCAGTTTTATAATGAGTAGCCCCTCTTATATATGTGAAAGCAACTAAAAAGCACCAAAATTAATTCAGAGATATTTGGGTAAAGTGTAATGCAAGTGTAGAGCAGTCACTGGATCTAACATATTCCAATGCAAAATTAAAATCCAGGAAAAACACACAGCAGGATTGGAAGGTGGAACATTCAACAGTTTAAACCAGAAGAATTCTACAGACAGGGTCGGAGTGGGGGGGGACCCACTGGGAAGAAATCGAAGTATGTATCAGTATGAGTTAATAAATAGTGCATAGTAAATGACTATGGCTTTTCTTTCCATATCTGCTTTACTGTTGACTATACAGAACAATAAATTTAGGCTTTTATATAGACCAAAAGATTTGGAAAATAAAACTAAATACAATATTAGGCAGACAAGGGGCTTACCCCATTTATTATGATTACCAGGACATCTGCATGTGTGTGACTCCTTCAAATCTTTTTGTGAGTGTGTGACGTGTCCCTGTCTAGGGGTCAGCGCCACCAGTACAGACCTGGACCTATAGACCAATTATAATGTTAAGATTGTAAAGCTGTGGCAAATTTTGCGCTGCAAGGATATAAATCAGTACAGTCTTTTAAGAATGAGTTTTGCAATCCTCGCGGTTACTTTAACAGAAATGTTCTTGACAAATTAGAGAGAGAAATCATATGGTTACTAATTAGGGAAGAGCTCAGTTTTCTTCTTGCACGATGCCAATTGAAATTGTGATTAAATACATTCAGGCTGCTGATTCATAATGCAGAGTTGATAGCAAGATATTTTAGAAACATTGAAACTTCAAAGCTATTTAATGCTACAAAGAGACAAAAGTTCTAAAAGGTAACAAAATGTGATTATAGTTTTCTAAAATAATGATTAATTAAAGTGATCAGTCACTCTATTCTGTTTTATAATATTGCTATAAAATCTGTAAACATGCAAAATACAGTATGTTTCTGAATATTCTCGTGCATTAACATAACAATTCACTATAATGTTGTAAGGTTGGAGTCCCATGTTTGACAGCCCAATAATTTCTATGCCCTATGTATCCTACAGTATGTCTCTTGAGCAGTCATGAGATCACAAAATAGCTTGTTGAGATTTTTAACTTGCACTCACTAACGAAACCATAAAAAAAACACTGATTGTATTGTTGCATTTAACTATAAGGATTCACTTTCAACAAGGATAGGGATTAACCTACCTGCTGGTTTCCTCCAATCAGCTGAGAAAGGAGTCATTTTATAGATCCTGCCCCTGTCAGCTCATTTACCCTGAGCAAACAGGTGCTGAGGTTTAGAGGAAGAGTGTTTCAGCAATTTAGTTTGTGGTAGTTATTCAGTTTGTGTATTAAAAAATGTGGCCTGTTTGATTATGTCTAAACTAAATGCATTATTTTTTTATTATTACTGTGTTTGATTCTGTTTCTTTGTACATGATCTGGCTCTGTCCCCTGGTTTCTGCTCTCTGGTACTGTTAATCATTGTTAAATACAATGTTTTTGTTCAGGCATGAAATCAGATAAAATCATACAATTTTTTTATGATTTTATTGAGTCTTTTCCCACACAAGAATTTTTTGTGAAACTGTATTGATAAATAGGGGAGAAAAGTCCATGCAGATTTGGTCAGAGCGGTTCTCAGGAAACAGCGGGAAAACTTAAGATTTTGATAAATAACCCTCCTAGCATATTATTTCTGAAATGTGTGTTTTTTTAAAAACTGGAATTACAATCCTTACAGTGTCGGATTTAGTTGTGGAGGAATATTTGTCCCAGATTTTTGTGCAGTATGTACCCTAGTATGGGAAACAATTAGACCCAAAGATACTTGTGTCTTTGAAAGTCATGCTAGGACTTCACAGGCTCTTGATGTTCCTAGGGACTTATCAGAGCTGCACAACATAGGAAGCAGAAGTTATTTTTAACTGGGGGCAACAGGAATATGTACATTTTACCCGCACCCTCTTTTTGTAACCACACCCCTTAGACTCCACCTATTTTACCATTTGTTTTCACCGAATTTTCAGGAAACCCAAACCATTGCACCAGGACAACATGATATTAAGATCAGTGGTTCAAAGTTATGCTAGAGATCGGAAATTTGCATACGTCGTGCAGTTAAAATACAATGGCCATATATGCATCAAAAAACACATTACACTACACAAGGCCAGGGAACCTTAATAAATGTATTTTAATACCATTAACATGTGCCCACAGTATAGTTTAGGTGCCATATGTTATCAAATGTAGGGAGGAAGGAGGGTACCCTAAAATATATTTTGCTCTTTTTACGTCTATCACCCTTAAAAAATTAAAGACGCCAGCGTTTTTTGGTACTGAGAAAATCTTTTTGGAGCAATCCCTATGTACTCTATTGCACTTCGCTTGGTCTGAGGTGGTGAAGTAAAGTCTGGCGCAAGAGGTAACTTTCACTAAAATACGCAACTTAGTGAATTAGCGTAGTTAGGTCCCTTCACCATAGCGCAGCTTTGCCTGGCATAAGGGTACAAAGTAGCGCTAGAGTTGGTCCACTTCGCTAGTGAATTTACGCTGGCGCCTGTTAGTATATTGGCGAAGTAACAAAATGATGTCATGCTGGTGAATTTTCGCTAGCGTTAGCCACTTCGCCCTTCAGTAAATTTGCCCCCATATACCAGGTGAATCAGTTTTAGTTTCTTTACTTTTGAGAAAGAGAGAGTTCTGTCAATTTAGTTCTTTTCAGAGTTGTATTTTGGAGCGCACACTTACATAGCAGGTTCTGCAAAAGCTATACTATATTCATGGGTGTTGATTTGTAGTATGGTTTAGCAGTACTCACTGCCATAGAGACACTGTAAATGTCATCTCCAACACATTATACCGACCGAGAAGTGACTAATAGAATCAGCATATCATCATATATACAATAAATGAGTCCTACATCCTAAGAACATAACATTACATTATATAGAGAGCGGCACTGGCACTGCAGGTAGGGGGCATTGACACAACAAGTACAATTTAAACTGAGAGAAGTGAATATTGTCATTAAAAACACATTATATCATGAGATGAAATTAATTCTGGCACCCAATGTACATTTCATGCAGAGACTGTGGGGTACCCCATAGACACAGAGAGAAGCAGTGGGTACGGATCCTCAATTGACATAAGTTCTGGTACTGCAAGCTCTATAAAGAACATTATATTGTAAGAAACAGAGGGCACTGGCACACTATATGCATGCATGGGTACCAATGGATAATGGCACCATAAGCAGTAAGAGGCAGTGAATAATGGCAGACCAAGCACAATATATAGTACACCAAAACTACAGAATATAGTAATAATCAGTGAGCACAGGCACTCAAGGCTTTTTTTATAAGTCTGAGATTGTAGCATCTCCACAAGTACTGCCTCACTTGATTGCCCTGGCAAAATGCAAAGTATATATAGCTGTAGGCCTGGAACACTGTGCAGCCTGTGAAAGCCACACAGGGACTGTATTAGTAATGTGCAAACAGCAATGTCAATACAATATCTCCAATTCCACTGCATATGCAGAATTAACTATATAAACAGTTATTTTGGTTGATAAAAGGCACATGTCTAAACTTTTGGTCTAAGTGAAACCTACAAAACTTCTAGTTGATTCAAAAGGACAGAGAAAACCCCAATCTAAAGCCTCTCCAACTTGCTTCAACAAAGTATTTCCTTTCTCTGGATACATTTTGTACCAAGATCTGTAACCTTGTGTTTTCTGTATAAATCCATAACTCATAGTAGGATGACATAAAGGCAATTCCATGTACAAATACCCTTAGAACTCAGAGCAGGATGGCACAGAGGCAATTCCATGTACATATAGCGCACCCGCGGGCCTGAGATGTGTGGAAATAATGTGACTTGCTGTGGAAAGTGCAAAATAGTCAGCACGGCCTGATGGCTTTTTTCTTTATCGTGGTGCAAGTTTTCCCGGTGGCCACTATCCACAGGTATAGACTTCAGCTTACAAGATGAAACAGCACCACTCCTTCATAAAATAAAAATGCCTTTATTGGAACCCTTTAGGGCATTACAGCAACATTTTGAGTCGCATCTGCAGCTCCCAGCAGTGTGTGCCCCTTTAAGAACCTTACCCTCAGGTGCAGGCCCGGATTTGTGGCAAGGCCACAAAGGCCCAGGCCTAGGGCGGCAAGTTGGTAGGGGTGGCATGCCGCCTAGCTGCTTTTTAACTTTGGTGCACCTGCTGTAGCTAGAGCAGTGTGGGCGGCGGGCGCTAGCACCGTGCGGCCCGGTTCTAGGACCGCGCAGCCTAGGGGCGCCTGACGCTGAAATCCGGCCCTGCTAAGGTGGATTCTGGGTGTCTCCTGGTGCACAGATCAACCAGGCTGAAAGTAACAGCAGTCCAGGGGTTGCTTCAAACAGATACACTTATTTATTGAACAGACAGGCAGGGGAACTGTTCACAGCAATCAGACAGTATAGATCTTCCAGTACATTCACAGCAATCAGTGGAAAACTTCCACACCTTAAGCTATTGCAAGTAAGGGGGTGGTACAGCCTGTCTTGGTGATTTTCCCCAGCACTAGGGATACCAGGGGGTATCCTTCTCCTTGGTACTTTCCCTGCTCCTGAGCTCACCTACTAGTGTACCTATCTGGCAACTTGATCACTGCAAGGGTGCTATCCCCAGATTCACCAAATAAAAGGAAAGGGTTAATAGATTCACTGTGGCAGAAAAAACTAGGTAATTCTGTTTAAGAGATGAATTGATAAGGGAAGAATTAGGGGGAAGTGCCAGCCAGTACAAGTAGTAAAAACTGCTTGCCTTTTACTGCTGCACTGATAGTTCAGGGGGGAGGGGAGGAGTCTGCAAAGTAGCCATGACAGCAGCCAGACACCAATTCAGAGTCCTGCACAAAGAAACTACTTTCCATCCCCTTCGCCACCAACATCCAGTGTGTGGGCAGGAGATTTAAATACCTTCCTGTGAACCAATCAGTACAGCTCTTCCGCAGTTAAGCTTGTCTAATCTCTGTCTTGACATAGCAGGGTCTTGGAATGTTTCTCATGCAGCCTGCTTTCACAGATGTAATCTGTTCTGTGAGGGAGCATCTACTCCCTGCCACTGCTTAAATTAATTAAAATGGAAAGCAACGGTGAGTATGTAGCCCATTGCCTGCAGATTACAAAACTGGGGGGAGGTGGGAATTCTGGGGGCCATGGACCCTTGCCCCCCCCCCCAGTTCTGACACCTACGCTCCACAAGTATTTCAAGGTATTTGACTTAGCTCTAAGCAGAAGGTAATTATTGCCCCTGATCTAATTCTGGCCATTACAACTTATAATGTTTGGATGTTTGGAATCCCTGACTCTCCTTTAATTTCACTGGCAGCAGGGGGTGTGCTGCTAAGAGAATCCTAAAACTCATACATAAACGTACTGGTAGATATCAAAGCTACTGATGTGTTAAAGTTGGTGTGGAAAAGCTGTTTAGTTACAGACAGGCTGATGTTGCAATAAGTGTTAATGTGCATGGGTTTAATCTTGCTTACTACTTCTGTGTGCCTGAGTGGGCTAATAAACAGGTAGTTGATGTTAACTCTGCTGGTTACAATTATGGGATTTGTTATCTAGAATGCTAGGGATCTGGGGTTTTCCAAATAACGGTCTTTCTGTAATTTGGATCTCTATAATTTGTCTATTAAAAATCACTTATACTTTAAATAAACTCTATTGAATTGTTTTGCCACTAATATGTATGTATGCATCTTAGTTGCTATCAAGTAAATGTACTGTTTCATTATTATCGAGGGAAAATAAAATTTCTTAAAATTATTTAATTCTACGGGAGATCGCCTTCCCATTATTTGGAACTTCCTGGATCACAATAAGGGATCCCATACTGTGAAACTGTGGAAAAGTGACCAAGAACACTGGCCCAAGAAGCTCCTAATGGTCAACATGCCACAAAGTGTATATTTAATTTTTTACTTACACACTACTCTAATACTGATACATTTGAAATGGCAGATGATTTTCAGAGATCGGTTTTAACATTTTGTTTTGAAATAGGGCATTTACAAAAAAGTAAAATGTCTTTGGGCTTTTGTAAAAGTGAGATCTAATTGTTTCAATAAATTAATTTAATAAACTGTCTTTTTGATAAATATTATATTGTATACACATGGGTTTCTTGAGAATGGGTGAAATTTGTCCATCCAGTTTGCAAAATTACAACAAGCAAGGAGATTTTGTAATACATACATTACTTAAAATGTAGAATATGGATGTTTGTTTAGAAATGTGCATTTTTAACAAGGAGGATGGTTTATAATGATGATATAGAAGATGCTAACAAAACTCATAAGTGGCAATAAAAACAAAATTACTGTGTGGCACATTTCTATATATTATTCAAATATGCACATGGGCGTTAAGGCAGATCAGACAATATTTACTTGTATTTTTGTAATACAAATTTAGTTACATTTTTTGAGCATTTGGTTAATGTAGTTTTGAAAAGCTTTGAACAAACTCTGTTCCTTAATTCTCATACTGTATAATGCAAATGTATGTAAACCTCACATACATAGTTCACCTTACATTGCTATTCAATACAAAGTAGTTATTTTGAGTAGTGATGGGCGAATAAATTCACCATGCATAGATTTGCAAAATCACAAATATGGAGCGCTCACCTCCCAACTCATCTCACAGTTGTTGTGCCAGGTGCTGAACCGGAAGACCCCAATCCTGTCGAAGGGTCACATCAATACTCCAAGAAATTACCAGCAGCACACTGTTAGTCTTGCATAAGTGCTCAAGTGCAGATTTATTGTGTAGCTACACAATAAATCTGCACTTGAGCACTTATGCAAGACTAACAGTGTGCTGCTGGTAATTTCATGCATAGATTTGCGGCAATTTTCCACGTTTCACGCCAGCAAATAAATTCGCAAAACTGATGATGATTATAGGAGGAAGAAGAAGATACATCTTGGCAAAATGCCCCTGAGCAAGAGAATGTTGAGGAGAGTGAAGGCAACTATTATTGATAAAGAATTTCAGATGTCTATAGATGAATTTAGCAAAAACAATTTTATGTCATGGCCTTTTACATCTCTAATGATTATTGTTGGATGCTAAAATGGCTTGTTGACAAAAAATGCATTTCTTATCAGTTTAAACAGTTAAACATTTTTAACAACATTTGGCTAATGTTGGGATTAAATATGGTTTCACTAAAACCATAAAAAAAAAGAATACATTTAAGATTTGCAAGAATATTCATATCCACCCCCAAAGCCATATTAATTGATTATGTGCAATATTGCTTATCATCTTCAACAATCAACAGTTGGAAGAGAAATATATAATCCATCATGTAACATTGTTAGATAGTGAAAGGATGTGGAGATAAAAATGACATACTTTTCATGTAAAAAGAAATAGTAAAACAGAATCTAGATTACAAAAACAGAATGTAATGCATATGCATGTTGCATTATAATGAAGTAAAAATTAAGTGTTTTTCTATCTCTTTTATAAGTCTAAATAGAAGAATGTTTTACAAGAAACTCAGAGAACAAAGCATGGCAAGTCATTCACATTCATTAAAATTCTTTACTTTCACATTACAGTGTGTTCTTTAAATTTGTACAATTATAAAAAATAATGAAAGTAAAATAAACTCTTTACATAACTCAAGACTCCTTTCTTTGTACAGACTGGTAAAATGGAGAAACAACTAGTACTGTTCACAGCAGGGTTATTGTACAACAACTTCTTAACTTCATATCTTCTAAAAAATTTAAAAGGAGAATGCATATTTGTAGGCAAGCCAGGATTGTCTGAAAGTGCATATTCTCATGCAATAAGGTAGGGGAAAAAGAGGACAAAAAGCATCATAGTATGGGGACAACAGTGTTGCAGTTTTGGAGGAAGAGGACTATGTAGGGCTCATAGGGTTTTCATTAGGTTTACTTCAATATTTAATAAAGGATTACATTATTTTGTATCTAATTAAATTACAAAAAAAATTCAAAATCTCAAATTTAGCCTATCCTTAAAACTGACATAACAGACCATATTAAAGACAACAATGATGCCTATAAGTTAAAATTGTAAATGTCATATAACTTAATTACATTCAAATAATTATTTAATGTGTTAATATGAACTTAATGCATTAACCATTATTATTTCATACAGTCCAGTTTATTTAAAGGTTGAAAATATTTTCAGTTGGGGGCGTGGTTTGCCTGCTGCTGTGGATGGACGCACACTAGAGCTGCTCCGTGTTGAGTCCCAGGCCTTTCTATTATATTCCCTCAGTACATCATGGGGAGAACTCAGAAAACGAAGCAGGACAAGGAGAAAGTTTCCCAGAAGAAACATACACTCTCGCAATCGGAACTTACCCCTTTATTCTTTAAGAGAAATGCAGATCGTCACTCGTCCAAGATGGCGCCTGCTGTGGCGGATAGAGACGACGACACCGATCAGCAGCGCGACTCTTCCGACCAAGAAAGTGAAGGTGGGGAAGCCATCTCAGCTCGCTATTTGGCTTCACTCCCGACCAAAGCCGATATCAAAGGCATGTTACAGGAGGTGACGCAGACGCTAAAGGACGAACTGCAAGATATAAAGAGAGATATGTCCTGCTTAGCCACGCGGCTTGATGATGCGGAAACCAACCAAAGTAAGATTTCTACGAATCAAAAACTCTTGTACTCTACTATGCAAGCCCAATCTACTAAAATTGTAGAATTGGAGCGTCAATTAGAAGACCAAGAGAACAGGGGCAGGCGCAGCAACATTAGGGTTAGAGGGGTCCCTGAAAGCATTCAAGCGGAAGATATCCATGCGACGCTGTTGCAAATCTTCAACGGAATTTTGAACAGGGAGCGGTCGCTGGAGATAGAAATAGATCGTGCACATAGAGTGACCAAACCCAAGGCTGCCCCTCTCAACGCACCCCGAGACATCTTATGCTGCCTGCACAGCTATTCATTGAAAGAGGAGATCCTCACTAAAGCTAAGGAGATGGACACTATTTCTTTTGAGGATAATTCTATAAAGCTGTTCCAAGATGTGGCGCGAACAACTTTGCTCAAGAGAAGACTCCTCAAGCCTCTTACAGATCATTTAAGGGCGAGCAATATCCCTTACAGGTGGGGATTCCCCTTCTCTATTACTGCGTCTCAAGATGGAACTCAGGCCACTATACGCACTCCGCGTGATACAGAACTGTTCTTTCAGAGGCTTCATCTACCTCAGATTTCACTTCCAGGATGGCTGCCTGACCATACTGCTTCAACGCACTTGGACTTTGATCTACAAGGTGATTGGTCTCAAGTTACAACCCCGAAACGCACCCCGCGTACCCCGATGAGACGCAACTCCAGGGAAACCCTCATTTCACCTCAGCGGAAGGCAACTTACACTCCTCTTAAGTGATCTGGATCACGTAAGCTTACAACTGTGCCTGTTCTCCCCACTCGTGGGGATGTGGTTTGCCTGAAGGGTTTTCAGACACCTGCAGGAGTTTCTTTCATACAAGTTGTGGTTTTCTATCTTGTTGATGGTTTGTACTTTGGTTAAACTTGGTCATGCTTGTTTTTTTTTCTTTCTCTGATCTAGATTGTTTTTTTTGATGCTGAATTTTTTTCCCCTTTTTCGATAATGTTCTGGCCTGGGGTCTCATGGGAGTTGTGAGGTGAAGCGCCCCTCTGGACCCAGCGAGACAACCACTCACCCCCCCACTTCACTGTCGCACGCCCACGTACAGCGATACGGCTTATTGGCCTATTAGTCTGTAGCGACACTTTTCACTTTTCCCTTCTTTTTTCCCCCTTTGTTTTCTCCCTTCCCTAGTTTCTATTCATACCTTGTTAGATGACTGGCACATCTAATGCTTTTCATATCTGTTCTTCCCCCCCCCTTTCCCATGGGATGGAAGCATGCAAATTATTTGTAATGAGCGGTGTACCGCTAATACTGTCGCATATTTTACTTCTGTTTCTTAATGGCTAGGCTGCAGTGTAAAGTAATGTGTTATAATGTTAATGGGTTAAATGAACCGAGGAAGAGAGCTCAAATATTTACTGAATGCAGGAAGGACAAGGCCCAGATTGTCTTGCTTCAAGAGACACATTTTCAAGAAGGGAAACTTCCCCGTTTATTGGTTAAACATTACCCCACTATTTACACAAACAACAATCCTTGTAAAAAAAGTCTGGGGGTGATGATTATGATACATAAGGATATTCCTTTCTTGTTCAAGGATAAGTTGGAGGACACTGAAGGGCGGTTGTTATGTGTGAAAGGGGTTATAGCTGATCTAAAGGTCACATTGGTTAATCTGTATGTCCCTAACCAAAGTCAATCCACCTTTATACAAAAGGCCATCAAATCTATTGCATCCTTTACAGAAGGTTTACTGATAGTTGGGGGGGATCTCAATGTGACTTTGAACCCTTTGATTGACTCGTCAAAGTCAAAAACCACCGTATCGTATAAGGGTTTGAAAGGCATAAAAAATGCCTTCACGTCACTCGGCTTAGTTGATATATGGAGAAGCTTCCACCCAACCACACGTGATTTTACTCATTTTTCGAAGGTCCATCAGAGTTATACAAGGATTGATTATTTACTCATTTCCCAAAATTGGTTACATTTGTTTTCGCAGGCAGATGTGGGGATTACAACCATATCTGATCATTCTCCTATAACTACGATGTTCACGATCCCTAATACAGCTAAACCAGAATTTAACTGGAGATTTAATGATTTATTAACCCACAAGAAAGATACCACTGGCCGAATTCGAACTTGGATCAACCAAATTATACTCGAAACAATTCCTCTGGTGTATCACCGAATACATTATGGGAGACGTTAAAGTGTGTACTTAGAGGTAATATAATAGGGTTGTGCAGCTCACTGAAAAAGCAAAGGGAACAGGAAGTTCGCACTTTATTGGCTGACATACATAGATTGGAACAAACCCATAAGGAAAAGTTGGCAATTCAAACACTTACAGTGTTAGAGAGTAAACGTCTTCAGCTTAAATCATTATTGGATCAATATACCTATAAGGCATATTTGAATTGCAAGCATAAATTTTATGAATATAGTGATAAATGTTCTAAACACTTTTCTAGAACCCTGAAATCCCTCCAACCTACTACACACATTATGTCCATTAGAGATACTCAACAGAATGTACACCATGCTACACATAGAATAGCAGACTGTTTTCAACGCTATTACCAGTCTCTCTATAAATTAACAGCAAACCCCCTAACCCTCAAACGCTTCAGGACATCTCCTCTTTTATTGCTGACGCGAAACTTCCTAGTTTATCTCCACAACAACGAGACCTACTAGACACCCCTTTTACTCTTGAGGAATTGAACAAGACTATAGACTCGCTTCCACCAGGGAAGAGCCCTGGTCCGGATGGCTATGGAGCCAAATACTATAAGACCTACAAAGAGGACCTGGCGCCCCTCCTTCTAGACTACTTTAACTCCATTAATAGTTCTGCAGGCTTTCGCCCCCAAGCCACAGAAGCCCACATAACGGTTATTCCCAACCTGATAAAGATCCTCAACAATGTGCTAGCTATCGTCCAATATCCCTGATTAATGTTGACCTTAAGATATATGCAAAAATGTTGGCCGAACGACTGAAACAGTACCTACCCCATTTAATACACCCTGACCAAACGGGTTTTGTCCCTAAGAGAGAAGGGAAAGAAAACACATCTAAAGTGGTTTCTTTGATACATTATGCGCAGAGACTGAACATACCTTCTCTCGTCCTTACCACGGACGCAGAGAAGGCATTTGATAGGATTTCCTGGCCCTTTTTGGACGCTACTTTATCTGGCTTTGGAATTGGTGATATTATGAAAAATAGAATTTTAGCATTGTATAAATCCCCCACTGCCAAAATCAGAGTCAACGGGGTACTTTCCTCCAAATTAGATATTGCCAATGGTACCAGACAGGGTTGCCCACTCTCCCCGTTATTATTTGTGCTAGTGTTAGAAACCCTTTTGTCACAAATTAGGAATAATGCCAACATTTCGGGGCTCGTGGTTCGTGGGAGGGAGTTTAAAGTGGCCGCCTTCGCGGACGACCTCCTTTTCTTTATTACACGACCGGTTATTACGTTACCTAATGTGATGTTACTGTTTCAGTTGTTTGGTCGACTCTCCAATTTTAAAATCAACTTTAGTAAATCTGAGGCAATGAATATTAACCTTCCGAGCGGACCGCAAACATTACTAGCTGAGAATTTCCCCTTTAAATGGACTACCAAAGCCATTAAGTATTTAGGAGTTAAAATCCCATCTAATCTGCACCTACTTTATCAGGAAAACTTTATTCCATTACTAAACACCTTAAAACTTAAAACGGAGAATTGGAAGAAACTGGGTCTTTCCTGGTTCGGTCGTATCCAGGCTGTGAAAATGATGCTAATGCCCAAAGTCCTATACCCACTCCAGGTTCTACCAATTCACATTCCTAGAGCGTTTTTTTCATCACTTAAGTCCGTATTCTCTCAATTTATTTGGCAAGACAAAACCCCTAGAATTAAATACAACAATCTGATACGTCCAAAAGACAAGGGAGGTTTGGCCATTCCCGATGCATTTATGTACTATAAAGCGATTCACTTGACACGTGTCTTAGACTGGTTTCATCCTACAAAGGAGAAAGCTTGGTTATTCATTGAAAAAGCTAATGTTAAAATCCCTTTGGAGAACCTGCTCTGGGTTCAGAGATGCACTGCCTTGACCTATATTCGAAATCATCCCACCATTAACCCTACTTTAGATGTCTGGTTCTATGCTAGGGATAAGCTTGGGCTCTCACCTAAACCCTATGTACTGCAACCTTTGAATTTAAATCCAGATTTTCCTCCAAGTTTAGATCCTGGAAGCTTTGCACCTTGGAGATCATCTAATGGTAACCCTACCAGGTTGAGAGAGTTCTATAAGAAAGGAGTTAGACTATCACTATCTAGGATACAAAAAAAGTGGGGTACTCATCCTAGGGATTTATGGTGTTTTAACCAGCTATCACACTATCTTAAGTCCATAACCCAAATAGGGTGGGGGCGAAACCCCACTCCTTGGGAAGTCCTTATGGACGGAGCCCAATCTCTGGTGAGACCGATCTCTCATATACAGATGCAGCCACTTTGGTTTGTCTGTTTGACACAGAATAACTAAACACAGATATCCCATTTATCTCATTTAACACAGAAAACTGTGTCACAACATCCCATCTAATTAAAGCATTCACCATTGTGAACAATGGTGCTTTGGTATGCTAATGAAAAGGTTAAATGCATTAAATGAGTTAAGATGACTTTAGATAACCCAGTTTCTTCAATTAACCCTGAGTCATGACGCATTTAACTCACAAATCCAAGTGGCTTCATCTGTATACAAATTATTACTATCTGCTCAGGACCTCCCCTCTGCCCCTTGTATAGAGACCTGGAAAACTGAACTGGGAGCACAACTTGCAGACGATGACTGGAGGAAAATTTTTGGAGCGATACATAAGAGCTCGATATCCTCTAAAACTAGAGAAACCATGTTTAAACTAACCACAAGGTGGTATTATACCCCAGTTCGCTTGCACCAAATGTACTCTACCTGTAGCGACTTATGCTGGAGATGCACTCTTGAAAGTTAGAGGAAATAGCGGGTATTATGAATAGTGATAGTGATCGATACTGGGATGTTTGGAGGCCTTGGCTGAGATATATCCGCTCTGATGCAGTTTAAAGGTCCTCGGGTCACTTGAACCCTTCACAACATTATTTTTATTTATTTTTATTTTTATTTATTTTTTTATTCTCTTTATATAGGCAATCACTATTTTTATGGTCTTGTTCACATTACCATTGTCCCCTATTTCCAAGACTGTTTATTTTCTGATGCAAGTTGTGATTTACAGGATATTTTGGATTTTATGACATATTTCTCTATGTACATCGCTTCCTTCACCATGGTTTTATATAACTTTATATTGCTTTATATAACTTTATATAACTTTATATGACTTTGTGATGACATTAATATTGTATATGTATATCTTCTCTTGCCATCCTACTTTTCCCCCTCCTTATTCCCCTTTCTCCCCTTTTTTATTTCTGTAACCTCCCCTTTCCCCCTCTTTGTTTTGGAAAAAATTGAAAAAAAGTTTTGGAAAAAATTGAAAATAAAGAATATTCAAAAAAAAAGAAAATATTTTCAGTTGTTCTCAATAGTAAATTCATTAATAAGAACAATCAAATCCTATTTTTCAAAACAGAAAATAACTTTTAAACGAATTAACAAAATTCAGACATTAGATTGAGATACTCAAGTCATGTCATTCAAGATTTTACTAAATGTTTAAAGATTTTCAGCGCAGTACACCAGCATTTAGCTCCCCTTTTTCGTTCATAATTTTTAAAACAACAGCTTACAGCTGAATACTGAGGCAATTATTTTAGCTCACACGCATCTTCCAACTTCTCTTGAATCACCAACTGTAGTTAACTTGCCTGGATTTTTTTTTGCTGGAAATCAATGTTAGTTTCTTCATGCATATAGTGTCTAATTGTAATGTTGTGAATCATATAAAGAACCAAGACCATTTCACTCACTGGTCTTCCACCAAACTGATCCACGTATTATTTTGAAGATTATTCAGAGGGGTAGGAATCCAAAGCTTATGTATTATACATCTCTTGCTTGTTAGCATACATGTTAAAATGCTAATAAAACATTTTATAAAACATTTTATATATTTTTTACCTTTCAAGCAAAAAAACTTCCTTTTATGGACAAATGTAAACTGTTTTGAAAACCTGATTTACAAATGTGACACTATGTTCAATTCTACCATATAGAAATTATTTAACCCGAACAAATGATTATATTTTATTGCTGTAGTACAGTCACAGCATGCTTCAAAATGCATTATATGAAAAACTTTGTAAAAGAATAATGAAAGAAATCATAACAAAATATAAATACATTAGAAAGCTTTAAAGGGACCAGTCACCCAAAAAAAATATTCCAAATCCTATTTTATCACATTAGTCAAGCAAAATGAACTATACTTTCACAATATTACACAAAGTTATTTGAATCTTGTTTCCTTTAGTATGGGAATTCATAACTATAGCAAACAGGCAGGGGCCATTTTGAGGACACTGTTATTAAGGCAAGCCTTGCATCATCTGAAAATTTTGTATGTGCACCAAAGTGGGGGACCCGATGTCCATCCCCATGCCCTGGCTACACAATTAAATGGTGAAGAGAATGGGGGAATGTGTGGCGATGAGCAGTGATATCTAGAAAGTGCTGAATGGAAAGTGAAAGCAATTGTCTGCCCCACCTCTATGCCTAAGGCATAGAGGAGGGGCAGACAATATTTGATTTACAGCTGAGATTTTTGAGCTATGAATGCTTTAATAAAAAATAGAAATTGGATTTCATGTTTAATTTGAAAGGGACTTTTGTTATACAAATATACAAAAGAGTTGGTTGGTATTTTAGCAAGTTAGAAAATACATTTATGGGAAAAAAAAGTGAAAATAGCTGTTACTACAAAGTTGATCCAGGGACTGGCCCGACTGCCATCTTGGAGTAAGGAAGAACTTTTTCCTCCTCTGAGGCAAATTAGAGAGAATTCAAAAGGAGTTTTTCA
This sequence comes from Xenopus laevis, assembly GCF_017654675.1. NCBI lineage: Eukaryota > Metazoa > Chordata > Amphibia > Anura > Pipidae > Xenopus > Xenopus laevis. The sequence continues at coordinate 75,890,366 of NC_054384.1, forward strand.
CCATCTGGATCAACTAGCAGTCAGGCAGGTTTAAATAGACTTAAAAGGTTGACCTTCAACCTAACCTACTATGTTAATATATAACTATGTAAGAATCACGACAAGTCCCTGGGAACATTCCACCTGAACATTCAGTAAGGGTGAACTTTTTCATTTTTAATATTGCTCTTCAGTAGCTTTAGGTGATATGATAAAAACAAAAAGATACAGGTATGGGACCTATTATCCAGAATGCTCGGGACCTGGGGTTTTCATGGATAACAGACCTTTCCATAATTTGGATCTTCATACCTTAAATCTACTAGATAATCATGTAAACATGAATTAAACCAGATAGGTGCAATTTATTACAGGAGAACATTTTCCTACAAAAAAGTGCTATCTAATCTTTCTTTTAAAATTTTTAAATACATTTTTTCTTTGATAAATTAACATTCTGGTACTTCATGGTGAGGGCAGTGAGGTTGTGGAATGCCCTGCTGGATGAGGTTGCAATGGCATATTCGATTAACGTCTTTTGGAGAGGAAATTTACTAAAGCTCAAAATGTTCTCATTATTTTATTAAAGGAGAAGGAAAGGTTAAAACTAAGTAAGCCTTATCAGAAAGGTCCATCTAAATATACCAGTTAACCCCCAAAGTAATGTTGCTCTGAGTCCCCTGTCAAAAGAAACACTACATTTCTTACCTTCTATTGTGTACACATGGGCTTCTGTATCAGACTTCCTGCCTTCAGCTTAACCTCATTGCCCTGGGCAAGAGCATGCTCAGTTTGCTCCTCTTCCCCACCCCCTCCCTTCTCTACTGTAATCTGAGCCCAGAGCAGGGAGAGACTCAGGCAGGAAGTGATGTCACACCACATTAATACTGCAGCTCCTATCCTAAACAAACAGAGAGTTTCTAGAACTATTTACTCAGGTATGGTAAAACATTCTACAGAATAAATATAGCATTCTAGCTTGCACTATTGCAGCTAATCTATTGGCAATAAAATGCCTCCGTAGCTTTCCTTCTCCTTTAAAACAAATTCAACCGAACCCTGATCCACAATTTTACCTTATTTTTCAATAAAATAACATGAAAAATTCAGTGTAGGGAAAAACTCGATAAAATCATGAAAACATTTGAATTGTACAAGTTTTTCGGATTATTGACCGAAAACAACATAATCACAACCACACAAATTATTTGGATTATCGTATGAAACCCAGGTCAGATCATAATATCTTCCAATTTTAAAGGGACATCTGCCATTGACCTCGGCAGGTTTGAGATGGAGCATTTTCAGATTTTGACTTTTAGCAGTCTTGGGGTATAATAAATTTTGAAAAATTAAAGTTTTTTTCCCAAAAAAAAAAATAGTTTTCCCCTTTAAAATAAAAGCAACTGGGTTACAATGTGGCCTGCACCACTGGAGATTGTGCTTCAGCACCTGCAATAGATATTTTGTGGCAGTGCCCACATTTTCTGAGCCATGGTATGGCTAGGGGTGACCATCTTACAGCACTATTACCTCCAGACCTGCCGTGGCCCTGAGTCTGCTAACTGTGGCTAACTGTGGATCTATTTTTGTGGATATGGCACTGCAATGGCATGCACCTCCAGATATGCATTTAAGCTTGGTGCGCTGTTGTACATCCACCTTTGTTCTCCTTGGGCAATGGCTTTGTTTGTGGCATACGACCATGCAGCAGATGTTTTGTGTGTGTAATTACATGGTGATTGGTTGCCTAGCAACCATTTTGCCACCATTTTCAGGCAAGGGTTCATATTCTAGAGTCTCACTACAGCTGATGAAGGTCCCTGTATACGACTGAAACTTTGAGTATTCTGCATGTATTTTCTGTCAAAATAAATCTCTATTTATTTAGATCCTGAGATTGCAGCAGCTTTGTTCATTTTTATATGCTTTTGTTGCTGTGGCACCCAGATATAGATGTAGTAGATGGTGTGCACTGAGTGGGCTATATAATTTGGGGATTAAATATATGCAAGGTGCTGATTTTGTTAAAACCTAAATCATAGTTAAATAACGGTATAATGTTGTGGAATTTACAAAAGTATTTCTACACCCCCCCCAAAAGACATATTCTTAGAATAATACATTTATATATAGAATTAATAATGTCCAGTACTGTTCTTAATTAATGATCAAGAGTTAGAAGAGAAATAAGTTCTCTATCATGTAACATGCTGTTCTTTGAATTTAAATGTGAAAATAAAAATTACATGCTTTTCTGTTTTTCTTTGAAGTCTGGATGGAAGAATTTTAGACTGCAAGCCCCAGGAAACAAAGCCTAGTAGATAGTTTACATTTATTAATCTATACATTTACATGATGTCCCCTTTAGAGTTATATTAACATTTGCTCCAGAAAAAAAATTTTAATCAAAAAATGTATTGACACTTCTGAAATAATAAAAATTGTTACACCATTCTAAAAATATATGTACATAAGATGAAAATCTGTATAACAGTATAAGATACTTTAATAGACAACCTCAAGAGAACTACCTCTGCAGTACAGAGTGTGGAGAATGGAGAAGACATTGACATGACTGGATAACAAAACGTTGTCATTTACCATGGATAATTCTACAGAATAACGAACTCCTTCTTAACAAAGAGTGACTATGGGTTGTAAGTGGCACTAGCTATCATTCAGGGAACAAACAAAGTAGACTCAACATATATGTTCTCACAAAAAGTATTTAGAGGTCAGAAACTCAATAGCAGCACTAACTGGAAAACTTTTAATTGCAGTGCCTAGTAGGAAGCAGAGTATTATTTTGTGAAGTTGTGTTCATATATAGCAACGTGTGGTGAAAGGGGACCTGAATGTTCTAATTGTTATTTCTATTGTTAATTCTATTGTTATTATCCACTGTACAACACATTACTGGTTGTGGTTTTGGTAAAAAAACACAGCTGTTGGTGTATTTAATAAATGGTTATTTTTTTTACCCTGGAACCATCTTGTCCAGTATGTATACCATTACCTCTATATATTTCACATGAATATTGTAATATCGGTAGAAAAATACACACATCCATCAAATCTAGCCATTTGGTCTAAAATTAAACCTACCTAGTTGATCAGTTACCCAGTTGAGTAGACGCATGTGCTGAGGGCTCCTGTAACTAAAGGCTTCCAAAGCCACACATCGACACTCTAAGACACACATGACCAAACTAGGGAAACAAAAAGGAAAGCAGTTTCTTTCTTCCGTGCGAAAGACTGCTGCACCAGCCAGAGGGACAGTAAGTGGCAGCCATATTGGGCCTATATGAGAAAGCAGCATGGGAAAGCAGCAATACACTAAACCAACGGCCTCTGGCCACCCCCAAACTGGAACAGTCGGAGGTAGACACGATGGAGAACTCTCCACAGCTGTTGGCAGGTACTCCTGCTTCCCCTATGCCTAATCAAGAGGGATCCCAAGAGTGGAGCAGTGGCAATGGTGGAAACTGGGGAAACCCACAAGAGCCTCAAGCCCCGCACAGCCCTTACCGCTCAGAAAAGGCACACTCTCCTAAAACTGCTCAGAAGGGATGCCAACAACAATCCGAGTCCCATGGTACCTTCGCACACACCCTGACAAATTCCTAAGGGGAACCAGGTGCAACAGGGCATAAGAGTTGAAATGATATGGTGGAGTGGAATGTGGAGATAAATGTATAACCCACACAGCCACACACTGCCAACTTATCAGACCTCCAAGAAATAAAAGATTTACTGCTTAACCTTTGAATGAAAGCAGACCTCACATCACATATGAATCGGCTAGAACAGACACTAAGGTCCGAAATCACAGCTATTAATAATAACATGCAACAATTGTGCTCAAAAGTTGCCGCACTGGTAGAACACCAGGCAGTACAAACAGAAACTGTGGAAGCTTTACAACAAACAGTTTCTGTGCAAGCAACGTAGATATACTACCCACAACAACACCTTTTTTACCAAGAGAATAAAAGCAGGAGGAACAATATACACATCAAAGGCCTGCCAGAAGCCACAGGTTCTGAAGATCTGCTCCCCGCAGTAAAGGGAATCTTCAATTAAATGTTGGGCCGACCATTTTGACCAAATTGATAGAGTGCACCATGAAACTCGCCAATTAATCCAGGTGCTATATACCCAAGAGATGTTATCTGTAGGGTATATTTCTATGCAGAAAATGAAAAATGAATAAGCAAGGCTTAGTTATCTAACAAGGCTATGCATATATTTACACCCAAACAATTGCACTAGCTGCAGTATAGACCTCACTTGTTGATACTAAGGGGCAGATTCACCTATTATGTTAATTAACCCTCAATATTCGACTGGGAATTAAAATCCTTCGACTTCGAATATCGAAGTCGAAGGATTTTAGCGCAAATGCTTCGAATCAAACAATTCGAAGGATTTTAATCCAACGATCGCAGGATTATCCTTCAACCAAAAAAACTTGGACCTTCCCCATAGGCTAACATTGACTTTTGTAGCTTTTAGATGGTGAACTAGGGGGTCAAAGTTTTTTCTTAAAGAGACAGTACTTCGACTATCGAATAGTTGAATAGTCGAACGATTTTTAGTTCGAATCCTTCACTCAAAGTTAGTGAATCGGCCCCTAAGCGTTACACAAAAATGCTAGCCAATAGGATCAAGCCACTACGAAATACAGTAGCTTGATTCATCAAGACCAGGTGGGTTTCATGCCAGGAAGGTAGACGAGAGATACTACCCTAAAAGCCTTTATGCTCATCCATCATGTTCAACAAAACAAAATACCATTACTCCTGCTTTCACTCAATGAGGAAAATGCATTTGATAGGGTGAGTTGGGCCTTCCTCAGGGCAGCAATGTTGCAGGCAGGTCTGGGAGAGACATTTGTATCTAAAGCTATGGCCTTATGTACCCCAACCATAGCCAGGATCAGGGTAAATGGCATGGGCGTCTGCAAATAGGGGCACATTTCGCTGAGCACTATCCTCATTTGATTAACTGTTGTGATTTGTATTTCTCCCTCCTTCCCTTTGCATAATTCAGAAATCTCACCTTCTGCTGATTTACTGTTGCTGCCTGTCACCTATTGTTCCTAGCAGTATAACCTCTGTGATGGTTCAGTGACATATTTCAGCTTTGTCAAAATTTAACGATGGTAATAGAGATTGGTGGGATACTTCAGAAACATACTGAATAATTAGTGTCTGCCATGATTTGGCCCACTTAAACATATATGTACATTTACAACCAGTGAAAACATTTATACAATGGACTTAAAGGGGAACAGGAAACTTCTATGTTGTGAAGGGGTTAATTCAAAGCCTCAATGCATATTCATTTCATTTTTGGGCCAAAAATCAGCAGATTCAAATCACTGCAAAAGCACATTAAATATACAACCACTTTGTAACTGTTATATTTGGAGTCATTTCATTAACTTTACTTGATCTTTACTGGTTTATGCTGGCTTATTGCAATGCTCATTTCCAATTCATCTGAAAATATATACTGCCATGTTTGGGGTGAATGTATTGCTAAGAATAATTTTGTTCATGACTCGTGGACATGTTAGGGGTTGGTGCAATGCTCTTTAACCATTTGGTACAATGATTTGCTGTTATGGTAATACTTTCAATCTGCCCATTTTCTGGACTAATCTCTCTGGCAACAGAGCCCTTCCAACAAACCTTATTTACACACAAGAAAAGGGGAGTTCTAGGACTCCCAGACCTACAATCTTATCTCCAGGCTGCACATTGCCAATGCATAATAGATTGTTTTCACTACCATAGGCATAAACATAGTAACATAGTAAGTTAGGTTGAAAAAACATTGATCAAGTTCAACCTTTTAACTCTATTTAACCTGCCTAACTGCTAGTTGATCCAGAGGAAGGCAAAACACCCCATTTGAAGCCTCTCAAATTTGCCTCAGAGGGGGGAAAAATCCTTCCTGACTCCAAAATGGCAATTGGACTTGTCTCTGGATCAACTTGTACTATAAGCTATCTTCCATAACCCTGTATTCCCTCCCTTGCTATAAAACGCAATCCAACCTCTTCTTAAAGGAAAACTATACCCCCAAAATGAATACTTAAGCAAAAGATAGTTTATATCAAATTGAATGACATATTAAAGAATCTTACCAAACTGGAATATATATTTACATAAATATTGCCCTTTTACATCTCTTGCCTTGAACCACCATTTCGTGACTCTATCTGTGCTGCCTCAGAGATCACCTGACCAGAAATACTACAACACTAACTATAACAGGAAGAAGTGTTGAAGCAAAAGGCAGAACTCTGTCAGTTAATTGGCTCATGTGACCTTACATGTGGTTTGTATGTGTACACAGTGAATCTTACGATCTCAGGGGGCGGCCCTTATTTTTTAAAATGGCAGTTTTCTATTTATGATTACCCAATGGCACATACTACTAAAAAAGTATATTATTATGATAATAGTTCATTTACATGAAGCAGGGTTTTACACATGAGCTGTTTTACTCAGTATCTTTTAATAGAGACCTACATTGTTTGGGGGGTATAGTTTTCCTTTAAAGCTAGCTAATGTATCAGCCTGTACGACTGATTCAGGGAGAGAATTACAGCTCTCACTGTAAAAACCCCCTTTCGAATGTTTATGCAGAACCTCATTTCTCATTTTCTAATTGGAATGGTTGACCTAGCATCAGCTTGAAAGACCTACTGGTAAATAAAGCATTAGAAATTATCTGACATGATCGGTCTTTCATTAAACCATGCTCACTACTACATATAATGCTTTCAAGTAGTTTACCCACAGTAGATGTTGAACTTACAGGCCTGTAGTTACCATGCTGAAATCATAATTCCTTTTTAACTATTGTAATTATATCACCTTTCCTCCAAGTTCCATTTTGAAAAAGTGCCCTTACTAGTGGGTCTTTGAACTTTGACTCCTCTATTGTATACACTGATGGCAATAATTGGTTAAGCACATTTTTGATATAACCAAATTAGTTCCATTTTTGATGGAAAAAAATGTGCCTCAACCTGCATTTTGTATTATTAATATGCTTAAAGAAATGGAATTAGTCTTGGCCTGTGAAGCAAGGAGTTCCTCGATTTTTTTTCTAATTTAATATTCAACCCTTGATAAATATACCTCTTGATGTAGTATTGATATTCTTCAAAAGAACGTTTTGTCACCTTTAAAGGAGAAGGAAAATCAACAATCACTAGAGCGTGACAAAACTTATGAACCCCCTAATGATTATTTTCAATTACTAAATACTACGGGACAGTGTTCTTATCATCAGAAAACTGCAACAGCCTCAGGTTCTTCTAAGTAAACACTGCAAAGTGATCCTTATCTTATTTCTTTGTTTGTGTGGGTGCAGATGTGCAGTAGAGTCAAGCCAAACTTGAAAAAAAGATAGCTTTTTCATTGTGCATCCATTTGCCCCAAGATAGTGAAGAAGTGGAAGAAGAGAATTGTCACTGAAAAGAGCCTCAGGCTGGGTATTAGGTAAGTAAATACAAGAGTTAGGTACCCACACAAGTTCCTTCTCCATTAACATGTAGTTTTTAAACGCTCTGTTCTTCATTCCATGTTTACATTTCTGTGTTTAGTTCAATCTATGAATTACTAATATTGTAAGGTATTTATATTATCAGTTGTACAATTTGTAATTTCATATGGTTTTAGCTGAATAATCATCATCATTTATTTATATAGCGCTGTCAAGATACACAGTGCTTTAATAATGCAGATATAATATGAGATCAGTCAGATAAATGGATAAGTATATAGCAAAATATTACAATATGAATGTGATTGTATAGAACTATGTTTCTTTCTCAAGGCTAAAGTAACAATAATGTTCATAGGGCATATTTTTCTAATACAGTTATTAACCGGCAAAAACATAATTTTTAAAAAGTAAATTACCAAAAAAGAAAAAACTGAATACTAGTATCAAACCTTGAATCATAAAGAAACACAGCCAGAATGTGTAATTCTCATTAATAAAACATATCCCCTGTTAACTGGTGAATACATGTAATATATCATTATTTATTAATCACAAGGGTAATTCTATTATTTATCATTAAGAAAAGAGGTTCAAAGAGAATATGATATTCTGTGTTTTGTGGCATTTCACTGCTTATCTCTAATATAGAATGATGGCTGTATGCAATAAAATCCAACAATAAAAAACAAGTACAATAGAAACTATTTTGCAGTCTGTGCAAACCATTTTCTTTTCTTTTTTTTACATGATTAATATAATTTCTAAAAACTGAAGCAAGTACCAGTAAATGTGAAATATGATGAGCTGCTGTGATTATATATAAAGTAGCTAGCAATGTGATAAGGTTTAGAGGGACAGTAAAACTTTTTCAACTCTTCAAGCCCATAAACTCAGAATGGGGTGAAAATACATTGCAGACCTTTAAAGAGGCCTCTAAACATCACCTCTGTATTACCTTCCCTGAATTCCCTCATGTATGTTCATTTTGTCTGCCTGTGTACTGACCCTCCATCAAAGGCAAATACATAAATAGTTTTAGTTAATACTTGCCTAAAGCTTTATACATACTGTACATACTTGTGCATAGGATACAGTTCAGTACATTTATTTTTTTTGTATTTAAACAGGAAAAAATTATTTTGTAGAACTAATTCCAAACAGGAAATGACAAAGCCCTTTTGTGATCCATCCATTGAATCATCTCGATCAAGCTCGACGTGGACCACCTCCACCCCCCCCATCATGTGAGATGGAGGTGTATAGGCTCTCCACGTCAAGGGTGACCAGGATGATATCATCTGGTAAATTTTTAATCTGTTTGATTTTGGACAAATAATCCCCTGTGTCCTTAATTTATGAATGATGTTTCAATACAAAAGGGTTAATTACCTTATCTACAAAAACTGAGAACGGGACCGTACTGACTCCACACAAGACACTCTTAAAATATGTTGCTTAAGAAGGAAGCAAGATGGATTTGAAAACTAGAGACATTCGCTCCCCTTGGCCTTGTAAAAAAAAATGTTAATAGTGTTTTTACTAAAAATGTTATCCTTTTTCTACAGGAACTTGTTCTATAAAGATAAAATGTTTCCAAAGGAAATGTACTGGACTTTTTGGTGATGGGATTTGGTCACAGAGCTATATATGTGTTCAGATACTGTATGATATACACTGTTGTTAATTATATGGGAGATACATTTTTGTGAAATGTGGAAATGCACCATTAGAGGTCACTGTGTTACAATGTATTTAAACGTGCACATGTGCTGCTGAGTTAGCTTGATAAAAGACTCACGGCAGTCTGAAACATTGCTGGTTTTCTGCGTCAGAGCCCATGTCCTAATAAAGGCATTTTAACCAAAGAATTCATGGCTGGTGCTGTCTGTGAGTATACTGACATTCTATACTCCCCCAGCCATCCTGGAAGATTGCGAGCACATTGCTTAATTCTGTTCCAGCAAATATATACCTGATTGGACACTTACCCAACCCTAGAGAACTTACCCAACCCTAGAGAACTTGTACCAACACTCCTATTTATATACCACCCCACTGTGATGTACAGCAGTGGGTGGGGCATGTCGGTGCAAGTATACAAAAAGGATTGCATCCAGGAGGAAGTGGGACACTAAAAGGTTGGGGGTGGGGTGGATGCAGGCTGAAGTTCAGCACCCAGAAGTCATCCCAAACCCTCAGGCTTGAGATGGGCTGCACATCACTATTACTGATTACTGATATTATCAAACAGTTTTGACAGACGTAAGCACCCCTTTCCTGTGCAGTCAATCTTTGCTGGGACTACTATATGAAAGGACTTACAGTTTCAACAAGAACAAGCACATAGAGCTCTGTGTAGTGGATGGAGCCAAATTGCCTTATGTTGGTGTGTCCTATAGGACTATAAGACGTCTTTAAATGGTATTTGCTGAAAAAATAGTTGGACTTATGAATTTGTACTAGAGTAAATCAATAAAAAGAGGTGTTTTGTTTTGAGAGTGAATGCAGTTATTATTAATAGCATTTTCCTATTTAGTATAGGCATGAATATATTTTCACACACACACATTTATGCATCTGATTCATTGCTATGGGGTACTAGATGTAGGCCAAAGAATCTGCACCCAGGAGCAGCTCCTGCTTAATTGGCAGAATCGGCTCATCTACTACTCACATCAGAAGCCTGGTGCACATACCGTTAATGGCCACTTAATGGTCCATTCTAACAAAGAATACTTGAAGTCCAACAACACAAATGTTATACACCTGGCAGGACCTGGATAAGAGACGTTTCAGGCTACAAATAGCCTTTTATTAAGCTTGATAAAAGGATGTTTGTAGCCAAAAATGTCACTTATCCAGGTCCTACCAAGTGTTCCAAATAAAGGCATTTTTATTCTATAACATTTGTGGTGCTGGACTTCAAGGGGCCGATTCATGAAGCTTGAGTGAAGGATTCTAATTAAAAAAACTTCGAATTTCGAAGTGTTTTTTGGGCTACTTCGACCATCGAATGGGCTACTTCGACCTTCGACTACGACTACGAATCGAACGATTCGAACTAAAAATCGTTCGACTATTCGACTATTCGATAGTCGAAGTACTGCCTCTTTAAAAAAAACTTCGACCCCCTACTTCGGCAGCTAAAAGCTACCGAAGTCAATGTTAGCCTATGGGGAAGGTCCCCATAGGCTTGCCTAAGTCTTTTTGATCAAAGGATATTCCTTCGATCGTTGGATTAAAATCCTTCGAATCGTTCGATTCGAAGGATTTAATCGTTCGATCGAAGGAATAATCCTTCGATCGTTCGATCGTAGGATTTGCGCTAAATCCTTCGACTTCGATATTCGAAGTCGAAGGATTTTAGTTCCTAGTCGAATATCGAGGGTTAATTAACCCTCGATATTCGACCCTTCATACATCTGCCCCCAAGTATTCTACCTCTTTACAGCTCCAAAATATAAGCATAGGGGCGCTGCTGCATCAGAAAGCTCGCATCTGCACCTTATAAACGGTTGATTCAGTAAGTGAGTTAATTTTTTTCATTGCTGCTGCTTAGCTTATTATTTCTTTCAACTTCTATGTGGCCATGCAATGCATTATCAGTATTCACAAGGAAACCTCAAATGCCACCTAAAAATATAATAATTTGCAAAGCTTAGTTGCAATTACTGAAATACAGTATATAAAATTTTACTGATGTGATTAGACAAGAAGAATATGAATTGAGTCACCCTCAGGAGATTTGATCAGTTGAAATCAAATACATTATTAGTAGAATCTGTTTTTAATGTTATTTTAATGTTCTTATTTTGTTTTTTTTAATTAAATAATTGCAGTAAATAGTCTTTAAAAGAATTAAGGTATATATTTAGCCTTTTTTTTAAAGCATCACATTTTAGGCAATTATTATGGATGTACTATTGCTAAAGCACTATTAGAAAGAATTGAAACTTCCTCCAAAGGAATTGGGGTTGAGTGTACCTCATTTAGTTTGCATGTAAATCATTTAGCTTTATATACAGAACACTAATAACACGAGAGATCTAATTAAAGATTCTACAGAAAGTACTGTAGGCAGACCCTATAGTCCACATGGTAATTATTTGGCATCACTGAGTTACTTTCCAGCAATGGCATATGGTAGAGACATTTTGCTTTATGCCACAATCTTAGTTTTACTGAATGTTGCATTTATTTCACCCATAATCACAGAATTTACTTTAATTAGCTGTCTAATTACAGGGTACAGATAAAAGCTCTGACATTCTGGATCAATACAAAGATTGCACATTAACATTCAGTCCATAAGAAACATCTGCAAGAGCTGGTTAAGTTAATTAAGTGATGCTGTAGTTTGATATTGTAAATTTCTCTCTCTGCATCAAAGTATTTATCTGCAGCATAAATATACCTAATAAATTCAAAGTATTTTGACCTATTAAGTCCTAGCCTTTTGCCTTTTAGCATTTTAGCCAAGTCTATTAATTCAAAGCTTTAATCTAGTATACAATTGAATGTATAGTTTAAATGGTTAAGATAGTTTTACTAACATACTATTTCCATGTTTATTCTAATGTTTTTAGTATTATTGCATTTCAGCTAAAAAAAAAAGTAATAAAGTAAATTTAATTTCAACTAAAATATTACCAATAGTAATTACCAATAGTATATTACTGCACATAGATCAGTCAGCCTGTTTTGGGAGAGAAGAATTGATGTTAATAGTGATGGGTGAATTTCTCTCGTTGCGCTTTGCAGAAAAAGAAAACAATTTTTCGCGAATTTTTCACGCGAAATTCGCAAATCTGTGAATAATTTTGATGCCACGCATCATTTTTTTTGACACGCAACGCCATACAAGTCTATGGCCATCAAAAAACAAGACGAAAAAGTTTGCCCATCCCGATTTGGGACCCAGTCTGTCTCAGCTCAGTCAAACCATTGGCTGTCACTGGATATGGCAGGACTTAGCTATGAAGAAAGCCTAGCCAAACATTGAAGGAGGTATTAATTAAAACTCAAATTTTTCGCATTATTTTAAAAAAATAAAAATTCAACCTAACTCCCAACCAATTTGGAGTTGTTTGGTGGACTTTTGAAAAAATAAATTAAAAAAAAACAAGAAACAAGTTAGCCTATGATTAAGTGTACTGGGGGGACACAAAATGCGGCAGGCTTTTAGTTTTATAAAATAATAAATATAATGTAAAATAAAGGTTTTTTTACTACTATTCATAACTTTGGCTCCTGGATTCAAATGACTTGGTGTTCCGGAGTGGTGCCTGCCCGCCATCCAAGTTTTTCGTATGAATCCAAAATGCCAAAATATTACTAGGTTCTTTCCCATAAAGATGTACTTCCCAATAAAAAGTATCAGGCTTGTTTTAAAGACCAAAAGGGACAAAGGGTGTAAAAGGGGAACGTATAAAATATTAGATACAAAAGCTAATGTTTTTGCTGTCAGTGCACCTTACTTCCCCATATTTGCTTCTGCTGTTGCTCTCAGTCATAAATCTCTGGTTCATATTCCAGTCACAAAGATTTGGCCATACCAGTGAACCGTAATCAATTACGCACAACCTGCACTCACCATTAGTGATGAGCAAATCTGTAGCAAAAAATTTGTGTGAAAATTTAGCAAATTTACCAAGAAATTTATGTAACCGCGAAAAATTTGTGAAACACATTAAAATAAATGGGCTTCAAAATAATTTTGACACGCAACAAATTTTATGCATTGGACTATTCTGATGCACAACAATTTTTTTTTGTCACGACAAACTTTTTGTCACCACAACCATGCCTGGATGAATTTATTCTCCCATCATTACTCACCATGATGACATATAGGGAATCCATGGGCAGTAATGCAACTACGGACGGTCGGGCCCTGGACCCCACCTCCTTCCAGAACCAGTTTTCTTTGCGCCTTTGCATCGGTGAGTGTCCGGAGGCCCTCAAGGGGGTGTAGGCCTGTTAGTTACGCCCCTGTCCATGGGCATCCACAAGTACAACCCCTGCTAGTGTATCAGGTTTCTAAATCACTCTTCATAATACATATTATATATATATATATATATATATATATATATATATATATATATATATATATATATATATATTTCACAGTAAAGGAAGTGCACTGAAATGGAAATATATTACTGAGAATGTATTTTATTCTTTTAGAAAAACAGACTGGCCCATTTGCATCTGTATTTATTTAGAAGAATGACATTGCTCATAAGTCTGATGGTTATAAAATGAGTAAAAATTCCAATTTAGAACACTGACCAATCCTGAATACTGAATATCTGTCTATTATTTCAACAAAACTTGGATTGAAACCATGAATACTAGCAGATGGCTCTCAAAAATATCATCCTTTGAATATCCAAAGACTTAATTAATTAAAACAGCTTACATTTTGTTTTAATTTATTTCATGGGGATTTTTCAAGTGGTACAGAATTAAGTTAAGAATTTTTCATGGTCTATAGTTAAATGACATTCATATTGATGGAAAAACTTAAACGTTGTATTTTTTTCAATAAAGATATCAGTATGGTATTAATGTTCTTCTCTTTTACTTTGTTGTGTTTGGTATTAAAGGTAAATTAAACACTCAGCCCAGTCCACCATTTTGAAGCGTTATATTCATGTTTGAATTATTGGTTATTGACTTCTGCATGACTTCTAGACTTCGATTCCTGCCGCCGGCCTTAATCCCTTTGCCTGAACTTCAATTACGCTTTTACCTAATCCTTGCTGGTACCTTGCTCTGGACATGTTTCTATTTTGCACAACCCCTTGTTCAGTCCGTAGCAGAAAGCCCAGGCCCCAAAAGGGAGTCGGTGAAAACCGGAACCCACAGGGTTGCACTGTGCATCTGTGTGTACTTGCAATCACCAAAGGTTCCAACTAACTATTATGTTACAGTTAGCTTGGGCCCTAATACGGGACCTTCCCAGGCTTCTGCTTCCTCGACCATGGAGAGATACTTTGACGTGATGATGAAACGTCTGGACAGCCAACAGGCTTAACAAGCTCATCTGGCTCAAGCCTTCCAACACATCACCTCTCGTTTAGAGGCCCTTCAAATTTATGGGACCACTGGCTCTACCTCTTCTTTGGCTCATTTTTCATTGCCTGCGTCTAGAAGGTCCCCAAGACCTTCCTTCTTCGGATTCTTGTTGAGGATTCCTGATGGAGTGCAAGATCAAGTGGCTCCAGATCAATTTGCGACTGAGAGATCAAAGGTTGCTTATATTATTGCTCTTCTACAGGGGAAGGCCCTTGCTTGGGCTTCTCCATTACCATGATCCTCTGGTACATGACTCTACTGCTTTCCTTTCCACTTTTTGTCAAACCTTTGATGTTCTGGGTTGGAAATTGAATGCTTCAGATCGGCTCATGAAAATCTATCAAAGATTCAATACGAATCAATACGCCATTAACTTTGTCTGTGAAGGTGTCTTGGTACAATGAGGCACTTATTGCAGCTTTCCGGAGGGGGCTTTATAAGGATCTTAAGGATGAGCTGGTTACTCGGGATCTACCTACTTGGATGAATTTGTTGTCTTCATTGTCAAGATTGACTCCCGAATGAGAAAGAAGTCTTCACTTAAGTTTCATACCCGTAAACCCACTGTTTCTACATTTGTTCGATCTGAGTTTCTCCTCCTGTGGTTCCCACACCACCGGTCCATGGCGAACGTATGCAAATCGGAGCAACATGCTTAACTCCTGAGGAGAGAACCCATAGGAGAACTGCCGGTCTTAGTATGCATTGTGGCCTCGCTGGACATCTTTTTAGAACCTGTCCTACAAGACTTCAGTGTCTGGGAAACGATCCAGCCTAGGTGTGAGGGGGAAGTCTCCCCTATCAAAAGTCCAAAAATATATTCCCAGTCAATACTCTCAAAGTTAAAAAATCACTCTTTATTTAGCATAAATATTAAAAAGTAGGCATACAGACCAATTGATGCTCCGCCTTACACGTTTCGCACCCACAGGCACTTATTCATAGGCATTACTGTTGTTACATTTGGTCACAAAATTTATACCCCAGGAAATCCCTCCCCAAACATTAAAACCAATCACGTGTTGCCACCTCACGTTTCTTTTCTTAAAGCAACATGCATATCTCATCAAATTGGTCATATTAACATTGTTTCTCTGCCTATACTCTGTTACATCTCAGAACTATTTAATTCACATATTAGGATACCCACATTTAAACAAGCATTTAAATGGCAATCACTGCCCCATTACATTAGGTTCTCTCTCCTAATATTATTATTTGTATATGTCACATTCTCTTATCTGCCCCATATAGCTCTATATCCACCTCATTATAAGCATATCCAATTACATTATAATTTACGTAAAACATGTTACATCAAACTCGTAGTTCAAACCAAGTGGTAACCGAGTATGCAAATAAAAAATCCAAAACAGTTCTCTTTTTGCTAGCAGCCCTGCCAAATTTCCTCCTCTACTACCCAATCTTCTTATTTTAAAGCTAGTGTTTGTCACCGTAGACTTAAATTCTTTTGAAATTTTCATATGTTGACAAGTTATACATCTACGACTACCACATTTATGGCTAGTTGTAGTCGTAGATGTATAACTTGTCAACATATGAAAATTTCAAAAGAATTTAAGTCTAAAGAATCGATATCCCTTACCTCTGATTCCAGAATTATTCAACAGACTTAGAGGAGCCAAAGTTTTCACTAAGTTAGACTGACGAGGCGCATACAACCTTATTCTTATCCGGGGTTGAGTGGAAGATGCCCTTCAACACCCACGATTAGTGATGGGCGAATTTGGGGCGTTTTGATTTGCCGAAAAATTTGCGAATTTCCCCGAAATTCGTGAAACGGTGAAAAATTTGCAAAACTGCCCCTGCGTCTTGTTTTTGACGCCAGTGTCCGTTTTTTTTACACTGGCGTCTGTTTTTGACGCCGGCGCAAATTCGCTGCGAAAATGTGCCGGTGAGTTTTGAGAATATTATTCGCCGGCCGCGAATCGTGGGAATTTGCCGCAAATTCGCCCATCACTACCCGGGATGGCCATTGTGAGTATTTGGTCATGTCATTCGGCTCGTGCAACGCGCCCGCTGTCTTTCAAGATTTCATCAACGATGTTCCTTATGAGTTTTTGCAAACTTATGTCATAGTCTATTTGGACGATATTCTGATTTACTCTTCCTCAATGTCTGATCATCTTTACCAAGTAAAACAAGTTCTTCTCAAATTAAGGGAGAATTGCCTTTACGCCAAGCTTGAAAAGTGTGAGTTTCATAAGTCCACAATTTCCTTTTTGGAATACTTGATTTCTCCCTCCGTATTTGAGATGGATCCTGCTAAAGTTCCTGCTGTTCTAGATTGGCCTGTTCCCACGTGTTTGAAAGCCATCCAACATTTTTTGGGATTTGCTAACTTTTACCACGAGTTCATCAAGAATTTCTCCCAGACAGTAGCCATTATTACTGCTCTTATGAAGAAACATTTTAAAACTTCTTGGACCCCACAATGTGCTTGTGGGGTCCAAGAAGTTTTTAAAGGTTTCTTCATGAGTTGTAGAGCAGGACTCTTCAGAAATTGTTTAGATCTGCTCCAATTCTTCTTTATCCTGATCCTGCCCGGCCGTTTATTCTGGAGTTTGATGCTTCGGAGGTGGGAGTTGGGGTTATGTTGTCTCAACGTGCAGATTTTCAAGATACTCTTCATCCCTGTGCTTATTTTAATCACAGACTGTCTCCTGCCAAGAGGAATTATGATGTGGGTAACCGCAAACTTTTGACTGTTAAGCTTGCACTGGAGGAGTGGCGCCATCTGCTAGAAGGGGCTAAAGAGCCTATTACCATCTTCACTGACCATAAGAATCTTGAATATATTCTGCCAGAAGACTCAATCCTCGTCAGGCCTCGTTGGGCTTTGTTTTTCTCCAGATTAAATTTTTTTATTTCCTATCGTCCTGGTTCAAAAAAAACAAAGGCGGATGCGTTGTCCAGATGTCTGGTTCAGAGAGAGGGGAATCTAATCCCACCCACTCCTATTATCCCCCTGACTTAGTGGTGGCACCTACTTCTCTTGCATGGTCAGATCTGTCTAATGTAGAACATCCTCCTGAGTGCCCTCCTGGCAAGATTTTTGTACCCCAGCAAAGGGTTGCCCAAGTCCTCGAATGGGCCCATTCTACTAACGTTTCCAGACATCCCGGCATCAAGAAGACTCATGACTTCATTTCAAGATATTGTTGGTGGTCTTCAATGCTTAAAGATATTAAGCTTTTTGTCTCGGCCTGCACTGTGTGTGTACAACAAAAGACTCCTCGTTCCTTAACATATGGTCTTCTCCAACCCTTACCTATTCCTACTCAACCCTGGTTAGATGTGGCTATGGATTTCATTGTGGACTTGCCTAAATCTCAGGATATGACTATATTAGTAGTAGTAGACAGGTTCTCCAAGATGACCCATTTTGAAGAAATTCTGAAGAAACTTCCCTCTGCTGTTGGGTTAGGCCAAGTCTTCATTAAAGAGATTTTTTGTTTACATGGTGTTCCTCAATCTATAATGTCTGATCGGGGGGTGCAGTTTGTTTCCAGATTTTGGCGAGCGTTTTCAAAACATCTAGGAATCAAGTTACATTTTTCTTTGGCTTATCATCCGCAAAGCAATGGTCAGACCGGGAGGACGAATCAGATCAGAACAGTTCTTACATTGTTTTATTTCTTAGAATCAAGACAATTGGGTTGAACTCCTTCCCTGGGCTGAGTTTGCTCATAATAACCTACAACACGACTTGCTGGAATGCTCTCCCTTTTTCATTGTGTTTGACTATAATCCTTCCGCCCTTCCATCTGATGTTTTCAAGACAGAGATCCCTGCAGCCGATACTCTTGTTTGGGATTTTAAAACCATTTGGTCTCAAGTTCATAAGTCTCTCCTCAAGTCCTCTTCTCAGAAACTTGCTGCTGATAAGCACCGTCATGCTAATCCTCCCTATCAACTCCGAGATTTTGTTTGGCTTTCCACGAAACATGTCAAGCTTTGTTTACCCTCTCCCAAGTTTGGACCTCGTTATGTGGGACCTTTCAAAATTAAGGAGGTGATTAGGGATGGGTGAATTTTTTCGCCTCGTTTCGTCGAAAAAATGACACCCATAGACTTGTATGGTGGCATGCGTCAAAAAAAAAAAAAGACGCGCATCAAAAAAAAAATTCGCTGCGCGACAATTTTTTTTTGACGCCCAAAGACTTTAATGGGCATCTGCAACAATTCGCCGGCGCCAAATTTTTGCCGAAACGGGTCAAATTCGCCCATCCCTAGAGGTGATTAATCCTGTGTCCATTCATTTGGAACTCCAGCTACAATGAACATCTCCAATTTTTTTTACGTCTCTTTACTCAAGCCTTTTGTTAGAAATTATTTTTTGATTGATCAACCTCCTCCTGCTCCCATTTTTCTCCAGGATCATCAAGAGTTCGAGGTTCAAGAGATTTTGGATTCTAGGAAAGTGAGAGGCGGGGTCCAGTATTTGGTTCATTGGAGTGGTTTTGGACCGGAGGAAAGGTCTTGGGTGAGAGCTGCAGATACTCATGCTCCTCAACTGATCAGGGCCTTTCACAGGAAATTTCCAAAGAAGTTTTGGGAGTTCCTGGAGGTTACTCCCGAAGGGGGGGGGTACTGTAAGACGCGCCAGGAAATCTGCTCCTTCTCTTAACTCCTGGTGTGCCTCTCTGTGGGTTCAGTTCTGCAGCAGGCTCCAAAAGGGTGTTGGTGAACACTGGAACCCACAGGGGTGCCCTATGCATCTGTGTGTACCCGCAATCCTGCAAAAGGTTCCAACTAACTTGTATGTTACAGTGTTGTTGATGTCATCTAGAAGCGGGTCAAGGCACATGACCAAGGCATGGTAATGGTTACAAAAGATTAGGTGATTTTGTTATCCTTTAACTATAGCCTCTGAGATTAACTAAAAAAAACTGAAAAAAGTGTTCAAAGCTAAACAACCCTTTTTAAAAAAAATGTATTAGTTTCTTTTGTAATTAAAGAATATTATGGCTAAACTCACCCTTTTTGGGGAGGTAAATATAGTTTTTAAAATATAGTGAAATTTAGTTTAGTTAATGGTATAACCCTATTTTGGCAGCGATTAACCATTTCAATCTAGGGCCCTGAATTATTTTTGCATGTGAAAGATACTGGGAGAACTGAAATTTACGTGCAGTGCCTCCACCTAGTGGGCACTGAGGATCACACCTCAGGAGGATTCCAATAGGAAAATAAAACACACAGTTTGCAGTAAAACCAACTATAAATTTATATAGCAAAGAAATAATAAATGTTAATGCAAGCAGCAACAATATAAACACTGCCCTGTGGAATCTGTGGGGACTACCTAACCCCTGGCACAGCCTTTCAATGCCCCAGTCCCACACTCCATCGGAAAATGCCAATTAGCACAGTTCAATCCTTGGCAATTTCATATGTCCCCAGGTAGTGCTACTTGCCCCCAAAGTACCTCTCCCTTGGGACATATTAGCTGCTCACACATGGCAGTTACACAAGCAAGACCTATCCTCACCCCGGTCACATATGGTCAAGGTATCCACACGCAGGAGACAGAAACTGAACTCTCTTTATGTTTTAAGCACAAATGCTTATTCAAAGCATAGAATGCTGCAGCCCTCTCTCAGCTTTCCTTGGGCACTCTTACCAGGCAGCACTTGCACCCTCTCTGCTGTGTCTCTAAACCTTTCTTTGGCTGGCCGCTGCCAGAGATGCACTGGGGTTCCCAGCCAATCAAATTGCTTTTCAGCCTGTAACCGGGCTGGATGATGCCACAGACAGAAAAACGGGGGAAATATTTGTCTAATCCCCTACATTTGGCTTAAACAGTTACATCAATTGTAATTCTCGAAGAGCATAGGATGCTAGTAAGTGCAGACTCAAAGATGCAAGTACAGTTCTGTTCAAGTCTGTTAGTACTCCTGATCTTAGAGCAAGTGGTAGTCTTTTCCCTCTTTTTTTGCTTTTCTAAATAAATTAAGAATGTAAAAACATTTGGAAATTGCCTCATATGCAAAGGCTTTACAAAACTATCCAGTATTCTAGTCTGTGTTCAATTTGATTCTTCTAACCTCTGAACTATTGTTCTTCATTTTTCATAAAACAGATGCATGGGCATTATCATTGCTAGTGGAATATAGATTACTACTGTGCCCTGAAACAGTGAAACAGTAATTATGGGACATTTAAAGTCTTTGTAATAATTACTAAAAAAAAAAAGACATCATTTGTGGCTAAGCTTAGCTAGATATGGTTCTTGCCAATGCTACTAAATTAGAAATCACTATGCTATAAGTAGAAAGCATTTTAATTTTTAACAACATAGATATAAATAAATTCTATTCTGTTAAAGTATCCTTCTTATCTTGAGAATTCTTACAGCATTTAAGTAGAAATGATTTACTGTATGGCCATTGATACATCTTTAGGGGCTAGTTGTTAGCTGTAGTATTCTAAAAATTCAACCAGGATAATTTGAGGATTAATAAATAGGCCCCTAGATGTCATCTACCCCTAGATCATCTGTGATAGAAGAATTACTTCAATAAATTCCATAATGTTCATATATTTACAGCCCCAATGCATAGTTCTTAATTTAGCTACAACAAACTTTGTCTGCCACTTAGAAATTTACATTTCCACTTTATCCAGGCCACCTGCAAAATGTTGTTTGAATCATACTGCTCTATATAGTTTTGTGCTATTAGCAAGCACACTTATATGACTGGACACAGAACCACTCCTTTTACATTATCCACCAATCAATTCTATTGCTGTGTATACCTTACAGTAATTTACACTTAATAAAAGTGATAGGTCTTATTGTACATAAATAGCTTCTGTGACACTGTATAAAATGTCTGCAAACTGTTAATGGACCACATCTGCAATCCCACCTTTTAAAAGAAATGTACCTTTGCTGTGCTGTGATGGAGTAACTTCATCATAAAATCAAAGGGCACAGCAAGGAAACAGCTCTGCCTGCTGGCCTCCCTTCATAAGTATGCCAGTATTCCTTTCTTTGCCTGATGTCTTTCAAGCGTTGCCTCTGAAAACCTTGTTGAAATGAAATTTCTGATTTATAAATAAAACAATCTTTTTTATGTATGTAACCTGCATTTTAAGGACAAGCGAAGTGCTCTTTACAAAACAGAATACATTGGGAAAAAATTAAAAGCAACATGTTTACAGTACTGATGAGAAAAAAACATAAAAGAAAATCAAGGGAAAGGAATTTTCACAAAATTAGAATGAGCTATTGCCAGTATCCTATTAAGAGCACATATAGATCTCAGACTTGGCATGCAGTTCTAAAATATATATATTACTCAGTTAATCCTGAGATAAGCCAACAGACTTCAAATCAAACTCTAAAATGTTGAAACGTTAAAAATGCAAGAAAGGCCCTTTACAAATAATGGCATATGAGCAGCATGTGGTGACCTGATGCGAATATGGTGTGATTATGATTATGAAAACAGTTAACATATGAAACTATCCCTTCCAAAAATAGAAATGTCCTCAAAAGTGACTTTGAAAGCAACAGAATAGAAGTGCACAATCATTACAATTAAAAGAAAAAATAATATTTCAAGGAAGCAAATGCCTAGAGTAGCTCTGAAAATCCTATGATTAGCTGGTATATTTTTTAGGATTGTTAGAAGAAAGACAAATGAATAAACAAGGCACTTGTTAATAATATCTACACATAGGCCTCAAGTATACTATTATTTTTACTTACATGACTAATCTAATTACTATACCTACATTGATCTAATTAAATCCACTGGTATTTGTAAAAATTGCAATCAGGGATATGCCTTACAACAATATTCCATCATATAATCCCCAGAGTGTATGTGTGTGTGTGTGTGTGTGTGTGTGTGTGTGTGTGTGTGTGTGTATGTATGTATATATATATATATATATATATATATATATATATATATATATATATATATATATATATATATACACATACAGGTATAGGATCCCTTATCTGGAAACCCAATATCCAGAAAGCTCAGAATTACGGAATGGATGTCTCACATAGACTCCATTTTATTCAAATAATCCAAATTTTAAAAAATGATTTCCTTTTTCTTTGTAATAATAAATCAGTAGCTTGTACTTGATCCCAAATAAGATAGAATTAATCCTTATTGGAAGCAAAACCAGCCTATTGGGTTTATTTAATGTTTAAATGAATTTCTAGTACACTTAAGGCATGAAGACCAAAATTACGGAAAGATCCATTATCCAAAAACCCCCAGGTCCCGAGCATTAATACAAAGCTTGTCCTACAAGTCATCCAAGTCACTAAGAGAATCTGCCTTCACAATATCAGTTATTATTGCGCAACCGCAATCACCTGTGAAAAATCATTTGTGCTGTTTAAATGAAGGTTCAGTTTCTTGTGTCTAAAGGGGTTGCCTTGTGTTATTATTTTTTTCTATTTGAAGAAAAAAATGTCGCCTATTGTTTTAAATTGCTGTTTCACCGATTTTTTAGCAGTTTTGCAACTTTTCGGGTAATTGAACCGAGACAGATTTGCTCATCACTAATTCTGACTTATAGAATATAGATAAATAGACCAAGAAGACAGATTATTATTATTATTATTAACATTTATTTATATAGCGCCAACATATTGCGTAGCACTGTAAAGTAAATGTGATTATACTAACTATATTTATACAGTATATATTATATTATATATTATATATTATATTATAACTAAATCAGATGAATTCTATACATAGAACATATGGAGTTACATACATCACAATCAATACAGGTACAAAAGGTGAGGAAGGCCCTATGCAGAAAGAGCTTACACTCTAAAGGGAAGGGAGTAATACACAAGGTGTGGGAGTGGGCAAGATCAAATTAAGTGGGTGAGAAATGTGGTACTGTATGTGGTGTTGCATTTGGTAGTTAAGCAGAGTGAGGGTAGGCTTCTCGAAAGAAGTGCGTTTTAAGAGATTTCTTGAAAGCAGAAAGGTTGGGAGAAAGTCGGACAGACCGTGGGAGAGAGTTCCAGAGGAGGAGAGGTGAATTAACCAGATGGTTTAAAAGAAGGGTGAAGGAAGCCATTTATGCCAAACTGTAAAAACCATTCCTGAACAGAGGAGGGTGCCAGTTTCACATCCTTAGCCTGGCAGTTTCACAATAATTCACAGTTCTTTCTAGTCATGTGCATTGAAGAATCATGTTACCATTGTGCCTGGATCACACTTTCACACATCTATGCGTTTCAGCTAACACTGAAATCTTTCTCTCCCCTTCTCTCTTATTCTTTCCTTTTCGTATTCATCTTTACTTCCTTACTATACGATAATGATAATATCATGTTTATAGTACGAATACACCCTGCATTGTATGATCTGTTACGTAACATGTGTAACACTATAATTCTCATCCATGACAGAATGTTTTTGTGATATAAAACATTAAAACCAATAAACATTGATATGCCAGAAAGTTAAGGTGGAATTTGCTGGTAGTTATAGTCCAGCAAACTATAAATGTAGCAGCACTGCTATCAATGGCTTATGCCCCCTTTGAACACAGCATTCGATATTTCATTTACTGAATTAATGTACTAAATATTTGTGAAGCAGTCACTTATTCTGTCAACAGCTTAGGTTCCTCCTGTCATAAATCTCCTCACATCATAAAACTGCGCTATGGGAAATTGGAGGGATAGCTAAAAAAAAAACAGAAACATGTGTGTCCTATGGAAATTGTTGACTGTGGAAAGTGAATAGTTTTCCCTGAACAATTTTTCTTTTTTAGTCCGTAATCTAAATCATCAGTAGATCAAATTAAGAAAAAATGCTGTAAATATCCCTGATAAAAATGTTCTTTCTGTAAAGCTAATGACATAACCTGTATTTATTTACTCCAAGCCAACATGTAAAAAGTAAATGACAGTTTATTTGTTTTTAATGATTGTAAAATACGATCTATACATCTGTGCTGCCATTATGCAAATAGTAAAAATCTTGAATAAGTAATGCCTACATTTACAATTACACGTGTGAGACATCTCAAAAATATTTAGATAATTTGCTTTTTGATAAATAATTTAAGAATGCTGTACAATCTCTGATAATGACTTGTCTTTATTTTTCAATGTATCATGCAAAATACACAATTATAATCATAAAGGAAAGCTGAGTGACCAAAAAGGAGCAGAATACTGATGAGGAACACAATGTTCTCTGAGTTCTCTCTGTGAAGGGACAGACTGAAAACAGATTTGAACATAAAGTGCAATAGATGTAAAATGCAAACTCGATTTCCCGACCATTTGGGGTGGGGTCAACCAAATTTTGCAAGTCAGAGAATTAACATCTGCATTTTAATTAGGAAAAAAAGCTCAAACTGACACTGATACCATTACCCTCTATGTTGGATGATACTAAAACAATGTCAATAATACCAAGGAAACTACTGCATGGGTTTTAACATACATAATAAGGCTGAATGCTGAAGATCTGGATGAGTCACTATCATCCTACAATGAGCAAAATAAATATGCTACCAACAAAATAAAATAATACATACTTTTTTGAGACTCTAGACCAGAGATAACCAACCAGTAGCTTGTGAGCAACATGTTGCTCACCAACTCCTTGGATGTTGCTCTGAGTGGCCTCAAAGCAGGTGCTAATTTTTTAATTTCTAGCTTATAGGTTAGTTTAGGCTGCATATAAACCAGGTGTACTGCCAAACATAAACTCCTAAATGCTGCTAGTCCACATATGGGCTACCAAATCACAAAGCCTTTATTTGGCACTTCTGGAACTTTTTTTATGCTTGTGTTGCTCCCCAACTGTTTTTACATTTGAATGTGGCTCACGGTTATAAACGTTTGGGGACCTCTGCTCTAGCAAAACAAGACAGATTCAGAATTCTGAAAGAAGGAAACAATGTTGAGGGGGCTGGTTCCAAAGATTTCTTCAGCTTTTCTCCAACGCCACACAGCAAGGACTATAACTAGTGATGGATGATTAAAGTCGCCAGTCATGGATTTGCGACGTATTTCGTCACCTGCAAATACATTTGCAAAAATTTGATGGCAAAAAATTTGGGGTGACATAAAATAAATTGGTGCGGTTCGAAATTGTCACACATAATAATTGTCGCGCATCAAAATTATTCGGATGATGATTGCCTTTAATGCATTCAAAAGTCGTTATAAAAATTGGCACTTGTGTCAAATTTGTCGCGCGTCAAAATTACAACACCCATTGATTACAATGTGTTAATTGAATTGTTGGCCGTTTCTCAAATTTTCGGAGATGGGAAGCGGGACAGATTCACGCATTACTAATTATAACAAAGAATGCAAGCTGTTATATTTACAGCATGCACCACCTAGTGGTGTGTGTATATATATATATATATATATATATATATATATATATATATATATATATATATATATATATATATAAAATATATATATATATATATATATTTCTTTTTTATCAATTCTTTATTTTTGATTTCAAAGAAGAAAAAAAGGGGAGGGTACAGAAGAGAAAGCGAGGGGTAAGGGGAGGGGTAAAATGTATCTACTTTATAATTTCACATCACATTTGTCTTTAACAAGAAATAACTTACTTACTCAACGTGATTGTGAAAATCATATATAAATTACTGTCAATATTACATATCCAATCTTAAGTATTCTCTACTAAACGGTAGTGATGGGCGAATTTATTCGCCAGGCGCGAATTTGCGGCGAATTTGCACGATTCGCCGCGGGCGAATAAATTCGAAATGCCTGCGATAATTCGTCAAAAAAACTGACGCCGGCATCAAAAACGGACGACAGCGTCAAAAATAAATTTTGCGGGAAATTCGAGAATTTTTCGGCAAAGAGAAACGGTGCAAATTCACCAATCACTGCTAGACAGACTTATATTAACTGATTGATATACATGTAGCTATATCGGTAATCGGCTATAGTAGTGTAAGGGATTTCCTTTATAGTAGTTCCATGACTTCAAAAACTCTACCCAGGGATACCAAATTTTCCAGTATTTATCACTTTTATTGTGGATGAGATATGTAATTTCCTCCATTTGTCTCACCTCTTCAACCTTAGACAACCATTCTCTACAAGTGGGGGCTTCTATTGATTTCCATTTAATCGGGATTAACGCTTTCTCTAACTGTAATAGGTGTAAGGTAAGTGGATTTTTTATTATTTTTCTAGAATCATGGTTTATGTTTAATAAGATAGTCTTAGGTTTGTCAGAAGATATGTTAGAATCTGTCACCTTGTTTATTATCTTAAGAACCTCTTTTCAAAATGTATATATCGTTGGACAGGTTATCCACACGTGCGTATGGTTTCCTTCTGATATATTACATCTCCAACAGATCCCTGTACTGTTAGGGTACATTTTTTTCAATTTCATTGGTGTATAGTGCCATCGTGTGAGCAGTTTGTATACCGCTTCCCTTGTTTTGGCAGCCTTAGACGTCTTATGTATTGATTTGAGAATGTCTCTTCACATATTATCATTTATGTCTATATTCATCTATTTTGCCCATTCTTGGCATTGAGATTCGGGGCTTATAGCAACTGATTCAATTAAGAGTTTATATGATTTGAATAGAGGTTTCTTCACCTCAATCGGTAAAGATAATAGTGTTTCCCAGTGTTTTTTGGGTCTGTACCAGTCTTGAGATACCTTTATTTGCATATATAAATGTAGTTGGTTGTATCCCCATACATCTCTGGGGTGCTGTCCCCATCTTTTTTGTATCTCTGCTAAAGAGATCATTTTCTCATCTTTAGTGAGGTCCCTTAATTTAGTCTCTCTAGTGCCCAATTTCTCCCACCTAGACCCTTTTTCCAGAATTGGAGGAAATCCTGGAATAAACATTAGCGGTTGCAGTATCTTTGTTAAGCCAAGTTTTGTTTTATGCTTGTGCCATACACTCAGAGTGGCCCCTACTAATGGGTGTTGCCATGCTTCTTTAAGTATATAATCTCCCTCTGTCCATAGTGTGTTGACTAAGGGATAACCTGTCGTTAGAAGTTCTAATTCACACCAATCTTTTTTCTTTTTTACAGATGAACAGTCTAGTATGCGGACTAAGTGTGCAGCTACATAGTAAAGATAAGAGTCGGGTAATCCTAGTCCTCCTTTTTCTTTTGGTGCTATTAGTAGATTGTTTTAATCTTCATTTTTTTTTGCCGCAAATACATTTTGATATCATAGTGGAGTTTCTCTTTACTATGATTCAGGAAATCTCAATCCCTTTTCTTTACCATGGTTTTGTATCCAATTAATTTACTTTTATAGACTTTAACTAATAGTGCTTTTCTAAGTTACCTTTAATTTAACATATCTAAGCCCTCTATGTGTTTCTCATGAGGCCACAATGATGTTAATTTAAACTCCGTGGTTCTGTCTCGTTCTAATTTTATTTATGCTGATTTTGAACCTTGCCTCACTATTACTAACCTATGGTGAACTAATTGAATTGCTGGGACATGACACATACCCCCTCTGGTGTGTTAGACACTAAGGGGCAAATTTATCAAGGGTCAAAGTGAATTCGAATTTTCGTGAAATCGTTCGACTATTCAACCATTCGATAATCAAAGTACTGTCTCTTTAAAAAAAATTCGAGTTCAATACTTCACCAACTTAAACCTGCCGAATTGCTGTTTAGCATATGAGGGACCTCCTGTGTGTTTTGCTAAGATTTTTTAAGTCAAAGGATTTTTGGGAAAATTGTACGATCGTACAATAAAATTTTCAGAACATTCGATTCGAAGTATGATCGTACAATGTATAAAATCCTCCAACTTCGAATTCGAATGTCAGAGGATT
Organism: Xenopus laevis; assembly: GCF_017654675.1. NCBI lineage: Eukaryota > Metazoa > Chordata > Amphibia > Anura > Pipidae > Xenopus > Xenopus laevis. Next base: position 75,918,823 of record NC_054384.1, read on the forward strand.
CTATTCGATGGTCAGATTTCGAAGTTTTTTCTAATTCTAAATTCGACCCTTGATAAATCTGCCCCTAAGAATCAAAAACAGTGATATTCTGTAACCCATCTTAATAAAATAATAAATGTATAAAAAGTGAAAAACCCATTGTAATAATTGAATTAATAAACAACAATTATTATTCACTGTGCCCATCCCAACGTGCTAAATTCTCTTTAGTTAGTGGTAGTTCAAAACTTGTATAGGAAACTCCCTTGTGTGTGAACACCCAACCATGTCAATTAATATATATAATATCCTAACTAGAAAGTTACCCAAACAGACAAAATGTGTAAGCCACATACAAGCATTAATTGTTAGGGTGTGGGCCCCTGTCTCCACAGTGTATGGTTTAAATCAAATAAAGATAAGGAGAAATAAAAAGGAAAAAAATTAAAAATAAAAATAAAAAAGTATGCAAAAAAACTACAAATGAGGAAAAATGAATAAACACCAGACCCTTATGTTGTTAACCCCAAAGTGTCCATAGTTCAATCCAGAGGTAAATAGTTCACAGAGTCTATGGCAAATATGCAGTCTGAAAGAGTATGCAGCAAGTCACTTGCCCCAGCTCCTGTGGGTTTCAATCCCCACTCATAGGCAAAAAGTCACAGTTCAGTTTAATGTGTTGGCAAATAGTGAGTAGTTCGAAATTTAAGAGGTGTAGTATTAGGCAAACCGCTCGTCGCTACTTATTTGATAAACAACGAGAATCGAGCAAAACACACAGGCTTATTATGTTTCCAGGGAGGTAGTTCATGTAGCAACACTCCTCACCAAGGCGGCCAGCTAATGTTCCAGAGAAAACGGAAAGGACGTGTCCATTGCAGAACTATCATTCTCAACATAGATGGCGGAGCATATCAGTGTAAAAACCACTGTATTACCCACCATCTGAGGCCCACTCGTCCATGCATGCCGACATTCTCCAAGAGGTGCGAATATAAAAGTTTTTGTTGTTCACATTGAAACTGACATCCTTAGGAGCTAGTTTCCTATTCCATAGACAATTAAATCTCAGTTGTGAACTACCTATACCATTATATCTATTGATAAATATATCCCATTTTCTATATAACATTGTTTTTAAAATTAATTTTCTATAATGATATGCATGAGCTAACAACTTTATCTCTTGCAGTTCATGAGACTGTTGGGAGCAACTCTGAACCTGTCAGGCAGGCATGACAATCTTCAAACATTTCAAAGAGAATTCAGTGTACATGATGATTAAAGTTTCTCTTTATTGCTTCTCATTAATAAGAAAAAACATCAAGTCAATCCCTGGTCCAGAAAACCAAGCAGATATGATGCTTAGTAAACACAGTGCAGCTTCACCATCTGTCCTTGCAGTTGTGAAATAGGGTGACATACTGGATGAATGCTAATTGTTCATTTAAGAGAAATGATACAGTTACTGATCTCAGAGAGGCCTGAGTTCAACCACTGGTAGTTACTCCTTTGTCAGATCCTTTGTTAATCTCCCTATTAGTGATGGGCGAATTTGCGAAATTCCCGCAAAATGGCGAAAAATTTGCAAAATGGCACCGGCGTCTCGTTTTTGATGCCGTCGTCCGTTTTTATCAATTTTTTTATTTTTGCAGCGGTTTTGCAAATTTATTCGCTGGCGGCGAATCACGGGAATTCGCACCTGGCGAATAAATTCACCCATCACTACTCCCTATGCCTCATACACAAAATGTACTGTATATCCTGCTAGGTACAGACAACTTATATATGAGTAACAAGCAACAGCTCTGCATGCAAATAATATAATTACTTGAGAAAGCAATATGTTTTGTGAAACAAGGTAATTTCTGAGCATATACAAAATAATCAACAAGGAAATGTTTGAAGAATGTAGAGCTTTAATACAATTTTTTGTGAGAATCTCAGAACAAAATAGAGTAAGAATCATATATGTACCCTAAACTTTTGCAGAAAGCAGATAGTTGGTCTATTCTGCTCATCAAGATGGAAGGTTGGGTTTTTTTCCCGAAGCAGATGCCTACTAGCTAAATAAAACAAGTGATCTATTACTTGATTGAGATATGATTGCATTGTACTGTATGTGTCATATCTGCACTTTATCCATAAATGGTGTAATGATGCCAATAATTCCAGAAATGCCAAACCCTTCATTGTCATTATCTAGAAATATCTACAACATATGTTTGACATATCATGGAGGGTATAGCAAATGTAAGTTCCGCATCGAGAAGTTATTGGGAGTAAAAAATAATAGTATTTGGCACAAAAAGCAAATATTATAAATATCACTATGGAAAAAAATGTGCAATGTGAGCAATTTTTCCTGTCTATGAACATACAGTATTTAATATACATTTTGCATACCCATAGCACCTCATCAGCCAATCAGCCAGCAGAAAACAGATTGCATATTTTGCTTTTATCATGCTAGTGCAAAGTTTGATAAAAAAATTTAAAAACCTGTTATTTTGGCCTTGACATTTGAATTTAGGGGCCCATTTACAAAGAATCAAATTGTGAAATTTTTCCCACAAATCTCAAAAATTTTTTGGTTTTGCTATATTTCTGAAAGGCTCTAAAAATTCGAATTCTCTTTATATTTGGATATTTTAATAAATTCAATGACAATCATGGTTTTAGTGTTTGTGAGTTTAGGCATGGTTCCAAAAACCTCTAAAAACATTCAAATCCGAATCCTCCTAGTGTTGCAGTGCACAGTCTGATGAACAATGCAAAATGTGATTTTAATTAATTTACTTTTACACTGGCAAAAACATATTTTAGGTTATTATAAAAGCTACTTCTGAATTAAATATCTTTAGTTTCATAAATGAAAGCATATTTTGAGAATGTTGATCCAGGTTATTAATCACTTCTGACATCATAATATAGCAGGTTCAGTAGGGATGCAGATCAGGGTTCTAGTGATGGATCCAATTTTTCAATCTCATAGAGGTCTCTAATTAAAGTTCCCGATTATATAGTTGTGGAATCCTATAATTTCTTTAAAGAAATTGTAATCATGACTATTGAATGCGCTAATGAAAGATTTTTTTCAAGCGATAATGTTATTTCATGATCCCTCACAAAAATATGAATTTCGTATGATCGAAATTTCTCGCAGAAAAAAATTATGCCTAAAGACTTGAATGGGTGAAAAAAATTTTGTCAAGGGACAAAATTTTTTGACGTGCCACGCTGTGCAACATAAAAAATTTGATGCCCATAAACTTTAATGCATTTTGCCGAATTTTCGCTGTTTCACAAATTTTCACAAAGTGAAACGGGTCAGATTCACCTATCACTGATCTCATACAGGTTTGGGACCTGTACCTGGGGTTTTCTGGATAAGGAATCTTTCTGTTATTTTATTTTTTCATAATTTGCACTGTTTTATTATTACAGAGAAAAAGGAAACCATGTTTTAAAATATGAATTGTTTAAAATAGAATCTATGGAAGATGGCGTCCTGTAATTCGGGGTTTTCTGTATAACGGGTTTCCAAATAATGGATCATATACCTGTAGTAGCCGGAAGTTGCTTAGTGTTAGGGGAGTCTGCATCATGTTAGCACATAAGGTACTATATCCCGAGTTGCGGCAAGCACAAAGCCGCGGTGTTAACCACTAACGGAATGGAGTGGTTGTGAGCAGAAGTGGGCACCAGGAACATAGAAGTACGCTTGGTAGGGACTGCCAACATCAGACGGCTTGTATAGCAGAGAACAGGGGAAAAACCGAAGACGTGGTCAGGGCCAGGCCGGGGTGTAAACCGTGATCAAGGTATACCGAATGTCAGCACCAAAGGAGTTACAGAGAGAGAACTCAGGAATGGGCCGAGTCAAACACATAGATATTCACTATTAAGTCCAATGCAAATCTCACTAGCAGCAACTTGTGCTTACAAAGTGACCAATTATATTGGCAATTGGCCTCCCACTGCTTCTGATTGGCCAGTTGCAAACCACATCTTAACTCCTGTACTACTGGATAGAATTTCCTAACACCTAGGGGCACATTTATCAAGGGTCGAATATTGAGGGTTAATAAACCCTCTAATTCGACCCTCGAATTTAAATCCTTCGAATTCAAATATCTATTTGAACGATTTTAAGCGATCGATCAAAGGATTTTTCTTCGATCGAAAAAAGGTTAGGAAGGTGCTGGGGAAGGTCCCCATAGACTAACATTGTACCTCGGTAGGTTTAAACTGCCGAAGTATGTAGTCAAAGTATTTTTTAAAGAGACAGTACTTCGACTATCGAATGGTTGAATAGTCGAACGATTTTTAGTTTGAATCTTTCTAATCGAAGTCGAAGTACCCCAAAAAATACTTCAAAATTCGAAGTTTTTTTCATTCTAATCCTTCACTCGAGCTTAGTTAATGTGCCCCCTAGTGAGGTGACAAAATGTCCCATGTGCCACAGCCCTTAGGATTTGTACTTCTGTAGACATTGGGTTTCAGATACCATCTTGTCTATAATGAGCCTACAATGAACCTCAGCCATAACTTGCAATACAAACATCTATGGGTGCTGACTAAAGCTTTGCCCCACAAAAAAAATATTTCTTCCATTCAAAAATGTTTTTTTTTTACTTTTCCCTTTTAATTAGACCCCATACAATAGGACATTTTATGCAGAATTTCCAGATAAGGGGGTAATTTGAAACTCTATACCTTCAGTCTACTAAAAAAAATATTAAAACATGAATTAAACCCAATAGGATTGTGTTGCCATTAATAAAGATTATTTATATTTTAGTTGGGATTAAGTACAAGGCGAGTGTTTATTATTACACAGAAACCTTGAGAGCAAGTTGTTGAGGTCTTTAATCAGTCAAAAATTGCACAAACATGGTGCTAACATTTGCAGCCGTCTTTGCTAATGTTTTTTGCACTAGCGAAACATATTACATTCCCCCTTGTATAGCATAACCTGGATAAATAAAAACCTTCATAGACATAACCTATAAATCCACTTTTGTCAAGGCCAGCAAAAAGCTTCAGATTGTTTTTACACTGTTGCTCCATGATTCACACAATTTGTGTAAACTTGGGATTTTTATCTTTGGACTCTCTATCGGCTGTTGACTTAGCCATAGCTGATAGCCTGCCCAGCTCCGCAATTTAACAACGGCCAGAAAAATACAGCTAAAAACTCCTCAAGCTCCAAGTTCCTATATTTGTGTCCCCTGACACAATAACAATGTTTGTTTTTAAATATGTATGATAAAGTGTTTAGAAAATAATTTTCCTAATTATAGTCTCAAAAAATATTTATGAGAGGGAAACTGTTAGCGTATTTAGAATATAACTATGTTCATTAAAGGCAACAGCTTTTTAAGTGCTTGAAATGTGCATTGCGATGACAGTTTTATTTATTTATTTTTTATGGAGCCGAAATGGTTTGAATAAATAAGAGTGTTCATACTTCACAGACACAGAAAGTTATTCATAGAAAGAGGTGGAAAGTTTTGGCAGATGTTTCTCAGATTATTCCTGCTTTTATCTCATTTCTATAGTGCTTTTTTAAAAAGCCTTTAGAAGCTTGTGATATACTACACTGTATTACCTGCGTATAATGATATATATTAAAAACCCTTTTTATCTTTCAAAATCTTTTGGCTCACCGCAGATAGACAGCTCATGCAAACCGTCTGTGAAAGAGGAATTTTATGCATAATAAGTATAGCAAAAAATCATAATAGCCTTTCCTTTTATCAGAACACACATTTAGGGGGGTTATTTATCAAAGTCCGATTTTATCTCAACATTTTCTGCTACGAACTCTGATCAAATCTGCTCATGTTTTTTATGCTTATTATTACATTTTTCTGAAAATTTAAAAAAAAACTGATTTTCATGATTTTTTGGAATTTTTCATTCGAAAACTCAGATTTCTTATGCTTTTTTGCCTAAAAACTCAGAAAATGGGGGATTGCACGAAACGCAGCGCACATCAAAAAATCATTGGGACTTCTCCCATTAACTTATATGCAACCTCGACAGGTCTGAAATACTGGATTTTCTGATGTGACTTTTTCCATCCTCTGGGTTTAATAAATTCCGATAAATTTGTGATTTTTTTAAAAGTCAGATTAAATAAAAAAAATCCAAAATTTTTCGTGATTTTTGCATTCATTTAGTAAATAAACTCCTTAGAATTAAGGAAATAATCACACCTACCCAGATTAAAAAACAATCCAACATCGATTTATTTTATTCTTCCATCCTTAACACATTTATAGGGGTTTTGCAAACAATCACACTCCCCGTAATGTAAGAACATCCTCAAATTTTCATGAGTTTATCAGATAACTCAATCCCACATAAGAAAGTTGTGATATGTGTATTGTTAATATTGTAACCTTCCCAAAGAAATGCAACTTATTGGACATAATCAAAAGAACATTTTTTCATCATTATGTAGCAATCAAGTGGATAATTTTTATTTAACTGATTATAAATTTTATGGAGTCGAAAGGAAGGCCAACTCCCACTGACACCATTTTAATCAAGTAATCATATTTAAAAAAACAATGCCTTTTTATCTCTATTAGTAAAACAGCACCTTATACTTGATCTCAACTAAGATTTAATTCATCATTATGGGAGGCAAAAATACTCATGGGTAAAAAAAAATACCCATGGGCGAAAGAATTTGACACACAATTTGTCGTGTGTCAAAAAAATGTTGCCGCCCATAGATTTCAATGCAGTTTGGCACATTTTTGCCGTTTCGCTAATTTTTGGCGAATCGAAAGGGGTTAGATTCGCCCCCATCACTACTTATGCATTTTGTGCCTTGTTCCCTCTGCACTCCCTCTCTTTATTGCTGCACTATAAATTGCAGTGGTCACCACACCAGAAGCTGATATCATGCAAACAGAGGCAAATCTGGCCAGATTATCAAAGACTGTGAGGAGGCATGTGCTTATTGTGTAGCAACCTACTTGTAGCTGTTAATACTGTAAACGTACAGAAAAATCACACTGAGACAAAACTTCCTTTATGTGGGTGAGGGTCGGCCACAGCTTTTATTTGAACAGATTATTATTCATACCGTAAACAGAAAAAGCTTGCCATTAAATTACCAACCATTAATCTCCAGATGCCAGCCACCGCAGCCGCGGTGGGCATGTAGGTTACGCCAACCACAGAATGTATAACCAATGGCAAGTACACTTTTACCCGCCACGGAGGAGTTCGTGTAGGCCTACACAGAACTCCGACCCCCACCCAGTCGCAAAAGAGCTTCACCTATACCATCCTGTAAACCAGAAAGAAAAATGTCCATGCCAATATCATTCAAATGAACCCCATCGCGCAACATGAGACCTTGATCAATTCCTTCCAACTGCCTGTGCCTGACTACAACACCCCCCCGGTCGCGAACAAAACGGGAAATCCTAGCATTAAGAAGGCGCCTGGCTCTCTCAATTGCAGCCGGATCTCTAGCACCCCGCCAGGATAGCCGGGGAACAATTTCGGACCAGACCAGTACCATTTCAGAGAAAAAGGCTTTAAACCTGGCTATGTCCGACCTCACCAGAGCTAAAAGTTCCGCTAATCGCACTTGGCCAAGGTCATTTCCGCCCGCATGAATAACTAGCACAACTGGGGGGATTGTAACTCTGCTGATTGCCACCACTTCCGGTAAAACCTGTAACCAGCGCAAACCGCCAACTCCGCGCCATTGAAATTGTACCCCTCTAAAACCCAATGTGTCTCCTCCAGGACGAATGGACGCTCGTTGTTCAGCCCGACGGATATAGGAGTGCCCAACCAGCCAAACCGTCGCCGTTGGAGGCCCTGCAAAAAAGTAAATCAGGTCGAACATAAGTAGTAAAGCATGCTGATTTCCAGCGACCTAACTTTTTGATATGTTCATCATTGAGACCGCTCAGACTCGCTTCCGTCGCTGCTCCAATGCGGAACGAGTGAGTTCCGAAATCAGCCGGATTGAAACGAAGGTTAGCCAAACAGCGCTTAAATATGGTCGCGAACTGAAAACGGGTCAAAGGGGAACCATCAAGATGAGAAAGGAAACAGACACCAGGAGCCCTAATTGCAGAAAAATTAGAAACTAAAGTGTAAGGACATGCCGGACCAGCTATAGCTGTTAATGGGATCCAACACCCCCGTCCCAGAACATCCGTCTTGGACCTCCTAATGCGTAAATGAACGGTGTAGTTATGACTGAGAACGTCACTAGCTAGCAAACCTCCAGATCTGAACTTACTTGGCGGGACCAGTTCGCCAACCCGCAATGCTGCAAAGAATGCCAGAGCAAAAGCCGTTCGTAAAAGGGAGACCTCATAACTAGATGTACACACTTCAGGCAATACTGCCAACAGCCGGCACAACAGTGCAAAAGATACTGGTCTCCTGGACTCTTTCCGAACATAACTCCTACTCCAACCTTTTATAGCTTGCAGAATGGGAAATCGTTTGGTGACATCTTCCACCCCCATAAGTTCAAACAAAAAGGCTAAGGCCGACAGGCGTTTCCTCGCAACAGCTACTGAGTGGCCTTGAGCCCGAAGCTGTAAAATGTACTCCACTGTAACCGTAAAACAGTTGTCAGATGACCAAGTGGTGCCAACTGGAAACAAAGATAACCACTCAGCCCATGCCTTACCATGCGTAACCCAAGTTGCCGGAGCCACCGAAGATCGAACCATGTTCATAAGCTGCGCTCCACTATCTCCCACAAGGAAGTTGGGCATTCCTGACCAATGGAAGCGGCCTCCGGGACCAGGTCTCTGAATTTCTGCCACTGTGAACGAGAAAGAGCATCAGCTGCTGCATTGGCAACCCCTGGCACGTGCTTTGCCCGAAACCAAATATTATGTGTTAAGCAAAGCAGGACCAGCCGGCGTAACAAAGATAAAACAGGCAAAGATGTTAAGTTGTTAATTGCAAACACAATACTCAGATTATCAGTCCAAAAACAAACTTTTTTATGAGACATGACCTCGCCCCAGAGTTCTACCGCCGCCACAATGGGGAATAGTTCGAGTAGGGTTAGATTTCGACAAAGGCCAGCCTCGATCCAGTGTTGTGGCCAGGCGCCGAAACACCATTGGTTGCCGAGGATAGCCCCAAAACCTATTGAGCCGGCTGCATCTGTAAACAGTGCTAAATCACTATTAAGGACTTCATGACTCAACCAGCAAGACCTACCATTGAACACCCGTAAAAATTGTTTCCAAACTTCTAAATCTTCCTTCAACTGTCTAGTGATCCTGATAAAGTGGTGGGGTGATTTAGCTCCTTTAGTGGCCAGGGACAATCTCCGGGAAAAAACCCTTCCCATGGGCATGATTCTACAAGCAAACACTAGTAAACCCAAAAGGGACTGGAGTTGTTTCAAAGTAACTTTGGATGCACCCTGGACCAGTTCGACCAAAGCTAGCAACTTAGCCATTTTGTCGCACGGAAGACGGAATTCCATCTCAATGGTGTCAATCTCAATACCGAGGAAAGTAAGCACAACTGTAGGATCTTCCGTTTTAGCCTCGGCGAGAGGGACACCAAACTTTTGAGCGAAAAAAACGGAAAGTGGATAGCAGGTCCGTAGAAATGCTATTGGACGCTGGGCCAACAAAGAGGAAATCATCCAAGTAATGAGTTAAAGAATGGGAGCCTGACTCTGTTTTAACCACCCACTCCAGGAAAGAGCTAAAAACCTCAAAGTAGAAACATGAGATAGAGCAACCCATTGGCAGGCACATATCATAATAAAATTGTCCTTGGAAATAGCAGCCCAATAGATGAAAACAATCTTTATGGACGGGTAGGAGCCGGAATGCGGATTCAATATCGGCTTTAGCCAAAAGAGCACCCCTACCCGCTTGCCGAACCAATGCGATTGCTCGATCAAAAGGGGCAAACGACACCGAAGCATCTTCCTTGCTAATCCCATCGTTAACAGACCCACCTTTGGGGTAGGATAGGTGATGTATCAACCTAAACTTACCCAGTTCTTTTTTGGGAACCACTCCCAAAGGTGAAACCCTCAAATTGGGAAATGGTAAATCATCAAAGGGACCTGCTATCCTGCCCAGCTCTACCTCCTTTTTTAACTTGTCTGCTACCACATCCTGATGTACTTCAGTTGATCTGAGGTTAGTGGCCAATAACGGTTTGAATTTTAATTGAAAGGGAATAAAAAATCCAAAAAGAAAACCACACCTAAGCAGGGCGGCTTCCCATTTCTTGGGGTACCGGTCTAGCCAAGGTGACATTGCTAGTACGTTCACTGGGGTTCTCCGTCCTACCTGGGAGTTGGGGAGCTGAGAGGGGCTTGCCTTTTTTAAAGCACCGAAGGGCTGAGTGGGCTCCCCCACATATGGAGCATTCATGCTTAAATTTGCAGGTGCCGAAAAATCTGCAGTGGCCCTCATTAAAGAGCCAGCAGACCCCGGGCCGTCTGGGGGCCGCAGAGCTGACCTGTGAATGCCCAGCGGCCCCCGCAGAAAAGGGGGGGGTTGTTGGGCCATCATGAGTCTGATCCACACATCCGTAGCCTTCATGTCCCAACCTAGGTCTGGTCTAAGGGCAAGCTTCCTCCTGAACTCTTCATCATATCTCCACCAAGCTGAGCCCCCATGTACTGTACTTTGTAAGCTCCATAAATAAGGTCCTGATAAACAAATAGCTGAGAACACTTCTGCGGATGCTTCTGACCAATAACACCCGCAAGCACAGAAAAAGCTTGCAGCCAATTACCAAATGTTCTCGCAACCCTAGGATTCTTGTCCTCGCTTTTGTCGAAATGCCTCTCTTTGTCCACCGTCACTTGATCAGGGGAGATAAAGGACCAAATATCAATAAACTCATTTTTCCAAATTTTGTGACTGATCTCTGCTGACAAATGAGAGCCCAGCGGGCTAACCCCACAAAAATAAACATCTTTGTAAGTACTAGTGCAGTGATCCCCAACCAGTAGCTCGTGAGCAACATGTTGCTCTCCAACCCCTTGGATGTTGCTCCCGGTGGCCTCAAAGCAGGAGCTTATTTTTGAATTCCAGGCTTGGAGGCAAGTTTTGGTTGTATAAAACTCAGGTGCACTGCCAAACAGAGCCTCAATGTAGGGTGACAATCCTCATAGGGGCTACCAAATGGCCAATCACAGCACTTATTTGGCACCCCAGGAACTTTTTTCATGCATGTGTTGCTCCCCAACTCCTTGTACTTCTGAATGTTGCACACGGGTTCAAAAGGTTGGGGATCCCTGTACTAGCGGATGGGAGTTCAGCCTATGGAGTGGCAGAAGAGGCATCTAATTTGCCTAAAATTTGTTTAAGTGCCACGAGAACTTCTCTATTCTGATCGCTAGCACCCACCCATGCCCCTGAACACTCATACTCACCTGCTCTTGAAGGCAGGGGGGAAGTAGCAGCAGGACTCTGCTGTTGAACCCCGTTGTCATCTCTACGAGAACGGCGAAACCGACGGGAACCCTGGTGTGTTTTGCGCCGTTTTCTCCTAAACCGATCCTCTGAACTCCCATGTGAGGAAGAGGAGGGGGAGTATGTAGCAGGAGACTGCGAGGAGGAGGAGTGAGTAGATAGTGGGGAACGGACCCGGGAGCCCCGGCTGTGGGCAATAGCCTCAGGTGACCGGGTACCTTGCCTTACCCGACTACCGGTGGAAACCTGGCTATGATGCCTGTCGGCCCCCCGAGAGGCATGACTGTGCTCAACGGAACAAGCCCTCCCGTGAGTAGGGGTCAGAATAGGGGATATGTGCACCCTGTCAAGGTGATGGGAAAAATGTCCCTGTGAAAACCCCCTTACATCCTGCTCAGATCTATTGGGAGACTGTGGGGGGTCACTATCCCCCCCAAAAGATAAAGGGGGAGCAGTCAAATTACCTGGGGTGAAAGTAAGAAGTGGGCCCCTTTGCAGAGTTGCTCGTGCACTCTGTTTAGTGGGCAGCGTTGAAACAGGCAGACGCACAGCTTGCACTGTAGCAGGGGGAGGTGTAGGGATGGGAGTAGCTGGGCGTTTGCCTGCCCGTGCTCGGGTAATCCTTGTAGGCAGGGTAGGCGCACTAACAACCGGAGGGGCTCCTGCCTCCGTGTTAGCCGCCTTGCTCCTTACTGAAGCGCAGCGCACGGTTGTTCTTTTCCGTGTGTTGCGTGTGTTTGGCCTAGGGGGACTAGGACTGAGGCGGGAGGGGGGGCGGGAGCGGCGCGCAGGTCCCTCTGCTGCCTCTCTTTCAATGTCAAACCACTTTTTGCATGGCGCCCTACCTGACTTTTTTTTTAGTAGCTGAAGGCACAAAATGTTTCAGTGTCCTAAATGTATTGATAAATATATTGATAATGGTTTGAGAGAGGACCTCTTGTATTTGTCTATGTGAATTTTGTGTTCACAACCTCAGTGCACCCCCACTTAATGGTTTTAAAAATTAGTGGTGAGCACAACTTTCACTTATTTGTTATACCCTACCTGACTTGTCATGTCCAACAACTTTTAAACATGTACTTCGGGCAAATGACTTTTTTTGCCTTGGGCAAGGTGCCATGCAAAGGTTTTGTCATATGTTTTGTCACCTGTGAGGAGTGTGATTTCCTATAGGTGGCAAATGCCCCATGTGTGTTTATGTGGGGGCTACAACACACATGTTGCTGGGGAAAGCACCTATCTACCTGTTACAGCTTCTGATATTATCAAATGAAAAGTGTTTGGTTTACATACATAGAGCAGTGGTTAGTGATGGGTGAATATGACCTGTTTTACTTTGCCAAAACAGTGACAAATTCGCTAAATGCATTGAAGTCTATGGGCGTATTTTTATTTTTGACAAGAGACAAATTTTTTCACCCATTGGAGTCTATGGGCATCTATTTCACAGCGAAACCTGGGGAAAATTTTCACTCATCACCAGCAGTGATCGGTGGTGGAATCCATCTAGATTGCTTAGTTCAATAGCTAGTAAAACCAAACCTGTGATTTGGGACACCTGGCTGTATAAAAACAAATGGAAAAATGTTTTGTTTTTCAAAAATGTATAGAAATATGGCTATGAATTTGTTTCAGCTGGGTTTATGTCAAATAACAATGAAATGCAATAATGGCTTGATCAAGAAAAAGCCATTTCATCTGTACATTGTATGTTCGTAGGGGCTCATGTAATAGAAGTTGGTAACATAAAAATATTTAAATGTGATAATTGTTCCTTTATGCACATTTAATAAAGCTTCTTGCAAACCAGAACTCTTCCGCCAGTGAAAGAAATATTTCAGATTTCATAGGTGTGTAATGAACCGTATATACTCGAGTATAAGCTGAGTTTTTCAGCATCCAAAATCTGCTGAAAAAGTCTACCTCGGCTTATACTCGAGTCAGCGGTCAGTAGCTGAGATTGCAGTCACTTTTAATCATTCCTATACCAACAGTTCGCTTGGGGAGAGACTGCAATATCACACAGCGCCCTCTGTTGGTTATATGAAATAACAGTGCGCCATCTGTTGGTTATATGAAAGAATAACAGTGACTGCAATATCACACAGCACCCTCTGTTGGTTATATGAAAGAATAACAGTGCGCCCTCTGCTGGTTATATGAAAGAATAACAGTGACTGCAATATCACACAGCGCCATCTGTTGGTTATATGAAAGGATAACAGTGACTGCAATATCACACAGCACCCTCTGTTGGTTATATGAAAGAATAACAGTTACTGCAATATCACACAGCGCCCTCTGTTGGTTATATGAAGGATTAACAGTGATGGCAATATCACACAGTGCCCTCTGTTGGTTATACAAAAGATTAACAGTGATGGCAATATCACACAGCACCCTCTGCACATGGTAGTGGGACAATGCACACAGTAATCCATTTGGCAATTCTCTGTCACCATCAACTTTGCAAAGAAGTCCGGTTGATCGCTGGGGGGGTCGCTTTGGCGGAATGTGCGCTGCTGGGTGACAGGGCTGTAGTTGTGTCTAGGCTTATACTCGAGTCAATAAGTTTTCCCAATTTTCGTAGGTAAAATTAGGTACCTCGGCTTATACTCGGGTCGGTTTATACTATGTCATAAAACTTCCTACTTTAAAGAAGTAAATTAAAACTGCCACTTTTAAGAAGAACTCAAAAGTGTGCTAAGCAAAATGAAAATCCCCAATGTAGTAACAGTTTAATGAAAATATTTCAAGGCAAAATGCAAGTTTCTGTTATTTAAAGTTGACTTGTTCCACTAAGCAATAATTCCAAATTATTTTCTATTGTGTTTATTAAGTAAAATAAACTTTACTGAGACCAGTCCAATTTTTTATCCTCTATAATACAAATAGCAAAATGGCACTCTGCAAGTTATAAATGGACACATACTGTATTAGCGTATTAGTGCAAAATATGTTATTAATTTATTTAATATCTCTCCATATTCATTATGGGTGAGAGAAGCTGTCTGAACATCAGTGAAATTGGATCCATCTCTCGTCTCAAAATGTTTAATGAACTGGTGATGACATTCCTTTGCACCTTAGGCATTCATTAGTTTGCTTATTAATGAGATGTCGATTCATTTGAACACATTTCATTTTTATCTCTTTGATTGTGACATCAACATATTAGTCAGACACAATTTTCTTTTTTATTTGGTTGATGTCCTGATTTAATCAGGGATTCTTTTGTTAGTTCTGATCAAAGGCATACATGGAAATATAGACAAATTGCCGTTTTCATATAAGGCAAAGAAATTAATTTTATCCTTCCTGCTGAGAGAGACGATCCAAAATAAATGAAATCACAATGAATTAAAAAGGTATTGGCCTCTCAGTAGGAATAATTCTCTTCTTTAATTAGTATGTTCTGCTGGTGATAATGGAAACTCACATTCAAACAGCAAATACACGGTGTACAACTGCAAGAATTTAGATGGAAAACCAAATAATTTGTGTCCTTTTGTTGTCCCTGATTTGCTCTTTTAGGTACTTTGTCACCTATGGTTGTTGTTTATTCTAGTAAGAATAAAAATAATGTTTGATACCGCAGGAAAGTTTAATTTATGTTAACGGGCCTGAAGTTTTTGACTTGTCTATGCATCCATTGTCTGACTGCACCCCCTGCAGGTCATGCTGTGTTTATAATCGATTTACACAAGAAACCACAAGTGGGTGAGCATAATGGTAGGGGGTGGCTTCATATAAAAAACATTGGATGTGTGAACAGCTGATTAGGCAGATTTCACCAATTGAATTGAGTGGGTTTAAATGTAAGATGCTTCCATTCTCAAAATATTTATCACAGTGTCCCCAAACTGAGTTAGTCACTAGGCAACTTTGGTTCAAGGTGGGCATAGCACCAACAGCCAGCCCAATTTCCCCCATTAAATTTCATTGGTTTAAATTTAAAATGCTACAGTTCTTATAATATTCACTCCAAGGTCCCCAACTTGGTCACTGGGGGATTGCAGTTCAAAAATTGAAAAAGTGGGTGGGGCCACCAACCATTAATTGCTGCCATTTTGACACTATTTAAACCAGGGTCCCTAAAATTTGTATAGTGCTTTTTACTATATGACCAAGGTTAGAAAAACGGGTGTGATGTTTGTTCACATATTTTTAAAACCAACATGAAATTTGTCCTCAAAATTCCCTTTCTAGCTAACAGTGTATTTCATACATAAAGGGAAAAAAACAAGTCTAAACCACGGTTTAACATTGCCTCATACTAGTTTTAACTTCTGTTGTAAGCTATTGTATTCCCTCTTTTCAGCGATGCAGGTTAATGTATCTCTAAAACTTATAGTTTTGCTTTCATGTCTCATGTGTATGCGTATTACTTCATTCGTGATCCACATGAAAATGGTTGCTCTAGGGTAGAGGTTCTTAAGCTGTGGGGGGTTCTCTTTGTGGGAAGCTGAAATTACTATTGAATAAAGTAACTTTTAGAGAGATATTTAGAGCATATTGTTATCTGATTTTGGAATACTAAAATCTAACACAACTTTTATCATGCCAGTTTTGCATTTTGTTTGTGAGAGGGAACATGCCTATTAATGCAAACTGTAGTTCATGCACGAGAAGAGATAATTGTGACCCAGTTTAGTATGGGGCATTTACTACTGCAAGTGTGTTGTAGTCACTATATTTTTTGACACAATGCAGTGGTTAATTTTTACCATAATTCCAGAGTAGCTGTGGTAACAATGCACCTGATGCAGTTGCAGGCAATGAGTCAATATTCTCAGATGCACTTTTCCAGAAGGTGTCATTTCCGGATTTTATGCCAGTTCTGTAAGTACAAGTGCTCTGTGGTAAATGCTGTCGATGGAAGTGGAGATAACTCAATAAGCTTATTGAACAGGAGGCAGTATGGCCAAGCAGTGCCAATTGCAACTATACAAAGTACAAGAAGCTTATTTTGACACAATTATGTTTAATAAGTGTCTGACTATTTTGTTGCCTGCAACTGGAATTGCGGGTGGTAAAAGACCCATGTTATGTTGATCCTTAAGCCTTTATTAATGTGGGTATCTCTTTTAATCACTAAGATGGGATGAGTATATTGTGAAGAGAAATCCTACTGATTCTAACCATAAAATATGTGGGTTGTGGGTGCACTCCACGGCTAAAATGTGTTTAAATACAATGGAAGTGCTACTGATTTGGCCAATTAATCAATGCACATTATCTGGTCCCCTTTCTGTGGCTTATCAACTTTATGATCATAACTTTGTAACTAAAAACCCCTGTTTTTGTAAACACATGCACTTGCATTTATACTGAATTACTTATGAGACAGGGGACCAGGGAATGTGCATTGATTAATTGTCCAAATCAGTAGCACTTCCATTGTATTTAAATACATTTTTACTTAGCCTTGGAGTGCACCCACAACCCCACTTTTTTGTATATTGAAATGTAGCCAGTAGCCATGTGGTTTGTTGCACCCACATACCCACCCTTTTAAACAAATGGTGATCCTAGGCTTTAAAATAAATGGGCATTGGTTTGGGCAATCTCTCTCTCTTTAAAGGAGCAAAAGCTAGTGGCGGGGGAGGATCTAGCTCTCAGACTGAAACCAAGGTTCAGGAGACACTTATTAAAGTAATGCTACAATGCAGAGAGGTACAAACCTTTTTATACTATGACCAGAAGTAAACAAGTTAGGGACCACCGTGCGGGGTTTACCTTTACGTAGTATGGTGGCTTATCAACTTTATGATCATAACTATGTAACTAAAAACACCTGTTTTTGTAAACGCATGCACTTGCATATACAATATACTGAATTAATTATGAGACAGGGGACTAGGGAATGTGCATTGATTTATTGACCACATTTAAACACATTTTTACTAAGCCTTGGAGTACACCCACAACCCCCTTTTTGTATTTTGATTCTAACCATATTATAATTTACAGAATTAAGAATTTACAGAATTAAGCATTTTTACAAAAGGATACTTATGAAAAGGTCCTTCCTAAATTCACATCCGCAGTCAAGGCTATTATAGGGTCCACATATTGGGCACTAGTGCCAATAAAATAAACAATAAATCATATAAATTATTTTGAAAATGTTCTAATAAGACACTATTCTCATCAAGCATACAGTGTTGTACACATAGGGGCATGTATTGACATTCACATTTCTATTTTTGTAGGAATCAAATTTTTTCTCTAAAAATGTGAGTTTTTAAATTTCTCTAAAACTCTGAAATTTGAAATCTATAAAGTGTAAAAAACACAAAAAATCTAATACAAAAGTTCAGCAAGTTAAAGCAGACGAGGTGCTATAGAAGTCAATGGGAACTGCTCTGATCAAGTTTTTAATCCATTTGACCTTTTTTCTGTGATGATCTTTTTGCAGATCATTCACATTTGTTTTTTATTCATGTTATTTCTATTTGGATCTTTTAATAACTTTCATGTAATTCATAGTTTTAGAGAAAATTAGTTTATTCATGGTTTGAATTTTGATAAATGTGCCTCTTATTGTTATAGCTGTTTGTAGAACACTCAGTTTTCCTTTGAGTCCTTTAAACAGAGGGTGGTGTACAGCAATGCTCTTTATCAACTCACAGCTGGATATTAATCTAAGTAAAAAAAAAATATTTACATTTTATGTGAATTTTATTACTACTGTAATGTTATTACTATTATAATAACTGGTGTGAGTGTATAGTTTTAGGGGGTTATTTACTAAAACTCATTTCTTTCTCATATTTTACCAGAAACAAACTCATCCTAAATCCCATCCATAAATTTGGCTTATTCACTAATAATTAAACTCCAAAAAATTGGATAAAAACAAACGCAAAAAATTTAATTTTTATGAATTTTTTTAAATGCTTAAATACTTTCATTTTTTTGAGTTTATAGGCTTAAAACCCTTGCACTCCTCAAATTTATTGAGTTTTCAAGCAAAAACCCACAACTCCTAAAATCCATAAAAAATAAAACATCTTCAAATGGTTAAAGAGACACCTGCCATTGCCATTACATGAATTTGACAGGTTTTAGATGGAGTCTTTTCAGATTTAAACTTTTAGCAGCTTCGGGACATAATGAAAGGTTTTTTTCTCTCTAAAAATTAAAGTTTTTTAAAAAATCAAGCTTTAATAAATAACCCCCTTTGAGTCCCATTATGCAGACATGTTATGTATGAAAAAAAATCCCAGCACACATATATATACAGTATAAAGGTTTTATTTATAACTGGACACTTATGAACAATTTAGTTGAAACAGACACAGGCTGAGAACCTTGCAAGCTTTCAGATGCCAATGTTTTACATAAGAGTTTTTACTGTTTGGTTTTTTTGTTTGCTTATTAAATTTTGAATATTTTAAACCTTTATTTAAATTCATTGTATTTAGCACAAAAACATTGTGCAAAGCTCTGCACATTGTTCTCACTACCTTGGGCTGTGTCCCTTCCATTAAATTTGTTGGATCTAAATTGGTGACCAGAAACACGCACACTAGACCAGGAACCATGTTCTTTTGGATTATTAAGTTTCGTTCAGGAAACAAAGGTTGGCTGTCACCAACAAAACTATGCAGCTCTACATATCTCTTGGCAATACAAATGCTGCATAAAGTTTGGAAGGGGGACTGGAGAACAATGTTTCTATTTTGAAAATTATTAAGAGACTTTTTGTTTTCTTTAAATACCTCAGAATTTAATATCCTGTGGTTTTCAGAAACTTTCTTTTTAGAAATAGTGCTCATATTTTTCAGAATACTCAGTGATAACATTTAAAAGTAAACTGTTGCTGTAAAAATAAAATGTTCCACATGTTTAGTTGGCAGAGTAAAACTGCCCAGTGTTTAATTTCTAGAGGGAATTTATAAACTGCAATGTAAGCAATGATGTGTAATTTTCCCATTGTGTGGTTTCTATATTTAGCAGTATGTTTACTTGGATAAAAATTATAAAAGGGTATGTTATACTGCCTAAATGCAGAGTTTCTTTAACGGCTTATCAGGGATTGCCATTGTTGTAATTACTTAACCCATATGCTTCATACTATTTAAAGAGCAAATAAATCATTGTGAACAAAGAGCTATATTTATTCACTAAAGCTACATTTACAGTGTTGCATGATTTCTTCATGCAATTTTCTTTGCTACGTAGCAATTACCCTACAAGTGACCTGTTTTATAGTAGAGTAGGGGGGGTTTCTGCGAGGCGAGGGAAAGGTTCCCTGACCTGACCCGTGAGAATTTCAGGAATGAACTGTGAATAGAAAAAGAGCTGTAGCCATACACAGTGAGATAGGAATTAGAACAAGATTTAATACACAGTTCTTCCAGCAAATGGAAGATGCAAGTGAATGGAATCTTCGTCCCTGTAGAGCAAACTGTTTATTGGGGTGTGGAAAAAAGGAAGTGCTAAGGGTCAAAGTCTACATTTTTAAGTAGAGGTACATGCTAACAATATCTTAAGTATACTTGGAGTTATTCTTTAGTGAAATGCAGCTTTGTCAATAAAACGTTATGCCAATTTGCTTAGACTAGGAATAAAAATTAATTAGAATGTTTTACCAAGAGTTAAAAGCATATTGTCTGTTGTAAAACACCTTGACAGCAAAATGTACAGTCTTCAGTTGTTTGAAAAAAGTCCTTGACAAACCAAACCTACATATTTATCTCACTCAAACTATGACTGTATACAGTATATTTAAACCACTTACATAGGGGTGCTGTAAAATGAAGTGAGGATCATTTTATTCTCTCCACTTTTTCAGAAATAGAATATTTTTTTTATGTTTTTATTGTGCACTGCCATAAATGTGGTCTCCTTCTTCCTTTAAAACTGTGTCCCTAGGAACCCACAACAGGAGAATAAAATATTACAAATGGATTGAGGAGCTATTCATTATTCTAGCTGACCAGTAATTGCTACCTGCTAATTGATTGCTATAGTTGACTAGACCTGTGCAGGTTTTGCGCCTTTTATTACATTACTCCTAAATGTAGTCAAACCTCTAAGACATAATTTGACTAGCTAAAATGATATGCTGTGTAGGAATTACAATAATGCAATTTCAAATTTAAGTCAATAAAGCTTTTGTGTTTACATTCAATGTATAAAGTGATGGCACTCACAGGATGTAAACAGCAAAAGACAAAAAAATGTAAAGAGGAAAAAGGTTTATTCGTCCAACGCTTCAGTCCCACACAGGATCCTTTGTCAAGGAAAATATATAGAGGTATGGGACCTGTTATCTAGAATGCTCGGGACCAGGGGTTTTCCGGATAATGAATCTTTCTGTAATTTGGATCTTCATACCTTAAGGGGCAGATTTATCAAGGGTCGAAGTTCCAAGTTAAAAAAACTTCGAACTTCGAATTCAAAAATGAAGGTTTTTGGGGGTCGAAATGGTCCGTATTAGAATCCTACGATCGAAGGAATTGCGCCTTCGATCTACTTCGATTCTAAGTTTTCCCCCAAAAAACTTTGATCTCTCACACTCCACCAATTGCCTCCATATAAGTTCTAGGAGGTCCTCCATAGGCTAAAGCAGCACTTGGCAGCTTTTAGGTGGCAAATGGTCGAAGTCTAAGTTTTAAAGAGACAGTACATGATAAATTTCGATATTTGAATTTCAACGTTTTTTTCGAAATGTTTTGTTGATTATCACAGTGACCAGTAGATGGCATTGTGCTAAAGTATAAAACCTTCTGAAGCCATGCCTTCAGTGTCCATCTTGTGCTGGCTCTAGCCTGAGCAGGCAGGCAGAGCTCGAGTGGAACCTAGACAGGTCAAGTCTAGCTAGGATAGGCTACTCACCTTTATAGGTCACTCTAGGAGTGATAGATAGGATATTTATCTGAGCAGCTTGAGGCTCCTCTGAGGATCGTGAGTGGGATTAAGATCCCAGGTACTAATTGCCCAGAAGTAGGGACTAAGTATACAGACCTAGGAATGATAGTTTCTCCTGAGGTTCCACTCAGGGAAAAGGCTGAAAGTTGGGTGTACCTCCTCAAAGCTGCATACATTGTCCTCGTTCACAAGGGGACTTATATTGACCAAAGGTGCTGTGAGTATTGCCTATCCAATGTTGATGTATGATCCTGCATGCTATCCTTTATGTACACTCCACTGAGAATTGCATGTGTTCAATAAATCTGTTCAATGGTTACGTTATAAGAACCACTGGTGCCTAATTATTTGCACCCTGAATACAGTTACAGTTGCACTACACCCTGCCTCCACACCATTATTACTCCCTAAGATTTTAAGGTCTCATCCAGAGCACAATATTTGGAGTGGAGCTCATAGTCAGAGAAAGGTGTACTCATTTAACTATAGCGCTACAATATCAAGATGTTTTTTCTTTTTAAAAAATGTAGTAGTATCCCTTTAACAAATCCCAACATTCTGTTGGCTTCCAATAAAAGATCTTGATGGGCCAAGCATTTTTTTGTGTTAACTTTCCATCACTGACATTTTATTTAAAGACAGAAAAAGACCATGGTAAACAAATTACTTCAAGCTACAGAATTAGAAGATACTTCAGAAAGTGCAAAAGGTTTTCAGTTTGTTCAATCCCTTCCTCCTAGGTACCAGGTGAATTGCATTCACATTGCTGTCTAGTTTAATGTAACAGCTTGACACACAGATTTCTTTGGTCTTGTGAAATTGGCTGACTTCCTGAGCAATAAAGCAGGCATAACTGCAAGAATATTTTTCCTGCTGTGACATAAGTACAGTAAATACTTCAATTTTATTTTGCTTTATACGAAACCGACAATGTGACAGGTGGATACTTGAGAAAAAGTAAAAAATCAGTACAGAAATCGGAACAGGTGGATTTTCTTAAGGAATCTAGAGTAATCTACACTCAATGAGCATTTATTGCACAGTGTGAACTATTTTGAAGTTTTATATTAAAAATAGAGAACATTTCACTTCTTTCTACTTTACTATGTGGAGCAAGGTAGATCTTTATTATTAAAATTATCTATATTTTATTTTTACATATATTAAGCAGATGCAAGCCAAAGATTGCTTTTTCTCTTCTTTTTTTTAGTCAAAAGACACAATAATCTATCTCAAATAGCCATATAACATAATTGGGGGATTATGTGGGTGTACATTTATTAAAATATCTAGTTTTATGTTATCTTGCCCATTTAGTCTTTTTTAAGTTAAACCATTGCATGTAGATGTAACTAATAGAAAAATGACTTGATAAAAATTACATTCTGCTCGCTATGTATGCCTTTCAGAGAGATAGTGTAGTGAATATTACTTGCCCTGGTGGTCCAGTGGTGTGGCGGGGACGCCCGCCGTGCCCCTCCATGTCCGGCACCATCTTGGAGGCCTAAGGACACGAGCGCGCACCTCTACCTCATTTAAAGGGGCAGGTGCGCTGGCGTGATGACGCCAGCGCGCAATGGCGCCAAATTTGAATAGTTAAAAGGCTCATTAGGGCTGTGAGACCTTGCCCGTGATAGGATCTTGTTTCCTGGTGCTTTGTTGCTGTTCTGATTCTGGTTTTGACCCCTGCCTGGCTTACGATTATCCTGACTTCTATATTTGATCCTTGCCCGAATATCGACTATCCTTCTGCTGAACCCTCCTGTCTGATTGATTACCCGGTTTTGACTGCCTGATTATGATTGACTCCTGCCTCGACCCGGCCTGTACTGACTACGATTCTGTTTCCTGTTTTTTACCGTAACCCTCGGCCCAAAAGACTCTGCTACCAGCCGTGCCCCTTTGCCAGCCAGAATATCTCACCTTGTACCCCTCGTTAAGTCCAGGTGGCACCCAAGTAAGCTGAGGGCTCCTCACGAAGCCTAACGGTGGTCCCACTACTGGTGAAGCCGAGACCAGGGTACTTGGCATTTGTTCTGGTATTGGGTGCTGGCCGTGACAGATAGTTTAGAACTGGGACAAGTAGGTGAAAATCTCATGACAAAATGCTGACTAGAAGGTAAAGGGAAATAGTATGCAGAAGAATGTACCCAGTTAATATTAGTTATATTTACAACTAACCGTTTTCATCAGGGGAATACTGTAGATGTACAAGTATAGAACCTGTTATTCAGAATGCTAGGGACCTGGGGTTTTCCAGAAAAATGGATCTTTCCATAATTTGGATCTCCTTTAGTCTACAAAAAAATATTAAAACTTCAATTAAACCCAATAAGATTGTTTTGCTTCTAGTAAGGATGACATACATCTTAGTTGGGGTCAAACACAAGGTACTGTTTTATTATTACAAAAAGGGAATTGTTTTTAAAAATGTTAATTATTTTATTATAATTGAGTTTTGGAGATTGCCATTTCGTAATTCAGAGGGGTGTGTGTATGGATGCTGGGTTTTCATTTGGAGGGGTTGTGCTTGATGTCTTTTTTCAACCCAATTTAACTATGTAACTATGATGATTTGATGAGCAATATAAACTGAGTTTATCTAGGGAGAGGAGACCCATACACAAGTACAGGTCTTGGGTCTGTCAAAAAGTAAGACCATGCATATGGTCCACTATGAAACACAAGTTGCGTAGCTTTGTTTAATTAATCTAACAGACACAGCTTCTGAAAGTGGATTCGCTTCTCTCTGCCTGCTTACAGTAACAGGCAGAGAGAAAGAGAGAAGCTGACTATATGCCATATCTTACTAAGGCCTTAGAAGAATGTATTTTACAGTGTTTTGCTAACATATGTAGTTTATGTCAGTACATGGAAGCTGTTCCCAGCATGCATCTGATTTGGTGTTGTAGGTTTGTGTTTTACATACAGAGATAATTATGTCATTTTTGTCTTTATTATATTACACCGGAATCAGACATTGGGGTAAAAGCATGCACTTGTTCAATGCTGGGAAGTGGGAACCTGTGTTTAATGTTTCCAACTCCTATTGCAGGAACAAAAAATATGGAGCCAGATTTACATAGATAAATTGTAATTCTCATTGGATAATTATTTTGCACATTTAGGGGCACACAAAAACTTTTTTGGCTAATTCGACCATTGAATTGGCTACTTTGACCTTCGACTACGACTTTGACTTCGAATCGAACGATTTGAACTAAAAATCGTTTGACTATTCGACCCTTCCATAATCGAAGTACTGTCTCTTTAAAAAAAACTTTGACCACCTATTTCGCCACCTAAAACCTACCGAGCACCAATGTTAGCCTATGGGGAAGGTCCCCATAGGCTTTCTAAGTATTTTTTTAGCGAAGGAAAATTGTTCGATCGATGAATTAAAATCCTTCAAATCGTTCGATTCGAAGGATTTAATCGATTTTTCCTACGATCGTTCGTTCGAACGAATTGCGGTAAATCCTTCGACTTTGATATTTGAAGTCGAAGAATTTTACTTTGACGGTCGGTGGACTGTATTTATACTTATAGTAGGTTTCTGTCACTAGCTTTGTTTTTTAACCTACTCTAAACCATAGCTTGATGGCAAGCTGAATGCTATCTTGATTTTCTTTAAAGGAAAACTATACCCCCCAAACAATGTAGGTCTCTATAAAAAGATATTGCATAAAACAGCTCATATGTAGGGATGTAGCGAACTGCCGATTTGGTGTTCACGAACGCCGGCAAAAAATGCGAACGTTCGCGAACAGTTCGCGAACTTCGAACACCGCTAAAATCGTTCGATTCGAACGATCGAAGGATTTTAATCGTTCGATCGAAGAATTTTCATTCGAATCGAACGATCGAAGCCATTCGATCGAATGCTTTTCATTCGATTGAATGCTTACAATCGTTCGAACGAATGGAAATCGTTCGATTTTTAGCGGTCGAAGGAATTCGAATGGTCGAATGGTCGAACGATCGAACGCGAACTCAAAATGCGAACGTTCCCAAACGTTCGTGAACATTTGGCGTACGCGAACGGTCGAAGTTCGCGCGAACTAGTTCGCGGGCGAACAGTTCGCTACATCCCTACTCATATGTAAAATCCTGCTTCATGTAAATAAACCATTTTCATAATAATATACTTTTCTAGTAGTATGTGCCATTGGGTGATCATAAATAGAAAATTGCCATTTTAAAAAATAAGGGCCGCCCCCTGAGATCGTAGGATTCACTGTACTCACAAACAAACCAACAAACCATACATGTTAGGTCACATGAGCCAATTAACAGACAGAGTTGTATCTTTTGCTTCCATACTTCTTCCTGTTACAGTTAGAGTTGAAGTATTTCTGGTAAGGTGATCTCTGAAAAACAGCACAGAGACCATCACGAAATGGTGGCTCAAGGCAAGAGATGTAAAAGGGCAATATTTACTTAAATATATATTCCATTTTGATAAGATTCTTTAATATGCCACTTAATATGATAAGAACTATCTGTTGCTTAAGTGTTCATTTTGGGGGTATAGTTTTCCTTTAACTCTATTTTCTGTTATGTATAATGTATAATGTTTATATCTTAAACTCATGGAAACTTAACAATATTATTGTTCATTCTATAACTTTTATGACAACTGTCAATGTGATTGTTTTGGAAAAGTCAATACAGTTTACTGATATAAAAAAATTATGGGGCTGATTTATTAAACTGCGACGTCTTCACATTGGGCCTTGTGATGCCAAAAATCAGAAAAAGTAGCAGGAAAAAGTGTGATGTTTCCAGGCTTTATTATGTGACTGTGACAATATTGAATACCTGTCTAAATTATGTAGAAGTCAATGGCAGCTGTCCCTATAACAACTGGAACATGTTTCCTTGATTCGTGGTTTTAGGATTTTTGGTGCTGGATTTTGTGCGGCAATACAAAAACAGTCGTAGTTATTGTGACAAGTCAAAAAAGTTGCTGTTTTCACAACTTTGCTGCAACTTTTCCTTTTTTTGCTTTTTCAGTTTTGATCTTTTAATAAATTTCATTACATTCATTGATTTAGAAAAAGTGAGTTTAGTCATGGTTTCAAAAACCTCTAAAACCACTAATATGCCTTTATATATATTTATTTATTTTAGGAGATGTATCACCAAAAAGTAAGGCAAAGCTGCTCCTAGGTAGGGCTCCGGGTACATTATTATTTAAATCTAAGTCCATAAGAGGTTATGGTTATATGTATATATAATATACTAATAAAAGCATACAGATCGCACACCAGTAAACCAAGGGCAAAGCCTGGGTGCCAGCCTGGAAAAGAGTAGACATCTGGAGCTGTAGACGGCACACCAAGTCTACAGCTCCAGATATATAATATACAATATATAATATGTATATTATATAGTGAATAAAGTACCCCCTCTTGTAAAATATAAGGATATTATTAGTTACCGAGGAGTTTCATGACCATATAAAAACACGAGGCCGAAGGCCGAGTGTTTTTATACAGGTCATGGAACTCCGAGGTAACTTCTAATATCCTAATATTTTACAACTGGGGGTACTTTATTTATTATAATACACAAATTTTAGTGAGTCATGTGACAGAAATGACATCACTACTCACCGTTTATAACTGATGACATCACTACTCACCGTTTATAAGGATATAATTTACAGGATATTCATGGCTTTTGTGTATTATATGAATATAAATATTACAGTATATGCACTTGTGTGTGTACAGTATATATGTTATCATTACCTTTTGCTATTAACATCTTTTATAGTGACTATTTTCCCATGCAGCACCTTTGTTCCTACAAGGTAGCTTTAAAAAACTCTTCAAAGCAAAATGTTACATTTTTATTGTTAAAATTGATAATAGTCAAATATACTTTTGTATGCTACTGAACTTACTGATGTACAATTCATTTCTGGCATGTTTATTTCATAAAATCTAATTACCCAACGAAACACACAACAGAGGTTTTCAGAGATAGGCTGTAAATTCTTACCCTGATTAACACTGACAAGTGGTGTCACAACAATTTATTGTTTTAATTCAGTTTTGTTTTGTTAGGGAAAGAAAAATAAGAATAAAATGGATTTTTCAAATATCACATTGCAATAAACACAGTACAAAAACAATAACATTTGCATTGTGTAGTAGATTTGCATTTCTTAAATTTAATGTTCTTTATATTGTACCAAATTTAAATCAAGTGTACAGAAACTTTTTAGGATCCTTGTCATATCGCTACATTAACTAACAGTCTTTGAACATTTACCGTCATAATAAAACAGCTTGAAAGCTTCATGTGTAATTGTTTTTTAATTGTTTTGTGCTTCTTTAAAACAAGGTCTTACCCTATCTTCAGATACACTATGGGGATCCTCTCCTTCTTGTTTTACATCAGACTGCTACAAGAACAAATAAGTGCTACAGTAAAAAAAAATTAAAAAAAATTTAAGAAAAAAAGAAACATTTTTAAGATTTATTATGCCCTGAAGCTACTAAAAGTCTGAATCCGAAAAAAAAACCTAAAAACCTGTTCAATTCATGTAAAAATCAATGGCAAATGTCCCTTTAACCATTTGAAGATATTTTGGGTGTTTGACGCTACTTTCCTATTGAAAACTCAAAAAATGTAACTTTTTGAGTGGAAATTTGATAAATTTGTATGATTGGAACTTTCATTTTTTGAAATTGTTTTATAACATTTTTTGAGTTTTTTTAATCCAAATTTTTTTACCTTAAATATTATTAAATAAAGCTGATAAAGCTTTATATAATTTATGCTTTGTTGCCATTGTAGTGTAAAGTTTTTTATTCATGAAGAAGTAGATTAAAATTGATGTAGGTCATATGCCATGTTATAGGGATTAGCAGCCCCTCAATAAAGGAGATTGCTGTACATGAAAAGAAAATAACAATAATGCTATATGATGTTTTAAAGTAAAATAAAGAGCCTGTTATCATATACACACAAGGACATGCATTAGCAATGTTAATAAAAAAATTAACAAATTCACAATCATTAAATTATAGCCTAACTATACAATGTAAATTGAAAAAAATCTAAATTGACCCGAGAACAGATTATAGTCAATTTGTGTGTTTTATAAGTAAATTTGTATAGCACATTTCATAGAAGAAAAATCCTTCATTTTTACAGAGCAGCCCATTCTTTGGTTCATTGTGTAACAAGAACCACAATTTCACATACATGATATATGTTTTTGTCACATTGCCTTCTGATTGGAATTATTTCATATAGCCCAATACAACTAAATGTTATATACAGATTCTCTTTTTCACACAGGGATTCCTATTGCCATTAAGAATATATTCATTGATATCACCTTTGTACTGTAACTTTCAAGCCCAAATGTGAATGAAAATGTGTCTCAATAGCTGCTATTGATTGTATAGTCCTACTTCATTTGTGTTGTCAGTGAAATTGGATAATGTATATTGATTTAATAATTGATTTTCCAATTCATTAATGAATACATGGTTTCAATACAGATATGTGTTACACCAATTAAATTACCTGTCCAATTTGTCCAGTTCTCATATAAATGAGTTAAATATAAATATTATACTGTAAAAGATTTTACCAAAGCTGATGAAAATCTGATAATCCTTACTTAAAACTAAATGCCTATACAAAATCTAAGTAACTTTTTTTTTTTAATCCCATTCCATCAGTCTCATAAATCAAGTAGAAAACCTTATGGTGACATACACCACTGTACAGTATATAAATTCTTTAATACAGATCATTTGTATGCAAATGCATTGTCTTAAGGGTGGTGTCATGGCTGCTAGTTTATGAAGCCCACAATCATATAAGCCACTTTTTAAAAGCTTGTTGCAAACCTTTGAGTTATGAAGCACATATAATAATTATCAGAGTAGTAATTGGAGCACAGCTAATTACAGGTCTTTTGATAACAATAACAAAATGCTTCTGTTTTTACTCAATGGCAAATATCACCTAGGAAACTCAAGGCACCAGATTCTGCATGCTAATAACAACATTCTTTGCTTCGTAAGCTTCACATTTTGTATTTCTTGAGTGTCGGTCAAGGTCAACACAAACTGCTCAAAATACTTGTTATTTGTATTCCATATCATGTAATCCCCCCTCTACTGCAATACAATACCTATGCATAACTTTGTGAATACTGGAATTGAATTATCTATTTTTATATCAATTGACATAAACCAAACAATAAGTTATGGATATTTAAAAACAAGTCTCTATGCAACTTGTGAGTGAGCCATTTATATATTTTGCATAAACCTTTAAGATTGTCATGTACTGTAGCAATCACTGACAATTTGTTTGTGCAAAAAAAAGAAACATAGAGGCCCATTAATCAACAGTCTGATTTAAGTGGTTCTAGAGGTTTTAGAAACTATGAAAAATTAATTTTCTCTAAAAACCACAAATGCCAAGTAATTTATTAAAACAGTTTAAAATAAAAAGCAAGAACAGATAAAAATGTGATAAAACTCTAAATCCTCTAATTTTCATTAGAAAAAAACACAATACAAACAGAGCTTGAAATAAAGAGAGATTTAACAAATGGAAAAATACAAATTCCATTGACATCTACATTGCCTTGATAGCTTTTAGATGGTAACGTTTTGTGTTAATGTTTTTCATGATTTTTTGTTTAATAAATCACATTTTTCGTGGTTTTCAGTAATTAGTATAATTCATGATTTTTAGTGCTAAAAAATATGATTTGTGAAAACAAACTGAATACAAATGTTAGTAAATTGGCCTTTTAGACTCTGGAGTGGCAGTGGATGTGATCTAAAAACAAGTTTCTATGCAACTTGTGAGTGAGCCATTTATATATTTTGCATAAACCTTTAAGATTATCATGTACTGTAGCAATCACTGACAATTTGTTTGTGCAAAAAAAGGAAACATAGAGGCCCATTAATCAACAGTCTGATTTAAGTGGTTCTAGAGGTTTTAGAAACTATGAAAAATTAATTTTCTCTAAAACCACAAATGCCAAGTAATTTATTAAAACAGTTTAAAATAAAAAGCAAGAACAGATAAAAATGTGATAAAACTCTAAATCCTCTAATTTTCATTAGAAAAAAACACAATACAAACAGAGCTTGAAATAAAGAGAGATTTAACAAATGGAAAAATACAAATTCCATTGACATCTACATTGCCTTGATAGCTTTTAGATGGTAACGTTTTGTGTTAATGTTTTTCATGATTTTTTGTTTAATAAATCACATTTTTCGTGGTTTTCAGTAATTAGTATAATTCATGATTTTTAGTGCTAAAAAATATGATTTGTGAAAACAAACTGAATACAAATGTTAGTAAATTGGCCTTTTAGACTCTGGAGTGGCAGTGGATGTGATCTAAAAACAAGTTTCTATGCAACTTGTGAGTGAGCCATTTATATATTTTGCATAAACCTTTAAGATTATCATGTACTGTAGCAATCACTGACAATTTGTTTGTGCAAAAAAAGGAAACATAGAGGCCCATTAATCAACAGTCTGATTTAAGTGGTTCTAGAGGTTTTAGAAACTATGAAAAATTAATTTTCTCTAAAACCACAAATGCCAAGTAATTTATTAAAACAGTTTAAAATAAAAAGCAAGAACAGATAAAAATGTGATAAAACTCTAAATCCTCTAATTTTCATTAGAAAAAAACACAATACAAACAGAGCTTGAAATAAAGAGAGATTTAACAAATGGAAAAATACAAATTCCATTGACATCTACATTGCCTTGATAGCTTTTAGATGGTAACGTTTTGTGTTAATGTTTTTCATGATTTTTTGTTTAATAAATCACATTTTTCGTGGTTTTCAGTAATTAGTATAATTCATGATTTTTAGTGCTAAAAAATATGATTTGTGAAAACAAACTGAATACAAATGTTAGTAAATTGGCCTTTTAGACTCTGGAGTGGCAGTGGATGTGATCTAAAAACAAGTTTCTATGCAACTTGTGAGTGAGCCATTTATATATTTTGCATAAACCTTTAAGATTATCATGTACTGTAGCAATCACTGACAATTTGTTTGTGCAAAAAAAGGAAACATAGAGGCCCATTAATCAACAGTCTGATTTAAGTGGTTCTAGAGGTTTTAGAAACTATGAAAAATTAATTTTCTCTAAAACCACAAATGCCAAGTAATTTATTAAAACAGTTTAAAATAAAAAGCAAGAACAGATAAAAATGTGATAAAACTCTAAATCCTCTAATTTTCATTAGAAAAAAACACAATACAAACAGAGCTTGAAATAAAGAGAGATTTAACAAATGGAAAAATACAAATTCCATTGACATCTACATTGCCTTGATAGCTTTTAGATGGTAACATTTTGTGTTAATGTTTTTCATGATTTTTTGTTTAATAAATCACAGATTTTTCGTGGTTTTCAGTAATTAGTATAATTCATGATTTTTAGTGCTAAAAAATATGATTTGTGTAAACAAACTGAATACAAATGTTAGTAAATTGGCACTTTAGACTCTGGAGTGGCAGTGGATGCGATCTGCTTAAACTTTGAAAAATCATTTTATACAGTAGCACACAGAAGTTTACTGGTTAAATTAAGGAACATCTTATTTTTCTTAACTGTTTTTTTATTTGAATTCACAAAAAAAAGCAAATGCAGCAGTACATAGCTATATTTAGAAAAGCACAGTATAGCTATTCTATGTCTACATGTATATGGACCGTCAATATTCACAATAGACATAAGCTAAACAAAAAGAAATGAAAAAAGAAAAGATATGTTGTGTGGTACTTATCAGTTCAACTTGTCAGGTGGCATTAGGCTAATTTTATCTCATAGTGTTGTGGCTATTGGATAATCTTTTTTATACACCAACCCTACAATTCTTCCCATCGCACCTTGCTGCTGTAAATATACAATTTAGTACCTTCTGTATTCTTTTCCCCACCCCTAATATTGGATGATCCATTAAGTGAGTCAGAGGGTCATTACGTAGATCTAAGCAAGTAGCTTTTGTCACCAGGACTTGCTCACTCCTTGTGTCCTTTGTTTTTGTAATATGCCTCTATGTATTCATTGCCTCTTCCTTCCCCATATAAATTTATAACATAGGTTTTGAAAGCTCTGCAGAGCTGTTGTGGATATGGCTACTGGAAGAGTCTCAAAATAATATGGTAGTGGGGTTATGCCAAGGTATTTTAGGCTCTGTGTTTTCGACCCTATAATGAAAATTTAGTTTCAGCAACTTCAAGGTAGCTGAGGGTATATTAATTGGTAATACCTCTGTTTTATCATTATTTATTTTGTATCCCAAGGACAGACAATATAGATTCAGTTGTTGATGTAAATTTGGAAGAGAGGTAAGGGGTTGAGTTAATGTAAAAAGCATGTAATATGAATATAGGCAGACTGAATGATTTCCCTTTCAACTTAATTCCCTCAATATCTGGATTAAGCCTAATCCTATTTGCTAAAGGCTCTATGATTAACACAAACAGAAGTGGGGACAGGGGGCATCCCTGCCTAGTTCCATTTTGTATCTGAAACATCTTAAAAAGTAAGTCTGACGACTTTACCTGTGCTACCGGTTTAGCGTACAATCCTCTAAGGGCTGTGACAAAAGACCCAGAGAAGCCCATCGTCTCGAGGGTGGAGAACATAAACTCCCAGTTGAGGCAGTTGAATGCCTTTTCTGCATCTACACTGAATACCAGGGCATTCCTATTTTCTGCACTTAGTATGTCTATTAGATTAATTACCCTGTTGTGTTATCTCTGGGTTGCCTAAAGTGGACGAAGCCCATCTGGGAAGAATTTTCTTTAGTTTTTTTGCTACTAATTTTGTGAATATTTTTAGGTCTGCATTTAAGAGTGATATTGGCCTGTAACTGGCACATTTAGTGTGGTCTCGTCCTTCTTTAGGGATTACAGTAATCTTTGATCTCAGGGTGTCTCTATGTATGGGGTTACCTTGTAGATAGCAATTGTATACAGTAGGTCACACATACTGCTATATAGTTGTTTGGGGAAGCATTTATACTATGTATATGTCAGACCATCTGGTCCTGGTGATTTTTTTGCCGGGAGTTCCTTTAAGACTAAAGCAAGTGCCTCTACTGTTACCTGAGAGTTTAGCGAGTTCAGTTCCTGTTTGGTGAGGGTGGGGAGTCCAGATTGCTGTAGATTGCCTATTGATGTTGATTTGGTTCCTTATTTAGAGTAGGTAAATTATATAATTTTTCATAGTAGTTCTTAAAACATTCTAGGATAGTATTGGGGTTCGACTCTATTTGGTTTGCATTTCTAATCAACAATGGTCTCTGGAGTGTTTTGCGGTCCCTTAGTTTATTGGCTAACATTGCGCTTTGTTACCATATTCATAATATCTTTGTTTGATCCACTGCATTGTTTTCTCTGCGTCTTGTGTTTATATGTCTTTAACTTTATTCCTCAGGTTAGTACTTTTAAATAATTGTTGTGTGGTGGGCCGATTTGAGAATTTGAAGGGTTTTCAGTGTGGCCTGTTTGTTATGTTTTAGTTGGCTAGCTAAGGATATTAATTTGCCTCAAATGAAGGCCTTATGTGCTTCCCACACAGTTGAGAGGTCTTGTATAGATCCTATGTTTAATTTAAAAAATTATTTTAGTTTGGTCTCAATTATTTTTATATGTTCGGGCGATGGTTGTAAGCATCAAGAGCAGTGGTACTCCTCTAAGTGAAACCTGTGCATGCACAAGAATTCTTTTTCTAAATGGCATTGATGCATGCAGAATTTTGCATTAGTTTTAGCACTATGCCATTGAATGCTCAAGTCTTAAGATGCACATGGAAACAGCTGTGTACATGGTCATATTTTTATTTTTCAAGTAAATATATTTACAAACATGTAAAGAAATTAAGCTATGGCATTACAAGTAATAAAAAAAGTAAAATGTTTGCACTTGCATGTGACCCTGTGCAAGAAATACCTAGATAAGGAATTAATGGGGGAATGTAATTAAAGTTGCAAAGAGCAAAACTATTTGCACAAATAAGAATAAAAATTTGCATTTCACAATGTAATACTCTTCCTTAAGCTGTTATTGCATTGCAATTTTAATTGCACGTTGCCCACTTTTAAGAAGTGCTTGATAGTTTTGTAATATTTTGGAGCAAACATAACCTTTTTAGTAAGAGGTTTTATTACATTCACTGCACGCTGGCGCAAACTATAAAAAAAAAAAAAAGTTTTAACACAAAGGCATAACTTTTCTTATTACAAATATTTTTTCTGTTACCGACTTAAATTAGATTCCCCCGTAATGATGGAATGTAATAGAAGTCACAAAGAGCAAAACAATTTGCACAAATAAGAATACAAATTCGCATTTCGCAATGTAACATTCTTCCTTACACTGTTATTGCATTGCAAATTTTAATTGCGCATTGAGAATTTTAAATGCGCATTGCCCACTTTTAAGAACTGTTGAAGGTTTTGTAATCTTTTGGAGCAAACAACTTTTCAGCAAGAGGTTTTATTACATTTACTGCGCACTAGTGCAAACTATAACATTCACAAACCTTCTTCCACTGTTGGAAGTGGTCATTTAACGGTTTCCGGGTTTGCAAAAGCTATATTAAATTCGGGCAAAGGAAAAAGTTTTCACACAAAAGCATTACTTTTCGTATAACAAATATTTTTTTACATTATTCACTTTTATTACATTCCCCCATAATGGGGGAATGTAATAAAAGTCACAAAGAGCAAAACAATTTGCACAAATAAGAATAAAAATTCGCATTTTGCAATATAATATTCTTTCTTAAACTGTAATTACATTGCAAATTTTGGTTGCGCATTGACAATTTTAATTGTGATTTGCCGACTTTTAAGAAGTGCTTGAAGGTTTTGTAATCTTTTGGAGCAAACATAACTTTTTCAGTAAGAGGTTTTATTACATTCACTGCACACTGGCGCAAATGATGACATTCGCAAACCTTCCTCCACTGTTGGAAATTCCAGGTTTGCAAATGCTATATTAAATTTGGTCAAAGGAAAACTTGTTAGCACAAATGCATAACTTTTTGCATTGTGAATATTTTTTCAGTTTCCAGCTTTTATTACCTTCCCCCATATGTGTTTACAGCGTTATTTTCTGCATAAAAATCTATACTTCACGACTATACATTGTTAATATGTGTATAAAGCATTGTGTACTGCACAATACTGCATCAGTTTGAAGAGATATTGGACCTTTAAAACTTTGCTAAAAGCTTTGACAAAAATTACATTTTAGAAATACTGTAGAACAGAATCCAAAAGATTCAAGTTTGACAAATGGGTTTTTAATTAGTCCTTATTTACAATTAGCCAACTGGGTGCATTTGTCTGTGGTTCGTTAACTTTGTCCAGATTGAAAGGCATTATTCCTGGTTTATTTTGAGTTAGCTCAGAGAATTAATACACAAATAGGTGCCAAATTCATATTGCACTTGTTTTAAGATATTTTGACACATTAAAAATAATGCTATGAAACACTATATGCTAATGTAACATAGGAGCATAATGCATACTACACTTCATACTACTATTGGAGATGACAGTTACTGATCTCTTTAAAATCCATGCTATGAACCGAGGACAAATCCATCAGTTCTTTTTCTGCTTTGATTTTTGAGCCAAGTGCAATTAAATGTCACAGCATTGTGCATTTGTGAGTATTCCAGAAGGGTGAATGTTAACATCTGAAGTTAGATTGTCCTTGGTAGTTTGTCCATGACCTGATCAAGTCTTTGGTCTATGTAGCAGCATATTGTGTAGAATTCATTTAAGTTCTGATTAAAACTCTTCAGAGCAGCTATTTCTTTACAATCACACACAGTTAAAATCAATAAAAACTATTTTTATTTTCTTTTATGTATTGCATTTGTAACAAAGCGATGTGCTTCCAAAGTGGTTGAAAACTGCACATGTTGTTATGGAAACTTGTTTCTTTTACCAGATTACAGCAGTCATGCAAAATATTTAATGAGAATAAAACAGTTCAAAATTATGGTTCTATTCAATATCAAACCACTATTTACAAATTTCTTACAAAATCCCCATTGGAAGGACTGTTTTTTAAACAGAAAAAATTACAAAACACCTTAGATGCATTTTCAAGTAATTATAGTCATGTAGCAACAATATAGGACTTCCTAATTAGCAAAATATTTCTGAAAGAAAAATTATTGTTTTCACGCTAAAAATACCGTTTAAAGATAGCAAGGATGGGATCATTTTGTAGACCCACTTTTTTCATAGCTTATTGATATCATTGTCTTGAAATAATTAATCATGGCTGGGTTTTTTTTCATCTATAGCTGTGGAACTTTTGCTAAAAAAATTTGCAGATGGCGAAATGCAGAATTTCACCACAAATTCAAGCCTGGGGAATAAATTTGCTCATCAATAATCGCATTGGGGCAAACATGTATAGTCTACTATGCTGGTTTCAGCTTGGCACAATAATATTACTTCAGGCCATCTTTTTCATTTTAAGTTTCAGTCCTTCATTTTAATTGTACACTGCGTTGAAAAATATTAAAAAGCTGGGGAAATTTTTTAGCAAGAACTGCATTTTCTGCAGTTGTTGAACAAGGACAGAAGAAGATGGAGTCAGCAAGGATTTCCTAGCAATGAAAATGTTGTCTGTGTCAGAAATTGAAAAACAGTTATGTGGCTCTGGGTCATGTTCAGTCTAATTATGTGGTATCAGGATGGATGAAAGCTCAGCTGAAAAAAATTTCAACTAGCTAGAATAAAATAAATGATCTGCAGTTTGACAACCATGGGGCAACCTGAAGGCTCGGAATATGTTGGAGAGGCTTTAGACTACAAATCAAAGTTACCAGTTCTAGCGTGTTCTTGAGATGTTACTAATATGTGAAGTTGCTACAGAGGCAAATGGACTGTCTGTTTGAGGTCAGTTGAAGTGAGTGAACAATTTTCCTACTTTCAAAATTCTCTGAATGTTGATATTTGTAGGTATCACTGGAAGCTGTTGCATGCTTACTCTGATCTGTTTTGTATCGCTTGCGGACATTTTGGACAGTAGCATCTTTATATATTGCAGGCCTTAAACGCATTTCTATATTTTGACCTGTCTGTCAAACAATCACTCACTATGGAAAGGTAGGGCAAATTCATGTCTTTTGAAATCATTACATTATACTGTATTACAATACATTAAAAACACCTAAGCTTAATTTCATTCTATAAAATAAACTCAGGCACATTACACATAGGAAAAAAGCATGTGAGGTATTAGGAAAATGTGGAAGGTACCATAAAAATGTTAAGGACATATAAAGACCCAACTCACAGCTTTATATTTGTTTTTCATGGATATAGGGTATAAACACTGCACATTAATATTTTTACTATCATATTTTAACAAACTCTGTGACTGCTGTGCTTGAGGATGACATAATGTTGCCCAGTTTTCCCCACTCAACACATAGTTGTACACAGTGGCGTAACTACCGGGGGTGCGATTGGGCTAGGGCCCGCATCCCCTCAGGGCCCCCCAGCAGCTCCCGTGCCACTGACTCCGGCGACAGAAAATGGTGTATGGAGGGGGCGGGGCAGCCGGCTGCACGTCCCACGCCAGGGCCTGCCCCCCTCTAGTTACGTTACTGGTTGTACATGATAAAGTTCATCAGGTATGGGACAAGTTATCCAGAATGTTTGCGACCTGGGATTTTTTGGATAATGGATGTTTCTGTCATTTGGATCTTCATACATTAAGGGGCATATTTTATTAAGGGTTGAAGTGAAAATTCTAAATTCCAATCTTCCAATCGTCTTTTTTGGTCAAAACTCTCAAAGTTTTAATTTGAATTTCGAGATTTATCATACTCTGGCCCTTTAAGAACTCGAATTGGACTATTTGCCACTTAAAACTTGTTGAATTACTGTATAAGTCAGCAGGAGAGGTCCAGGAATCAATTTGGTGATGTTTGCAGACTTCCTGACATTTGAGTTTTTTCGGAGAAGTACCAAAAAAAAATTATTAAGCAAAAACAACTTTAATATAGAAAGTTGGCATGTAACAGCTGCCTAGTTAATGTAGAAGTCTGTACGAGTTATTTGAATTTTCAGTTTTTTCTTAAATTAACGCACATCCGAGTTTTTTTGCTTTTATTCAAAGCACACATACAGATGCAGCCACTTTAGTTTGTCTGTTTGACACAGAATAACTAAACACAGATATCCCATTTATCTCAATTAACACAGAAAACTGCGTCACAACATCCCATCTAATTAAAGCATTCACCATTGTGAACAATGGAGCATTGGTATGCTAATGAAAAGGTTAAATGCATTAAATGAGTTAAGATGACTTTAGATAACACAGTTTCTTCAATTACCCCTGAGTCATGACACATTTAACTCACAAATCAAAGTGGCTTCATCTGTATATACAAGGGTGCAATTTGGGTTAAAAAAAACATGGCTATTTGTTCGTAAGTCCTGTAGTTTCACTAGCTGTCAAAGACTACTTCATCACAGTGATGCCTGTCTGCTATCTCTACCTGGATGTCGCAACGCTACCTTAAATTAAACCTTTTCAAAAACTGAAATTGGTGCTCTTTCCTCCAACTAACACCAGTAACATCCCGGATGTATCCATCATAGTTAACAATTCCACTATCACCCCCTCTCGCCAGGCCCGGTGCCTTGGGGTTATCATAGATTCTGCCCTGTCATTCACTCCTCATATCCAGTCACTTATTAAATCATGTCACTTCCACCTAAGGAACATATCCAAATGTTGCTGCCAAAATTCTTATTCACTCTCTCGTCATATCACGTCTAGACTACTGTAACTCTCTTTTAATTGGCCTTCCCCTCCAGAGACTGTCACCTCTCCAGTCCATAATGAACACTGCTGTGAGGCTCATACACCTCAGCAACTGCTCCTCCTCTGCCTCGCCATTCTGTCATTCCCCGCACTGGCTTCCGTTACCTTTCAGAATCAAATTCAAATTAATGACACTGACTTTCAAAGCACTTCATAACTCTGCCCCACCCTACATCTCTGAACTCATCTCTATTACTCACCCAACCGCTTACTATGCTCCTCTACTGACCTGCTACTCAACTCTTCTCTCATTACCTCATCACATGCTCACATTCAAGACTTTGCAAGGGCTGCACCCCTCCTCTGGAACTCTCTTCCACGGTCTTTCCGACTTTCTCCCAACCTTTTTGGTTTCAAGAAATGTCTTAAAACACACTTCTTTCGAGAAGCCCACCCTCACTCTGCTTAACTACCAAACGCAACACCACATACAGTACCACATTTCTCACCCACTTTATTTGATCTTGCCCACTCCCACACCTTGTGTATTACTCCCTTCCCTTTAGAGTGTATGCCTATGCATCGGGCCTTCCTCACCTTTTTGTACCTGTATTGATTGTGATGTATGTAACTCCATATGTTCTATGTAAATAATTCATGTAATTTAGTTGTATAATCACATTTACTTTACAGTGCTACGCAATATGTTGGCACTATATAAATACATGTTAATAATAATAATTACAAGCCGACTGTTTCAGGCTGCTTTTTGGTAAAACTTGTTAGTTACTTATTACCTGTATATAAATATTATATTTGTATTTTGTCAGAAAATGTAAAAGTAGTCTGGATATGACAGATATTTGTTTTCTGGTTGCTCTTGTTCATTTACCTGTTTATCAACAAATGACCAATGTTTTCCAATAATCACCTAAAATGAATGCTGCTCTAAGAGCTCAAGTCTACAGCTTGTGTTGTTTTTTTTTTGCTATTGATGCTATACTGTTTCTTTTTTTGTAACTTAGATTTTTATTAACAATCAGAATGTTACAAGACAATATGAAATACAATTACGCCATCACGCGTGTATTACAATACACAAAGCGTGCAGCAGAAGCATAAGTCAACAGAATCATACAGACATCAAAAAAAAAAAAAGTGAAACAATATAAGAAAAGTAAAGCAATCATGTGGGAGAAGGATATAAGGCAACAAAGAGAAAACAGCCTCACCTTCCAGTAAAGTTCAATCATTAGAGTATAATAACACCCAGGGAGACCACGTTGTGATGGATTGGGGAACCCGATTATGCAATATAGCTATGCCCTGTTCAAATATTCTATTAGCCTCCACCCTCTTTTTCAACTCAGTTAAGGATGGGGGATAGGAGATTTCCAGTGAGATGCTATAGACATTCGAGCAGCTGTAAGAATATGGTTAAGTAAAACCTGAGTAGATTTCCGCACCTTAGGAAACGGTTTGCCTAACAAAAAAGTGCTCAAATCAGCCAATATAGGCTCTTGTAGAATTTTACTTAGGACATCCGACACCTCAGACCAAAATGGTTGTATTACAGGGCACGTCCAGAATATATGTGGTAAAGTGCCCAGATCACCACAATTCCGCCAACAAAGTGGAGAATGGTCTGGGAAGAAGGCATGAAGAGCGGCAGGGGTATGGTACCAAAACATAAGAATTTTATAAATATGCTCCTTTTGTCTCGAACACATGACAACACGCTTCGCATTTTCCCAAATTGATACCCAATCCTGGTCTGAAAGAGGCTGTGGAAGTTGCATATCCCATTTAATCATATAAGAATGTCGAGGGGGTGGTTCTACCTGTGGGTCGGATAACAATTGATATATTCTAGAAATGAGCCCTCTTTGTGGGAGACCTCTCATGGCAAGTAATTCAAAACACGTACGCCCGGCCTTTTTTGCATCGTCACTATACGGTCTAATAAAATGTCGCAATTGAAAAAACTCAAAAAGTTTCAAAGGCCGCAGCGATGTCTTTTGAAGAAGAGTGCCATACTCCAATATCTCTTTAGATAAGGGATCCAATAAGTCACCTATCGTAGTAATGCCAGTGTCTTTCCACTTATCAATAAAGTCAGGTTGGGTCCCTGGCTGAAATTCCGGGTTACCAAGAAAGGTCATGTTAAGCGATTTAGGTGACATAAAATGATATTTTCCTCTAATTGCATACCAGATAGATAACGTGTGTCGAGTCGAAGAGAGAAGTGAGGATCTCTCAATTGTTCGGCCTTTCCCTGACCATATGACACAATTCAATCCTCATATCCAGTCACTTATTAAATCATGTCACTTCCACCTAAGGAACATATCCAAATGTTGCTGCCAAAATTCTTATTCACTCTCTCGTCATATCACGTCTAGACTACTGTAACTCTCTTTTAATTGGCCTTCCCCTCCAGAGACTGTCACCTCTCCAGTCCATAATGAACACTGCTGTGAGGCTCATACACCTCAGCAACTGCTCCTCCTCTGCCTCGCCATTCTGTCATTCCCCGCACTGGCTTCCGTTACCTTTCAGAATCAAATTCAAATTAATGACACTGACTTTCAAAGCACTTCATAACTCTGCCCCACCCTACATCTCTGAACTCATCTCTATTACTCACCCAACCGCTTACTATGCTCCTCTACTGACCTGCTACTCAACTCTTCTCTCATTACCTCATCACATGCTCACATTCAAGACTTTGCAAGGGCTGCACCCCTCCTCTGGAACTCTCTTCCACGGTCTTTCCGACTTTCTCCCAACCTTTTTGGTTTCAAGAAATGTCTTAAAACACACTTCTTTCGAGAAGCCCACCCTCACTCTGCTTAACTACCAAACGCAACACCACATACAGTACCACATTTCTCACCCACTTTATTTGATCTTGCCCACTCCCACACCTTGTGTATTACTCCCTTCCCTTTAGAGTGTATGCCTATGCATCGGGCCTTCCTCACCTTTTTGTACCTGTATTGATTGTGATGTATGTAACTCCATATGTTCTATGTAAATAATTCATGTAATTTAGTTGTATAATCACATTTACTTTACAGTGCTACGCAATATGTTGGCACTATATAAATACATGTTAATAATAATAATTACAAGCCGACTGTTTCAGGCTGCTTTTTGGTAAAACTTGTTAGTTACTTATTACCTGTATATAAATATTATATTTGTATTTTGTCAGAAAATGTAAAAGTAGTCTGGATATGACAGATATTTGTTTTCTGGTTGCTCTTGTTCATTTACCTGTTTATCAACAAATGACCAATGTTTTCCAATAATCACCTAAAATGAATGCTGCTCTAAGAGCTCAAGTCTACAGCTTGTGTTGTTTTTTTTTTGCTATTGATGCTATACTGTTTCTTTTTTTGTAACTTAGATTTTTATTAACAATCAGAATGTTACAAGACAATA
Source organism: Xenopus laevis (assembly GCF_017654675.1). Lineage (NCBI taxonomy): Eukaryota > Metazoa > Chordata > Amphibia > Anura > Pipidae > Xenopus > Xenopus laevis. Next base: position 75,961,429 of record NC_054384.1, read on the forward strand.
TGAAATACAATTACGCCATCACGCGTGTATTACAATACACAAAGCGTGCAGCAGAAGCATAAGTCAACAGAATCATACAGACATCAAAAAAAAAAAAGTGAAACAATATAAGAAAAGTAAAGCAATCATGTGGGAGAAGGATATAAGGCAACAAAGAGAAAACAGCCTCACCTTCCAGTAAAGTTCAATCATTAGAGTATAATAACACCCAGGGAGACCACGTTGTGATGGATTGGGGAACCCGATTATGCAATATAGCTATGCCCTGTTCAAATATTCTATTAGCCTCCACCCTCTTTTTCAACTCAGTTAAGGATGGGGGGATAGGAGATTTCCAGTGAGATGCTATAGACATTCGAGCAGCTGTAAGAATATGGTTAAGTAAAACCTGAGTAGATTTCCGCACCTTAGGAAACGGTTTGCCTAACAAAAAAGTGCTCAAATCAGCCAATATAGGCTCTTGTAGAATTTTACTTAGGACATCCGACACCTCAGACCAAAATGGTTGTATTACAGGGCACGTCCAGAATATATGTGGTAAAGTGCCCAGATCACCACAATTCCGCCAACAAAGTGGAGAATGGTCTGGGAAGAAGGCATGAAGAGCGGCAGGGGTATGGTACCAAAACATAAGAATTTTATAAATATGCTCCTTTTGTCTCGAACACATGACAACACGCTTCGCATTTTCCCAAATTGATACCCAATCCTGGTCTGAAAGAGGCTGTGGAAGTTGCATATCCCATTTAATCATATAAGAATGTCGAGGGGGTGGTTCTACCTGTGGGTCGGATAACAATTGATATATTCTAGAAATGAGCCCTCTTTGTGGGAGACCTCTCATGGCAAGTAATTCAAAACACGTACGCCCGGCCTTTTTTGCATCGTCACTATACGGTCTAATAAAATGTCGCAATTGAAAAAACTCAAAAAGTTTCAAAGGCCGCAGCGATGTCTTTTGAAGAAGAGTGCCATACTCCAATATCTCTTTAGATAAGGGATCCAATAAGTCACCTATCGTAGTAATGCCAGTGTCTTTCCACTTATCAATAAAGTCAGGTTGGGTCCCTGGCTGAAATTCCGGGTTACCAAGAAAGGTCATGTTAAGCGATTTAGGTGACATAAAATGATATTTTCCTCTAATTGCATACCAGATAGATAACGTGTGTCGAGTCGAAGAGAGAAGTGAGGATCTCTCAATTGTTCGGCCTTTCCCTGACCATATGACACAATTCAAATGATATTCACTGGTCATGCAGTTCTCGATATTGCTCCATCTAATATTTGGGTACCACCTTGTCCAAGCTAAAAGCTGCCTAAGATGGGCGGCCTCATAGTATCTACGAAAACACGGAACTCCCAGACCCCCTAATCTACAGGGCGTAGTAAGAACAATTCTGGAGATTCTATGCCTCCGATTACCCCAAATAAACCGATGACATGAAATTTGGAGATCTTTAAAGGTCTTCAGTGAAACTAGGACAGGGAGGGTCTCAAATAAATACAAAAGTTTTGGCAGAATCGACATTTTAATAGCCGATATTCTACCAAACCAAGATAAGGAGAATTTGGACCAGGTGTCTAACAGAGATTTAATTGAGCGAAGGAGAGGGGTAAAATTACATTTAAACAGGTCTATATAGCGCGAAGTGATTTGTACGCCAAGATAGGAAATGGAAATGGCTTGCCATCTGTAGTGAAAGGTATCACGAAGCCGTGTCAATAAGACCGGTGAGATATTTAAAGGGAGAGCTTCAGTCTTGCTGACATTGACTTTGTAATAAGAAAGCTCACTATAAGCGTCCAAAATTTTATGTAAATTAGGGAGAGAAATCAGCGGGTTAGTCAGTGTCAGCAAGACATCATCAGCAAAAAGTGAGATCTTATAAGTGGAATCCTTAAGGTCCACTCCGGAGATATCTGGAGATTGTCTGATAATCGCAGCTAAGGGCTCAATGCTTAACGCGTATAGAAGAGGAGACAGAGGGCAACCCTGTCTAGTGCCATTCGTTATAGTGATGTATTTGGAGGATTGTCCTGACAGTTTTAGTTGCGTAGTGGGGCAGCTATACAGACTTTTAATAGCAGTGAAAAAGGGTCCAGAGAAATTAAGATGGGATAGCAGAGAAAATAAATAAGACCAATTTAAACGGTCAAAAGCTTTCTCTGCATCCAAGCTTAACATAATCGCCGGGGTAGATCTTTTGTTCAGGATCTCAACTAAATCTATAGCTCTTCTGGTATTGTCCCCAGCCTGTCTCCCTTGTATGAAACCTACCTGATCTTCATGTACCAGTCTAGGAAGTAGGGGAGCAAGTCTATTCGCTAAGATTTTGGAGAACAATTTGAGGTCCGAATTAAGAAGAGCTATAGGTCTATAGCTAGAGCAAAGATTGGGATCCTTCCCCTCTTTAGGGATAAGTGTGAGATGTGAACCCATCATCGATAATGGGATAGGGGATCCTGCAAGAAACTCATTATAGAGTTTCAGTAAGTATGGACTGAGTATATGTGAGTACAATTTGTAATATTTATAAGTAAAGCCATCAGGGCCTGGCGATTTCCCATTCGGCATGGTCTTAAGGGCGGAAGCTAATTCGATGCTATACTGTTTCTAATCTACCATATTACTATGAGAAGCTAAGAGACATGCCAAAGGTATCAGCCTAGAGAGAGATTAGGATCACAAATGAACTGAATATGTTTATTGCAGTAGATTTTGTATTACAGTTACTGGACCCATTATCCAGAAAATTCTGAATTACGGAAAGGTTGTCTCCCATAGACTCCATTTTATCCAAATAATCCACATTTCTTTGTAATAATAAAACAGTAGATTGTACTTGATCCAAATATTTAATTAATCCTGATTGGAAGCATGAATTTCTAGAAGACAAGTTATGGAAAACCCCACGTTCTGAGCATTCTGGATAACAGGTCCCATACCTGTATATCCTTTGTTAATTAGCTACACAATTTTTATTTACCATTGTCTTTTTAATATATAAGCTTTACTGTTGTATATTAAATTTTTTGAGGCACAAGAGTTTATGTGTGTATACTCATACAGACACACATATACAGTAACTTAATATTGCAAATAATTACAGTGTTATATTTTAAAACCTAATGTTTTGGAGTGATGCCCTTAAAAGCTACCACTTCCATATTAACTCTGCCAGTGACAAGTCTGTTACTTGCAGGCAATAGCTACTCTACAATTATCTCTGCCAGTTTCATTAACCGCCGTATTGCATCTTTCTCATTTTAAAACAGTGGTCTATCCATCATTATCAATGTCCTATAATTAACAAACTAAAGTTCTCTGTTATTGCCAACAATGGGCAAAGCAACTTTCCAAATGGAATTCTCTCTCTGCCATGTGTTAAAGCACACACAAACCACAATGCCCTCAGCTAACTGAACATTTTAGAATCTTTGAAGTAATCATCAATTACCAAGGATGGTAGATCCTTCGAGCTTACAATCTAAGTGGGTGGGTAACTTATAGACACAAATATGAGGTTATTAAGTGCTGCAGGTTACAGTGGTTGACACTGCACTTTAAATGCCAAAACTAGGTCAAGTGTTATGTGAGTGCTCCAAGAATGTTAGCATCTGGAGTGTTAATACGATAAAATATTGTCTGAATACATATCCCTTGTGATTTAATAATAATCCTCATTTTATGATAAAATCCAAAATATGAGCTTTTTCAATTTTTTTTTAACCTGTATATCTTTAACTATTCTTAATTTGCTGCAAAAAAGCCCTTTTATTTACATGATGTAGAATTCATCTGCTAAGATTTTAGGAAATTAAAAAATAAATAATAGTTACTGTATCTAAATTAGTTGTGTGATATACAGTGACATAATATGGTCAATTTAAAGTACTGTTCAGTAGATGAGGGCAATAGTTGTAATTTCTGTTAAGATGGATTTAAATAGCAGTTATTGCTTGTTTCAGCAAAGCAATTCATAGACAACAATAGCAGCAGCCAATCTATAAGCAGTTGTTGGTGTTGTGGCATTGATTTCTTCCTGCTGTTCCCATGCACTATTGGCTACCTATTAAGCCTATTGAAAAGTGTTGTATGACAGTGATATTGCATTATATAACTTCATTTTGTCATTAAAGCAAGCAGTGCCACACTGTATATCTAAATCCCTGATTTCTTAAATTACTCAAATGTAATTTAAGAAATCAGAGATAGTGAAATAAGGTATTTTTTTTACTTTCTTTGTCCTGAGATGAAATGGTCACTGTAGCCTTACTCTTGATTTGTTGTATATTCTACACATCAACCTGTGCAAGGGGCATTTAAATTAAATTTCTCACCCGTGGGCTCTCAAAAGAGTCAAAGCTATTCCCCCATATCATTCAATGTAGCACTTGTCAGGTGATATTAGCCTGGAACAGCAGGCATTGCCAGAAAAGGTCCGAAGCAAGTGCTTGACATGCAATTTAAATATCAGCCAATGGGGGGCTTACTTAAGGCATTTTGGCATTGAGTTTTGGCCACTATAAAAATAAGCACCTACAGCACTTGAATGACTCATCATAATTTAGGAAGCAGAAAAACAATGAATCTGCCTATACTGTCTTCCTTTAACTTTTAGGGATGAGCTAATATTTCACAGCATTTTGCCAGAAAAAAAGCACACAGACTGAAATAGATAGTAAAAAAAATGTTGTGCGGTAATAAAAATGTTGTGCATCTTGAAAAATTGTTACACAAAAAAATTCCCATTGACATAAATTCATTTGGTGAATGGTGAATTAGGCTATTGTACACAGATTCTGTGTACCGTAGCCTAATGGTAATGGCTAGCACAGTTTGTTTTTAAATTGTCTCTCTCTCTCTCTCTCTCTCTAAGTATAAGGAGGTAACAGTACAGTGGCGTAACTAGTTGTTACTGGGCCCCATAGCAAATTCAATTTAGGGCCCCAAAATATTTATAAGTTGGCCTATTTTACCAAGATATATTAAAATTGATAATTAATTAGGGTCACACTGGGCCCCCTACACTCCTGGGCCCCCCTGCAACCGCAGGGTCTGCTTCCTCTATAGTTACGCCCCTGTAACAGTATTTTCCTTCTAGAGGTCAATTTTAATTCAGAAGTAACATACTGTAAATCATCTGCAATGCTGAATATACATCCAGGCAGATGTCAGAACAGCACTATTCACATATGATGGGCTTTCACACTTAAATAAATCCCCAACACAAGGTGGTATCACAAAAATATTAATATAAAAATCAGAAAAAGTATACAGTATATCAAACAAAACAATATGGGACATAAATGTATACATTTTGACAAATCCATAACAATACATACCACCCAGGTCTGTACTTAAAGAAGAAAAGAGCAACAAGAAGCGATTACACTTGCTAAAAATGACCCACTTTTTGCCTTGAGTATGCACCTGGGTGGTATGTATTGTTATTATGCCATTTAATAGGATATATTTGTCTATATGTATACATTTATCTACAATATTGTTTTGTTGGATATAGTTGTTTTTATATAAAGATATTTTTCTTTGTAATACAACCTTGCATTGTTGATTTATTTAAGTGTGCTACTTTCAGTTACTATATATGGGGGAACTCTATATGGGGGCTTCCTGCACCTCACATAGTAGTTTATATGAATTTAAATTTGCTTTCATTTGTGTGCCCTTCATTGATTTGTATTCTAGATCTCAGAATAGCACCCATCAGGAAAACAAGAGGAAAACTGGCTTTTCCAAGTCCAGTTCGCCTTATATTGAATCAGCCCAGCCTCGGACTGAGCCCCGTTGGCCCAGACCCGCTGCACAGAACCGGCGATCCTAACCTCCCCTGCCTGGTTGCATGAAGAAGATTGTGAGAAGCAGGTACGCTCAGGGGCAGGGGAGGATTACAGAGGGGGCCCTGCTACTGAGGAGGGGGCCCTTGGGGGGAGGGTGGTCTTAATGTGGCAGCCCCAGTGGGCCCTGACCCCCCAGTCTGATTGTGCTGACCTCCTGCTGGAATCTTATATCTTAAGATCCAAAACAGAGTGCATACAATAAGGGGCAGATTTATCAAAGGTCAAGGTGAATTTTCGAATGAAAAAAAAATTGAATTTCAAGCTATTTTTTGTGTACTTCGACAAGAGAATAGTCAAAATTCGATTTGAATTTGAAAAAAATTAAAAAAGGAAAATTTATCATGGGGGACCTCCTAGAACCCATTAGTAGTCAATTGACAGGTTTTTTTGGGGAAAAATTTAATCAAATTCAATCAAATGCGCTATTCCTTCAATTCATACGATTCGAATTCGTCCAAATACTGACCTATTTGATCGAAAACTGACCTATTCGACCAAAAAACACTTTGACTTAATTTCAGTTGGTCTTTTTGAATTCGAACTTCGAAGTTTTTTCAATTCGAAATTTGACCCTTGATAAATATGCCCCTTAGTATTCTCAGCAGCACAATGACATTGCCTTTGCATCTTCACAGCAGCTGCGTGCTGCTATTGTTGTGGAACTTTAAGAACCACTTGAGGTCAAAAGAGTACAGTTAATTTAACATGAGCATTATGTGGATTATGAACTTTCAAAGAGTCAGAACCCCTAACAAATAAATCACAGAGTTTTATGGGAATTAAAGGTGGATGACATTGCAAGAGCATAGAACCTTTGCTTCACAGCACAGAAGAACAAATAACTGCCATATAACCAATGGCATCCTTCCTCCATTCCATTATCACCATGTTCTTCCTCAAGGTCAAGGTAATAATGACCAAGTTAGCTTGAGAACAGGACCCATCCTGCACACACAGAAGTTTATTCTGTCTCACTAACATATTCCATGGCACTAACCATACTTTCTCTACATTTCTCACAATATTATGAGTTTCTGCCAGCATGGTTTTACTGCATATGTAACTTTCCAGACAATTTTAATTGCTTTCTATGAGGAGGTATGTAGAAACCTATTAATTGGAACGGCACTGGCTATTATCTTATTTTCTTTCCACAACTGTGTACCAATGAACATGCAGAAATTCAAATATTTTAGGAAGAGTATGAACTTTTGCATCTCCAAAACCCTATAATGTCTGTAAACAAAACATTCAGAAGTTATAATATTTAACATGTAAATGAGGGCATCTTTTATTCATTCATTTAATTTCCTCTTGGAGGTCCTGCAGCATACAGAAGAAATCCTCATAATTAACAATTTTATAAATTGCTCAAAAACATTTTTGTAAGAGCAGTTTAGCTGCTCCCTTATGAACTTTTCATTTTTATGACTCCTTTCTTCTGTTTTGCCATCAATGGGTTTTGAATGTATTTTCTCAGAGCAGAACTATGTTATGCCAGAAAAAAGGCAGAAACTGCATGAAGAATCCCTGGCAGTTTTCACTGAAACGAAAAATTGAATCCCAGTTTCTTATCTATGAGTTTTACTTTGATGTACTCAGGCAGCCGCATATTTTATTATAATTGATAAAACCTTAAATAACTGATGGAGCATTTCAGTACGGGCAGCTAATAATGCATAATGTTACCCTGCTGCTGAGAGTGAAATAGAGTAAGGAGTCACAGGAGAACCGTACAGAATGAATACTTTATTAAGATTTTAGAGCTGCTCTGCTGTTATTCTGATATGTTGCCTTTGCACTAAGGTTAATAAATCTGTTTCTTCATCCCCTTTCTGTTAATATTTGGTCTCATCTTGACTTGTTTTATTATGAAATGTACAATTTCTGTCAAAATGTGGATTTACATTTTATCTTAATGTAAGATAAAAAGAACGGAACATGCCTATTGTAAGGTTTAAAGTTGCCCTATGATGCACATAGCCCAGTTGTGCCCACCCCACTTTCCTTCAGGCCAACCCCTCCACATTCCTTATTAAAGAATAATTACTTTTTAAGCACCTGCAATTTCAAATATATTTGTCTTGAATGTCTGATTGCATATTCCTGTCTTAAAGAAGAACATACTATATTTGCAACTTGATATAATTCCCCATTTATGTTTATTTAGGGTAATACAAGACATTAAATATGACAAATTTAGAGCATTTTGCACATTAGCCCAGATAAAAATATTTATGGGTCTGTTTTATAATAGGAAAGTTAAATGGCAATTATACAATTATACAATTAAATTATACAAACAATTATGGATTTTGAAACATACATATAAACATATGCCAATATCCATGTTTTTTTCTTAGCAAAAAATACAAAGGCAAGCCATGTCCCAGAGGTGTTTCCTTAAAAGTTTTTGCCATGTAAAATAATTAAGGTTGGAATGACCTGCCAGAGGATATCCTGGTAGGCCCAGGCCCTAGTGGCCCCAGTATGGTAAAATTCAGATTAGCCCATTTTTATTTTCACCATAGGCCTATAAAGCCTCTGCACCATTAGGCACTTTCTCCATCTAACTGTTGTGAGCATGGGCCCTGAGTTTCAGGTTTTCTGGTGGGTTCTAGGTTGCTCAGACAATGAACACAAGTTCATACAAACCAGCCACCAAAAAATATGTCAGGTGATGATAGATGATAAAATATACATATGCAAATATCCCCTGCCCTTGGACAATAAGATAAATCCATATGACTAATTTTCTAAGGGGGGAAAAGAGCAAAGCAAGTGAATTATTTTTCAAAAAAAGCTTTGATAAACACTGGTATGTTTGGGCCTCCTCGTTCACTGAAAGTTCATGACAGGGGAAATGCAGTGGTTTTAGAATGCAAAAAAAAAAGTGAGCTTTTCCATAAACAGATTTAGATTATTTTAAAGAATTACTTTTGCAAAATATACAGAAATAGCAGAGTGAAAAAAGCAAGCTGTGGCATTGTGATATGTCTTAGCAAAGTAGAGACCTGGCACAAAGCCACCGCTAGATGTACAAAGGGTCATGCTGAGTAGTGAAGTGGTAATAATTTCAGTACTGTCTTGCTCTCTCTCTTCATTATTTTACCTTTAAAAGTGGTAAATTTATATTGCAATTTAAGAATGGCGTAGACAGAGCTGGCAAGAGAAATAATGTATTCTCAAAAAACAACAGGATAAAACTTTTTAGAAAGTAATGGCAATGAAGAAAAGTACAAATGCTTTCAATAGCAGTACTGTATATGAATGCATGAATATACATTTCTTTAGAATAGCAGTAGCTGCATTATGATCAGAAAACCTTCTACAGCTACAAAAAGCCTATTTTTGGTTTAAAGTGGACCTGTCCCCCAGACACAAAAATTTGTATAATAAAAGTCCTTATCAAATTAAACATGAAATCCAATTTCTATTTTTTATTAAAGCATTCATAGCTGTTGTAAGCTCATTTAAAAATCTCAGCTGACAATCAAATATTGTCTACTCCTCCAATATTACAATTACTTTCACTTTCCATTCAACACTTCCTAGATGTCACTGCTCTCCACACATTCCCCCGTTCTCTTCACCATTTAATTGTGTAGCCAGCGCATGGGGATGGACATCAGGTCCCCCATTCTGGTGCATAAACAAGATTCTGAGATGATGCAAGACTTGTCTTAATAACAATGTCTACAAAATGGCTCCTGCCTGCTTGCAGGAAACGAGATTCAAATAATTTATATAGGGTAATTAACGTTCATTTTGCTTGACTAATTTAAAAATAATTTAAAATAATTTAAATAATTTTTTTGGGTGACAGGTCCCCTTTAAATGAGTATTGTATCCAATGGCTGTTTGTAAGAATTAAGGGCATATTAAATATAATAATATATATATTAAATATAATCCCTAAGTAAAATGGATAATGGCCATTTTAACCTTAGAAGTGCCAGTATAATAAAATAGAAAAAAAACCCAGCATATTAACCACAGGCATGCCAGTATAAATACTACAGAAAATAAATAATCAGAATAATTACCCCAGACGTGCTAGTACAATAACTACAGAAAATTAATACTCAGCACATTAACCCAAGCTGTGCCAGTATAATCACTGTAGAAATATCAATAAGCAATCCATCAATCCCAGATATGTAAGATTACTAAAAAATCTCCATTAACTAGACCACATGCACATGCCAGTAAAATCACTTGAAAATGGCCAATGAACACTAGTGATGAGCAAATCTGTGCCGAATCTGTGCCATAAAATTAGCAAACCAAAGTGAAGTTAATGGGCGTCCGAATAATTTTGACGTGCAACAATTTTTATGCGTGCACCAATTTTGACAACAACAATTTTTTTTTTACGCGGTGGATTTTTCGCCGAAGAATTGTTGCCGCAGTTTTGCAAATTAATTTGCACTAATGCTAGATGCAAGAAATCATATGAGCAACTACTTTATTCATAGATTTTAAAGAAACACCAAAAAGGAAAGTTTTTAAGTAATTCAGATATAATGTACTGTTGCTTTGCACTGGTAAAATGTATGTGTTTGCTTAAGAAACTCTACTATAGTTTATAGTTGTTGGGTAGCCATGGGGGCAGCCATTCAAGCTGAAAAAGGTTACTTAGCAGATATTAGATGAGCTCTGAAGTAGAATACAATGGGATTCTGCAGAGTGCATCTGTTATTTGCTATGTGACCTGTACCTTGAATGGCTGCCCCCATGGCTACAGAGCAGCTGGTTTATACAGTATAAACTATGGTTGTGTTTCTGAAGCAAGCACTCTATTATTAAAATAATTGTTTTTTACCTTTCCAAGCACTCCAAGTTAAAATGTCACTAGATCTAGTAGATCTACATCTTCATCTGTGCAAAAATTATTACATGCACTTAGGAAAAAAATGTGTAACCCCTAACATATCCTATGTTATAATAGATAAAAAAGCATTACTTATCTGACTTTGTACTATCCTGCATTTACAATTTAGGAGCCTTTAGTCTTGGTGGAACATAAAGTAATTTATTTGTTTCATTGGTCAGTTTAGGGTAAAAATTTTTATCAATGGTCTATTGAAAATTAAATAATTCTGACTGCTGTCCTCTTAAACCAATGATCTCTAGTAAGAAGAATATTTTTTTTAATGGTACTTACTATTGGTCATTTGAAGTTTCCCAGTGATTACTTACCATATTACCATGTATGCAGCCAATGGATCATTTATTTATTTAATTAATTAATTAATTATATTTAATGTATTAGGTCGTGCTTTATATAGAATAATGCACAGAGGTTTATAGGCACATAATTATTAAGCTGTGTATTAAGCTGTGTGTGCCATTAAAATGCAATGAGCATTGCCACTTCAATGTCAAATCTTATAGATAGGTGTAATTATTTTTAGTGAGAGTTTTAGCTGAGGGGAAAAACTGAGTACTGTAGGGGAAGTATTCAGGTTAAATATTGTATTGTTTCAATTCAATGAGTTTCTAGTCTAGAGTGGTGTAAAATAATGGTGTTAAACTGTCATAAATTAAATTAAACATCTACTGTATGTTAATTAATAAATAAGAACTTCAATGGAGCTTTTCAAATATGCAGTGCACTAACATTTACTTTTTTTTTATGAGAAAATATTTTTCACAGTTTAATAAACATGCCCCATTATGTTACTTTGAAAATGTTCTTATTTTTTTAGTTTTATTTTGTCCAAGATTGTGTGGGAGTCAAACGAACATTCAAGGGATTAGTATTTAAAGGATATTCATTAAGGGATTTATTTATCGAAATCCGAAAAGTTTCCACTATTTTCAGAAAACGACTCCGACCAAATCTGTACTTTTTCTCCCTATTTACATTTTTCCAAAAATGTCTTGTGCAGGAAAAAACTTGAGAAAACCATGAAAAAATCTGAATCATATGAATTTTTTGGATTTGTGGGTTAAAAACAACTTTTTTGGAAAGTGTTCCACCATACTGCTTTATAATCCCATCCCAAATCCTTGTACCATACTGGGCAAGTGCATGTCAGTTCTATGGGCTGGTGTGCTTTTTACAGAGGACTGATGGTTCTAGGTAAATAGAAGGAATTTTATTTACTAAAGGTTGCCTAAGAAGTTTGTTCCACCCAGTAAATTTGCATTTCCTTGTCCTATAAGGGAACTTTTTTGCTTAAAAAACATGTCATTAACTTTATTCATTGAGGTATCGTGATTGCAATACATATAGAGAGTGTCAGAAACACTTCTTGGATGGTAGGGTTCACTCTGAGAACTACTTTGTTACATAGAATCTGTGCCATTTTCGACTACATTCTATTCAAAAGAAAGTACCTCTTACTTGAAATGGCATCTAACTTTTATATACAGCCTTTATGATGACCATAACATTGTGTCAAACAGACCATAAAATTATCTTGGATATGTCAGGAGATCGGTAGGAAGTTAGTTGGTCTTCACACCTTCAACAGCTCCACAATGTAGACTCGTGCATTGAAAATTATACTAATCAGCTGGATTTATTCTTTTCCATGGTGACAAATGCTATAATGGAGTCTAAAATTATCCTAGTTTCTGACAGTACTATAGAGCATTGCGTGATCATGTTCCTTTTACCTTTGGTTTCATACTTTAATTTCAAATCTGTGCTCAAGTGATCACACTGAACCATAAAATGAAGCAGAAAAAGCAGAACAATTTGGTGGATAAAATACTTTATACTCCTGATGAGGAAAAATTCCCTCAGTTTCTAGCTACTCTGCTGACAATACAAAGCTGTTGTTGTTTTACAAGTTTCTGAAAGTTTCTGAAAACAAATACGATTAAAATATAGGAAGATAATACAGGAAAATCTAAAATTCAAATAAAAAGGGAAAACAAAAAATATATTTTTTAATTTCTAAATACCTGATTGAGCAAGTGAATCTCAAATTTATAAAGAAAAGGTAACCTATAATAGAGATTTTTCCTGTGTTATTAGTCAACTGTTTTTGCCTTACAAAAATATTGTACAGTATTTACTGAGGGCAATATGAAATATATTTCTCATTGTGTTTTGCCTCATGGAAGACTTCTGATGTACTTAGATACCATGATTGGTTTGCCTTTATCTGTAACTTCAAAAACTAAATTGTATTAAGTTAAAAATACATAAAGCTACAATTTTGTTTCCTTTTTAGTGTTCAGAGAAGAAGTATGGATTGATATCTAGGTAATAGCATACTAGAGGAATTGCATGTTTGACTCCAGATATCTAAACTGCATTGCAGTACAAAATAACATTGAAGTCATATATATATATATATATATATATATATATATATATATATATATATATATATATATATATATATATATACACCAAAATGCAGTCAAGTTGAATCGGAGGCGTTTCAGATGAATAGATGGACAATGACCCAAAACATACAGCCAAAGCAACCCAGAAGTTTGTTAATGCAAAGAAGAGGAATATTATTGAATGGTCAAGTCAGTCACCTGATCTGAGCCCAATTGAGCTGCATTTCGCTTGTTGAAGACTAAACTTCGGACAGAAAAGCCCACACACAAACAACAACTGAAAGCAGCTGCAGCAAAGGCCTGGCAGAGCATTAAAAAGGAGGAAACCCAGAATCTGGTGATGTCCATGAGTTCAAAACTTTAGGCTGTCATTGCCAGCAAAGGGTTTTCAACCAAGTATTAGAAATGAACGTTTTATTTTCAAATTTCAAATTAAGTGATTGTGTAAAAAAAGGCTTTAGTTCCTCAAATTTGCATGCAATCTTTTTGTTCAACCAACTGAATTAAAGCTGAAAGTTCAAATGCATCTGAGATGTTTCATTTAAAATTAATTGTGGTAATGTACAGAACCAAAATTAGTTGTCTGTCCAAATATTTATGGACCTAACTATGTCTATATCTATCTATCTATCTATCTATCTATCTATCTATCTATCTATCTATCTATCTATCTATCTATCTATCTATCTATCTTTATACCTAATGCAAGAGTCAGGCTGCTACACTGGAAACATGAAAAATTTGCATATTATCTAAGACAATAAATCCTTAAATAGCAGACTGTAATAAAAACCTTAAAGGAATAGTTCAGTGTGAAAATAAAAACCAGGTAAATAGATAGACTGTGCAAAATAAAAAATGTTTCTAATATAGTTAGTTAGCCAAAAATGTAATGTATAAAGGCTGGAGTGAACAGATGTCTAATAAAACAGCCAGAATCCAACTTCCTGCTTTTCAGCTCTATAAATCTGAGTTAGTCAGTGACTTGAAGGGGGGCCACATGGTACATAACTGTTCAGTGAGTTTGCAATTGATTCTCAGCATTCAGCTCAAATTCAAAAGCAACAGATATGACCCATGTGGCCCCCCCTCAGTGTAAACCAAGAGAGCTGAAATGCAGGAAGTAGTGTCTAGCCTTTATATTACACATCCAGTCACTTCAGCCTTTATACATTTTTGGCTAACATTTGGAAACATTTGGAAACATTTTTTATTTTGCACAGCCTATTACCCAGTCTATCAGTCTATCTATCTATTTACCCAGTTGTTATTTTTACACTGAACAATTCCTTTAACATAAAATTTAGCCATAAGTGAAAGCTTGATTTCTTTATGTTGATACCAAAGGGCAAATTTACGAAAGTTTGGTATACAATGGTTATTACTTTATTTAAATAAACCAATCATATGCTATTCAGCTATTTCTTTTATGTGCTGAAACCTTCCAAGGGGCAAATTTAAGGAGGTTTGTTATTTTGAATATAGAGAGGTAACAGTAGTCACTGTGAGGGAGGGGTTGATCTTGATCAACTTTGTCTTTTTTCAACCCAATTTAACTATGTAACTATGTAACTGTTTGGTTTAAATAAACCAAACATATATTTAACATTTTCTATTACACGCTGGAATGCTGAAATGTTCCTTAAAGTGTAGCAAAAATCCGCGTAGGGCCTCACTGGGCCAAAGCTGATATGTAAGTGTTTTTTTGATGGAATAAATGTTTGCCTTTTTACAATTGAGTGTGCAATCCTTATATCGAATATTAGCAAAAATCCTGTCTGAATCTTAATCTATGCTTGTGTTATGTATTGGGAATTAATGAGTTATCACCATCTATGAACAACAGTATGCTGCTGAATTCCAACAGCCCACAGAGCAGAATGGCAAATATGTTCTGCCAAATGGACACCTTTCTGGAACTAAGAACACTGATAATAAAAAGGAGAAATTTTTAATCCTTCTGCATTCCCTACTGCAAAAAGAATTTACAATTTATGGGTGTAAAAGGGAATTGTTGTTTGGGAAAGCCTAGAGAGATTTCTTCAGTCTTCACAACACAGAAAACAAAATAACCTAACTTGAGAACAGAATCCATCATAGTCAGGGGGCACCAAGAGAAATCTGGATACACAGAATGCTATTCTTTCTACACGTTAGGTAGTAATCAAGAAGGAGAATCATCCTTTACTGTCTGGATTAAATAATGTAGTTCTTTATATATTTGCTGTTCTCCATTTTATGGTCATAATTTTTTTACAATTTGTATCAGTCATGCAGAAATTGCGAGAAGATCTTGGTTGACAAATAAGTGTCTTCTTCAAATCCCACTCTAACTGGCCTTCAATCAGAGTTTATAGGAGCATCTAGAAAAGAAAATAGGCATTCTCTCAAATGTTCACCCAAACCGCCTTATCAGCAACTACTCCTGGGGCTAAGATTCCTATTTGCGAAGCACTGGTCTCTTAGTTTTAGGAAAATTTGTACATGAAAGAAGCCAAGAAGGAATGATCACTATTTTCTGCCCACGTGTGCAAAGGAGGGTGTCACACTGACAATAGAAAAAAAAATTTGGACAATGCTCAATCCAGGATTAACATACTACTGAGTTTGACTACTTTGTAGTATTAGTAAATCCAGAAAGAAAGAAAAACAGAAACAGCCACTAGCATCAGTATATTGGGCTGAGTATATGTATGTGAGTTCTAGCGCAGCACGTTTCTGTATTTGACTTAAATTTAGTATGCGGATGTGGAGAAATGTAAAAAAAAAATGTTTTCTGCTTAACTTCTTCTGCATTTAATGCATACATTGCCAAAATTTAGCATAAAGCTAAACAATAGGAATCTCATTTGCCTTAAGTTAGACTAATGTATTTTTTCCACTTGTGTAAAAATACTCTTGGCATCATTAGTTTTAATTGCTTATATGACTACTTTGCCTTTGTGCTGAAAGTGTAATCTTATGTTTTAATGAGGGCTTTATTATATTTAATACCGTTGTTCATTTCAGTCTTAGTCCCAAAAGCCAGATAAAATGATAATCTATGTATCTATTATTTTTAGACAGATGGAAATATTCATTTATTTATATGCTCAAAAAATATTTTCTCAGCATCCTTTTTAATTTATTGGGTTTAATCTCACAGTTGAAAAAGAGGAAACCTCTTTATAGACTGTTCCCTAAACCCACTGTTAAGAGTGGTGGCACAAAGTGCAATTTATGTTCTTAAGACGTAGTGGGTCCAATTTTATCTCAACATTTTCTGCTACAAACTCTGATCATATCAGCTCTGGTTTTTTTAAGCTTATTTATTATTAGATTTTCCCAAAAATTTGCTTTGTGGGGAAGAATCCTATTTTTTCACAATTTTGTTTTGGATTTTTCACTCGAAAACTCTGGTTTCTTATGCTTTTTTGCCCGAAAACTTCGGGGTATTGCACGAATTCCAGCACACATCAAAAAATTATTGGGACTTCTCCCATTGACTTATATGCAACCTCAACAGGTCTGAGATGCTGGATTTTCTGATTCGGACTTTTCCATCCTCGAGGTTTAATTAATTCAGAAAAATTTGTGATTTTTTAAAAGTCCAATTTTATATATAAAAAAAAAATCTAAAATTTTTCTGGATTTTTGCATTCAGAGTTTAGTAAATTACCCCCTAAAATAGTTTAAGTAGGCTTATATACAGAAACAGTGTGATTCAGGAGTATAAAATGAATACTGGAAGCATGCATAGCCTTGCAATCCATTAAAATGGTAGTAAAAACAGTAAACCCTAAAATGTTGGGGAGGTCAATTTCCAGTCAGGGGCCATGAAATAATCCAGTATGAAAAGAAATTCCAGAAGTGATATGTACACACTGGGGTTTATTTGTGGTTTCAGAAATCTTTAAAACCTAAAATGAGAATGCTGATAAATCTGCCCCTTATTTTACAGTGTTTCTGCATATATTGGTTTGGTGCCTTATCTGGAGAGAATAGCATAAGTAAAAATAAAAAATAAATAAAAAAACTAGTGACCAGTTAAGGGGGAATACAATTACTATTTTTGATTTTAATTTTGTTTCTCCCCTGTAGGGCAGAATTGGCAGCTGGCCTGCTGTGGATTTGTTTGCTTGTTCTCCTTATGATTTTTAACACAATGAAAATCTAAAAATAAATAAAATAGAAATGTTTTTGCTGCATAAATAATAATGGTTAAGGCAACAGTAAATCTCTGACTATATTCATGTAAAGCCACTAATTCTTTGCACAGCTGGCCAGTTTAAGCATTTATGGGCATACTGTTTAACAATGCATACTTCAGAAGTCATTTAGTCCTGACTGCCCTTTAACTGCTCCAATCGCTCATTAGGTACCCACCTTTGCAATTGTAACTGCTAAAATAAAGCAAGTTAATGGTGCTCAAATGTGAATGTCTTTTGTACTCTGCAACTAGGGCAGCCCTAATTACATCCTTAGCACATTGTTTATTAAAATTACTCAACAAAATATTGCTTTTAAAGGGAGAAACAAATGTTTTTGTTGTCACTGAGAGAGTGGCAGACAGCAAGATATATGTGTGAAGGCTTATTATTTTTGCACTCAGGAAAGAAATAAGTATTTAAAGTGTCAATGAACTGTATTCCTCCTGCTAAAAGAAAGATTGCAACAGGGAGAAGTTTACATAAAATAACTGCATTTCACATATTGCTATTTGTTTTTTTTTTTCAGATTATAATTTTAGCTGAACAAATGATGGTAAGGCAGCTGCACTGATAGAAAACCAATGTGATTTTGTTTATTCCTAACTAAATTTTTAAACCTCAGGAACTGATACAACAACTCCAAAGAAGAACAAACAATGGTGAAAGTACAGAAGCTGAAGTGGATTGAGAGAGGATTTTAAAAATATAGTGGATAATGTACCCCCTACTGTAATTTATAAAGATATTATAAGTCACAGAGGAGTTATGTGACCGAGTGCTTTTATACAGGTCCCATAACTCTGAGGTGACTTCTGATATCTTCATAAATTTCTAGTACAGGGTACATTATGCATTATAATCTACTTTTTTTGGGGGGGTTGGAAGGGGGGATCGGAGTCGAAATTTTGGTCGCCAGCATCAAATTCTTGTTGTCGTTTCTGACGCGCCAACATCCGTTTCTAACGTGCGGCGTCAGATTCGGATGTGCAGCTGTAAATTTGAACGTGCTGCGTCAAATTTGGCAGCCTGGGGCCCCTGACATCAGAACACTCCGTTTATAAGGATATCATTTACAGTCTGGTCCCATAGGGAAATGACCAGACTGTAGATTATATAGTGAATAAAGTACCTCCTTTTATAAAATATAAGGATATTATAAGTTACCGAGGAGTTTCATGACCATATAAAAACACAATGCTGTTTTTATACAGGTCATAAAACTCCGGGGTATCTTCTAATATCCTCATATTTTGCAACTGGGGGTACTTTATTTATTATAATACACAAGTTTCGGTGAGTCATGTGACAGAAATTACATCAGAACTCACCGTTTATAACTAATGACATCAGAACTCACCGTTTATAAGGATATAATTTACAGGATATTCATGGCTTTTGTGTATTATATGCAAATATACACACACAAATAGAAAAAAAGTTGTAAAACACATTGAAGTCAATAGGCAACAACAGTTTATACGTGCAACAACTTTTTACGTGCACATCTTTTTTTTCTCACTCCAAATGCATTAAATTCTAAGTGCGTTTTTTCGTGTGGCAACTTTTTTTGTCTCTGCAACTTTTTTGTCTTTATGTCCAAAGTCACTGGCCATTTTTTCTTATGGTGACTTATTTATTGATAAGTAAGGTAAAAGTGTGGATGGGAGCTTGATCAAAGTGATTTTGATAAAATAATGTTAAGTTTTCAGATTTTATTAAATGACCACCTAGGTATATTCAGTTCATTGAACTAATGTTGGAAATGGGGATATAGTGCCCCTTAAATATCCAACCAAATTGATTCTAGTTTATAGTGCAGAAATGAATTATAAGAAGTATATCCACACCCACAACCTCTTGGCTCTACAGTGGAGGTCCTTATAAATATAAAATTAGTTTCAGCACTACTAAAGGAAACAGTGCCATTTTATTTGTTGAAACAATTAATGTATTGCATACACATGAACAAGGTGACTGTACATAGCGAACTACAAATGTAATAATATATGCTGCAGCCTTTGTCAAAATTTGAGGTAGGAGACTTCATTATACAGAGTGCTTTTCAGAGATTTATCTAATAAAGGCTGGATTTTAGTGGTTTTAGAGGCTTTTGAAACCACAACTAAACGCACAAATCATGATTGTCATTGACTCAGAATAGGAAAGTGAAAAAAGTTATAAAAAGTCAGAAAGAAAATAAGTGATGAACGATCCGGATTGAAAAATGGTACAATAGGCCCTGCTCACCTCCCATTGACTTCTACCGCACCTCCATAACTTACTCTGTGAAGTTTTGCCTTAGAGGTTTATGTGTTTTTTTTACACTTAATAAATTTCACATTTTTAGAGATATAAAATAAGAAAACCGTAAAAACGTGTTTCACTATAACTGACATTGTCTTCCTTCCATAGTTGCCTGCAAAAATGAAAGGAAATCAAAACAAAAATCTTTTAAAAATGTAATTTAAAAAAACGACATGTAAATAAAAATTGTAATTACAAAATGTAAAACACTACTTTGTACTTGATCCTAAATAAGCTGTATAAATCCATATTGGTGGCAAGACAATCCTATTGGGTTTATTAGGGAGTTATTTATTAAAACTCATTTTTTTTAGTTTTGTTTTAAATCTCACATTTTTAGGGAGCAAAAAGTTTTGTTTTACATTTTTCAAGAATTATTATGCCCTGAAGTTGCTAAAAGTCTAAATCTGAAAATGCTCCAAATCTAAAAATCTGTCAAATTCATGAAAACTTTAATGGCAGCCATCCCTTTAACCATTTGAAGATGTTTTAACCTTCATACATTTTTGGGAGTTTTGCAGTGTTTGACACTGTTTTTCACTCAAAAATAGGATACATTCAAGTTTTTCAAGTGGTTATTCAATAAAGTTAAAGTGTTCAAACTAAAACTTGAGTTTTTCAAATTTTTTATTTGTAAACTTGAAAAATTAGAGGGTTTTTTTATCTGTTTTTTTTTTTTACCTGAAATACTAGTTAATAAGCCAAATTTGTGGATTGGAGTTAAGTCGAGTTTGTTTCTGGTAAAAGATTAGTAAATAACCCACTTAATGTTTAAATAATTTTTTGCAGGCTTAGTTATTTAACTAATGTATTAAATCAGCATTTCAAATTATATGCTTTTTATGTAATAGCAAGAAACTTGTCAAGCATTTTTATGTATCTATAGGAACTCAAAAAATAACTGCATTAATTTTGTGCATTTCAGTTTTTTGTTTTTTATTGCAGACTACAGAAAAGGTCCCAGTAAATCTCAGTTTATGGTATTTTCCTGATAGCTTGTAAAGATTAAGTCGAATATGCGGAAATAACTAATTTCACGTCTGCTGGTGACAATTTAGCACTGTGAATTCTCCAAACAGATGATTAATTATTTTGCATTAGCACTGCATGTTCTGTTAAAATTAACATTGCAGCTGCTGCATAATATATATTACATTCTTTCATAGACTGAAGCAAAACACTGGCTGTCACTTTTTCAATTAATCACATTTTTCATTAATCTGGGTAACATGCCATAATTGTGGTTCCCATTGAAAATCTATTAAAGCTCACCAAAGTGTAAGGAGGTAGTGCATGGTAATTAAGGTAATAGAGTTAAAGTACGGAAAGATACAAATGTTATTGATTTGTGCAAATTGGATATAGCATTGTTCCCACCAAAACGTTTTTAAATATAAAAGGAATTGCATTGTGTATAAGAATTTGCATTTAATAATATAATTATTTACAGTGCTAGAAGCATACAGCTAGGTCCATAAATATTTGAACAGAGACAACTTTTTTCTAATTTTGGTTCTGTACATTACCACAATGAATTTTAAATGAAACAACTTAAATGCAGTTGAACTTTTCAGCTTTAATTCAAAACGATTGCATAAATTAGGAACTAAAGCCGTTTTTTAACACAACCACTTCATTTCAGGGGCTCAAAATTAATTGGACAATTGATTCAAAGGCTATACCACATCATCTATAAAATATGGCAGTGGCAGTGAGGCAGTGTGATGGCTTGGGCGTGCATGGCTGCCAGTGGCACTGGGACACTAGTGTTTATCCATGATGTGACACAGGACAGAAGCAGCCGAATGAATTCTGAGGTGTTCAGAGACTCTGTCTGCTCAAATCCAGCTAAATGCAATCAAATTGTTTGGGAGGTGTTTCATAATACAGATGGACAATGACCCAAAACATACAGCCAAAGCCACCCAGGATTTTATTAAAGCAAAGAAGTGGAAAATTATTGAATGACCAAGCCAGTCACCTGATTTGAACCCAATTGAGCTGCATTTCACTTATTGAACACTAAACTTTGGACAGAAAGGCCCAAACAAACAGCAACTGAAAGACACTGAATTAAAGGCCTGGCAAAGCATTAAAAAGGGGGAGAACCAGAATCTGGTGATGTCCATGAGTTCAAGACTTCAGACTGTCATTGCCAGCATTTTAAGTGATTGTGTCAAAAAAGGCTTTAGTTCCTCACATTTGTATTCAATCTTTTTGTTCAACCCACTGAATTAAAGCTGAAAGTCTGCAGTTCAACTGCACCCGAGTTGTTTCATTTAAAATTCATTGTGGTAATGTACAGAACCAAAATGAGAAAAAGTTCAAATATTTATGGACCTACTGTAGGCAGAATATGTTTATATTAACTAGAAGATCAGTTTGACTAAGAATTTTATTTTATAGTCCCCACAGACCACACGCATAGCATATAAGAACCTGCTCATGCCAGATATTATATTTTCTACCTTGGCATATATTTCATGGTGGTGTATTTTTCTCTTTTATTCTACCCATATTTACACTTTTCATCTAAACTTTTATCTTTCTCTTGTAACTACCAGTCTTCTCTGCTGAAGTGTTTCACACTTTCATCCTCTTTCCTATCACTTTTTCGTTTCCCCCTAATTTCATATATGGCATCTTTCCTTTATTTGGACTAATATTGACTATAAGACTATATGATTTGCAATCTTGACTAGAAGAATGATGTGGCAGGGCTTTGTGTATTGGTTATTTTCTTTTTGTATGTAATCTGTATACTCATGGTTTATGTTTATTATTGTACAACAATGATGATTATGTTGGCTATTTGTTGTCTTCATTAGTGATAAGGGAGCTGCTATAAGAGACTAAGTTTAAGAGTTAAATTTTCGCTTCTTCCAACTTTCTTTGGTGGGGGGCACCTTTTACTTGGTAGTAACCTTGGTTTATTATAAAGAACCATAAGCCATTAAAATTTCAAAGCCAGAACAGGTGCTTCATCAGTGTTGTGGTAAAGCAAGATGCTTTATAAGCTAAAGGTTGAAGGTTCAATTCAGTTAGGAAAGCTGTGTTGTAAAATGAAGTTTGAGAGTTCAGTACCAGCTTTTCCAAAATCTGTCTTTATGGCATTTTTTTGGTTACAGTGGTCTTGGTTCATTATAAAGTACAATATGTCATTACAGTATATGTGTAGGGTCATAATTTGTCTTTTTGGTTACAGTTGCTTGTTTGTTATGAAATATCATCTTCCAACAAATGTGTCCTTGGAAAAGCTTAAATGGGTTAGTGGTTAACAGTGCAGCTTCATAAGATAAAGGTAAATAGTTCTATCCTGGCTTCTTACAACATCTTTCATTTTTGGATGGTTTGGTTACAGTAGCCCTGGCTATACCATACCTGATACCATATTAAATTTGAAGAGTCTAAACTGGTGATTCACCTGTGTGTTTGTGAAGTGAGCTACTTGATATGACTAAGGTTGAGTTCAATTACAACATTTTTCCTTTTGGGATGGTTTGGTTACAGTGGCTTTAGTTCATTATGAAGTACCATGAGGAGAATGAGGAGAATGTGATTTCTTGAAATATTTTGTCAATTATAAGTCACCTCTAAGTTCCCTGGCCTTTATAAAGATATCCAGCCTGAAGTGTCATGCTTTTGTAAGTTTATAGTAAAATGGAGCAGCACTGTTACTCAAACTGATATCTTTACCCCAATAGTGCTCCAGATGAGACCTATATTCCACAGACGGCGAGCCCTCACAACGGTATGCAGGCAGGGCATTGACCAGCTATTCTACTAAACTCTTGTTTTGTACTAGTCGAAGTTTTAAAGTGGAAAGAAAATGTTTTTCGTAGAAATAAAAAACCTGAAATCTTCAGGATTTATTAAACCCTAATGCCATCTCAAACCTGCCGAGGTCATGTAGAAGTCATTGTCAGATGTATTGTTTAGAATTGGAAGATATCATGATCTGTTCTGCATTTTCTACAATAATCTGAAGAATTTGTGGTTTCATATCCAAAAAATCCCAAAAAAATGGCATAATTGGGATTTTTCATGAGTCTTTCTCTGCACCTGATGTTTTTGAGTAAATGTATTGATAAATACTGTGAAAAAGGGCATAGGAGATGGGGCTAGGTGGTTTTAAGAAAATAGTGAAACATTTTCGGATTTAGTTAATAGCCCCCAGTCTGTATGTAATGCACAATAATTTGGCGCCAGTGGTTCTTGCAACTTCACCATAGAAGTGATTTATTAAAGAACAAGATAATCTACAGAGGAGTTTAGTCAGAGATAAGCAGGAACATGTAACAGCAGTATAAATGCATATACTCACAAGTACTATTAGTCAGTGTAGTGCAGGGTAAAATAGAGAATATAGCTTGTGTGGAGGTACACCCAACTTTCAACCTTTTCCCTAAATGGAGCTAACTCTGACACTTAGGGGGTTATTTATTAAAGTCCAATTTTTTCTAGTCTGAATTTTAAAGGGAAAAACTATTTTTTCGGTGGGAAAACCCTGTTTTTTTTGTGTGATATATTAAACTCCGATGGTGATAAAAGTCTGAATAAAAAAGTAGTAACGGTATGAGCGCACTTGCTGGCCTTCCGATGAATAATAGCCTGGTGCTCATTGCAATTGTTCCTGTGTGCCGGTTCCTCCTTTCTGGTTTTCTACAGTGAATAAAAAAGTACTCCAACTCACACCTGAAGTCAGTGGTAGATGTTCCATTGAAATTTTGAATATATCCTGATCTGCTCTGGGTTTCGTACAATAATTTGAAGACATTTCATTAACAAAAGTCCTTTCAAATTATCAATTTTTTTTTAAATAAATTGATTCATAATATATGACCTATTTGTCTTATTTTTATTTCTTACATTTTCATTCGACTTTTTCTTTTAAAGTAATTTTGTGTATAATACTTTATTGGCACAACATCACCAGTAAACATCCAGTGATTGGCATTTGAAATGCAAGACTGCAAGTTGACTTGGAAAGGGCCTGACATAAACTCCAATATGTATTCTGCTGTCAATAACATTATAATATTTAACCTCACATCTTAATATATTTTGTGTTCTGGAATTATTGATCACATTCTAAAGCTATGAAGACAATTTTTTATAAAAGTTATTAATGTAATATAAATATTTTAATATCTCTTATGTTAAATCAAACATATCCACACAAATCCTAAACAGGCCTTTCAACAATTGTCATCACAAATTATTCTTAATAATTTCCCTTTCAATGGATCCCACTAATCCACCATGTAAATCAATTAATCAATTGTTTTCAAATGACTGTTAACCCTTCATCTTCGCAAGTTGAACGTGCTAAACTCAGTTTCAATATTATATTAAGACCACTATCTGAAATCTGAAAATGGAAAATTTGGCAAGCTCCTTGGCTTCTTGCCTGTATAATATGGACCATTTTGGGGGCTACTATGTGGATCAGATGTGTCTGGAACGCAGAGCAGAGAAAATGATGGAGGTGAATTCACTTAAGATTGCAGGTTAAAATAAATGTTACTTCCCCTGCTGCATCACACCACTTAGCACTACTAGTTGCTGCGGCACCTCCACCTCTTGTACCTGAACATCCTCCAATGATATATGGAGCCTGGGTCTTGCTGGCTGACTTAAATGATAGATATTGACTTAATAGCCAGTGCCTCGTGGATCATGGATGAGCTTATCAAAAATTATATTGATCTTCTGGGACCTACAAATAGGGCAGTTCTGGGCATCACCAAGTTATTGGCAACCTTTCATTTTCTGACATCTGGCAGCTTTCAGTCTTCAGAAGGTCTTGTCAGTGGCATGTCTCAATCCACTTTATCAAGTTATACAAGCACTTAAAAAATATGTAATTTATTTATCCATGTTCCCAACACCAGACAGGAGTGACTGAAAATAAAAAAGAGGAAGTCTGCCTAATGTAATGGGTCCAATAGATTTTACTCATGTAATTTTATTGCCCCCTCATTTTCCACAACAGGAAGCAATTTCATCTTAGAACTCGTATTACATACTAATGATGTTTAAAGATTATCAAGCAATTGTTAATTAACATGAACTATTACAAGCCATTCTATGTCAAAACCCATCCTTAGTGTTTAGTCCTTTTGGCTATGATGTTTGTGAGATGTTTTACTACTAAACACTCATACCATATATACCAGGCCTGTTAGCAAAGGGACGAAAGATGAATCTTTCAAAAGCTGTCCATATACCCAATCTTTTGTAGGTGCTGGTTGTGGGTATGGACGCTGACTCCAATTGCTAATCCAGTCACACCTGGTAATGAAAGGTACAATCAAAGGGCCAGACAAGTATTGAGCATGCATTTGGCTTACTCAGGATGTGCTTCCACATTTTGGACCCTTCAGGGGGTGCTCTTCTGCAGTATTCCTCTAATTAAGTGTGCAATATTATTTTAGCAGCCTGCATTTTACATAATATTGCAGTGGAGAATCAGCTATTGGGGATCTTCAATTACCTGAAGCTATTGAAGGTGATAAGCAAGCTGAAGATCCTTCTTTTTATCCCATGCAGGCCAACGTGGGAATCAGATCTGACAGCAAATCATTCATGTACACTTCTCTTCTAAATTTATTTCAAATGCTCTCACACATAAGATTCTGATTAGCTGTTTAGATCACAAATGTGTCTGTGATTGCCATCCCACACAAATAGTAGGTTGTCAATATATCTCATGTACATAACAACGTGAGTCTTGAATCTTTCTGACTGTCAAATATGTTCATCCTCCCATGTGGCTATGAGGCAGATTTACTCCCCATCACTATGCCCTGCTTTTGTAGGAAAGAAAATTAATCAAATATGAAATAATTATGTGTGACTATAAATTGACTATGAATTGTCCTTCTTGTAGTTAATCAGTATAGGAACTCTCAGTGGCCAATTTGGTTAACCAACAATAAGATTGTCTCCACTGTAAATTTTCAAATTTATAAAGCAAGTCTGTAGTATCCCTAAGAAAAATCAATATACTCAGAAAGATTATAGTTTTTAAGGAAACCCAGCACAACTCTGAAAATCTTCCGTTTGTTAAGGGGGCATCTGCCATTGACTGTTACATGTTCTTGGCAGGTCTAAGTTACTTTTTTCATCTGACTTTTAACACCATCAGACTTTAATAAATACTGAAATTTTTTTTTTCTGAAAAAATTGTATATTGTACATTTATATAGGTTTATAATAATTTATAGGTAGAATGGCTAAAAAATCAATTTGCTGGTATATGTCATGCAAGGCAATCTTAAACTGGATTAGGGTGTAGGCATGCTCTTTTTCTAATAACAGCCACCTATGACTTTGAACCTGTCCTCAACTACTCGGGCATCATCGGGTCTTACTTCATGAGAATCCAAAGACTCCCACGGGAGTGAGAAAGGGAGCCAAATTTATATCTCAGGGAAGGAGCCAGCAAGGGTAGATCAAAGACAACTCATGACTTTGATCCTGGTCATCAACTATTCAGAAGTCACCAGTTCTTACTTCATGAGAATCCAGAGATTCCCACAGGAGTGAGCAATAGAGTCAAACATATATCTCAGGGTAGGAGCCAGCAAGGGTAGAGCAAAGGCAGGAAACAGGCAGAGGTGAGAACCAGGAGATCAATACTGGGGAAAGGAACTGGGCAAAGTAGGAATCAGGAACCAAAATACAGGAGTCAGAATACAGGCCGAAATTAAAGAACATAGGATCAACAGACTTGATCTACAGCAAGCAGTGAGTGAGTTCTAAGCAGATTACACAAGGCAGAGTTCTGAGCAGGAGATTACACAAGGCAGCTAAAGGGAAAACTTTGGCCAGATTCAGCCAAAGTTGAAGCAGACCATGCCTACCTGAAAACTCAAAGCAATGTCAAATGACAAATCATTAATTCAGGGACAAACTGTCTATTCATAAAGAGTAACAGTATTGCAAACTGCATAGTAAACTGCAGGTCCCTGCTTTAACTCCAGGCAGGATGCAACAGAATAAGTTAAAATATTGCATAGCTTTTATATACTGTATGTGCTATTTATGATTTATAGTTCTTTTTGTATCCTTCAAAATTGACGAATTGGCCTCCATGGGTAAGCATATTGTTTGCCCAGTATGGTTTGGTTGGTGTGAAATTTGTAGTTTTACTAGCAGTAATTTTTTTTACAATTTTAATCTCATTGCTTGATTACATACTGCAAATATTATATTTTCATCTGACCTAAAATGGCTTTGGATTGTTGACACCGCATGCGATCTTGATTTTTTTATGCCCTCACTGTACAAACACACAATAATATGCCTGCTTTGCTTCTATGTATTTATGAACTGAAGTAAAATAATTTGATGTTGAAAAACATCAAAAATACTGCAGGTTTGTTATTCTGTCTACTTTTGGGAGTTCAGTTATCATGTAAGGTTCCTGGCATGCTCTTCTTATTTTATTCTCTGATTTAACAGACACGCAGCCATCTTTCAAACATACACCTCAGGCATTTAACAAGAAGATCGTAATTCCTTCTTTCACTCAATCCATGTTTCACACATCCTCACTCATAAATCTCTGTCACCTTTCCTTCCAGCACAGCATGAGTTTTGTATATATATCTGTGGATAGATTTCTACTAAGTGAGATTACATTTTCTATGCTTGCTGCTGGGAGATATCAAGTCTTATACTTTCCAACATAATTACTTTACAAGGTGGAGTGATCTGTAAGAGGAATAGAGTAGCAGTCACCTCTATTATTTGTAGGAATTACATATTCACCATTTAGGGGAGATAATAATTGCATCTGCATAGAGATATACACGTCAAACCAATGGTAATAATTTAACAGGATCAACAAACTTCTAGTAGAACCATCGTAGCTGTCAGTTTTAGTAAACCTTTTTAAACAGAAGCTTCTTGTATTTTCCTTACATTTTTAAGATTACAGTGCTTATTCAATCAAAAACTCAGCAGCTCTGAATAAAAGATGGACATTACAAATCACTGATTAATACTAGAATCAGTTTATTTAATCAGGTAAAATAAGTATGTGATTCATAGCACAAGTGAGATGTTTGCAACTGGAAACTATCGTACATTGAGAAAATAGGAAATATAAGTACTGTATCTTAACAGGTCAAATGTAACAAAGGTGCTTGGCTATAAAGAAATAAGTGTTCTTGGATAGTGATGGGCGAATTTCTCCCGTTTTTGCGAAATGGCGAAAAACTTTCGAAATATCATGAAATCAGAAAGTTCACGGAAAAATCGTGAATTGCAAACGTTTTCTCGAAAAAATAGTGAAATTCGAATGTTTTCACGAAAAAATTTTGAAAGTCGAACATTTTCACTAAAAAATCGTGCAATTCTAATGTTTTCACTAAAAAATCATGACATTTGAAAGTTTTCACAAAAAAATCGTGAAATTTGAACATTTTCCCAGAAAAATTGTGAAAATCGGTAATTGGCGCCTGTGAATTTTCACGGGAGATTTGCGAATTTATTCATGCCAAGCGAGTTTATTCGCCCATCACCATTCTTGGATGGTAAATATGGTATGGTATAAGTGTAGTTTTTATTTTACTGTAAGGGGGTTATTTATCAAAGTCTGTATGTTTTTTTTTCGGATTTTCCACCTTAAAACCCCAAAATCATTGCATTATTGCACAAACCCATCGCAGATCGAAAAAATGTTGGGACTTCTTCCATTGACTTATATGCAACCTCGGGAGGTCTGAGATGCCGGATTTTCGGATTCTGACTTTTTCCATACTCAGGGTATAATAAATTCCAAAAAATTCATTTTTTTTATTAAACATTTAGATTTCATACTAAAAAACACAAATTGTTCAGATTTTTGGCATTCGGGGTTTAATAAATAACCCCCTAGGTGTTTGGTGAAATCTACTGATTTTTTCAAGTCTCTTCCATCATTGCCTAAATGCTAATGGCATCTGCAGTAGAGAAAACTAATGCAAAGGGCTAAGAGATCCTGGATGAAGGATAATTAACATCTTTCTCACCCTAAAAAGAGTGTATACTGTTGAGGAAAACATGACTCCAAAATTAACACCATCTATAAATAAACAGTAGATACTGTCCAAATGAGAAATGTAGACAGATTAGCTCTGTAGAATACAATGGTATTAGCTCTTACACAGGAAGATAAACATGAGGAAAGTGTAATCCATGGATCACTGCTGAACTATAGGCCAAAATCCTTTTGTTTTATTAAATACTGCTTTTTGCTGCCAATAAAAAGTTAATGTGAAGGTGCTGTATAGACAGATTCAAACTTAAAATGTAAAAAATATAAAATTCACTTTTTAATACTACTGGCGCTGTAAGGTTATATCTTCTCATAGGCAATACTGTTAATAAAACTGCATTATCATTACACCTCCAGCTATCAGTTTAATGTCCATGCTCTGCATCAACATTGTAAAAGCTTAAAATCCCAGGGGTATTAACTGTTACGCTAGGAAAGACTGATAAAAAAAAGCTATTAAGATTGTATTATTACATAAGGACCGGGTTTTTTTTGCCAACACAGTGAACACATTTTAACATGCAACAAATTCATCTAAATCTTTTTTATTTTTTAAATTGAAGGCACATTTCAGAAAACACTAATGCTAAAACATTTACAGTCACAATATACCATCTTATAATTTTGCTCTTCTGGCACAGTGAGCTGAGACAGGAGCTCTGCTTCTTTTTTCTAACAGGTTTGTTAAAAATCTATTCCCTACTGCAAATGCAAATTAGACAAGATGTATTCCTCTGCACTGACAATCAGAGACAAAAGCAATGCAATAAAGTGTAAGGAATTATGTTGCTAACCTCCTACTCTGTTGCAGTGACTTCATATCACTGTCTGACCTGGGGAACTTAAGATCTATTAAATATGACAGCACCGAGTGCATTGGCTGTTGGAGGGAGGGGGTAAGTAGAATAGTTATGTGTAGCTATTAAAATGTTACCTTCTATTAAAAGACCCAATTGCTTCATAGAACTGTTGTTTATGGCAAGAACAAGCTTTGTTCCTCAATAACACATTTAACTGCACATACAGATGCAGCCACTTTGGTTTGTCTGTTTGACACAGAATAACTAAACACAGATATCCCATTTAT
Organism: Xenopus laevis; assembly: GCF_017654675.1. Classification (NCBI taxonomy): domain Eukaryota; kingdom Metazoa; phylum Chordata; class Amphibia; order Anura; family Pipidae; genus Xenopus; species Xenopus laevis. The sequence goes on from NC_054384.1 coordinate 75,992,228, forward strand.
CTCATTTAACACAGAAAACTGTGTCACAACATCCCATCTAATTAAAGCATTCACCATTGTGAACAATGGTGCTTTGGTATGCTAATGAAAAGGTTAAATGCATTAAATGAGTTAAGATAACTTTAGATAACCCAGTTTCTTCAATTAACCATGAGTCATGACGCATTTAACTCACAAATCCAAGTGGCTTCATCTGTACATAAAGACAAGTGCACCACTGACTGGCCAGGTCTTGAGTGCTTTGACTCAAGGTGCTTCTGTTCTCCAGCTGTGAGAGCATCAAAGGAAAGATAATAAATCCATCTTCACTGTTAAGGGTGGCGGCACACGAATGAGTTGCCCAATCTCCTCTTCTTTGGGTGACTAATCTCCCCAAAATGTCTTCCCGTCGGCAAGAATGTGAATCACCGGCGGGAAGGCACTTGGACCGTCGAAGTCACCGAAGTTTCCTCGTGAGTGTGCCTTTGCAAGCAGTCTCTATTTTATAGAGAAGCTGTGAAAATTATCATTTTTGTATAAAACACGGTTGTGCACAGCAAACTTTACTTTTTGATGAAGAAGCCCCCTTAACTACCTGCAAATGTTTTCTTATTCATTTGATCAGAATGCACAAACATAAAGTTGATCCCATGAGCAATCTGTATCTTTTTTTTTCTTTTTTGCAAGCAACAATCTGTCATTGACAGTCAAAGGATTAAAAGACAATATAAAAAAGCTCTAGTGTTTCATGTCTTTTGTAGCCTTCAGGTACAGTTATCTGATTCTTAGAAGTTAAATCAGCACAATAAAGCAAAAGAATAAAACATTCTTCATACGTTGAATTCGGGTTTTGCTGATGGTTACAAGTCTTTTGTGCTGAGATTATTAGGCAAACAGTTTCAAACAGAATAAAGATACATTCCCTTACAAAAGAGTACAATTGTATTCTCTTTTTTTTAAGCTTTCTTTTTTTCTATAGTTAGTAGTGATGAGTGAATCTGTCCCGTTTCAGTTCGCCAAAAAATTCGCAAAAAGTTTGCAAAAAGGCAAAAAATTCGCAAAACTAATTGAAGTTAATGGGTGTCAAAATTATTTTGACTTGCAACAATTTTTACATGCAACTTTTTTGTCCAAATGCATTAAAGTCAATGGGCTTCAAAAATCTTTTATACATGCAACATTTTTTAAACGTGCATCTTTCTTTGTCACAGGGAATTTTTCTGCGGCAAATTTTTGCAGCAGTTTCGCTAAAAAGTTTGCAGGTGGTGAAGTGCCTTGCACTTGCGTATAAATTCACCCATCACTAACAGTCAGTATAAATGTCCAGCACAGATAGACAGACTGAGGTTACTTAACACTTGTATTGCTGTTAGGTGCATGACAAGTACATGTAAAAGCAGCCTACAGTAGTGATGGGCAAATAACATGCAGTCATGGATTTGCGTCAAATTTCCAAATTGCCTGTCAAAGTTTTTGCGAAACTGTGTAGAAATTTGCCGTTAAAACTCCGCAGTCAAAATGCACGTCAGAATTGGCAAGCACGTAAAAATTGACGTGCGTCAAAATTATTCAGACGCCCATTGACTTTTATGCATTTCCACAAAATAGTAGTGCGTATAAAAATGATAATTCGCATCAAAATTGTTGCGCGTCAATATTATTTTGATGCCCATTTATTTCAATGTGTTTTGTGAATTTTCGCCGTTCCGCAAATTATTCGACAAATCAAAACAGGACAGATTGCCCATCACAGTTAATATCCTATGCTTATGTTCAACTGCACATCACATGTTTATAATGGTTATACAAAAGCCAATCAATGTATTTTAAGTAGGGTGGCCAGATAAACTATGGAAATTAATAGCAATAACTTTTTTGTTAACTATGCAGTTAACACTCCCCATACTATAAGGGTTCATTCCCTAGAGATTCAGTTAGGGAACAGATATAACCATTAAGAAAATATTGGCAGGCACACACTGGACTTCTTGTCAAAACGGAGTCTTATGCATTTTGTGGCTTAGACCAGTGCTGTCCAACTTCTGTGGTACAGAGGGCCAGAATTGTATTGGCCTATGTGGTGGGGGGGGGGCCGATAATAGAAGTCAGTGTTGACCACTCCCCCTTTTAAACCACACGCACTGTAAACCACACCCATGTTACCACAAGAACTTTTAAGATCATATCCACATTAACGGTGGTAGCACTCCAAAAAACCAAATGGTTGGTGCTCACTGCAGGGAAATCCCTCATCACTCATATGTGAAAAATTGAAGTCATGTTAAACATACTCTTAAATCCATATGCCTCATCCTCTCCTGTGAATAATACAACCCCCAACACATAATTAAACACCTTAGGGGGCCTGAATAACAATTTCAAAATGCTAACAAACCCCAAGAATAAACCCCTAACAGGTTTACATTCCACAGGTAGCATAGGGCAAGCAGAGAATGGCACACCCAAGCAGCACTGGGCAAGCAGAGAATGGCGCACCCAAGCAGGACTGGGCAAGCAGAGAATTGCACACACAAGCAGCACTAGTCAAGCTGAGAATGGCACACACAAGCAGCACTAGGCAAGCAGAGAATGGCACACACAAGCAGCACTAGTCAAGCTGAGAATGGCACACACAAGCAGCACTAGGCATGCAGAGAATGGCACACGCAAGCAGCACTGGGCAAGCAGAGAATGGCACACACAAGCAGCACTGGGAAAGCAGAGAATGGCACACATAAGCAGCACTGGGCAAGCAGAGAATGGCACACACAAGCAGCACTGGGCAAGTAGAGAATGGCACACACAAGCAGCACTGGGCAAGCAGAGAATGGCACACACAGGGAGGGAAGGCAGAACAGAGTGGGAGACAGGGAAAGCTATCATTCTAATATGTACTACATACAGTGACACAGTGCTGGTGCCCATTAGCATTTTGAATAAGGTGTGGGCAGTTTCAGTCTGGATCTCAGGTGTGAACAGCACAGACCTTTATGATATAAACAATAGAGGTGTCACAAGTGTGAACAATACAGGAAGAAAAAGAGAAAGGTTTTGCTCAGTCCAGCATGTCTGAAGTTTTATAAATCAGTTAAGGGGTTAACGCTAGGATCTAACAGAACTTTGCCATTCATCAAAATATAAGTATATAATAGCGATCCACCCCAAGACTAAATATCAGCTCACCCGTCGAGACAAGTGATCCGGGTGTGTGTGACCCCGGGTCCCGCTTCTAGGTGAACCGTTACTGCTATGAATTCTGAGGAAAACTTAAGCAGAGGAGCACGTACTCACCGGATGAAAAAGGTGGCACGGGCGCATCGCCCCGAGCCCGTAGCTGAAGGTGAGTAACAACTGAAGAAAAACGGCAAGCACTCCGGGTCCACACAAGAAGTTAAAACAAAGAATTTATTTCAACAAGGTTAAAAGCAAAACACCTGACACGTGACTACGTATCGTTGATACGAAACGCATCAGGTGTTTTGCTTTTAACCTTGTTGAAATAAATTCTTTGTTTTAACTTCTCGTGTGGACCCGGAGTGCTTGCCGTTTTTCTTCAGTTGAACAATACAGGAGGATCACAGGTGTGAAAAATACAGGGGATTAGTCTGAATTTGAGATTTAAACAATGCAGGGGCCAGTTTATCTCTGTAGCGATACCTTTTAAATCTTACATATGGTAAGAAGACACAGCATGTGGGGGCCACAGAAAGGGGGTCACCAGTTCGACAGCCTTGTCTTAGACTGTTATCTTTTTAGATGAATATTTCAAAATAAATTTTACCTTTATTCTACATTTTCATAAGAAGACTAGTTTGTGCCTGCCTGTGTTTGTTAAATTTATTTTACTTAAATTCTAGCTGTTGAGTTAGATTAGATTAAGCCAGAGAGAGGCAGGGAAAGAGTCAGGCAGGCAACTTTTGTTCACTGTGCGTGCATTTGGATTTTGGATGAAATCAGGATGCATACCAATGCATACGTCTGCTCAGATGGACCTGGAGACCTGCACGTAGAGAAGTAGGGATGCATTCCAGTCTCCCCAGGTGTCTTACACTTTTATGACTTGTATAATGTGTATAGATTCTATGATTTTTATGTCATCTTATATGACGTCTGTGACTTTTATGTTTTTTTATTAATCCTTATTTGACTTCTGTGACATCTTTTATGTTATGACTTGTGTGACTTCTTACATGACTTATATGTATTTTATGACTTCTTAAATGACATTTATTACATCCTCTTATATAACTTGTATGACATTCACTCCGGAGGTGAACCCAAGATGGCAGCACTGTAACCAGACTGATTTCTGGATCTCGACCCTTATGCTTTGACTCCTGACTACACTGATCGCTGCTTGCTCCCTGTGTACCATGAATTGGAGTACTTCCTGTCAAAACTGCACACCAGCTTCCTCCTTGGTCCCAACTCCAACCTATTAGAGTCCCCAGGCCGTTACACTTTTATAATTTCTTATATGACTAATTATTTATGACTTATATGACGTCTGCAACTTTTATGAATCCTTATAAGACTTTAATGACATCTTTTATAAATTGTATGACTTCTGGGACTTCTCACATGACTTAATGATTAAGTAGGATTAAAAAATCATTTAATCTTTACTTAAAATAAAATGAATAAACAATTAATCAGTGACTTGCCAGTCTACTAATTCATACAAATATTCAAAATAATTACACTAATAAAATGCATTTTTCCTTGCACCATAGTTTTAAAATTCATTTTTCATTAAATATATGAAAAAAAATGAATATTAATATTTTAGTGAAACGAAAAATGAATTTATATATTTTAATTATTTGTATGAATTAGTAGAATGGCTAGTTAATTGTGAAGATTGCATAGTGTGTATTTATTTTAAGCAAAGTTGAAAAGGTTTTTAAATTCTACTTAATCATTAAATCTATTGTACAGTATATTCCTTTTTTTGGATATTATTTGTGGAACTGAGCCACCAACATGTGAAATTGAAATAAGTTAATATAATACTGAAAGATGGTATATTGTATAATTATATACTATATATATTTTTACATGGGTTCTATGACTTTTATGACATTTACGACTTCTATGATGTCTACACATTTCTCATCCACACCCATTAATATCACTGCTTAATGTGATTTAGATGCCATTACTCATTACTCCATAGGAATAAAATTATCCACTTTCACTATACAATTTGCAGTACACTGGCAGCAATTAAATTGGACACTAATGCCATTATCAATGTTATGCGCAATGGTGTGATACAATCTTAACTTGCAGGACCAATAGTTGCTGCAATTTGAACTGCAATTAGGTGCAGGTTATGGCACCACACTGATGCTGAATTGTGACTCAAGCTTACTATATATATTCATATATACAATGTTTGCATGAGATAGAGAGGGGTTTATGTCCAGATAACTACAACCAAATATATGGCATGTTTCTTCCTACTTTTTGGTTGTGTGTGGGGTCAGATTTCATATCCATAGCCTACAAACCTAACCTAAGTTTCATTCCTTTCTAGTTGGGTGTAGGGTCTGATTTATGTAGGGGTGCCAAACAAAGGCTAAAAAGCATTCAACATCAAAATATAATGTTTACTTCTGTCTACTTCCAGGAAATAATTGAATAGAAATGGCACATTTCTTATACTTTACATCTGACGTAAATACATTTCCAAAAAGCAAACTATGAAAGAAGAAATGATTGGTATCATTTAGATGATTGAAGAAAATAATCATGATATCATTATATCAAAATATATGCTGCTAGCACTTTTATTTGATTATTACCTCCCCTCCTGAGGTGAAATTCTGCAAAATACCCGCTATGAAATTATAATTTTCTCTTATAAACATGTAAAGAAAGATGTCTCAGAGGTTGAGTGTGCTTTAAAAAATATCCTTGAGGTCTGAACTTGTACACTTTTAATAATGTTGTTGTTGCTCTATTACTACAATTAATTTGTCATATCTTGTTCAGGGATGTTTATGTACAATTTGGACATAGCATTGATTGCTAAATAGCACAGAAATTATTATTCAAGCCTTGAAGCACAACAATAAGGATATAGTCAGATCAAGATTTCCCAGGTCATCTCACAGTTACATTTTAGATTGTAATTACTCATATCCAAATTAGATATAATATCAATTAGCCTTAATATTTATACTTCTAAACAATGATTTTAGAACATCCATTAACCAAACAGTTTATCATCTCAAAAACGTCCAAACTGATTGACAAAAACAAATCACTCACTAACGGGTGTTAAAATTAAGGACAGAAGATTTTTTCCCACACATGTAACCCTATATCTGTGACATATTCACTTTTACATATTAACAATGATTGTATTGTGTTTAGTAAGTGATTAATGGAGTGTTTGGTTTCATACGGTATAAATCATTATTCCATTGCCACATATTTTCTGCTTTCCTGTAGATAGGGGGACAAAGTAGGTTTTACAGATTCCCTTAACATATGCTTTTGAGCTTCTCTTCAGTAGCTAGGAAAATATAGCACATTTTATTTGTTTCTATCAAGTTATGAGGTTTTTCACAATTATTTTTTCTTAGATAACACTGGTTTATATACAGTATCCACACAAGCGCATGACTGTTACATGGAATTCTTTGAATAGAAAGTTTCTTTAAGATATCACCTAGCTACATACTACAATATCTATACACCATATTTTTCAGATATTTCAATGTTGTAAGGCAATTGATAAAATACATATACAGAATTAGAAGAGACCATTTCATTGAAGTAAAAAACATTCTGCTACCAGAGGTGCTATTACTTATCCAATGCTTTCAGCTTTTGTATTAATCCAGGAAGATTAAAGAGAGATGCACAATGTACAGTGTACAGGCTTTTATCTGTGCTACACATAAATTACACTTTCAACACTTCTTCAGCAAAGCAATTACACGGATTGCCACAAAATGATTACAGTAACCTCCTTGTACTTCTACCCAGCCTGGTTCACAGAGGAGTCACAGATGAATTACTGGTTTTATTGCCAGTTCATTTGCATTAAAGTATATCAGAACAGGTCTTTACTGACAACTCAAGTACTGTTGTATGAAACATTTAGGATATGTACAATATGCATTTATATATTTATGCATCACAGTTTATATAACAGAGATAATGTCAGGGAGCCAGGAGCTCCCTCCAGGGAGGTAGTCTGGATCAAGGAGGAAGCACTCTTGAGGGTGCACGATCGCGGTATCCAAAGGGTTAAGCAAGAGTTCAGTGGCAGGCAGAACAGGATCAAATAACAAGAGTTCAGGCAGAGGGTCAAAACCAAGGCAGGAGCAGGAATCAGGATACAGGAAAACATGAACCCAGTTTCAGGGTAGCAGAACCTATTTTGGGTTCCCTTCTGGCGTCCTGGGCGCCCTTTTATGGTTGAATTTGGCGCCATAGTGTAGTCACCGGCGTGTTTGCGCATGCGTGTTTTACGCATGCGTTGGCGTTGCTGCGCTGGCGTCCCAGCGTCCACGTGGGCCGACTGGATTCTTCACCACCGGTGAAGCAGACGAATCTCTTCGTGCTCCCGGCGGCCTTGACAGATAATTACTCAAAAATTAGGAAGTATAAACAGTAGTACATTGAGTAGATCTTTACCCTGAAGAGTTTACAGATTATCAGTGCATGTGTATACAGGCAATGAACTGAAAATCCAATACTTTCAATTTTAGAAGTGATTAAATGCAACACTAAGGGGCACATTTACTTAGCTCGAGTGAAGGATTAGAATGAAAAATACTTTTCGAATTTCGAAAGTATTTTTTTGGCTACTTCGACCATCGAATTGGCTACTTCGACCTTCGACTACGACTTCGACTAAAAATCATTCGACTATTCGACCATTCGATAGTCGAAGTACTGTCTCTTTAAAAAAAACTTCGACAACCTACTCCGCCACCTAAAACCTACCGAGCACCAATGTTAGCTTATGGGGAATCCTTCGATTCATTCGATTCGAAGGATTTAATCTCTCAAACGATTTTTCCTTCGTTCGAAAGAATTGCGTTAAATCCTTCGACATCGATAGTCAAAGGATTTAACTTTGATGGTCGAATATCGAGGGTTAATTAACCCTCGATATTCGACCCATAGTAAATGTGCCCCTAAGTAGCTCATGCTATAAATAAGTAAATAATTGAATACTTGGGTGTAAGCAGTTATCAAGCTGGGGTGGCATATGTTAGTTTTGACAAAAGGCATCACAGTTGAGATTATCTTTTCTTAACTATAATTTGTTTCTGTAAACTGAAAACAAACCCCACAGCATGTTGTTTGCTAGTTCTATTCTTTACTTCCTACAAATATTCCAGGTTATCTGTATTCTGAATATATACCATGTTTAATTAATATCCAAAGCATCAGTAATGAAAAGTATTTATATTTATATATATTTATATAAACATAAAAATTAGATAAGCATATAAATGTTGTGCATAAACTGCTGAGAAGACACTTGTAGACAGAAAGCTTGGAAAGTCTGTGGTAACAATTCTTCCTTTATTCCTTCCTTCTCTTTCCCACTGAGCAGTTAAGGGCAGATTTACTAAAAGGCAAAGCGTCAATTCACTAGCGTTACTGCCAATTTACTGGTGCAGACCCCAATTTGCTAGTGAAAGAGACAGGGGCTAGTGGTCATTCGCACTCTATCGCCAGGCGACTTTTCACTCTGGCGAATGGACGTTACTCCTCAAATTCACTAAAATGCGAATTTTACTGAACGTTACCTCTTTTGCCAGACTTGCCTTCGCCAGCTCAGACCAGGCAAAGTGCAATGGAGTGCATAGATCTTCCTCGATCTTCTGTCACTTACATCATATTTTGTGAGTGAAAAATGCATCAAAGTTTAAAAAAAGTCTGGCCACTTTTACTTTTTTCAAGTGACTGCAAAAGTCCTTAAAAAATGTTTTTTTATAACCAGTTTTCTCCATACATTTTCTAACATATGGAACATTAACTATACAGTGGGCTCATGTGTAGGGCATTATAACAACTCTATTGTCTTTATTAAGGTTCCCTGGATATGTATATTAAACAGTGTAAATGTAAAGTATTTGCTACAACATATAACATAAAGAAGTCCATACAACCTTAAATTTCCTGCCATATGCAAATTAACCTGAGCGCAAGATCTGTTGCGCTGGGTGCAAAGTGGATGCTGGCGAATTTTCGCCTGTTAGTAAATCTGCCCCTTAGTGCCTAGGAACAGGTGAGCTCAAATAAAGAATAGGAGAGGTGTCCGCTTGGTTTGTAACACCATTGAAGGTCAGACATCAGGAGCCAAATCTTAGGCAGAGGAATCATAGAACAGGTAGAAGTCAGACAGCAGAGTAGATCATTTAAGCCAAGGTCAACCAAGGAATCAATAAGGAGAAGAGTCAAGGACAAGCTGAAGTCAAACAAAACTATCACATGGACAGGAACGCTCAGTGTCAGCCAGGAAGGGCTATGACTTTCCATTGAACTGAGGACATTGGCATCTTTTTACAGCTAGGTGCATGCGTTGGGTTGTACCAAAATGCATCAAATCACATGCACAAAGACAATGTGTCGATTGATGTACATGTGCTGAGACATATACAGACATAGACCAGGGGTGCAATAAGGTTGTCATCACAAAATTAATTCAAAAACAAGAGGTCCTCTGCACTCATATATTAAAGACATTTTGTACACAAAGGTACTAAAAACTGCCCCTTTAAACAAAGCAGGGATCATTTTTCTATTTGTTAAATTCATTATACATTTTCCCTGCTTTGTTTGGAGGACACTTTTAGTAGCTTTATGCACAAAATGTCTCAATGTCCTTCATTAAAATAATGGGTTAGTGCAGAGGATCTATTTTCTGTATGCATTTTGTATTCTTACACTATCATTATACCCAGACTAAAGGTTTGAAATTGTTAATAATGAGCACAACTTTTATTTTTTTACTATATTTTATACAGGAGCAGTTCCCATCATCCCCAGATACAGTCAATTGATCCCACTGCTGATCAATACAAAAGGCAGCCATTTGGGAGCTATAACTAGTGATTGGTGAATTTATTCGCCCGGCGCAAATTCGATGCGAATTTGCGCGATTCACCGCCGGCGAATAAATTCGAGAAACAGAGTGGAAATTTGCTGGCGTCAAAAAAAAATGTCGCCAAGAAACGGATGCCGGCATCAAAAAAATGGACGCCGGCGTCAAAAACGAGACGCCGTTTCGCAAATGTTTCGCCGTTTCGCAAATTTCGCGGGAATGGCGCAAATTTGCCCATCACTAGCTATAACCTTGGATAACTTAGAAGTAAAACTAGGATGCCTGTTTATTTAGGTTGAATTTTAGGGGGTTTAGAGGTTTGTAAACCATAATTAAACTGCTTTTCTCTAAAACCATGAATTAAGTTATTAAAATATCCAAATTTAAAAAGTATGAATGAAAAATAACATTGAACGATGTGTCAAAAAATACAAAAATACGATGAGTTTTTCAGAGAGTTACTAGTGAAAAAAACAAAAACTTGAAAGGCTAATAAAATTTCAATAGTATTAGCGCAGCTTCCACTGATTTCTTTGGGGCTTCGAAAGCTTTTACTTGGTGCAGTTTTATTTTAGAGCTTTTCATGGTTTTTACACTTAATAATTTATCAATAGTGATGATCAATTTTTTGCAAATATTGCCACAAAATGTGCATACATAGTAAGTTAGGTTGCAAAAAAACGCATGTCCATCAAGTTCAACCTTTAAATTTATATATAACCTGCCTCAGAAGGGGAAAAAATTCCTTCCTGACTCAAAGATGGCAATCAAATTAGTCCCTGGATCAACTTGTACTACAATCTATCTTTATAACCCTGCATTCCCTCAGTTGCTAAAAAGCCATCATCCCCTTCTTAAAGCTATCTAATGTATCAGCCAGTACACAGCATTCACTGTAAAAAAAAAAACCCTTCCGAATATTTAGATGTAACCTCTTTTCTTCTAATCAGAATGGATGACCTTGTGTCAGCTGGAATTAGAGAGATTATTTTATGACCCCCTTATATATTTATACTAGTTATCATATCACCCCTTAAGCGCCTCTTCTCCAGCGTGAACATCCCCAACTTGGGTCAGTCTTTCCCCATAGCTAAGATTTTCCATACCAGTGTAATTGCCCTCTACACCCTCTCTAATTCATTAATGTCCTATTTGAGTGCTGGAGACCAAAACTGTAAGGCATATTTTAAATGGGGTCTTACCAGTGCTCTATACAGTATAAGAATGACCCCCTCCTCCCATAAATCCATGCCCCTTTTAATACAGCTCAAGACTGTATTTGCCCTTGATGCTGCTGACTGGCATTGCTTGCAACAGCCACGTTTATCATCTACAAGAACTCCAAAGTCCTTTTCCATAATGGATTTGCCTAGTGCAGTCCCATTAAGGGTATAAGTGGCTTGGATATTTTTACATTCCAGGTGCATAACTTTACATTTATCAACATTGAATTGCATCTGCCAACTGTCCATGTGCAAACAACTACAATAAGCCCAACAGATCTTAGTTTAGAAAGCAATCATTTGTGGGGCACTGTATCAAAGGCTTTGGCAAAATCCAAATAGATCACATATATGGCTCCCCCACTGTCCAGCATCTTACTTATCTCATCATAAAATGCAATCAGATTTGTCTGACATGACTTTTCTGTAATAAAGCCATGCTGCACACAATGCCATTCACTAGGAACAATTTTGAATGTGATTCCTTAACAAGCCTTCAGATAATTTCCCACCACAAATCTCAAACTTACTGTCCTATAATTGCCAGGCTGAGATCGTAATCTCTAGGGATGTAGCGAACTGCAAAAAATGCGAACGTTCGCGAACAGTTTGCGAACTTCGAACACCCGCTAAAATCGTTTGATTCGAATGATCGAAGGATTTTAATCGTTCGATCTAAGGATTTTCATTCGAATCGAACGATCGAAGCCATTCGATCGAATGCTTTTCATTCGATCGAATGCTTACAATCGTTCGAACGAATGGAAATCGTTCGATTTTTAGCGGTCGAAGGAATTCGAATGGTCGAATGGTCGAATGGTCGAACGATCGAACGCGAACTCAAAATGCGAACGTTCCCAAACGTTCGCGAACATTCGGCGGACGCGAACGGTCGAAGTTCGCGCGAACTAGTTCGCGGGCGAACAGTTCGCTACATCCCTAGTAATCCCTTTTTAAATTTTGGAATAACATCAGCTTTCCTCCAATCCATAGGTACCATACCAGAAAAAAGAGAATATGAGAAAATCAGAAAGAGAGGCTAAAATGGAACTAGGCTCTCTTAGACGCTCCCTGGCAGTGAAATCATTTGCAGTGAAAATTTTCCTATGAAAAAATGCAGCAGTAAAATGGCTATAGACCCCAATGCATTCTGTGCAGAAAAAGTCTCTGCAAACCACCCCCCCACCATAGCCTCCAATGTATTTTGCACAAATGTTGCTGCAATAAAAAGGTACATAAAAATTGCAGCAATATAACATTTTCTTGCAAAGTTTGTGGCAAATCGAAACAAGAAGTCAATGTGCATTGAAGTCAATGGTTGTATTTGTTTTTCCTGTGGCAAAAAATGCATAAAGAAATTTGCCATAACCAAAAATTAGAAATTTGCTACAAAAATGTAGCAGGCAAAAAAAATTCAAATGAACTTATATTGAACAATACACTGTCCTTTTGAGCTATATCATTTTTTATAAACTATAGATTTGCCTACTATCCAAGTATTGCAGAAATTTTGCTCGGTTAAGATAGCAGTTCGTTTTTGCAAAGAAAGGATACATGGACACATGCTGTAAACTGTTTATTTTTGTTGTTTGCATTTTTTATTTTGCACAATTGTAAATGTATGGGCTGTTAGATTTTTAGAATTTCCATTTAGCTTTGAATAAAAGTATAGCATAACCTATACAATAAAAGTGCAAACCTATACCACAGCATCACTGTATGCAAGCTATCAACAAATTCATGTTTCCTGTAAACATAATCTTCTTTTCCATGGAGCTATCCTTCACATCACTTAATCTCGTATTCATCTATCACTTTCAGATGCAGCCAAAATAGATTTCTTGTAAGCACTGTGCATTCTTTCAAGATCCCTGAAACCCTGTAGCCTTGATAAATCTAAGTATTACTCAACAGGATGAGATGATCTAGCATACATTATTTTGCACATAAAACATATTTTTTACATTTTCATAAAAGTCAGATGGACAGAGAAAGATTCAGCCTTTTCAAGCAACTAAAATTAATTATATCTGTCAGACTGGAAAGCCCAATGTATTAACCTATTTTAAAGGTTGAAGCATGAATTTCTTTGCCCATACTGAACTCATGTCTTAATTGATTTGAGACCAGCAAAAAAAAAAATCAGTTCTGAAATAATGAAACACTGAAAGTAGAATATTAAATAATTTGGCGATTACTTCACGACTACCCAATTCTAGTGAATAACTGAAGCTTACATTTACCCATTGCTACCAAGGATAAGAAGTATTTTGTTCTGTTTGAGTTATCCAAGTAATTCAATTTAAATGCATAAATCAAAAAACAATGGGTTAATACATATCATCATTGAACAGAAAAGCACTTGCAATTAGGATAAAGTTATTCTTTACTGAAACCATCATTAAACTTCTGACATTACACAGCGAACCATGGTACAGGGTGTGATAATGATCTGATACTGTAAATTGATTGACACTGCAAGTCATACTGAGCCCTCTGGGTTGAACCTCTAGATCAAGATTTCTCCAGCTGTATGTATATTGTGTTAAATGTTATAGGGGCAATTTACAAACATTACGGAAACAAGAGCGAGAAGCACTAAGACATGCAACCACATTGCACCTTTTAATTGAATGCTAGAAGACCCTAATTAAAGATTATTGCTGAGATATACAGGTCACTAGTCATAATGCTCATGTCACTATACAGCTGGGTTCACTGGAATAATGTGCACAAATTATATTGATGTTTTTTCTGTGCAGTATGTGCAGAATATACACAAACCTTAAGGAATATATTATACATATTTATGCCGATCTATTTTACTCCTTTGGGTAATTGGCTACAGTGTGTAGATTCCTAATTCTATTTTGCTTTAACATTACAGAGAAAAAGGAAATCACTTTTAAAAAATCTGGATTATTAGGCTAAAATGGAATCAATGGGCGACAGACTATCTCCCTGAGTATTTCCTTTGAACTTCAATTTTTATTGATTTTCATAATGTAACGATAGCATTAGTATAGGACAATTGCAATGTACTCTTATAGTGAAGAGAACAAGAAAAGGGAAGGGGTTTTAAGAGTATTCAGAAAAATGTTAAGGAACAATCTACCATCTAGGTCATATTATGACAAAAGAAAAATGGGACTATTCAGGTACTTTAAAATGTTCTTACAGTTATCTTATTTTTAATGGTAAACTTGCTAGTGAGTCCTACACAAGTGCCCCATGTTAGTGTAAAAATCCATTTGGTAGTCCAATCTATACTTGAGCAATTCTTTGGTCTGTATGTATTCCAAATAAGACAATTATAACGATCTGTTTACCTCGGATCCCGGAGGAAGGTAGCTGATCCAGGAGAACTGATGGTAACAGGAACCTCTCTACCGCTCCGGTATTCACCGACGCCCTTTTGGGGCCCCGGGCTTTCTGCTGCGGAGGTGGTAGAGAAGCCAGGCGAGTTACCAGGAGCGAAGTAACAAGGGATCAGGCAAGGCGTAGTCAAGTGCAGGCAAAGGTCGTTTCCAGAAGATGGGTTTCAAAGAAGCAAAGTACCAAGGGGTCAGGCTAAGGCGTAGTTAGATGCAGGCAGAGGTCGAATTCAGACAGCGAAGTTTCGGAGGTCAGGGAAACAGGCAGAGGGTCAAAACCAGGAAACTCGAACAATCAGGGCTTTAGCAGGAACAGTAGGAACTGAAGCCAGCTTGTGCAATGTGAGGAGGAAGAGGAAGGTATTTAAGGGAACAGGAACCAATCAGGAGCAGGCTGAGGAAGACAGACACATCAGGGACCAATAGGTATTTAAGGGAACAGGAACCAATCAGGAGCAGGCTGAGGAAGACAGACACATCAGGGACCAATAGGAAGCCAGGCGCCCAAATTAGAGGTCATTGCTCCTAAGTATGCGAGCGTCCATTCCTGCGCAGGCGTCCGGTTTGACGTGCGCGGGCGCCGGCCCCCAAGTTGACGCGTGCCTGCGCTTATGCGCCGGCGCTCAAAACCAGTGGCGGGTGTTACAACAATATTGTGTGTGCTTCAACTACTTTATTTAACCTTGTAGGTTGGGTGCAAAGCAGTCCGGAAACTTTTTTCACATTTTACAACAAAGAGGTGCTGCAGCTGTATTTTTTTCTTGTATGTATTCCAATTTGTCAATTGCTTTGCATAATGATAGAGTAGGAGATTTCCACTGTGCTGCATTGTCAATCCTTGTTGCCAAACATATATGTTGTGTCAATCTTTGTGCCGGGTTATTTAACGTTCCCCTGAGTATTTCAATGAAGCCAAGTGAATTATTTTGCCATGATCTGAGAAAACTGCTGCATGAAAACAAGAATCTGATTTTTTTTATTTCACCCCTCCTGACGAAGCGCACCTGCGAGAAACATGTTGATGATAAATGAGCTGTGAGACAATTCGGTTGGTGCACTAAAGTCTTAATATCTGGTAAGTATTAAGTTGTCTAATAAGTTGAAAAAGACATTGTGGAGTGTGTCTCCTTTGTTTTATAGTTTTTATTTGGGTTTTTCTAACTCAATTTTCAAAATGTAGCAATTTAAATAAATCTTGAAAGCATAATTTGGCAGTAAAACCGGTCAATTTCAAGAGGATTTGCTGTTTTTAGTTTAGTATGGATAGCATTTTGCTTGTTTTAATCAACCAAATAACCAAATACGTAATTTTGCTGAATGATTTTGATGGGCCCTACCTAAACTGCAGTCATTGCTCCATGTCATGCCCTGATAACATCTAATAAAAGGGCAGTGGACATAGAAATATTAACAATATGTATGGCTGTTAATCAGCAGTTACTGTAGGTCTGTGCTCTCAAAGTTGCAGTTCTATATCCATTGCCCAAACAGGATTTAAAATGTAATGTATGTGTTTCTAGTAACAGTTTTATAAATGAAGTTTAAAGGGTAATTGCAGGTTATTAAAAATTACATTTGATCAAACATTTAGTTTTGTTGAATAACATTTTTATGCATGTATTTCTTTATAAAGCACCACTAGGATACTGAACACTTTCAGCATGAACCTGGACTTGTTTTTTGTGGCTTGTTATATCCCTCTGCATAGGTTTGTGCATATTTTTTTATATATTTTTACAGCGCCTTGGCTCCTGTCTGTCAATCCTTATACCTATTTATTGATTGACATGATATGACATATAACATTGATGCTTGGGAATGTATTCTGTTAACATGGGTATTTTCTAAAAGCTACGACAGTTTATTATCAATGTGCTCTTCAGGTTCATATGTTCAAAAAAATAGCTTCAATTTACATAAATACTTTAAAACGCTATAAAATAACATGTAGGTGTCCATAGAGTTAACTTCTCTACTGTCTTGAAAACCCCCTGCTACAAGCTGGGCCTAATTTAGAGTTGGGAGGGAGGGTATTTTACTTTTACCTTTTAAATGGGTTGTTCATCTTCCATCTTTCAGATTTTCAATTACTTTTTTTTCTATATGTTTCTGTTTTTCTAATATTGAAGTTTCATTTTTCACCTCCTAATGTTTTTCTGAAGCAGCTCTGGGAGGGGGGGGGTCGCCGTTTGTAAACTGGGAGGCGGCTGTTAGAATTAATACAACTTAATTGTACAAATTAATTTATCAACTAATGTTGTAAATTGTAACAATTCAAAATCTGCACCTGGGTCACTGAGCTGCCAGACTAAAACACCACAGATAGGTGGTGTTTAAAATTTAAAATTAAATTTTGGAAAAACTTAAAAGATAGAAAGCAAATGAAAAAGTTGGTATTTAAGGTGAACAATCTAAAAACAACAGAACTGAAAAGTGTTTGGAAGCTGAACACCCCCATTAAAGTGTTTCTGGGCAGTTCCAGTTTTGGCCAGATGGTGTCAGAATCTCCTTAACTTTTATAAAGGAAAAGCACCACATGTTCTTCCTCTTTAGATTTCCACTTCAGTAGGGAGTGGATGTTGCTGAGAGCCTGGGACTTAGGCCTCAGTAAAGGAAAGGCCCCAAGGGAATGGATCTCTTCCAGGCAATATTGCCTGTAGTTTATGGATCCCAGTGGATATGGATAGAGAATGTCCTGGAGGTGATCCAAGCCATTAGAAGGTGTCACAGAGGTAAAGTTAGATTGCTGTCATGTCTGTCCTCCAAGAGGAGTGTCACGCTATGTTACGCTCTACATTTGATATTGCATGAAACGCTTGTCTCAGAGAAACCGTGTACTGTACACCCTGTGGATGTTAAATAAACCCGTTTTGTTTTGGAGAAACTATGGTGCCTTCCAGGGACGGACTGGGAGTAAAAAGCAGCCAGGGCAAAAAAATTTAAGCAGCCCACAGAAGGATTTTCAGCCCCATGTGACATTAGCCGATAGGGGACTAAAAAGAATTTTTTGTTGGACAATTGCTTGCATCCTCCAAGTAATATGTAGTAGCACATGTCTAAGGGCAAGGCCAGACGTGGTGTTTTTGCGGCATAAATACGCCACTGAAACCACATGCGACCGTCAACATGCGTTTTTCAGCATGTAGGATTCTTTTCCCAACATGCACTTCTCATTGTTCTCATTGTTCTAATTGAATTTGGACGCCATATTTAAAATACGCTGCATATTTACATAAAGTGTGGTTTCAAACGTACAGATCCCATAGAGTCTATTGATTTGGTAGTTTCTTGACTTATTGGTGTTTCTGCTAAAAAACGCCAATACTGGCGTCCTGTGGCGGATTTCAGCTTGCAAGCGCCCTGTGTGAATTGACATAGTGCGTTTTCCATTAGTTTAAGTGGTAGTGCAGTTTATGCGCATTTACGTCTGGCCGTTCTTTTTTAAAAACGCAACTAGAAAACGCAGCAAAAACACCACGTCTGGCCTTGCCCTAAAAACACTGTAACTGATTTTAGCTCTGATCTGTAGACAACATTAAAAAGATTTGCAATGGGACATAATATAACTGTTGGAGGAGAATGAAGTATACTGTGTTTTCATCAGAGAATATAAAATACATGAGGTAGATGCATGAAAACAAAAAATCATATAACAGGCTCAGATTTTACATTACAGTAGGATTAGGTTTTGTTGGATATTTAAGTCTTTAATACCTACACATCAGGAGCAGCTTTTCAGTGAGTGAATAAAGGGAGAGGGGGGCTAGGCAGTAACTCTTCTGTCTGCAAACCCTGAGTTCTTGTCCCAACTCCTCACCTGGCAGCACAGCTGTCACTGCTCGGTATTTCTTCTCCCCCTGACCTGCTTGTTGCTGTGGCCCACTGTGACCCCGCCCCCCTTGCTGTGTAGTGCAGGAAATTCATTAGGAGGGGGGAGCGGTAAGGGCAACGAGCAGGCAATTCCGGCTTTTGCGCAGGCTGTATGTATAGAGGTTATCATTCAGCAGCTCACTTTGCGCTCCCCGTGTCTCACAAGCCCGGCTGCTGCTGCTCCGTCCTGTTCCTTCCTGCTGCATCTGTTCAGAAGCCATGTTGATCCGATCATCTCCATGGCAACAGGGCGCGAGAGAGAGGAACTCGGACCTGAACTTGTGCTTTACTGAAGAGAGCGGCCCATTTTAACTGTGTGTTGAACGGCCCATCGGGCAATTGCCCGAACACACAGATTGTCAGTCCGGGCCTGGTGCCTTCTGTCTGCATTTTTCTGTACAGCATACAGTTTATGCGTAATTGTGTCTATCTGTGTATTTGTCTGTCTGTGTGTGTATGCGGGTGTATGCGGGTGTATGCGGGTGTAGGCATGTGTGCTTGTACTGTATTCCCTGATCTTGATGCCATTTTTGTTTTGAAAGACCTAAAACAATATATATTTTTTCTATAGTAATTTGGAAATGCTTGTCAGACAACAACTGTAAACAGGAATTAAATCAAGTTCTATGGCTGCAGTACATTCAATTCTCAGGCTTATCATTTTTTTTCCTTGTTACTATGGAAACAGGCTCTTTAAACCAAACTCCAGTGCCCTTACCTGTTAGCACTGAGCCTTTTTTTCTTTTGTCCTGTGCTGTTTTTCTTTTTAATATTTTTATTTATTTTCTTTTTCACCCATTAGCTCATTTAATATGGATATAATTGCTGTATATCTGTGCATCTGGCTAAAACATAAGGGGAGAAAATATCTGAAATTGAGAGGGCTACAGTTAGAAATAGCTTCATAATCTGAATCTGAACCGCAGCATTAACCACCTAGAGTATAGATGGATCGACTGTACTATTGCAAATGTGTATTTTCTTAAGCAATTTCAGAAACTTTACAGGAGTTGATGAGTAATAAAGGCAACTCACCCTGGTGGTCTAGTGGGGGGACGCCCGCCACGCAGTTTTCCTCCTCAAGTAATCTTCTCTAAGGCGCTCGCGCCGCGCGTCTCTTCTAATTAAACGCGCATGCGAACTGCCGTCATGACATCAGAGCGCAATTGGCGTGAAATTCAAATGTTTAAAAGGGACATCTATGTGTACAATCCTTGCCCGTTATAGGATTTGTTCCTGGTGCTTCTGAGCTTTAAGCTAAATCTGTCTGAACCTGTTTTGATTCCTGTTGTGACCTCTGCCTGGCTTTTTGACTATTCTGACCTCTGGATCCTGACCCTTGCCTGAATACCGACTACCTCTCCTGCTAAAACCTTTCTGATTGATATCCCGGTTTGATCCTTGCCTGCCTGACTACGCGTATTCTTTGCCTGCCTCGACCCAGCCTGATCTGACTACTCTTTGCCTAACGCCTTGTACTACGACCTTCTGCCCAAAGACTCTCGCTAACAGTCTTGCCCCTCTGCCTATCCAGAACGTTTAGCCTTGCACCTCTCATTTAAGTCCTGGTGGCATCCAACTAGCTGAGGGCTCCTCCCAAGGCCAAAGGCGGTCACACTACAGGTGAAGCACGAGCCGAGACCAGGGTGCTTGGCATTTGTTCTGGTGTTGGGTGCCGACCGTAATATGATGTTGACATATTGTAAACTTTCTAAAAGTTAATGTTCATAGGTCTGGAGAACTAATTGTGATTAGACATTTTTTGAAGCTGCACACTATCATCACTCATTGCCAAAAAATAGAGCTATACTTTTCTGTAGTCCCTATATTTACATATATATATATCCATTTCTTGACAAATTGATAAATGTATCAATTTGACTGCCACAAACACTGTCAGGAATATGTTTGTGGCAGTCAGGAAAATATTAATAATGACTTGTGGACTTAAGGGAATCTCAAGATGAGGTTGACTAACTCTACTGTTTCACACAAATTGTGGCATTGTTGGTCCTTTAAGTTACAGAAAATAAGCATCCACCTGCCTGCCTCATTAACCCCTTCTGCAGCCCAGTTTAACTATTGTTATAACCTTCGAACACCAATTTGGCTCTGAGAGACAGCAACACGATCACTGAGAGCAGTGCACAGCAAATGTATTGGATGGATAGTTGCATGACTGACATCTCTATCTTCTTCCCTGCCCACTAAATAAGCAGCTGCGGTGCTTCACCCAACCTGCTGCACTGGCTTTTGGCTGTATGCCCATAACTGACATGTAGCCTGTTAACCATTTTATACTTAGCTCATACATTCTGTATAATATGAAAAGGCCATGCACAGAATTATCTATCAGTCTACACTAATATGACCTTTTTTAAAGATGTCTTAAGATTCTGAGCATCCAACAAGGTTGTAATATGCTTTTCATATTAGAGCTGTCGTCTAGTGGCACATGTATGTATATATATTATTATAGATGCCTTGTGTATACAGTACGTAGTAAAATATTCTTCTAAATAACCAATATCTTTGTATTCCATAGTAATATACTGTATACAGTTAGGTTGAAAAAAGTCCATCAAGTTCAACCTTCTAAGTCTTTATATAACCAAAACTGCTAGTTGATCCTGAGGAAGGCAAAAAAAACTATTTCAAGCCTCTCAAATTTGCCTTAGAGGGGGAAAAGAAACCCTTTCTGACTAAAAGATGGAATCAGACTAGTCCCTGGATCAACTTGTTCTACAAATTATCTTTCATAACCCTGTATTCCCTCCCTTGCTAAAAAGCCATCATCCGCTTCTTAAAGCTATATAATGTATCAGCCTGTACAAGTCAGGAAGAGAATTCCACAACTTCACAGCTTTCACTGTAATAAACCCCTCCAAATATTTAGACGGAATCACCTTTCTTCTAATCGGAAGGGGTGACCCTGTGTCAGCAGAGAGACCTACTAGTAAATAAAGCATTACAGATATTATTATATGATCCCCTTATATATTTATATATAGTTATCATATCGCTCCTTAAGCGCCTCTTCTCCAGTGTGAACAACCCCAACTTGGACAGTATTTCCTCATAGCTAAGATTTTACACACCTTTTACCAGCTTAGTTGCCCTTTTCTGAACCCTCTCTAAATTAAATACCATAATGTCCTGAGTGCTGGAGACCAGTGCTCTATACAGTGGAAGAATAACCTCCCCCCCTAAAATTTTAATACAGCTCAAGACCTTATTTACCCTTAAAAGCTGCTGATTGGCATTGCTTGCTACAGCCAAGTTTATTATCTACAAGGACTATAAGGTCCTTTCCATTATTATTTTTCCTAGTGCAGTCCTATTTGGATATTTACATCTCAGGTGCATGACTTTACATTTATCAACATTGAATCTCATCGGCCACTTAGGTGCCCAGATTGCCAGTTTGTCAAAATCCTGTTGCAAGGATGCCACATCCTGGATCGAATTAATTTGACTGCATAGATCTGTGTCATCTACAAACACTGATACAATATGTACAATACCCTCTCCTAAGTCATTAATGAACAAGTTAAATAAAAGCGGACCCAATACTGAGCCCTGAGGAACCCCACTAAGAACCTTACGCCAAGTAGAGAATGTAAAGTAGAGAACAACCACCGTCTGTACCCAATTCTGTAGCCAGTTTCCTATCCATGTGAAAACAACTTCATTAAGCCCAACAGAGCTTGGTTTAGAAAGCAGTCATTTGTGGGGCACTGTATCAAATGCTTTGGCAATATAAAAATAGATCACATCTACTGCTCCCCCGATGTCCAGCATTTTACATACATCATAATAAAAAGCAATCAAATTTTTCTGACATGACTTATCCTTCATAAAGCCATGCTGATTGATGCACATAGTGCCATTCACTAGGACCAAATTTTGACTGTGATCCCTTAACAGGCCTTCAATAATTTGCCCACCACAGATGTCAAACTTACTGGCCAGGCTGAGATCATAATCCCTTTTTAAATATGAAATAGAAATGACATCCTCCAATACATAGGTATCATACCAGATGAAAGTGAATCGGAGAAAATCAGAAATAAAGGTTGGTCTTAAACTGAACTAATCACTCTTAGAACCCAGGGGTGTATGCCATCTGGTCCTGGTGCCTTGTTCACATTAATATTTATTAAAGTTTTATGAACCCTAAGTCAGCCACTGACTAGATTGAGCTGAGCCAACAGTGCAGCTATGAAATGAGAACTGGGAACTCTGACTCCTCTATTGTATACACTGAAGAAAATAACTGATTTAGCACATTTCCCTTTCCGTATCTGTATATTACAACCATACTGGAATCATTTTTAAAAGGAGCAACACTCTCAATATTTACTATTAATATACTTCAAAACATTTTGTGGTTAGTCTTAGCCTCTGCCACAATGTGCTCCTTATTTCCTATCTTTGCCCACCAAATTGCAGTTTTACAACATTTGTTATTGTGTTTATATTCAATAATCCTATTAATGTCTGTACGTCTATATTAAGCCACATAGGGTGGTTCTTGGTGCTTCTACATTTACCTCTTAAGGAAATAAATTGAGAACAGTATTGTAAATTGTAAACAATTTATTTTCCCAGTTCAAGTTCATTCAAGTTTTATAGCCTCATTAAAAATGAATGGAGCAATGTGATTCTAGCTGGCATCTGACTTTTTTCAGCTAACAATGCATGCAGGAATATTCCAATGCTTTTTTCCATAAGTACAGGTATAGGATCCCTTATCCGGAAACCTGATATCCAGAAAGCTCTGAATTATGTAATGGCTGTCTCCCATAGACTCCATTTTATCCAAATAATCCAAATTTTTAAAAATGATTTCCTTTTTCTCTGTAATAATAAAACAGTAGCTTGTACTAGATCCCAACTAAGATATAATTAATCCTTATTGGAAGCAAAACCAGCCTATTGGGTTTATTTAATGTTTAAATTAATTTCTAGTAGACTTAAGGCATGAAAACCTAAATTATGGAAAGATCCTTTATCCAGAAAACCCCAGGTCCCGAGCATTCTGGATAACAGGTCCCATACCTGTACAGTAATTTAGTGTTCAAGAAAAAACGTCACAGGTTTTGTGGGGGTTTTTTTTAGTGTGCATGTCTTTTTCCTCAACCTTGAAAATTACTAAGTAGTCCTCCCCATGTCATAACATTCCATAAGCCTTTAGATGGAAACTCCATTAAACTATATCATTTTACTGTACCTTTAGCATGAATTGATAATATTATATAATATGAATTAATAATTATAGAAGCCAGTGATGGGCAATTAGAATGACAGAATGCTAATAAACTTGGCAAAGTTATAATTAATGTAGATCTGGAGACTTATGAAATAAGCAAGGGAAAGCAATTTTAAAAATATAAGAACAGTTTGATTTTTTTTTAAAAAAAAGGTTAAAGAATGATGATTAGGGAGCTTATGGGTATGAACTTTGGGGTTATGGGGTAATATAAGGCATTAAGTTTGCCCAGGGGCATAAACCCATAGCAACCAATCAGCAGGCAAAAACACCATTTTAAGTAATGCTTGCAATTTTAATTACATTCTCCCCTTCAAGAGCAAGCAAACTGTAGTTTTAAATAAGCAACTGTAACAAATCCCTTTGTTTTTATGTGTCTTCTACTGGGAATCAGACATTCTTGCCAAATTTTCTCAGACACAAACTCCAAAATAATAAAAAGGTTTTTGAATTGGAAAATAGTTTTCAGCATCTCATACTAGTGCAATTTATTGAAGCTATAAGGCTAATCTGAACAGACATAGTATAAGGAATCAAGGGAAAAATCATAAGGAGCTTCATATAAACCAAACACCTTTGACCTTTAGATAGTAAATTTCAGTTTCACATTGTGCAGTAACTGTCCTGATAGATAATCCTGCTTTACTATCTAACAGATGTATAAGAAAAGGTGAAGAGCGATGAGTAAACTTTTGTGCTTGTCACAGTTTTTTAATTTCACAAGGGGCAAATTATATTGTGCATCCTTGCTAGAATTTCAATGCAGTGTGTCATTTCTGCGTCAAGCTTGATGTATCTGATGTACTTGCATTCATTGACAAAGCTGATATCTCTGCATCAAGATCAGCATGTCCAGAGTCCCTGTGTCAAAATGAATGCATCCAATGTCTCCATATTAAGTAATTTTTCCAAAAAGTGTTTGGCTACTACATTACAGGGATAACCCAATTTTTCATGTGCACCATGATTATTATCTTGGAATACAGATGGCAATAGTGGCCTGCTCTAAAACCCTAGCACCCCGGGCGGGTGTCAGAGCAAACTATATTGTAAACAAATTCTCTGACAAGTAGCCAAGTGAGGGGTCCAGCACGATGGACATCCAGCATGGTGTTTTTGCTAGTGTTGAGGCCTTCTATCTGTACCTGTGTTCCCTTAAGTGCCTATCACCTATATTGCCTTACATACAATATAATGCAAACTAATGGTATATATCTTATATTTTATTATTGCATGAAATGTAGTCACGTGCTAAAGTAACAGCTAAATTGCAGAACCTAATAACCAAAGTTGGCAGCAAGGGAAATTGAGATTATTTTGTCTCTGGCAGAAAGTTTGTCCTTGGCCAGGCTGAGCAGAAAGTTTTTCCTTGGCCAGAGTTAACTTTTAAGAAACTTTTATTTCTTAATAACTCTTGACTTAATTTCTTAATAACCATGAAATTATAGTCAGCAGAAGATGTTTTTGTTTTTGGGGGCCAGATAGGAAAGGATTGGCTGCAAAATGTTTGACCATGCCCATTTCTGTAGCCACACCAATTTGACCCCACCCACTTTAATGTTTGTTTTCACTGAATTTATGGAAAAACCAAACTATAGCAGATGGGGGCAACATGTATAATACCCTCAGAACTTATAGCATTATGGCACAGTCACTATTTTATCTATAAATACCCCAGAATCCATAGCAGGATAGCACAGTGACTATTTCTTGTATAAATACCCCAGAAGGCATAGCAGGATGGCACAGTAACAATTTTATGTATAATACCCCAGAACTTATAGCAGGTGGCACAATGACTATTTCATGTATAAATACCCCAGAACTCATAGCAGGATAGCAATTTCTTGAACAATAACCCCAGAATTTATAGCAGGATGACACAGAGGAAATTCCATGTAAAATATTTCAAGACATTAAAATTCAGAATGTCTAAGGCAAGTAATGAAAGCTAGGGAACAGGAAATAAACACCACTACCAAGTAAAGCATACTAAAGCTGGAGGAGTTATTCTTTTAGGGTGCTCTTTGGCGCATACAAAGAGAACATGTGTTAAGCAGAGTTTGCATACCTATTGTCATTGCTGGACATGTGACAGGGCTGCTGCATAGCAATTCCCTTTCCAGAAATTTGAAAGTTCCATAAAGACAAGCACAAACATGCTCACATCTACAAGAGTGTACAAACTTAAATTTGGTTTAACGAACACCCTTAAATAATGCAAGAGTCTTCACTTGATAATGTTATTAATGCCCTTTTTTATCAAACTTATTTGCAAAGCATAATGATTATTTTTGCAGTTTTACTGTAACAAATAACAGTAATATAGTCACAAAATTCACATAAAATATAACACAGTATTAAAGATATTGAAAACAAACTAAAATCTTTGGACAGTAAAAAATTCAAAAGATATCAAAAGCTAGTTCTGGGATTCTGTTGAATCACAAACGGAATCCTGGATTCAGTTTATCCTTAGTATATATGGGCTTAGTTTAAAAGCCGCAACTCTGGAATTGACTGTACAATATTTGTCTTTCAAACAGACTCTGAAGCAGGAACATTTACTCAGCGGCAATTCTGGTGCTGCTGCTGCCAAAGGAGGATCTATCAAATGCACATCCGAGGGACTTCCAATTTCGGCTTCCATGGAGATGGAAGCACAGAGATAGTGCTCCTGCTAAAGGTGGACAACAGTTGGCACAGCAAAGCAGTTTCCCCCATAACTTGTACTCACAGGTGCTCACAGGTGAATCCTGAGGGGGTGAGGAGACACTTTTCTGCAGTTACCTGGGCCATCTTGATTCAGTAGTAGAGTTGCCTTTTTACAAGAGAGGCATCTTAATAAATCTGACAATATCTGGTTAAAAAAAGACTGGGTGGGAATTGATCTTTTCTCCCACTATTAATAAAAAATGTGGAGTTGCTATTCTATTTCATCGCAATTTAAATGTTGCCATAACGAAGTTGGCCAAAGATAAGCTTGGCAGATTTATTTATACTGAAGTACTTAATGATATCGCTTGGCATTTATGCTCGGTGAATGCTCCAATTAACTCTAAAAATTATTATTTTAACTGGCTAAAACAACAGAACTCTTCACTTCCCTGTAAAAATATTATATTGGCAGGAGACCTAAATGAGTCTTTTATCAGCTCCCTAGATAGATCCAACTGGAAATTGATTGGTCATTTCAGTAAATCTAAACTTCTTCATGATTTCTTTAGAGACACAATCCTAAACGATGTATGGAGACTTTTCCATCCTACTGATAAATATTTTACCTTTTTTTCATCTACCCATAATGTGGGAACAATAATTTATTATTTACTGTAATAACTTCTAATAACCTAATTAATAGAATTATAGAATCAGACATTTGTAATATAGACATTTCTGACCATGCACCAGTCTTACTCCTGGTTTCTAAGTCATCAGCCCCCCAAAATGATATTACTTGGTCATTTCAAAATTTCAAGTTTTCAAATTCAAATACAAATTTGTAAACTAACCTGTCAAGCTGCCTACTTACCTTCTTGTTCTTCTTTGACTTAGCAGGTCAACACACTGTGCATGTACAATTGCCACATATGACAAAACCAAGATAAACAGACCTTAGTTCAAATGCTGTTACAAATTTCTAAATGCCAACTAAAGAAACCTGTCAAGCTGCCTACTTACCTTTTAGTTCTCATTTGACTCAGCAGGTCAACATACTGTGCATGTTCAATTGCCACACATATGTTGATGCTTCATTTATCCAAACCTTGGAGTACAGTTAGTTTTTACTCAATACAAACATAAGTTTTAAGATGTGCTTCTCTGGAACAGTTTAGTTTTTACTTAATACACAAGTATTCGGACTCCTATAATTACAATGTAAATACAGTTTATGTAAAAATATCCATTGGGCCTTCTATTAGAGTTGCAAAAGAGTTGCAAAAAGTTGGTTCATCACTAATCTCAGTTATACTAAAGCAATTACTCCAATCAGTGAAACGAAAACTTGCAATGAAAATTGCATTATTCCATAAATTCTTAAAAATACACATCCCATTGATATTTTTATAAATGATTAATGATGGGTGAATCTGACCTGATTCTTAAAACATTTGCAGACAGTAGCTGCTGGCAGCAACCCAAGGATGGTGAGGCTAGGGTTGTGAATATGGAAATGAGTAGCCAGACAGAATATGAAAAAAACAGCACTGTGAGGTCTCCTGTTCATTTATTGAGTGATATTCTTATATGTACCAGGGAGCTGTTATCTGGCTATCTTCCCATTGTTCTGCTGATGGGCTGCTTGGGGGGGAGAGCGATATCACTCCAACTTTCAGTACAGCAGCAAGGGTAAGGTCACACTGTGAGATTCGGGGAGATTTAGTCACCCAGCGACGAATCGCCTCTTCTTTGGGGCGACTAATCTCGCCGAACTGCTTTCCCCTGTCTTCCACCTGCTACAATGAAAAAACGCCTGCTGCATAGCACTCGCAGCGCTTCGTTTTCCAAAGTTGCCTCACGAGGAAACTTCGGGCGACTTCAGAAAATTAAGCGATGCGAGTGCCATGCCACAGGCGTTTTTTCATTGTAGCAGAGCACAAGTCACATGACTGGGGGCACCTGGTAAATTGACAATATGTTAAGCCCCATGTCCGATGTGAAGATTAAATATAAAAAAAAATCAGTTTGCTCTTTTGAAAATGCTTTGATTGCAGAAGTTCAGCTTGTCCCTAAATAGAATGACGTTATCCAGTCAATAAAATCTACACCAGCACATTTTACTTTAAGTTCTGGTACTTCCATAAACAATTTCCCATGGGGTGTGATGATCCCAGTGTCAGAAGAAAATAATATCCTGCATACAAATTCCATATTAAATGTGATGCACATGTTCCTTTTAACATAGAAGGTATGAACATAGAGCAACAATGATAAATAGTGATGGGCGAATTTGCCCCGTTTCGATTCGCCACGAAATTCTCAAATTTCCCGTGAAATTCGCGAAAAATCCATAAACCATGAAATTTGATGCCGATGTCAAAATTGGCGTGGCGCCCATTAAAGTCAATGGGTGTCCGTTAATCGTCGCTGGCGTCTAAATTGTCGCCAGTGTCTAAACCGTCACAGGTATAAAAAAAATTTGTTTTCGCCGGCTATTTATAATGGCAGATTCGCAAATTTATTCTACAGCGGCAGTTTGCAGTTATGTTATTTTTATGACTATAAGGTAAGAATAAAATGTTTATATTAGCCTTCTTTGATTGAATAGGTTGGGATTATATAATTCTCTTAAGGAGAGTTGTATATTTTATTTTAATAATTTTTATTTTAATTTTAATATTTATTTTAATACTGCATAAGTTTACATGAATTAAAAGGTATGTGAAAAACTTGTTTATTGGAATTAGCTTTCATATACAGTACAATGTGGAATTCAAAATAAAATGTTCACAGTGCCATGCGTTCTGATTTTTCTTGTCACCTAATTACTGCTTTCAGATTTTAGAACACGAACAATCATATTTTTTCTCAGCAATGCAATCACCGGATGAATGTGAACATTTAAATGTGTATACAAGTTTGTTTCATGGAGCTTTTAATGCCATGCACAGTGTGTTTGCTGACAATTACCCTTATACACAACATAATGCAAGTTTGAAATGGCTAATTCTGTGAATGGGGATTCTTAAAAAACATTGCAGTAGAAGTTTCTTCTAAATACAGAGCATGCTCAACTAAAGATTTTTACATGTATCCAAGTGAGACTTATTGTGATACCAGTATTTACAGAATGCATTAACTTCACTCTCAAGGCAGTGAAAACACTGGATGATATGTTTGCAATAATCAATATCTGTGCGATTATCCCATAGGAGAAAGAATGGTCCATTTTATTTTTAACGCACTGATTTAACTACTAGGTGAACCTAGCACAAAGAATATATATATATACAGTATATTCACTAACATATGTTGCTACGATTTTGGCTTCCTAGAAACCTCACCCCCTAATGTCAATTTCAAAGCCACAATGCTCTAGTTATGGAGTGAATGGGGCAAATTCACTAAGCGCCGAAGCGCCGAACGCTAGCGTTGGTTCGCTAGCGGTTGTCATTTTCGTTACTGCGCAAATTCACTAACGAACGCTGGCGTAGTTTCGCTAGTGTTACTTCGCAACCTTACGCCTGGCGAATTTTCGCTAGCGACGTAACTACGCAAATTCACTAACTTGCGCAGTGTACTGAACGCTACCTTTTACGCTAGACTTCCTTCGCCACCTCAGACCTGGCGAAGCGCAATAGAGTAGATAGGGATTGTTTCAAAAAAAGTCAAAATTTTTTCTAAGTCCCAAAAAACGCTGGCGTGTTTTCTACATTATGGGTGATAGGCTGAAAAAGATCGAAAAATTTTTTGGGGCTCCCCTCCTTCCCCCCTACATTTCCTGATTCATGGCAACTTACCTATACAGTGGGCACATGTGTAGGGCAAAATAAAAATTTTATTTGCTGATTTGAAGGTTTTCTAGGCATTTGTAGTGCTGATACGTATTCCTCCATTGAAATTTGAATTTGGCGCCGTATGCAAATTAGCCTTCGCTAGCGTAACTTCGCTTTACATAGCGAATCAACGCTAGCGCAACTTCGCAACCTTACGCTACCCCTGAGCGCAACTTCGGATTTTAGTGAATTTGCGGAGTGCTGGCGAAACTACGCCTGGTGAAGTGCGGCGAAGTGCGGCGAAGTTGCGCCTGGCGCAACTTCGAATCTTAGTGAATTTGCCCCAGAGTCTTTACCAATGGAACAATGTTATATTTTTGCTTAATTTTAGAAGCCTTACAATGTCCTTTACTATCTCCAGAGCACTATTCAAAAATTCTCACTGCTCTCATATATTACAAGATTGACAAACCTTTCTTGAAAGAAAAACTTTTTGAAAAAAGTATAAAGTATATATATATATATATATATACATATATATATATATATATATATATATATATATATATATATATATATATATATATATATATATATATATATATATATATGGACACCATAAGGGTCTGGTGTTTATTCATTTTTCCTCATTTGTAGTTTTTTTGCATATTTTATTTTTTCCTTTTTATTTTTCCTTATCTTTATTTGATTTAAACCATACACTGTGGAGACGGGCCCACACCCTAACAATTAATGCATATATCTGGCTTATACGTTTTGTGTGTTTGGGTAAATTTCTAGTTAGGATATTATATATATTAATTGACATGGTTGGGTGTTCATACACAAGGGAGTTTCCTATGCAAGTTTTGCACTACCACGAACGAACGATTCGAACGATTTCATCGATCGATCGAAGGATTTTCCTTCGACCTCTAAAGACTTAGAAAACTGCTCTAGAAGGTCCCCATATGCTAACATAGCACTTTGGCAGGTTTAATTTGGCGAAGTATTGAAGTCAAAGATTTTTTAAAGAGACAGTACTTTGATTATCGAATGGTCGAATATTTAAATGATTTTTACTTCGAAACAAAGTCAAAGTAAATCCGAAGTCGTAGTATCCTATTCGATGTATCCAAAAAAATCCAAAGCCGTAGTATCCTATTCGAAATATCCAAAAAATTACTTCAAATTTCGAATTTTTTTACTTTGACAATTCCCTCGAATTCACTTCGACCCTTGATAAATCTGCCCCTTAGTGTCTTACACACCAGAGGCAGTATGTGTCATGTTCCAGCAATTTAATTATTTCCCCAAAGGTTAGTAATAGTGAGGCAAGGTTCAAAATTAGCATAAATAAAATTAGAACGAGACAGAACTTAGAAAAGTACTATTAGTTAAAGTCTATAAAAGTAAATTAATTGGATACAAAACCATGGTAAAGAAAAGGGATTGGGATGTCCTGAATCAAAGTAAAGAGAAACTCCTCTGAACGGCTGAGCTTTGTAAATTAAGGAACAACTACCCAGAGAGTGACTAACTAGCAACAATGTTTAGAAAAGTTATAATATTGATACATCTGAGTATACTATTTTGTCTTGTTGTTAAACTAAGGGATGAATTGTATTAAGTTATTATTGACTCACATGTTCCTTAAGAGGGATCAGATCTTTGCGTCTATGGCCAGCTTAAGAGTGCAGAGACGTGCAACCAAACTGGTTAGAGGGATGGAAGACTGAAATTATGAGGGTAGATTGTCACGGTTGTGGTTGTTTTCTCTGGAAAAAAGATGCTTGCGAGGGGACATGATTACACTTTACAAGTATATTAGAGGACCTTACAGACAAATAGCAGGGGACCTTTAACCCATAAAGAGGATCACCGTACCAGAGGCCACCCATTCAGACTTGAGTAAAATAACTTTCAATTGAAGCAGCATAGGTGGTTCTTTGCAGTGAGGTTGTGGAATGCACTGCCAGATGATGTTGTGATGGCTTATTCAATGCCTTTAAGAGTGACTTGGATGATTTCTTGGACAAGCATAATATCCAATGGATAAAAATGAAAATAAACTGAGCATTTACTGTAGGTAGATATATATCATTCCCAAGGCTAAATAAAACAAAGATTATATATTAATTATTATTGTTATATGAAAATCATATAAATGTGGAGCCATTTTTAGAATATAACACAATATACAGTACATATCACTATCCATATACTGTTGGTCCATACATTTAGGCATTCAATCCTCAGGTGTCAGTGGATGGTCTTGACAACTCTTTTTTAGTCAGTCTTTTGATATTTAGACTCTTCTTAATTTACAACACCATAATTCAATCCATTCCCCAGCCCACTGGACCTAAATCAAATAGTTATACAATTCATTTTGTTCTTATAGCATAATTATTCAAATAAAATATATCATATATCAATATAATTATTACTCTCATTATTACTGTGTAAGTAGCTAATATCCAGTTGCAGTCCAGACATAAACATTCATTTTAAGCAGAGAAGATGGTTCTCCTTGGAAAGAGCAAAGAGTCTGTGGAATACTCTGTTGGGTGATGTAATGATGGCAGAATAGATTACTGTCTATAAGAGTGTCTTTTTAATCCCAAATTAACTGTATAACTATTGTGCAGTCTAATGTATCAAAATGTGAAATAAGAGTTTACCACACAAAACCTCACCCACTTTAATTCATTCCTATGGGATTTTTAAAAGGGCAATTATCCAATGGTGAACTTTAACTTCTCATTGATGAATATACTGCTACAAACTATGTACCCTCTCTTCTCAAGTGTACAAATTGCAAACTCTCCCTTATCAAACTTCTCTGTTGAATTATTTTATTGTTTTATCCTTTGCTTCTTATGTTCAATAGCTTAACTCTTTTTTAAATACAACAGTGTTGTTTCAACATTTGTACCTTCCTGATTCATCAGATAAAAGAGATTAAGATTTTTAATTAGGGCAAAATGCAGTACATGGATCTGCTTGCACCTGTCAAGGACCCTTGCATAAATTCATTGTGCTGGACCCCAAGGTATCAATTGAGCATCCCTTTTCACAGTATTTGGCATGAAGCATTGGGAGATGAGCCCTCATGTCCCTACAAACCCTATACTTTCATTTGCCTTGATTAGTGTACCATATCTGAATAAGCCAATGTTAGAGATTGGAACAAGAAAATAGAAAAAGGCCAATGACACAAAGGTTATTTTACTGTATGTGCATTCTGAAACACCTCGATGGGTGTTGGAGTATTTTTAACTGCAGTAAACACCTATATAATCAGTGTCAAGCAGTGATAACTCTCAAAACTCCTTAAGCCCTTCAAATTGTATTCCGATTTGATTTCTCCCTAACCATACTGCTCAATTTGCATCCTCTAGAATGCTTGTTCTGTCTGTAGCAAGCATATAACCTTTTCCTTGTCCCAATCCCTGAGTCTCCGAGCTATTAATAAAATGTGGATGGCTGCATGGGATACATCAACTACTGCCTTTTTTACTTTCTCATGGCCTATCTCATGGAAAAAAAACATCTTTTTTTCCTCACCCATTGCGTGTTACAATAACTTCCTTTACTCTGATTTTCTCTGGTTTTGCAGCAATACCAGAGTTCAGCCCAACTGCATTCAGGTAATTGGCTATCCTCTGGAACACTCCCTAGCGTGAAGCTAGCACAAGCTGGTTAACACTGGGGTGTACAAGACTTAACATATCCTATATCCAGGTGTGATTACAGGGCTCCCTTGTGCCAATCTATGTCTTGCCCTAAAAATTTCAGTAAAAAATAGTGATGGGCAAATCTGACTCTTTTTGCTTCGCCGAAAATTCACAAAATGGGAAAACTCACCGAAATGCATTGAAGTCTAGGGGCAACAATTTTGACGAGCGTCAATTTTTTTGACCCATTAGAGTCTATGGGCATCATTTTTATGTCGAAACTTGGTAAAAAATTCTGCTCATTACCAGTAAAGAGTAATATTCATAATGAAGTTTGCGTTTTCTTATGGGTAGACCCAAATGTTTAGTACATGCCAATCCAACCATAAGTAATAATCACTCTTTTGTGTTTCCTTTATTTTACTATGATAATCTTATATTACACAAGTGTGTATGTGGTAATTAATAAATACACTATAAGCAAAATTGTGCCATCTATTACACTTTTTTTAGTAGCACATAACCCTTCATGTAGCCACTAGTTAAAATAAGATTAGTCTTCCAGATGTAGTTCAAGTGCACTTAGGCAGCCTTCTATGATTTATCTATGTTCCATATGTATCATACAGTATATAGTTGAACATGTTCCTGTATTTTTATTTGTCCCATTAAATTCTTATTATTTAGTATTCAGTGTTTAAATTAACAAGAAACCCCTGCTGAAAATAAATACATTATATAAACCAAATAAATAAAATTCATTGAACTATCACAAAAAAAAAAAGAGGAATTCTTCTGTTACTCCATCTGGCAAACTCACACTGACATTGCTTAAAGGCTCCATCTTATTCTCACCAAGAATAATTATGTTGTTTAAAGATAATGCCCATTTAATTACATTTAATTTCAAACATGCATCTTCCTTGATACAACAGAGACATTTGTCTTAAAAGGCTTTGATGCTAGACACAATAGAGTCATGATGAAGAGACAAAGAAATACATTGAATACTGTGCATTTTACAATGATGCAGTTTATAAGGAAAATGTAGTGCATGACCTAACATTTTCTCTGAATTCAATAGCAGTTATGTGATTCTTTAAACACATACAGTATGAAAACAGAAAGACAGCATAATACAGCTATGGGATCTATTATCTGAAAAGCTGTTTTCCAAATTACAACAAAGGCCATCTCTTATAGAGTCCATTTTAAGTAAATAATTCTAATTTTCAAATATGATTTCCTTTTTCTCTGTACTGATAACAAAGTACCTTAAAACTTGATCCTAACAAAGCTTAAACCATATTGACTCCATATTGGAAGCAAAACCAGCCTATTGGGTTTATTTAATGTTTAAATGAATTTCTAGTAGACTTAAGGCACTGAAGACCCAAATTACAGAAAGATCCGTTATCCGGAAAACCCCAGGTCCCGAGCATTCTGGATAATAGGACCGCAGACCTCTGGAGTGGATATACACAGTACAGTAAGTATTCGCACAGGGCTTTAAGGAATAGTCCACATAAACCAAATAGCTAATTGAGGCGTTATCTCTCAAGGTGAGAATTAATATTGGTATCATAAATCTATAAGAATTATACATGAGTGTAAAATCCACAGGTATCTCAACCAAATTGGCAAAATTATTGGTACTGATAAATGTGTCAGTATATTAAACACTTTCCTAGCAGTCAGGAAAATGATATGTTTTCTTCTGGCAAACAATAATAAGAGCAAATTTATTCACCAATTATTTTGCAGTACAGTATATAGGTACAAAGTAGATATTCATTAGTTTTGGGTTAACCAGCTTGCTAAAAAAGCTAGCCATACTGGAATTTGTTTTTCCTTTGAAAGCAAATGAAGGATATATAAAGTGAACAGCAATCTAAGGGAGATTCAGGGAGATTCAGGGAGATTAGTCGCCCGGCAACAAATCTCCTCCACGAACTGTCTCCCCTGCCCTCCTGCCGGCTTAAATGTAAATTGACGGTGGGATGGCACTCGGAGCGATTCAGTTCCTCAAAGTTGCCTGAAGTTTCCTCGTGAGGCAACTTCGGGCGACTTCGGAAAACAAATCGCTCTGGGTTCTATCCCACTGGCGATTTATATTTTAGCCGGCAGGAAGGCAAGGGAGGCAGTTTGGGGAGATTAGTCGCCCTGAAGAAGAGGAAATTTGTCGCTGGGCGACTAATCTCCCTGAATCTGCCTGTGTGTCCTGACCCTAATCTGACAGCTGAGATAAAAGTACACAACTCAACATAGCATCTAATGAGACGGACATCTTCACATTTACATTGCAGAGGCAAGTATTGCATTTCTTAATATCTTCAAAGCTTTTGTATGGCTCCACGTAGTAATGGAGCAGAAGGTACAATGTAGTTAAAAACCGATGTATGTATTTTTCTAACCTCTGTCTCTGTCACATGCATGAAAAACGTTTCACGGGAGCTCAGTAACCGGGAGTTTATAGGGTGCTTTGTTGTTCTCTGCCTTTGTTTGGTTCACTCATCTTTCACTGTAGTGATATCTACTTCTCATTAGTATTTGTTTAAATATGTATATGAAATAATTCAACTTATTGAGAGTAAATTTATTTTGAGAGGAGTGATATTAACATATATAGTATATACAGCATAAATATGTAATATATACAGAACACACATATGCTAAATGAAGCCTGGGAGGGCTGTGGTGTTTGTGTTGTCAACTGTTCATCTGGCCTCTATTTATTTTAAGAATTTAAACTCTTGTTCTAATCTTTGGCATTTTTCTGCTTTAACATAGTTAACAATGAGTCAGGAGAGCTGCACAGATCTGTTCAGTTGAAAGACTTTATGAAAACCTGTATTCTTTGATTAATAGCTTTGGTAAGTAATGTGAAATTAAACTGCTGACAGGTAGCAAACAGACTTTATAATGCCAGGGACTTTAACAGAGAAATGCATTTATTAACATTCCCATTTTTACTTCCAACTACAGAATGAACAATAGTTACATTTTTCATTTTACAGATACTTTATTAATTTGTTTTGAGCATCCCTGGAGGGCAAAAGAATCTTGCAGAATAACTCCTTTCTCTATTTGATCTTTTGCTGTGTTGCATTTATTCATTTCTTAAACAGCAGCATTTGTAAGGTCAGTTCCATTCATTTTATAAAGGCCATAAATTAAAATACTGCCTGTGAATCTTAAAATGAAATTAACCCATCTTTATTGAACAATGCTTTCAATGGCACTGTGATGCAGATGGATAAACATTTGCTTTTTCTATAGCATCAGAGACAAATTTTTCTGGATAAATTTATATGCATTTGTAAATTAATATTCAACCGGGGGGGGGGTTATTTATTAAAGTCTGAACGCTAAAATCTAGAAAAATTCTTTACTATAAAATCCCAAATTTTATTGAAAAAAAAAATTAAATGTTTCGAATTTTATTTTCCCCCTGAGGTTGCAAAAAAGTCTGATTACGAAAATGCTTCATCTTCAACCTGTTGAGATCATGTAGAAGTCAATGTCATTTTGCAATTTAAAGCTATTAGGTTTTCTACGATAATCCAAACTTTTTTGGCTTTTCCACTGATTTCATGACAATCAGAAAAAGTCTCGATTTTCGTGTTTTGCAGTTTTTGTAGATCTGACATTTTTTTCATGATTTTTTATTGATAAATAAGGGTAAATCATGGATTCTAGTTTGGTTGGAGTTTATTTAATAAATCAGAAAAATTCAGACTTTGATAAATCACCCCGCTGTTGTACCAAGCAGACATATTTTAACACAAATGCAAATTCCAAAGCCTCAGAAAAAATCCTGATGAACTTTTCCATGAAAAAAAAGCTGTGAATTAAAAAAATATATATTATTGTACCCAACCATTTTCAACTTTTTGAATGTAAAACACAATTTAGTCTACACGATACACAGAAAGAAATTGGTCTGACCCATGCTATGGCATTGACAAGCTGCTGTGTGCCAGCATTCGGTCTACTACCCACCGTGTAGTGTTGACCAGCAGTAAAAAGACAATATTTGTACATAGAGACAAAGAAAAATTGCCAGAACATGATTCGCCTTTAAAAATATTATTATAAAAAATTAGGTGTTAATACTACACTTTGACCAAAATATGTAAGCTCATGTGCCATGTCAAGGCTCCTTGTTGTAAAAACTAGAATCCACAATTTACCCTTCTTTATCAATAAAAAAAAACCCACTAAATAATTGGATTGACAAAAACCGAAACTTTTTCGGATTGTCGCATGAAAACTGCAACTTTTTCTGATTGTTGCGTAAAAAATCTGAATTTTTTATGATTTGACTCCCAAAATGTCAGAATTTTTTTGTGAAATTGGAGGAAAAGCCTGAAATGTTTGCATTTTCATATGAAACCCAGCGCAGACACTAACATATTCAAATTGCAAATAGGACCTCTGCCATCGACTTCTATAAGACCGCACCAGGTTGAAGATGGAGTATTTTTGGATTATGACTTTTTGCAGCCTCAGTGTATAATAATAAAATAGATAAGATGAAACTCTGTGCTAAGTCCAATGTTCGGGGTATAATAAATGTCAAAAAATAAAAAAAAATTATAGTAAAAAAACACAAATTTTCTGCATTTTTAACATTGGACTTTAATAAATAACCCGCTCAATGTCAACAAAATACACAGATAATTATGTAATGCTATTAATACTATTAATTACTATTTAGAAAGTGCTTTGTGTAATATTTGCCTGGGTAGCATGATAACATAATAGATCAGGTTGAAAAAAATCCATCAACCTTTTTCTCGAAGTGAAACCTGCCTCACTTTTGGGTGATCCAGAGGAAGGTGAAAAAAGATCTAGTTTGCCACATAAGGGGTAAGGATCCCCTCCTGATTTTAAAAGGCAAGCAAACCAATTCCTAGATCAGCCTCTAAAATGTGAGTTTTTGATACTGTAAAGGAATCTGGTGGTACAACGTGTCAGTGTGTTTTTTTAACTTTGAACAATGTTCTACTTCACTTGATTTTTAACCATACTGACTTTTAAAATAGAACCACTATACCAAAAGACGTTGTTGCTTGTATAAGGCTTTTAACTTTAACTTCTGAAGTCAGACATGTCCATACCACATTTTATGTTTCATTGGTGAGCAGATGGATCATTATGTGAATATTGAATATTTCTGTTAAAGTTTTCATTTGCAATTCAAGGAAATGTGTTTATACCTTTGTGAAGGTTTGTCCTATATATCCTTCAGTGTTGTTAATATCCCTGTCTGAGTTTACATATGGTTAGTTGAGTTACCAGAGAAGAAAATGTTCACATATCTTTTACAGAGCTCATGAAGTGAAAATGCATCAAGCTTCTGATGACTGTTTGTCACCTCTCTCTCTTTATTTCTTTTTTCTATAAATTGAATATAGAGTGTACTTGGTTTCCGTGAAGCTTTTTGCCTTTAGCTTAATAGCTAACACACTTTTATAGTAGTAGTGTTTATTTCTCTTTTCTCTGTGTATATCCAATATACATAATAAGTACCTTTTGCAGTAGCAACTCCTGTTATGTAAGGACAATATAAAATACAGTATTATTCGTGTAATATCTAAATACTTATTTAAAGAAGAAAGTTAAATTGTTTGTGTTCTACAGAAAAAAAATCATAATCTTGCAATCCAATCAATTCAATCAATATTAATACTGTTAATGATAAATGACAAGGTATTTAGTAATACTGTTTAATGACAAATTATATGAAATACAAACAAACCCTGATTTAGTGATTTAGCATTTTCCATGGGAGCATGGAACCCCCCCCCCCTAAAATCTGGCAAAACCCAAAATGGGGGTACATAAATTCAAGGGTTTTCTGTAAAAATTGCGGAAACGACTAAAAAAGACTTTTACAAAATCATACTTAAAATCTGGAAACTGCTCCCTCAGTAATTAATTAGAACATGTAGGGGTTGTAAAATAAAAAAACTTAAAATTCAGGAAAACAAAGTGAAGATTGACTGTCTTATCAACTGTGGGGCCCTATTGGAACCATTTTGGCAGGGCCCCGTAGAGAGAGTTTTGTTGTCTTGCAAAGGGTTCCAGGGCTGGGTGGGCAAAAAGGGCCTGCCTTACCCTCTATCCAAGTGACTGCTGTGAAATACAAGAAGTCCTCTGCTCTCAACCCATTAACATTATATTTCAGACTTTGAGACATTTTGTGCCTTAAGCTACCAAAAAATGCCTTACCCTTTAAACAAAACAGGGATTGTTTCTCCATATATTGCAAAATATTTAAGCTGGCCAACTATGTCAGTCTTCCTGATATGGCCAGTCCTACACTCAACTTTAATTTGATTCATTAAGAATTCTATTGCTTCATTATACATTTTACACAGGGACTAAATTTTACCTGAACTTACTTGCTGTTTTCAAGGTTAGAACTTCCAAATTTGGTTGCCCTTTTATTGGCTACCAGTGGGATCACCTGCCTATAGTTGGAAAGGTGGGAGTTACAACATGGAGCTGGCCATGGTTCCTGTATAAACTATAACAAACAAGGGAAAGTTGTGCTCACCCCTAATTTTTAAAAACATTAAGTGGGGGTGCAATGAGGGTGTGATCACCCTCATAATATATTTAAGACATTTTGTGCCTTAAGCTACTAAAAAATGCCTTACCCTTTAAACAAAACAGGGATTGTTTGTCCATATATTGCAATATATTTAAGATGGCCAACTACGTCAAAGTCGTCCCTGGTATGGCCAGTCCTACTCTCAACTTTAATCTGATTCATTAAGCATGCTTTTGCTGCATGTGTAAAAGGTATAATGCAGCAATCGAATTCTTAATGAATGCATTTCTTAAAAGGCTACCCTCAAACCTTTCTGGCTGTATGGTAAATAATACAGGGGAATACAAATGCTGGCATTCATTTATGACATTTCTCTGTACAGGCTATGAGTAAACTGCAGAATTGTGCGTAGTACAGGGGAATACCTATACTGCAATAGCCTGTACAGGCTATCAGCAACTATGAGCAAACTTAGGGGTCTGTCCCTGCATAATTGTGCTTAGTACAAGGGAATACCTATGCTGCCATAGTTTAATGCAGGGCTGTCCAACTGGTGGCCTGCGGGCCGACCCCCCCCTAGTGTGGCCCCCACCTACCTGCTGTGTTTGCTTACCTATGCCCTGCTCTGCCTGTGTGTGCCCTTTTCTGCCTGTGTGTGCCCTCTGCCTGTGTGTGACATACTCTGTCTGTGTGTGACATACTCTACTTGTTGAACATAAGCCTAATATTTGTTCTGGGGGTTTGTAGCATTTGAAAATAAATTATTGTTAGGGGCCCCCTAATGTGTTTAATCATGTGCTGGTGGTGCTGTGTTATCCACAGGGGATGAGGAAGTATATGGATTTAAGGGTATGTCTTAATTTGACAACTTTTTTCACATATGAGTGATGAGGGATATCCGTGCAGTGACCACCAACCATTTTGTCTTTTGGTGTGCTACCACAATTAATGTGGATATGGTCTTGTGGTAACATGGGTGTGGTTTAAAAACAGGGAGTGGTCAACACTGGCTTCCATTATCGGCCCTCCGCCATCTAGGGCAGAACATTTTCGGCCCTTGGTAACACAAAGTTGGACAGCACTGGTTTAATGGTATCTCTCTATACAAGGTATGAGCAAAATTATTGTGCTTAGTACAGGCTAATACATTTGCTACCATAGTTTTGCAGTATCTCTCTGTACAGGCTATGGGCAAACTTAGGGCTGTTCCTGCTGAATTGTGCCTATAGTACAAGGGCCAATTGATGCTGCCATAGTTTTATGGTATCTTTCTGTACAGGCTATGAAGAAACTTAGAGAGCTGTTCCTGAAGGAGTTAGACCATGTCCACTTTGGGAGAACCATTGAATAATAGATACCTAACAGATAACTTAGCATCTATTTTAGCTCTTCCTTAAATATAAATTTCATCATTCTGAGAAAAAAAGCCACTGATGCAATTTCATTTATAATGCTTATAAAACACTTGACAGAATGAATGCAGTGACATAAAGGGGGGTTTTCACTAGGAATAGTCAGAAAAACTCAGGTTTTCAAGATGTTCTTATTTTAATGTATCATTCAATGCTTTTTCTCGTTCCCACTTTTTAAATTCCGATCTTTTAATCTCAATTGTGGTTTTAGCGTTTGTAGTGATGGGCGAATTAGCGCCGTTTTGCTTCGCCAAAAAATTCAGTTTTTGACGCTGACGCCCGTTTTTAATGCCGGCGTCCGTTTTTTTGGACGCCGGCGACAATTTTTTTTTGACGCCGGCGAACTTTCGTCAGTGAATGTTTGCGCCTATTTTGTGAATTGGCAGCGAATTCGCCACCAATTCGCGCCTGGCGAATAAATTCGCCCATCACTATTTGTGAGTTTAGTTTCAAAAACCTCAAAAAGTGGTTTCTAAAACCATAAAATCCGACCTTTATTAAATAAACCTCCATAGCTAATTTAGTAATGATGATAAATTGCAAAACAAAATCACCATGTTTACCCATAATGCAAGTTCTTACCCAGCATCTTGGCCAATTGTGCAGAACCCCGATAGAGGAGACACAAAGATTTGTTCTGGATATTGAATTATACACATCTGAGTACTGATTGTCCCTTTATGTGCTACTGTGTTTAACTTGTGCCCCGTGTGCACAGTGCACAACTACAAAATTTGCAAACACTATTTTAGAAAAGCAGGATTAAGATTAGGTGCTTTGACTGTGGCATGTCTCTGCCCAGTGCCACAAATTGTATATACAGATATAGAAAAAAACATTAAAGAAAGGAGTATTTCAAAGATATAAAGAAGAACATCAACAAATGAATATGCCTTTTATACAGTGAGTACCTTTTTGTTATTGTATCACAACATCACAGTTTAGAAAAACATTTTTAAAAACCTGAAAATCTTATTTTCCATTTTATCTTCAACAAAAAAAGCATATGGTATGTGTGGAATAGTGTTATTAACATTTTCAAATGAGTAAAATCTGTTGACTTTCTAGCTGATTTGTCTACTAATGGGGCAACATATGCACATGACATAGGTGACCTACATGACCGTTTATAATCACCATTCCATCTCAGCAGAATTTTAATTATGTGTTT
This sequence comes from Xenopus laevis, assembly GCF_017654675.1. NCBI lineage: Eukaryota > Metazoa > Chordata > Amphibia > Anura > Pipidae > Xenopus > Xenopus laevis. The sequence continues at coordinate 76,035,286 of NC_054384.1, forward strand.
ATTTTCACATTTAAATTTTTTTTTATCAACTTTGCTGTCAATATAGTTAGACTATAATATGCAACCTTTTCCAAATCTGATAATAGACAGAAACAGAATAGTACAAACATTAACTAACTTTTATGATAATAATGGCAGCCTGAGCTCTGTCAGTATATTTTTCTTTTCTTTAGAAATCTCACAATACAACTAATAAAATATTTTCATAAAACTGGGCTAATGCTCACATTACACATACTGTATTTTTGAAGGTAATTACTAGAATAATAGTCTATGTAGCCAAATGCTCCGATTGTTACACTTGTTAATTTGAAAAAAAAAAAACAGATGATCAAATTACTCAGATTTCTTCTTGTTTGTCCGCCATCTTTACTTGAATCACAGAAATTGTCCTCTTTCAAGGCTACAACACATATAACATCCCAGAAATCTTCATAAAAATCTTTATAACTCTACTGTCTTCCCCTCTACCCTGGCTCTGTACCTTATCTTTTGATTTTTCTATCGCCTTCACTCCTCCTCATATCTAATCAATAACTAAATCATTTCACAATGATCTGCAGAATTCTTCTAAAATATGACCATTCCTCACAAATGATGCCATCAAATTATGTGTTGAATTGATTACTGCTACTGATGAGCAAAATTTGTCGTCAATGATGGCCAAAGACTAGTGATGGGCGTCTCGTTTTTGACGCCGGCGCCCGTTTTTTCGACGCCGGCGCCCGTTTTTGACGCAAATTTTTTCAGCGAATTTTCGCGGGCGTTTCGCTAATTTATTCGCTGGACGCGAATCGCGCAAATTCGCCGCGAATTCGCGCCTGGCGAATAAATTCGCCCATCACTACCAAAGACTCTAATGGGTAAAAAAAAGTTGCATGTCAAAAAATTTTTTGCAATTTGTTACGAGTCAAAAACAAATTGTCGCCTATGGACTTTAATGCATTTCACTGAATTTTCTCCATTTTGCTAATTTGCAGCAATGCAAATGGGTCTGATTCAGCCATCACTAATTACTGCAACTTTGCTTGATCAGCCTTCCATTCCAGAGTCTGTCACCTCAGTAGTGTATAATAAATGCAGCTGCTTCTGCTATGTCATACTGCCACTCTTCACACTTTTAGATACCACTCAGTGAAAACTATCATACTGCACCTCAAACAGGAAAAAAATGTTCAGTTTATATTTGAATAAAAGCTATGTTCAATAGTTTTGGCCTACAATTCTGTTTTTCCCTCTCACATTTAAAAGTCAATACATCTGCCTTTTAAAGAGCTATTTAATACAATTCTGATTTGTGTAACTTTAGAGTATAAAAATGCGTAGGAAAATTGAAGGAATAATCGTTCGATCGAATGATTCGAAGGATTTTAATACATCGATCAAACGATTTTCCTTCAATCCCAAATTGGCTAGAAAGCCTATGGGGACCTTCCCCATAGGCTAACATTGATGCTTGATAGGTTTTAGGTGGCGTAGTAGGTGGTCGAAGTTTTTTTTAAAGAGACAGTACTTTGACTATCGAATGGTCGAATATTTTTAGTTCGAATCGTTCGATTCAAAGTCGAAGTCATAGTCGAAAGTCGAAGTAGCCAAAAAAAACCTTCGAAATTCCACGTTTTTTTCATTCTAATCCTTCACTCGAGCTAAGTAAATGTGCCCCTCACTGTAACAAGATTATTTTTGCTGCCTTGTTGAAAATGAGTCATTTAAAAAAAATCTATATTTTTGTCATGCTAAGGGGTATATATAAGAGTGAAGTTAGAGGTTGCCACAGTCTTCTAGAGGGAAATTCCGCCACTCTGCACACTCTGAGATTTTTAAAACATGGGTGAAAGTTCATCCTTTGATAAATACACCTTTCAAAACCCCATAGCAATGAATGGAGAGTGGTGGAATTTCACTCTAGAGGACTGTGGTGACCTCTAACTTCATTCTTTGAGAAATATACCCCTAAGTGTTGTTGGACAAATTATTTTTATGACTAGAAATAATAATTACACCAATTTAAAAGTACTATAGCACCAATCTCGTGGTTCCAAATCTGTCTTTCATCTAATTCTATGTTATAGCTTTTTTTTTTTTACCAAGGAGCAAATTTATAGAAAGTCAAGATTGTATTTTTTTACACAAAATACATTTAAATTCAAGCTTTTAAAACAACAAAACTGAAAACATTGCTAAAATTCTAACGATAAGTTCTCTCTTCTAAAACAAACCAATAGGAAGTTATATCTGAAGCATTACAGCATTCAAGTTTGAAGTTTTTTCTACTATTCTTCAATAATAGTCTGCTACACCAGTTTAATGATGTATGATGATTTGTATTGATCTTCAATTGTGCTTCTCATTCAATGACTCTTTTCTAAATCAGTAAAGATTTTTTTTTTTTTGCATACATTTTACATTTCAAACCATTACCTCTGGTCTAATTGTCACTTTTATTTTAAGGATTTCAAAATTGCAAATGAAATCAATCTTTAATTAAATATTTAGTAGCTTTCACCTAGGACTGGTCATAAATCTTCCATAGCAGTGTTTCTTGACTATGGGTCATATTTATTAAAAACTATAATTCCTGCAATCATATTTAATAGTTGACTCTTGATTATGGTTAGTGAAAGGGAAAAACTTAAAAACTCTAACAAACTGGCATCAATGTTGAAAATTAATTTTCTATTGAGTGCTATGGCATGATGATGGATTTTAGCTGGCAAGATTTAATTTTTTATTTTTTGAAGATTTAGATTTGATAACTGAAGAAAAGTTGGGGGAAAATGGCAGACAAACAGAATATACCAAACAACACATTTTTCAGCTTTTGATATCTCAGTTTGTTAAAATGTTCCTGACCATCATTACATGTTTTATAACTTGTTTGTTAAAATTGGAACTGCTGGCAATCATAATGAATACAGTGTTTTATATTTGACAACTTCACAAGTAAAACAGTGGATATTGTAATAACATTGGCTGGTGGTTTGGATAAAAATGTTGTTATTTGTTTTGATACAAAGTTTGATACAAATGCAGAGGTAGACCAGTACTACATACAGATACAGTACAATGGAGCATGAAATAGTTATAAAAAGAATGCGTTAGAAGGTACTAAGACAGGTATTGTGCTTGGCATGTGAGCTGTAAATATCCTGTAGCGTGCCCTGCAGGGAACTCACAGTCGAACACAAAATGATAAGATTCAATGTAACAATGTATTCAATGTGAAATTTGTGTTATTGGTAAAAATCATGAAAGTAAAAAGCATCACTAAACAGTTTAATGCTAATGATGGTATTCAAATATATGTCTAAAGGAAATAAAACAAATTTCAAATATATAAATAATGCAGGCACTTGACAGAATTTTTAACATCAAAAGCAGCAAATCCATCAAAAAATGATATAGTAGTTCACCGATTTCACACTCCATAAACACAGATGGGGCAAATACCTTACAATACCAACATTATTCAATACCAATACCACATCAATTGCTGATTTAGCAATGTTCAAATTTGGACTTCTACCATGATTCTAGTTTTTTTCTGTTATTTGATTTTGTTTGAGCTAAAATCATGAATGTGAATAATGGTTTAAAAAAACATGAATTTTTGATATTTATTAAAATTTGGAATGTAAAGTGTCAGCATCGAAAAACTTGCAAGGTCATGTAAACATCAATGGGAGCTGCCCTAGCCAAAATGTAAACTATTTATTCTTTCTTGAGAATGCTGCTTACTTTATATGGATATGTTGAGTAACTAAAAAGCTGCATTGTCTAACTTACTCTGTAGCTAATAACCATTTTATGTTTGACTCCCACTGTTACCTATACTTATTTGACATTATTAATTGGTGTAATATATTGTTTTTCATTTGAACAGTTGTCGCGTTAAAAGATTTAGACAAAAATTTAATGTAAAAAACTTAATAATGATTATAATAACTGTCAGTTAATACAGTAAGTATACATGTTGTCTAATAATGTGTTTTTCAGAAAGAGTTTTTGACACTCTGTGAATTGTTCTACCAGAGCAGAATTATGGAATTAAAAGAGCATTTAAAGCGGCATTAAACCCAAAAATATTTTTTATCCTATCTGAAAGGGAAAATAGAATATGGTCTAATGTGTTATTTATTTGTTTTACTTTGTAGATTTTTTTAAAATTTTAAATATAGATATATAAATATATATATATATATATATAGATATGAATGAGCCTATATTCACATTTCAAAAACCTTTACATCTAGGGGGCCCATTTACTTAGCTCGAGTGAAGGAATAGAAGAAAAAATACTTTGAATTTCGAATGGTCGAATATGGCTACTTCGACCATTGAATAGGCTACTTCGACCTTCGACTACGACTTCGAATCGAACGATTCAAACTAAAAATCGTTTGAATATTCGACCATTCGATAGTCGAAGTACTGTCTCTTTAAAAAATACTTCGACCCCCTAGTTCGCCACCTAAAACCTACCATGGCCAATGGACCTTCCCCATAGGCTTCCTAACAATTTTCTGATCGAAGGAATATCCTTCGATCGATGGATTAAAATAGCGCTATATCCTTCGACTTCGGTATTCAAAGTCGAAGGATTTACATTCGGCAGTCGAATATCGAGGGTTAATTAACCCTCGATATTCGACCCTATGTAAATCTGCCCCTACGTGTCTATTTATGAAATAGTGTAAAAAACAGAGATCAAATACACAACAGATCTGGACAGGCACAGGCATCTGTTCACCAGGCACCACCATATAGCTGTGGATTAATTCTTGACTGCATCTTGCAAATGGTGTGCAAAAAAGACACCCATCATATATTGCTGCTTTTATGCTGTTTTTAATACTCAAATTTACTTGTCATCTGAATTTTTTCTATTCACTTGAATGAATTGAATAAAAATAATGGTGTTCGTTATTGCGACTCTCAGCTTTGAGTTCACTAATTCCACACACATATCCCATTGAGTGATCCAACCAAACTTTTACCCCATTATTCTACTTACTACTGGTGTGGAAGTGTATCTCAAGGCTATTTACGCTTTATCACCTCTATCAACTCTATGGCAGGACGTTTTTCAAATGATTTCATGGTTATTGTAACAGGTTCTGTCAAAACAATCGCAACTAGGGCTACTACAAATATACCCAACCAACTACTCTAAAACTACCAAAAATGAATATTTCAAATACCGAATGCAGCCACTGTATTAATAATAACTCATTCTTGGTCCAAAAAGTTGAATTGATCTCTTACCTCTTTACTCAACAACCATTATAGGCTGACTTATTGATTCTAGGTTTTTTTTTATTGTTTTTAGTTTTTTTTTGGTTAATAGCACACCTTCCTCCCCACCCCCAATATCTAAAACCTTCATCTCACCTTCAAGTTTTAGGAGGTGAGGTTTTTATTTAGTTGATTTATGATTTTCTTTTGAAATAACTAGTGATGGGCGAAATCTGGGCCATTCCGCTTCGGTGAATAATTAGTAAAACGGCAAAAAAAAATCAGCAGTTGCTGAATTTGCAGACAGAAGAAAAGAACATTACTTCATTGTTGCTTTACTTTGATGTCAGTTCTTGCTTTTGTCTGAAAATGACACAATATTTCTCTGTATGTTGTTTGATTTGCAATAGCCTAATTATGGACTGGATCTTGTTGGTACTTGGAGACTTGTTTAAAATCACCACCTGATTTAGGAATTCAGTGAAATCATAAAATCTATTTAAAAGTCTTCTGCATACAAAGCAAGACTGACAAAACTTTTCAAATTCTCTTGGGTCAGTAACCCATTGATCATCCACTGAAAATCCCAACTGATCTAAAGGATTCTTGGATTCAGGTGATAGTTGCCATATGCAATATGCACATTTTTTTAGCTCATAATGCATAATCAGCACTATACTCTTCCTTCCGAAGTTTGATTGCCATGTAGTACTGGCAAGTGAAATTTGCACGGATATCCCAATATGTTTTCTAACAATTACATGACGGATGCAACACTGACAAGGATGATTCTTATTGGGTAATTCAAAACATTTGGCCACTTCAGACAGTTAGGAAATGCAAAAGAGTCAGTTCAAGTTCAAGTTTACATATTCTTTAAAGACCCACTAAATTCAAGAAGTGATATTCTTCTAGTTCTTGATCAGCTGGAAATGATGCTGTATGTGTGTTCTTAAGGTGCTGCTGCAAAAATGCTAATGTTTAGGGCACAATTTTTTTAATAAAAATATATTTGCATTTAGTGCATCTTTAAACATCTTACCTTTCCCTATTTTCCCCTACATAAATCCCAAACTTAATTATAAATGCAAGCATTTTCCTTACCACCATTGCACCTTTTAGCAATCATAGTGAGATAACAAAGGAAGATTTTGCCTGCAAATATTACATTGTAATGAAACATGAGTGGATATGGTGCTCTGTGTTTAGCATGTTTAATGCTTTCAGTGACAATTATATGAATAAATCATGTGTAAACAGTAGTGATGGGCGGATTTATTCGGCAGGCGCGAATCCGCGCGATTCGCCGCCAGCGAATAAATTCGCGAAACGCCCGCGGCAAAAATTCGCCGGCGTCAAAAAAATTTTTTTGCATAAAAACGGATGCCAGCGTCAAAAACGGGCGCCGGCGTCAAAAACGGGCGCAGGCGTCGGAAAAACAGGCGTCAAAAATGTTTCACAAATTTTTCGCCGTTTCGCATCAATCCAATTCATTACTGGTACTTACATCCAAAGACATGCTTTGCACTTCCTTGTGGCTGCCCTCAGTGCCGATCTGTTATTATTATTATTAACATGTATTTATATAGCGCCAACATATTGCGTAGCACTGTAAAGTAAATGTGATTATACAACTACATCACATGAATTACATATATAGAATATATGGAGTAACAAACATCACAATCAATACAGGTACAAAGAGGTGAGGAAGGCCCTATGCATAGGCATACAGTCTAAAGGGAAGGGAGTAATACACAAGGTGTTATATCCTGTTGCACATTGCTTGCAAGTACACCTGTTTACACAAGGGAACCTCCAAACCATTGTGTCCACTGTGGGTTGCATCAGTAGGCACAACTGCACAGATGTCAGTAGGATGCAGGGCACCAAAATGGCTCAATCTAATCACAAAATTGAAATTGTGTTACATTTGTTTAATTTTAAACATTATGACAATGACAATGACAATTGTGTGCATTGTGTCAGATGCAATTTCTCCTCCCCATCAAGCTGAAATTGTAGAAAAAAAAATTCCATGATGAGTAAAAAGCATGGGAAATCGTAATTTGCACATGCATTCATAATGACCTACAGTATATGTTTTAGAGTTCTAAATTGACTGAGATAAGTAATTCCTGAAATCTAAAGACAGCATTTTGAGAAGCACATTTTAAAAGACAATCAAAGAAATATGTAGTTTTCCATTGGAATAAATACTTAAATTCACTTTTTTTTTTTGCATAATTTGACCTTTACCTGCTAGTTTTTCCTCAGGCTTTAGAGGACACTAGTACAAATAAGAATGAAAAGCAGGTCTACCCTTTTCACAGAGTTATTTGCCAATATCAATATAGAGAACAAAATACATGTTCTGTGTTTCTGACTTGACATGTGGCAATCACACAGTTGTGGGACACTGTAGGCTGTTTGTCTAAGAAGTCATTTATAACAATATTACAACATTTACAACTGTAAATACAAACCATAATAATTCATAATTTTCCTAGCACAACACTTAACACTAAAGCACTAACCACTAGTGATGATCAAAGTTTTTCTCTAGGTTTTGCTTCGAAAGACACCCATCAACTCCAATGGGGGGGGGGGTTGCTGCCTGTCAAAAAAAATTGTTGCCCCTAGATTTCAATGCATTTCCTGATTTTTTTTCTTTTTGCTGGTTTTTGGCAAAATAAAACAAGTCAGATTCAACCCATCACCACTAACACTAAAGCACCACACATAAGGTTAAATTAATATAAATATTGGCCTGGAAATATTATTTGTACCTGGATAGAGAACTGTCTGAAGGATAGGTTACAAAGAGTAGTGGTAAATGGAACATTTTCTACATAGTAAGTTAGGTTGAAAAAAGACACAGGTCCATCAAGTTCAACCTTTTAACTCTAATTTAACCTGCCTAACTGCCAGTTGATCCAGAGGAAGGCAAAAGAGCCATTTAAAGCATCTCCAATTTGCCTCAGAGGGGAAGAATTTTCTTCCTGACTCCAAGATGATAATCGGACTAGTCCCTGAATCAACTAGTACTATGAGCTATCTTCCATAACCCTGTATTCCCTCACTTGCTAAAAAGCCATCCAACCCCTTCTTAAAGTGGCCTGAATGATTGATTCAGGGAGAGAATTCCACAGCTCACTTTGTAAAAAACCCCTTCTGAATATTTAGGAGGAACCTCCTTTGTTTGAATCAAAATGAGTGACCTTGTGTCAGCTGGAAGAACCTACTGGTGAATAAAGCATTAGAGAGATTATTATATGATCCCCTTATATATTTCTACAAAGTTATCATATCACCCCTTAAGCCCCTCTTCTTGATGAATTTAATAAGGAGAACGGAACCACCAACGATGGGCAATTGTCTGTATAAAGTGGCAAATAAAATAATATAAAATCACAAACAAAAATATAGTTCACTTGTAATTAATGTTCACTCACTTGTATTACCAAATTTCAGGCTGTGTAGAGGTATATAAACCAGAATAGGGATACTAAAAACAAGAGAAAGCAGTAAAACCCCACACTACCTTACTAAAATTAATTGAGATCTAATTATATAAGTGCTTAGTGCTATTATAAACATATGCTTAGTTCTCAATCAATTTAGCACCAACATAGAATTAATGGTATTTCAATCGATTGTGTTAATACAAATAATTATGATTAAAGTGCTTAAGTGCTATAAATTAGATGCTGTGACTTTCAATAAAATGTATCGACACACAATTGATGAATAATCTAAAAGTTCATGGTTCTTATATGAATTAAATAAGGTGCTAGTGCTGTAGTTATAATTTTAAAGTGAGTTCATGGTATCAAACAATTAAAAATAAAGCGTCAGAAATTCATGAATAAAAGTTAGAAATTAGAAAACTATTTTCTAATTTCTAACTTTTATTCATGAATTGCTGACGCTGGCAATTTTTCCATGTGTGCATGCACAAACTGGCCTTAAATGTGTAAGCAACAAGCATTAATGAAGGTAGAACAGGAAAGGAAGAGTAAATATGCATGCCCATGCCTTGTCTGCAACAACGAAACGTGTTGGGTATTGCTGCATTGACTATGTAAATGTACTACAATAGAGCCCTAGATCCAAACTAAGATATAGTTATTATACAATTATAAGATTATAGTTTACATGATTTTGTAGTAGGCTTAAAGTATGAAGATCCAAATTACAGAAAGATCTGTTATTTGGAAAACCCCATGTCCCGAGCATTTTGGATAACAGGTCCCATACCTGTACATAATAAATGTTACACAATGATTTTTTCTGGAAAACTTAAATGAACAAAGAACTGTATCACCTAGCAAGAGAACAAAATCTACATTAATTGCAAATATCAGTCAGTGTAGAGGTGACTGTGATGCCTTCAGTTTTCCTTATGACCTCCTAGAGTTATCACTGCTGATAATGACTCCACTGATTTTCTTAATGCCTAGGAACTAATTTAAGTCCCCCCTTATAACCAGAGTCCTCCAACTGTGCATGCGTCGAAAATGCCGTCAAGACACAAAGATTACCGGAGAAGAAGAAGATGGCGCCCGTAAACTCAGAGTCCAGAATCTGCATGGAGGGGTGAGTAAAAAATTAGGGGCATTTGCCTGAGGGGCAGGTAGGCTTGGGGGAGGGTTTTTTTATTACGGGTTTAATTCCCCTTTAAGTATATTAATAGTAAAAATATACAGGATGAGACTGTTGCTCATTTAAATAATGGTACCAATATGGTTGTAACAGATACAGAAAAGGCAAATATGCTAAATCAGTTATTTTCTTTAGTGAATACAATAGAGGAGTCAGAGATCCCAGGCTCACTTCATAGCTGCACTGTTTGCTCAGCTCAATCTAGTCAGTGGCTGACTCAGGATATGTTTCATAAAGCTTTAATAAGAATGAATGTAAAAAGGCTCCAGGGCCAGATGGCATACAACCCCAGGTTCTAAGAGAGATTAGTTCAGTTTTAGATCAGCCCCTATTTTTGATTATTTTTCAGATTTGCTTTCATTTGGTATGGTAACTATGAATTGGAATCTCATCCTTGCAGTTATAGGTCTGTTGGACTTAAAAAAGTTGTTTGCACATGGGTAGGAAAGTGGCTACAGGCTTGGATACAGTGGGTGGTTGTTAATAGTACATTCTCTACTTGGAGTAAGGTTCTTAGTGGGGTCCATCAGGGATTGGTATTGCGTCCACTTTTATTTAACTTGTTCATTAATGACTTAAGGGGTGGGTATTTTAAGTAATGTATCAGTGTTTGCAGATGACATAAAACTGTGCAGCCCAGTCAATTCCATCCAGGATGCAGCATCCTTGCAACAGGATCTTGAAAAATTGGTAATCTTGGCAGCTAAGTGGCAAATGAGATTCAATGTTGATAAATGTAAAGTCATGCACCTGGGATATAAACATATCCAAGCCACTTATACCATTAATGGGACTGTTCTAGACAAATCCATAATGGAAAAGGACCTTGGAATCCTTGTATATAATGAACTTGGCTGTAGCAAGCAATGCCAGTCAGCAGCATCAAGGGCAAATAAGGTCTTGAGCTGTATTAAAAGGGGCATAGATTCACAGGAGGAGGGGGTCATTCTTCCACTGTACAGAGTACTGGTAAGGCCCCATCTAGAATATGCCGTACAGTTTTGGTCTCCATCACTCAAACAGGACATTATTGTATTAGAGAGGGTACAGAAAAGGGCAACTAAGCTGATAAAAGGTATGGAAAATCTTAGCTTTGAGGAAAGACTGCCCAAGTTGGGGTTGTTTGCCCTGGGAAAGAGGTGCTTAAGGGGTGATTTGATAACTATGATTAAATATATAAGGGGATCATATAATAATCTCTAATTCTTTATTTACCGGTAGGTCTTTCCATCTGATGCAAGGTCTCCCATCCTGATTAAAAGGAAGTAGGTTCTGTCTTAATATTCGGAAGGGGTTTTTTACAGTGAGAGCTGTGAAGATGTGAAATTCTCTCCCTGAATTAGTTGTACAGGCTGATACATTAGATAGCTTTAAGAAGGGTCTGGATGGCTTTTTAGCAAGTGAGGGAATACAGGGTTATGGAAGATAGATCCAGGGACTAGACTGATTGCCATTTTGGAGTCAGGAATGAGTTTTTTCCCCCTCTGAGGCAATTAGTATATGTGGTAGATAGAAAAGAGTTCCTTGCCTTTACCGTTTTTCATGACTCACACCAGCATTAAAATGCTTAAATGTCTAGGACTATCAGTCTAAAATAAATTGAATGATAATGCTGTATTTGGCATTGGATTCAACTATATCCCAAACACAAATAGCCACCCACTAACAGCCTGATCAAAAGTAGGAACAGCACAGTGTGAGTTGGTACATTTCTTCAATATTTTTATTCTATAATAACTTCTTGTTACTTTTTATCAATACTAGCTTCTGGTGTTAAAAAAACATATTTTCATCATATTCCATCTGCTTTTTCCATCAGTGAAAGGATTAATGTAGAAATCACCATCTGATTACTAGCACTAGAGGTAATCGACACCACAGGTCACACTTCCCATGGAGAATTTCTAATCACTCCAGTTCATGGTGTTACACAAATGGTGAATAATAAGGTCTGGATGAGTCCTATGGCTGTGTAATAATGTTAAACACATTCCCATCTTGTGTGCCATTTTTCGAATGTAATAGGATTATGTTAACATGTCCTTCCCTGTTTATCAGAAAATTGTGTGGTCTAAAAAGTATATGTTAAATGCATACAGTACTTGCTAGCTATCACCAGGAGAGATTCTCAACAAACTGCATTTGCAAATTCTTAGCAGTAGACCTGTGCTGGCCTATGTGAAACAACACCTTATATATATATATATATATATATATTTGTTTTTGTAATTTACAGTCAATACATTAAATACACTTTTACCATTGTGTATCTAAGATAGAATAATAATATTAATAAGATAGAAAACAATACTAATAAGATAAAACAATACTATATTTTGTTTTCATTTATACTGGATGTGTACTGCTCATTTAATTTCGGGTAACTCCCAAAATAGGGGTCTCTGTTAATCCATTTTCCCACCATTCATTCATAGTGACAGTATCCAATTAATGCAGAAATTATTACTTGTGTGTTCCGTCACAATTGATATTATTATATATTCCTTAAAAAATAATCCCCATTCAAGCAACAACACGATAGAAAGCAGGGAATAATAAATGCAAAAACCATTCATGCAAATGATGGGGAATTAAATGACCTAGAAATCTTACATGCTAATTATCACACAGGTTTGAAATGAGAATAAGGACGAGACTACAGAATAATATTATATGAATCATATGATATTATTCTGTAATTCAGGTTACAATCTATAAAACAGTAATGCATACAGGATCCTAACCCCAGACTGAAATAGAACAAGAAAATTACCATTCCATTTAAATTGCCTTTATAAGTAAATAGATGAATATATAGTATTAAAATTAATATATTTACTAGAAAAATATCAGTTTTACAGTCCGAGAAGACTTCTGCAGTCTGAATTACTTTATTTTTAATCAGGACTGAACTAGTTGAGAATTCAGTGCTTAGGAAGAAATACCGTAGACTTCACCTCTTATCCTTTCATTCCTATTTCCTGAAATTAATGTATTTATAATGTTTCCCTATTTTGCTCATATTGCTTTGATCATGTATTATAACAAGTGTCTACAAATATGGTTTCAGTGATAACTCCCCTGATGCTGCAATGAAAAATACTAAAGTCATAATGAAAATGAATCTTGAGAGATCACAGAAGCCATTGAGCCATTCACAATCTGTTCTGTAATGAGGGATGAAACAGCAGCTGAGAAAACATGGCATGAACAGAACTAATAAGGACAGGACAATAAAAATAATAACAGCAACTCAATTTATTTTATAAGTACAAGTCTGTTTTCAAATCATTGTAACAGAATAAGCATTTAAACAAATGTTCATAAACAACAGTAATCAATGCTGATTGGTATTAATTAATCATACATATTTCTGCATAAAATGACCTAGCAAATCTGTTGTTTTTTATGTAAGTAGGGTCACAATTTCTTTTTCATTATTATTATTATCTTTATGTATATAGCACCAACCTATTCCTCACTGTGCTTCAAAGATTATACTGATTTCTTGAATTGACACCATGGTCAATTTCATCTGGAGCCAGTTAACCCATCAATGGGGCTCATTTATAAATACTGGGCAAATTTGCATTTGGGCAGTAATCCATGGCAACCAATCAGATGATTGCTTTCACTGTTCAACCTGCAGCTGGATGAAAAAAATCTAATCACTGATTGGTTGCTATGGGTTACTGTCCAGGTGCAGATTTACCCATTCTCTATAAATGATCCTCAGTATGTTTTTGGAGTGTGGGAAGAAATAAGATTACGAAGAGGAAACTGAGGCTTAAGAAGAATATACACAGTCATTACAGACAGTGTCCTGGCTGGAATTGAACCTAGGACCATAGACAGCACTATTAATTATTTAGCCACCATGATGATATTTTGTAATTAAAACTACAGACAATGGAAGTATGGACGTGGCCTTGAATTTAGAAGCAAGAATTAATTTATTAAAAGCTTATAAGGCTTATTATATATATAATTATAAGGCTTATTATATACATAATAAGGCTATTATATACATAATATATTATATACATAAATATACATACATAGTATAATAACACCCGTTCACTCATGCCCAAAATTACATTCATCTTACTCAGTGATATACTGCTGGGAAAGGGGTGGTCAATCCTCTTTGGCTTCTCCCTGAAGAATATGGTGGATATTGCTGGGAGCCTGGGACCTAGGGCCCAGTAAAGTAAATGCCCCAACAATAGTTAGGCCCTTGTGAATTTGTTAATACAGGGACCACATGAATGATGTATGTAAATGGTGGTAGGTATAGCTCCTATCATTGTACACTGTAGGAGTGTAAATCAGATAGGTTAAGCTAGAAAGCTTCAACTTAGGAGGATAGAATAGAAGCAGCTCCCCCAGGTGATATTACCTGTAGGACATTATAGTGGATAGGAAATCGGATTAGAGGGTTTCCCTGGAGGTTCTATGGGAAGTAATCCAGGCCCACTAAAGAATGTCAAAGAGGTGAAGTGACATCCCTGCCAAGTCTGTCCTTAGAGAGGAATGTCAATGTGTGATACACTCTGTAATTGAATTTGCCTTGACTACTTTACATCAGAAAAATTGTTTACAGGTATTATGATTACCTATTACACAATTTCTTTAATAGATTTACAATATAGTTGGGAAGGATTTATTTAGGGGGTGCATACAATTATATAAGGCCATCCAAAAACCTAAACCTACCAGATGGGTTATTTATATACTGTAGATGCCCTGAGGTAATTGATCAGATTTTAAACTTAATTCACCCATAACACACCAATGAAGTCTACCACTCCCCAACAAGAACCAGGGTATGACAAAATACACCAAAAAACATACGTGTAGTGGAGAAATGCAAGTTTTATTACCCTTTCTGTCAATGACAGAATTTTCAAATGCACCATCTTTTATGTATTTTTACTTTAAAGTTATCTACCATTAAATAATTTACAGCATTGCTTTCACACTTATATAGAAACTATTGGGAAAGTAAACAAAAGATTTTTCAGTTTTTATCAGACGACATGGAGAAAATTTAACTGATCTTTAAAGTAGCCTAATAGGTTTGCATTGCTTGATTGCTTTATTTCCTAATATAATTTTGGCAAACCTTGTAAAGGTAAAGGTAAATCTAGTATAAGAGAATGGAGAATATAATTCAACTTTTCAACAATTCAAATGTGCAAAATTGTTAAAATCTTATTGATTTGAAAAAAAAATGGAATAGTTTTCAAAATGTGGAGCTTAATAATTGTATTAATTTAGAACTGCTGGAAAATGTTAGAAACACAAATTTGACCTTTAATAAATCTCCCCCTGCATGTAATTTGCTTCCTTTTACATAGCACAAAAATATATACCTGTACATGTTTAAAACAGCTTTGTGCTCCAATAAAACCCTAAACCTCCTTTGATAATATATGTAGTCATTATGTATCATATAGCTATTTGTAAGATCCTTATTCATAGGCAAACATTAAAAAAATATGTACAATAATGATAATAGTAAAAAAAAAATTGACATTGCCACTATACAGGAAAAATTTAAGTGAGATTATGTCTAAAATGTGTCATTATTTAGCTAAAATATCCTACAAGTCTTACCTTGGACTATATAAGGGCTCTCTAAATGCTTTGGAATTGCATGCAAAATTATAAATGCCTAAATGTTTTGAACTGAGAAATGGGGCCTCTACAAATAAAAGGTTTCCGCTTCATGATGCACGTTACTAAAACAATTTATATTATGACAGCTTTTATCATTTTTATGATATCCTTTTTTCATGATGGACTGAAAAAAAAAGGAAACTGAAAAAAACAAACAATTTTTTAGAAGGTCTTTGAATTTTGATTAAATGTATTATAATGATGCTATTTTATTGACAAAAGACAAACAGGAGATTATTTATTAAAACTTTTCTCCCAAACCAACCAAATCCCTTTTATTTACTAACAAAAGTTCTCAAACAATTCGCTGTAAAAAAAAATGTTGCAACAAAATCGAGATTCGATTCAAATCATGCAACTTTTTTAAATTGACGATATAAAAACTCGACTTTATCGAGCTGTCACCCAAAAAACTCAAATAAAAACTAGTGCAAACAGCCAAAACTCTTGAGATTCCTGAAGGTAAAAAACATGTTCCAAAGGTTAAAGGGACCATCTGCCATTGACTTTTACATTATTTTGACACATTTTAGCTGGACTATTTCAGATTTTAATTCATAGCAGCTTCAGAGCATAATACAGTATTTCTCAATTTGTTTTCTCTATAACAATTTGGATCGTTTGCCCTTTAAAACTGGACCAGAGAAACTCTGCCTTTAATAATTTAAGAGCTAGCAAGATATGATAGTGATTACAACATTTGTAAATTATTGGAATACTTGTAAACATTGTATTCTTATTGCACTTTTTAGACTGGCACCCAGGCATTTGCACATACAGTATGTGCTATTAAAGATAACATTTAAATTCCAATGAGTTGCTGAGTGTGCCAGTTAAAACTCCTTGATTGTGTTCCTGATACTTCTCAGCTGTCCCTTCTGTCCAAGCAGCCAGTGTCGACTGGGATGCCAGGGGCCCACCAGAAAACCTTAGGTTGAGGGCCCACTTTCCAAACTACTATACCTCCTCTCCTCACTAAACATCTTTATTCTCCTAGTCTCTTTTCTCTACATACTATACTATATTCTTCCATTATTAAGCCTCTTTGTTCTCATAAAGAAAAAGGGAATGGTCATGAATGGCCATGAAATAGGCCAAATGGTTAAAAGCAAGAGTCCCACCGACCCATGGGCCCACCGAGAGTTTTCCTGGTATCCTAGTGGGCCAGTTCGACACTGCAAGCAACAAATAAAATGTCCTTTTACTATAACAGAGAGGTTTTCAAATCAAATTCACAATGCATGTATCAATTGTATACAGTATACACATTATGGGGGTTATTTATCAAAATCAAAAAGTTCTCACTATTTTCTGAAAACTACTCAGACCAAATCCGCACAGACTTTTCAGTCTATTTAATAATACATTTTCACAAATTTTTATTGTGCGGAAAAGTCACAATAAAATCGTAAAAAAATCCACATCCTATGATTTTTTTGGATTTTGCACTCGAAACCTATGATTTTTTATAAAATCAATCGAAAGCTACAATTTTTTTGGAAAACGAGCGCAACTCAGAAAATCTTCCAATTGTTAACAGGACATCTTCCATTGACTTTTACATGTTCTCAGCAGGTCTGAGTACTTTTTTCATGGGACTTTTAACACCATGGGACTTCCCAAAAAATTGTAAATGGTATTTTCCCCTTTAAAAGTCAGACTAGTAAAATTCAGTGCTTAATAAATAACTCCCTATATGTAAAATATTAATTGATCTGAATAATTACATGAATCACCCAGGTTACCATGGTGATGCTTCTTAGTAGGCATTCTGTCTTGTTAAAGATAGTGGTAACGTGTTTTTCTCCTGAAGAAAAATGGTGGGACCATAAGAAATGCGTAGGGAAATTTTGGATGTTGATATCTAGAGATATACTGTATTTCTATATATGTTTTGATTACTGTATGTAGCCCATGATGTGGGATTTGATTTTTTAATGAATTAAACATTGACACTATACTTATTCGTTTTCATTTTCTATGAGACTGCGATATACTGCATCTCTGGTGGGAACCATCTTGTCTTATGTAACCATGTGATCAGGTTATCTCACCATAATATTTGAAGTTAAGAACAGTAAGACCACAAGGATAAACAACATGTTTTTTATCTTTAATGTTTTTATCATTTGGTATACCTATAAATAAATTACATAGACCCGTGATAATTGGCACTTGCGCACTTTCTATTTCCAAAATTACACTGCACCATATCATGAGTGTTAAGAACATATCACATATTACTTCTGGTTTATAGAAATTGGTAATCTGTCAGACAGATATAATTGTATCTAATAATCTGAAGATTATTTTCCTATAAAAATGTAAATACGTTATACACTTATTATTGTTCTCAAGAATCTCTCTACAAGGTGCTGAGCATCTTTGGCAATGCATTGTATAATGGTACATTTGTATTTAATGGTTACTGTATACATTATACTTTGGACTTCATTAGTCTTTTTTCAAGTTTGCAAGTGTCATATAAACATTACTCACTCCCATATATATGCCATTGCACTTTAATGGTCACAGAGAGTAATGCTCATCTTATGTAAAATACAGTATTATTATTATTAATATTATTACTTATTGTACAGAGTTATTACACAACTCTGTACAATACATTGTATACAGTACATTGTAAATACAAGATGTAAAGAGAGCCCAAAGAGCCTACAATCTAAAAAACATACGACTTGGTATCTCCAGTAATCCTGACTGACCTAGTAACATATTCATGCTTGTGAATTCTTATTTATAAGGATTATAATTGGAGTGCTTTGATGTAGTTTGTGGTATCTCATGTGAGCTCAGAGAACAACTAGGCTCAGGACAAAATGATTTTTGAATAAGTGCTAAAGGGCACACTTTTGTGTACAAATAACCATATTGGCAGAATTTGTAATTTGCAGAATTTGCTTATTCTCATGGGGACAACTTTTATCACTATGCTTTAGTATTGCATATAGATATCCATATTTATCATGAAACATCATGTTCTGTTTTTGAGATTAGTTTATAGTCTATTTGGTGTCTTCTAACTCAAGTATCCCTTTGAAATTGTGATGAATTTTCAGGTAATTTAACTCTGTGCAAGGTGACAAGTTGATGTTTCAAGCAATAAAAATGAGGCAACCCACCTAGTACCTACAACATTTAAAATTGGCTTAATTTGAAATACATATTTTTTTTCTGCCACAAATTCCAAAATGTTCCCGGCCTTGGGGCAACCTATGTATAAATCAGTTCCTGAGCAAACTGTTTAGGTAAATACATTCCAACACCAAACAAGGTTGCAATATCCGTTAATTTAAGTGTTTTGGAAAAGGTAGAAAAATAATCAATTACAGCATGGAATGTGTATATACATAACAAAGAGAATTATGGAGTAGGCTGACATTTGTTGTGTAGACTATGGGGCACATTTACTAAAGTGTGAATTTTCTCTTTGTCTAACTTCACCAAAGTTCACTTCACTTAGCTAGGTGTATTTTTACAACACAACTCATATTTACTAAACATTTTTTTCAAGAGAAATATGATGAATTTTCTCTTGGCGTAAATTCTCAGTGAAAATTCACCAGCATATTATCTTCATAGAATAGTTGTGAGGGAAATTCTCTAGTGAATTTCTGTTTAAGTCAATGGGAGAGGTCCAAGGATCAATTTTGAGATTTTTGCAGCCTTCCTGACATTCAATTTTTTTTCTGAGAAAAAAATTGAATCAAGTTATTAAAATTAGAATCGAATTCAAATTCAATTCGAGTTTTTGAGTCAAATCCATTCTTCCGAGTTTAAAAAAATTGATTTTTTTAATAAATTTTGAATTTCAAATTTATGGGAGTTTAGCAGAGTTTTTAAAAACTTACATGAATTTGAAATTCGACCTTTGATAAATGTTCCTCTTGGTGTATTCTCCTTTTAGAAAATTGAAGATGTTGATGGAAATCTTTTTGGTGAAACTACTACAAATTTTCAATTTCACACTTTAGTAAATATTACCCAATGTGTCAAGGCAGCCAATTGCATCAACTACATAGAAATCTTATTTTTACATCCCCTGCATTTTACACCTACTGATATAATGTATTTCTCTGATTTCACATTTTCCTGTGATAAACAAAATTGCCCTGTTTCATAAAGATTAAAAGTATAGAACATATACATTATAATAGAAGATAAAAAAACCCAATACTTTCCCTTTCTAAAATGATTAAATTAAAAAAAGTCAAGCTTTTTTAGTTTACATTTTTACACTGTGGTATGAATATCTCAAGTTCTACAAAGAAGCTAGGTGTGAATGTGCCCCTTCAAGGAACAGTAACACCAAAAAATTAAATAACAGATAACTGATAAGATCTGTAGAATACAATGATGTTTTATCTGTTGATAATAAAATAATATGCTACATAACATGTGTCATTTCTACTTTTTTTCCAGCTTGAATGGCTGCCCCTGTGGCTACATAGCATCTTATTTGTTTAAACTATAGCAATTTTTGTGAGCAAACACACAACTTTTACCAGTATAGGCAACCCTACGTTACAGTATAGTCAAAAAGGTTCTGCACTCAGGTATTTGATAAATACATTGCAATTAAACATAGACATAAATTGTAATTGTACAATAGATCTGTAGATGCAAAATAATGTCTATGAAATGAGCCAAGGAGCACTACTGGGTGTTTTCCCACTGACCTTCTCGCCATATATACTGAGAAAGAGAGTATTTAGCATATGCATGAAATTTGGACAAGACTAAGAAATTGAAATACATACATAAGAAAGTATAGAATTGTAATGTAATTAGATTATTTATGCTTTTATACCGAATCTTGAAAAATGTGTGGTTTTCCTGTTTTTTTAAACAGCTATAAAAATTTGAGATTATTTAAGAGTAACAATAACCACTGTAACAACTCACCCGTTGGTCTAGGAATTGACATTTCTTCGGCTGTTTCAGGCTTTATCCGGAATGTGCTGAATGTGACGTCACTGGCCGGCGCAAAATTCAAATATTTAAAGAGCTGTCTATGGGGAAATCATTGCCCAACATAAAGTTATTTTCTTAAGTCCCTGGGTGCATTTCTTAGGTGTATTCCTGTTGTTACTGATCCTGCCTGTCCCTGGTTCTTGTCCTGTCTGCTGCCTGTCCTGGTTATTGCCCGTTTTTACTACTCTCTTGGATTCTGACATTGTACTGCATTTCTGGTGTGTGGCCTGTGAACCCCACTGTTCCTAGGTCTCCTTCATCTGTACCGTATTGACTGATTGAAATGAATCCGACCTGACTTTTGACTATGTTCCACGCTTGGTTCCCTTGCTTGCTCAGAACTCTCTCCTTGGTTCTCCCAAAATAAGACCAGACAGCATCTGAGTAGCAGAGGGCTCCACCTGAAGCCAAAGGCAGAAGAGGGGTCCGAGACCGGAAATTTGGATTTTTTCTGGGTTTGGGATACCTTGCGTTACAAACACGTTAAAACCTCTAATGCTAAATTTTGCAAAGTAAAAGTTGTTGATATTCTATAGAAGTGAATCCTATTGGACCATTTTTAATCCAATCAGAATGTAAGAAGTTTTCAGATTTGTTTTTTGGTACGAATTGTCCAAAAAACTCAATTTTTTTTACTTTTAGGGGTACTTATATTTTTGGGATCATTCAGTGCTTTTCTTCGTTCATTGTTTTTAGAATCTGAACTTAAAAAATTCAATGACAATGGTTTTAGAGTTTGTGAGTTTAATTGTGGTTTCCAAAACCTCTAAAACCACTAAAATCCAACCTTAATAAATAAGCATCCATGTCCAATGTATTTATAAATAAGTTAAAAATGAGACAAACTGTATGATTTGTGTCAACAGTGTTTCTGCTGTTAAAACTTTATACATAGGCAATACTGGACACCTTTGCAATATTTCTAAACTTCAAACATTTACCAGCTTTGCAGGGTCAGACCTGAGGACTTTTTATTTAATCAAGTTGTCTGTCTTTGGGCTCTGTCTTTGGGCTTTTGGACTTGTTCTACCCACTAAGACCTAATGAACCTTTAGCTTTATGAAACATCTTATCACTCATACATGGATTCCAGGAGCCACTGGCACTATGGAGAAATATTTGAATTCTTTGCAGCATACATTTTCTGTCCAGCTATCTTCAGACTGATAGATGCAGACATATTTGACATGTTTCTTTTTCATAAGTAACTTTCTTTCTTACCTCCACGACTCTTTTCCAGTGCCAGAATTACAGAATGTCATTATACCATGTCAAGCAAGGCTGAATGTTAATACATCGAGCACAACTTCTAAAATTTAACAGGTGTACAAGATCTTAAAAGACAGCAATGTGCGGTTTCCACATCTACTCATATGATCAATTAAGATGAAAAATATGCAAAAACAAATTATTCTGCATAATTGTAGCTTTCTGAAAAGTTAATTACTTTAATTGCACTGCATACATACCTTAGCAAGTAAACTAGATTGCAGACTTTTTTGTGCTACACAATACTTTGTGATTGGCAATACTTTAATCTCACTGTGGATGTATTCTAGAATAGACCTTTTTGAGCAATATTTAAAGAGAATTAAAGAAAACTGACTAGTGCAGAATCAAATATTTGCTTTATATAAGGTGTGTTAATATTATTGAAAAGTCTACTTGCCCACTACAGTAAACATATGCTATGTGCTTATAATACAACATAATTGCTAAAAGCACTAGTAGGCAAATGTAATAACAGTCATTAACTGAAAAAATAGGCAACATGAAAAATATTTGTTTTTTATATATTTTATATGGATTTTGTTATCCAGCAAATGTAGAGATTCAAACATTTTACATTTTATAATTTGCACCACTGCACAGTGTATGTATGTACATTCAATATATGCTCCAAAATGCTCAATTGAAGTTGCAGTTTTGTTTTTTATCCTCTATTCAAGGTCTCTGTACTGCCTTGTTTTATCTCTACCTAACCTGCTACTAGAAAGCTTGCCCCTGAGATGCATTGACAGGGACTTAGGGGCCAATCAGTTACATTAATTTCTAGTAATGAGGGTTCAGGTTCAACTTGCCACTGTGATTTTTTGTGTCCCAATAACCCACTGGGTGTAGTCTCCTCTGGGGCATTCCATAATCCTGACCCGTTTCATTCACGACGACCTTAGTTATAGGCATAGCTGCCTATGAATTAGGGTGGACATGCTTGAAACGCATTACGTTTATGACACAATGCAAGTCTTTGGAACATTTGTGTGAATTACCCAAGTCTTTTTATTCAGTGACATAACTGGAAAAGAATGGCAAATGAAGGACAATTGTAACTTTATTTTAAAACTGCAAAAATCAATAAAAATCATAACCAAAAACAAACAATAATAAATCTTCTTTATGTTTAACCTTGTAAACAACCATAGAATCTTAACTATATAAAGCAGTATCTTGGAGGTTATAGAGCAAGGTCAAAACCCATAAAGCCAAGGATAGAACCAAGGTAGTAATCAACCAACAGAATTGACAGTTGAGGGGCAGGTAAGCACATTACATATAATATTTCGTTAACAAACATGAATTACAGGTATGGAATCCGCTATCCGGAAACCTGTTATCCAGAAAGCTCAGAATTACAGAACAGCCATCTCCATTTTATCCAAATAATCCAAATTTTTAAGAATGAAAAAAAAAAAAAAGATTTCCTTTTGTAATAATAAACCAGTACATTGTACTTGACCCCAACTAAAATATGATTAATTATTATTGGAAGCAGAACTAGTCTATTTGGGTGTATTTAATGTTTACATGATTTTATAGCAGACTTAAGGGGGTTATTTAAAACTATAGAATTTGAATTTATAGTGGAAAAACAAAACTCAAATTTTTCGAGTTTTATTATACCACGAGCATGGAAAAATCTCAGAGAGGTCCCTTACCTATTTGGAATGTTCTATTTCTAACTATTTTGGACTTTTCAGGCAAAAATTAGAAAAATACGGGCTTTTCGGGAAAAAGGCAGAAAAAAAATCGGGCGATTTGGGAAAAATATCTGAAAAAATCTTACAATTTGGATTTTCACTCTCTCACTCTTAATAATACATAAGGTACAATCATGGATTCTAGTTTAGGTCAAACTTTTTCAGAAAAATAATCAGAAAAATTTGGATTTTGATAAATAAGGCCCAAGGTATGAAGATCCAAATGACAGAAATCCCTAGGTCCTGAACATTCTGGATAACAGGTTCCATACCTGTATTACAAACAAAAATATTTGCAATAATGAATCACAGAAGCAAAACTGAGATTATATGAATTACGG
Source organism: Xenopus laevis (assembly GCF_017654675.1). Taxonomy (NCBI): domain Eukaryota; kingdom Metazoa; phylum Chordata; class Amphibia; order Anura; family Pipidae; genus Xenopus; species Xenopus laevis. Next base: position 76,059,182 of record NC_054384.1, read on the forward strand.
ATTATTGTATCTCTCTTTGGGGCAAATTTACTAAAGGTTGTATTTTCGCCTCTAGAGGTTTCACCACACTTTGCATCACTTCACCGGACGTTAATTCACAGCGCATACAATAATCCATCAAAATGCGAAGTTACGTCTTGGCAGCTGAACGCTGGCAAAGTTCCGCTAGTGTAAATTTGTCAGTGCCAGCATTTCATAGTGAACTTTCGCTAGCATTCAATTCTGCCTAGCGCAACTTCGTTAACACACTTAGGTCAATTTGAATAGGACAAGAACATATAGGTCATAAATATGTCTTTATAAGAGACGTTGGTGAAATAGTGAATAGTGGCCACTTATTATTAAAAATGTCCAAGGAAACAAAATAAGGACAAAAGAGATCCTTTATTGTCCTAGAAAATAGCCCACCCTAAAACAAATGTGGCATGCCCCTCTAATAGTTCATTTAGAGCTTTCAAGATAAAGGGTTTTAGGATCCCATTGATGTCCTGATAAATGTAACTGTCTTTTTGAAGAATGAAAGCGTTTTTACATAGTCTTGATTTATTAACAGGTACTACTGATAAAATGCATGCATGTGCTTTCGTAAGGTTTAAAATAAGATGGGTTACCAAGCTGCTTTAAGGTTTACAAATTGATTTGAAAAAATGATTTTCTTTCAGAAGCAATTTAGGAGCACTTAAAATCAATCAAGAGTTGCAAAATTAATTGATTGGCACCTCAAAATAGTTTAACGGTTGGAATGGAACTGTACACCTGCACGGTTCTGTTGTAAAAAGCAGAGCTGGGAAATGTTGGCAGTGTTCCCGGATTCACTCAGGAGAGAGCACTAGAAAAGGTCTGCACACTGATAATTGCAGCTTTATGCAGCAAACAGTTTTGTTTATATGGGCAAAACATAGTGTTTTGAGTAAAACCAAGCCTTTACTGGTTAATTGAGACCATAATTATGTGCAAACCATGGTCTTTTCTTAAAAAAAAAAAAAGTAAATTTGTAAAACTTGAGTTGTTGAGTGTATTACTTTTTCAGTGATTCCACATTTTGGTAGTCATGACAAGGGGACTCTTCAACTGACCCTTCGCCTTCAGCCATCCCGCTGAACCCCATTGTTACACACTTTCATGACACATCAGGAGCCACAAATGCGGTAAAATCTGGATTTTTTTGTCTCAGCAATTTTGTCTCAGCGTATAAAATACATTAAAGGCAATAGGTGTTTTTTTTCTTATGGCGACTTTTTTGTCTCAAAGTTGCAAAGTTTTGTAGGGGAAAAATATGAATTTTTAGAGAAAAAAACTTTTTCAAGATTTATTAAGCTGCAAATCTGAAAATACTCCAGCTAAAACGTTTTAAACTCAAGAGCACGTGTCCCTTTTACTATTGGAAGGTGTTTTTTGCCTTCAAGGTTTTTGCGCTATTTGACATAATTTTTTGTTCAAAAACTCCAGAAATGTGGGTTTTTCGTGATGATTTAAAAAAGTCGTATGATTCAAATTGTCACACGAGTTTGACAAGACTTTTCCCGTATATACAATCTTCTTTTGGGATTTTTTAGTAAAACAAAGCCAACTAATGGTTGGGAGTTAGGTCGAAGAAATTTTAAGAAATACTCCTTCTGAAAGTTATTTCTCAGTTGCCAAACGAGTACGGTTATGCACTTGGGTAAAAATAAAATAAATGCTAGTTATACAAAAAATGGTTTTGGTAATGTATTGGTGACCGCTTTAATTGAGAAGGAATTTGAAGTTTTGTGGATAACAGACTGTGTGACTTTACATGATGCAAGTCAGTGAGGCTCATTTATTATCGCAGAGCAACACCTAGGGGCATAATTATCAAGGGTCGAATTTCAAATTGAAAAAATTCAGAAATTCGAATTCAACCCGAAATTAAGTCAAAGTTTTTTTTCAATCGAATAGGTCCGTATTCGGACAAATTAGAATCCTCCCAATCGAATTAATAGTGCAATCAATCGAATTCGATTCAAAGTTTTTCCCGAAAAAAACTTAGATTTTTCAAAGTCCACCAATTGACTCCAAATAGGTTCTAGGCGGTCCCCCATAGTCTAAAACAGCAATTTGGCAGGTTTTAGATGGTGAATGGTCGAAGTTGAATTTATAAAGAGACAGTACATGATAAATTTCGATATTTGAATTTTTTTCAAATTCGAATCGAATTTGGACTATTCCCTAGTCGAAATACACAAAAAATAGCTCGAAATTTGAATTTTTTTCATTCGAAAATTCACCTTGACCGTTGATAAATCTGCCCCCTAATCTGGCGTAACTGAATGTATGCGCCATTTTGTGCACACACACACAAATACATTTGTATTATATTGCCCATAAAAAAATATTTTTGTGAAGGTTTTGTTTATGTGCATGTCACAAATATCAGGCAATTACTGTATGTCACAAGTAATTACATCTTTCTTGGGGACATGGCTGTATTGCAAGTTACATTTGCGTGAACATGGGCACAAATGTGTGCCTATACTTTGGCATTGATATTTTCACGACTGGTATTTTGTGCCATACTGCTAACACAGTGGTGGCCAGTAGCGCTAGTATGTGCACATCATTTATTACAAGTCTTGTGACAGATTATTACAGATTATTAGAACATTCAACAAATGGTCAGATTTTTCTGCTTTGTACTAATTGGGTTATAATCTCTCTATTTTTATAGGTATGGTTATGTGAACCACTATTTAAAATCAATCACAATGAACTCATCTTCTGATGACCTGACCTTGTAAATGTCCTGTAATTCTTGAAATGCTCTTCAAAAGGTCTATTTTATAAGAACAATGCTGGTATCATCTATCATGATTTAATGGACATATTTTAAATATTATTACCATTTTATCATATGTTATGCATGTTCTTTGATTTTTCTAGGTCATCCCTGTGTAAGGTTATCCCTATTTTACATTACATATTACATAATCTATAAAATGTAACATGTAAAGTTTTTCACTGCACATATCTGTAACTAGTGATGACTGAATCTGGCCCATTTTACTTCGCGAAAAATTTGCGAAACTGAGAAAATTAGCTGAAATGCATTTGCATGGGTGGCAAAATTTTGTTCATGACTAAACGGGCGAATAAATGTATATAATGTGGCAAATGTTATCTTATTAGCAAGGCATTTTCAAAGATAGGTAATGCACTCTTCTTGAGACCCTGCTATTTATATAAAATTTTAGAAAGATGCTAGAATTTTTTTTCTCATAGTATAATAACTTTTACTTATTTGCTCTTTTCACACAAGGCATCTGTTCTCATGATTATTTTCAGGCAAAATACATTATGCCATCCTTGTCTGTTTCATAGCAACAGGGATGGCTTATTGCCTTAAAACACCTATTAGTTAGAAAGGAAGAAGAAATTTGCTGATGTAGTTTTGCAGCCTAATAGTAGGAGTATGTTATCATGCTGTTGAGATTAGAGAAAATTTGTCTGAAATTTATAAATAGCATTCAGAATTATGATTTGCCAAACATGCCTTTTGAAGTTTAACAATTATTTAACTTAAATTCAATTAAAGGAGAAGGAAAGGCTAAAATTAAGTAAGCTTTATTAGAAAGGTCTATATAAATACACCAGAAAACTCTCAAAGTAATGCTGCTCTGAGTCCTCTGTCAAAAGAAAAACCACATTTCTTTAATTTTATTATGTACACATGGACTTCTGTATCAGACTTCCTGTTTTCAGCTTAAACCTCCAGGGCACGGCCTTGAGCATGCTCAGTTGGCTCCATTTCCACTCCCTGCTGTAATCTGAGCCCAGAGTTATGAGCGAGCAGGGAGAGACTCAGGCAGGATGTGATGTCACACCAAGCCAAAATGGCAGCTGTTTACTCAAGTATGGTAAAGTATGCTGCAGAATAAATATACTGTTATAGCTTGTACTATTGCGGCTAATGTATTGGCAATAAACTGCTTCAGTAGCTTTCCTTCTCCTTTAACTGAATGAGCAATATAAAAACTGCTGTCAACAAACAAAATAGATGTTTAATACTCCACAAGTAATTTCCCTTTGTGGTTGAATCACATACAAATGAGATAATTGGAAAGCTCAATTTACAGATTGTGGCCATCCAACATGACACTTTCTCACTAAGCTATAAAAAATTAGACATACATTTAGTGGTGGTTTTAACTAAAACTTAACTTTTTCAGTGCAGGAAAAAGTTGCGACAAAATCATATACCAAATCGTGCAACTTTTTTTTCAGATTATCAAGCAAAACCAGACCAAAACCCTCGAAAATCATGAAGTCAAGAAGCATCTTCAAATTGTTACAGGGACCTCTGCGATTGACTTTTATATAACTTCAACGGCTTTTAGCTGAGGTATTTTCGGATTCTAATTTTTAGCAGTGTAGGGGCCCCTACGGGTTAATCTGCCCTGCAGCTTTAAGGCCCCCACCTTTTTCTGCCCAAAGAGGTCTCACAGCTTCCTGCTACACTGCACTATAGTGTGTGTAAGGAGGGGCCTCTTCCTCTTTCGCCTCTGGATGCTGATCCAGCTGGGTGTGCTCAGTGGGACTGAGTACACCAGGCCCAGAAGAAGGCATGTGTCCAAGTCGGGGACAGAGGTTAGAGAGAAAGAGCAGTTCTGAGCTCCAACATGGGAGTGATAGATTGAAGGTATCTCTCCCAGGCCATATTGCCTGTAGTATAGGGATCCCAGTGGAGAGGGAATCAGGAGAGAGTGATTGCCCTGAGGTTGATCCAGAGACCGGTACTGGAATATGTCGCAGAGGTGAAGTGGGATACCTGCCAAGTCTGTCCCCAGGGAGTGTCAGCCTGTGTCTGCTCTTGGTGAGCCTGCCTGCAGATCTGTGTGAACTCTCATATATGCTGTTGCCTCAACTCGTGCATGAGTAGAAACCTGATGTCACTTGCCTCATGCATAGTTCAATAAACCTTGTTCCTGTTTTATTAAGAACCTTCTGGTACCCAAGTCTTTTGTTATTGCACAGTAGCCTGTGGGAGTTGTAGTTACACTACACCACACCTTTAATCTTCCATATAGCGAAGGCCCTATCCTGAAGTGTTAGAGTCACGTGCAACCCATGCTCTAGATTGTGAATTAACCCTGTATGGCCCAAATAGGTGTTACAGCAGCTTTGGAGCATAAAACATCTCTAAAAAAAAATGTGAGTTTTCACCTTTAAAAACTCAAGTAGAAAAATGTTAGGTTTAATAAAGAAGTCCCTTAAATTAGTGTAAAAAATGGAGTTAGAATACGTTTTTTTATCTCCACTCTGGTACACTATGCTTTTTTTTTTAAAACTGTACACTGAATTTATTCAATGCATCGATAAGTATAAAAAAAATTGTCAGCACAGAATTTTACTCAAAAATTCATCCTCTTTGAACTTGTCCTACTGACTTCAAATTGGCTACATGAATGATGTAAGACCCTGATGGCATTATTTCATATATAAGGGCTACAACCGTGCTTTATAAATACAGTGTGCATTTTGGACTAAAGTTGGCACAAAATATTTTACAAAGCTTTAGAAATATGCGAGAACAAAATTAATAAGTATGGCATGGCATGTATTTGCAACTTAAACAATATATTAGAACCTTCCAGCATAAACTAGTGCACATGTTTCAAAGTCCAATTTTTATAAGATGGTATTCTCTGCTGCTCTTCTGATTATTAACAGTTCATTTGGCACCTTATGTCAGATCAACCTTTATTTAATGGAATTGAGACAATGTCCTTTCAACATGAACTAAATACTGGCAGTAACTTTCCAAAGGTCTCCACTTTACAGCATTTTAGTGACAGAGAATACCAGGGTCTCTATTAATTAACCTTAACAATTCACAATTTACTCACAATATAGACACACACAAGATATTTCTTTGGCTGACCCTAATCTTTTAGATCTACTTGTAGATTATGTCATGTTAAAGGCCAATATTATGTTTTGATTTAACTGGGCTGGTAACTACAGGCCAGTTCAGACCTCTTCCAACTAATGGCATCAAATCTTGAACTGGGTTTTTGGCCAATCTGCTTTGACAGTTCATTATTATAGCCAGATTATAGTATTCTACCCTATCAATAAAAGAAGCCATGCAGAAGAATAAACAAATTGTTTTAAAAAATATGTGCATTTCTGAGAAGCTTTATTGATTAAATGTAAGCGTCAATAAGCACAATATCTACATGCTTTAAGATTTATATTCCCATTTCCAAAGTAATATTTTCAATAAATCCAGTTACTGTTTAGCATACTGAATATTTTGGGAGAAAACATTTATTGTTCCTTCAAGTAATTTGTTTCTTATTATGAAAACCTAATAAAACTACATTTTGCACTAGTTGTAAACCATGTCAACTTTTTTTTCAAAGCACCTGACAAATTAAAACTATAATTGATGGCAGCTGGAACAACTTATACATTCAATGCCTAATTAATTGGAACAATTAATGCAGTGTATGCTGTGTCTTTATGAGGACTGTTTGCAAAGAGCTGTGACTAAAATTATATTGGCATTAACTGGCTAATTAAATGCATGTGGTTGTATCATAAGTTTGCATATTGTTTTGTAAATTTGTTGTTAAGAAGTAGCCCAGATGCCATATTTTGTGTTAATTATAATCTACAACAAGTGTTTCATAACCTGTGTAGGCTTAGAAGTTTGAGAAATGAAATACAACATGAAATATGTCTCAGGCCTTTTTAAATTGCTTCAGTAAATTATAGGTACATTTTATTTCTATAAATAATAGTACATTATTTATTAAAAATACAATTTGAAATTTGTTTTTACAGTAAATAGAACAAATAAAGTGGAAAGTTGACTATCATTCTTTTGGTTAATCTGCAAAAAAAGAGGTTGCTGAAGTTATAAAGTAAAGTTTGGACCTCATCCAGGATGGATTACAACCTTGAACTGGTTTTAACATGTTGAGCATGGTTTTATCAAATACTAGCTTTCTAGTTTTCCTTTCTGCTACAAAGGCTGATTGTGCAAAAATTCATTTTTGTTACTTGAAATCCATAACACTAACAACATAACATTGTCGCTCCAATTGAAACTAAGAAATAACTAAGCAAAGTACTGTGTACATCCATTCATTAATTCAACATACTTGACTAGACTTTCAAATTATTTGCCAAATGAGAGGAAAATGTAAATATTTTTTCTGTAATTTTATTGCATTAAATTTTTCATTTGCCTGTATCCAATTGTTCAAAAAAACTATAATGCTCTAGGAGTACAATGCAGCATTGCATCTCTGAGCATCAAAAGTTCTTCATAATTTAAATCAAACAGGTATTTGTACATTTAGGGGCCAATTCATTAACTTTGAGTGAAGGAATAGAAGAAAAAATACTTCGAATTTCGAAGTGTTTTTTTGGCTACTTTGACCATCGAATGGGCTACTTTGACCTTCGACTACGACTTCGAATCGAAGGATTCGAACTAAAAATCGTTCGACTATTGGACCATTCGATAGTCGAAGTGCTGTCTCTGTAAGAAAAAACTTCAACCCCCTAATTCGCCACCTAAAAGCTACCGAACCCAATGTTAGCCTATGTGTTTATTTTTTTTAAAGTTTATATCCCAATCCTGCAAGAACTGGTAGGAAAAGAAAAGGCTCAAACTCAGAGGAAACATTTTTTAAAATAATTTTGAAATAACAGAAAAATTACTTAACACTTAAGCACAAAGACTTAAATGCGAAAATAGAAGCTCAAAACCTACTAATCTAAAGATGAAGATGATAATGAACAGTGATCTAAACAAAGGCAATGAAGAATGATGTCTAGGCCAAGAGGCAAGCTAACACATAGGGGCACATATATGAGAATTAACCCTCGATATTCGACTGTCGAACTTAAATCCTTTGACTTCGAATATCGAAGTCGAAGGATTTACCGCGATTCGTTCAAGTGATTCGAAGGATTTTGATCCAACGATCCAACGATTTTCCTTCGACCAGAAATTTGTTAGAAAGCCTATGGGGACCTTCCCCATAGGCTAACATTGATGTTCGGTAGGTTTTACTTGGCGAAGTAGGGGGTCGAAGTTTTCTTTAAACAGACAGTACTTATCGAATGCTCGAATAGTCAAACGATTTTTAGTTCGAATCGTTCGAGTCGAAGTCGTAGTTGAAGTAGCCAATTCGATGTTCGAAGTAGCCAAAAAAAACGTTCGAAATTCAAAGTATTTTTTCTTCTGTTCCTTCACTCGAGCTAAGTAAATGTGCCCCATAATGTAAGGAGCTACTGAGTTTCATAACAGGGACCTCATGGTTTTGCAATGACTTTCCTTAAGGGACAGTACATCCCCTTTTCAACATTAGCTGAATGAATGGGGCTTGTGCCTAACATACTTGTGGGGGAATATAATAAACATGCTTGACAAAGGGGTTACGCCCCGAAACATTGCATCCGCAATAAATGAGCAAGGGTTCTCCCTGCTAGAAATACTCACATAGTGCCAGTGATTCTTTACCCCTTCACATTTAATTTGAGGTTGCCAACACCTCTTTCATCGAGCACTGGGGATTCGTTAAGGACGGCCAGGGTGTGCGAGAGTAATTCCCCTTTTTTCCATTGGAATGTAATAAAAGTCGGAAATGGAAAAACAAGTTGCAATGCGAAAAGTTATGCCTTCGCGTGAGCAAATTTTGTTTTGCGCTAATTTAATATGTCTTTTGCCATCTTTTTTACCACTTCCAACAGAAGAAGGTTTGCGAATTTTATAATTTGCGCCAATGCGCAGTAAATGTTATAAAACGTCTTACTGAAAAAATTATGTTTGCTTCAAACAATTATGATACCTTCAAATACTTCTTAAAAGTGCTCAATTAAAATTCAAAATACAATAACAGTTGAAGGAGGAATATTTCATTGCTAGATGTGAATTTTTATTCTTATTGGTGAAAATTGTTTTTCTTTTTGCGACTTTTATTGCATTTCCTCTTTATTGTTTTAATTATAAAAGATCTACAGTATGGTTTTGTTACATTGGCAGTAAGCAAGACTATGAAGCCAGTTTCACTTTAGCACATACTGTCACTTCTGGTCCCAAAAACTATAAAGGAGCAGATTAAACAAATTAACAGTCCACTGAGAAGCCCTGATAATGAGCTACTCAAACACTGTTGCTTGGATAAGGGAAAGGGAGCTCTGATCAAATTGCCCTGTTTATAGGGAAGGTGAGTTCAGTAAACATTGCCGAACTTTCCAACTAGTGCTTTGTAATGGAAAACAAATAATAAAATATGGATTGTTTTCTCATTAAAAAAATAGACAGAATGCATTAATGTATGTATTAATTTTTTAGCAAAAGTGTAAAAGCTCTCTTTAAATACTAGGATAGAATATCAATTAAGAGCTTTCTCCTGTGCTTAGACTTATCTGTCTTACATAAGTGGAGCAAGGAATTTCTTGTTGCAAGGAACTAATAAGATGTTTGCTGTTAAACATGTAAACCAATTAATGCAACCTGGTGATTACTTGGGTAATGGGTTACTGCTCATGGGCAAACTTAGTGCCTTTTTTTACATAGCCACATAATATTATTAGGGTTACCTTGACAAAGCTTGAAGAGGAATGCTTACCAGGGGTCAGGGTGCCAATCCTGGGTGTCAAACACTTCAGACAAAGTGGGTCTAAGGAGGATGGTGATTATGCCTGCTCTCACTTGCCCACCCAATGCAGTACTGAAGATTGTCAGCATGGCAGGCAGCCACCTGGTGTGAACATAAAATGTTATTTTATTTAAGGTTGCATTTTATTGTGATACAGGTATGAGACCTGTTATCCAGAATGCTCAGGACATGGGGTTTTCTGGATAACGGATCTTTCCGTAATTTGGGTCTTCATGCCTTAAGTCTACAAGAAATTAATTTAAACATTAAATAAACCCAATAAGGATTAATTATATCTTAGTTGGGATCAAGTACAAGCTACTGTTTTATTATTACAGAGAAAAAGGAAATCATGTTTAAAAATTTGGATTATTTGGATAAAATGGAGTCTATGGGAGAAAGCCATTATGTAATCTGGAGCTTTCTGGATGTCGGGTTTCCGGAAAAGGAATCCTATACCTGTATTTTCTTGACATGTTAATGTATTCATTTATCCCTGTTAACAGAAATTATTATTTCTGTGAGCATGTTAAGTTAAATGATTGGATAGTTATAATATGGGTAATGTGTGGATTTTTTTCTGATGCTGATCAGGACTATAGCAGCACAGTTTGTATGAATATTATGATAACACGTAGAAAGCTAAATTTATATTAATGTGATTATAGATCATTCATAACTAAATGCTTATAAAATGTTTATTTTATAAAAACAATATTGTTATGGGGGGCGTGGAGTAATGGCGTGCTGAGAGGAAGCACTTCTCCTGTGCTCCCGACTTGAGCCATCTGTAAAGCATGAAACAAGGCCTTAAAAGCTTCAAAGAAATGGGGAAACACCACAAAAAAGGTGAGCAATCTTCCCAAACTAAAGCACAATTTCTCTCTTCTTGGGCACCAGCACCCTGGGTAGCTTTAACATGTTAACAGGGATGATTAGCAATGTAACTTACACCTTTACATCAGTCTACTTACAGCCCACAGAACAATATAAAGCTTTGACAGACACGTTACATGCCCTCATAGAATTTGAGCAAGGCACATTTATAATTGGCGGAGATATAAATATAGCACTAGAACCTCTAATAGATACCTCCTTAGGACACTCCAGCATACCGCACAAAAAACTAGAAACTTTTAAAAAACAACTTAGAGCTCACACCCTAATAGACACTTGGCACCTTATGAATCCTACAACGAGAGACACACATACTTTTCCCAAGCGCATAGCGTATACTCTAGGCTCAACCACATTTTTATCTGCCACTCACACGTGACATTGCTTAAAGATTCCAACATAGATATAATCTCATGGTCTGACCATGCTCCAGTAACCTGTACCTTAACATATAAACTAAACCTCCACAGATCCCCCCACTGGCCACTAGACGATTCCCTATTATGTGATCAACAGGTTAGAGATAAGTCAGACATTAAAGTTATACTTTACTGAATATATGAATCCATGGACGCTATGGTTAGCACACAAATGTGTAATAAGAGTGGTGTTAATTAAAATAGGTGCTAGAAAAAAAGCAGAGCAGAATGCTGCTTTCAAACACCTAGTTATTAAAATTCGCTCCTTAGAAGCTCAGCACAATCTAAGCTTGCACACATTTTTGATGCCCTCACATCAGGGAGAAAAGAACTCAGAGTTACATATTCTCTTTACTCAACTAGAGCCATAGAAATTAATAAAAAAATGTCTTTGAACATGGTAATAAATCTGGAAGATAACTAGCAGCCATGCTCAAGAAAAAACAACTACGTAACCATAAAACACAGATCAGAACCCCACAAGGCCACTTAGTAACTAACAAAGCAGACATAGCTGAAGTCTTTAGACAGTTTTATATAAAACCAGTCCCACCCACAGGGCCTCAGTTCTGAGGAGAAGATACAAGCTTGTAGAAATTACATTCGCAGCTCCAATATCCCAAGAATCACCTCTGAAGTACAAGAGGTACTGGGTTCCCCGATCTCTAAGGAGGAAATCACATTGGCACTTAAAACTACTAAAGCGGGTAAAGCCCCTGGGCCTGATTGCTTTACTATTTCTTATTATAAAGAATTGGAAAACCATCTCACCCCCCATTTACACTCATCGTTTAACTCAAATAAAGAAGCATTAGAGGCCCATGTCACGTTGATACAGAAAAAAGGTAAAGACCCATTAGACCCAGGTAACTTTAGACCCATATCATTACTCAACACCGACAATAAATTGTACGCTAAAGTGCTGGCTACTAGGCTAAATCAAATACTATCTCACATGATCAATCCTGAACAAGTCAGGGTTGTCATAGGCCACCAGGCCAGGGACAATACTAACAGACTGTTTAGCATAATCCAGTACTCTAAAAACACAGGCATCCCCCTAGTAATATTATCCACAGATGCGGAGAAAGCATTTGACAGAATAGACTGGGACTTTCTCAACGCTACCTTACAGGAACTATACCAGGGCCCTAATATGATCATTTGGATATCTAACTTGCACACTAACCCAACAGCTAAATTAAAGATAAACAGGGACCTTTCGGAACCCTTTGACATTAGAAACGGCACACGTCAAGGCTGCCCCGTGCTCTTCATACTCACTTTTGAGTAATAAAGTTAGGGCAAACCCAGATATAAATGGATTTAAAGTAGGTTCTAAGGAACACAAAATAGCTGCATATGCAGAGGACCTCTTATTCATCAAAAACCCTAGAATTTCCCTCCCAAACTTGCTAATAGAGCTCCAAAATTATAATAGATACAGCAATTTCAAAATCAATTTATCAAAATCAGTGGCCTATAACATATCACACCCACACATAGATTATATGGAGATCCTACAAAACTTTCCTATAAAACCCGCACGCACATAGTTTACATATCTAGGAATAAAGATCTTTCCTGATCCCAGACAAATGGCAGAACAAAACAATAAGAACTTACTACAAGCCATCTCCCGCGATCTACAAAAATGGTCTAAGCCAGCCATATCATGGATAGGTAGAATCAACGTGTTGAAGATGAATATTCTCTCCAGCTTTTTATACCTATCCCAAACAATTCCTAAATCAATGTTCAGAACACTAAATATTGTAACCAGTAAATAAATATGGATGAACAAGAATCCTAGAATTGCTTGCAAAAAGCTCTCAGCGGCTAAAAAACATGGAGGCTTAGGCCTTCCGAACTGGGAAAGTTACCATAAAGCTGCCCTCCTGACTAGACTAAAATGTGGGCCAGAATAGAACAGGAATCTATGGTGACGCTGCTATGGGCGAGCTTATGGATATCACCCAGAAACAGAATATATAGGGATTAAACAGACAATAAACTTAGATATATGTCAGAAATATGGGATGGACTGGTTGAATCCAGTAAATGGGTAAATGGATTTACCCCTGGACTAAATCTAGATAATTACAAAGGATGGAAGCAACAGCTGCACTCAGGCGCTAGTTTTTTTTTACTCAGGGAACCAATTAAAATCAATAGAAGAAATAATTACTGATCAAGAAATCTCAGACTTGGATAGGTTTAAATACCTCCAGATTAGGCACTTCACATCACCTCAAGATTTCCGGCACACACACAGAGGCAATAACCCACAGAAATAGAACAGATATGGTCAGCAGACAAAGCACCAATGAAAGCAATCTCCCTTATGTATCGAAATATTACAGATCTTTCTCCATACCCAGCGCATTATTTCAAAGCAAAATGGGAAAAGACCTAGCTACCACCATACAACCAGACACGTGGGAAAAAATCACACAATTAATGCACACTTCATCTCCATGTACAAAAATGCAGGAATTAAACTATAAATTATACATAAAATGGTATAAATACCACACTAAGATAGCTAAAATCTATAGGACGGTCTTGCCTCTATGCTGGAGATGCAAAGTCAGCCAAGGAACGTCACTACACATTTTATGGAGCTGCCCTATCATAAAGCCATATTGGGACACGGTAAGAGATACTATTCTAGAAATAACAGGGACTGATGTTAAAGATGACTCTCTTGCAGCCCTGCTACACAACACACAACTCTCATGTTCTATATATATAAAAAATCATTGACACCTGTATTACTAGACACTGCTAAAGCATTAATTCCCCTAAGATGGAAGCAAACAAACCCACCGTTAGTACAAGACTGGTTCAGCAAGGTGTTGGAAGTCTATAAATTTGAACAAATGAGACCTACAACAGAGAAGGAAACAGGAAATCTTACCAAAAAGTACTTCTGACTGCTACCTGCAGCTCAGCCAAACCTGAAGTCAGAAATAGCAAAGGTGAGCATCCCAAGACGCAATCCATAGAAAGCTATAATTGTGCTACACTGAGATTTAAACATTCTAGCCTCATCTATCAGCTTTCTCCCCCAGACTTAGACGGTCCTACCACAGGTGAAAGAGACACTTAAGGTGGCCATACACGGATAGATCCGCTCGTTTGGCGATGTCGCCAAACGAGCGGATCTCCCTCCGATATGCCCACCTTGAGGTGGGCAATATCGGGCTGATCCGATCGTGTGCCCTAGGGCCCAACGATCGGATCCTAGCGTTCGCCAAACGGGCGGTCGGATCGCGGGACCGCATCAACGAACAGATGCGGCCGCGATCCGACGGGATTTTTAATCCCATCCGATCGAGATCTGGCCGACTTTCGGCCAGATCTCGATCGGGGAAGCCCGTCGGGGGCCCCCATACACGGGCCAATAAGCTGCCGACACGGTCTGTCGGCAGCTTTTATCGGCCCGTGTATGGCCACCTTAAGGTAAAGGCCGAATGCTGGCCTGAATGTGAAGATTCCTGGACAGTACTTATTTATCCCTATCACCCACTGTCTACCTTCTAAACCTCTCTTTTTTTCACTATTTTTCTATCCTTTCGATTACATTTGTATTGAATGTTGCATACCAAAGTTCAAGATGTTATTTGGTTTATACTGCCATTATCCTATGTCAGCACAATTAATCATGCTTTCCTATATGACCAGTCAGAAGCAATTCAAACTAGGGCAAGTAGCCACACCTGAGGAGTCAACACGATAAAGCAGTAGAGGTGATCACAGCCACTTCACCCTGATCACCCTTCAGATGCTGAAATTATTATTTGCCGTGAATTCACGCCTGCAGAATAAATTTGCCCATCACTAGTGGCTTACAATCGAACCCACAACACTGTAATGCTTTGTCTCTTTCTGTCATGCTGGCATGAGATTGTTGTTTGATATGGAATGTATAAAACCAATAAAAATTCTAATTTAAAAATAAATTATTTTGTTTGGTGGGGCTGAGGACATTGGGCCTAGTGCATTAAAGCTGCCATGCCCTTACAGTAATTATAGACCTATACCTATGATTAAAGATGGCTGGAGTGTCTTGGGCCCGGTGTCCTTAGCTTTCTGCCAAGTTAAAAGCACAATTATTTTTACCAGAGTACTGCTTCAATTTGTTTTATTTAATATTATTGATTATCCATCATACAACTTACCGTATATTATCCATCCTTATCAAGTTAAATAGAACTGAATTTATCTAAATAAATGCATATGATTGTTTCTTCCTAACTAGGGATGTAGCGAACTGTTCTGCGGCGAACTTGTTCGCGCGAACATCGGCTGTTCGCGTCCGCCGCAAGTTCGCGAACGTCGCGCGACGTTCGCCAATAGGCGTTCGCGTCAAAATCGTTCGACCATTCGACCATTCGATTCCTTCGATCGCTAAAATCGAAGGATTTTCGTTCGAATCGAACGATCGAAGCCATTGGATTGAATGAAATCATTCGATCGAATGGCTTCAATCGTTCCATTCGAACGAAAATCGTTCGATCAAACGATTAAAATCCTTCGATCGTTCGAATCGAACGATTTTCGGATGTTCGAAGTTCGCGAACAGTTCGCGAACTGTTCGCATTTTTTGCCGGTGTTCGCGAACGGCGTTCGCGAACACATAAACGGCAGTTCGCTACATCCCTATTCCTAACATTATTTTTGGCTGAATATCTGATATATTGCAAGTTAGGCCTTCTCATTAAATCTTCAGAGTGGTTATCTAAACACATCAACTAAAACAAGTGCAACTTTGCACAAAAACCAATAACTAGTTTTCATTTATTTAACCTGCACTAGGCACATCAAGCACAGGATACACAGCAGATAACATATAAGTTCAGAAGACTCCCAGTGTAGGCTACAGAGTTCATCTGTTATCTGCTGTGTATCCTGTTCTCCTTTTTCATCTTTGACTGCCTCCGTGGCTATATAGCAGCTTCTTTAAATAAACTACAGTAGAGTTTCTGAAGCAAACACACCAGTTTTACCAGTGCAAAATAACAGTACATTAAATTGTCATTTCTTTAAGCTGTGCTCTGTTCCTCATGCTGAATTGAAGATCTGGTTTGGGCAGCAGAGTGCAGTGTCAGGAGAGACACACACCAATGCACACAAGCACAATTGCACACACACAGCATGTTCTCAAACATTTATTTTAGCCTGGGCGCAAGAGCTAAGATGCTAAAGTGCTCAATTAAGAAGCACTGGCACCCAGGGTAATAGAACTACCCAGACCAGAAGGGTTAAAGGAGGGGAGCCTTGATAGGCCTAGGAAGGCAGGAAGGGGGATAAGTCAAACTAAGGTCATAGGGAGAAGGGAAGGAATACCTTAGGTTTCAAGGACACCTCAAAACGAGATCAAGTCAGGGCACGTTGTCAGTGGAGAGCAGAATTCTGCCCACCCGCCCTAAAATGATTTGGCAAAAGGGTAAGGTGGTGGTTGGGAAGTTTTGGCATTTCCTGGTGGGGTTTCGGTTTAATCACTGCATTGGAGTTTAGAAGGGGGAATGCTTGTCAGAGTGGGAAGGGACTAGTATCCCTGAAGTTTATGGTGTGGGGCTTCACCTCCTTGGGTAATAGTCCCAGGAGGTAGGAGTTCTGAGTGAGGTCTACTTATGCTTTCACTTGCCTACCTTAGCGCAGTGCAGCTAGGTGGCCGGCGTGGCAGGGGAGCTAGTTCACTTCTGTGGAGTAGGCAAGCATCCTGGGTGGTAATGTTTTTATTCAATTGGTATGTAACTTGTCTAGCTTGTTTACAGTGTTAATAAAGCTGTGGTCATTTCACATCCATCCTGGACTGTTGTGTGTATTTTCTTGGGGAGAACAGGGAAAGGTAAGTGGCAATGGTTAGTGATGGGCGAACTTATTCGCCAGGCTCGAATTTGTGGCGAATTTACGCAATTTGCCGTCTGCGAATAAATTTGCGAAACGGCGCGAAAAAAAACGGAAGCCGGCGTCAAAAAATGGGTGCCGTTTCGCGAATTTTCGCGCAAATTCGCCCATCACTAGCAATGGTTCAGCAGGGGGGTCCTGACAACCACATGCCTCGACGCTGCCCTGGTCAATTGCACTCTGCACTTTGAGCTGGAGGAGCAGAGTAAAGTGTCATGAAGCACATTTAGCCCTGTCCTCTTTTCTTCCTTTTGGGCCTATGTGCCTCCCCCACCCACCTCTTTTAGACTGAGTGCTTCCTAGTGCAAGAACATTTTTTGCACTGTGCACACTGTGTCCTGGATTGTAGTTGACCTCCTTTTGTCTTTCTGTCTCTTTATCTTATGTGACCAGGCTCAGTGATTGAAAGGAAACAAAGTATGAGACTGCAGCTGCCATGGTGCTAGTCTGACTCACAAAAACAGGTTAGTATTGTATAAAATATTGTAAATGTTCAAATATGTGGTGGTGTCCATCCCTATAAATCCTTTCAAATAATTGAAAGTGTCGCTCAACTACTGCTCTGTGTAGAGAATCGTAATGAGCAATAATGGTCCATTTTGCTTTGCTAAAAATATTGCAAAACCACACAATTCCACCGAAACACAGTGGGAAAGCAAAATTACATTGTTGTTAAGGCCTTTTTGCTTACTGGTATGTATGGCTTGCTGGGTTTAGAACAGGCTTCCTACTCTCTCTCATTGATACTTGCCAGGCAGCAACAAAATGCACATGTTGAAAAACACAAAATGGCATAGGGATGTTGCAGACATATCAACCTTGAAACAGGTCGCTTTTTTGGCAAAACAAACCACATTGTCGAAATTCTAATACAGATTCACAACAACAACAAAAAATTGCCACTGGAAAATACAAATTTCACTGCAGATCTGCTGAAAAAATGTGCTTATCCCTAGTAGTAAATCATATCACAGTTGCCTATTTATGCAACATGCTTGTTTCTAAAAGTAATCAAAATATTGAGCAATAAAAATTTTTAAAAGTTTTTTAAAGTTTTGCAATTTGTTAATCTACTAATTCTAAAGAATTTTATCTTTTAATATTGATCATGATAATTGTCTGAATTGTAACCTAGGGGTAAATTTATCAAAGAGTGATGTTCCGCCACTAGAGTGAAATTCTGCAGCTCTCCATTCATTTCTATGGGATTTTGAAAGGCGTATTTATCAATGGGTGAAAGTGAAAGTTCACCCTTTGATAAATACGCCTATAAAAATACCATAGAAATGAATGGAGAGTGGCGAAATTTCACTCTAGTGGCGGAACTTCACTATTAACTTCACTCTTTGATAAATATACCTCCATGTCTCTTAATAGATATGTGTTTGATGACTGTTGTTAAACACCAACAGAAAATTTTATATGATTAATCTAATATTACTGTCACATTCTTGTTCTTCTTTTCTTTTATGAGAATGTCTGCAGATGAAATAGTTGACACTTTCTGTGAAAACACATAAATCTTGGTGCTTTTTTGTCCAGTAATGTTTGTCAGGATGTCACATGGGAAGAGGGTAGGAGTATTATATATTATGGAAAGGTTTATTCTAGTAACATACTGTAACACAAGGCTTCCATTTTCTACAAGTAAAGCTGTACCAAGCACAATAATTTAGTAGCACTTGCAATTTCAGCTGTCTTACCAAGAATGACTGCTTGAAAAAGAGGTCACATATACTTGCTGCATTGAGCTGTAAAAATCTCATCTTGAATTCATGAGCTGCTGCATCTCTCTACAAAGCAAAATGAATACTAGCTGTACATATCTATCTTGCTTCCTCCCAGCAGAGATTCTGCACAGTTATTGCTTCACTATTTTGCTAGCGGAGAAGACTAGAATTTCTTTACATATTCTCATGTATTTAAATCTAAAAAAATATGTGATTAATGTATTGTCAACGTTCGGTTTAGGAATGTGTACTGTATGTGATGGTCTGATTTTGAAATACATGTATCAAACTTTAAACACTTTAAACACAGCTTGAAGAAGAATTGTAGCTAGGGGTCAACCACTTTTTAATTAGACATCTAATAGGAGGAAGAAATGACCAAAAGCCTGTAGGATTGACTGGTGATGTGGGACTCCCAGGAAAGGCTAGAAATAAGTGAGTGTGGTTTTTTTTTTTTGTTTTTTTTTGCAATTCATGCTACAACTGTGAGGGGGGCAGCAAAACTGAAAAAGTTTGCTATTCTTAAAGGGGAACTAAAGTCTAAAATATAATAATGCTAGCAATACTGTATTTTGTATGCTAAACATAAACATGAACCTACTGCACCAGAAGCCTAATGAAACAAATGATTTATGTTTTCAAAGTTGGCTGTCATCTTGTAACTATGTTAAACATCTTTGCAAGACCAAGACCATGCACATGCTCAGTGTGGTCTGGGCTTCAGTTGCTAGGTTAAGCTTAGGGATCATCATAAATTATCAAAACAGCACAAGTCAAATAATATCTGCCATAGAAGCTGATACAGCAAGACTGATAATAATCAGAATATGCAGACTACACTGGGTCTGCGGATACAAGTCTCTACACAGTCGTCGGCTGCTTTTTAGGGAAACAAATAAAGATGCTCAAGTTCTGGGAAGTAAGGTGGGAAGTCCCTCCCTCCTGCCATTTGAATTTATGATCATTTCCCTGCAGAGCAGATTGGGACTGTCTGAAGTTTCTTATCTGCAGCTGTAAGCGCAAGTAAAACAAAGGGGGAATTTCACTGTATACAGTCAGGTTTATTATAAAAACAGCACACATTTGTTAATTAAAGTATAATGGAGATAGATTTATTTTTCATTAAAGAAAGTAAAAATGGGATTTTATTTTTTGCCTTTACATCCCCTTTAAGGCAGTTACATTTACAAATACATATGCAGTTGTGCAAATTTCCTGCAGTCGTTGAATGACGAG
This sequence comes from Xenopus laevis, assembly GCF_017654675.1. NCBI lineage: Eukaryota > Metazoa > Chordata > Amphibia > Anura > Pipidae > Xenopus > Xenopus laevis. The sequence goes on from NC_054384.1 coordinate 76,079,018, forward strand.
GTACTTGTAAGAGGAGCTCGTTGCACATCTGCATAGTTGCATCGGTGCTGATTGGTCCTTCCTGACACTTGTTCCAAATGAAATGCAGTGCATCTATTGCCACAGAGAAACCCTGGTTTCATTATCTCATGGGTTCCCAATGCACCCTGAATTAATAGTTGAGGCGCACTTGCACCCAAATAATTGTGTATACACAATTGACTGCAAACTGATTTAGAAATATTTTGCCAGATTCATGTCAAGTACAAACACAGCTATCTAGAATTTTGACAAATTAACCACAATTGTATCAGATTCAACTCCCACGCAACTGCAATCATGCTGGTATTATGCAATAGCTGATGCATTATGGGTAAAACACATAGCAATTGTGGCCAAACTTACATTCTGCACAATGCACTTGTGATTTGTAAATGAACCCTAGTGTCAACTAAATATACATTTGACTAAATTATAGATTCTGACACTTCAGGATGGACCTGTATCCACCTCAAGCCCCTGGTTCCCCACCAGTAAAAGTCAACACATTGGAATACTATATTAACACCTCCAGGACGAACTGCTGCTCTTTTTTCCACCCGCCATATGTAAGAGTGTCCAACCAGCCAAACTACAACTGGGGTTTTGAATGCCCCCCTCAACCACAAATTGAACATTCATGCGTGAACTTGCAAGACACAAAGTGGCAAATTCACTATTGGCCGAAAATGCTCTAGCGACGGCTTCGCCACACTTCGCCAGGCGTAAATTTGCCTGGACAATGCTAATTCACAAAGACACGAAGACCCTGCACACAGGGTTCCAAACGCTTGCGAAGTTGCGCTAGTGAAAGTACGGTAAGCAGCTCGAAGTTACGCTATCGATCCCTAATTAGCATATGGCGTGCAGTTAAAGTACAATGGCCGTATATGCTGCAGCAAATACATTACACTACACAAAGCCAGGGAACCTTAATAAAAAATGTTTAAAGTTTAAATAATAATTTTAAATAATTAATTATAAAGTTTTTATAATGCCTTACACATGTGCCCACAGTATAGTTTAGATGCCATATGTTAGGAAATGTAGGGGGGAAGACGGGTACCCAAAAAAAATGTACAATCTTTTTCAGTCTATTACGCCTTAAATAGGAAAAAATGTTACTTCCATTTGCCATATCGAAAATCCGCCTGGCATTAGAGTGCGAAGTTGCACTAGAGTCTTTTTCCTTTGCCAGCGCCCGTTAGTAAATAGGCGAAGTGGCAAAATGACGTAACGCTGGCGAATTTTCACCAGCTTTAGCCACTTCGCCCTTTAGTAAATTTTCCCCAAAGTATCTACAGTGGCCCTCATTAAAAAACCAGCAGGCTCCAGGATGTCTGACGAATTTGTAAAAAACAGAAAGATGGGCACAGCAGTAGTGATGGGCGAATAAATTCGGCAGGCATGAATTTGCATCAATTTCCGATTGTCGCAATTTTTTTTTTTTTTTAAACGTTCGAATTGTTCGAATTTTTAGTGAAAACTTTAGAATTGCTCGATTTTTTTTTGAAAAAGTTTGATTTTTTGCGAACTTTCTGATTTCACTATTTTTCGCCATTTCACGAATTTTGTGGGGAAATTCGCAACTTTTTTGGCGAAACCGGAGAAATTCACCCATCACTAGACAGCAGTGCAATATTTTAGCATTCAGGAAAAGACATGGGCAATACAATAATTTCTGGATGAATATGTCCTGCTTAAACTTTATAAAAAAACCCCAGTGTGTTGAAATCAATATATTTTCATGTAATGGTTTTTCTTTAAATGACTGAGTACCAACAATGTATTGATTGTATTTAAATGGCAGTTGCTTAACCAGTACAGATGACGTTTGAGTATTGACAAATATATATTTATAAATATATATATATAAATATGGTTTTACATTAGCATTCAACTTGAATTTCCAGCGTGTTGACTAAAATATGGTGCACTTCCATTTCTGCTTTATGTCTTAGGTAGCAACTGAGATTAGTGGTAGATTGCATATTAAAAAAAAACAAAAGAAAAGATAAAATAGTTTCGCAATGAGGTCTTGGCAGGAGAATTCTTGTTTCTTAAACATGAAAATATGGCAAATGAATATTAATTACCTTAACATCTTGTTGTAAGGCCAAGTTCGTTTTCATGCTTCAGCTTGTTGCTAGGAGACACGAAATTATGTGATGCAGCAATTTCCTTTGGTTCTGCTCATTTTAATGTACTGTGTATGAGATTTTGCAAGGACAATGATTTCATTAGCTGAATCCAAATGTGTGAAATCAGGGTGGAAATTGCTTGGCAATGATATCGCAAATTATATGAAAAAAAAAATAACATATTGTTTGAAATGTCCAGTACAAGTTATATAGTATTAAATATAATAAAGCTGAAATGATATCACTAAAATTAATTCTTGCATTGACCATCTTAATCAAAAGGAGACATAATCAATTAGCATTACAGCTAACTATTGCTCCATATAAGGGAAATAATTATTTCTGTTTTCAAAATAGGCAATCTTATTTTTCAGTTGATCACTCATCACTGAACCTTGAAATACATTTGCAAATCGGAATAAAAACAACATATTATCCTTATCACCTGCCTTAAGAGTATTTTTTATTAGTTTACGGTTTTTCTGTAAAAAAAAAAAGTACAATGTACTAATAAAGGATAAACTTCTACATACCTTTTTTTGGTGGGCCTGATTTTATTTCTTGTTTCTATTATACTGTACATACAGTATGGATGCAGTTGCTTTTTGTAATGTAGAAGCTGATTCTTTAGAAACTTTGAAAATTATTAAAAAAAAAATCTTGATTTATGCAATCCAAATATGAACACGAAACAAGCTGAACATATTCTGACACAGTGACACCTTTTTATGCTTTGATAAATAGACCAATTAGTAAAGCAACTTTTGACTGCCAGGACATTTTCCCTATAGGCAGGAAAGTATTTAGTAAAATGTACTTTTTGTAAATCTAACATTTTATTATTTATAGTATTTTATCATCTACACTCAGAATCTTTTTACAATTGATCCCCAAGATTGGGAAGAAATAAATAAATATGACCATGACATGGAAACAAGTTTTAATACAGCAGAACCATTAAATAATACACATTGCTATTCACAAGGACCAAGAATAATTCAGGTAATTGTGATGCAACTCCTTACTTTGTAGCGGCCATTAAATGTGATGTTATATTAATCCTAAGCAGAAATCTCTGACACAAATATCCCAATTTGTTTAAAAAATGAGACATCCAGGGAAGCGGCTTAATGACTTTCTTTATTCATTCAATAACAATGTGCTTCATAGCATAGAGTTATAGTTTTGGCATTTTTGCTTCTGTGCTTCATGAAATATTTAAGATTTAGTCAAAGATTTGTGCCGTAATAGGTTTAGATCTTGCTCGTTTGCATTTTAATGCTTCTCAGTTTCCTGAAAAAAAGACAAAGGTCAACAATAATCATCATAGCCTGAGTATGGTTATTTAAGGTGTCAAACTAACCCTTAATCGGGGATGTAATAAAAGTTATTAACTGAAAAAAATATGCACAATTTGAACAATATTTCTAACAAATTTAATATAGATTTTGTTAGACTGCACAAAGTGTTCAGCAGCCCGTCTGCCAGTGGAAAAAAGATTGTACATTCATATTTTGTGTGAGTAATGAAACTTCTTATTGAACAAGTCATGATATTTGTGCCAAAAAAGGGGTACCTTTAAGCCGGTCTTGAAATGAGCTAACACAATTTAAATTTGCAATTTAATAATAACATAATTAAGAATATTTCATTTTGAATGCAGACTTTTATTTGTATTTTATTTTCCATTTCCAAACAGTTCCCATACTCGCATATTAATTTCCAGTTTTGTTTTCGTGAGGTTTCACCACTAAAAGTTCTGGAGCACAATAGGCTGTAGAAAATAATATTAATCACTGCTAATGTGCATTTGAAAACCAAAAGGGTACCATTTGACCATTGCTATGAATAGCCCACAGCCCAGAATATTGATAAAATGCTCCTTTGTCATAACCCTTATCATGAAAGTAAAAAGGTAACCAATAGCAAACTGATGCAGATACAACTGTTTTTCAGCAAACAGCACTGACATTGATGCATGTTGGAAGACAAGCGTCTGTGCACAATATACTGCCACAGATTAGGACATGACTGGACCCATGCATGCAAACCAACGCTTAAACTCCAGTAAGCATCTTTACATTGTGTCATGATTTAATTTATTGAAAAAATGCAATAAAGTTTCTAACTTTGGGATGGGAATATTCACTGACAACTTTATTTATTTCCACAGTTTATTCAAACATTCACATTTTTCAGTCTCATTAAAACTGAATGAAACAAAGTGATTCTCTTGTTTGTGAGTTTTTTCCATGAATAAAATGCAACCGCAAATAGTCACATTTTTTCCTCAAGATATGGCTTGAGGAAAAAAAAAACTACAATCCTGCTAAAAAGAGTTGTGTCTTTTATATCACATTTTTTTATACTATTGCATTTTTTCCTCAACATCAAAAAAGAGTAATTAGGCCCCTAAATGTTAGAGATTAATCATTGACTGTATTATTCTCTGTATGTTAAGGGAAAGCTATTCACCAGTCCAGAAAGATCTCAGGGGCTGGTAACATTTCTGTTTAGCAGTTACTACACTTGGGGGCCTATTTATCATGCTGTGTAAAAGTTGGAGGAGCTTCATAAAACAAATTCAACATCAGGGGATTGGAGTTTGGTAGCTGTCTGTGGGCCTCTGTGATGTAGTCCAAAGTGTTGATCATGACCACTGCACCCCCTTTATCAGCTGGTTTGATGATGATGTCCTTGTTGTTCATGAGGTATTTAGTAGCACTCCTTTCTTGGGCACTCAGATTGTGTCTGATTGGTTCTGTTTCTTCGGCTTGGCCAGGATGGTTGATTTAACCCTGTCCCTAAATGAGTCTATGTATTGATCTAGTTGGGATTCATGCCTGCAGGAGGTGTCCACTTGACTATCTTTTTTTTATATTGTTCCTGTTGTATGGGGGTGTCAGAATCACTGTATGGCTGTCATGAAAAAATTCCTTAAGGATCAAGCAGAAGAAACAGAACCACAATTTGAGTGCCCAAGAAAGGAATGCTCTTAAATGCGTCAAGAACAACAAGGACATCATCATCAAACCAGTTGATAAAGGGGGTGCAGTGGTCATTATCAACACTTTGGACTACATCACAGAGGCCCACAGACAGCTATCAAACTCCAATCACTATACTAAATTAGATACTGACCCCACAACTGCCTATAGGAAAGAACTTAAAAACTAAGACACTACCAGCGACACTACCAGCGACACAAACACATCTGATAGATTTGGTACCATAGAATCCCAAAACATGCACCTTCAATATGCTTCCTTAAATCCACAAAGAAGGTAACCCTGGGTGACCTATAGTAACTGGGATTTGCTCTCTGACTGAGGGCATATCAGGATGGGTTGAGCAGATCTTAAAACCTATTGTAAGGGGCACAACAAGCTATTTACAAGATACAACTGATCTGCTTAACAAACTTGCAGGTATAGGACCACTTACAGAAGGCACATTTTGGGAACAATGGATGTGGAATCACTATATACAAACATTCCACACAAGGATGGTATAGATGCCTGCAAAACATTTCTGGCAAATCATGACCTACCATCCCAAGCAGTTGTACAACTGATTGAGTCCACATTAACAAACAACTGCTTCTTTTTCAGCCAGGAAGTATTTCTGCAACGGATGGGAACCAGTATGGGTACACACATTGCATCCCAATATGTCAACCTCTTCATAGCAAAACTAGAAGAGGACTTCCTCTCCACCTGCAACACCAAGCCTTTGACATACCTCCGCTTTATGGATGACATATTCATAATCTGGACAGATACTGAACAAAAACTTATTCAGTTTCACAAACAGTTTCAAGACTTTCATCCAACTATTAATATGAAAATGAGCTACTCCCCCACTCACATCCACTTTCTGAACACAACCATTTACATCAGGGAAAATACTATTCAAACTACCATGTATCAAAAGCCAATGGACAAACCAGCATATCTGGCAGTTTTCACCATGACCACACTAAACACTCAATAATCTACAGCCAGGCTTTACTACACACATTGTGTATGTTCAGACAATGCTGAAAGGAACCACCACCTCAAAACACTCAAAGCAGCCTTCATCAACAGGGGCTACAACCCCATGATTGTAGAGCAATACATTCATGCAGCCACCAGGATTCCCAGAAGTCACCTTCTACAGTATAAACAAAAACCTGAAATAAATCGGGTTCCCCTAGTGGTCACATACAACCACAACTAAGGACCCTCAGAAAAATAGCCAGAGATCTACAAGGTACACTTTATGAGGACAAGAGGCTCAAAAGCATATTCCCAGATCCACCACTCCTAGCATTCAGACTGCCTCCCAACCTAAAGTCACTAATAACAAGAAGTGCCTTATTGCACCCCAACAAAAATGTAACATACCCCTGTGCCAAAAAACAATGCAAAACCTGCCCACACATTTTGACTTCAGACAAAATACCAATTCCGGACACAATCGAGGAATACAGCATCCATGGTCACTACACCTGTTTTTCTTCCGAAGTGGTGTACTTAATACAATGCACCAAATGCAAAACAATGGGACTATATATAGGAGAGACTGGGCAAAGTCTTAGAAAAGAGAAACACACACCACCGATTCACTGTAACCAATAAAAAGCTGAACACACCAACAGGAAATCATTTCAATGTCCCTCATCACTCCATAAAGGATTTAAGAGTTTTAGTTCTTAAGGGTAATTTTAAAACAGACAATGATAGAAAAGTGTGGGAATACAAATGAATGGAACATTTCAATTCTCTGAAGAAGGGACTAAACCTGGGTCTTGGATTTATGGCTAATTATGTGGACTAAGAAAGGCCTGCACCAGGTCAGAAATACCAACATGTGTGGCTATGGACTAAGAGATCATATGGAATTCCTTTGATTCTACACTCCAATAATTCAGCCCTAATTCTACTCAGCCTTTTTGACCCACATTATCTTGTACCTTATCTGCTGGTCTCTTACAGATCCCCCCATAAATTACTTTGACACGTTACACATAGGGGGTTATTTATCAAGGTCCGAATTTATCTCAATATTGGCTGCTACAAACTCTGATCTAACCCACTCTGGTTTTTAACGCTTATTTATTATTACATTTTTCTGAAAATTACCTTTGCAGGAAAAGCTCCGATTTTCAAAATGTTTTCGTGAATTTTCCACGAAAGCTCCGAAAACATCATGAAATTGCCCGAAAACCCCAGACACAGCCAAAAATCAATGGGACTGTTCCCATTGACTTTTAACCAACCTCGACAGGTTTGAAATGCTGTGTTTTTATATTCAGGCTTTTTAGCCCTCGGGGTTTAATAAATTCTGAAAAATTCATAATTTTTTTTTAAGCCTATTATAACACAAAAAATCACAAATTTTTTGGATTTCAGGGAATTTCGGGTATTCAGAGCTTAGTAAATAACCCCCATAGATTGATATTCCTTTTTGTTGGTCATTTGACCTATGAGCTGAATGTTAAATATATACATAGTAACATAGTAACATAGTAAGTAAGGTTGAAAAAAGACACATGTCCATCGAGTTCAACCTTTTTTTTTTTTTTTTTTTTATTAACTACCTATCTGCCAGTTGATCCAGAGGAAGGCAAAAAAAAACCCATCTGAAGCCTCTCCAATTTGCCTTAGAGGGGGAAAAATTCCTTCCTGACTCCAAAATGGCAATCGGACTAGTCCCTGGATCAACTTGGACTATGAGCTATTTCCCATAACCCTGTATTCCCTTACTTGCTAAAAAGCCATCCAACCCCTTCTTAAAGCTATCTAATGTATCAGCCAGTACAACTGATTCAGGGAGAGAATTCCACATCTTCACAGCTCTCACTGTAAAAAACCCCTTCCGAATATTTAGGCGGAACCTCTTTTCTTCTAATCGGGAATGGGTGACCTCGTGTCAGCTGGAAAGACCTACTGGTAAATAAATCATTAGAGAGATTGTTATATGATCCCCTTATATATTTATACATAGTCATCATATCACCCCTTAAGCGCCTCTTCTCCAGCGTGAACATCCCCAATTTGGCCAGTCTTTCCTCATAGCTAAGATTTTCAATACCTTTTACCAGCTTAGTTGCCCTTCTCTGTACCCTCTCTAATACAATAATGTCCTGTTTGAGTGATGGAGACCAAAACTGTACGGCATATTCTAGATGGGGCCTTACAAGTGCTCTATACAGTGGAAGAATGACCCCCTCCTCCCGTGACTCTATGCCCCTTTTAATACAGCTCAAGACCTTATTTGCCCTTGATGCTGCTGACTGGCATTGCTTGCTACAGCCAAGTTTATCATCTACAAGGACTCCAAGGTCCTTTTCCATAATGGATTTGCCTAGTGCAGTCCCATTAAGGGTATAAGTGGCTTGGATATTTTTACATCCCAGGTGCATGACTTTACATTTATCAACATTGAATCTCATTTGCCACTTAGCTGCCCAGATTGCCAGTTTGTCAAGATCCTGTTGCAAGGATGCCACATCCTGGATGGAATGAATTGGGCTGGATAATTTTGTGTCATCTGCAAACACTGATACATTACTTACAACACCCTCCCCTAAGTCATTAATGAACAAGTTAAATAAAAGTGGACCCAATACTGAGCCCTGGGGGACCCCCACTAAGAACCTTACTCCAAGTAGAGAATGTCCCATTAACAACCACCCTCTGTACCCGATCCTGTAGCCAGTTTCCTATCCATGTGCAAACGACTTCATTAAGCCCAACAGACCTTAGTTTAGAAAGCAGTCGTTTGTGGGGCACAGTATCAAACGCTTTGGCAAAATCCAAATAGATCACATCTACTGCCCCCCCACTATCCAGAATCTTACCTACCACATCATAAAATGCAATCAAATTCGTCTGACATGACCTATCCTTCATAAAGCCATGCTGATTGTTGCTCATAATGCCATTCATTAGGACAAAATTTTGAATGTGATCCCTTAACAAGCCTTCAAATAATTTGCCCACCACAGATGTCAAGCTTACTGGCCTATAATTGCCAGGCTGAGATCGTAATCCCTTTTTAAATATTGGAATAACATCAGCTTTTCTCCAATCCATAGGCACCATACCAGATGACAGTGAATCTGAGAAAATCAGAAATAAGGGCTGGTCTAAAACTGAACTAAGCTCTCTTAGAACCCGGGGGTGTATGCCATCAGGCCCTGGAGCCTTGTTTACATTAATTTGTATTAAAGCTTTTTGAATCATATCCTGAGTCAGCCACTGACTAGATTGAGCTGAACCATTCGTGCAGTTATTAAGTGAGCCTGTGAACCCAGACTCCTCTATTGTATACACTGAAGAAAAGAACTGATTTAACACATTTGCCTTATCTGTATCTGCTACAACCATACTGGTACCATTATTTAATGGAGCAACACTCTCAACCTGCATCTTTTTACTATTAATATATTTAAAAAACTTTTTAGGGTTAGTTTTCACCTCCACCGCAATTAACTCTTCATTTCTTTTCTTAGCCTTCCGGATTGCTGATTTACAACATTTATTACAGTGTTTATATTCATTAAATGCATCTTCTGTCCCTACAGATTTGAAGTTTTTAAATGCCTTTCTCTTCTTTCCCATTAACATCTTTACCTCTGTATTAAACCACACAGGATGATTCTTAGAGCTTCTACATTTAGTCCTTAAGGGAATAAATTGAGAACAGTAATGATTTAATATCATTTTAAAGGACAACCATTTCTGTTCTGTGTTTTTAGCTGAAAACCTAATGCCCCAATCAATGCTCTGTAGGGCAGCCCTCAAGGCACTAAAATTAGCTTTGGCAAAATTCATGGTTTTTGTTGCCCCAGTATATTTTTGTTTTTTGCACCAGACATTAAAGGATATAACATTATGGTCACTATTACCCAGGGGTTCAATGACTTGCACATTTGCTATAAGTTCTGGGTCATTTGAGATCACTAAATCAAGAATAGCATTTTTTCTGGTAGGCTCCTCAACAACCTGTGCTAAAAAATTGTCGTGCAATAAGTTTATAAACTTGTTCCCATTAACTGATCTAGCAGTACCGTTGCTCCAGTCAATATCTGGGCAATTAAAATCCCCCATTATCATTACTTTACCTAAACTAGCAGCCTTTTCTATTTGCATTAGGAGCTTTGTCTCTTCCTCCTCACTTACATTAGGGGGTCTATAGCATACTCCTACAATTAATTTGCTGGATTCTTTACAATTGGTGAAGAACTCCACCCATACGACTTCTGGCCCCTCATTTTCTAACACAACCTCCTCCTTTATATGAGCTTTTAAATCCTGCCTAACATACAGACATACCCCTCCTCCTTTTCTATTGCCTCTGTCCCTCCGAAACAAAGTATAGCCACTGATATTTACTGCCCAGTCATGCGACTCATTCAGCCATGTTTCGGCCACACCAATCACATCATATTTTCCTTCCATCACCAGCAGCTCCAGCTCTCCCATTTTACCAGTCAGACTTCTTGCATTTGTAAACATACATTTAATACTGGCACCATATTGAACATATGACATGTGGTCCTCCCTATCCTTAACAGTATCCCTAGCCAAATCTCCTCCCCCATTTTCCCTTTCTTTGCCCACTATCTCATCTAACCTGTCTACCACTGAATCTTTTACTGAACCCTCCCCCCCCACACCTAGTTTAAAATCTCCTCCAACCCTCTAGCCATCTTCTCTCCCAAAACAGCTGCCCCATCATCATTGAGGTGCAGCCCATCCCTAGCAAAGAGCCTGTAGCCGACTGAAAAATCAGCCCAGTTCTCCAAAAACCCAAAACCCTCCTCCCTACACCAATCTTTTAGCCACGCATTAATCTCCCTATGCTCCCGCTGTCTCCTTAGCGTTGCTCGTGGCTCAGGTAATATCTCTGAGAAAATTACCTTGGAAGTCCTCGCCCTCAACTTTGAACCTAGTTTTTTAAAATCATTTTTGAGGACTTTACCACCTCCTCTAACTGTGTCATTGGTACCTATGTGTACCAAGACCGCTGGGTCTTCCCCAGCCCCTCCCAATAATCTGTCAACTCGTTCCACCACATGCCGAACCCTAGCACCAGGCAAGCAGCAGACTGTTCGGCATGTAGGGGCCTTGCGACAGATTACCCTATCCACCTTTCTAATAATTGAATCCCCTATAACTAGAACCTGCCTTTCCTTCCTTGCACTCCCCCCACCACCCGTATTAGAGCCACTGCCTCCCGGGGTGCTCCGAGAGTCAGCCTACCAGAGAACACCACAGCTTCATTGTAATCAGCTTGAAAAGGGAACTAAAATGCTCTTAAAGCTTGCTATGATTGTATTAGTTAGCCAATAAAGGTATCACCTTTATACCACTTTGCTATTTTTTATTTTAAAAGGGTTGCCCTGTAACATTTTTACTGGCTAACAGTACAACAACTTTACCTGCAATTAAAGGACATGCAAATTTAATCAGTGAACAGCCGCTTTGAAATTTGCCCGTGTAAACCTGAATTCTGCATTGCCTGAACTTTACAGTATACATGTCCTGTTTGCACATGTCAATGTTATTGATGATGTGTCAGAGGGAAAATGGCCGGGGGGGGGGGGTATATGCAATACAAATGATGTGGCTTGGTTGGGGAAGATTTGCCCAACTTATATACATGGTAGAAATACGTAGGCTTTAAATGTCTTTTAAAGCAAGGTAGTTATGAAATGGAGGAGCAAAAAATTGCATATCAATAATCAGCATATTATGGATCATATCTATGTAGAACATATACAGTATGTATTCCATGATTGGCAATACTGTTACGGTTAACTTCCTGTTTTTCGTATATATTTGGGAAATATGGAGATCTCCATCTCCTGGCTATAGTTATTAGTATTTATAATTTATATATTGTTGGGATATCTTATTTAGGTCAAGTCAATTTTGTGCACAGAATTAGATTTAAGATTTAAGCAAAGATCAGTAGTTTACCCTAACACAAGTACAGCTTTTCTCATAAGTGAAATTTTACAAATGATTCCAATCTATTTAGCAAGAAATATATATTGTATTCCAGCATATCTTTAATGTATATGTACAGTATAGATCTATTGTAAAAGCCTAAGATGCTGCTCAACATAACACAAAGACCATGGCTAGCACCTAGCTAGATCATTTTCACAGATGGAATGAAAGGGAATAACTATACCAATGAATACAAAATGTTAATAACGAGTTCATCTGGCTTGATGTTCTTTTCAGAAAAATAATATTGTCTCATCAAGATACACTACAAGCTGTCTATTTATCACAGAAAAATGCAGAGACCATTACAGTTATTTTTAGAAAAGTACAAGAAGAAGAGCTGGCAAGAGCTTGGAAGCATCTACCCCATAACCACTGAATTAATTCTGGCTTGTAAAGGAAGTGGCTTTTTAGGAATATTAGTTTAATATGCTTATTCCATTCTAAATTGTCAGTGTAGCTCCATATTTAAATTTGTATCACAATGGCATAGAGCAAACAACCACAGAAAATGAAATTAATATGGAAAGTAACAGCCTCAGTATTTGTGAGTTTATTGAAGATTCTGATGTTCCAGCTGATAATGCTGTTATTGGTACAATAGCACAGAATTATGTTTAGTGGATGAAAATGTTTTTTCAATCAATTCAAAAAAAAAATCTGAATTATAATTATAGTTAGGGAAAGGCGAATTTTTTTTTACCTTGTTTCGCTGCGGAAATGACACCTATAGACTTGTATGGCGTTATGCGTCAAAAAAAAAAAATAGACTTTAATGGGTGTCAGCAACATTTCGCAGACGGCAAATTTTTGGCAAAATGAAATGTGTCAAATTTGCCCATCCCTAATTATAATATATTTAAATTATAAATAAATTATAATACTGTGATGGGTATTTCTTCTTCTTTCTTCTTTTCACCATTCATGTAATTACACTGCTAGAATGAATAAGGTTTTAAAAGTGAATAAGATCTGATGGAGCCTGACCAACATTTTTCCCATTGAAATACATTCAATGTTCAAACTGCACCATCTTATCCGACTTTACTTTCTAGTTCTATCTGTCTGTCTGTCTGTCTGTCTGTCTATCTATCTATCTATCAGGATCAGATTTTGTAGGATCCTACAATTCTCATAGTGTTGTGTGCAGTTGTGTGGAGTTTAGTCCTTAAGGAAGTAGTGTATAGGGATGTAGCGAACCGCCGATAATGTGTTCGCGAACGCCGGCAAAAATTGCGAACAGTTCGCGAACAGTTCGCGAACTTCGAACATCCGAAAATCGTTCGATTCGAACGATCGAAGGATTTTAATCGTTCGATCGAACGATTTTCGTTCGAATCGAACGAAAATCGTTCGATTTTAGCGACCGAATGGTCGAACGATTTTGACGCGAACGCCTATTGGCGAACGTCGCGCGACGTTCGCGAACTTGCGGCGGACGCGAACAGCCGATGTTCGCGCGAACAAGTTCGCCGCAGAACAGTCCGCGACATCCCTAGTAGTGTATAAAGAACATTATAGTACATGTTACCTAAATGCACTGCCATTGAAAACATTGCTGGGTTCCAGTTCAAATATTTATATTGTTACACAATACACAATATTGATTGATGGGTTCCCATATCCTACATTGTGCATACGTGTTTTGTTTTAAGTAATCTAGTATAAGAGAAAGAACTTTAATATATTTTATTTGGCATGCATGAAGAAAATGAATTACCTTCCTTTAGAATAAATATTTAAATAAATATTTAATGGTGACAAAATAAGCTCCTGAGAGATGAAGTATTGTCCTTCAAAAAGAAATGTCAGTTTATTGGGAACATATTTATTATACTTCTAGGAGAGAAAAATAATGAAACATACCATATATTCAGACAAATCTTAACAACTGTTAATATTCAATGCAAGTTTTACAATTTTTAATTACAATGTAAATTTTTTTTTTTGTGGGTTGGTATACTGTGTGTCCAATAATTGGAATTGGCTTTTTTATATGCACACATTCAGTTCAATTTATTTCAGCTCAAGAAAAGCTCCTCTATTGTTGGATAATGGATAATAAAATTATTTAAAATGCAAATGTTATCCCAGATCTCCCCACTCCTTTTAAGGGCAAGAATCCATGTACTGTTGGAATCATGCCCTCAACTGTTCAATTAACACGGTCCATATTTCTATCCTTATGCACTAATAGCAAACTTTATGCCCATTCTGCAATCATATTGCTTTGCAGTATTAACATATAAATAAATGCCACATATGCATATATGATTTCCCAGTAGGTACTCCTGTTTCAAGTAATGTTTTAAAAACATTACTGTAATGAAAAATGAAAAGTAGAAGGAAGGAAAATATTTTAGTTAGAAAGGTTTGGACAGCAACGCAGAAAAAATAGTGGGTTAAGTGCTTGAAATGAGCCACTTACATAGTGCTATATAAGGCTGCACTTGTCCTATATAACTATGGCATTCAGTAGATCCATCCTAGAGTGGCCAGCAGGTTTTCAAGAGCGGTAGGTCAGCCCCATGACAACCAGTGTTTCACAACAGGCACAGTGTGGCCTGTGAGAGTCTGCCTTAGGCCATCATTTTTATTAGTGACAACTTCTTTTTTGCTTTCCAGGCGGGTAAATGAATTCCCCCTTACATGGAGTCTGCTCACCCCCCCCAGGTCCTTCCCTCTTTCAGCATACTAATTCCTTTCAATTTGCTGAGAAGAGAGTGAAAGAACATGAGTGACCTCCATGGAGCCTGACCATAACCCAAATAAACATCCATTAGATGAATTTAAATGCTGACTGTGAACACAGCTTTATCATTGGTCTTGACTAGAATTTGACCATGCATTGTGTTTCACTGGAAAAATGAATGCAATAGATTTGGAGCAAAAAAACACACATTGGAGTAAATTTCACAAATTGAAGGTTTCACAAAGTTTTTGGCCCAGCAAAATGGGGAAGTTTTGTTTATCAGAAGTGATTAACAAAATTTTCCACCAGGTTTAGCCATGAAAAAGAAGTTCATAGACTCCAATGGGTGGAAAAATTGTTACATCAAAATAAAAAAAAAATCTTGCCCAAAGACCAATTCATTTGGTGAATTTTTTGCAGTTTAACAAATATTCGGAGCAGAATAATGGGGCAGATTCACACATCACTATTTATCAGTACTCAACATGACTCATCCTCATTAATGTGGTTGAATGGAAGCATATACTACCTACAATGTTCAAACATTAAACTAAAGACTGAGAAAGGAACAAAAACAAAGATTGGTTTTAAGAATGAAAAGAATGAATTTAGAATGAATTGTTAGGATAATGACAGAAAAATGCTGGTAGAGAAAACACCAATTGGGGGATGTAATAAAAGTTACAAAAAGCAAAACAATTTGCACAAATAAGAATAAAAATTAGCATTTCGCATGTAATACTCTTCCTTAAACTGTTATTGCTTTGCAATTTTAATTGCGCATTGCCCACTTTTAAGAAGTGCTTGAATGTGTTGTAATATTTTGGAGAAAACATAACTTTTACAGTAAGAAGTTTTATTACATTCACTGCACACTGGTGCAAACTATAATATGTGCAAACTTTCTTCCACTGTTGGAAGTGGTCACTAAACAGTTTTAGGGTTCACAAAAACTATATTAAATGTGTGAAAGGGAAAATTTCTTCGTACAAAGGCATATTGTGATTACAGTATTTTTTCTGTTACTAACTTTTATTACATGCTCCCACAAGTCACATGCTGTCAAATGTTTAACAGTGACACAAATGCCTATTTGCTGCACACACAGTAAAGATTTTAGCCACAAAATGTTCAAATGTGCATTTTTGAACTGCAATTCATCCCATGTTTGCAATGATAGATATTACTCCTATTACTGCTAGAAGACATGGAGTGGACTTGGGTGATATCGGCATGGTTTGAAATGAGCCTTAGATATACAATATGGATATACACCATACACATAGTAATTTTAATAGCAGGGTATGCATGCTCCCTCTGATATCAGTAAAGGGCCAGTAAACAAGCAGGTACTAAATTAGCATCGATTTCCATGTGCACAATTCAATTGACTGAAGCACCATATGACTAATTGTACTACTAGTTCTTCATACATATAGTGATGGGCAAATCTGACTCGTTTCACCGGAAATTTGCAAAATGGCAAAAAAAATTCTATGGGTGACAATTTTTTGACGCACAGCAATTTTCTTCTCCCATAGGAGTCTATTGGTGTCTTTTTTTGCAGCAAAAACTGTTGAAAATGTTCACTCATCACTAGTTACATACATTACTTTCTTAAAAGCAGTACTTTGCATTTATTAGTTTTTTTCAGTGTTACCAAGTAAATTAGTTTTACCCTTTTCCTTGGTGTTATGCTGGATCACATCTATAAATGAATAAAATCACATTTTTTTCCTGTCATTCATATGTTATTCTCTTTAAAGTATGCAATAAAACTTACATCTCTTGCTATACACATACTGTGAAGTACACTACATCAGCAATCCATGACCTCGCCCTGTGTTACGGATATAGCCATGCCTGTAATTAGACTATTAAATTAACCATTTTCAAAAGGGTAAATCTAATTACATACTCCTCTGGAGTTCAATTATACATAGAAGGAAAAATGCCTTTATTTGCCCTCACAATATAGTTGAGTGGAAAAAACAAGTAATTGTGTGTGTGTATATATATATATATATATATATATATACACATGTATATATTTATACATGTTTTTTTCACAATGATAGAAACATTATTTTAACGTAATTCCAGCTTTTTCTCAAATTACTGTATACAAGTTTTTTCATAAACTCTTTAGCTGGTTTTGAAAAGAATCATGGGTAAAAAGAAACCCTAAGATGACACAACTGTTTCACCAAGTAATCCTTTTGCAATCACAAGCCCAGGAGGGTTTCTAAATTTTACTCACACATGACAGAATTGTTCGACTGCTGATAGAAACAAATTTTATTGCTCCACTATAGTGATGGGCGATTAAATTTGACAGGCGTGAATTTGCAGCGATTTTCCAAGTTTTGTCGCTGGCGAATA
Source organism: Xenopus laevis (assembly GCF_017654675.1). NCBI lineage: Eukaryota > Metazoa > Chordata > Amphibia > Anura > Pipidae > Xenopus > Xenopus laevis. Next base: position 76,096,258 of record NC_054384.1, read on the forward strand.
ATAATAATAATAATTTGCAAAACTGCTGCGAAAATTCTTCCACGCCAAAAAATTTTGTATGCATGGCAGAAAAGGCGCTCGCGTCAAAACCGCTGTGCATCAACATTTTTCGGACGCCCATTGACACAAGCATCAAAATTTATGTGGGCGTCAAAATTCGAGTTTCGACGTTTTACGAATTTCGTAGGAATTTCTCACATTTTTCAGCGAAACGGGACAAATTCGAACATCACTACTCCACTATTTATAATTGAGTTTGCTTACCTGCCAACCCTTTATCTCATCCCTAACTGATAAGACCTATCACATAGCAGGCTGTTTGATAAATTATTTTTGTTGTGTTTCCACAGCATGCCAGATTAACCTGTATTTTTTTGTTGTCAGGCTTGTATTTTTTGGCCTGTTTGATGTAATATGAACAAAGGCTTTTTAAATGACTCTCTGGCCTTTCTTTAGATATTATGCAAGCAGCTATCTTCACTGTATCATTGCCCATAAACTATGTTTCAACAAGACTTCAGCAGACAGAAGTTAATTCACTTTAGGTTAGGAATGCTTTGCCCCAAGTTGCCAAGAATGAATTGTGAGTGACATGTGTTGATTTAACTTGGAGCTGCACAATATATATATATATTGACAGCTGACTGTGCTGGCTGTGAATTATGTCAAAACAATATTTTTATTAGTGAAATTTATGTCTTTACATGGTGCTGTGCTATGTATTTGTGTATGTTCACTCCATCTTACGTGGATTTCTGTCAGGGCTGCTTGTGAATTGGTAAAACAGAAGTTAAAGGATAAAAAGAATTTTAAAAGAAGTGAATGTAAAATTGATGAGAGTGCTATTCTAAGAACTTTTGCAATGTACAATTATTATTTATTTATCTTTTATTCCAAGATATTAACAGATAAACTTACTGTTAATATGAATGAATTTTGTTATAACAGCACGACCTGATGGTCATTTTCGCACACCATTCTGTCCACCAAGTAGTCAAGAAAGTTGTCAGGAGGAAGAAAGAGGCTGCTCTGATGTTCTTCTGCTTAGGAATAAAATTAGAAACCTTTATTAAATCTTTCCTAAGCAGAAGAATATCAGAGCAGCCTCTTTCTTCATTGACTACTTGGTGGTCAGAATGGTGTGCGAAAATGACCAGGAGGTGGCTCTGTTTCAACAAAACTCATTCATATTAACAGAATATGTATCCTTTAATATCTTGGAATAAAAAATAAATAAATAATGAATGTTAATTACAAAAGTGTTTAGAAAAGCACTCTCCTCAATGTACATTCACTTATTTTAAAGATTTACTTACCCTTTAATTGCCTGTGTGTGATTAAAGTGCTTGGCTGTTCAGCCTAGGAGCCTAGGCCAATCATCTTGAAGAATAGGTTTCTTAATCCCAAATCAACATTCCTTCCTAGCCAAATCAATATGGTTTTCAGCGTTACTAGTTATTGTAAACGTACCTTCCTTTTTGCGAATAACCAGTTGTGAATGACTTAGCTGGATCCCTGGTTAATCCATCCCTGGTACTGGACTAGTATTCTTGGTATTGACTTGGCCCAACTGACTTTCCCTTCAGCTCTAATTAAATTTGTTTCACTCATTCAAGAGCGTTTACTTTTGTCACATTATATATACAATATATGCAAAAAATATACAATATAATAAGCTTTGTCCTTGTTGCTCTAAAAAGAATCCTTAGCCTGTATGAAAGTTTGTGGCAGTAATTTTTAACTCCCTGTTTGTGTTGAAAGGGACACACAATTAATTAACCAATTGACAGCTGGCTGGAAGAAAGTGTGTTTGAATGATGATAAAACGGAAAAACTGGGTAAAAAGCAGTGTAAAATAAATGGCAGATTTATAAAGGTGTGTGTTATTTTGCACCATGAGAACACCAGGTTTGATGCCTTATTAACCATTGCAAGTAAGTTCCTGCAGAAGTTGCTCAAAGAAAGTGAAAAAAGTAAAAAAAATGTACTCAGTTTTTATGCCGTTTTTATACATGCTGATGCCTGAAGAAGCTTATCCCTTATTGTACTTATATCGGCCTCCATATAGGCTACCTCTTTAGGTGAAACTAGTGATGATCGAAGCTGTGATGTCATTTCACTCGTCAAATCATTTTGTGAAACTGTAGCATATTCAGGCCACAAAGATGTTCCCCGCAGATAAATGTGCCACAAAGTAAATACTCATTTACACCTAATGACACAGTAGACCACTTTAATAGCATATGGAGTAATTGGGATGTTACCCAGGAAGTGATCTCTAGTTGAAACATTTTAGCTTCCCAACTAATTTCTATATGTATTGCCAACCAAATTTAGATTACTATGCGAACCACCTTGCCCTATCTAACCAGGGTAATATGTTATTTCTTGTACTCTGAAACTCATTTGTACGTGTAGCCGTGTTGAGTTATATGTTATTTGTTTTTATACTGCTTCCAGATTCTTGTGTAAACAGCACTATAAGATCATCAGCTAAAAGATAACACATTATGAGTGATTGTTAACAGGGGATAACTTTCATTTGTGTTTTACATCGTAATGTACTTTTACATAAACTATGATATATTATGTCAAAATTGAAAATGCTGTACACTTATATGAAAAAGATGTTTTTTTGTTTAATAAAAATAATTAAAAAAAAAAACTCATTTACACCAATGTATTTTAATTGATAAAAGTCTTCATTAAAAAGAAACTATTGGCTCCAATGTGTTTTGCAAATTATGGGCGTTCCACGGATTGTATATTAAAATTCACGCTGGGTAGTACTAAACTTTTATGGTTTTGTGAAATTAGTACTTAGAAGTGTTTTATTTAGTTTTTAATGCAGCATCTATTGCATTTAGAACTTTATTCCAGTCTGTTATTGTTATGAATAAATGTGCCTTTCCCCACGACTTATCTGTTACAAGTTTGGATGGAGGATGAATACTCTCTATCATGACATGGGCAGGGCCAAAAAATCTTTGTAGGTCACAGTTTTATTACAAGACATAAGCATTTACAATACACAACCATAAATATAAATAACAGGTACATACTGTATTAACAGTGTTATAACAATAAATATCAACAGTTCTATAACAGTGTTATACAACAGTAGCCTAGTATTACTTACTTATTACTTAAAACCAGCCACCAGCCGCTTGTGCCTTCCAGCATGGTGAGTACACTGGATTGCATGCTTCATGTAACATACCACCTCCCAAAGACTGCTCATTCAAATTAACTTACGCCACCTCCCAACACTACGTAACTAAGGCCCAACTATTAACCCCTGCCTAGCAGTTTTGTCCTACCCCAATTATGGGCCCTCAGTCAGCAGTTTCGCTGTACCGGGCTTCAATGGAGCGTTTCAGGACTAGGTGCCACCCTAAAGAAGACAAGTCAGTGCTCCCCCCTTGCTTTCCCGCACTTAGTTTTTTGTGCTGGAGCGGGTTGAGGGGGGATGCAATGCACACCCTGCACTATAATCTGTCCCTCTGCAAGAGTGCTGTACATCATTATACAGGCATGCAGGCACACTTGAACTAGGCTCTCTGGTTGGCTCCATCACTCCTTTGCCTTCAGGACAAGACAAGTTGTTAGCCCCTGGAGGCCTCTGGAGGCACCCTTGCAAGCAGTACTGTAAGTGACAAATAAAAGCATGTTTTTTTTTGTTCTTTTGCACACGCTATATTTGTTTCCTATATTTGGAGATAATACAGGGGCTCAACTCCCACCTCTTCAAATGACTAATGCTCAAATGCTGCCTAAGAGAAAATTCTCAGGTCACCTCATTATGGAAGCACCCCTGCTCACTATAAAAAAAATATACACTTATTTTATACAGTATATTGAATCATTCTTAGTCTTAAGCATGGGACATCTGATTGTGAAGTTTCTCGAGCTTCCTTCCATTCTTCTCTTATACCATGCCTGTTTTCTGTTCACAGAAAGTGTATTGTGTATATTAGCTTTCTGGTAGACTCTGTTTAAATAAAGAAACATGTGATACTTTGAAAGCATAATTTTCTGCTTTTTTTTGTTGGAATGGGATAAAGCTTGCAGAGGCCTCTTTATCAACAGTATCATTTTAGTAGTTTTAGAGGTTTTTTTAAACCAAGACAACTCACGTTATTTAAAACAATAGATGTCATGGAATTTATTAAAAAAATATAATCCAGTAACACAAACACTGGGTACAAACAGATTATTCAAAATATAATATTAGAACTGATACCTAGGGTGTCCTATTAACAATTGTAGATCTCTAAAATTCAACCAATCTTATTTCAATGGTGAAAACATGTGAATATTAAATCTAAGCAGCAATTTCACTTGATGTTTTTGTTTGGATACTAAAATTGGCATTACTAAATGATCAATTTAGAGAGGCTGCCCACCCCTTTAGGAAGTGACTTCTCTGAGAGCTCTAGGTAAGTGCTTCATGAAACTTTGTATAATCAATTGCACTATTATATATAAAAGTAAAGCTTTCCATGCACACTCTTGTGACTATTAACATGTATTAACACAGCTTTCAATATCCAATTGTTTTAGCATCATTTACATATACTGTCAGCACAGCTGAGCCACATCCTTCAAACAAAGTAGGCCAAAACTAGTTTCCACTTAAACAAAGTATTTACATAAATTATACACGTAGCTATTTACACCGTTTACTGGCCAGCAAAGTTAATTAACATTAACAAAAAAAAAGTTAAATTCACCCCATCACAGATCCAGAAAAAAATACCACTAAACCATCAAAAAATTCCAATTCCAGAAATGGATAAAAATCTGAAAACTTCTAAAAATTCGAATTCATTAAAAATGATCCAATAGGATCAGCACAACTCTTATTGACTTTTATAGGATCTCAACTTTTACCTGGCAAATTTTTTTATTAGATTTTTTTTGAGGCTTATTTATTGATAGTAGTTTTAGAGGTTTTTGAAACCAGCTCCTTTATATGCTCCATCCATGTGGGTAGGTGCAGCAGTGGCATTGCTGAGTCAGGTGAACACATTTCTGCTTTTAGCTCTGGAGTGCATTCGGTTCTCTAGTTTGATTCTGAACCTATTCACTTTATTGCCAGATTTCTTATTTGATGTGAAATGCAGAGGACAGTAAGATCAAGCCACAAGTGCTTCTTGAATAAGTACTAAGTACACAGTAAATTACCCTTCTGGTTTGCCTACTCAAAATACTCCATTACTATGTATATATCTGGTGGAAGCAAGATGCGTCCTGGATTCATTCCCTACCATATAAAAAAATTAAAAACATCTAAGTTTACATTCATCTCCTTTGGATAGTAAACCCAATGCTAAAATCTTCCCACTAAAATGTTTTTTGGAAAATTGACTTTCCATAATTTATTAAAGACTTTAATTTTCTTTAGCTCCACACATCATTAAAATACAATTCAAAATAATTCAATACAACTTTTAATTATCCAGTCTCAGAGGCAATCAACAACCTGTTTATTTCTCCATCTGAAGGAAAGTTTGATCCAGAGGGGAGGAACTGTAAATAACATTCACTAAAGCAGCAGAGATGTTCCTTTCGTGCTTATTTATTTCATGTCGCTGATTTATGCTGACTCAGCCTCTCTGCAGATGCTAGAAATGAAAGATGGGTATGAGATGAAAAATGCTTTTCCTCTCCAATGCACGGCCCTGCAAAATCACAGCTGAATGCTTCTGTCATATTCGGTGCTCTAAATAAATACAAGCTACGGTTTAGGAAGAACCACATAGCACTGGTAGCTAGAAATAGCTCAAGAAATAACTATAAGTGAGCGCACAGATTAGTAACACAAATTAAGTATTTTAACTTTTTCTTAAAATTGGTTTGCCAAGCTAATAACCAGTCAAATTTATCATTGCAAATGATTGTTTATTGGTATTAACCATTTTGGTTTATGGAGCAGCAATGATTGATTAAGGTGTCTGTAACAGTCAGGAGGAACGTAAAAATATTATACTAGACAGATAAAATAATAAATAGCTATAGAATAAGTACATGGTAAAATTTAAAGACACCTCTAAATTAAGGAAGGACTATGATTTACACTGGGTTGCATTCAGTGTCAGACTTGGATGCCAGGGGCCCACCAGAAAACCTTAGACCGTGGGCCCACTTTCCAAACTGTTATTTCTCCTCTCCTTATTTATCCTCTTTAATCTCCTAGTATTTTATATTTACTTAATCTATTCTTCCATTATTAAGCATTTTTCCCATAAAGAAATAAGGAATGACCATGAAATTGGCCACATAGAAGCAAAAGGGCCCACTGACACCTGGGCCCACTGAGAGTTTTCCTGGTATCCCGGTGGGCCAGTCCGACACTGGTTGAATTTTTGTTTTGCAAAAAATTGTTTATACCAAGGCCTTGCATTCATTTCATGTCCACCACCTAGACCTTGAGGCATCACTACTCAAACTGCAATTCAGGTGACAGGTGTTCACAAACATTATTTAAATTCTATTTTGTGTGTGTGTTTGAAAAAACAATTAGAAAAATGGATGTGCAGTATAGAGAAGATTCGCAATTCAGTTTTTTCTATGAAGAAGAAAGGGAGGACAGTAATCAATGTGAGTTTTACATATGAAACATACTGTTTAAAGGGATACTGTCATGGGAAAAAAATTTTTTTCCAAAATGAATCAGTTAATAGTGCTGCTCCAGCAGAATTCTGCACTGAAATCCATTTCTCAAAAGAGCAAACAGATTTTTTTATATTCAATTTTGAAATCTGACATGGGGCTAGACATTTTGTCAATTTCCCAGCTGCCCCATGTCATGTGACTTGTGCTCTGATAAACTTCAATCACTCTTTACTGCTGTACTGCAAGTTGGAGTGATATCACCCCCTCCCTTTTCCCCCCCAGCAGCCAAACAAAAGAACAATGGGAAGGTAACCAGATAACAGCTCACTAACACAAGATAACAGCTGCCTGGTAGATCTAAGAACAACACTCAATAGTAAAAACCCATGTCCCACTGGGACACATTCAGTTGCATTGAGAAGGAAAAACAGCAGCCTGCCAGAAAGCATTTCTCTCCTGAAGTGCAGGCACAAGTCACATGACATGGGGCAGCTGGGAAATGGACAAAATGTCTAGCCCCATGTCAGATTTCAAAATTGAATATAAAAAAATCTGTTTGCTCTTTTGAGAAATGGATTTCAATGCAGAATTCTGCTGGAGCAGCACTGTTAACTGATTCATTTTGAAAAAAATTTTTTTTCCCATGACAGTATCCCTTTAAGGAATATTAATTAAATTAACTATAAACTTCAGTGACCGCTGCAATGAGCTGGCACAGTTCTGAGAGATGCCTGAACCTGCTTTATGCAAGTAATATTGCCTCTGCCTCCTACCTAACAAACTGTAGCAGCTATTGACTGTGCAGAGCTCTAAGCCCTAATGGACACAAAGAATAAACATCTGCAAATATTTTTATATTAAACTTTTAATTAAAACAATTATTTAAAAAGAGGGAGTAAAGTTATGAAAATATAACAATTTTGTGATTAGATATAAAAAGGATAGATTTAATAAATATCAAATTCGGGATTAAACTATCATCTCCTGCTAAGGGGCAGATTTGCTAAAGGGCGAAGTGACTAACGCTAGCGAAAATTTAGGGACGCAGACATTACTTCGCTAGCGAAAGAGACAGACACTGGTGATCTATCGCTCTGGCAAATGGACGTAACTCTGCAAATTCACTAAAATGCAGATTTTACTGAAAGTTACCACTTTCTCCAGACATGCCTTCGCCAGCTCAGACCAGGCGAAGTGCAATGAAGTGCATAGATCTTCCTCAATTTTTAGTGGAAAAAACTCTGGCATCTTTCCTTTTTTTCAGAATGATAGCCTGCAAAAGTCCATAAAAGTTTTTGGGTAACCGGGTTCCCCCATACATTTTCTAACACATGGAACTTAAACTATACAGTGGGCTCATGTGTAGGGCATTGCAACAACTCTATATTCTTCATTAAGGCCCCCTGGACTTGTGTAATGTAATGTATTTGCTGCAACATATACATCCATACAGCTTCATAATTTACTGCCGAATGCAAATTAGCCAATGTTTGTGCAACTTCAGTTTGATTGCCAAAGTAACGCCAGCAAAACTTCGCCAGCATTTGGCTCCCTGGTCGCAACAGTTTAGTGAATTAACATTATCCTAGCTAATTTATACCTGGCGAAATGTTGTGATCACTGCAAAGCCGTCGCTGGTGAATTTTCGCCTGTAAGTGAATTTGCCCCTAAGTCCCAAAACATGCATATGGTAATTTTATGCCCAGTATTGTCCATCCATGCCACACTGTTATAAGTGGCCCCCATTGTAAGTCCTCACCAATTATATAACATGGGATGCTATTTACTTAATAAACAGAAGTCAGTCCATACTCTCACCCAACAAAGTGAGATGTAATATTTATGTAATATTTAGTGATGGGTGAAATTGGGCCGTTTCGCCAAAAAATTTGTGAATTTCCAGCGAAATTCATGAAACGGCAAAAAATTCACTAAATGGTGCTGGCGTCTTGTTTTTGACGCCGGTGTCTAGTTTTTGACACCGGTGTCCAAAAAGACAGATGCCTGCATCAAAAGCAAGACACCGGCGTCAAAAACGAGACACCTACTGTACCTGTTTGAAACTATCCAAACTCCAAATCCCACTATCTCAACTGGGTCATATACAAAAGCTGATATTTAAGTTTATCTGGGGCTCGACGAAAGCTAGATTTCCACGTTCAGTACTCATGGCAGGGAGGAACCAGAGTGGTCTTGCTGTACATGATATTGGAAAATACTATGAGGCTTCTCATTTACGCCAAATTTTGGCATGGCTACAAGCTTCTCCACCCACTAAATGGGCCCAATTAGAAGCCACTTGGATATCCCCCTTTCACATTAGTAACTTGATTTTACCGGATAAACCCAAGATACAAATTTCGAATTTTGCTCCAAAACCTATGAAATTTACCTACAATATATGGAGGCAGTGCCAAAGAAAATATGGGATTAGCAAACATGCATTGGCCCTAACATTACTCCGGGGGAACCCAGATTTACAACCTGGACAGAAACAAACATACCAATCTCATTGGGAGGCTTACAACTTTGTGAGAATTATCGATTTCATAAACCCACTTAGACAGAGGTTATATACCTACCAGGAACTAGCCAACAAATGTAACTGGGAGTCAGGGAAGGAGATGGAATTTCTCCAAATCAAACACTACATCACCATGCTCCTTGGGCAACAATCCCAGACACAAATAACCCCGTTTGAAAAAATACTAGGAGGCAACTTTCCATAAAAGGGCCTAATTTCACAATTATATACTTTAATGAACACCCTACCAGAGGACCCCTTTCCTGCCCATACATACATGCATTATTGGGATTCGGTATGGGACCATGGTTTTATTATATCCCAATGGAGCAAAATACAGATGCAGCCACTTTGGTTTGTCTGTTTGACACAGAATAACTAAACACAGATATCCCATTTATCTCATTTAACACAGAAAACTGTGACACAACATCCCATCTAATTAAAGCATTCACCATTGTGAACAATGGTGCTTTGGTATGCTAATGAAAAGGTTAAATGCATTAAATGAGTTAAGATAACTTTAGATAACACAGTTTCTTCAATTAACTCTGAGTCATGACGCATTTAACTCACAAATCCAAGTGGCTTCATCTGTATGGGAGAACGCTCGTACAATAACAACATGTGTCCAACAAAAAGAAAGTGTTTACAAAACTATGATGACGTGGTACCTAACCCCTGATAGACTCTCCAAAATGTACCCACAAAGCAGTCCATTATGCTGGAGAGGATGCAGCCACAAAGGTACATTACATCACATTCTTTGGGCTTGCCCCAAACTGACAAAGTTCTGGCAGGAAATTGTAGACCTAATAATAGCGGTCTTTAAAACCCCAATGAATATAGAAATGCCTCACTTACTATTAGCTCTTCCTATTCCTAGATTGAAAAAAGCAGCCCAGAAATGGGTTAACCAGGTATCCACGGTAGCCAGATTAGCAATTACTTCCAAATGGAAAACTTCGACAATCCCAACCATCCAAGAAATAATCCTTAGACTAGAGAGCAACAAGAAATTTGAGGAAATGACTGCCCGCATCAACAATACATTACAATTGCACAGCAATATCTGGGGCAACTGGGACTATTACATGTCATCTAAAATCGACCGCTCTTAAATTATCAGGTAATTACTGAAAGGCCAAAGCTACGAAATATGACCACTAGCTACATCTTCCCCTCCCTATGATTTTCCATTTGTTTATATTATATTTTTTCCCCTCCCCCTTTTTTATATTCCTTTTTCTTTATTTCTCTTTATACAATTGCTGTACTACCTTACAATCACTGTCAAATCCAATACAGTCTGTTACTGTATTTGGAAGTATTGGAAGGAACAGCTTGGAACTTGAGTAATGATGATGTACATCATAATCTGTTATGTCTACTTGTTTATTCCGAAAATAAATAAAAATTTAAGTTACTTATAAACAAAAACGAGACGCCAGCGCCGTTTACCAAATTTTTTTATGGACGCTAGTGAATTTTATCAGCCGTTTCGCGAATTTATTAGCACCTGGCGAATAAATTCGCCCATCACTAGTAATATTTATTCCCATAAATCATCCCGCTGCCAGCAATATAAGTGACAGCTTTCCTTCACCTGTCATGCCTAAAGGGCCAAAACACATTATCAGGTAGTCATTCTTGTGATCCTCTTCTTCTCAACAAACACAGTTTACCAACACACATTTTACAATTATTAGGCGCCATCAAGATGTGTTAAAATCACTTCATCTAGCCTCACTTATACAAACATGGCAGTAAATTGTCAACAGTGGCCTTGGCAACCTATCATTTTTATACAAAACATACATTATCAGAACTACTTCTGCAGTAAAATGCTGTCTAATGAATGCTGCTTATGATGACTATTTTTAGCTAACTTATTCCTAATATCTCCCATGTGCTCTAATTTCCAAACCCCTTGTGTCTAATAACTTTAACACATTGTCAAGGGCAGCTGCATTGAAGGACATATAAAACATCTGTGAATTTACAATTTATAAAATAGCTGATCACATATTCAATCTGTTTTTTTTTTTTATAAATCTTATATTGTTTAGACATATGACTACAACAGTTACAGTTGGCATATTTAAACATCCCTGTACTTTTCACTGGCAGTCAAGGGGAAGCGCCAATTTTAAAACTGATAAAATTACTCCATGTCAGCTTATCCCATAAGGAAGGGGACAGATAAGCCATCATGCATGGATAGGGACCCACAATTGAACATAAGTCTATGTCCAACATTGAGTATGCCAGAATTTCCCTCAACTCATGCCATAGATTTTTATACCCAGCGAGGGCCACTAGAACAGACCACTTGGGTAAGTGGTTCTTCAATAACAAGAAAATAACCCATTAAAGGTATACCTTAACAGAGGATGCATCCTATTTAGTTAACTTGCTAGTACTCAGTTAACAAAAAAGAACACACTGGCACACGAGGCTTGTATCTGCAGGGCGAACCCTTGCAAAAGTTTTTACTGCGGTGGTGCAACGTTTCAGGGCTCCGCCCCTTTGTCAAGCAGTTAAGACATAACTTCTGCTGACACTAACAGGGAGATTAATTAAGGGTTGAATAGCAAATTTGAATTGTCGAATTACTTATGGTGTCAAAAGTCACACATTCAAATGTAAATTCAAATGTAACATTTATCAAACCTCGACCATGGAAACAGTTCTAATTTGAATATTCACCACCTTAAACATGCCGAGTTCATTTACAAGTCAATGGCAGAGGTCCGTTGCACCGTTTGAATATGTTATTTGCCTTCCTGACATCCAAGTTTTTTTCGGACAGAAAACTCGAGCAAGCTTTTTCAGCTTGTAAATTCACACATTTGAGTTATATTTTGTATTCAATCAAGGTTTTTGTACTTGGATTTTTTTAATACATAAACAAGCATTACAGCTTTTTAAAAAAAAATTGTGAGTTTATTTGAAGTAGAAAAAAAACTCAAAAATGTGATACTTTATGAATAAGTTGATAATTCTAATAAAGCAAACTAAACTTCTGAAGAATGCAGGTCACGTATAGGAGAACATGTTTAAGATACTATATAAATAAAGTTTTATTGAAACATAATTTTCTAATAATACATGTAATTGGATTATTTAAAATGAAAAGCAGTCGCTTTTCAATAATACAGTCCATCACTCTGGATTGTATGAACCATTGTGCTTACACACAAACTAAGGCCATGCACACATGCTAGGTTACATCAGCTAATGAATAGAAACAAGCATAACAAATTTACTCATACTGTATATTGAAGCTAATGAGTGTGATTGTTTGTCTGAATTTGTTCAACTGATGTGAGCAAACACTACTTTGAGCTTTGTTTTTATCTGTTAGTGATCAGTGTAGTTTATTTAATCCCTGATCCAAAGTTCTTTCAGGGACTTACAATTTGGACAATGATTTGTCAAAGTTTGAATTTGAATTCTTGCCCTGATTTGAAATTTTTGGTTTAAAAACTCACATAATATAAATTATGTTTTCAAAAACTCTACTGTTTGTTATTTAGCTAACACTAAAACTTGAATGTGTAAATCAATGGTAGTTGTCCTAAGCAAAAATCACAGATTATTTGCATTTTTTCAGTTTATAAACGTGGAAATTAGAGTTTTTTGACCTTATAAACTCACAATTTGTGATTTTAGGGTTACAACTTGAACTTGTAAACCCACAAATTTGAGGTATTCGAGTTTTTTGCCATGATTATATTCTATCAAGTTTTTTTATTCAGATGTTTTATTAAGTAATCAAACATTCAAGTTTTTTTAATTCTGAGTTTATTTGAAACAGAAAAAATATCTAAAACTTCATAAATTTAATTTATGATAAATAAGTCCCTCCCCTCCCTCAAAGTGCAGAACTTTTTACCAAACGGTATCCATTGCTAGTACTTGGTAAAATTTACTCATTACTGACAAATTGTTCTATAAACAGAGTGTTATTCAAATTAGACAGCTGCAAGACTAAAGCCTACACTACCATTTAAGGCTAAAATTAAAGATCAATAGTGTAGTGTTCATGCAAATGGCCTGTAGATGTCCCTGTGCTTATACTTATACTGTGTATACTTCCTAGTAGCTTAAAAGTGAAAGCTTACTGTTGTGTAATGTCTGCATGACTCTGCTAATAAAGCTCTGTTATACTCTTCTCATCCTCGGCTACCCAAAACATAACAAATGACGACAAGGATGGCTCTTCTACCTCTGCAGCAGCTGCACCTTTTCTTCCAAACCCTGGTGAGCCTAGCATACCTTTTACTGCTTGGATCCGTATGTTTGAAAATTACATTATTGCTGCTGACCAAGGGGAGATTTCTGCTGCTAGAAAGCGTGCTTTATTTATTCACTGCCTGGGAACAGAGGGACAGCGTATATTCTATACATTACCATTAGCTAATGATACTTATGAAATTGCTCTTACTGCTATAAAGAACTTTTTTGTGCCAAGACTAAATGTGGTTGCTGAAAGATATAAATTCCGCCAATGTGGACAACGTAATGGCGAATCCACAGAACAATTTGTAGCAGCTTTGAGAGAGCTGGTTGTTACCTGTAAGTTTGGGAATCTAACAGAAGAAATGCTAAGAGACCAAATAGAGGAAAAAACAAACCTCACCTCCCACTAGAGAGAGACTGCTCCTAGAGCAGGATTTAGCCCTTGCAAAGGCTATTACAGTTGCTAGCCAAATTGAAACAGCAGTGGCAAAGGCTAAAACTCTCAGTCAGGGAACTTCTGGGAATGTACAGATTGTGAATTCAACACTGTGGCCTAATAATGCACAGTCACAGGCAAAATACAGTGCTAAGGAAAGGGATTCACTGCAAAACCGTGCAGCAAATACAAATAAAAACACTGCTTTCGCCGTGGTTCAACACAACACACTGCAAATCATGTTACATGTCCTGCAAAAAAAGCTTTACGGTGCCGCAACTGCACAAAAGTAGGAAATTTTGCTAAGATCTGCCGTAGTTCTGCTAAAGATGTCCATGAAGTCACTACTACAAATGTCACAGTATTACATGTGGATAGAGCTGGTACATTTATTCCAGACAAGTTTATATGCACTGTCAGCGTCAGTACTGCTTCTGCTGACAAGGAACACTTCATTAACCTAATGATTGATACAGGTTTAGCTGTTTCTATACTACCAAAGGATATTTTCTAGAAATACTTTGCAAAAGATCCGCTTGTTGCACCTGCCCTGAAACTGTTCAGTTACTTAAAGGATCCAATCCCTGTGCTTGGTTGCTTGCCAGTGACTGTACAATTTGAATCAAATACTGCAAAATGTGACTTTTACATTGTGAATAAGGGTACTGCTATACTTGGAAGGGATCTCTTTGCTGCATTAAACCTACAATTAGTTGATGGTCTCATTACTACAGCACCAGCGCCTGCCACACAGCCAGTGTCTAAAATTTCACCACAAAGCAACATTTCACTGGGTAGTGCAAAGAACTTTGTACACAAAGTTAAGTTGAGACCAGATGTAAAACCAGTACCATAACCTTGATAGACTATTACAGTAAATGGCCTGAAATTGCATTTGTTTCTCATATAACATCAGCTACAGTAATAATATTTCTGTCTACAGTCTTAAGCAGAGAAGGTAATCCAAAGGAGTTAATATCAGACAACGGACCACAGTTTGTCTCATCTGAGTTTGAATCCTTTCTGAGAGAGAGGAATATTATGCATAGGAAATCTTCAGTGTATTACCAACAAGCAAATGGAGAAATCGAGCGATTCAACAGAAGTCTGAAAGAAGCACTACAGACAGCAAATCTAACTGGGAAATCTTGGAAAGTATTTTCAACAGAGTTCCTACAATACTACAGAGCAAAGCGCCATGCAACAGCCCAATCATCTCCAGCTGAATTATTACATGTCAGACAGATGCACACTAAGTTACATGTTGCAGACATCAAACTTCCACAAAATACTGTGCCTACAAAATCATCTACTGCTGACATTGTAAAACGTCAACAAGCCAAATGCAATGCTTATACTGACAGAAAACGTGGTGCAAGAGAAATACACTTTCAGCCTGGATCTTTAGTCAGAATTAAGAAACCAGGAATACTGAAACAAGAACCATTTAAATTTACTACACCACTTGAAGTGAGACGCCAGCAGGACCATACACATATGAATTGTCTGATGGATGCATATGGAATGCAAGTCATCTTGCTCCTGTTAGGAATGACTTTGGAGAAGCTCCATTTGATGAAGGACATTTTGCTACTCCTGATGTCAACTGCAATAGGCCTGAAGAAAGTGAACCTATTAGACGTACTGATAGAATCAGAAAACTACCTGCATGGACCAAGGACTATGTGATGTGAATAATGTATATTATTGCTTTAAAATTCATACTGTTTAAAGTTGCTGTTTATTATAGTTGTCCATATGCTTTCCTACTATAGGGGAAATATGTGGTGTTCTTGCAAATGGGCTGTAGATGTCACTGTGCTCATATTTATACTGTGCATACTTCCTGGTAGCTTAAAAGTGAAAGTGAAAGCTTACTGTTGTGTAATGCCTGCACGACTCTGCTAATAAAGCACTGTTATACTCTACTCATCCTCGGCTATCCAAAACATAACAAATAGGATTATGGAACACACGGACAGATTTATTTTAAGAAATAATGAGATTTTAAAAGCTTATGGCTTTTTCCCAAATATGTTTGGTACAGTATATTTTTTATATTCCTGATTTGTTTTTGGTCAGGCTGAATCAAACTGTTTGTACTGATTTGTGTTAATATGAAATAACATGAGATGGAACCCACACATATACAGGCTTAGCCCAAAATAAACTGTGGATTCTTTTGGAGTTTAATTGAATTAGATCATACCATGTCCTAACACATAAAGAACACTCAAACAAAGGGACACAATTGTTATTTATGTATTAAATTGGTATTTCACATAATTATGCCCTTTTTTACACAAACCTAACTGAATGGGCTTATGTATAAAAAGGGGGTATTTCTTTCTTCTAATTGGTTATATTACTATGCTATCCTTACCATATTTCTGAAAAACAAAATTAATAGCACAAATAATATATGGTTCTGATTCATCCATCAATATTTAACCGTAAAAGTGTTCTGGTGTCCTGCTGCCATGATAATTAATATTTCCCCATCTAATGGCACATAATATAGTTCAGCTGTAGTCACTTTGATATGGAAATACCAATGAATATGTATGACCCATTTGTAAAAGGCTTTCCATTTACCACAATAAGTTTTACGCAATATAAAATTTATGATGGTAAGTGAAAGTAGATCAGATCGATTTCTGACTTATTTTTTTTCTATCATTTCCGAATGAGCTACTGTACATTTTATATTTGTACAGTTGAAAGTGCAAACTAATTTTAGATTTATTTAGCCTTCTATTTGGTACTCTTTAGGACTATAATATGCTGTCCTACTCTAAGGGGCCGATTCACTATTTCGAATTTTGAAGTTTTTTTTGGGCTACTTCGACCTACGACTACGACTTTGAATCGAACTATTCGAACTAAAAATCGTTCGACTATTCGACCATTCGATAATCAAAGTACTGTCTCTTCGACCCCCTAGTTCGCCATCTAAAAGCTACCGAAGTCAATGTTAGCCTATGGGGAAGGTCCCCATAGGCTTGGCTAACTTTTTTTGATCGAAGGATATTCCTTCGATCGTTGGATTAAAATCCTTCGAATCGTTCGATTCGAAGGATTTTATCGTTCGATCGAAGGAATTATCCTTCGATCGTTCGATCGAACTATCTGCGCTAAATCCTTCGACTTCGATATTCGAAGTCGAAGGATTTTAATTCCTAGTCGAATATCGAGGGTTAATTAACCCTCGATATTCGACCCATACTGAATCGGCCTCCAGATCTGATTTAGCTATTTCATTATTGAAATGTGTAAATATTCTGGAACATGTTTGTTTTTTACCTTTCCATTGTGCCAGTACAAATAACTATTTAGGTCATCTGGCCTAAATAATTATGTTAAGTGCTAAAACCACCAGCTATACAATTCCTAACAAATTATTACTGTTATAAAGAATACTTGATGTAAACAGTGTGAAATGTGAATGTGTGGTTGTATATTCTGAAATTGACAGTCAGCGCAGAGTGGTATTTTAAGACTTGATAATAATATCTTAGTTGTCATCATTGAAAATAAAAATGTATTTAATATAGGGACATACTGTATGTAGGGTACTTTGGATATTTTAAGTCATGTATCTTGGAAATAGCATCCTTATTTCCTTACCCTTATCTACGATTTAAAATGTCATACCAAATACTGCTATTGGACACAGCTTTAGCAGTTTACTTCTATATTCCAGAAAATTTCATGAAACATACACAAAAATAGCCTTGTTCCAACTTCACTCAATTAGTATGTCCCAAAACAGCACACTCCCTGAGCCTTCAAATTCAAAAGCTGAAATGGGCATAAACAGGATTAGGCTCAATGTGCATCTCAATCAATACAGTCATACTCCAGGGTCAATAACATTGACAAAGATTAAAGGGATACTGTCTTGGGAAAACATGTTTTTTTTTTCGAAATGCATCAATCAATAGTGCTGCTCAAGCATACATTTGCATTAAAATCGTTTTTGTTTTCAAAATAGCAAACTGATTATTTTTATATTTAATTAAAAAAATTGGCATGGAGCTAGACATATTGTCAGTTTCCCAGGTGCCTACAGTCATGTGCTCTGATAAACTTCAGTCAATCTTTACTACTGCACTGCAAGTTGGAGTGATTTCACCCTTCTCCCCCCCCAGTACTCCATTAGCAGAACAATGGGAAGGTGTCATGGGCCTTGCGGCTCCAGTAGCGGAGAAGTCCAGACCAAAGAGGAAGCACTAGGCCAAGAGTCCAGTTCGTGGTAGCCAAAGGGTTTATCAGGATGCAGGCCAAAGTTCACAAGGCAGGCAGAAAAGGGTCGTTGTCATAATCAAAGTTAGGGTCAAAGTCTAAGAAGAAATAGCAATTTAGGAAGACCCAGGAACACCAGTAATTGGGACCTATAATCGAGCATTTAACCGGTGTCCTGGGTGTCCTTTTATTTCTAATTTGGCACCAAAACACGCTGTCATGATGTCATGCGTTTACACAGTGACATTAGCGCTGGAACCCATCTTGGATTTATCACCGCCGCAGACGGTAGCACCGCAGAGTGCTCCTGACAGAAGGTAATCATACTGTATAACAGCTTCCTGGTAGATACAAGAATAGCACTCAATAGTAAAAATCCATGTTCCACTGCAACTCCTTCAGTTACATTGAGAAGGAGAAACGATAGCCTGCCTGAGAGCAGTTCCATCCTGAATTGCTGGCTCTTTCTGAAAGCACATGACCGGGCAAAATGACCTGAGATGGCTGCCTACAAACCATTATTACAACAACAAAAATACACTTGCTGGTTCAGGAATTTTTACATGGTAGAGTGAATTATTTGCAGTGTAAACAGTGTAATTTAGAAATAAAAACTACATCATAAAAATCATGACAGGATCCATTTAACCAAGTAGAAGGAAGTGTTTTTATTTTAATAACTTGTGAGTCAATAATGTCTATCAGCTTGAAAAGTGTGCTTGTTTCTAGTTTAGTAGTTTTCAGTATGTGCCCCAGCATCTTTTGCTTCAGTAACAGAGCAGCATGCACTGAGGGTGGACTGGGCATGCAGAATTGATGATGTCATACTCAGTCCTTTCCTGCAAACAGTGTTCCATTCTCTGACATATAATTAGTGGCTTTGACGTGACACGTGACCTTACATTTTGGCCAAAGTGTGGTACTAACACCTCATTCTTTGAGTATATACTTGAGTATAAGCCGAGTTTTTCAGCATCCAAAATGTGCTTAAAAAGTCTACCTCGGCTTATACTCGAGTCAGCGGGCAGTAGCTGAGATTTCAGTCACTTTTAATCATTCCTATACCAACAGTTCGCTTGGGGAGAGACTGCAATATCACACAGCGCCCTCTGTTGGTTATATGAAAGAATAACAGTGCACCCTCTGTTGTTTATATGAAAGATTAACAGTGACTGCAATATCACACAGCGCCCTCTGTTGGTTATATGAAAGAATAACAGTGACTGCAATATCACACAGTGCCCTCTGTTGGTTATATGAAGGATTAACAGTGATAGCAATATCACACAGCGCCCTCTGTTGGTTATACGAAAGATTAACAGTGATGGAAATATCACACAGCACCCTCTGCACATGGTAGTGGGACAGTGGGACAATGCAGTAATCCATTTGGCAATTCTCTGTCACCATCAACTTTGGAAAGAAGTCCGGTTGATTGCTGGGGGGTTCGCTTTGGCGGAATGTGCAATGCTGGGAGACAGGGCTGTAGCTGTGTCTAGGCTTATACTCAAGTCAATAAGTTTTCCCAGTTTTCGTAGGTAAAATTAGGTACCTCGGCTTATACTCGGGTCGGCTTATACGGTAATTATTTAAAAATACAAACATGTGCTGGCAATTTTTCTCTGTGTACAAATATTGGCTTTTTATTGTTTATAGTGCTTGAACAAGGTTGATTCAAACAGCTGAGCAACACCACAGCGTGGGTTTGACTGATCGCTGGTGATTTATTTCCTGTGTTTTATGTACAAAATGTAGCCAAATATTGCCTACAGCTGCCATTCAGCTTTTAAAACAGGGAATGATTTAAAGTATATGTTAATAGGCATATGTTAATAGGCTGGGGCTTAAGGGCTGAACTCCATGGCGTGCCAAGGAGCGATCCATCGCCATGCGATGACATGCACGCGATGTGTCTGATGTCCAGAAGATAAAGGAAGTGAACGAGAAATTGCAGGTAAAAACTACATGAATCCGACTGTCGGATGAAGATGCAGCATGCAGCGTTTTTATCTGACAGTACTTTCTACAGCGCACCAGCTTGCCTGAGGGAGGTAAGTAGAGGGAGTGCAGGGAGAGGGTCTGGGCCAGTGGGGCTCAAAAGAGACGGTTCCCATCGGGTTTTTTCCCCGTGTCCCACTGGTCCAATAAGACTCTGTTACATTATTGATCTGGCAACAGCATAAGCAAAATTCTGCAGGCTAGGAACAGAGAGTGCCAGAGGGAGCAACTACTGCAGTGTTCAGCCTGTCAGTCAGTGCTGTGACCACTTCCTGTGGGAAAAGGAAGAGACACTCCCATTCCTCATTTCAGTCTAAATTCTGAATTGTATTCTCACTGCAGCTGATGTTTTTATGAGGTAAACTACTTTCTTCATGTTTATTTTTGAATCATTACACATTTTGAGGGAGGATGAATAGTGTAACTGAAGATGAATATTATATAAAATGTTTCCTTTAATTTTATTGACTGATGACCTAAAGCATAATGATTTATTTTTTCTTTGTGAGTGAAATATACATTTACGTCTTCTGTACAGTAAATACTTCGTTTTTAAATTGGTTTCCAATTATTGAAACTTAAGTGTTAATAAACTATGTACCCTTATCTTGCTAACACACTAATATAGAAAAAGAACTTTGTTAAGGGTCAAAAGTGTGAAGATATTTTTGGTTGCTTATTCAACCAAACAAACAAATAGAATGTCACTTGAAAATATTGGAATCGATCCACAGTAATCTCATTTTGCAGTCTCAAAAGTGTAAATGTCACTTACTAGCCCAAGGCAGCAAAATATGAGAAAAAAGGCAATCATTGTAATGAATATCAGTCCTGCCTACACACCCCTTCATCACATATACAAAGGATGCAAGGAAACAGAGAAAAAATAGAGAAAAAATATGCAATGAAAATATATTGATGGTCTTTTCACGTAATTAAACACCCTTCTCCAGTGGCAGTGATTTCCATTTTTTTCCCATTGCAAACAAGCTCCTTATGACAAACATTGGATCTGTCAGAAATAATTTAGAAAATGTTTACTTGTGCATTCCCATGCAGTCCATATTTCTTAGTTCAAATAAATGGTATGCAGCATCTGTTGGACAATAGTGTCTTCATCACTGCAATTATTCTGGAGAGGACATTTATGAATAGTACAAATGGAGAAAGGGTCACATCTCTATATACAATGGTTTCAAAAAGGTCTCTGGCAAAAATATGTTCAGTCTTTTAAGGTTTTTTTTTTAAAGGTTTTGTTTTTTAAATAAAGCATTAACCGATCATTGTTTTGTTTTTACTTTACTACCTTCCTCCCCTATAATAAGCTTATTATGTTTAAATGAAGGTAACAAGATTAGTGATGGGCTAATTTGCGCCGTTTCGCTTTTCCGAAAAATTTGCGAATTTCGCGTGAAATTCACGAAACGGCACACTTTTTTTGACGCCGGCGAATTTTCGCGGGCGTTTTGCGAATTTATTCGCTGGCAGCGAATCGTGCAAAAGTTGCAGAAGGTAAATCTCCCACAGACTTTGCTGAACGATGGCTTAAACAACTTTTGCCTAATGCACCCTTTACCGCGCACTATACAGTGGTGCGAGCGAATCGCGTTCCAGGCCGCCCTAGACCCCCGGGAGCTGCCCCGCGCCCTTTTTTAATTAGATTACTTCACTTCTGGGATAGAGGTGCGGCTCTCTCAGAAGCAAGGGCAAGTGGCCAGCTGGTAGACGAGGGTCTCACTGTACCCAGACTAATCAACTTTTCTGCAAAAGCAGCGCAGCAATTTCACTGGCATTAAAAGGCAGCTGTGTGACTTAAAGTTGGTTTATGCCAAGTTGTACCCAGCTAAACTTATTGATGCAAACAAAACCCATTTCTTCAACACACCTGAAGAGGCATTGAACTGGATTGAAGCAAGACCCAGGAGGAGTCCCAGACCATAACTGCTTTTTTCAGCGAACCTCTTGTTGAACAGTTCCCTGATCTGTTATTCATAGATTTGAACCGGACTGTCACCGGACTGCTTGGGAAAAGCACAGGCAAATATGCGAGACATTTGGTTGTAATCCCTATTACATGATGCACATACTTTCTAGCTCTGAGTATTTTACACTTCAATATGCCGTGAGTTTATGACCTACCACCACAGAAGCTTTTCGACCAAAACAAAATTTTGGATTAAGCTTGTTAAGGGTAACCAAACTCCCCAGTTGATATTATGTTCGGGATACTAAGCCCACCAGACTGTGAGGGTTGGGCAGGGTGGGGGGGTAGTTGGGTGGGGATTTAATTTTTGTTTTAACTATGTGTTCTATACCTTGTTTCAGTCTTTTCTTCTCTTCCCTTCCCTGGCTGGATAAGTGAGTATCTGTATGGCGGGCTGAAGAGCCGTGGGGTGTCCAGAAATCAGAGATTTACTCATCATAGAGTAAGTAACTATCCCTTGCTATCCCTGGCTACTATCAAGTTAGTTTCTTGGAACGTTAGGGGCTTAAACGATGAGGTGAAGCGGGCATTGGTCTTTATCTATATGAAAGCATACACCCCTCACATTCTCCTGCTCCAAGAGACCCATTTAGTTGGGAGGCTGGTTCTAGCTCTCCGGAAACCATGGGTTGTGTATACTCATCACACTACATAGTCGACATATGCTAGGGGCACCTCAGTCTTGGTTAGGAAGGGCTTCCCATTTGACTTCATTGAGGTACGCTTGGACAGGGCAGGCATGTCCTGGCATGTGCTATAGCTGGATTTCCAATCCTCTTAGCGAATATCTACATTCCTCCCCATTTACAGAACCGATACTCCATTATCTATATCAGACACTATTACAGTTGCCCCCTGCCCCGGTGTGCATCATGGGAGACTTTAATAACTGTTGTAACCAGCTGTTAGATAGATTGTCCTCTCCCGCAGTGACTACCTCCAAATTTGCAGATTGGGCCAGGTCGTACAATTTGATAGATGTATGGCGCTGGAAGTACCCCAGGGGTAGGGAATTTTCCTGCTACTCTATTATGTATCAGTCATTTTCCGGGATAGATCTAGTACTGATTACCTCGGATCTCCTCCCCAAAATTAGAGAGGTTAAATATTTGCCACGAGGAATCTAAGATAATGCCCCTTTGTTCCTTTCACTAGATCTACTGTCTGACCGCGCAGATAAAAACTGGAGGCTGAGCCCATACTGGCTAAAGGTCCCTAGTGTGGTAGAGGAGTCCACTGACTCCACCAAACAATACTGGAGTATAAACTATGGCTCAGCGGACCCCTTGATGACCTGGGAGGGCTTTTAAGGCAGTGGCCCGGGGTACACTGATGGCAGCAGTTGCCAGAGCTAGAAATACCTCTAAGGACACCCTGCAACACCTGGAATCACCAATGGCCCAATTTGAAACAGAATATATTGACAATCCAACACCACAGACACATGGAAAATTTGCAGTTGCTCTTAGGAGCCTGAATTTGCACAGGGTAGAACTGACAAAAAAACAACTTTTACATGTGACCATCATGACGAGTCCCTAGCATTCCTAGCTAACCCTCCTAACTGTGCGTCTGCTGTCCCCAGAATACTCTCATCTACAGGAGAGATGTTGACCTCCTCATCAGAGATAGCCTTGGAATTCAGTAAATTTTACTCCTCTCTCTACACCTCTACTGCACATTACTCTAATACTGACCTGCACCATTATCTTAATGAAATTCCTATCCCCAAAATTTCAACTCCGCAAACTAAAAATATGGATTCCCCAATTACTTCGTATGAGATTGCAGAAGCTACTGTATATTATCTTTTCCCTCTGGCAAATCTGGCTTTGTTATAGAATGGTACCGTATTCACATATGGGAGATAGTACCCAAATTGCATGAAACCCTGATGTATGCCTTTGAGAATTTCTCCTTGCCCAAAACATTCTCAGACGCAACGATTGTTGTCATTCCCAAACCAGGAAAGGATCCAACGCTGTGTTTCTCTTTTAGGCCATTTTCATTGCTTAACATGGAAATTAAAATTCTCGCTAAAGTCTTGTGCAGTTGTGTCTGCAGTGGTGGAGCCAGATCAGACAGGTTTCATGCCTTCTAAATCTACTAGCTTTAACCTGAGAAGGCTATTCCTTAACTTGCAGATAAGGTATGAAAATGTGGGCTCCAGGCTGGTGGTTTCATTAGACACTGCTAAGGCAATTCACTCTGTGGAATGGCCATACTTATGAGATGTAGCAACTAGAATGGGTTTTAGTCCCACTTTTACGAAGTGGCTTAAGCTGATGTATAGTGAACCGAAGGCCTCCGTCAGGGTTAATGGCATTACTTCATCACCATTTCACCTTACAAGAGGTACTCGCCAAGGGTGCCCCCTCTCCCCAATAATTTTTCATTGGCAATTGAACCCATTGCCATAGCAATTAGGCATTTCCAAAGAGTAAAGGGATTCATATATAAAACAATAGAGGAGAAGGTTTTATTATATGCAGATGATACGCTGCTATACTTAGCAGACCCACATGACTCTCTCACCTCTGTGCTTGGGATTGTCAAGCAGTTTGGTACATTTTCGAGCCTCCAAATTAATTGGGACAAGTCCATAATCTTTCCCCTTGATGGACAACTCCCAGTGGCGGACTCAGACTGCAATCTCAAAGTAGCAAATAATTTTAAATACCTGGGGATAACAATACGCAAAGATCCAACACTATTTCTACAACACAACTTTTATATATATATATATACACGCTATCTTCCTAGATTTCTGTATATACTAAGTAATACCCCCTGCCACATACCCAAGAAAGCCCTGCATGATATAGACCACACAAAATCTGAATTCATGGGGAAATAAAATGCCTATGTTGTCCAGGGTCACTCTTAATGCCCCACAAGATCAGCTGGGACTGAACTCTCCTAATTATGAGCTTTACTACCTTGCCTCCCAGGCCTCGCATGCAGCCAGTTGGAAAGTGTTTAATGCAGACAACCCAGAATCCATAATAGAGGCACTATATCTCACTTTCGTAGAAAGCCTGCACAATGCTTTATATAAGACTCTTAACGATATTAGCCCTTTATTACCTGTTATGGATGCCACTTAGAGAGCCTTGGACACAATGGTACAGGTCACTAAGGCCAATACCACACTATCTTCATAGTCTTCATATGCTGGATACATTTCGTCAGACCCTCTTTCTGCCTGACCTCTCCGAATTTAGATATAACCAAATTAATCATCTTTGCTCAGCGCAATTTCCAACTCCTCCTCAGCAACTACAGTACACAGGGATAGAAGAATTAGTATCTCAACCCACCAAGATGAAA
This sequence comes from Xenopus laevis, assembly GCF_017654675.1. NCBI lineage: Eukaryota > Metazoa > Chordata > Amphibia > Anura > Pipidae > Xenopus > Xenopus laevis. The sequence continues at coordinate 76,121,638 of NC_054384.1, forward strand.
CTCCTATCCGATACGTACAAACACTTAATTTCCAATAGATATGATCTGCGACCTAGAGTGAAGTACAAATGGGAGAGTAGTGGGGTCAATGTAGACCCAGATGATTTGGAAGAAATCATAGAAAACCTTTACATTCCGTTAGTGAGTGTTAGAGACAAGCTTATACAATTTAGGATCATACACCAAACATACCTCACCCGCAGAAACTATATACTATGAGAAGGGTAGCTTCACCTGGTTGTCCAAGGTGTGGTGCCTCTGTGGCAAACTTTATGCATCTAATGTGGGACAATGTCCTCCAGATATTGGAGGACAATTGTGAACTTTATGGCCACTGAACTGGCACTCCCCCAAATACTTAGTCCCGCTACTTGTCTCCTGGGCCTGATTGATTCAGTGATACCCAGAGTGCATACTAGATGTTTGATTAGGCTGCTCTTCGCCTACGCAAAGAAAGTGGTTGCTCTGCACTGGATGGGCCCATCGCCTCCGACACTGAGTAGATGGATTGGACTAATCAATTAACAATTGGAACTGTACAAACTCACATATCTAGCCGGAGGATGCCCAAAGAAATTTGAAAATATATGGAATTCGTGGCTCGAGTCGCCAGCCACATCAACTGACTAATGGATGATCACTTCCAGCCATACTTTCCCCCCTCTTTTCTTTTCTCTAACTAGCTTTTTTTCCCTCTTTTTCAACTTGTTAAAAGCTAAAATTAATATTAAAAAAAAAAAAAAGTAACTGAAAAAAACTGCCCATAAATTCCAATATTTTCTGACTGCTGAAGAAACTAATCAGAAAGTAACATTAATGTTTTTTGTATTGATTTGCACAGAAACCTCCTTAGAAATGGATTTAAAGTAAGTTTAGCGTAAGTTTGCCATCTCATGACCTTACAAAATATAAATGAATCAAGCACAATACAATTAAAAGTTAATGGCAAGTATGCACATACTTTACAGTAAGAACTTTATATTGGATGAATTCCTTGTGATGAAAGGTTATAATGACACAATCACACAAATGACTGGTTCTGTTAGTTAAGCTTGCTAAAATTGCTTCGAAGTAAATGTGCAATTTCAGTCTTTTCGGTTTTTCAGTCTTTGTCACTGCCAGTATCAATCAACCTGTGATTGGATTACCATCTCTTCTGATCTGAAGGCAACAAAGGTTTGTGATAGTGATTACGTCTTTAAATCTGCAAACAATTGCCTTTGAACAAAATAACATTTTCCACCAAATACAAAAGCTCAAAATTCTGCAGTTTCTGTAAATTTATACACTGAAATATTGTGTCCTTTCCCCTGGGACAATGTTGACATTTGTTTAAAGTATTCCACTTATTCATTAACTAATTTATGATAACCATGAGGGATGCCAAATTACTTACGTACTTACGTAATTATGAGGCAGCATTATACTCCATTGTTTTCAAAGGAATTTGCAATATCAACTTCTTATAAAGTACAGTTTCCACTTCCTGTGAAAGGATACACTTGAATATCAAGATATTGACATTCAAAGTAATAAGTATACTGTATATGTCTCATTTATATATATATATATATATATATATATATATATATATATATATATATATATATATATATATATATATATATATATATATATATATATATATATATATACTGTGTATATATATGGAGAGAGAGAGAGAGTACAGGAGCCGAAACGTGCTTCTATGTAGCAATGGAGGCAGCCATTCAAGCACAGGATACACAATAGATGATAAGTTCTGAAAAATCCCATTGTGTACAACAGAGCTTATCTGTTATCTGCGGTGTATCCTGGGCCTTTTCTCATTTTTCGACTTTGAATGGCTGCCCCCATGGCCACAAAACATCTTGTCTATTTTAGAGTTTCTGAAACAAACACACCAGTTATAACTGTGCAGCTCAACAATACATTATACTTGCATTACTTTAAAAAGCATTCATTTTTTGGTGGTGTTACTGTTCCTTTAAGATCCATGACTGTCCAAGTAGTTGAGCATAAAAATCACAGCAAGTATAAGGTGTCTAGGGAATAAGAAAACAGGAACTCTGCCATAAAGATCTGTAAATAGGAACAAGAAAACAGCTAGTTCAACATAAGCATTTTTATATTTTTCTTAGTTTTTACTGTATGGGAATTTCCTTTGCTGTAAATCCAAAATTTCATGTATTTTATAAATTAATGAATAACATTTATCAGTGATTGGAGAGACTGTCCCATGTACTTAATTAAAGAATTAACTAGCAGCAGACACTATTTCCTGTAATAGGCTGACATTCAGAAGAGAGGGAGAGGAATGAATGCTTCTCTTTCAGAATAGATCCTTGTAAAACTATAATTTTTTGTTACAGAAGGAGAATTACATAATGATCTTGACTCGATATATATAAATAGGCCCTGGAATTCCAAGTATAGAGAGGCCAAAACAGCTCCCACCAGCCCACTAAATAGTGACTTTCTATGGCATCTTATGGCGGCCCCTCTGGTATAAGATGCCAGCAGGTCTGGACTGGAAGTCAAAATAGGCCCTGGAATTCCAAGTATAGAGAGGCCAAAACAGCTCCCACCAGCCCACTAAATAGTGACTTTCTATGGCATCTTATGGCGGCCCCTCTGGCATTTGCCAGAACCCACAGATTGCCAGTCCGGGCCTGGATATCAGGACTCTGCTTGTGACCCCTTTATTATACTAACAATTAGTATGCAGAATAACTGTTGATTCATAGCCCAATGCTACATTAGAGGAGAGTTTTAAGCAGTGTAACAAGACAAATATGTAAGTAAGACAGAAGCTGTAAACTACAATTTATTTTTTAACAAAGGAATTGAAAGTAAGAATCTGGATCTAGTGCTCCACTTGTGATCACTTTTACCCAATAACCATCCAGGGGCAACTGTGATAACCTGCCTGGAGTTGAACCAGGGGCCTGGTGTTCCTGAGCTGTCTGCCTTACCACTGCTCTATGCAAGGCTTTGGTTCACTCCTATGGCTATGCTTGGTAATCGCAGTAAGCGTGTTTTTTTCACCTGTTGCCAATCTGGCACAAGTGATCTGTGTAAGCCGTTTGACTTGCTCTAAAACCCCCTACCCTGCACTGACTCATTGGCCAGTATAGCACTATGTTCCATAGTTCTGATATATTGTCTGATCCTGTTATTGACCACTGCCTTAACTGACCCCTGCCTGTGTTTGACTATTCTTCGGATACTGATTTTGCTGCTGCGCTTCTGATCTGTGTTTGACCTTGGCCTGTGACCTTGACTATGCATCAGCTTCCTGATTCGGTACCGTATTGTCAGTTGGTATTGACCCGGCCTGTCCCTTGACCATGCTCCTTGTTCTCCATTCCAGTTATATGTTACGGTTCCCTTGCTTGCCCAGAGCTTTCCCCTTGGTCCTCTCCTGCTCTCTCCTAAGAGGGGATCTGTTCAACCCCAATTAAAATCCAAAAGAGATTACCTTTTGGAGCACTAGAAAATGAGTGCCTTTACATTGTGTGCTTCAGCTCTTTAGCAGCACTTTACAAATAAAGCTATACATACAATATGTATTATATATATATTTTTTCAGCTTATATCACAAGTAAACTCTCTTTTTGGTTGCATTGTTTTCTGTATTTCTTATTATCCTTCATTTGCTGTGAGCTTTAATATAGTGTATGTTTAAATGTCTGCTGAAAGGTTAGTAAATTATATTGATGAAGTACACTTTGATTTATCACTTTTTTTGTGTGACTCAAAGAAGATTAGATCTTAAATTTGTTTTCTAACTTGTAGGTGACTGTTTCAATCTAATTGCTTATTGATTGCCAAGGGCAACATCTCCGAAGAGCTCCAGAGATAGAAGCTCCAACGTTATTAAACATGCCCCTTAATATTTTTCCTTTCTGAATGTGGGTGTCTCCTGGTTAAGGGTGAGGCATTTGCACTGTGTAGAGCAGGGGAGGCCCAAAAGGTTAATCGGGATCTACCATAGACCTTTAGCTGGTGATCAGTAGATTCAAACAGATTGTCTAATTTCATTTTAACAACACTGTAAATAAGCACCTTATATTTAATAGGTGTTTGCAATTCCCCTAATGTACTAAAAGCCGGCAAGGTTGGGACCCTTAAACTAGGGAGGCACTGAATCCACTATTTTGGATTCGGCCGAACCCCCGAATCCTTTGCAAAAGATTCGACTGAATACCGAACCAAATCCGAATCCTAATTCGCATATGCAAATTAGGGGTGGGAAGGGGAAAATATTTTTTACTTTCTTGTTTTGTGACAAAAAGTCACCCTATTTCCCTTCCCATCCCTAATTTGCATATGCATATGGGCAGAAGGATTCGGCCGAATCCGAATCCTGCTGAAAAAGGCCGAATCCCGAACCGAATCCTGGATTTGGTGCATCCCTACCTTAAACAACAATTAACATCCAGAATGTCTAATTTTGTATAATAGATTTAAATATATACTAGCACTTTAAATGATTTTATGATGTTGTGCAAGGTATATCTCCTGGAGCAAATGACACAGAGCAGTCTATTGATAAAGCCTCACATCGCAAAAAATCTGAATAAGGAAAAACAACTTCAAGGTTTTTTGAGATTTAATATGCTCCTAAACTGCCAAAAATCTGAATCTGAAAATACTCAAAATCATGTAGAAGCTAATGGCAGATGGTCTATTCAATAAGTGGAAGCAGTTTTTTTACCTTCAAGATTGTCTTTAGTTTTTTCTTTTATGCGGCCGATTATCACTGCAGTTTCACAAATTAATTTGGTGAAATGTGGAAATTTGTCGCAAATTCGTATATGCCAAATTTATTTGCCCATCACTACTGCTGAGATGTGAGGCAGGAAAGTCTAATAGTTACCAACTTTTTTGAAGGCTGCAGGTCTCATCTCTTAACTCAGTACTGAGCAGGTGGCTTTGAATTAGAGTTGCGACCCAGTTGATATTTCACCGGCCTAGCTGGTAAAATATCAGACAGGGCAGGCCTGGTATTACAAATTTAGCGGCTATGTACTTTGCCAGTAAATTTGTAAACCTTATTTGTTCTGGCTCTGACTACCCCAGGTTTTCTCCACTCCCCCTCCAGTACACAGAAGTGTACTTGAAAAAGTATACTTAGTATAGCCTAGTTTTATCTCACTCACTAACATATGTATTTGATGAATATATGTCACCAATAAGAATGTTTAATCATGGATGTATTTGGTATCTTAAGTGGTTTGGGTCTCTAAACTGACACAGAGTGACTGTATTATACAATGATGTGTAAGTGATAATACTGCACTACACTTTTTCTAAATGCTCAATTTTTTTGCTCTCTAGGGACACAGATATTCATAGATGTTGGATCTGGAGCCCCTTATCAGTGGGATCGACCCTGATTTGGGGCTTTTTTTGCGACTTAGGCATGCAGAACGTGGATTCGATATGTTGCTGGTATTATAGGGATGAGATGACAAACTTAACTTAGTGTGCATTTATTGGCTAAAATCCACTCCATATATGTACTAACTGGTGGATTGCAGTCCAGTCAATGCACACGTATATAAAGCAGAGGCCAAGTTGTCGTTATATGCAACATATAACAGTAGCCCTATTGTGTTCACCCCTCATGGCTAGCCCACATTGTTTCCTGTTCCATTACAACAGAGGTTGTTTTAGTAAAGTGTAGCAAAGAGCTTCATCAACATTATGATAGCTATTTTAGGTGTAAAAACAGGTATTGGGCCTGTTGTCCAAAATACTTGGGACCTGGAGTTTTCTGGATAAGAGATCTTTCTGTATTTTGGATCTCCATACCTTGTCTGCAAAAACGTAATTTAAACATTAAATAAACTCAATAGGATTGTATGGCCCCCAGAGTTAATTATATCTTAGTTGGGACTAAGTACAAGGTATTGTTTTATTTTTACAAACAAAGAGGAAATCAAATTGTATTATTCGGTTAAAATGGAGTTTATGGGAGATGATCTTTCCATAATTCAGAGCTTTCTGGATAGTAGTACATCTTCCTTAGAGAAATGCACAAAAGAAAAACAAGAACAACATTGTTAACAACCATTTTGCTATCTTTACAAATAAGCTGGTATAAAACTAAGCCATGAGTTCTAATTTTTGCAAATTTGCAGAAACCAGAATGCAGACATTGCCCTTTATTACAGATCCCTGTTAAATGTATTTTCTAAGAATTGTGAGTGCAGCATTAAACTCCTTTCCTTAGAATCCAAATAACAGTTGCACAGTTGAGTCATTATGTCCTTTTCGTTTACCATATCTGATAATACCCATGATGGATTGCTATATTTTTGCTGATTATAAAGAGACATGCAAGGGGATTTCTGCCAACCAGGTCTTAGGAGCATCAACTCAGCAAAACGAACAGCGTCATTCATCAATAGCACATTTTAATGACTTCTGATGCAGTTGCAAACCAGGATGCTTTGGCTTTGTACTGGGGAAGTTGTTTGAACAGATTCCTTATAAAAATGATTAATTGTTTTTATAATGCAGTACTAAAGGCCTTCTGCTAGAGTAATTTGTTCAAGTCAGAATAAAGTATTCATTGATTTGTGTTGTCTGAAAAATAAAAGGATTAACTCCACAGTTAAGGAATCAGAATGAATGCTTGATTCATGCCTTTAGTGTTTTAGGCATCCTAGTCTGACCTTGATGTGTTCTGAATCCCATTTTTATCATCAGCAAGGCTTGTAAATTGATAAGTAATAAGAGGAATAAAGTAGCCTGATCATTAGTATTCAGTGTAGAACACAGAGCTTGGTTGTTCTACAATGAACAGCAGTGTCCACATGAACACACACCTCTGCAGCAACAATTTCAAACGTTTTCTAACTTTTATTCTTAACTTGAAAAATAGTGCTGAAAAAAGATTAGAAAAAATAAAATACATAATTGAAAACGAAAAGGTAATTCATGTAATTTCCTCTGGGGAATATGTAGTCCGATGTACTGCTGCATTACAGTATGTTATATATCCAGTTCAACTAAGAAGATGCACACATTGTTCCCAAACCATTTTAATGCCATGGTTTGCTGATCATACTGAATATTTTCATTCATTCAGAAGATGTTTTCAGATTAATGAAAGTCTTTGCAAAGTTGTTTAATCTAATTTCTGTCTAGCCATAAAATACTTTCACTTTAGTATATTAATATGTCTATTTGGTGATCACTGAAACAAAATTCATTTGTCATAATTAGGTGTAATGTTCATAAGTTCATCAGTAATATTAGGAATAGCACATCCAATTAAGATAGAACCAGAAAGTGTTTAAGCCTGTGGAAAATATAGCCTTCAACCTGTTCCACCCTCAAACCACTTTTTCAGTGATTTGGATTTGGGAAACTAAAATGTATTAGAAATGTTTTTAGAGTTCATTTTCACATTTTAATCAAATAAACTTTTTGTAATCCCTAAATATCCCACCATACACTGTAGTTTACATTTTATACACAAATTCAGAGGTCACACACAAATCCCTTATCCTATTTTTCAGTTAAGAGACATAGTTTAGGACAAAAGTGATAATTTTATTGCCAAAATGACACTATCAACAACAACAAAAATTTCTATGAATTTAATCCAATTTAGAGCTTCCCTTTTTCAGATTAATTGCAATGAAGTGTAGGGACCCATAGGGTTAAGTTCCCCTTTGGTCTAAAAATCTTTACATCGTTGGAAATTTTCTGCTGTGGACAGCCAAGTGTTGGACATAAATTGGATCTGGGAGGAGGAATGTGTCCTTTGTTCCATGTACAGTGAACCCTGGCAGATTCCAGATTTGGCCAGAAAGTGTCACTGTTATGCAAGGAGTAGAAAAAGCTGGGCTGCCATGTACTCAGTGCTTCTTTCAGTTTCACTTCAGCAGGAGTGAAAAGGAACTGCAGCAAAGATGTAATGGGTCTAAGGAATCTGAGAGGCTCTGGAGGGCTTGGGGAACGAGCCCCAAGCCTGGTGAGCTCAACCATGGAGGGTTTAGAGCTTGGAGGCAGTGGAGAGACTGTGCCAGCAACTGCCTGTGGATAGATACTGATTTGAAGGGGCTTGTGAGGTGCTCACACTTCGGATAGTATTGGAGCTGTGCCCTGAAGAATTTTGTGCTTGACTAGGATTAGGTTGGGAGCCAGCCTGAGGATTGAGTCACTGTGGATGCCTGACCCATCTGTGTGGGTCCCCTATGAGTTGTGCCTAAGGGAGGGTATTGAAATGCTCCAGCGTGTACCCTGTTTGAGAACAGGCTTTGTTTGTGTGCCTGCTATGTGGAAACAACTACCTCTGTCCATCTGTAGAGGTATTTGAGCAGGTAGCGCTACCTGGGGAAAGTAAAGAAGAGTTTTATTTTACTTTTGATAATAGAACTATATTTTTGTATTGTATTGATAGTATATTATGAAATTATATTAGCTACATCTAATAAGCCAGTTTTATGCATGCTATAAGAGGCACAAACATGCTCCAAAGCTAGCCATACTCTGGCGAATTTCTGTGAATGATCCGATTGGCAAAATGATTGTTTGAATAAACGATTCAGAATATTCAACAAAAGGATAGGACTATTCAGCACTCAAAGGTGTCCACAGGGCCAAAAATATCTGTTTAAAAAAAAATAAGTCTTTATTAATTATAGCTGAAAGTATAAGAGCATCTCTTTAGACCCTACGCGTTTCGTACCTGCAAGATACTTAATCATGGTCTCAAGCCCCCTTATCACACCAATACCAAATATGCATTGTTATATTGAGATTTCTGACTTGCAGATGAATCCCAGGAGCGTACTCAGGTTTGCCTAAGTATGTGGCATATAATGGAAAAAAAATACCCCCAATGATTATTGCTCTCATTTAAGCTGTTTTAGAATTAACACATTTACTGCAGATTATGTGATGTAAAAGTAAATGTACTCCAGAAAACCATATATTTTAGAAAGTACACATTCTCCTGAATCCACAATCGGTAAATTTGTCTTTCTACTACAAACCGCAAGTCATTCCTAAAATTAGCATTGTTGATCAAATGTCTGAAAATCACCTCAAAGCTTCCACTATGCACCATCTTATCTTCCATAATCATTGGGTACCAAATAAAAACATTGCATTATACAGCACTTCCTGAAGAACTACCTGTGGCTGGGTGACATGCCAGAGCAGGCACATGGGGACTGCAGGAATTTTAGCTCGTTCCCCAATGCCAGCACGTTATTGGAATGATGCATTTGGCACCTGACACCCCAACTTTTCATCTGTGACCTACCCATACACGGAAATTCTACCCTGTACACGGTGGAAGGGCTTGTAGAGCAGCGATGGGTGGTCAGCAGTTACTAGCTTAAGTGCATTGCTAGGGGTTCATAGGGACCACAGCTGGGTTACCTAACTTGAGAGCAGTGGCAGCAAATAAGGCAGCTCTTCCAGAAGGCTATACACTTTGTTAACAAGAACATATGAGCGATGTCATCCCATGATTTTTCAGCTCAAGTGGATGTTAGATTGCCTGCTGGGGGGTGAGGTTCCAGAGGAAGAGGGGAGGGTGAGGGCAGGCCCTCTGCAGACAGAAGGTGGAAGAAGGAAGGATGAGAAAGTCTTCAGAGGAGGATGCATAGCCTGAATATATAGCCAGGACATACACCCTCACACCCCAAATACAGGATTGTCTGTGGACGCACAAATGAGGAGTAGGAAAGAGATAATGTGGTAAATACAGAAGGCAGTTAGGAAGAGGACAGGGGCCCACATCTTTTACATGGCATCCCATATGCAAAATTCCCTAAGGATTAATCAGATTAAGGCCATAGAGATGACGAATGATGATATATGTGGTGGTGTTGATGCTGCTGCATATTCAATTAATGTTTTTCTTGGTGAGCAATTATTCTATTAAAGTCTTGTTAATAGAAAAATGGAGTAAGTCTGCTTGCAGTGTCAGACTGGGACACCAGGGGCCCACCCAAAACATGAGACGGAGGCCCACCAAAAGACCTTAGATCAGGGGTCCACTCAGTACTATTATAATTCCTCTCCACACTTAACCTCTATTCTCCTAGTCTCTTTTCTTTACATGCTAAAATCAATTGCTCTGTTTAGTCTTAGTTCTCATAGAAATAGGTAATGGCCATGAAATATGCCAAATGTTTTGAAGCAGGAGGGTCCACTGACACCTGGGCCCACCGGGAGTTTTCATCGTATCCCTGTGGGCCAGTCCGACACTGTCTGCTTGCCACACTCCTGAAGTCCTGAGCCAGTAACAAAAGTTTTTATATTCATGTTAAAATACTGTATAAACAAAATCTGAGACCAAAAAGATTCTGCCAAAGAAGATTTTTTAATCTGGCATGCCTGTCACAATTTGAAGTCCTGCTGATAAACTAAACCTTAATGTACAATTAAAAGGCGGTTTGGTCAACCTGATTTGAAGAATTTTTGGCCTAAATAACTTGAAAAAAAGGTATGCAGACAGTTATATATTGGAGAAGACGACACCATGTTTGGACGAAATCTGCAACATGGGCACCTTTTTTTTCTATAAAGAACAGTTGTATAGCTTCTCTAACACAGTTATGTAATTGCCATTGTTTAGCGAATAATGCTTTAATGCAATCTAATATAACCTCCAGACTGACTTCAATGCATGTATGCAATATTTTTTTTGTTTGCTTATTAATAATTACTATACCAAACTTGACATAGAAATGCTTGTTTCATAGTGTGTTTCTGTAACATGAATGTTTTTTTAATATGAATCTGCTACTCATACATGAATTATAATGATAAAATATATAGATGGTCAGATAAAAATAGCTGTATATGGAACATAAATAGAAATATTGATAATAGATAGACAGATAGATCTGTCAGAAAGTTAAAAAAAAATGTTACTCTCTACGGTGTAGTTGGCATTCAACAGTGACTAGTCATTAAACAAGTCGCAAAAAAGAAAAACTGCCTAAGTTATATAGATAATGAATTTGTAATGCACCCCTAGGGCTTCAACCAAATCTATTGCTACAGTGGTTCTGCCAAGAAAAATTGTCAATTTATTGCAAAAATGCATAGGATTCAGGTTAATGAGCATTTCATTGAATGATAGGGCTTTATGTATTTCTCTGGGATCATTCAACTGCTGCTTGCTTTAAGTAACAGGAATGTGTTGAATATTCAATATTGCTCGGTTGCATTTTACTGCTATTTAGCAGTTTACATTATCAAATTTCATGGCTTTTAAAATAACCTCCAGTGTTCCTGTTTTAATTTATAGCAGGTGAAAAGCTGACAAAAGAGGCTTCAATTTAGAAAATGTACCAGAGAGATTGTCTAGAGCTAAAGAATTACAAACGCTTAACATGTCTAATAAAACATGTGATTGTTCTAATGCTTAAATACTGTTTGAAAATAGTAAATCTTTGAAATTTGGCTATATATTTAGTCAAAAAAATTCAATATTTCTGTTACACTAAAACGTAACCTGAAAACTTGCTCAGTTGTTCCCAGTACAATGCACAAGATGACATCCTTCTGTGTTCTCCCTATATCTATGGTATCTGCTGCCTGCCTCAAATTTCTCTTCCCCAACAATGGACTAAGGCTGTGTAAATTGTTTCACATTAAAAAAAATGGTGTAAAAAGTGATGTAGCATAAAATTGTTATTTATTAAGCTGTGTTGTTCTTTTTGCTCAAAATGTTAACCCATCCATCACCATGACATGGGCAGGGCTGCGCACCTGCCAACAAACTATCACCATTGTCACAGACCCGCTGCTCAGCGTTGACAATGGAATATACTCCTTTAGACTCTTGCCTAACCATGGTCCCTGAATACTTACCTTTCTGGGTCAACTGAAACTAGATCACACTAACGACTGTGACAACTAGAACAAAGGGGAACCAATGGGAGAACTGGTGGAACTGCGATTCTCCATCCAAAATGGATGCCCTCCCTAGATTTAAATTAACTGCATTCCTCCCCCACTGTTACACTAACTAAACCCTGTCTGTTTTTCCCCTCCCCAGTCTGGAGCCCTCAGTCAGCAATAGCTGTACTGACTTCCCTTTCCTGATATCAGCAAAAAATGTATTGTAAAACGGTGGTAGATTTGGTGTGTATTTTGCTTTACTCAAAAAATGCATACCATTATTTTACACCTCCTCAAAATGTAATACAGGTATGGGACCTGTTATCCAATATGCTTGGGATCTTCATACCTATAGGGGCCTATTTATGAAGGGTCGAATTTCGAGGGTTAATAAACCCTCGAATTCGACCCTCGAAGCAAAATCCTTCGAATTAGAATATTGAATTTGAAGGATTTTAGCGCAAATACTTTGATCGATTGAAAAAAGTGCTGGGGAAGGTCCCCATAGGCTACCATTGAACCTCGGTAGGTTTAAACTACCAAAGTATGTAGTCAAATATTTTTTAAAGAGACAGTACATCGACTATTTTTAGTTTGAATCATTCAAGCCGAAGGTCGGATTAGCCTATTCGATGGTCGAAGTACCCCAAAAAAATACATTGAAATTCAATGTTTTTTTCATTTGAATCATTCACTCGAGCTTAGTAAATGTTCCCCATAGTCTAAACATTAAATAAACCCAATGGGCTGGTTTTGCTTTCAATAAAGATGAATTATACCTTAGTTTGGATCAGGTACTTTTTTATTATTACAGCGAAAAAGGATATATATATATATATATATATATATATATATATATATATATATATATATATATATATATATATAGTATATATATATATATATATATATATATATATATATATATATATACACACATACACAAAATTATAGCTTATTTCTATCACATTTTAGGGGTATAATTATCAAAGAGTATATATATATATATATACATACATGTCTGGATAACCTGGATGTAGAGGTGATGATGTCATTAATTGGGCAGGGTAATTCAGTTTTTAAATTTTGTCTATTTTATTGTTAGTATATTGACTTGGTAACACATCTTGAGAAAGGTTGTAGAACACAACAAATTTTGGAGAAAACAATAACCGGTGTTCGTGCTACCTTTTGTTCCTATCCATATAGAAAGCCGAAGCACACTGGGATTTGTCAAGATAAAACTTATTTTATTAGATCGACATTTGGTCCACACAGGGACCTTTATCAAGATAACGTTGATCTAATAAAATAAGTTTTATCTTGACAAATCCCAGTGTGCTTCAGCTTTCTATATGGATATACATTTTTCTATGAATAGCACCTGGGTCCTTGCTCCAGTAAGTGTGTGCCACAGCCTTTCTACATATATATATATATAATTTGCCATGAATCCATGGCCTAAATTTAGTCCTGTCTCCAGACTCCTGAAGGTTTGCATAAGTTTGTAATCCCATACTTTGCGTTCATTTTCTGTTTTGAAATTACCTTTGATGACAGAAATTTGAAAGTCTCCCAGACTGTGGCTGGGGCTATTAAAATGTTCACCTACTGGTGTGGACAAAGCCTCAGAAAAAGAACCAATCACCACAGGTTCACAATAAACAATAAAAAATTGGACACACCAGTAGGTGAACATTTTAATAGCCCCAACCACAGTCTGGGAATTACCAAGACTAGCAACAAACACATTCATTTTTTCTGTTGAGACAACAAACTACTACAGGAATCTGTTATCTATTTCACACTGTAGGTCTAATTTGTGCCTAGTCTGGACTACTTTGCATAACCCACCTCTCTGTAAATCTGTCCTTGCTTGTAATACAAATTATGCTTATGTGTTGTTTCTCCTTTTGTCCCTCACAGTCTTCTTTGTAAACAAAATGCTGTATATATGTCAGTGCCGACAGAGCTTCATTGTAATCAGCTTTGAAGAAGGAACTGCAATGTTCTGAAAGCTTGCTGTGATTATCATCTAAAGGTGGCCATACACGGGCCGATAAAAGCTGCCGACAGACCGTGTCGGCAGCTTATTGGCCCGTGTATGGGGGCCCCCGACGGGCTTCCCCGATCGAGATCTGGCCGAAAGTCGGCCAGATCTCGATCGGATGGGATTAAAAATCCCGTCGGATCGCGGCCGCATCTGTTCGTTGATGCGGTCCTGCGATCCGACCGCCCGTTTGGCGAACGCTAGGATCCGATCGTTGGGCCCTAGGGCCCACGATCGGATCAGCCCGATATTGCCCACCTCAAGGTGGGCATATCGGAGGGAGATCCGCTCGTTTGGCGACATCGCCAAACGAGCGGATCTATCCGTGTATGGCCACCTTAAGTTAGCCAATAAAGGTATCACCTTTACACCACTTTTGTTATGTTTCATATCAAAAGCTCTTCCCTATAACTTTTTAAATCCTTTTGTAATCTATTTCTTCATGAAATTTAGCTCAATGGTTAATATTTATTTTTAAAAATTTAATATGTACACATTTTGAATGTTGGTAGGTGGGAGTATGGGAGGTGGGAGTATGCAGTATCATAGGAAAGAAAATACCTGATGTAAGCCTAGATATGGAGAGTGGAATTTGACTTATGGATTGTTAAAGAATAGAGAATGATCTAGTGTACCTTCGATTGATGGTGTGAGATAGAGAACTGGTTTTCCAGGCATGATTGGAGAGTGTGTGTGTTATGTTTTTCTATTACTAATGTTACCTTATCTTATTGGTACACCCACATGAATTCTAATGTGTGAATGTGTTCAGATACATACAAAGCTGCTTTATGATATATGCAGTGTGTTTATAACAATATAATACACAAAAGCCATGAATATCCTTATAAATGGCTCTTGTGATGTCATCAGTTATAAACAGAGCTTAGTGATCTCATTTTGTCACATGGCTCAATAAAACTTGTGTATTATAATAAATAAAGCACCCCTTGTTGGAAAACATGAGGATATTAGAAGTAACCTCGGAGTTCCATGACCTGCATAAAAGCACTTGGCCTTTGGCCTCGTGTTTTTATATGGTCATTAGGCTCCTCGGTAACTTGTAATATGCTTATAATATCCTTATCCTTATATTTAACAATAAGGTGTACTTTATTCACTATATATTACAATTTGATATTTTATACATTGTTAGGAGTTTTTTTTGATTATTGAGATAAAAGCAGAATCTAACAAAGGTCACTGTGGGAGACCAAAGCAATAAGCTATATCATACAGTATGTGATTTGGCTTATATTTTATTGGTTTTAGATAAAGAGAAAAAAGGTACTGTATAATATCTGTAACAAATCATTCAGTTAATAATTCACAGAGTCCTGAAAAGAGTTTGAGAGTAAAGTAACAGGTTTGAATATTATTTACATGTACAGATATGGGATCTGTTATCTGGAAACCCATTATCCTGAAAGTTCCAAATTACCGGAAGCCCATCTCCATTTAAAAAAATAATTACAATTTTAAAAATAATTTCATTTTTTTTCTGTAATAATAAAATAGTACCTTGTACTTGATCCAAATTTACATTTTTTGGATCAATATTTGTGGCAAAACAATCCTATTGAGTTTATTTAATGTTTAATTATATTTTAACAGACTTAAAAGTATAGAGGTCCAAACAATGGAAAGATCTGGAAAACCTCAGTCCACAAGCATTCTGGATAAAAGGTCCCAACTTTTCTTTCAATATAAGTCGTAAGGAATAGGATATATATATATATATATATACACACACACACACACACACACACAATTGAGGGCACATTTACTAAGCTCGAGTGAAGGATTTGAAGTAAAAAAAACTTCAAATTTCAAAGTCTTTTTTTGGGTACTTCAACCATCGAATAGGCTACTTCGACCTTCGACTACGACTTCGACTTAGATTTGAACGATTCTAACTAAAAATCGTTTGACTATTCGACCATTCGATAGCCACTTTAAACCTACCGAGCTACAATGTTAGCCTATGGGGACCTTCCCCATAAGTTTTCTAAGCTTTTTCTGATCGAAGGAAAATCCTTCGATCGATGGATTAAAATCCTTCGAATCGTTAGATTTTTCCTTCGATCGTAGGATTTGCAGTAAATCCTTCGACTTCGATATTCGAATTCGAAGAATTTTACCTCGAGGGTCGAATTCGAGGGTTTATTAACCCTCGATATTCGACCCTTAGTAAATGTGCCCCTTAGTGTACAGTTGTTCAGGAAAGAAGTTTAAATGAATAAAAAAATTTAAGCCAAATGCTATTGTATAAAGACCAGGCCTAATATTCTGTGTAATATCAATTTCTATTTAGCTAAACCATCAATACAGAATATGGGTCTTTTATGTTTGAATGTTTTTCTTTAAAGATAATTTTAAGGCCTCATCATCGTTGATTCCTAGAATGAAGTAGTTCATTGAAAATGTAATTGGGTTTGGCAAACATGACATGCCATCTGCAATAGAATTAGTTTGTACAGAAATGTTAATGATGGGTAATTAAATAAAAAATCATTAAATCCCATTCAAACCCTGTGGTCATTTCTAATCCCTGAAGTTCATTGAATCTATTTTTTGAGTATTTATATTTTTATCTCCAGCATTATAAGATGCAAAATATAAAAGAAAACTTAATTGCTGTTCCATATTTGAATTTCAGAGTAACCTTCTTTAAAAAGGAAGAATTGCCAATCTGCTCTGCATTGAAAATGTTTATGATTGAAGCATCTTAATTTGTGGTAGCAGTCTTAAATGACACACAAGATAGCTGAAATGTAAATTAAATATGGGAATGGGATTGATTGCATAAGTAATGGTGGGTTCTGGAGGTAAAATAAAACCATTTTCTTTGTGTGACTAGATTATCAAATGATGCACATCTTTTTATAATCTCTTTTGTCTTCTGCTGTTGTGAGTAACTGTGCCATCAACCTTGAGCCTTTGCACTTAGGTCACAAATACAGCTACATTAATATGGCAACATTAATATGACAATAATATAGTGCATAAAATATCCCCTATTTTAAAATATACGGAGGAGTTCCACAACCATATAAAAGCATGAGGATGAAAGCTGAGTGTTTTTATACAGGTCATGGAACTCAGAGGTTACTTCTAATATACTCATAGCCGCAGCTTTCTCATAATCCATGCTCCAAATAAACTGTAAATAATATTAACTGGATATTAACAGACTTGATTCCAGGGGTGGTCAGAAGCCTATCTAATCTGCAAAAAAGTTTATTTATAGATTGAATTCACAAACAACATATCATACTTTTCAATTGTATGGAAAAAGGTGAGATAATAGATGTACATTCTCATTGGTATTTATGTGAATTTATATGGGGACATATGGAAAGCAAGCTGGTTCAAAAGTCAGAATTTGGTACTATAGATAAACTGAAACTACCAAAAAAGTGTAATTTATTAGGGATGGGCAAATTTTTTTCGGCTTGTTTTGCCGCAAAAATGACGCCCATAGACTTGTATGGTGTCGTGAGTCAAAAAAAAAGACACACGTCAAAAAAATTTCGCCGCATGACAACATTTTTTTTGACGCCCATAGACTTTAATGGGCGTTGGCAACAATTCGCCCATCCCTATCCTTTATCTTTTATTAATATAAAATATAGGAGAGCAGATAAGTTAAGGTTCGAATGGTAAATTCAAATTCGAATTTTCGTTTAGTTTTTTTGGTCAAAACCCACAATTTCAAGTTTAAGACCACCAACTCGAATTCTAATTTGAATGTGAGATTTATCACACCTCAACCCTGGAATTCATATAGAAGTCAATAGCAGAGGTCTGTTGAACAATTTGAAGTTGTTAATAGCCTTCCTGACATTCAAGTTTTTTTTCTGACTCGATTCGAATTTGATATAAATTGGGTTCTTACTATGCTATCGAATTTTAGACGTTCGAGTTTTATCATAAATAACCTCCCATTCGAGTTGTGAGTACATTCAAATTTGAGTTTAAAAAATTCACATAGCTCTAAAATTTGACATTTGATAAACAACCCCCTAAATATATTGAAGTATATTGAATCTGATTTTCAGTGCAGATGCTGATACAAATGTATTCTGATAAGTTCAGTGGGTTACTTGTTCCTACTCTTAGGGGCAGATTTATTATGTAGTGGAATAATTCATTACACATCACCAGGCATTGCCATGTAAAAAACTGTGTAAAAATGTAGTAAGTTTTTACACACTTTTTCTTTGAGCAATTTCCGTCTGAACTTACTTACAAAGGTCCGAAGCAGTGTAAAAAAAAACAGAGCAGAAAATAACTTTGTCATTTATTTTACACACCTTTTTTCACCATTTTCAATAAATTATGTTTAACAGATCATAAAAAATTGTCCTCTAGATCTCCCTTAAATGTGAATGCCTCCAATAATCACTAAAAGCAAACAAAAAAAACTAGACCACCCGAAGTGTAACTAAGGGACAGATTTATCAAGGGTCGAATTTCAAGTTCATGGGAGTTTGTAAAAACTCCCATAAATTCCCACAAACTTCCTTGAACTCGAAATTCAACCAAAATTTCGACCAACTGCAATTTATAAAAAAATTTAAATTTTGCAAACTCAGGTGAATGGGATTGACCTGCAAACTCGAATCTAAATTGATTTGAATTCATCCGAATTTGCAAAAGTTTTTTCAGGGCTGACTACAATGCTCTAGAGCAGTTCTGTCCAATTTATATGGTACAGAGGGACGGAATTTTTCTAATCTACATGGTGGAGGGCCGATAACAGAAGCCAGTGTTAGCCACTCCCTGTTTTTAGACCACACCCACTTCAAACCACACCCATGTTACCGCAAGACCATGTCCACATTAATAGCACACCAAAAAAACACATGGTTGGTGCTCACTGCAGGGATCAGGGCCGGGACTAGGGTAGACAGAATAGGTGGCTGTCTAGGGCGCCATCATTGAGGGGGCACTTTTAATGGTTTTTTTTTTTCATTTTATTCAAGCATTTATTTAATAATTTGTTTCAGTAATCATGGTCACTCAGTCGGGTGGAATCCCCCTCATTCACCTTCTCCTCTTGCCAGCAAGTAATAGCTCTTTCTGTGCGGTGCAGCAGTGCGACGTGTGTATACATGTCAATGACATCACTGATGCAGTTGGGTGACAGAGAGAGGCAGAGAGCTGGCGGCCTGCTTGGTGTGGCTCGTGCTTGCTGCTCTCAGCCTTGCACAGTTGCACTGAACTGAAGACATTCTTTATATTACTTCCTGCTGGCACACCTATAGGTGTGTCACACCTATGACTAAGCGCCGGAGGGTGTGAAACGCGTAAGGTGGGCCTTGTGGGGTCAGTATGTATCTGAATTTTTAATATGAATTTAAATAAAATATTTTTTTAACTGGAGAAAAAAGCCTTGGGACAGTTATCTTTTGATATAGAAATTTTTGCATATGATTGCCTGCACGAGTCCCTTAGGCTTCAATCAAGGTAGAAACCAGATGTGGACTCCCAATTGATGAATACTAAACACCTTAGGGGCAACTAACAATAATTTTCAAATGCTAACAAACCCCCAGAACAAATACCAGACTTACCTTCCATAGGGATCATAGGTCAGGCAAAGTATGGCAAACACAGGGAGCATAGGGAAGGCAGAACAGATACGGACCAGTCTAATATGTACTACATACAGTGACACAGTGCTGGTGCCCCATTAGCATTTTGAATTAGGTGTGAACAGGTGAACAATGTGGGCAGTTTCAGATGGGTCTCAGGTGTGAACAGTACAGGCTTTAGGATATAAACAATAGAGGTGTCACAAGTGTGAACAATGCAGGAGGATCACAGGTGTGAACAATACAGGGGATTAGAGTCTGAATTTGAGGTTTAAACAATACAGGGGCCAGTTAATCCCTGTAGTGATACATTTTAAAGATTACATATGGTAAACAGACACAGCAGGCAGATTTTGATATGGAGGGCCACATAAAGGGGGCCAGTTGGACAGCCCTGCTCTAGAGTTACTGCATGCTTCCACTTGCACTTTTTTTTCCAGCGCACAAGTTAAAGAGCACTACATATAAAACACTTAGCAGTAGGCCGCTATACTTACCTATCCACAGAACACCCAAGTGCCTGGCAGTCTCTGAGTGGGCTTCCATGGCTGAGGACAAGACTATAGTGGAAGGGGCACATAAAACAGTGTGGGGAATACAGCAAGTTACACAAATGGAGTCTGATGTATGAAGTAACAATTTAGTGATTTGAGTAAAATCTCATGGCAGTCCCTTAGCTCCACACACCAGCTAACGCCAAATCAAACTGCCCACTATTCCAACTACAGGAATACTTAAACACTCACAGCATGCAAGATCAGAGGCCACGGGCCGTCTTGAAAAATATGCACATTCACCTAACCAGACCCCATCAGACGAGCGCTCCAGCCAATTACCTCACAACCACCTAGCTCCCTGCCGGACCCAGAGCCGTGCAAACCCTCAATGGGGGACCTTCTTGAGACCATTAAAGAAAGCAGAGCGGCTACCATCTTGCAACTGGAAGGGATCACAATAGACCTGTCCCTCCTGCAGCTAGATCTCCAAAATCTGAGAGAACGCACCGCGACAGTGGAAACCCGTGTTTCATCCCTTGAAGACATAGTCAACCCACTGCACAAACTATGCCGCCAGTGATACAGCAAAAACACTGATGGTTAAAATGGAGGACCTGGAGAACAGATTAAGGAGAATGTCCACATTGTGGGCCTCCTTGAAAGGGTAGAAGGCCAACACTCTGAGGCTTTCATCACAAAGTGGCTCCAGGAGGTGTTGGGGGAAGACAGCTTCTCCTTGTGTGTCGACTGAATAAACACGTAAGGGTTAATTCCCCTACTTGAATTGCACCTGTGTGCCGGTACCTGCTTTCTTCCTTCGGGAAGACAGCTTCTCTCCATTCAACTTTAGGGATCGAGATGCGGCTCTAAGAGCAGCAGTCTCGGTAAATCCTGCATTTTCTACCGCCATTCAGAAAAAGGGTGCTTCATTCACGGCGATTAAAAGATGTCTCAGAGAAGCGAATATCTCATACAGCGTCCTCTATCCTGTAAAGCTGCTAATCCAAAACGGAGACTCAACACGGTTTTTCGAATCACTGACAGATGCAGATGACTGTCTTAACAGAAGGGGAAGGCATCTCCCCCAAACCAAGAGAATGTGGCTCCCAACCCAACAGTCCTCGCAAGAAAAAGGAAGCATGGTAAACTCCGGTTGATATGCCGTCTAATTTTGTATAGTAAACAGTACATCCTTAAATATTCTGTTTCAGCCTGGTCTGTGCCTAGGTCCCTGAAGGAACTTCATGGAATTGGACCAGGTATGACTAACACTCCATGCACACTTTCTACAGTTGTAGCAGTCCACAGTAACATGGGTTTTGCCAGACAATGGGTAGGGTCGACCCCAAACTAAAGGGTGGGTGTCTGACCTAACAGCATCCACCCCTAATACAAGGGAACAAGCAACAATACTTGACTAAAGCTTTGGGCCAACCAGGCAGACCCTGGCATTCAACCAGGTACATCTGAACATGCCGGTAACCTTAGATGTGGAGTCCCCAATTCCTCCTGATACATCCAGGAGATAATTCTAAATCAGTACAACTAATCTTTCTCCTACACAATTACTAGTTGGGTATTAAGGCAATAACCTGCTGTATTTACATCAACACATTTTCTTTATAACCTTTTAGGTATTCTGTTTTTGGTATAAGGCCCACCCAAGTTTGAAGGGTAGGTAGGGTGTCTTGTTATTATTATCCTTATTAAACTGTTGGTGTCTTGTCAGGTGCAGAAGACAGTTCAAACAGGTCCCAGACCCATGTAGCTATATACTTACCCTACATACCAATGGCTTCCTATAGCATGTGTCTTGGAACGTAAGGGGGCTAAACTCTAAATTTAAAAGGAGTCTTATGTGGACCTAGTGAAAACGCTACCCATCATCTAGTCTGCTGCTATAGGAAACACATTAAGTAGGACAAAAAGTGCTAGCCTTAAAGAAGCTGTGGGTGGGTTGGACATTCTATGCTTCCTTCTCCTCACATTCTAGAGGAGTATGCATCCTAGTCAGCAAAAACCTGCCCTTTGATTTACTCCAACTGATCACAGATCACTATGGTAGATATGTGATCATGGCATGTCTAATTGCTAATAAACCAATCACAATTGTCAACGTACTGTATATTTTCCACCCCATTTAATATTGCAGTGTTAGAAACAAATGGCAAAAAAAATTCTGACCTGCTTCCTGCACCAACCTGCATTCTGGGTGATTTAAACCAGGTTACAGATCTATTTTGGAATAGACTTCACTCTACCTCCACTGATTTAAAAAACTGGGCAGACTCTCTAGGCCTTTCTGATGCCTGTCTGGTGGAAACACACAAATTATAAAGTCTATTCCTGCTTCTCATGGCATAAAACATTCTCCAGAATAGATCTGGCACTAACCTTACCAGACATACTTCCATCGATTGAGCAGATTTCATATCTACCCCAATCCCTATCAGAACACTCTCCTTTCCAACTCATAGTCCAGTGGCTCCCCTCTCCATCAGAAAGGTTGTGGCGCCTGAGCCTTATGTGGCTCAAACACCCAGACATAATAGTCACATACAAAGGAATACCAGAAATACTGGGGAACCAATACAGGGTCGGTCTCCCAAGAAATGGTGTGGGAAGCCTTTAAGGCAGTGGCTTGGGTATTCCCTAATAGCCTCGGTGGACAATTTTTCACTGGTTTGCAAATGTTTTACTAAATCCAAGATTTTTTTTGCTAACTCTGTGAATTTTTCAGAGAAGTGAAACGCTATAGATTCACCCATCACTAGGTGGTATGTCATGTCAGAAGTATATTCATATTTTTTTAATACCATAATTTTGCATTTTCCCTCCTCTCTTCACATATTATGCAGTTTTGTTTTCCTCATTAATTTAACAGCACTCCCAGACCCCTGCAAGGAAGCCCAGACAATAAATGAACAGTTTGGGTGATGTGATATAGTCATACATAGGCTGTTCTCAGTGAAGCTCAGTGCAGTCAACATTTATATACAGTAAACAATAGGGACTATGCTTAACAGCAGCATCCTAGGTCTTCATAACTAATGTTTTCTCTGTTTGTGTTAGTAATGTCACTCTCAACTCTCTACAACAGCAATACATTATATCTGTTAACTCCTGAGCATACCTATTGGCCTGCCTGTGTATAGGGCTCTCAGGAAGGATTGATACTGAAAACTGGTCAGATATCAGTGATGCACAGAATGCTAGAAAATTCTTTTTAGTGTGCCTGCCCCCAGAAGCATTGAATCCTCCCACGCAAAGTCTTGCATTTGTTGGGGGATAAGCATAGTGTGCCTGCACCCAGGCGGATTCAATGCTTCCGAGGACAGGCACACAAAAGGAGATTTTTCTAGCATACTGGTGTATTGTCAACCTGCACCATAAAAAGTGTACATTTCAGAAAAATTTAATCAGGGCATGTAAAATAGAAGTTTTATTTAATACTTTAATTTTTATATATATATAGCAATTGATTGTATAATAGTTAGGTACCTACAGTATATAAGTTGTTGTTGGAGGTGGCACTATTAGCTTCTGAGGAAGTGGCAAGTTTGGCCATGAAACGTGTTAAACCAGCCAAATGCCTGCCCTGCTGTTGTACTACTTTTAAGGTTGTATGTTCAATAAAATTAGTTTTAACACTTATGGATGACTCCATCGCTGACTGAACAGGCGTGTGAGACCCCTACCAGTTAATGGTTATTTGGATACAGTTTTCTCCGGGGTCAAGATAGAGTACACGTCTATGGGCGTCATTTCTGCGGCGAAACAAGGCAAAAAAATTCGCCCATCCCTAATTGTAACCTACCATTGCACCACTTCACATTATCAGCTAAGAAAGCACACATATGGTATGGGTTTTATTTTAATATATAACACTGCAAACTGATTCTCATACTGTATATGCAAACTTTGATATTGGTGTTACTCCCATAGTTTTAACCAGATCATTTTCACCAGTAGTTTAAATGTTGCATCCAAACAAGACATTACACTTCTGCATGTATATTGTTTTAGTCCCCAGTACTAACACTTCATTTGGAAAGAATATAGTGTACTGTTTCTTTACTTCGCCTGTCTGTGGGATCTGTGAGTGCCTGCTGTTCTAATACCCAAATTCCCAAATGCCCTAAAAAGTGAGTGAGGAACAAAAACATAGTAAAGACCACTTATCAATTTACTCTTACATGGGTAAAAAACAAAATTCTCCCTATTTCCTATAAGACAGCTAAAATTGTTTTATGAATAAATTAGCACTATTATTTTTAATGAACATAACTATGTGTATTGCTTCTGGATAAAATGAGATCCATGTAAGTATTTAGAATAACAGATGAAGGAAGTCTTACCACAATTAAGCTGTCTTCTTTACTGTTTCTTGGAAGGCCCGTGTAAAGCTTCTTAATAGCTTCTTTATAGAGCTACTTCCATATTTACCTTTAAACTTATTTCCATCCAATGGTTTCCTCCAGGCCAAGTCAGTATTCTACAGTATTTTTAAAAATTCCTCCACCTCATACTTTGTGAACACCTGATATATTTAATGATGATGATAATGAGATTCATCATCATCATGGTATCACTGTAATCTAAATCCAATCTTTCAAAATATGCACAATTATGCTTGCACCACTCAATCAATAATACTATTTTATTTACAAAGACAGAAGCATTTTTGCTTTCCAAATTTGCATCTCCTCACTTTCACGTGCCACATGTTTTTAAAGCTAATATTCAATTCTGTTTACTAGAAAATTATTTCAAATAACAGCAACAATATGCCATAATTAGCAATTCTGAGGTATATATTTAAATAAACGGTAAAACCTGGTTATCGCCTTGACATTTATACATGGTGTAATATGTCTGGTCTACAGATGTAAATTACGGTAGACTCTACAAAGGCTAAGGAAAGGTTAAAATTAAGTAAGCTTTATCAGAATGGTCTATGAAATATAGTATACCCATGTACACTCACTGTGCTGCTGTTCTGAGTCCTCCGTGAAAAGACCTGCCACGTTCCTTTCCTCCTATTATTTACACATGGGCTTCATTGTCAGATTTCCTTCTCAGTTCAAACTTACCGGCGCCATACAGAAACCTGATCAGCTTCCTCCCCATCCCTCCACCCTCTCCCTGCTGTAATCTGAGCAGAGAGCAGAGCCAGCATCAAGAGACACAAGGGAACAGGAGGGATTGACGCAGGGAAGTTAATGTCACACAAAATTGATATGGCAGCTGCTATCTTAAACAAACAAAGACGTTCTATGGCTTTTTACTTAGGTGTTGTTCCTTTGCAATAGTAACACCAAAAAGTGAAAGTGTTTTAAAGTAATGAAAATATAGTATGTAGTGTTGCCCTGTACTGAAAAGTTTGCTTCAGAAACACTACTATAATTCATATTCAACAAGCTACTGGATAGCAAGGTGGAAATTAAAAAAAGGCTAAATGGAACAGGATAAATAGTGGATAACAGATAACAGTATGTTCTACAGAGCTTTTCTGCTGTGTAACTGGAGCCATTTCGCCTTTGCTTATTTGTATAAACATAATAGTGTTTCTGAAGCAAACACAGCAATTTTAGCAGTGCAGGACAAGACTGCATTATATTTTTATTACTTTAAAACAATTACATTTTTTGATGTTACTGTTCCTTTAAAATAAAAAAAGGCAAAATTAATAGAGTTTATTTGTAACCAAATACAATGCCCAAAGTAAAAAGTTGACTTCCCTATGTTTAGTAATACAAGGAGCAAGGAATTTAAACACTTATTATGCTTGGTTGATTTAAAAAGACAAAAGACTATAGGGAATAAGAAAAACAATACTTTCACTTGCTTGAAGTGCCTGTTTTGCCCTTCTATAATGAAAAGTGACTCACCCTTCACAAGGCTTTGCAATTAGCTTGAGAGACTTTTTGGCTTGTGAGACCATAAATCTTGTAAATGTACTGAAACGGTGGTAAAGCTTATGTTGGCCGGACAAAATGATTAAGAAGCATAAGGGCACAAGGAACATAAGGGTTTAAGGGTACATTAAAGGATTAAGAAACATAAGAGTAACATTTGGAATGTTGAATCAAAAACAGCTAATAATATGTCAGTATAAAGACCCTGAAATGGCCCATAATGCCATGCAGATTAAATGGATGGTACTTGAAAAAGTGAGATTACCCCTACTGGGTAGTAATATATCCAAACTACTACTCAAAAAAGAGGTCTTTTGGATGAAAAAGAAATTAACACCAAAGAAATTAGTCACCAGAAGTAGTGATGAGTTACATTTTTTTGCCATGTTTCACCATGGAAAAGTTGTGATTGGATTAACAAAACGTATTTAAAAAGTGGTATGCAAGTGGAGAGCAGGAAGATGTGTTGTCTGCATCTGTCCCCATTAGCAAGAAGGAGACAGTAGGTGACAGATTCAGCATCAGCTGAGTTTACTTCAAAGTCATGCGTGAGTTGTAGAATGCAGGGTAATTCAGTAGAAAGTAAAACTCAATGGGGGTCATTTATAAAGTTTGCACAGTGCATATTTATTCACAAATGTTTGTATTGCCCATGTTTTTTCCTGAATGCTAAAATATTGCACTTCTGTGCCCATCTTTTTGTTTTTTCTGAATTTGCATTGCAAACAAATTTTTGCAAATGGAAAATAAGATGGGTATTTGCATGAGTGTGGCCACTGTGCATGGCTGTTGTGCATGAAAATAGAGTTGGCAATTTAAATTCACAATTTGCAAAACTGTTTTGCAAATATTTCTCCGCCACCAAAGTCGTGGCGTGTGTGCATAAAAATTCACAATTTGTGATTGCAAAAATGCAAAAAAAAAAAATCACAATTCTGTTTGCACATTCTTATCCAGCTTTATTAATATAACCATGCACAGGGCAAATATATTGACTGAGCAAATCATTCTGTGCTGTGCAAAGTTTATAAATGAGCCTCATTGCGTATCTGCCGGTATAAACCATCGTATCTACCCTTTTTAATCTTCCCAGAATGAGAAGAGTTTTATACAATTCTAATGGGTTATTAATGAATGCAAGTGCAAACTTATAAATGTTAAAGGACTGTTCTGCTAATCATTGCTGCAACAAGTGCAGAAATCTTTATTAACTTTGATGGCTTAAAGCATCATATATGTAAAACATTTTTCCACTTTTTTATCATTGCTATACAGACAGTAAATGATAATAATATTTTAGGATACTTGACTATGTATTTATATATTTTCTTTTAATAGCCAAGAACATTTGAGTAAAGGATTGGCACTTTCCCTGCTTAATATAATCTATGAACTATCAAAGAAACATTTCTTCCACTGTATCCTCATGAAAATCAATACAACATGAATTAAGGACTGTGAAAGTGAGATTTAAGAATAATCTCCATTTATCCACAAGTCGTGCTCAGTACATTTCGCTTGTGATGTTTTTAAAGCTGGGTGGCTAATTGATGGCTGTAGTAGTTACTTATTCATGTGCTGTTCCAGCGGCCTACTGTCAGGGAGCCGGGAGCCCCCTCTGGGGAGTAGTCCGGATCTAGGAGGAAGCCCCTCACGAGGAATCAGGGTCGTGGTATCCAGGGGTAAGGCAAGAGAATAATCAAAGTCCAGGCACAGGTCAAAAGACAGGCAGAATACAAACAAAGTCCAAGGCCAGGCAGGGGGTCAATGGCAGGCAGAGAATCAGCGAAGTCCAGGTCCAGGCAAGGGGTCACATCAAGGAATCAGGCAGATAAGCAGAGGAAACAGCAAGGGAACCCAGGAATACTCAGGGAACAGAATCCTATTTTCGGGCGCCATCTTGGCGCCTCAGGCGTCCTTTTATATTCGAATTTGGCGCCCTTGCGCCAGCGTCAGCGCGCCCGCGACCGTCGCGCCGCGCTGACGTCACGGCGCCGGCGTCGGAACCCACGTGGGTTGCCTGGGCGCCGCCATTTTGGATTCTTCGCCGCCGGGAGCGGACGCGACTCCTCGCGCTCCCGGCGGTCTTGACAGTACCCCCCCCCTCACGGGGGGCCTCAGGACCACCGGGACTTGGTTTCTGGGGAAACTTGGAGTGGAAGTCCCTTACCAAACGAGGAGCATGCACATCACGGTGTCCCTCCCAAGAGCATTCTTCGGGGCCAAAGCCCTTCCAATGGATGAGGTACTGAAGGGACCCTCTGGAGATTCTGGAATCAAGGATTCTCTCCACCTCGAATTCTTGTTGACCCTCCACAGAGACGGCAGGAGGAGGAGATTGGACATCAGAGAAACGGTTAGAGATGGTGGGCTTCACCAGGGAGACGTGGAACACGTTGGGGATTCTCATCTCTGGTGGGAGTTGAAGTCTGATGGCTATGGGGTTAATTATCTCCAAGATGGGGAACGGACCCAGGAACTTCGGACCCAACTTGGGAGATGGCACCTTCAAGCGAATATTCCTGGAAGAGAGCCAGACACTATCACCCACCTTGTAGGGAGGAGAGGGCCTTCTACGGCGATCCGCGAAAGTCTTGTGGACTAGAGCACTCTTCTCCAGATTAGACTTGGTTGCAGCCCAAATAGCAAGCATATGGGCTGCCAGATCATCTGCAGCCGGGACGTCCGACAACACGAAGTCCTGAGGAAAGGCTTGAGGGTGCTGTCCATACACCACCATAAACGGAGACCTTCCTGTGGAGGAATGACATGCATTATTATGAGCAAACTCCGCCCACGGGAGGAGGTCAGACCAATCGTCCTGGCAAAGAGACACGTGGTTCCTCAGGAACTGTTCTAAGGCTTGGTTCACACGTTCAGCTGCCCCATTCGTCTGCGGGTGGTAGGCAGACGAAAATTGAAGTGTTATTCCCAAATCTTTACATAGGGAACGCCAGAACTTGGCGGTAAACTGGGTGCCTCTGTCGGAGACGATCTCCACCGGGAAACCATGCAGGCGGAAGATGTACTTAATAAAGAGTTGGGATAATTCCACCGCAGAGGGTAACTTCTTCAAAGGAATGAAATGGGCCATTTTGCTGAAGCGGTCAATAACAACCCAGATCACAGTATTCCCACCGGAGGGAGGAAGTTCGACAATAAAGTCCATAGAGAGGTGCGTCCATGGACGAGAGGGAACCGGCAAAGGCTGTAACAACCCGCTGGGCGGGAATGGCTAGGCTTAGAAGTGGCGCAGACATTACAAGCAGCCACAAAGTCCTTTACATCCTTGCGGATATCAGGCCACCAGACTAGGCGCCTCAAGAGTTCAAGGTCTTGGCCGGACCAGGATGTCCAGCTTGCCTGGAGCAGTGGGTTTGTTGTAGGATGGCCAGGCGAAGTTCTGGAGGGACGAAGGCCATGCCAATCGGAGTATCTTGAGGAGCCAAGGACTGCCCAGCCAGAATCTGGTCGGCAAATTGGGGATACAGAGAGGCAATGATCTTGACTGGTGGAATGATTGGTTCTTGCCTCTCAGGGTCACGGTCCACCGGAGTGAAGCTACGAGACAAGGCGTCAGCCTTCAGATTCTTGGAACCTGGGCGATAGGTCAAAACAAAGTTAAATCGGGAAAAGAAAAGGGCCCACCTGGCTTGCCTGGGATTTAACAAACAAGGGAAAGTTGTGCTCACCACTAGTTTTTAAAATCATTAGGTGGGGGTGCAATGAGGGTGTGACCACAAAAAACATATAGACAAATACAAGATTCCTCTGCACTCAACCCATTATCAATATATTTAAGACAGCGACATTTTGTGCATACTGCTACTGAAAAATGCCTTACCCTTTAAACAAAACAGGGATTGTTTGTCCATATATTGCAATATATTTAAGCTGGCCAACTACGTCAAAGTCATCCCATATCTGGCCAGTCCTATGCTCAATTTTCATCTGATTCATTAAGAATTCTATGGTTTAATTATACATTTTATAAAAGGGACGAATACGTTTTACCTGCAACTTGCTAGCTGCTTTCAAAGTAAAACTCCCAAACTTGGCTGCCCTTTTATTAGACACCAGTGGGATCACCTGACTATAGTTGGAGGGGGTGGGAGCTACAACATGGAGCTGGTCACTGCTTCTGTATAACTATAACAAACAAGGGAAATATATTGCAATATATGGACAAACAATCCCTGTTTTGTTTAAAGGGTAAGGCATTTTTCAGTAGCAGTATGCACAAAATGTCGCTGTCTTAAATATATTGATAATGGGTTGAGTGCAGAGGAATCTTGTATTTGTCTATATGTTTTTTGTGGTCACACCCTCATTGCACCCCCACCTAATGATTTTAAAAACTAGTGGTGAGCACAACTTTCCCTTGTTTGTTATAGTTATACAGAAGCAGTGACCAGCTCCATGTTGTAGCTCCCACCCCCTCCAACTATAGTCAGGTGATCCCACTGGTGTCTAATAAAAGGGCAGCCAAGTTTGGGAGTTTTACTTTGAAAGCAGCTAGCAAGTTGCAGGTAAAACGTATTCGTCCCTTTTATAAAATGTATAATTAAACCATAGAATTCTTAATGAATCAGATGAAAATTGAGCATAGGACTGGCCAGATATGGGATGACTTTGACGTAGTTGGCCAGCTTAAATATATTGCAATATATGGACAAACAATCCCTGTTTTGTTTAAAGGGTAAGGCATTTTTCAGTAGCAGTATGCACAAAATGTCGCTGTCTTAAATATATTGATAATGGGTTGAGTGCAGAGGAATCTTGTATTTGCCTGGGATTTAGCCTCTTGAGGGACTGTATAAAATCCAGATTCTTGTGATCTGTGAAAATCTGGACAGGAATTTCAGAGCCCTCCAGGAGGTGACGCCATTCTTCAAGGGCAAGCTTGACTGCCAAGAGTTCCCGATTCCCGACATCATAGTTCTGCTCTGCGGATGAGAACTTCTTGGAGAAAAACGCACAGGGGTGCAATTTCCCATCAGTGGAGTGTCTCTGAGACAGGATAGCTCCGGCTCCGACTTCAGAAGCATCAACTTCGATGCAGAAGGGTAGTGCAGGATTGGGATGTCGGAGAACAGGAGCGGAAGTGAAGGCCTCTTTCAAGGACTGAAAAGCTTCTATGGCAGATGGAGGCCACAGGCCGGGTTTACCCCCTTTCCGGATGAGGGGGCCCGAAAATAATGTCAGGGAGCCGGGAGCCCCCTCTGGGGAGTAGTCCGGATCTAGGAGGAAGCCCCTCACGAGGAATCAGGGTCGTGGTATCCAGGGGTAAGGCAAGAGAATAATCAAAGTCCAGGCACAGGTCAAAAGACAGGCAGAATACAAACAAAGTCCAAGGCCAGGCAGGGGGTCAATGGCAGGCAGAGAATCAGCGAAGTCCAGGTCCAGGCAAGGGGTCACAACAAGGAATCAGGCAGATAAGCAGAGGAAACAGCAAGGGAACCCAGGAATACTCAGGGAACAGAATCCTATTTTCGGGCGCCATCTTGGCGCCTCAGGCGTCCTTTTATATTCGAATTTGGCGCCCTTGCGCCAGCGTCAGCGCGCCCGCGACCGTCGCGCCACGCTGACGTGCCGGCGTCGGAACCCACGTGGGTTGCCTGGGCGCCGCCATTTTGGATTCTTCGCCGCCGGGAGCGGACGCGACTCCTCGCGCTCCCGGCGGTCTTGACACCTACATCAAAATGAAACATTGCAAAGTGCTTATTTTTAGTGATGGGCGAATTTATTCGCCAGGCGAAAAACTCCCGCGAAAATTCGCGGAAAAAATTCGCCGGCGTCAAATTTTTTTTTTCGAAAAACGGACGCCGGCGTCAAGAACGAGATGCCGGCGCCGTTTCGCGAATTTTTCGCCGTTTCGCGAATTTCGCGCGAAATTCCCAAATTTTTCGGCGAAGCGAAACGGCGCAAATTCGCCCATCACTACTTATTTTACTTTGACAAGTTTATAAAGGTTCATCTAGTAAACTATTTCAATCATGAGTGGAAGTTTTATTGTTGTATTACTGTGACATCCATTGGACACAGAATATTGTGCCTGTCATATTTTCTATAACTTTGTTCCCAAGTTTCTAAACTTAAAACAATTCATTTGCCTTACAACTTGGCAGACTGGTGAAACATTTATATTATAATCATATGCACTATATATGCACTATATACAATATAGTATATATAGCATTTTATCCACTAAGACAAGGACACACTAAATACAATTAGTGATGGGCGAATTTATTCGCCAGGCGCGAATTCGCGGGGAATTTGCGCGATTCGCCGCCAGCGAATAAATTAGCGAAACGCCTGGGAAAATTCTTCGCAAAAATTCGCCGGCGTCAAAAAATTTTTTCCGAAAAAACGGACGCCGGCGTCAAAAACGAGACGCCGGCGCAATTTCGCGAATTTTTCGCCGTTTTGCGAATTTCGCGCGAAATTCGCGAATTTTTCGGCGAAGCGAAACGGCGCAAATTCACCCATCACTAAATACAATATATATTGTAAATATAACAGTCCACCATAAATTTGAGGAGGTTGCTTCAATTGCAAACACACAGTTCAATAGCTTCACTTACTAAAATGACTCTTCCTCTCTGTTTTTGACCAGAAATAATAAGAGACATAACTTCCCTGAACACAGGAAGCTTTCCAACAACCTTCATCAAAACGTCATATTATCTTCACACTAAGCTTACTGCCAACTATTAGCTTCAATTGCAGCCTCACACACAGGGTTACTTATTGCAGCCCTTCACATACATGCCACATAATTATCTGGCTCAAAGGTTCAGCACGGCCTTTTATTACCGAGCCAGATTCAGTGCATCACTTGCTAATTATCAGAAACAAAGAAAAATCACTATATTCCACTTTTTTTCTGGCCAAACAGATACAGATTCCATGCATCCAGTCACAATATATTTTGAGTGAGTATAAATGTTTATATTAAGATGAGAGGGTGCATTGATTGGTTCTTTGGAATGCACCCACAAATACAGGCGCTCTTTAAAATGTATACAATGAAGAGCACATGTTGATCCATTTCATTAAGGTAATTGCACCCAAGCATGCATATACATTTCCACATGGTTGTCAATCATCCATCCTGCTTCTTCTGATCAACAGTGCATATCTGTGCCTGTTAATGCTAGGGAACCCTAGGACTACTGCCACCCTCGACCTGCTAGGTAGCACCAGGTTACAGAAAGGGGGTTGTGTTACTGGACAATTTAAACCTGATTTGTATCTAAATGCAAGCTCAAAAATATGGCAGTTTGCACTTGCATTCATTAATAACCCCTTAGAATTGTATAAAACTCTTCTCATTCTGGGAAGATTAAAAAGGGTAGATACGATGGTTTTGGTTGAAAAATTCGCGAAACGGCGCCGGCATCTCGTTTTTGACGCTGGCGCCCGTTTTTGACGCCGGCGCCCGTTTTTCCGATGCCGGCGCCCGTTTTTGACGCCGGCGAATTTTTTCCGCGAATTTTCGCGGGAGTTTCGCGAATTTATTCGCTGGCGGCGAATCACGCAAATTCGCCGCGAATTCGCGCCTGGCGAATAAATTCGCCCATCACTAAAAATAAGCACTTTGCAATGTTTCATTTTGATGTAGGCCGCTGGAACAGCACATGAATAAGTAACTACTACAGCCATCAATTAGCCACCCAGCTTTAAAAACATCACAAGCGAAATGTACTGAGCACGACTTGTGGATAAATGGAGATTATTCTTAAATCTCACTTTCACAGTCCTTAATTCATGTTGTATTGATTTTCATGAGGATACAGTGGAAGAAATGTTTCTTTGATAGTTCATAGATTATATTAAGCAGGGAAAGTGCCAATCCTTTACTCAAATGTTCTTGGCTATTAAAAGAAAATATATAAATACATAGTCAAGTATCCTAAAATATTATTATCATTTACTGTCTGTATAGCAATGATAAAAAAGTGGAAAAATGTTTTACATATATGATGCTTTAAGCCATCAAAGTTAATAAAGATTTCTGCACTTGTTGCAGCAATGATTAGCAGAACAGTCCTTTAACATTGTCTACAAAATGCTGTTATGAAGGTGTTAATGACATATCTTAAATTTGTAGCTTTGCTTAAAATGCCATTGTCTGTGCCTTCCTGACCATAGCCTTCCCTTAGACCCCTGTGGAGCTATAATTTCCTTACAATAAGCAAGCAGGGGACATGGTCATCTAAAGGGGGCTAGTAGTGGAATTCTCCACGAATAGCATTAGTGGGAACAACCCTAAATTTCTCATAGTCTACACAAGCTTTAGCAAATGTAACCATTTCCTTACCACACTTCTTGTAGAAACGGATCACACTCTCTTTAAACAGCAATTTACCATTTGCAATCCAAGGCCCTGAATTCTCTTTTCGTATGAAAGATACTGGAAACTGGGATTTATAGCGCAGTGCCTCCACCTATTGAGCATTGAGGATTACACCTCAGGGGAATTTCACTAGGAAAATAAAACACACAGTTTGCTGTAAACCAAGAGAAACATTATATAAAGAATAAAGAAAATAAAAGGTTAAACAGTGCAATGCAGTAATACTCCTACAATGGGGAAATGTGGTTCTGTCTAGTAACTAACACCGTCTCTCGCCACTCAGGGTGGACAACACAGTTCAGTTCACATGAAATGTCCCTTTTCCCCAGAGATCTTTATTCCCCAGGTAGCACTTCCTGCCCCCATTGTACCTCATCTTTAGGATATAGGCTGTAGCTCCCAAGTGACAGGCTCACGAGAAACACCTGTCCTCACACCAAGGACACATTAGGGTTGCAACGGGCAAACTGCTAACCCTGAATGGAATGCAGGGCAACTATTTTCATTTTAGGTTGAAACTCAAATCTGTCCAGCTGAGCAAAAATCACTTAGTTAGTACTGCAGCTCTTTCACATTACATGCTGCAGTTTTATTCTCCCTGTTGACTCTCTTAGCTTTTCTCTGGCTCTGGCTGGTTCCTGTAGCAGGGGCTCCTTTTATCAGCTCTGTCTGTGCCCTGTGCATGTGGCTCCAAAGTCAGTCACTCCCCTGGGTCCTCCTCCTCTCCCCGGCATGCACTGGGGCACCCAGCCAATCAGATTGTTCTCCAGCCTGTAACCAGGCTGGATGATGTCATAGACAGTAAAACAGGGAAAAGACTTGTCTGTTTTCCTACACAAACTATATCAGTATCAGCATCCTCTGTACTAATAACTATTATTATACCTATATAGTATAGGGCAAGGGTATATTGGTCATATTGGCCCTTTTAAGGGGTACTATGGTCACACAGTTGCAGTTTCCAGGTATACTATTTAATTTTATTATATATTACTTTTTAATGTCTCATTTATAAGACTTGTGTCTGGAAGGGCAAGATCAATTTGTTCACTGCCAATAATAATAAAAAATAATAGCTCCACATAATCAACAAAACAACCAGAATTGCTGCCTGTTGATTTTAATGTCAGTCTCTTGGACCCTATTATTGATTTCTGTGGCTGTTGATTGAACCCAGAGCAGCATATTTGGGTCAGTCAATGGTTGCTTTTAAATGTGAAAGAATGCGAGTTTCTGCAAATCAAGTGCAAGTTATTGCTCACATTTCCAGAGTGGTGAATGCACCGCTTCTACCACATGGCATTAAAATGACTTTAGTGTGTAATTATTTGGAACCAGTGTTCCCCAACGTCAACAGTCAAGATTCAGCAAAAAGCTCAGAATAGACACAATAGCTGTTAGTGTAACTATATAGAAGAGAAAAAGCTCTTGTTGGATTCTCATTCATGATGTCAATAAGTGCAACATTTGTGTCCATTATAGTGTGACCACACTTTTTGCTGCATTTGTAAATGACCCTTCATATATTCAGGACATCATAGTATATTTGCTTCCTTCCAATCCCCTTCCCCCTACTTTTTGGATGCCAATGGTCTAGGGCTGCCATAACTTATCACAAAGTAAAGCAGCAGTAGAGTTCCTGAAGGTATGTGAGGGGGCAAGATCAGCTGACCAAACTTTAAGTTACATAGGCAACTATTGAATGCAGTTGCACCTTAAAAAGGGCATACTTTTCTGTAGACTGTAATTTTGGTTGGTGATTATATCATTAAAGCATGGAAAGCTTTTTTGAGTGTCCAAACCCCAGATCTGACTTAAGTTGGTGAACCCACAATGTAAAAGAGAAAAAAGTATTAATACTGCAAGCAAAGCTTCTCATAAATAAAATAAATAATTATAAACCGTTATGTCAGAGGTTTATTTTTTCATATAAAAGCTTGTTACAAGCAGGTCGAGAATTTTCAGCCTCATCCAACATATGATTTACAAGTACACTTTACAGGGATAAAAGTCTGATGACTTAAATTAAATGTTCACTGATGAGTTTAGAGTGCTGCTTTGACCCAAATGATGTATTACCATTCTAAATATAATTCACTGCTTTGAAGTGGGCACTTAAAATTGGCATGTCTGCATGTTCTGTAAAGAAAGTGGGCTTTCACATTCTGAAATGGAACAATTTCTGATTTCCTTCCTTACTGCATGATTTGCAGAGTATTTTTTTTCCAAATATGTAATACAAAGTGCAAAGTGTAAAGTTTTTCATTAAAATTCTTCCTTTAAGGCAAGATTACTGCATTTCTGATTAATGCATTGAGTTACATTTACTAATTTTAATTAATAGAATTCAAATAAAGATTCACTGTAAAAATAACAAAAGAAGTAGGCTAGAAATGTTTTAGACTTCTGTACCTGCCCAAGGGAACCACAGGCATTTAGCACTAAAGATCTGTGTCTCCATAGATGCTCCAGTAACTCCCCATCTTCTTTTCTGCTGACTCACTGCAAATGCTCTGTGCTGCTGTCAATTACCTGAACTTAGTGAGCAACTCACAATATACTGTTTATTCAGAATAGAAATTTCACAATATAAAGCTGATTAGTACTTAATAAAAATAATTACTACATGTCCATTCAGGAACCAGTGCACTTAGCATCATAATTTAAATGGGAACTTTCAAACCAAAATTTGATAAAGAGGCGCACATAGCACAGAGACCCCTAATATACCCATCACAGTTACCTGTTTCTTCAACAAAAAAAAAAATAAGATGAAATTCAGCTGTTTAATAGTTCTTCTCTTTCTGCATCATTTGAAATCCTGGCAGGGAAGGAGGGACTAAAACACTGATGTTACTAATTTGTAACAACTTCTCCACAGCTTACAGACAGCATGCCGGAACTACATACCCCACAATGCATTGCACTATGATGTTCCGTTCCTTATTGAAATCACATGTGCAGGGAATTGTGGGGTTTGGAGGATGCAGTCTAAGGAAAGTTGGCTGTTGATACAAAGTAACAGTAGTCAGCCAGCTCAGCAAAGTAGTCAGACAGATCAGCAGGAGAGCAAGGGGCTAGGCTTAGGGAATTGTCAGAAACCATTAAAATCATGAAAAGTCTGCATATGCTTTAATTGATATATATTGCAAAGTTGCTTGAATTTATGTTTACTTTGCAAAAAGCTTGTTATGTTTTTATGGAGTTCCCCTTTAATAATCAGCCCTGTAGAATCAGCTTATATTACAGGCCAACCTCATTTTCTGCTTGTAAATTGGTGACAACCCCTAAATTACTGTAGCTTCTCAACAGCTGCTCAGAGCCCACTGAGCATGTGAGCAGTGCCGGACTGGGAGTAAAAAGCAGCCATTGGTGTTCAGCAGAAACTTCAGCACTTTTTGGTGATTTCCACTTTGGCTTCCCTTTGGCTCCGGCCCCCTATTCAGATTCGACCCCCATTTGGTTTTGGGTTCCATTCGACTTTCTCTTCTATTCGGTTTCATCTGCCACTCGGCTTCTGCTCCCATTTGGGTACAGCCACCATTTGGCTTCAGTTCCCATTTTGAGGCTTCCCCAGGCCCATAAATGGAGCAGCCCACCGGGCATTTACTCGAATAAAGCTCAATGGCCAGTTCAGGTCTGGGTAAATGGCCTGCTACACCCGATTCACTCCACAAGCAGCCACATGGCCAAATCTACAGTAGCTCAGGGAGGAGAGGACATTTGTTCCAGAGCCCTGGCTTTTAGTAAGGCCCTTTGCTTTTCTACCCTCTTGCTCTATTGTAAAATTCACAATGGCAGCATTTTATATCGTGAGTGACTGTGTGGCAGTTGTAAGATAGTACCCCACTGTATAGGGAAACTAGAATCACATTTCCTTCACTGGAGCATCATATGCCTGATGGTCCAGAGTTAACTACTCATCCCCTAAATGTGTATTGGAGCTGAAGAGACTGGCACATTCTCTAAATCACTGCCTGGAATTAAGGAACCAGCTAGGGGCAATTCATCAAGTCTGCCCAGGGTGATGGGATCTGTTTCCTGGGGAGAACTGAGTGAAGCATTGGGAATGAGTGCAACCCATGCAATAAAAAAAAAAAGAAAGATATGGGATATTTTACATAGAAGATGTCTTGGCCAATTCTTTGGTCCTGAACCCATGAGGAGCTGTCCCTAAAGCAGTTGTGGGCTAGACCTCTTGCGGGCAAGATACAGGTTGACAATTACGTTATTTAATATTTTGGCCTTCTTATGTCATGAACAGACCAAAGAAGCATTGATATGCTGTCCAACCTTAGGATTTGCATCCCTACTGTTTTAGAGGGATGCCAACCTTGGCATTCCAGCATTCTACCAACTGATGATAAGTTGGCAAAAACTGCAACATTCACTGGTGGAGAACTTGTCAGTTTCAGGTTCCACAGTGGGGTAAAAGTCCAAGAGTATTGATAGATTATTGAACCCATGACTGCAGAATGCAGATACTACCAGCTGAACCTACACTGTGATACAGCCCTTGTGTCATTCATGAACTGTGTGGTGCTGAACATGTAACAAATAAATACACTTGGGAAGCAACATCTTGACCCCATGGCCTTGCTCCCTGGCATTTAGAAAGAAACTGCATTTTTTACCTGTAGCTCAGGCTTAATTAAAGTACAAGATGTTTTTGCATCAAGGTAAAGATACCAAACTGCACTCCTATGTGCTGCCAACCATTAATGGAGAGACCAGCTGGGGCAGTTGAGTTTCTCTATTCAACATCTCACCAGAAGCACCACGAAGATCTGCCATGGAATTGCATAGGAAACCAGTGCAATTTGGTCAATGTGCTCTCTGCACAAAGTTCCTGCTTGCTTCACCGACTCTGCCGCCATTCTCCATGCAGCAGCAGCAACACATTCAGTGGACCTGACCGAATCCATCCCCACATACTGTACAGGCTGCCTTCTTTGCCATTTTTTTTCTTACCTTTATACAAGGCAGGGAAGAGAGGGAGGCACCTGGGATCAGGAGCGGCCCACTTGACAAAATGATAGTGTAGCCCCTCGGGCATTTGCCTGAATGGACAGATTGTCAGTCCGGGCCTGCATGTGAATGTCACAGACACTTTCCAAGGGGGTGACAAATTTGAAGTCCTGGATCATTGCTGCTATTGAGAAGCTGAAAATTTAGGCTGGTACAATAAGTTCAGCATATAATATATGGAATTTTTAACCATATTCATTTTTAGGAATTAGTTCTCCTTTATACACATTATAAGCGCTTCAGCTAAAGTTAAGGTCAGTGGGTGGTAAGATGATTCAGGATGCAGTGCAGACAGTGTCATGACTAAATAGTACACATAAGTACATTCACTGGACATTCCCCATACTGCACATGTACATATCTTTCCTCTCACGGAGGGATAGCTTCTATAAATTAAAAAGTCACTTTTATTAATAATATTAAAAGCATGAGTTATCAATACATACAGGATCACATTAAAGGACCATACCAATTCCATGGTATCAAGCCACTTCCCCAGACTGTTTTATACAGTTTGCTAACAAAAAATATCATGTTTAACAGTGATTACTCATAGAGCTGCTAGATACAGTATATCCTTTTATAAGTGTTTTTGATTGATATAAGCTGGACAATACTGGCACACATAATAAAGTATTTTTCCTGCAGTGTTTTGCCATCTGCAAATATATAGTTTAGAGCTCTATATGAATATAATAGAGCATTTGATCTTAGAATTATCAAACTGGCAAGTTTGAAGTCATGATCAAGTACTTTTATTTACCAGGAATTCTACAAAACGCTTCTCCCTGTGAAGCA
Organism: Xenopus laevis; assembly: GCF_017654675.1. Lineage (NCBI taxonomy): Eukaryota > Metazoa > Chordata > Amphibia > Anura > Pipidae > Xenopus > Xenopus laevis. Next base: position 76,161,777 of record NC_054384.1, read on the forward strand.
CAGCTCATGTGATCCCTCATATTATAAGACATTTTAAGCTTTCTGTTGTTCCTTTGTACAACAAAGTATGATGACATCAAATGATCAAACATTGCCTTTTGGGTCCATTTGCTTTGAACAAGATGCTGACTGATGGTGTCTTGGCTACATTATTTTTCTCTGCAATAAATTTCAAACTTGAAATTGCATACCTCGCTTTTTAACAGTGTACCACAGAACTCTGGGAAAAATAAATCAATAAGCCAGTGTATTTGGGATCCATGAAACTTACAAAAATACATCCTACTTACTGAAACCAATACGAAAGAAAACTGAGCAGTTGAAAATTCAACTCTAGCTTTTAGATAAAACTATAATGTAACCATTCCTAACCATATCGCAATCCCTAACTTCATCTTATTTTCACCACTTTCAGTTCAGTTGTTTTCAGATAGTTCACTAGAAATAAAGACTTTTTCCCCAATTACTTTCTGTTATCTAATTGTGGCTGTTTTTCGAATATTGAACTTTAAAGTTTTATTTTTCACCTTCTTCGTTAATGGAACCTACAGCAGGTTCCAAGTGAGATCAACTCTCTCTGTACATATGGAATCAAGGAGATGACAGTAACAGAAAGTTGTATTACATACATGGGACCTATTATTTGGAAATCTTTTAACATTAAGGGGCCGATTCACTAACTTCGAGTGAAGGATTCGAAGTAAAAAAACTTCGAATTTCGAAGTGTTTTTTGGGCTACTTCGACCATCGAATGGGCTACTTCGACCTTCGACTATGACTTCGACTTAGAATCGAAGGATTCGAACTAAAAATCGTTTGACTATTCGACTATTCGATAGTCGAAGTACTGTCTCTTTAAGAAAAAACTTCGACCCCCTAGTTCGCCATCTAAAACCTACCGAACTCAATGTTAGCCTATGGGGAAGGTCCCCATAGGCTTGCCTTAATTTTTTTGGTCAAAGGATAATCCTTCGATCGTTGGATTAAAATCCTTTGAATTGTTCGATTCGAAGGATTTAATCGTTCGATCAAAGGATTATTCCTTCGATCGAACTATTTGCGCTAAAATCCTTCGACTTTGATATTCGAAGTCGAAGGATTTTAATTCCCAGTCGAATAACGAGGGTTAATTAACCCTCAATATTCGACCCTTGGTGAATCGGCCCTGAAAACTATAAAACATGACAATCCAATTTAAACAACCAGTTCTAAATTTTTAAGTGATTTGTGTTTCTCTCTAATAAAATAGTACAGGCATGGGATCCATTCTCCTTAAACTCCTTATCCGGAAAGCTATGAATTATGGAAAGGATGTGTCCCATAAATTTAATTTTATCCAAATAATTCAATTTTTTTGAAATGATTGCTTTTTTCTCTGTAATAATAAAACAGGCAAGGATGTTAAGCCTATTGCTGCAATAAACTTCTCTTGACTTTTATCCAAAGTGCCGCCTGAATCAATTGCCTATTGGATCAATAATAAAACAGTATCTTGTACTTGATCCAAACTAAGATATAATTAATCCTTATTGGAAGCAAACCCAGCCTATTGGGTTTATTTGAGGGTTTTTACTAGTAGACTTACGGCATGAAGATCCAAATTACAGAAAAATATGTTAACCAAAAAAACCCAGGTCCCGAGCATCCTGGAAAACAGGTCCCATACCTGTTGTACTTTTTAGGGCCAATCTACTAACATAGGAAATGTAGGGCACTACTGCATTTAACATAGCAACCAATTCGATTTTACTTTTTTAACATGGTATTTGAGAGATCAGAATGACTTGCTGATTATTTATTAGTAAGTAACATTTAGCACCTATATTAACAAATCAGCCCCAATATTTACTAAACTAGAATACATCCATATTGACAGCAAAACAAACTTATTGGACTTTTTCCATGTTTTAAATATTTTTCCGTAGCCTTAACATGGATCAGTCTTATAAAATCAATATTGCATCAAAAGAATTTCAAATATAAAATTAAATGTTCTTCATTTCAACAAAACCTGATGCCAACTGTACAATTGTTAGAGTACACTATGTTATGGGGAATAACACTTGTTTTTTATATATGAGACTTTGCTAATTTCACACAACAAAAGGTTTTGCAAACCATTATTATTCATATCAAAATACAGTCCTCAGCCTTCTATTCATTGTACCATATTTCAGAACCTATCATAAAAATAATGCTTTCACAAGAACTGGACAAAGGAAATAAAGAGCAAGTTGATGTATTCTTTGTATCAGCAAATTTTCCCATTGCAGGACACTGCAATTTAAGGTCTGATATATGAAATGTAAGATTATTGTTCCAGTCCTTAGAGTCCAGTCCTCTGCTGAGCACACAGTAAAAGCTTTTATAAGGTTACTTCACTGTTACCACTAGCTTGATAGATCAAGTTAATCTCACTTTGTTTTCCACTCTGAAAAGATGGGAATGGTGACTTGACCATAAAAAAAGTTTCTATATCTTTCAACAAGAAATGATAAACTATTATTTGTCACAGTAGGGACAAATGAGATGTTAGCAGGGAGTAACATGATTCTGAAAAATGTTAAAGGGGTGGTTCGCCTTTAAAATATCTGTTATTATATTATAGAACAGCCAATTCTAAGCAACTTTTCAGTTGGTTTTCATTATTTATTTTTTATAGTTTTTATAGTTTTAGAGTTATTTGCCATGAACTTGGGCAGTAGTGCACCCAGAATTAAAATCCTTCTAATTTTCTCAGTGGGACTTCAAACTGCTCGGTTAGCTAGCCCTACTCCTATCTATCACTCCTAGGATATATTCTGACACTTACTAGGTCTGACTTACCTATGTTCCACCCTAGTTCTACCTGCCTGCTCAAGTCACAACTTTTAGAACGTTTTAGAACTTATATACTTTAAAATAGTGGCACCTTTTGGCCAACTATAGAACTGCAAAGGTTAGCTGTCTTGACATAGATGAAGTCATACTCAGCTGGCAAAACCTTAGGGGGCTTTGTGGATAAAGGGGCACTATTTTATCAGTCTCCTACATGTGCATGATCTCCAAACTAATTTATTTGTTAAGAAGGAAATTTTTCTACCATGAAAATGTGTATAAATCATAAACAAGCCTCTTCAGGACTACAGATTATCATGTGGATACATTTTATATTGTATATCATAACAGGTGTAAACTTTGTAGAAGAAGAGCAGATCAGAATATGTATATTCTATCCCAATCCTGCACACACTTTCCAATCATCATTATGCTAATTTACCTACACATATATGGCGCATTGTTCCTTACAGTTAGAACTGTATGTATATAGAATCTTTCAGACACAGTTAATCAGTACTCTATTCAGCTTCCAATCTAAATGTATTACTTATTTTGTAGGTAGATTAGGTGGCTTGCTTAAGGTTAGCTTTTATCAACTGGCAGCAAGCCCTATCACATACCTTGACTATAAGAGTACAGTGTTTATTTCCTATCAATTAAATTACTTAAAGGGTTTGTTCACCTTCAAACACTTTTTCACCTTCAAAAGCAGCTCCGGGAGGGGGGATCGCAGACTTTTTGACAGTTCTAATTTGATACAAATAGTTTATACTTTTGTATCATTGTCCCCGCTGAGCAAAATACCTGGGTTTCATAAAGGCAGCTGTTAGAATTGATACAATAGTTGATAATATTCCAGAGACTGCTGCCGGACCACTACGTATAGGGGACAACTAAAGGGATGAGGGGTGATGACATTACTTAATTTGTAGGAGGTGAATGTTCACAGATTTAGTTCTCAGAGCCTCTGTACACACATATGGGTTATAGAGGTGTGGTAGAATAAACTGTGCATTTTGCACATAAAATATGGTACAGCACTGCAGACTGCACACCATTCATTTAATTGGGGTGAAGGCATAACTGCAGGTTGAATGCAATATGCACAAATCATACTGGCTCTATCTGATACTACACTGTATCCAGGTGTAACCACCATCAGCACCACCCCATTGATATTTTTTTCCTGTTGATTACTAATCTATCATTACATTTTAAGATAAATATTAAGTGAAGTCTTTGAACAGTCGGTTAAATACAGTAACTTTTTTCCTTGCAATAAGTTATTTCAGTTTGCAGTCATAATGTATTTCATGTACTGTACTGAATTTTCCCTTCTATTTACTTTACTTTTATTGCAAATCTGTCTAAGCTATTCCAACAGTCTAAGTGCCAATTCTGACAGACTAGCATTAACAATGCCTTGCCCTTGAGCACTATTCTCAACTATTTGGTTCTATTTCTTCACTCGAAATGACGCCCTAGGCCTCATTTCCCATTTTGTCTTCCCTAAGTGTCCTTTTGAGCTGATATTTCCCATTGCACTCTGCAATCAGTATTTGTATTAAGGCTTCTACACATCTTCAAGTTTGTTGATTATCTCAAACAATATAACCTCCAGTTTCAAGTGGTTCTCTCTCATCTTTTTCTGTTTAAGTTTGGAGTCTTCAATTTTTAACTCCATGTGTTCTCTATTCCCTTGGTTTATATCCAATATCACATAATACTTTTAGTGGAATAAATGGAATGTTTTATCCAAAGTAATGTTTAATATAATAAATCTTATTATAAATGGTAGTTAACAGTAACGTGTAAAAGTGGTTGTAACTATAAAGTAGTGGTGTCATTGTTTTCCATACTGCATAGATAAAACAGATAGTGATGGGCGAATTTGGGCGTAACGGCGCCCGTTTTTGACGGCGAATTTTTTCTGGCGAATTTATTCACTGGCTGCGAAAATGTGTACAAATCATAAACAAGCCTCTTCAGGACTATAGATTATCACGTGGATACATTTTATATTGTACATCATAACAGGTGTAAATTTTGCCCGCGAATTTGCGCCTGCCGAATAAATTCGCCCATCACTAAAAACAGAACCTATCCATATTTTGTACCATACAAATGTTCTATTCATATTGCTTTTAATTACCTTTCTGCTATAGCTTCCAACATTAGTATAGCTTTTGCTGCAATGCTCTTGAAATGATCAATAACATTGGGATTTTAGACCTACTACATTATATTAAAGTAATAAGAAAGCTTACCTTAAAATTAACTTTTAGTATTACTGATGTTCTGTGATCTATGATATTCTTTTATATAAATGTGCATATTTCTTAAAGGGCAGTTTACCTTTCAGGTAACTTTAAGAATTTCCTATTCCTAGCAACTTATCTGCGTTATTTCTTTTTAATACTAAAAGTTAATTTAGAGGTGAAATACTCTCTCAGTTTTAGTTATAACACTTTGTTCTCGATTTTTTGGTTTATTTTAGACATGAGGCATTTGTTTTAAGGACAAACTGGAAAACGAATAGCAGGCAGTCTCAATAGAAATGTAGTCAATAAAATGCAACAATAAAACTGAAGTCACACAGAGCAAAAGTTATTTAGTTTTCTGGTTTCAGTGACCCCCAGCAGCCAGAAAGTTTTTAAACAATACACTTCAAAGGGTCAGAAAAAGTTTCCAAATAAGTCAGAAACTTTAAAAATAAAAGAAGACTAATTGCTAAGAGCAGATCACTCTATAAAATACTAAAAGTGAATGTAAAGGTAAACTATTCCTTGAAGCTTACCAGCCATGTCAAACAAATGTCTTTTGGTACGGTCATTTTACAGTGTGAGATTAGTGACATGCCATTAAATGGTTAGAATTTATACTTTGTTATTTTTCGAAGAGTGAAGTTAGAGATCGCCACAGTCCTCTAGAGTGAAATTCCGCCACTATCCATTAATTCCAATATGATTTTGAAAGGCATATTTATAAAAAGGATGAACTTTCACTTTCACCCATTGATAAATACTCTTTTAATTTCCCATAGAAATGAATGGAGAGAATTTCACTTTAGAGGGCTGTGGAGATCTCTAACTTCACTCTTTGATTAATATACCCCCACGTGTCCTCTTTATGAGGCCCTTTTGCTGAAATTACTGCTTTGAATTTATATTTAAATGTAATGAAAGTTAATCTTCTTGTTAGAAATTCCCTGGACTTGTTGCATTCCAGGCACTACTCCTCCTGCTGAGCCAGAGGAGACAGTGTGGTGACAGCCTGAAATACAATATCTTCTACAACACTGCCTACATTTTCCAGTAATCCATGCCTTCTACCCAGCTGTGGGCTAATGCTAGTTTAAAGGAACAGTAACACCAAAAAATGGAAGTGTTTTAAAGTAATGGAAATTTCATGTAGTGTTGCCCTGCACTGGTAAAACTGATCTGTTTGCTTCAGAAACACTACTATTGTTCATATAAACTAGCTGCTGTGGAGCAATGGCGGAAATTGAAAAACAGCTATGTGGCACAGGTTAACGAATGGATAACAGATAACACCATTAGACAGACAGAGCTTATTTGCTATCTGCTGTGTAACCTGAGCCTTTTCTCCTTTGAATGGCTGCCCCCATTGCTACACAGCAGCTTATTTATATAAACAATAGTAGTGTTTCTTAAGCAAACACAGCAGTTTTACCAGTGTAGGGCAACAATGCATTATATTTTCATTACTTTAAAACACTTCTATTTTTTGACGTTACTGTTCCTTTAAGGGCTATTTAAACCTGATTCCCAGACACCCCAGTGCTGGATTATTGGCCTTCCCACTTACTCTAAGCCTCATTGAAATCTTGGCCATGATCTTGTTTCAGTTCCTGTTCCTGATTCTGTTCCAGTTTCTGCTCCTGTACCTGAATCGTAATTAGTAATCTTCCCTTGCCTCTGTCTGCTCCATGTTCTTCTGATATTGATCTCTCAGTTTTCATCTCGGCTTATTTTTTGACTCTGCATGTACTGTGCTCATCCTGACCTTTGACCTGCCCCTGATCTGTTTGTCTGCCGCCTGCCCTTGACTGTTGGCCTGAACCTGGACTTGTGTTTTTTGCTGCCATTGTATCCCTCTGCAGGGGTGTGTGCACATTTTTTCCCTCATTAAAAACTTATAACTTAAGTTATACAGCACATTGGCTGCTGTCCAGTCAATCCTTAAACCTTTCTACTTTTCTTGGCAGATTTGCCTCTGTTAATTGGGTTTTGGGCCATAACTAATGGGCCTCTATTTTTTGGTACTAATAGTTGCAGAGACATATGTGTTGGGTAAGATGTAGTTAGCGTCCTTTGGGACAACCCATGAGATCACAGACAAGACTATTTATTTTTATTTACAGTTAATCCAGTCCATTGGTCAGTGGTTTAAAGAAAAATGCATGGCAACCCCTAGATACTCTCCCCCCCCCAACACACATGCATAGTTATGACTGGAAATTGCATTCCCTCTTTTACCCGTTTATTGTAATAACCCTCTAACATACTGCACAAAAAGTTTTCAGTGGGGGGGAAGTCTTGGAACCCTTTAATCTACTTTACATAAGAAAGGGGCAGGCAGAGGATTCAAGCCATCACTCTCCTGAATAATAGGTGATAAGATGGAGATGCATGCACAACAAGGGTGTGTGCATTTTCAATTACATAGCTTTCTTGCAAACACACATAACAGTGTGTTTGCATTATTCAGAGCTCACTATTCCTTGAGCACGATGCTCTTCTCGTCTGAGTACAGATGATCAAGGGAAAGAGGAAAAACATTTGTGTGCAGTGTCATCGCTGTAATGTAATTTGGATAATTCAGTTTAATGGTTCATTTTGTGCAATGTATGTCCTGCAATGTTCGTAGAAAACATGCTGGCCTTCCTTATTCGATTGCCTGGTGCACAATCCTCTGGGGAGACGGCACTCCCTCGATTTCCAATGTAAAGCAAAGAAAGGAGGAATCGGCACACAGGAACAAATTGCAATGTGGGGTATCACCTGACGAAGGGGCGTGCCCCCAAAACGTTGTGCATCTTATGATACAATAAACACTTAAGGGTTTACCCCACATTGCAATTTGTTCCTGTGTGCCGATTCCTCCTTTCTTTGTCCTAGGGACTGGCCACATTTTAAAAAGATTTCAATATCAGTATTAATAGAGGATGACATGCAAAAAACGAAAGTCACTTTCATTTTACTTCTGCAGGAAAGAGGGTATACATACAAACATGTTTATAAAAATGCATGAGTGCAGTAACCCATAATTTGTGCTAGATTGAGCAAAGCTAAAGGCTATTTGGCTGCTATGGTTATTATGATGGTATAGCTTGACAGATACTGGGGATCAACTGAGACTGCAAGTGCAGTGGGCAAATAGCAACACTGAGCACATCTATATGAAAATGCAAAGAGTGCCCTTTGATGCAAGTACCTGAGTTGATTATTTTGACAACTGAATCTGCGGGAAAATTTGCATGACTTCAACTGTGGCAGTGGACATAAATGACCCCTATTCTATGTTAGTAAAGCAATCTGATTAATTCTAAAGAGTTTTTTTAGCACATACAATCATATTTACTATCAGGTGCTTATTATCCCCTTACCATTAAACAGACACAAACACCAACCTTTAAGGGATACAAAAGGCTGCAACCCATTTATTACACCAATACAAAATTTCGTAACATTACAAACCACATAATTTAATAATAACATGTCAGCATCATTGAATATCTTGATAAGGAGCTGCTGAAGGCTGCAATTTGTCGGAGCTATACCTGCCCCCACCCACAATCAGGTCCCTAAGGCTAGACCTCCCCTTTTCTTTAACAACCACACCCCCCACTTACCAACAGTCTATGGTTCTGATCCCTAGCCTCAGACCTAACCTTCCACTTCCATTAATCCTCACCAACTATGAAGGTCCAGGATGTGACTTCCTTCCTTCTACCGTCATCCTCACAGGCCCATCCCAGTGGCATTGTTAACATAGGGAGGTAGTGTGGGATCTGTTAAGGTAAAATTGTGCCCTTAATTTCCACTCTGCCTAATTTGAATCCTAACTTCCACCCTCCAGGCTATCAGGTCCGAGCACTAGACTACCTACAATCCTTGAACTACAAACTACTAACCTGGTCATGGCCCTGTCCCCTTGACTTGTGCCTTGCTCTGTCCCAGCACCCCTGAAAGGGAATAGGCACCAATAACCAAATGTCCTACTATTTAACATTCACAAGCAAAACACTATAATTGGCTTTGTTCAAATCTTTACAGAACCATTTTATAAATAAAGTCTATCTGATACCACCTAAAACGTCAGCACATATAGTTAAAAACAAACGTTGGTGAATACATTTATTAGGAGAAATATTTAATTAGGCAAATGAGATCATAGTTGTTTGTTGTAGTCCATGATGCAGTTTTATTGTTGTAATTGATATTTTTACTTATTTATTTTTCCTGCGTTTTTTTTTTTTTTTTTACTCAGATTCTCAGATTTTCCCCAAGTAAGTGACATTTTCCCACCAGGCAGGGAACTCTGAAGATAATTGTAAGGAATTAAACATGTTTGCCCTTTATACACAGCCTGTCCTAGCCAAAGACATATCTTTTATATGTAGAAAAACACCTACCTTACTTGACAGTCTGGTTGCACTAAAGGTCAGCTGGTTGTCAATTCCGCGTTTAAACCTGATAAAGCTTTGTGAAATTTGGTGATGATATTTAATTAAGGATAGAAGGCACAGTCTGATGGGAATTATATTTTTCACGATTCTGAGCTGTTTCTGTATAATGATTCTATTTTCAAAGCTGCAGAAGTGTCACCAAGAAAACTATTATGATAGATTGTGCAAAAAGAATCACTGAATATTTATCTTCATAAAAACTATTGGAGATAGGAAACATTTATATTCATGTACATATTTCTATCAGACAATAGACCTTATAAATTTTTCAAAATTACACATGCCTTACAGACAAAAATGAAATACAGCATTTACAGTATACTGAGAGAATGAACAAATGTAATGCTAAATGTGCTTAATTTCAATGGCCAAATCTAATAGAGAATCAGGAAATGGCACATTAATTTAAAGACAGGGCATACATATGTATTATTTGTATGTAGTACCTGTATCACATTAAAGTGTAAGTATATTCAAAACAATGTCTTCTGTGTCAAATAGCATTGCCAAACAGATAGGTACAGTCTCTTACAAGCCTGGTCCCATTCAAAAGATACTAAAGACTTAGGTTTAGTAAGTCTTTATGATGAATGCTAATTATCAGGCTAATTATAAGTCTTACCAATAATGTCATATTTGCCCCTAACATGGTTTGGATTTAAAGTATGGTAGAGAATGAAAGCAAATTTATTTAGGGAAAATAATGTTCCCTTTGTCAGAGTAATAATCCATTTAGATCCATGTTGCAAAATGGAGTCAAGGGGGGTATTTGCTAAAACTCTCACTGAGGCAACTGTGGGCGACTATTGAAAATGCATTGCCACGTGTGCATTAGCGCAGGCGACTTTTCATTGTAGCCTATGGGGAAAAACACTGAGGCAGTTCGGGGAGATAGTCGCTCAAAAGACGAGGCGATTAGTTGCCAGACGACAAAATCTCCCAGAATCTCCTTGTGTGGCTTTATCCTAAGAAGACTGAGCTAGTGATTACTGAGGGACTGATTATGAGGTGTCATTTGAGAAGTTAGCTTTAATGCAATAAGCAGTGTACACTTTGGTGACTTCCCGGTGAACTGGATGTGAGAATTATGACTATATAATATAATAAAATTTATTTGTGGCTTTTTATAGTGTGCCTTTCAATAATATAAACATGCACACTGCACAGGAGCAGTTTGCAAACAAATTAAGTTTGTGCTTTTGCAAAATTGATTTCCATTTTCTTGTGTAAAAATATATTTTAAGAAAGCATATTAAGATGTAAATCGCAGCTTAAAAAGAAACATTATTAATACATCATATGGTGCTTTGTCCCCACTGGGACTTAACAACATTTTGCAGTAAAATAGAATACTCTAAATTATAATGGTGATAATGATGAAAAGTAGTTTTTAGTATCATTAAAAAATAATGTATTTGTCATTATGTAAATAAGCGGTATAATCAGTTTATATATAGTGTATGGGTAATTAAGACAAGTAAAATTATGATACACAATTTAAAGAAATAAACACAATTCAAGAAAAAAAATATGAGGACACATAAAACTCTATACTTTCGGGGTCATTGATCCATATTCAATTTTGAATTTTTGCCCCAATTTGACCTTTTTTTCACATAAACTCACAAATCTGAATTATATTTATAAAACCACAAATGTTTGGTATTTGTCAAGCACACAAAACTCGAATTTAAAACTTTGGCATCTAAAAGCTTGTGAGTTCATGTAGAAGTCAAAGGAAGTTGTCCTAGGCAACATTCAGTAATGGTTTTTATATTATATTTTTAACAACAGACATTCCAGTATTTTGAAACCGTAAGTTTATTTGAAGTAGAAAAAAACCTCAAAAAACTAAATTTTTGATAAGCCCATTTGTGTAGGGTAAATCAACATTTTTAAAGCCTACATTTTTTGCATCTGAGTCAATTTTTAGGATGTTGTAGACAACTGCCTTTCTCTATATCCACAAATCCCATGAGTGTTTGATTTTTTCAGACAATGACTGGTTAGAAAAAAGGTCAAATAGGATCAGCACAACTCTATAGGACCTCTATAGGACCTCAACTACTTGTTTTGTATTAGTGTTTATTGTGGTTTTTACGTGTAATACATCTCAAAATTTTTTGAGTTTTAGAGAAATAAAAAACCACCACACATTTTTAGAGATAAAAAAATGATTCATTTAAAAATAAGAAATCTTAATTTTAGTAAATAGGCCTCTCAATGTTTGTAAACCAGTTGTTCCACCACTCAACCATCCATTATCAAGAAAAACAAGATCAGTTCTCAACCACACAATGAGGCAGATTTTCTAATATGTGGCTAAATTGCACCAGTGGAGCTGCCCATAACAGTCAGAAATTTGTATTGATCGGTCGACTACGAGTTATAAAATTGAATCAAAGATCTGATTTTTGTTATTGGCATGTTTGTTAATTGCAAGCTAAAAAGAGAAAAGCAATACATTAAAAACATTAATTTAACATTAAGGTAAATATTTATCAAGGGTCGAATTTCGAATTGAAAAAACGTCAAAATTTGAATTCAAAAAGACCAACGGAAATTAAGTCGAAGTTTTTTTTGGTCGAATAGGTCCGATCGAATTCGATTAGAAATCTTTCTCCCAAAAAACCTTAGATTTTTCAAAGTCCAACAATTGACTCCAAATAGGTTCTAGGAGGTCCCCCATAGGCTAAAACAGCAATTTGCCAGGTTTTAGATGGCGAATGGTCGCAGACGGTACATGATAAATTTCGATCTTCTAATTTTTTAATTTTTTTCAAATTTGAATTGGATTTGGACTATTCCCTAGTCAAAGTACACAAAAAATAGCTTGAAATTTGAATTTTTTTTATTAGAAAATTCACCATTGATAAATCTGCCCCTAAAAATTAATTCATTAAAAAAATTGAAGATTTGCAAAAAACAGGCAGATCTGTATCATACTAAAATTTAACTTAAAGGTAGACTTTCCCTAAAATCCATGATTAATTCTGCAGTTAACATGGCTAACTCTTAACATCTCCTCTTAAACAAAATTAAATACTTAAATGTTTTTGAGTTTATGGCCTTTAAAAGCTTGAATTTTTGAGCTTACAAACTTGAAAACTTGAAAATCTTGAATTAAAAAAATGACTTTTTTGCTCAACTATTAAAAAAATGAACCAGGCTACTCATATAATTTCTATAAAAGATAGAGATCAGAAGATATACTATGATACGCATAATATAACAAAAATATTTCAACAATATTATCAAAAACTATACGCGCTACAAACAGATAAAGGGCATAAAGAAAAGTCAGATGAAATTGATCAGTTTATAATACAGGCACAGTTGACCCGACTGCCAGATACTGAAAGGGATATGTTGGATTTACTATTTACAATACAAGAAATTGAGAAAACCATAGATTCACTGGCTACAGGGAAGAGTCCTGTACCAGACAGTTATAGTGTCCTATATTGTAAAGTGTACAAAAAAGAATTCGTTTCCCTAATTCGTTTCCCTATTAAGTTCCTACTTTAATTCAATAGATCAATCACAGGGTTTCCATAAGCAGGCAAAAGAAGCACACATTGCCATCATCCCAAAAACTGGTAAAGACTCCCAATCATGTGCTACTGTAGTTACAGGCCAATTTCATTAATAAATATTGATTTAAAATATATGCCAAAATGATTGCCAACAGATTAATAAAATACTTACCAGACTTAATCCATGAGGACCAAGCAGGTTTTATACCTAGAAGGGAAGGAAAAGATAATATATATAAAATCATATCGTTAATGCATTTGGCGAAGAATGGAAAGAATCCTGCATTACTGATTACGACAGATGCTGAAAAAGCATTTGACAAGGTGGCTTGGCCTTTTTTTTAGAATAAACACTGAAAGGATTTGGTTTAGGCGACATAACAATAAATCGAATTCTAGCTTTATATAAAGAACCATATGCCAGGGTGAAAGTAAATGGTTCTTTATCATCTCCAGTGAATATACTCAATGGAACAAGGCAGGGATGCCCCCTATCCCCCTTGCTTTTCGTATTAGTAATAGAAACCTTACTTTCCCACATTAGAGCAAATCCAAAAATCACACGGATTAAGGTTAAGAAAAAGGAATATAAGATATTGGCTTTTGCAGATGATATGCTATTATTCATTTCAAACCCAATAACCTCTTTACTATACCTGCCTGACTTGATAGATCATTTTGGAACTTTATCAAATTTTAAAGTGAATCTAACCAAATCACAGTGTAAGGAACCTCAAGTGGTTAATGCTTACCCTGGTAGTCCAGTGGCTTTCGCCTGGGCATGTGGGGGTGCCCACCATGCCTCCGGCATGGACGCCCGCCGCATGCGTCCTTCTTCTTCTAAGTCCGGTTCCCCTTTGGGATGCTTCCTGGTTTACACGCTGGCATGATGACGTCATCGTGCATTGGCGGGAGATTCAAATCTTTAAATGGGGAATTCAGTGTCTAGCAAGTTGCCCGTTGTTAGGTTCAAATAGCTTGTTCCTGGGTGTTTTATTCTTACTCTGACCTCTTCAATCCTGACCTTTGCCTGTCCACTGACTATTCTACGCTCTCCTATCCTGATTCCAGCCTGTCTGACGATTCTCTGCTTGTGCTGGCCCGTCCTTCCTGTTCCTGGTGGTGTTCTTCCTTCCAGTATCCTGGTGAGACGATTGTGCGCCTTTGCTCATCCAGAACCAATAGCTTTTCTCCTCTCTCAATTAAGACCTGGCAGCATCCAATTAGCTGAGGGCTCCTCCCGAGGTGAAAGGCGGGGGTTAGAGGCAGAAGTGAGAGCCGAGACCAGGGAGCTTAGCTTGGGTTCTGGATATAGGGTGCCGAACATGACACTGGGGGTCATATATAAAGTCCGTGCAGCGCATATTTTTCGCAAGTGGTTGTATTGCACATGTTTTTGCCTGAACACTAATATATTGCACTGCTCTGCCCGTCTTTCTGGTTTTTGCGAATTCGCAGTGTGAATAAAGTTTTGCAAATGGCGCACAAATGAGGCGGGAGTTTGCGTGAGCACACCCAATGTGCGAGGTTGTTTTGCATGAAAATAGTGTTGACAGTAACTTAAATTCACAGTTTGCAAAACTGTTTTGCAAATATTTTATCTGTCACCAAAGTTGTGGTGTAATTGAGTCACCGAGTGTGCGCTTAAATATTCGTAATTTCCGAATTGTGCCATATTTAAAAAGCTCCTATAGACATTCGCATTGTGAAAAAAAAAATCGCAATTCTGTTTGCACCCTCTTATTCAGCTTTATAAATATAACCAAACACAGGGCAAATGTATTCACTTTATGAACCAATCTGCCCTGCGTGAAGTTTATAAATGACCCCCACAGATTCTTAATATCAATACATCAGACAATATAATGAAAAAGTTGGAACAAAGTTTTCCCTTTAAATGTGTGAAACATTACATTAGATACTTAGGGGTAAATATAACCCCGAAGATGTCAGATTTATATCATAGAAACTTCATATCCTTATTGGAATCAGCACAGGAATTGTTGGGCAAGTGGATTAAATTGAATTTATCTTGGTTTGGAAGAATTCAAGCAGTAAAAATGACTTTAATGCCAAAATGTATCTATTATTCACAATCATTACCTATAAGGATACCAGGAATTTTTTTCAAAAAAATTAAAACACTGATATTGAAAATTGTATGGGCAGGGAAAACCTCTAGGATACAATACAAACAACTAATATTGTCTAAAGAAAGGGGTGGTTTAGTTTATATTTCAATCCATTTAGCCCGAATAAGAGCATGGTCAAGGAAGGAAGGTTTGGGTAGGGTTGGAAAAAACATGTTTAGATAAACCTATGATTAACAACTTATGGGCAGAGTTGAAGTCTCTACCAAGAATAGCCAAAGAACACTCTTTAATAGGACCCACTTATTAGGTATGGTTTAACAATAGAGAAAAAATGAATCTGGCTAAATCTCCTTTTATATTACAACCACTTAAGGATAATCCTTTGTTCAATCCCAGTTTAGAATCTGTTGTGTTTAACAAGTGGCAAGATTTAGACGGAAGATCTACAAGAATAAGCGATTTTGTGAACAACAATAGAGTAATCTCTTTAGCAGAAATACAAAAGAAATGGGTTGTCATCCTAAAGATATGTGGAATCATCAACAATTATATCATTATATTCATAAAAACAAGGTTGCGGATTGGAAGAGACTACCTACAAAGTGGGAAAATTTATTGGACAGAAAGGAGAGTACAAATATAGTAATTTCAACAATATACAAATTATTACTGTCGGATATTGTTCTTCCGAAAAATGTAGCCCACAAGGAATGGGGAAAAGATCTCACTATCTCAATTACACCCAGTACATGGGACAAGATTTTAGCTATAACCCACAAATCGTCCAGAGCAGCAAGAATAAGGGAGATGAACTACAAATTAGCTACCAGATGGCATCATACACCAGCCAAATTAAAGAAAATATTTCTGAACAGTTCAGATAGATGCTGGAGGTGCGATCAAGAGACAGGTACACAATCCCATATATGGTATAAATGTGTAGTACTGAAGGAATACTGGGGTAGGATACTACAAGTAATAGCTGAAATTACACACAACGAAATTGATATACCATTAATATTGTTGAATTTATCAACGGACAAAAATAGAGAAAGGGTAGACACATTTACCTTGCACCTGTTAAATGCAGGCAGATCTATAATTCCAATTCATTGGAAGAAAGTATCCCCCCCTCATTTAGGGAGTGGCAACAGCAAGTAGAAGAAACTGTAAAAATGGAAGAGATGACACACATATTACATAACACATGCAAAATGTATTGGAAAATCTGGGAACCGTGGTTGTCCTTCCTATAGAATGTAAAAGAAACTAAAAATAAATAATCTTATTCAAGCTAATAAGGAATAGTAGGGCAGATAAGGTAAACCAGAATGAGCAATAAAATAATTACAGGAGACTAGAGAGATATAGTGGTAAAGTCGAACTGGCTATGGCCAAATTAATCTGCCAGAAATTGTCATATGTATAATAAAGAGTGTATCTTTAAGAAGTATTGTTTCCCCCGCCCATCTTTAACCGTTTTTGCTTTCTGTATCCCTTGTTTTAACAATGTATCTGAAAAATAAAAAAATAAATAAAAAAAATGACTTGAATTTTGCCTAGGACAACTCTTGCAGCTGGAAATAGAATTTTGTGGAGGCAGGTTAATGTATGCACTTGTACATAAACTATTTGGCAGATGTCTTTCAGAAACCATGCATTGCTTAAGTAACCTTTAATGAGCAGCTTTATCAAGGGTAGAATTTTGAGTTTATGGGAGTTATTTAAAACTCCCATAAACTTGAAATTCAACCAATTGCAATTATTTTAAAAAAAAATCTAATTTTGAACTCAGGTGAATAGGATTGACCCGCAAACCCGAATCGAATTTGATTTTGAAAACTTGAATATCAGGAAGGCTGCAAACAACTCCAAATTGATCCCAGGACGTCTTCCATAGGTCAAAACAGTACATCGGCAGGTTTAAGGTGGCAAATAATCGAATTTGAGTTCTTAAAGGGCCAGTATACATATGATAAATCTCGAAAATCAAATTCAAATTTTTAAAAAAACTCAAATCAATTTTTAACAATTCCCTAGGGCCTAGTAGAATTTCACAGTTTTAACCATTAAAAACGCAAAATTTGAATTCAAAATTTAAATTCAAAAATTAATTAAATTTTCATTTGACCCTTGATAAATCTGCCCCTAAGTGTTAAAGGTTAAAGGTCAGGCTTAAATTATTCATGAACACTTTAGGTTTCTGCATAAGTGTGTTGGTATTTCCTGAAAGTCAACTTTTTTCTCACTTTGTTAAAAAAAATTCAACTAAACTCTCAAACCCAAATCTCCCAGTAAAAGTTCTCATAACTTACCAATAAATCTGAAAAATTCACGACAAAATTTATAAACGTTTTCGATTTGACGCTCAAATCATGCAACTTTTTCAAGTTGTCGCCTGAAGAACTCAGCTTTTTCAGATTACTGATTAATAACCAGTCCAAAACCCTTGAAGATCATGAAGGCAAGAAACAGCTTCAAATTGTTAAAGGGACATCTGGCATTCATTTTTACATAATTTTAGCTGGAGTATTTTTGGATTTTTAGCAGCTGAGGAGTAAAAAAAATCAAGATTTTGCTCTTTAAAAACTTGATCAGAAAAAATTTGAGGTTTAATAAATAGGCCCCTAATAGTTTGTGTGGGTGTGAAAATACTGGGTCTGTCATATTTTCACAAAAAAACTAATTATGCACTGGAACATTAATGGAGGAATGTAGTATGTGTCATTACCACAAAAAATGTTAGCAGATACCTTTGTGAAGGTTAGTGACCAGGTTTGCATGCTTATCGACCAATTACAGACCTCAACGACTTCCTCAGAAAATTTGCAGCTAAATGGCTGTTGCGAACATTCGAAGTGTGTGTAATAAAATTTCGCAATTGCAAATGATTTTTTGCAACAAAATAATTAACAAATTAATAATTAACACAAAAGCAGATGTTAACGCTAACCTTTACTTAACAGTAATGCACAATGTAATATTCACCAGCGACAATTTTTTCATTGCGAGCAGCGCTAAACATTTGCAAAAATGACATTTTAAGTAATGCTTGTGGTTTTAATTACATTCCCCCCCTAAGGCCCTTAATATTGATGTAACTGAAGATGGTGGAATCTGTTTGAGTCATTAATAAATTATATAGTATACTTTTTTGAGGTAGCTTTTTCAGCACAGCACGGGGAGTTTAGCAAATCCTTCCCAGTAAAAAATGTAACTCATCAATAATAAGATTCTTTATATTGACTTGTATGGCTTGGCAACTGTTTGCTGGGAAGAAAAACAATGGGGAAGTTATTATAGACAGTCAACAAAGTAAACTGGGCTACAAGAAGAAGACATTGGGGCAAAATAACTAAAGGGCAAATTTTAGCCAGCAAACGATCCGCCGCACTTTGTGCCACCTCATCAGGGGAAAATTCGTTAGCACTAGGCTAATTCACTAATATGTAAAGTTGCGTCTCAGCAGCCGAACAATGGCAAAGTTTCGCTAGCTTTAATTTATCAGCGCAAGCATTTCATATCGATCTTTCACTAATGTTCAATTCTGCAAAAGCGAAACTTCGTTTGTACTCTTACACTTACGTCAATTTTAATAGGACGGGTACATATAGTTCATAAGAAGACTCCACACTCCCAGAGGAACTGAACAAGTTCTATGCACGACTAAACAAAGAGCCTGTGAGGAAATCCACGCCTCCTCTCACCGACCAAGTCATCTGTCTACCCACAGCTGACGTGAGGCGGACCTTAACCAAGGTCAATCCACGAAAGGCTGCCGGACCAGACAACATTCCTGGACTTGTGCTCAGAGACTGTGCTGATCAGCTGGCTGACGTGTTCACTGACATTTTCAACACATCGCTAAAGGTGGCCATAGACGTAACAATTACGATCTTTCTTGGAAAAGATCTTTCCAAGAAAGATCGTTCGTTTCAATACACAAGTGTAGAGCTGAATCATCAGATATACAGGTAGATATACGGGAAGAAACAATAGAATTCTACCTGTATCTGACAATTCAGCACTAACAATGGCCGATGTTTGGGTCCCTTCAAAGGCACACAATCAAAATTTTCCGTCCAGCCCCATCGACGAGCCGACCGATATCCAAGTCTTCTGCCGATATCGGTCGGCTCTTTTTCCACCATACACGCACCGAATATCGGACGAAATGATCTGTGCGTCTATGGCCACCTTAAGCCAGATGATCATCCCCACATGCTTCAAGTCCACCACCATCATTCCATTGCAAAAGAAATCTTCAGTAACCTGCCTGAATGACTACTGCCCTGTTGCACTAACCCCGGTTATCATGAAATGCTTTAAGAGGCTTGTGATGGCACACATCAAGAGCACCCTCCCCTGCTCACTGGACCCACTACAATTTGCATATCAGCTAAAAAGGTCAAGTGAGGATGCCATATCTTCTGCTCTCCACCTCTCACGAACTCATCTGGACAAGAAAGACAGTTATGTGAGAATGCTGTTTATAGACTTTAGCTCAGCATCCAATACCATCATCCCTCAAAAGCTGAGTGGGAAACTAAGCAAGCTGGGATTGAGTACCTCTTTGTGCAATTGGATCTTGGACTTTCTGTCAGAGAGTCCTCAGTCTGTTTGTATCGGCGACAACATTTCCAGCACCATCAGATTGAGCACAGGAGCTCCTCAAGGATGTGTTTTCAGCCCATTGCTGTACACATTGCTGACACATGACTGCATAGCTAGACACAGCTCAAACCACATCATCAAGTTCGCCAATGACACAACTGTGGTTGGGCTCATCAGCTACAACAACGAGTCGGCGTACAGAGATGAGGTTCAGCAGCTGGCGGTCTGGTGCAGTGAGAACAACCTGTCACTGAATGTGGATAAAATGAAAGAGATGATCGTCGACTTCAGGAGAACTCGCCCTGCTCACATACCACTCAACATCAACGGCTCCACAGTAGAGACAGTAAAGAACACCAAATTCCTGGTAGTCCACATCTCTGATGACCTCACCTGGCCCACCAACACTGCCTCCATCACCAAAAAGGCTTAGCAGCGTCTTCACTTCCTAAGACGACTGAAACGGGTCAACCTTCCGCCTCCCACCCTCACAGTATTCTACAGGGGCACCATAGAGAGTGTCCTGACGAGCTGCATCTCCATCTGGTACAGTAGTGCCAGCTCTGCTGACCGGAAAAGTCTACAGAGGACTGTCAGAGCAGCTGGCAACATCATTGGAGCAGCTCTTCCATCACTGCAGAACATCTTCTACAAGCTCTGTTCAAGAAAGGCCTCCTGCATTGCACTGGACTCCACACACCCCTCACACGGACTGTTCACACTGCTCCCATCCGTCAGACGCTTTCGCAGCATTAAAGCCCGAACAACCAGGCTGCGTGAAAGCTTTTTTCCACAAGCAATCAGACTCCTTAACTCACTGCCTGCCCTCCCACTACATTCCACACCTGAACTGTGAACTTAACTTTGTGAACTGTTAATTTAAGTGCCTTTTTGTGATATGTACTAGCTGGAGCCACGTTGTCTCGTCTTACTGTGTATTTGTATACTGCTGAGATGACAATAAAGTTTTCTTTGACTTTGACTTATATATGTCTTTATTAGAGATGTTGGTGCAAATGCTTGAAGTGGCCACTTATTATTACAAATGTCCAGGGAAGCAAAATATAGACTAAAGAGATCCTCTAATGCCTAGACATGAGCCCACCTAAAACAAATGTGGCATGCCCTTCAAATTCTTTGTAAAAAGATTTTTTTTTAACACAAAAGTCTTTAATATTCAGTACTATTGAAGGCAATCGCACTTGATGAAAAAAGTGACGAAGGACACTCTGGCAAAAGAGGTAACGTTCTGTAAAATTTACACTTTAGTTAAATTGCGGAGTAAAAGTAGTTCGTGTGAAAGAAAATTCGCCTGGCGATAGGGCATGAAACTATGCTTTTGATGGTCCCTTTCGCTAGAGAATTGTCCTCTATGCCAGTTAGTAAATTGCAAATGTCCCTGCAGATGGGATTTCTGGCGAATTTTCGCTAGCAACGGCCACTACTCCCTTTAGTAAGTCTACCCATTGCAATTGCTGTTAAACCTCTTAAAGTCATTGCAACTAAACTATTAGTAAACATTACAGTTTATATGTATACTTTTTCCTATACCATCTCTTGTGAATTACAAGCACTTAAATTTAGTGTCACCATCACATTTAGAAAAGTGAAAACTGTCAGTGTGTGTATGGGAAATGATGCTGTGAAATATATTTTGTGCATGTGTAAAATAGATATCTTTGGCAAACCATGCCTTTAGAAATGTTATTAGCTTTAAATGGCTTTTAGCTACTCTGTCGGATAAACATTTAGGGCAAATTGTGAGTTAGCTTAAAGTAATAAAATTAATTATAAAAATAATTAAATTAGAGGAAAAATATTTTGTTATGCTAATATCTAGTGAAGGGCGTATTTGCGCCATTTCGGTTCGCCGAAAAATTCGCGATACGGCGCCGGCGCCCGTTTTTTATGCCGGGGCCCCGTTTTTTACGCCGGCGCCCGTTTTTGACGTCGGCGTCCGTTTTTTCGAAAAAAAAAATTTGACGCCGGCGAATTTTTGCCGCAAATTTTTGCGGGCGTTTCGCCAATTTATTCGCACCTGGCGAATAAATTCGCCCATCACTACTAATATCACTACTAGTAAAAGCTTAAGATCATTCAAAGTGGAACTATATGCCCTACAAAGTAGCATGCAGAGAATTGTGGCAGGCAGAACATACTGCCCCCATCAAAGGCTTTTTGCTGTAATATATCTGGGGGTTGTAGATAATAGGCTCTAAAGTGGGGATCACATGAAAAGGGTTGCATCTCCATTCCCGAGCAATCTTTATACACTGCCAGGGCAGGACCATATGACTGCCGCAGTGCTGTTAAGTGGGCATTAGTGAACATAATTGACCAGTACAGTTTCATGGCGCCATCCACAGGAAATTTTTTTTACAAAACCATGCTCAGTCCAGACATTGGCAGCAGTAACCCTTAGAGCTTAATGATTATGCCCACAGACAATGATCCCCACATTTGAGTTACCTACTGAAAGTAGTTGAGCACCCAGTACAAATAGCAATACTTGTTTACTTGACACTTGATTACTAGCGATGAGTGAATTTTTGTGTGGCAGCCAAGGATCTGTGGCCAAATTCCACATTTTCATCATCTGCAAATTTTTTCGTGGAAAGTTGCCTTAAGAAAAAAAACCCCCTATTGACTCTAATGCATATGGAGAATAACATTGCCTTAAGAAAAAAACACCCATGCATTAATTCATTTCAATTTTTTTTATTTTGCCGTTTTGCAAAAGTTTTTGCACTTCGCCAGTTATTAGGTGAAGCAAAATGGGACAAATTCACTTATCACTATTGATTACCTTGCTTACAAGGAATAAACCCCCATTATAGTATCAATATTTATTTACACTTACAATGTTCCTCATTGGTTTTGTTCAGTGCTCAATGTAACAAATGCCGCTACTATAATGGGGGTCATTTGATTGTAGGATTTAGTTCTAAAGGTGGCAATAGATGTTAAAATTATGATCTTTCCTGCGACCAATGGTCGTTGATTTTCGAAACACACGTGTACAGCTGAATCATTAGATACAGTATACAGGTAGAAAACTAGAATTCGACCTGTATCTGTCAACTCAGCACTAACAGTGGCCAATGTTTTAATACCTTGAACAGTGTATGATCAAAATTTTCCAGCAAGCCCAATCGACATGCCAACCAATATCCAATTCATCTGCTGATATCGGTTGACTTGTCTCCCATCATAGACACACTGAATATTGCATGAAAGAAGTTTTGTGAATATTATTGATGCATCTATGACCGCCTTTAATCTTGAAACAATGCAGAAGTGCACTTTCTCCAAGGCCATAAACTAAATTGTTTCATGTGTCAGAGCGAGGAGTGCAGAGAGAATAAACAGCCAGACAGATACAGTTTTCAATGGGAATTATAATACAGATCCTTTAAAACCAATACATTTCAGTGTATTTAGAATTGCTCTAGCAACCAAACAGCAGTTTAAATTCCAGTCGTAGGAGTTGCAGAACAAGGTACAAAAAAAAACACCAAAAAAAGGGCTCATTTAAAATGTTTGCACATGATAAAGCTATTGATTAGGCATACAAATACACTCATGTACTTATGTGTAGTTGTGCCAACCATAATTGCATCCATCCTACCTCTTCTACCAAATATAATGAATTATATCTATCGATGCAATGGAACCCTGGAGCTTCCCACAGCCGTGAACATGGCAGTAATTCCGGGTACACGCAGCAGGCTGCATGGACAGAAAAAACAAACTTGTGCCCAGAGAATCCTGAGCAAACGTATTTTTGACAGAGAACACTGGGAATGACTCAATCTCCATTTCCCTCTGACAATGATATTGCTGCATTCAACATGATTTCACAATATCCCATGTTTTATATTTTTCGGAAAAAAAAAAAAAAAAAAAAAAAATATATATATATATATATATATATATATATATAGATATATATATATATATATATATAGATATATATATATATATAGTCCACTAAAAACAAAACCAAAGAGCACTCAGACATATAATCCTCAAATACTGTTATGCCAAAGCATTACATACTGTAGCTAGCTCACAGTCCAGTCATTGTATAAATCTGAAGCTACTGCTCTTATTAAATCACACTGAAAGCATATGCCAGGGAAACAAATATCATGCAAGTCAAATTTCTTTTGTCTAGAGAAACACCCAAACTGGATTTTGTGTATCAGACAGGATTTTTGGTCCTTGCTTTTCTAAAGAGATTCTCAGAGGAAGGCACATTGTCTTGCTTCTACTCTGATTACATTTGTTCTTGCCTGGAATGGATTTCATCTCCAACATCTTATATCAGACTGCCATCTGCAGTAAATATGGGGAATACGGAGTCTGTGATGGTATAGCCTCGTATAAATGTAATGGATGCATCGTGTTTGTGATTTTGAAACACAATAATACACCTATGTAGGCAAAATCACTAACATTGCATCATATCTGCTTACATAAAATTGTCAGTACTCACTAGGGCAGTGATCCCCAACCAGTAGCTCGTGAGCAACATGTTGCTCCCCAACACCTTGGATGTTGCTCTCAGCGGGCCTCAAAGCAGGTGATTATTTTTGAATTTCAGGCTTGGAGGCAAGTTCTGGTTGTATAAAAAACAGATGTACTGCCAAATGGAGCCCCTTGTAGGCTGCCAGTCCACATAGGGGCTACCAATAGCCAATCACAGCCCTTATTTGGCATTCCCAGAAACATTTTACATGCTAGTGTTGCTCCCCAACTCTTTTTACATCTCAATGTTGCTCACGGGTGAAAAAGGTTGGGGACCCCTGCACTAGGGTATATTATCAAAGACTGTAGTTAGAGCATGAAGGCTTAGGGGTATCACTGCTCTATTGAGGGGTGAAGGGAGGCTTTCCATGCAGGGTTTCCCCTCCCACTATGGGTTCCCTGGATGAAGCTTTGGCTGATCACATGGGAAAGGGACCCTCCCTAGTTTTGTCATGAAGGAGGGTCTGAAAGCACTTGCACTGGCCAAGCCATAAAGGACAAATGAGTCTTTTCTCTTTAAAGGAGTGTATGAGGAATCTACAGCCTTTTGCACTGTGTCTATTTCTTTGAGCATTTCTGTTTTTTTCTACTCTCTACTAATCAATCCTGTGTTTCTTCTCTTTCCCAGTGAACAATTTCGTATCTTGCCAAGTACTGAATTATGTGCTTCTTCTCCTCCCTACTGAGCATTTATGTTCTTTTTATCTTGCCTAGTGAGCAATTCTGTGCTGCTGATGCTGCTTCTTCTTCCCCACATTTTCATTGTATTCCTATTTTAACACCCACAGGCTAAGCTCTTCGCTGCTGTCCCATCTGTTAGCTCAGCTTGACTGTAATGTGGGGAAGAAGGCATAGCCCTTTTCTGAGGACAGACATTTGGTGCCAGACCACTCGGAGCATGAATGCTGAGGAGTATCACTGCTCTAATTAGGGGTAAAGTGAGGCTTTCCATACAGGGTTTCCACTCCCACTATGGGTTTGCTATGGCTTTGGCTGATCAAGGGGAAAGGGACACACCCTAGTCTTGAAGTGGAGGAGGGTCTGAAGACACTTGCACTTGCACTTCCCTCTTTGCTCATTTTCTCTCTCAATGTGTAATTCTTTGCCTCTTCTCTTCCCCAGTGAGAAATTATGTTCTTCATCTCCTCCATACTGAGCATTTCTGTTCTCCATTTTTTCTACTCCTCTCTACTCATAAGCAATTATATGTTTCTTCTAGACTGTAGTGTGCAATTCTACTGTATGTATTCTGTATCCCCTAGCATGTACTTTTTTCCTGTTTCTCCTCCCTACAGAGCATTTGTGTTCTTCTCTACCTTAGTGAGTAATTATTTGTTGCTGCTTTTCTTTTTCCCTATTTTGCCTATTTCATTCACTTCATCATGTAAACTTATTTATTTTATTTCTATTTTAACACCCACAAGCTAAGTTATTTGTTGCTGTGCCATGTTAGCCCAGTTTGTCTGTAATGTGGGAAAGAAGGCATCCAGACCAGTACTGCCAGACCACTTGGAATATGAAAGTTAAGGAGGATCACTGCTCTACTGATGGGTAAAGTCAGGCTTTCCATACAGGGTTTTTAACCCACCATGGGTGAACCATTGGCTGATCAACAACAAACAAAAAGTGTTGGGCATTAAGAAATGAAGTTAAAAATGTAAGATTTATTGTAGATTCATTAAAACAGGAACAGTATCTTCATTGGTCACCATTGGCTGATAACAAAGCAAAGTGACCCTCCCTATAGTGCACCCACTGAGCCATCTGGATTTTTAGCAAAGGATTCCAAACAAAAGTCATGGATTTTAAGTACGGTAAGTTATTGGTCTGTTGTGCCTGTGTTGTCAATGATCTTCCTATTTGCTAACCTGTATTTTTCCCAAGTGTTGGACAGATTTTGTATTTCAGTGTTACAGAGGACGATAAGATGAACAATTTATGTGCTCCCAGAAGATACCAAATTGTGCTTATGGCTACAAAGGTAATAGATGCTTCACTGAAAGAAAGGTAAATGTATTAAGCAAATAATAAATAAATAAGGTGTGCAGAAATTTGTGCTGGTCTAATGTATCCCTTATTTATGTACATAACAGATCTCAAGGCCGGCCAGCATGAAGAATCCTGCATTTCCTTCAGATTGATACCTCGTGGTATTGCCTGCAGCTCTGTTCAAAGTCTCCTTCACCTGATGCATTTCGCTGGTCCTATCAGCTTCCTCAGAGGCATCAGGAGAAGGAGACATCGCACAGGCGATACCACAAGGTGGACCTAAAAAAGCCGGTAGAATCACTCCTTGGAACAGCACAGTGCCCAGCTTTGAACTATATGCGACTAACTCAAAGAATCCAATGTAAGTGCAATTGTTTAAAAAAGTAAATATTTTTAATAAAATAGTATTATACAATCTTGGATTTTGGAGTCGGAAGACATACTGTAGGTACACTTGGAGGGAGACCTGTGTGAGGATCCATAATACACGCCATACCAAACTATTGTTTTGTAAGTAGGCACTTTGGCCATCTGGTCCTACTTTTTGTTTGATTTGCAAAGGTGAAAAGTGGGCACCCTTGTAATAATCTATTTGAACACTGGGTGGCGCCTATATAATTAAACATACTACACCATAGTAGTTTCTAATTTCTGTTGCCACATGCACTGATCTTTTTTTGTATTTGGATAATTACTTAAAGGGGCTGTTCATCTTTGAGATAAAGTTTAGTATGATGTGGAGAATGATATTCTGAGACCATTCTCAGTTGGTTTTCATTTTTTATTATTATGTTTTTTGAGTTGTTTAGCTTTTTATTCATCAGCTCTCCAGTTTTCTGCAAACTACCATAGCAACTATGCAGTGATTTCAATAAAGTACTGGAATATGAATGGAAGAGAGGCCCTAAATAGAAATAGAAAGAGGATTTATAAAATGTCCAATAATGATAAATGTGTAGCCTTAGATGGGGTCAGTGACCCCTATTTGAAAGCTAGAAGAAATCAGAAGAAAATGGCAAAAAATTCAAATAAAAGATAAAAAATAAGTAATGAATACCAAAGTTGCTTATAACATACTAAAAGTTAACTTAAAGGTAAACCACCCCTTTAAAATAAATTATCCCTTATTTTGTCCCTAAAGTTTTCACAAAAAAAAACACTGGATCCTCTTATGACAATGATAAAAAAAAATCCTAAGCACTCAAAATAACCTTTGGTGAATTTAGGGTTAACATCTTTCCTAACTTAATTATGGCCAGAGGTTGAAACAATGATGTAATGGGGACGGGTGATGTTTGGGCGCGGCAGTGACATTGGTTAATATAGGTATATTGTAGCTATTACCGAGTCAATCTTAGGGAATCCTGCCCAGTTTTCCAAATTAGGAAAACTGGGCAGGCAGTTTTGACACAGACAAAACCGGGCTGTCCGGGTCAAAACTAGACTGGTGTCATCCCTAGATGAATTCCACACTTTGTTTTCTCCTAGATGAGTTGGTTTTGTATTTAAATTGTGAAGACTTTGGCCCTTGTTTGCACAAAAAACACTGGGATCCTTTGATACCATTGTGAACAAATGAGCCTAAAAATGAAAGATTACTTCTGGAATATCGCCCTATTATAGTCTCCTAAAATAGACCATATTTTGTCTTTTAATTGTGTCTTTACACATAAAACACTGGACTGGAACATAATATATCTGAAAACACACCCTTGGTGATAGCAGGCATGGTCCAGCTCTGTGATACAGTGGAAACCCATGCCAGCCCAGGTCTTCACTAACACACTTTTGGGTCCCTGCAACTTTCTGCTGTGAAACTAACAAGGAACCTACACACATCAGAGTTAGGTCTAGACAGGGTATATCTAAGTTTGAATTCTGTTTGATTTCTGTTTGAATTCTGTTTGTCTAGTTTTAGGAAGTTAAGAGACATCTAAGAGAATATAGGGTCCCTCTAGGGAAGAACATTTAAAAAGTATGTGGACACATGATATTCTATTAAAATGCAGATGGTCCTCTCTTTGGCTCTAATGTTAGGCAATAAGACTTTATTGGCATTCCACAGCTATTTGCCAGGGTTGATGTAAGGGCAAAGCAATTTTATGTGGACCTCATTTTGTACATGAGGTGTCACGGTCATCCTACAAACTCTTGCCACAAAGTAGGAAGCAGGAATTGTATTAAGTAGTAGAATTATATATTTTGTGGTCAGTGAAAGTATTTGGTTAACTTACTGATTTTCTAATTTAGCCTCATATGCGAAATGGCTAGTAGTGATGCTCTGCATAAACTGAAAATTATATGAAAATTATGTTATTGTTGTAGAAGCCTTTGAGCATTTCCATGGAAGCATTTGTCTGTTGTGAAGATACTGTGTAATTGCCAATTGCAGGAATACTGTGTTTCTCAAAATTTTTACTACTTGTGTTAAATAATGTGCAGTTTTTTTTCTTGGCCTTTTGCTGGCATAGAAAGAAGTAATGGTGGGTTTTTGCTCAGTGATTCAGCAGTTAACATAATTTCAACTTCAGTGGAAAACACGAAACAGGAATCTGATGATTACAACTGAGAAACAAGGCATTAATGAAAGCCAAAGCACTGCATTGAAATGTGACTCCCAATCAAGTCATTTACAGTAGAGACTTTCAGCACAGTGACGTTAACACAGACTAAAATGCTTGCAAAACAAAACTCTGCAGTGAAGAGATTTTATCAAACAATAGTGCACAAATATAGATCTGTTTCCAACAGAGGAAGAGATTGTTACAATACTTGCAGGTTTAAAAGTGGCAAAACCAGAGAAACGTTGAGTTCAGTTTTGACCCGGACAACCTGGTTTTTTTGAAGGTCTGCCCGGGTCAAAACTGTCTGCCTTGTTTTTCCAAATTCGTAAAATCAGGCAGGATTTCCTGACGTCACAACCTGTCCCCGCAGTGTAACAGCCCTGCCCCCATTGCATCACTGCCCAACCACCTGCCTGGATTCAACCGGGCCAAAAGGTGAAAACCCTAAGACACTTCTATGACCATGGCATGCTAATTCTATATATCTTTTTCTTTTGGCATGCAATAAGTCAAAGGTGCCTTTTTCTTCTGTTATTATGTTGAAACCATATTCTGAATTGTATTTTAGTGTAGTGGTTTCCCTGCACTGTGTGGAGCAGGTAACTGTTTGGAAGAGCAAACATTGACGCAGTACTGATCTTAGGTGTGAGGCTGTGGGTAAATGATTTAAAAGGCAGGTGTAACCTGCTTTCACTGGGTAGCCTGTAAGCTGGATAAAGCATATTTGTAAATATGATGTGTGGGCCTCCCCACTGCATTGCTGGGATAAAAAAGCCTATTGTTCAGCAGCAAATAAAACCTCTGAGAGAGACGTATATTACAGAGAGGAGTTGAACGTGAGTTGGTCTGCAAGGGATGAACACTAAAAGCTGGGAAGGATTCTGTGGGATTCTGTGGGAAAGTGTAGTATAGCCCTCTCCTGCTACTGCATGAGATCTAGCACACATTTAGTTGTGTGTGGCTAGGCTCGCCACCTTTTCTGGAAAAAAAAATACCGGCCTTCCTATATATTTATCTTTTTTCCCTATTAATAACATTGGGATCAATCATCATTTTTACCGGTCAGGCCGGTAAAATACCGGCCAGGTGGCAACCCTATGTGTGGCACTACAGGAGTCCTGTGCCTCCGCTATATGGGAGAGCAGGTTTACTTTAAAATGGCGTGCCTCCACCCAAGGTCAGGACAGGCTGAACTGTAATACCCCACTCCTGGGAACTTCTCTGATCCACAATACACATACACAGTGGAACGGTTGATGGATTTATTTGGCAGGACACTATACCTTTAAACTACAATAATGCCAGCCAGGAGAAAGTTTACTCAAATAGTACAGCTGATGATCTCTGAACTGATGAGGAGACTCCCCACTTATGTGGCAGTTGCTTCAATGTGCTGAGAAGGACTCCCTTTGGTTTTCCGTGCCCTGAGAAGAGCACACTTTGCTCTTCAGAGCCCTGACAAAGACCCCCTTTCCTTCCACAACGTAAAGAGAGCACGCTTTTCTGCCACTAGGGTTCCCTACTAACTTTCCCACACAGTACACTACTGCTTCTTTCTCTCAGCAGCCCTTTCTCTCTCCCAGCAGCACTTCCTCTCTCCTTCTTACTTCCTGTCTGCTCTCCCTGCACAGAAACAATATAGAGGATAGACAAGTATACACAGCTCTCCTACAGTAGTTAAATCAGAAGAAAAACCTGAGATCAGACACTTCAATTATGCAGAATCTCATTAAAAGGACCATGTCATTTTATACAGTACATATATTATGTTCATACATATTCAAAGGAAATATATCTATACTATGCTGGCTTTTTCCACTTTTATGGATCAGGTGTTGTAAAGTCCAAGGCACAGGCATGCAAGGAAGAATTTCATACCTGCCTTAAAGGGGGCCTGTCATCTTAAGAAATAATTCCAAATCTTATGTATGATGTTGGTCAAGCTAACTAAACATCACTTACACAATTTACATTATTTCAGTCAATTCACATCAAACAGGCATGAGCAATTTTGTGGACACAGTTAGGAAGCCTAGCTTAACATCGTGACAAAACCTTGTTTATGCCCAAGAATGTGGCGCCTGATGGCGATGCCCATGCACAGACTACACAATTAGATGGTGAGAAGGGAAGGAGAATGCGGGGAGTGAAATGACATCTAGGAAGTGCAGAATGGATAGTGAATGTAATTGCCTGTCCCGCATATATTAAGGGGCGATTCTGGCCCCTCCGCCGCCTGAGGCAGCTTGCTGTTTCTGCGCCCCCCCCTCCCCTAACCCATGCATTCACCTTTTTGCACCGGAGTGTATCAGGGGGGTCCGCAAGGGCTGCAGAGAGAGCATAATTGCGCTCTCTGCATTAGGAGAGCTGAATTTCTGCTTTTCAAACTGAAAATTTGGCTCTTAAAGTACCTGTAACGGCATTTTTGGTGCCCCATGAACTTAATGGGGCACTGTCGCCGGAGTTTCTCAATTCGTCTCATTGGCGCAGCGCCCCTTGCTATATAATAATATATTTTCTTTTAGTTAAAGTATCAGCAGTGCAGCAAATGTACAGTTAATCAATTCAATGTAAAAGTATATTCATTCATCATTACATTCTGGAAGCACATATGAACAGAATGACCTGTAACCAGGGTCGGACTGGGGGGTCCGGGGCCCACCGGGACTGGTGTCCAGGGCCCCCCTCTGGCCCACGCTACCTACTTGTTAGGTGAATCCTTGCTCGGCGCCCAGGCGGCGCATCGCGCATGCGCAAACGGCGCGCATGCGCAAACGGCGCCCATGCGCAAACGGAAACGGCGCTCGGCGCGCATGCGCAAACGGCGCTGCTATGCGCCAAAAATTTTTTTATTATTTTTTTAAAAACTGTTTGGGAAACATTCTTAACGGTTAATAACACTAATTCGGATAGATTTATTATCAGTAGGGGTACACGCCAGGGATGCCCACTATCGCCCCTTTTCTTTAACATAGCGATCGATCCTTTGTTAAGACACATATTAAAATGCCAACAACTGCAAGGGATACGACTCGGACAAACTACTCTTAAAGTAACTGCATTTGCAGATGATATCTTGCTTTTTGTTTCTCAACCTAAAACGGAAATCCCCAC
This sequence comes from Xenopus laevis, assembly GCF_017654675.1. NCBI lineage: Eukaryota > Metazoa > Chordata > Amphibia > Anura > Pipidae > Xenopus > Xenopus laevis. The sequence continues at coordinate 76,193,749 of NC_054384.1, forward strand.
CATCTTACAGATTATACAGAGATTTGGCGTAATAGCAGGATTTCAAATCAATCTGGATAAATCAGAAGCCCTCCAGTTATATCATACAGAAAATTCAGATTGGCTTCCACCCTTCCCTTTTAAAAAAACAAAACAAAATATCAAATACCTAGGCATCAAAATTCCCTCACAACACAAAGATTTATATTCCTTGAACATTAGGAAAATAATTGACACTATACAACAAGAAACGCAGCAATGGAAACATATTAATCTATCATTCCTCAGCAGAATACACTTCATTAAAATGATCCTATTCCCTAAACTTTTATACCCGTTACAGATGTTACCATACTATATTAAACCAACTGATCAAAAACGCTTAAACCAAATATTTAGAACCTTCATATGGAACAGAAAACGCCCACGGATTAGTCTCTTTAGACTACAACAACCTAAAACTTTAGGCGGTCTCAATTTCCCCAACATTAAGGCCTACAATGAAGCGGCACTCCTTCGATATGCAGGAGACTGGATTCTTAATAGAGATCTATATACCACGCTTTTCTTAGACCAATATCACACTGATAACCACTCCTTAAATTATTTACTACACACACCTATACAACATATTCCGATACACATGAAAAACAACCCGTTATTCCTAGACACGTATAAGTCATGGCACTCTGTTAGGAAACAACAGAACATATCACAATACATTTCCCCTTACATATCATGGCTGGACAACAAAAACTTCATACCTGGTATACGAAATCCCATTCTGCATCACTGGAGTGTCAGTGGCCTACATAACATACATGACGTATTAGACAATGATTACTCAGTACTCTCTTTAGACAAAATGACAGAAAAATTTCCGTTTACAAATACCCACATATACTTGACTCTGCAAATCATTCACTTTGCGAACGCTACATTACAACTCCTAACAACTACAGACAAAAACAATCTACTGAACCAACTATGGAAACATAAAACCAAGAAGCTTTCGACTTCACACATTTACCATATCATTAAACCATTATTAAACGTAGATGACAAAGACAAACCTAACTTCAAATGGATTACGGAAATTCCTAACACCACAGAATCGGACATTTTGAGACAACATTGTAAAATTATGACATCACTTCCAGCGAGTAGATATCAGGAGATGCCATTACAAATTCTCCATAACTCCTACCTTACTCCAATTAGAAGATTTAAGATGGGTAACCTCTCCTCAGACGAATGCTTAAAATGCCGCACCCTTGCGGCAAACCTGATACATACCATATGGTCTTGTCCCTTAATGCAATCCTTCTGGAAAGAAGTCACCTCTTATGGTGCGCGGATAACTGGGAAACCTCTCCAAGCACATATAGAATGGGCCCTATTCAGCAATCCCACTTCATTCACACAACTAACAAAAACTGAAAAGCACCTCATGGGAAGACTGACTGCAGCAGCCAGGAAAGCAATACTACAACAATGGCTACAGACTGATCCCCCTCCATTGGTATTAGTACAACAAAAATTACATCACATATTCCATATGGACTGGTTGGAAACTGTAACCAGGAAAGAACATGATACACCGAAATTCTTCAACACCTGGTCTACCTATATATCACACCTCCCACAACGGATCAAATGCCTCACGATCTACACTTTTAGACATACGCCATGGTATGATATGGAAACTCTCAAAGGCCACCCTTTGCTCGTGGAATCATCCCAATACTTGACAACATTGCAACAAGAATCTTTACAATCCGACACTGCACCTCCCAGAAGTCATCAAACTAACAGATTGCTGACCTCTTATCTAACTCACCCCTCATAGAAACTATATCCCCCCCCATGCTTTTCATCGTAACTGAGCTGAATGTTTAAATTGTTATTGAAATGTTTCTGTTTGATATCATAATCACTACAATTTCTGCTCCGTGTACTCATATTAAAATATATCTTGTGATTTTGTTTTATCACCTCAAATAAAAACATGTTATAAAAAAAAAAAAAAACTGTTTGGGAGAGGGGGACTGGCCCGGCGGGGCCCACTAGGGTCGGGGCCCACCGGGTATTTTCCCGGTATCCCGCCAGGCCAGTCCGACACTGCCTGTAACATAAGAAGGACCTAGGTTTTAGTTTGACACATTAATATAAAAAAAATGTAGGTTCCTTTTCCAAAATGTGAAATCTATTGACTGGCAATAATATTGTTTTTAACACTGATAGCTATAATATGAGAGAGTCATTAAAGTTTTGTTGCTGTTGTATTGAAAAGAAAGAATACCATGGTGACAACCATTCTCCTGTGGCTGCCAGTTACCATAGTAACACATGATATTCACCTCAAATCCTGGCAGCCAACTGGGTCACTATTTTCAACTTTATTGTAGTAGAGCAGGCACTTCAAAAACCAATCATTCAGATAGACTTGTTAAACGTTTAGTTACAGTTTATTGTGTACATAAAGATACAGCCTTACACGTTTCGTATCTTAAGGACACTTAATCATAGGCTGAACGATACAATATCCCACAGTACTGTATATCTAAAGGGAGAGAGAGCCAATAGGCATTAAGTATACTAGGACATACAGTATATCAAAACTCTAATCCTTTTCAACCATATATCAAATTTTATATTGATATCTCATACTTGTATGGTCAGGCACAAATGAACAGTTTCTCCAATTCTTTAACTACTGTATATTAATGATATTACCGTAAATCTCAAATTTACATATGAGACTCACCCTAATTATATTGCATTCCTTGACATATTACTTTCAAACAAACAAACAAATCTGTATTGCCATCACTATATTGTAACAAAGTGTACAGCTAATACCATTCTTAAGGCAACTTCTTCGGATCCTCCACAATATCCACATAATATTACTACGGGACAATTTTTAAGAATCAGGCGACTGTTCAGATTTCAATGATTTTGTAAACAAATCTTGTGAACTTAGAGACAGGCTTCTCACAACGCGATATCACATGTCCAATTCGACACAAGCCTTCAAAAAAGCCCTCTATACCCCTAGAAATACCCTATGTGTATTTACAATTTATGGATAATATAATATATAATATATATATCATCATATATAAATGATCATATAAATATATTCTTATATATTGTCTCTCATCTATCGATATGATTCTCCTCTAGGGATATATGATTTTTACCCACAATGAGTTGGATTTAAATAAATTCTTACTCAAATCGAGCCTGGCCCTTAAGTTCCCCCTGGGCCTGACTTGAATCATTCAGATTCACTGAGGATATTAAAAAGACAGCTTTATTTGAGGTATACATTAATAGAGAGTAATATAATACAGAGTATAAAATAATAGCTCATATGTCCTGAAAGCTTGTGAGGATGTGGAGGGAACAATTAGCAATACAACATGTTACAATTTAACCATTTCTTCTTCCATGGGGCTGATCCAGCGGTATCCAATCATCACTCTTGTTTTAGCATAACTGTGTCACTATTTCCATCTTAGGGACCGACTCACAGTCTCAGTACAAAAGCCAAATAAGGTGCATCTACTGTGTCAGCACAGTGTCCAGAATGGTATCGGTGCTGTGGTTTCTGAAACTATATGGGGCAGATTTACGAAGCTCGAGTGAATAGTTTGAATCCAAAAATATTCGAATTTCAAAGTAATTTTTTGGGTACTTTGACCATCCAATTAGTCAAAATTGATCGAATTCGATTGAAGCGAATGATTCGAACGATTCAAAGTCAAAATCGTTCTACCATTCAATCATCGAAGTACTGTCTCTTTAAAAAATCCTTTGACTCAATACTTCGCCAAATAAAAGCTACCGAATTGAATGTTAGCCTATGGGGACATTGTAGATTTGTAGATTGTAGGTTTTGGGCACTTTTTATGATCGAATAAAAAGCATTCGATAAATAGCTTAAAATCGTTCGAATCATTTGATCGAACCTTTTGCTTTTTACTTCGAGGGTCAAATTTGAGGGTTTTTTAACCCTCAAAATTCGACCCTTGATAAATCTACCCCCAAGTAACCTTGCACTAAGAATACTTGTGACTTGGGACAACAGATGTATATCTTGCTCTGTGCAAACATTCTACAACCCTAATAACAGAATGGCCTTTAACCTTGAGCTTCTTCTACAATACAGCAATTCTGTATTAGTGTCATGTTCTATAATCTTTGTTCTTTAATAATAACCACTTATGGCTTAAATCTCAAACCCTGACATCCTATTTATGAAATAAAGAAACCAACAAAATATCAGTTCCTCCCCTGTTTCCAAACCTAATTCTGTTTCTTGTATTCTGACTTATAGTCCACAATATTTCGAAACTGTGAATATTGTAAAAAGAAATCTAGCCATACTGAAGACTGATCCAACACTAGATGTAATTTTTGAGAAGGATGCCAATTTGTTTCCAGAAAATCCAGGACACTTAGAAACATCTTATCTCCCAGTATGATATATACTCATAAGAAACAAACATGGCTTACCCACAAAGGTTCTTACATATGTGGTACATATAAATGAATAAATTGCCTATATATAAAAGTGGGAGACACCTTTCTCTCTCATACCACAAAATAAATGCATACAATAAAACATACATCAATTGTAACACTATATACATCATTTCTTGCCAACACTTTGGAAAACAATATGTAGGTCAGACGCGTAGATCATTAAAAGAACGAGCCCACAAACACATTAATAATATAAAGAAGAACAATGAGACAAAGGTGGCCAGACATTTTCATATGTGTAGTTCCAATAATCTTGAATATTTCTCTATTAGTGATATAGAGAGGGGGTTCCTGGTCCAAAAAAGTTATTACATCTTGAAACTAAGTGGATCTTATTTAAGAGAATAACGAAAAAAAGGGAACTGATATATATATTTTTTCGTTATTCTCTTAATATTTTCTTATATCATATTATTGTACAATGTTTATTGTGATTGTGTATAAAGTTCTTGTTGTTTTGAATTGCCCTTGACTTTGAGAGTACCAAGATGGCGTCTAACCCTCCCATTAGGGGATTGTTTACCCTGGTGAGTTCAAACAAAAGTCCACCAATAATGGTAATTTATGTTGCCTCATGTGTCAGCTACTAGTATACTTAGGGGCAGATTTATCAAGGGTCAAAGTAAGTTTTCGAAGTTAAAAACTTTATTTCAAGCTATTTTTTGTGTACTTCGACTAGGGAATAGTCCAACTTCGATTCGAATTTGAAAAAAAACTTCAAAATTCGAAATTTATCATGTACGGTCTTCCGCTCCCTCAGCTGAAGGTTCAGGGCAATGCACCTGGACCTCTTCCTCTATTTGGTTTTTTAGACCAGTGAATTCTACTATATTTATTTATTTGCTTGTGTTCTTTACATTCCTTTGTACTATTTTGAACTACTTTGTAGTGATTGGCGAATCTGTGCCGTTTCGCCAGAAAGTTTGCGAATTTACTGAAAAATATGTGAAATGGTGAAAAATTCCTGAAACGTATTGATGTCAAAATAATTTTGACGCACAACAATTTAGACGTGTGTGACAATTTTTAAACGTGCGACTATTTTGTCCAAATGGACACCCGAATAATTTTGACGTGCGCCAATTTTATGCGAACGACTATTTTGATGCGCAACAATTGTTTTTTTGTGGCAGAGGATTTTTCGGTGGCGAATTTTTGTCACAGTTTCGAGAATTTATTTGCTGGCGGCGAAAAGCATAAATTCACCACAAATCTATGCCTGGTGAATTTATTCCCCCATCACTACTACTTTGTAATCAAAATCATACACATTAATAGGGCCAATTCATTAACTTCGAGTGAAGGAATAGAAGAAAAAATACTTCGAATTTCGAAGTGTTTTTTTGGCTACTTCGACCATCGAATGGGCTACTTCGACCTTCGACTACGAATCGAAGGATTCGAACTAAAAATTGTTCAAATATTCTACCATTCGATAGTTGAAGTACTGTCTCTTTAAGAAAAAACTTCGACCCCCTAGTTCGCCACCTAAAAGCTACCGAACCCAATGTTAGCCTATGGGGAAGGTCCCCATAGGCTTGGCTAAGTTTTTTTGGTCGAAGGATAATCCTTCGATCGCTGGATTGAAATCCTTCGAATCATTCGATTCGAAGGATTTAATCGTTTGATCGAACGATTATTCCTTTGATCGTTCGATCGAAGTATTTGCGCAAAATCCTTCGACTTCGATATTCGAAGTTGAAGGATTTTCATTCCCAGTCGAATATTGAGGGTTAATTTACCCTCGATATTCGACCCTTGATGAATTTGCCCCTATGTGTACACAAAAGCGTTAAACATGATTCAGCACTTAAAGGAATTGTTCAGTGTAAAACTAAAAACTTGGTTAAAATAGAAACCTGGCAAAAATGTTTGCTCATCACGAATCCACAGCTCATGACTCACTTGTACTGTATAATCCCTTGTGTGGGGCAACAAGCAAACTGTCTAACATTCCTCTATACCTTGTAATGAGCAAATTGTTAAAATTAAATCCGATTTCTTCTCCATATGTCATTCTGAATCTAGTTGAAGATCATTTAAATATAGGAAGAGCAGCAATACACACAAGTGCAAGTCATCAGAAATATAGGGGTTCTGAGCAAAGCAATATGCATATGTTGCCTGTTTAACAGAAATAAAGATTGTCTAGGGTTTTGTAAAGTGGGCTCTTTGAAGCAATGGCTTTGATTAGGATGTCACCTTTTGCACTTCCACATTCCATGCTGTATCCTGAATCCAGTTGCAGAAAGTACATATCCAAGGAGGAATGCTAAAGACAGATGAAAAGATTTCGATTTGGTGCTGCTAGGTATTGCTAGGATGGATTTTTTTTTAATTTACCATATAGGCACCCGGGGTCCACCTAAAGCTGCCAACCTATTCACAGGCCCTTGGGCGCCACTAGTCCACTAGGACTAGTTTTTGATCAAGAACTGTGTTTGGGTTAGTTTTTCACACTTCCGTACAATACATGCAAAAGTCCAAAATATAATGTTTATCATTTATGCCCTAGTTATTTAGTTAAACTTCAGGTCTCCTTTAACCCTTTAAGTGTCAGATCTGATCCATGCAGAATACTGCCTTTCCCAGTGCCTGCGCCCTCATCAGCCCTGGATCAATCCTCAGCCTGCCACCCCATGTTAGTGTTCCCCACACAAACTTATTACACACATTTACTACATTAATAAACACATTCACAGTTATACACATATACAATTTTGGGGGATCAGAGGGGTCACACATTCACATTGTGAATAGCGTATTTTTTACTGCTGGGATCTAGGGATCTATAGAAGTCAGAAATCTTCATAAAACTATACATATCTATTATTGGCATGTTTGAGACACTTGAGGCTGTCCAAATCAGTTGAATTATAAATGCCTATATTGTTAAAAATAGCAATTTTTCAAAATATTTTTTGGTAGTTAGAGCTCTAAATATTGTTCCAGGAGTGGAAATACATGAAGCTCAGGTTCTCCTAAAAAAAACAATTCATAATTTGCCTAGATAAACTAAAAATCCCCCCCAGGAAATTCCCCTAAAATGAGAGAGCACTGGGGGCACATTGACTTAGCTCGAGTGAAGGAATAGAAGAAAAAATACTTTCGAATGTTTTTTTTGGCTACATTTGACCATCGAATTGGCTACTTCGACCTTCGACTACAACTTTGAATCGAACGATTCGAACTAAAAATCGCTCGACTATTCGACCATTCGATAGTCGAAGTACTCTCTCTTTAAAAAAAACTTAAACCCCCTACTTTGCCAACAATGTTAGCCTATGGGGAAGGTCCCCATAGGCTCTCTAGCAAATTTCTGATCGAAGGAATTTCGTCCGATCGATGGATTAAAATCCTTCGAATCCTTCGAATCGTTGATCGAACGAATAACGGTAAATCCTTCGACTTCAATATTCGAAGTTAAAGGATTTAACTTCGATAGTCGAATATCATGGGTTAATTAACCCTGATTAGTAAATGTGGCCATAAATGTTGAAAAAAATGAAATGCTAACTTCTGCTGGCACTTAAAGGGTTAAAAGATCATAGTGGCACTGCGATCATGGCACATGCACACTTTGACCTTGGCATTTTAGCAGCACTTGCTCTTTTGCCCCAGCCTGTTGGACATTGAGTGTAACTGAATTGTAAAATCCGATCAATAGACTAGGGCTACACATATCCACTTTTATGATTTTACTTATTTATTTATCTCCACATACGTCACTTTTATATTTGTATTTTTTAATAGGATTTGGTGCAACATGGTTCTCCGGAATTCTTGCATAAATCTATAGGGAAGATTTGTGTCCATCAGGTTTCTTAACCCCAAAACACGGCCCCCACCAATGGCACAAATGACTTTGGACCTCTTCATCTGTAATTTTTTTATCTTTTCTCCTATGACTTCAGGTTGGAGGGGATGTCAGTAAAGGGGCCCACCCTAGTCTTTTGATGAAGGTGGGCCTGAAGACTCTTTTTTTATTTGACATTTGAAAAAAAACACAATAAACTCTAAAATTCACCAGTGGTGTGTATGCTCGGCATGCTCCTGAGCTTTCTATAATGTGTCAAGTTCGGCACACGACAGTCCCATCAGTACCAGCAGCTCTTTGTGTCCCCAGGTGCATCCGTGATCCTGATTAATTGTTGAATATTTCTAAACTTTTGATAGTGAGAGTAGCCTTGAAGAGAGCCCGTGGAAAGTGTATCTTAGGGGCAACTAATCTTATTAATCTTCCACCCACTCAAGCACACACATACCACATAATTTTGAGTAGATGAAAAGCATTCTATTTTTGAGCTTTAGTTTCCTTTTAAACATTATGTTTATACTTTCCTATGTGAGCATACCTATAATAGTAACTACAGTATTTACGTATATATTTTTCCACAGCTATTTTCTGTAACAAATATAATTTTCTTATGCATACATCATACAATTTCAGGCAAAAATGAAATGATATTGCCCCTTTAAATAATCATAATAAAAATTAACCGCATATTTTGCATTTATTTCTTCTTACTCTTGCAAAACAAATGTAGGCAATATATGCACAACAGTTTCTAATTGTCTTCCATACACAAAATCAATTTACAGGTACCTGAAAGGAAAAATTGCTGACCTAAAAGCACATTTAGCAAATCCCTCTTTGCTCAATAGACAATACAGAATAATGCCATTATGTATCTCAGCTTAATGTCTGTTCCAAAAGAAAAAAAAAACACATTTGGGAATAAAGCCATTGCTTGGTATTCATTTAATTTTAATATGCCATTTTTTCTTAGAAAACACTGAAACAATGAAAAATTTAATAATGGTGTACTACATTTCGGATGCACAGCTGCGGTGACAGATGGGTTTCTTTAGCTTTTGTAAAAGTGAAATGTACGTCTCTTAGTGATGTCATAAGTTATAAATAGAGCTTATTGATGTCATAAAAGAAAAAGATAAAGATATCCTTATATTTTAAGGGGGTACTTCATTCACTATATAAAGAGCTCTTGTGATGTCATCAATTATAAACGGAGCTGAGTGATGTCAATTTTGTTACACGACTCATTAGAACTTGTTTGTTATAATAAATAAAATACCCCTTGTTGGAAAATATGAGGATAAACAGGTTCACTTCATCCTGTATAAATTAATTTCTAGTACAGGTATGGGACCTATTATATGAAATGCTTCTGACCTAGAATGTTCCCATAATGTAGAGCACCATGCTCTAAGGCTACTAAAGAGGGGCAGAGGGGAGAGAACATGTACTAGGGGTAGGCAGAATACATTTTAACAGGTACCTGTCCAGTGCCCCTATATTGTTGCACCCTAGGCAGGTGCTATTTTGCATGTGTGCATTTGAGTTTTGGATGTACAGTATGTAATGCTCACGTTTAATACAGTGTCACAAAAGCTAGAACAAAATTATATGGACGGCTTGTGAATTAGACGAAATACAGTAAAATGAGTTAGATTATTCAGGAATCTGAATTCTGAATGGCAATTCTGGGCTCAAGATATAAATACACCTTGCCTCTTTTCTTGTTGGTTTGCTTACCCTGTACTCCTTATTGAAATCCTCAAGAAACTGGTCAAGGCTTGCTGTAACATTTGTCTTTGGCAGTGCTAATGAACTGAGACAAAAATGATTAAATGTAAAAGACTGCGATTATGAAAACTGTTCTCCTAGTGATGATGGTAAGCATCAAGCTCCAGTCTTATGTAACAGCACAACTAAAAAAATGTCACTCTGGTACCAATTTTATTCAATGTAAGATATGACAAAGCTGAACATAATACAATTTAATCACTAGTATGACTCTAGGGTTTGCTGCAGTTGTGTATTTGATTTGAAACTTTGAATTACGTGCAGCTAGTTACAGACTGATCATGAACTCACCATTTAATTGGATTGGATGGCACTCTTTAGATTGTGATAGCTACAGGGCAGTTTCAAGCATGCAATTATCAAAATCTCTAGATTCCTAAATCTCTGCTCCGTATAGACAATTATCTGATTTACATTAAAATTTAATATCCTTGAAGAATTGTGGGGGAAGTAGTTCCACTGAATCAAATGTAAAACCCACAGACTACAAAAATAAGCAGCAACATTTCAAGTTGCCCCATCCACTTGCATACTTTTTAACCATCCAAAATGGAAAAGTAAGATATTGTTTATGATTGAATTAGGATGCAGCTAGAAAACTCTTAAATTTATAATTGTTTTTCATCCCTACAGCACAAGGGGTTAAAAGAAGTAGGTGACTGAAGATCCCCTGAATATTGGTGTTTTGGCCAATGTCAATTGCATCAACCTGCTCACTCAAACTAAAATGGAATGGGATTACTGTATTATTATTCCAGCACTTGTCACGATTGTAGGCTTATTAAATTTAAAAAACAACTGCTCTGTATGGCTACAAATTTATTGTTTTTGCCACTTTTTATTACTTATCTTTCTACTCAGTCCTCTTCTATTTATATTTATAACCAATGCATGGTTGCTAGGGTCATTTGGACTCTAGCAACCAGATTGCTGAAATTGCAGCTTGGAGAGCTGCCGAATAAAAAATAACTCAAAAACCACAAATTATAAAATATGAAAACCAGTTTCAAATTGTCTAAGCATACACCTCACATCATGCTAAAATTTATTGTAAAGTTAAATAACCCCTTTAAAGGGCTTACAACCAAATAACTGTTCTAGCAAAACTGATATGCTGCAAAAGTCCTGGGATTGCTGAACCATTTAATAAAGTATAATGGAGTGACTTTTTGTGAATCGTTAAAATCTTTTTCTAGTTAGGTTAATTTCCAATGCATACCAAGCAGAGCCCTGCCCACACTTCAGATTCTCAGACCACATCTCTGTTATGCTAATTCCAGCATACAGACCACTCAGACACTCTAAACCGGTTCTGAAGCAGGTGAAAAACATGGCCAGCATCTTTAACATCTCCCTGATAACCTCCACTGTGCTTCAAAACCACTACCATTGTCCCCGTGCCGAAGAAGTCATCAGTGTCCTGCTTCAATGACTACCGTTCTGTGGCACTCACCCCCATCATCAAGAAATGTTTTGAGAAGCACTTGACCCCCTACAGTTCGCATACCGTCAAAATTGCTCAACAGATGATGCAATAGCCACCACTCTCCATCTGGCCCTCTCTCATGTGGACAAAATGAATGAATGAATGAATGCTGTTCATAGACTTCAGTTCAGCATTCAGCACTATCATTCCTCAGCATCTGATAGGAAAGCTGAGCCTGCTTGGACTGAACACCTCCCTCTGCAGTTGGGTTCTGGACTTCCTGACCGACAGACCTCAGTCAGTCAAGGTTGGAAACATAATCTCCAGAACCACCACACGGAGCACCGGAGCCCCTCAAGGCTGTTTGCTTAGTCCTCTACTGTTCACTCTGCTGATGCATTACTGTGCAGCCACACACCGCACAAATCATCATAAAGTTCACTGATGATGGATCTCATCAGCAATAATGACAAGTCACCATACAGAGAGGAGGTGCAGCGGTTAACAGACTGGTCCAGAGCCAACAACCTGTCTCTCAATGTAGACAAAACAAAGTTGACTTCACTGCGTTTCGCAAAATTTCGCCATTTTGCAATTTTGTCCTGGACAGTCTTTTCTGCTCACTGATACTAAGTTCTCAGTGAAACTGCGTCTTCTCCATAACTTAAACATGGTCAACAGGACCTCATTAACAAACAGGCACTTTTACTGCCGCAAGAAAAAAAACACACATTGACTAATGCATCAGGACGACAAAAGTCGCCATAAGAAAAAACGCCCATTGACTTTAATGTATTTGGAAAGAAAAATTGTTGTGTGCGTAAAAACGCCCATTTCACAAAATGTTGCCATTTCGCAGTTTTTTTTCACAGTTTTGCAAATTCTTCAGCGAAGTGACAGATTTGCTCATCACTAACAACTACCACTACCAAGTTCAACAGAGGACTGGGCTGAAAAGAACCAGCAGTTTCTGCAACCTTAGCAAGAACAGACTGTGGCGGCAACAGCAGAAGCAGCAGATGCTTACACCCCTCTGTATAGCACTGTCCTGGGCAGTCTTTTCTGCTCACAATACTAAGTGAAACTGTTTCTTCTCAGTAACTTAAACATGGTCAACAGGACCTCATTAACACATCGGAACACTATGCCCAATAACTTCAAGTTGGGGCCATAGCTACCCATGCTAACTACCTCACTCACAATCCACTAGGCCTCACACTACCTAGGTTCAGTTTCTCTTCCGGGGGATGACTCTACTGCTCTGCAGTCTATACCTGTGTGTACTTCATTCTTCTAGTGATACTTCTCTCTTTTATTACCTCCAGCCTTCCCTTTTATAATCTACCCTTTAGGGCCTTTTCCTTACAACTGATATCCTTTAGCTCCCCCTAGTGGCCAACCTGAAATATATGTATTAATCATTATTACTTAACATTTATATTAAACCACTAACATTGTACCCTATTGCATACTAATATATACTGTAAACTATAGATGGTACTTCTTGGCTAAACAGCAATATAGAGCAGTAGCAGATACCATTACCAGTCGACCACAGGTAGTGTCAAAAATCACAGACGTTTTTAGGAAATATATATATATGATGACGGCTCGAGTTTAGGAGCCGAAACGTCGCAATAAAGCAAACTATCTTTGTTTTTTCACTACAAAGACCTTTGTGTGCGGTTTTTTTGTGCTTTATATATATATATATATATATATATATATATATATATATTGAGAGACAGATAGAGACATAGAGAGACAGAGAGACATCCAATATAATTTCTGTCTTTGTGTGGGGCATGAGCAAATGTAAACAGGCCCGGATTTGACAGCCAGGCGCCCCAAGGCCAAGTTCCCCTTGGAATCTGCCCCCAAAAAATGGGCACTCTGTGTGTTTTGCACACTTGCACTCTGTCTTGCAGTTTTCTGAATTGCAGGCCAAAGAAGCACTATCATAGGGAAGGAGGTATGTGTATGGCTTCATTGTCCATCCTGGCAGTATGTCCCCGCTGGTGTTGTGCTCCTGAGATCAAACAATCAGCCCAGCACTTGGTGCATAGTATTTTCAGAATTAGTATTAAGGGGAGAACTTTTGCTCTATCTCTTTTCAGCATAGGAACAAAATAATAAATACTGTATATTGTTCCTATTTTAAATTGAAGTATGTACCAGGACACAGTACATTACACTCCACCCTGTGGTGAAATCACTCCAGACAGAGCAACCTCAGCAAGCATTAAGATGTAAAAAATGAGTGTAGATAAAAAAAATGCATTTCTATTCACTGACAACTGTAATAAAAAAATATGGCAGGATAAAAGAACATTCACACACCATCAATTATGCAAAGACATTGCATCCTAGAAAAGCATGATAAGAATATCTGCCACAGAAAAAGAAAACAGTTTGAGGCACATTAGCATTTTAATTATGGTTGGAAATTAACAGTTAGCAGACCATTAACATTATTTTCTCCAAGAGGTGGAAGACAGATATGAAGACATAACAAAACAATGCTGCCTGGTCATCTATCTAGGTCTGCAATTGTTTGGAGTAAGTACAAAAAAAAAGTAGAAATATGGTTAAAATATTGGCTGTGGAACTTTTGAAGGAAAGAACACTGTGAATATGAAATGTGAAGACCAAATATTTTATAATTAATAGGAATTTTAAGATACAGGTATATAGGAAAGCTTAATAAGTAGTTACGGTGCAGCAGGCCTGGATTGGCCTGTAGATTCTAGGGATGCACCGAATCCACTATTTTGGATTCGGCCGAACCCCCAAATCCTTTGTGAAAGATTTGTCCGAATACTGAACCGAATCCGAACCCTAATTTGCAAATGCAAATTAGGGGTGGGAAGGGGAAAACATTTTTTACTTCCTCGTTTTCTGACAAAAAGTCACGTGATTTCCCTCCCGCCCCTAATTTGCATATGCAAATTAGGGTTCGGATTGGGTTCGGCCAGGCAGAAGGATTCGGCCGAATCCGAATCCTGCTGAAAAAGGCCGAATCCTGGCCGAATCCCGAACCGAATCCTGGATTCGGTGCATCCCTAGTAGATTCTGCCAAATGCCAGAGGGCTGCTGTGAGATGCCATGGACAATCACTATTTATTAACGGAGGCCATTTGGGGCTCTTTTTAATTGAAATGTAGGTTTCTTTTGTAAACATGACTAGTGATGAGCGAATTTGTCCAGCGAATTTTGACACCCGCATCAATTCTGCCGCTCGTGTCAATTTTTACGCCTGCATTTAAAGTCAATGGACGTCCAAATAATTTCGGATAATTTGACGCAAGTAACTTTTCTGACCCGATTTGCGTCCAAAATGTTTAGACACAGGCGAATTTTCGCTTTTCGACTATTAGTGAGTAGATCATTTGTTACATTAAGATCCCCTTCACTCAGGGAAGGCCCCACAAATATGGCGGAGGATGGTGTAGTGTACTCTGTGATTTGAATAACACTAGTAATGTTGGGCAAAGTTTTAACTAAACAAACAGTTGACTGTATTAACCAGCCAAAACAAGACATCCATGTTGATATTATTGATTCAGTGTAGTTTCATAGCAATAACAGTACATGCAATAATGTATTAAGGGATTGATAATTAGCAATTGTTTTTCTTGTTTTATTATTTGTGGTATTTGAGTTATTTAGCTTTTTATTCAGCAGCTCTTTAGTTTTCAATTTCAGCCAACTGGTTGCTTGGGTCTAAATTACCCTAGCAACCATGGCTAAATCTGTCTTTTGTCTTACAGAACATTTGTTTTTAGATGGGGCCAATGACCCACATTTGAAAACTGGAGAGAGAGTCAGAAGAAGAAAATAAATAACTCAAAAACTATAAAAACGAAAAGTTAGTTTGCATCCCAGACATTGTATTAATAATTTTTTTCATATCAAGAAAAACTGTTGTAGCGAGGGTCAGTTATTAAGACAGTCAACATCAATTAGAGAGAGGTTTAAGGAAAAGGGGTACAATAGAGATGTCCTTTATACAGCCTTTCAAAAAATGATGAAGAAAGAGAGAGATGCTTTATTAAGATTAAAATGACTAGTTCCATTTGTAACCCGATTTAACACAGCCAATAGGGAGATTAAGGGTAACCAAAAATAGCTTTCTTCAGAGCCCCTACTATTAAAGCTTTTTTAAAGCTTTTTAAAATATCTGCATTTGGGGTCACTATTTCTAGAGGGGCAAGAATTCAGGGGTAAGACTGTGCAGAGGGGAGGCAGGGAGGGAGACCAGCGGAGGGGGCCAATGGGGACTTATCACAATGGGGGGGTTTGGTTCTCCTTTGAGATTACGATATTTTGCCTCCATTAAGGGTTCATTATATCTTAGTTAGGATTAAGTATATGGTATAGTTTTCTTATTACAGAGAAAAAGTAAATCATTTATAACATATAGTAATTGTTGCTATTTAAAGGTGAATATATATATAGTAGCAGATATATAACTAGAGAGCTTTTCAGCAAAAAATATATTTTTTTCCAAATAGTAAATGTTTCATTGTATATGGTTAAATAAACATGTGGTTAAACATGACCATGTCATGTCATGACCATTTTTGGCCAAAATGTTTCTACATTGGTGCTTGAAAGGTTTGTGCACCCTTTGGAATTTTAATATTACTGCATAAATATGATTTAATTGTGACCTGTTTTTTTTAAAAGAAGTCCTTGAGAATTCAAACAAATTAAACAAATGTTAGAAAAAAGTATACTTAGTCACTTATTTATTGAGAAAAATAATTCAAAGTTGCATATTTGTGGGGGCGACAGTATGTGAACCTTTGCTTTCAGATCACATTTTAGGTTATATTTTTTGCAGAAATACTGGAAATTTCAAAGATTTCACAAACCTTTTTGCGCACCACTTTATATAATTATAATAAATGCTTATTTGAATATTAGTATACTTTAAGCCCCCCTATTTCAGAATGTGTGAAAGTCTCCTAATCCATTAGTCTGCTAATACATTTTTCTCCTTTCTCCATTTTTATTGTTAGGGTCTATTAATATTGCAGCACCACCCCTACTTAGTGGAATTGTACCACTAGTACCTTCTAGATAAATAGAGACTGAGGGGCATATTTACTCAGCTTGAGTGAATAATTCGAACGAAAAAAAATTCGAAGTATTTTTTTGGGTACTTCGACCATCAAATTTGTCAAATACGATCGAATTCGACCTATATTGGTCAATGATTCAGGGCAGAGCAAGGGTCTTTATAGGCAGCCTAACTTACACTTACACTGCTCACCTGGCACCAGATTGATAACAGGTGAGCAAAGCCATGCCTACTTGCAATTACAAGTATATCAATGGGAGGGAACCAGGGCCTTAGCTGTCTACTCACATAGAGCAGTGGTAACTGAAGACAGCCCAGAAACACCAGGTTCCTGATTCCCTGGCAGGATATTACAACTGTAATGTTAAAACCATACCTCTAATTGGGTCTCATTTATCAACACTGGGCAAATTTGCACCTTAACAGTAACAGATCCAACCATTCAGTGATTAAGCTTGTTTCAGAAATCTGCATGTAGAACAATAAGAACTAATATTTGATTGGTTGCCCCGTGATGATAACATACCCCCAGTGTTGTGTCTTTAGCTCCAACATTTATTCATTGCAATTTTCACATTTGTTTGCATTAATCTTGAAAATTCAAGTAAAAAAACACCATATTTTTGAATTGCAGTTGCAATCTTAATCTCAGATTTTAATAAATAAGTCACCTGAAAGTGTGATTGTTAGGCTAATTAAACAAAAATCGAATTTGTGAGGTTTTTTTTAGAAAAAAACTTGAATGTTTGCTTATTTATTAAAAATTCTGAATAAAAAAACTTGATTGAATACAGTTGTGGAAAAAAACTTGAATACCTTGAACTTGTGAGTTTATAAACTCACAAAACACAAGTTGTTAATTCACAAATTGAAAAAAAGATATTGAGATTATATATATATATATAAAGAGAACAAAAAACCAGCACCAGGGGTCTTTGCAGTGAAAAAAACTTGTATTGTTACATAGTATGTATAACCGACGTTTCGGTCCCTCTTGGGACCTATATCAGGATGGCTGTCTTGTTATTTAATTCTTCAAGGAGTTTCTGGTGATTATGTACCACTACATAGCAATAAAGTGACTTGAACATCAAAGACAAGCAGAAAAGGCTACAACTGTTAATTTCCCTTGCATTACTTTAATATTTGTTTCATTGTTTGTTAAATGGATTAACATTTAATGAAAATGTGCTTGAGCTTGTCATCCCATGTGATTTAGAAGTTGCACAGTACAATGGGAATCTACTATGTTGTGTACATTTTACAAGATTTCTATTACAACTAATACATGTTCAATGTGGAAAAAGGACTGTCTTATACTTACATTTAAGAATAAGTAGGGGCCTTAAGGCAATTATCTAGAACAAAAAGAATCATAACCACTCAAACTCCATTTCTGCTATGCTCGACTGTGAGTTTCAATTACTCCACTAAATGAAAGAGAGGAAAAAAGAGCAGGGAATAAATTGATACGAGTTCCATTTAAGATTTATTAGGAAATAATAAAAAGTAATTTGAAACAGTTTCAGAAGAGACAGAACTTTTTGGATTGCTGCTAGTATGCAGTTTGAGAAATTGAGAAAGTTATATCTAAGTAAATTCAAATAGAGTGGACATGAACATGAAAAGACTGGGGTGTCGAGCTGTGAAATTACTTGAATTTGTCTGTCTTGTATTGGCTCTGCTTGACATTGTCTAGGGAGACCAGTTACTGGTGGGAAGATGAACATTAGGTCAAAATGAAAGACATAACTAATGAAACAGAGAATAGAAAACAAATGGTGTGCACAGTAATATTCTGGTATTGAAGATTCAGAGGTCTGTGTTTACAGCATGCTTGCTGGACTTCAGTAAACTAGAGAAGATACTGAAAGACACACAAAAAAGGACAATTATGGAAAAAAGTCAGAAAGCAGACACTGAAGATTTGGATTTTACAAAACTTAAATATGCCAGGATTAATTATAATACTTATGAGCAAACTTACAGTAGGTCAGTAGGTCATGTTAAAATACTGAGGGCAACCTTTTTGAGTATCAGTTGGGAAACACGATTAGTAGGTACAAGGAATAGCCAGGAGGCAGGTTAACTGCTCAATGTGGTTTATTGTAAGCACAACATGTTTCAATCCTTTCAGCTTTGTCAAGAGTCAGAGCTGAAAGGTTCAAAACATGTTGTGCTAATAATAAACCACATTGAGCAGCTAACCTGCCTCCTGGCCATTCCTTGTACCTACTAATCGTGGTACAGAGGTACACACAAGGAATTGGCTATAAAATCGACTTGCTTTGTGTTCAAAAGTACCAGTCCAACCTGTGCCTTTTTGAGTATCAGTGCCATGACTCTGTATAAGGTTGAGTCTCATGTTAAGTCCCAATGATCCACTACAATGTGCTTTGTTTTTTTGGTAATTGAAGCATTTGTAAGACCTGCCCTTAACAACTTTTATTTTCACTTAAATCAAACCAACATATAGTAATAACTGGATGGCTGAAGGTTCCACTCTAGTATTCACATTGTTATTGTGACATTATTGTGCAGGATTGACCTTGCCAGTTGATTTGTAAATATAGTATGTATTGTTAATAAAGTAAGTTGTAGTATTTGTCCCCAAGAACAAAACTATTCTCTCAACTGTATCCACTACCCTTTTGCAGATTGCCACCACTGCAGTTCATTAAAATTGCTGCTTCTCACCTACTTTTATTCCTCTGTAGTAACGTAACTAAGCAGCGGGGGGCCTGGGTGCATGCTGTGCAGACACCCCCCACCCCTCTCCAGACACAGTTTTCTATATGCCTTTGCTTCAGTGGGAGTGTCCGGAGGGCCCCAAAGGGGTGCGGGCCCAGGTGTGATTGCAGCCCATGCACTCCCGGTAGTTATGCCCCTGTTCCTGTCAAACCACTCGTTCTATTACTACCTTTGCTTCTGCTACCATTCAGGATACATTTTATAATTTTTTTAGTTTAATGATCCTGATGTATATACCAGCTCTAAAACTTGCACAACCCTTTATTTGTGAACTTATCTCAAAGTATTTGCCTAACCCCTCAACACCATGCTTATCAGTTCATCACATACACACAATCAAGGGGAACATCAGCTGCCCATTTTTAAGATCCCTTTCTTCCAAATATTCTTTTAAAACACAATTCCCTGGAGACACTAATGAATGCTCATCTACAGTAGCTTATTTCTTCTCCACGTGATTCTAAGTCACTGCCACCTGCTAAGTGCAATACTCATTGCCATTATCTTTCAACTTCCTTAACTTCCTGACTCCTGATGTTACCCATCAACTCACCTTCTGTTCTACACCCCCTTCTCTTTTAGAATCTGTAATGGACAGGAAGCACACTGTTCTTTTCAAACATTAATCTAAACATTATTTGCCACAAATTATTTATGTATTAGTTAATTAGTTAGTTATTATATTGCTTAGAAATTAAATTTTTTCCTTCTGGGCCATTCTGAGCCCTTTTAATGTTATTTTTTACATTGTGTAATAGCTTTCCCCTTTTCTCCCTTACCCCTTATCCAAAAAGCTCCAAATGATGTGAAGTTCAATTCCCATAGACTCAGTTTTTAAATAACTAAACAAATTTGAAATGAAAAATGTACTTGCCATTTAAGAACTAAGATATAAATTATCCATATCGGAAACAAAAATGTGCGATTTTTGTAAAAAAAATACATGAAAATGTAGTTCATTTTTACAATATGTTTTCTGCACCATAACCAATGCTGGTTCGTTTCTATGAAGTGTTTTACCAGGAATAATGGTACAGTATGATATTTGTGTCCTGGGTGTCAACATTTCTACAGGGACATGTCCCAAAGATAATTAAACTCAACAACAGTTCACTGAGAGGTTTATTATGTTCTTCCAGCTCTGAGTTGAAAGGCCTATTGAGTCATGTTGGCTTTTCATTTGAGCAGAATATATTTACATACTGATTAACAGGGCAGTACATTGAAAAGATTGGACTGGTTTATTTTAACACATAGTTTAAAGGGGAACTATTGAGAAAATTTCAATTTAATATAAGCTTCAGCATACTGAAATAAGAAGTTCTGTACTATTTCTGAAATAATCATGTTTATCTTCACTATCCCTCTTCTCAGCATTTTTCTCTTCATTGCTCTCCATGCAGGAGTTGGGTGTCAGATAGTTATTGACAGTTAGATCCAATATATCTTATAGGGGGGCTTCTTTTGCCTAGAAGATGTATTAGAGCTCACTCTACTAAAATCACCAGAAATCCGGACTTTCTACATGCAGAATTTGTGCAAAAGGCAGTTATTTTGTTAGATTTTGTTCTGGAATCAGTTATTTGAGTGAGCTCTAATTCATCTGCTAGGAAAGGAGCCACCTATAAGATATAATGGATCTAACTGTCAATGAATATCTGGCACCGACTGCTGCAGGAAGAGAGAATGAAGAGAAACAAATGCTGAGAGAGGGATAGTGAAGATATACTTGATTATTTCAGAAATTATTTAGAATATTTAATTGACTGAATTTAGAAAATTTCTTATTTCAGAGTGATGAAGCTTATATTTTCATTTTCGCAATAGTTCCCCTTCAGAGAACCTAGTTACCTACAGTAGGTTACTGAAACATATTTCCTTATTATAAATAAAAATCTATGTAAAATGTACATATTGGTGCAGGATAAATAATTAGAAATGCAACAATGTTTTCTGTACCATATAACTTCATTATCACTCTCATTTGATACATTTTATTTAAACAAATCATAAATAAATTATTTATTTTGTGTAGCAAGGGGACTGTAGTAAAAGGGGACCTGTCAGCCTAAATAATTCCAAATGTTATGAAATCATGTTAGTCAAGCAATATTAACTTTTCTTATACTATATAATTTTTTAAAATGTTGTTTCCTTCATTCTTTTGGAATCCACAATTACAACACATAAGGAGCCACAACTATTATTATCAACCAACGGGATCAAAGCCTTCACCAGCCCTCCCTTATCTATCTAAGGAGTGGTCCATGTTTGGAAGAAACTGGCAACACAGTAAACTTTTTTTTTGTAGCATAATTGAAATGAGCTTCTCCAACAAGGTAGAGTAATAATATATATGCTACTGCAAAGCTAAATATGTCTAAATCTCAGTGAAATGTTACCTTCCCATTGACTTCAATGCATTCAGTGAAATTTTGCCTTTCATAAAAAAAAAATCAGCAGTTTAGTGAAATATTTCTTGAAGCAAAACTCCACATGCTTGTCTAAATATAAACGAACAAAAGATTCAAAAGCTTTTCTACAATGAAGGCAGTCATCAGTGATGATAGTTGTTTTTACATACCGTAACAGGAAGTCCGCAATTGGGAAATCCTAGATGTATGTGGTACTCTTTTCCTTTTTCCTTTATTGGTCAGTGTATGGGGCCAGCTTCATTTGTGGCCAAAAGAAGGGATTGGTTATTACACATTCCCTGGTACCATGTTTCGTTTGTAATTTAGTATCTATGCAGGTCTATATAATTTCAACAACAGGGTTTTTTTTTTGTATATCTGTAGTTTAGCAGAGTTATTTTGCAAGACAAATGGCCAGCTTTACTTTTGCTTTTGTAGTAGCCTCATGCCAATTCCTTTAAGGGTTGTGTTATGCCTTTAAAAATGGGTGTTGTTCTGGGCAATCTCTGTTCTATAAAAACTAATTGCAGGAGATGATTATGCCCTATGACTAATGCACTGGTGAATATGCAATTTTTCCAAGCAATGCAACCATGCAGGGAGGTGTAAGCCAATTTAAAATAAGAACGGAGGTATATAGTTAGCACCCCCATATGGGTTTTACCTTGACGGTATGGTGGCTTGCCAATTTTATGATCATAGCTTATTGTAACTGCACTGTAAAAGCCCCTATTACATTCCTGTAGTGCAACAGGTTTAACTGATTACTAGTGAGGCATGCGATCATAGGCTAGGACAGCCCTATACATTCCAGTACAGAATAGGCAGAGTATCCCTTTCTTCTTTGTCCAGCCTAGGGTGTGAAGATATTCTGTTTTTCCTCAAGGAAATATGGTTTGGATTAGGTTTTTTTGGATCAATCTTACAATAAAGATCAAGGATTAAACTCATCTAAAGGCTGTGTTCTTGTGAGTAAGCTACTGCCAAATGTATGTACAATTTTTCCTTACTGTGACTTACTGGAGGCAGAATACCCCCCTTTTTACAGAAAGATTTGCAGACATTCAATGAGCATATTCAGGGCCTCGGATACCAGGGAGAGGGACAACCAAAATTAGAAAGATGTAGAGTTCCAGAGGCAAGTTTGGAATTTCATGGGACAGTTATTCATCTTCAGAGGTACAGTGAGCTATAAATGACTTGTCTAAGGTAAAGCATTCTATCCTGATGTTTTATTTGATTCTCTTTCAAATGTTTTCTGTCTTCATCATTTAAGCTTTGCATTTGCCCTACACAGAGTACTTTGCCCTACTTTGAATAAACTAACAATTTAAAAAAAAACTAATGTTTGCTTATTTAAAAAATTTGATTTAATACAATTGTGCGAAAAAAAACTTGAGTATCTTGAATTTGTTTATAAGCGCAACAAACTTTAATTTTTGAGTTTACAAGCTCAAAACAACTCAAAAAATGTTGAATTTAAAAAAAATGGCTTAAATTTTGACTAGGAAAGCTCACTTTGACTTCAATATGAATATGGAGCCTACGTTTTACATTCAAGCTTTTTGAGTTTTTTGTGCTTAAAAAATAATTAACTTTTCAGATTTTAAAAATATAAATCACAGCAAAAATTTTAATCTGAACCTTGATAAATCACCCCCTTAATATCTTATAGAAAATGCCTACAAAGTAGAATAAATGTTTATTAGTAGCTTGCAAGTTTCCACAATTTCTGTATGCACATCAAAAATTAAATACAAAATTTTAGTTTAATTTGCAATATTCTGAGAAGCTAGAAAATAATTATGTTTTATGGTGTCATTACATTAACTTGCTGATGGTCATAAATGTCTGTGTAAATTTAAGTTTTTAACAGATGACTTAATCAATCAGTTGCCTCTGCAGAGCTTCAGTGATAAAGAAGCAGTAAACTCTTTCTTTGAAAAGTGTGTCTTATTATCTCACATATAAATACAGGTGATTGGAGTCTGATTTTTCTAATGCCTTGAGAATAGATTTACAGTGTATTGTATAATTTTTTTACGCTTTTTTTCTTTGAGCAACTTTCTTTAAGCACCTGAACTTACTTACGAAGGTCTGAAGTAATGCAAAATAATGGAAGAAGAAAAAGAAGAAGTGAAATCAAAACACTATTAGTCCATAAACACTCACTTCAAAGCAAACTAGTTCAGTGTGGCGCCTATGTAGTATGATTGGCAAAACTGCCATAAGTAAAACTTAACTTTTAATAAATTAGGCTAAAAAGAGAGGAGCGCCCACAAAAGACAAACCCACTGCTAATAGCCCATAAGGCCGCAGTGCAGGAACAATATCCTTAAAAAACATTCATTTAAAAACCAGCAACCATTTGCTGGTTTTTAAATGAATGTTTTTTAAGGATATTGTCATATCCCTATCAGGCCAAAGAGGAAGTTCCTGGCTCCAGCATTTCCTTATAGAGGCTCCTGTAGATGAATTCAACTATAGGCTAACCCTATGGCTGAACTGAATATTGCCCAACTATTTATATTTGAAATATATATTGAAGATATTTCACCTCCTTACACTATCATGTAATTATACATGACTCTATAGTAATAAATAAAAAATAAAAAATTCAAGTTGTGCATATTTTTTTCTTTTTTAATTACTCCATAAAATAAATACCCTCCAAAAAATTACAGTTGCTGTATACATCTTTACAGTGAAATATATTGCAACTATCTTTGCTTATTTAATGGTATGCAGACTGCTAAAGAACACAAGTTCTGGAGTTTGCTATTTCTACTAGCAGCCCCTTAGGGTAAGAATCTTCAATATCAATCTTAATCACAAGGTTGCCTGTTGATTGATCTGTGAAAAGAGTTAACGATGGATATCTCGAGATAAAGCCAATAAAAGCTCTGAAGCTTTCAGATTTCAAGGTAATCAATATTTTCTGAAAGAAAACATCATGTACCCTATTACACATTCATAAGGACATGTGCAATGCCTTGAACTTCAGATTAGAGGTAAAAACCAAACACAAAAAGGAAAGACTACAAGTATTACTCTGGATTAACCTCTGCATCATTGTGAAGGTTCCTCTCGCAAGATTTTCTGACAAATGCATATAACACATGTGACATTTGGAAAATGTTTCGTCCTATTATTTTACATAATGTAACAAGAAGAGAGGTTTCACTTTGCCAAAAATTTTTCGAAACAGCAAAAAAAATTGCGAAACGGCAAATAATTTGCAAAGTCAA
Organism: Xenopus laevis; assembly: GCF_017654675.1. Classification (NCBI taxonomy): domain Eukaryota; kingdom Metazoa; phylum Chordata; class Amphibia; order Anura; family Pipidae; genus Xenopus; species Xenopus laevis. Next base: position 76,218,815 of record NC_054384.1, read on the forward strand.
TTTTGACGCAAGCGACAATTTTAACGAGCGACTATTTTGTCCATATGCATTAAAGTCAATGAGTGTCCAATTAATTTTGACACACAACAATTTTTATGCGTGTGACAATTTTGACATGCAACAAATTCGCCGCAAATCCATGCCTGGCTGATTTATTTGCCTATTTTCACTAAGGTTAAATAATGGGTACTGTAATATACTTAATATAAGTAATCAATGGAATAAAAGTTTAGTTTCATAGAGGGTGTTATTGTTTAAGTGTTGTCTCCAATCATTTTAGCTATGGCAGGTAAATTGTTTTCAATGTGTTTATGCCTTTGTAATTGCAACTTCCTAATCCTTTTAATAGTATGGCACACCAAGGTTTTCCTCTAAAGAAGAACTGTAACAAATTGGCCCTCCAAATCGCAGTCACTTTCAATCTAATGAATAGGGATAGGAGTTTGCCCAGGTGTCACTTCAGGAGGATTCTGAAAGCAGGGGAATGGGTAACACTTCTAAGTGAGCTAGTCCACTGTTGTATGATTAACCCTCCAGAGAAATAAACTGACTTTTTGAAATTGTGTTGTGAGTATATGCTAAACCACTGTATCTCGTCATTCTGCATCATTCTTTTGAACCTTGTTTGGGTAATAAGTTCATAAACCTGTTACTGTTTAAGTTGAAGAACCACTGGCATCCATCTTTGTTGAAATATACCCAAGAGATATAGTTCTACTACATCCTGCCTCCAACATAATTGAGGGCCATGTCTTAGGATATAGAGTCTAACACAAAGATTGTTTGGTAAAGCTTATGGTTTGTTGCACCCTGTGTAGCCCTGTTTAATATAGCCTTACACAAAAGTAAGGTATAACCCTTTTTCCAGGGGAGGAATAATACCAAAACAAGGGGAGAACATACAAACTCGTTGCAGATAGTGTTTAGGCTATAATCAAACTCAGAACACCAGTACTGCAAAACAGAAATACTGCAACCAATACTTAGGACACATCTGCCCTTACTCTGAGTGTAGCTTTTTGCAATATTTATTATTATTTTTCCAAGTTTAATGCAAAGCACCCATACAGCACACAAAATAGAAAGCCACAATATATCCACATAGAAGAGTTTAGTGATTTTATTAAGCTTGTCTGAGTGAATAGAACATAACCATTTTTTCAATATACTCTTGTTTTCCTGTCACACTGAATTGAAACAAGAAAGCGGGGAACTAGTATAAGGCATGATATGTGTTGTCTATGGAAATCCTTATTTATTACTTATGCACTGACAGCTCTGCTGCTAAGGCATATCAACAGAAAATAAGGAACATAGCAGAAACCTCACATTTCTAGTTTGGATGCATGAATTAAATAAATAAAATCACAAGCTGAGCACTGCACAAAACACATTTTTTAGAGAAGGTCTATACACACAGATATGCCAATTTGTTAAGGTTCTTCAACAGGACACTTACGCATGTTACAGTTAACCCTTAGGATGATCATATGCATACCTTATATATACCTCCAATGACGTTGACATGATAACCTAATTAGGGCAAAAGAGAAAAAGGATCCATATCAAGGAAGTGGAGCCATGGTGCTAGCATGTGTTAAACCAGTATTCTCCATATCATAGTAGATTATTACATATGCCTCTGTCAGGGCCCTGAGAAACTTTTCTGGGAGAGTACACTGCCCAGAGCCCCTGCTATGGATAATAAATTACGCAGCAACATATACAGTAACTGGAACAAGCCCATTGCTTGATCATCCATTAATGCTAACATTGAATTGTAAACCCAAGGCTGCTGAGCCGGGGTAATTCTACAGCCAAGGGCCCCCAAATGTGTGTTGAATAAAGTAATTCCTTTAGTCTATTTCTAACAAGCAACCCTAATATCAGACAGGAATCAGAAAACTCCTGCTGTATTTATGGATATATATATTATGGCTTTCCCATAATTAACTTTGATAACTAACCTCCTAAAGGGGTAAAGATCCAAATTATGAATATCCCTTATCCAGACTGGGACCCAAATGGTATTGGAAATCTGTTGGTTGGGTGCTTAATTTTAACAATTAAAAAGCTATACTTCACTATATAGAATTAACTGTGTTTGGCCTGTATACCTCTTAAATCTGGTGTGTAGGCATTCTCTGAAATCATGTAGAAGTCAATGGCAGATGCTCCCTTTAACAACCGGAACATGTTTTTACCTTCAAAATTCTTAACAGTGTCGGCTGTTTGCTCTGGTTTTTGTTTGATAATCCGATAAATTTCAGGTTTTCGAGGCAACAATTCAATACAATAGAATTTTGAAAAAAGTCAGATGATTCAAATTGACGCTTGATTTTGTGGCAACTTTTTGTTGCACCAATTTTTTTCAAGAAGTTTTATTTGTAAATTAAGGATTCAAGAGTTTGGTCTAATTTTTATATTATGAAATAAAGTAAGAAGAATTTGAGTTTTAGTAAATAACCCCCTTATGCCCATATATACCACCCCCATTCATTATCTTTTCATTGTCTGTGTACAGAATGAGTACCATATTCTCAGACAGGAACATCTGTAACTGGAGTAAGGCTTTTCCATTAATATCGACGTTCCATTAAGTCCATATTCATGTGCATACAGTCACAAGCAGTGCCACCAGTGCAATGCACACATATGACATCAATCATGTTAAAGCATATAATTAACCCCATAGAATGTGCAGCAGGTGGTTTTACACAAATGAGATACATCATACGCAGAATTGTTGCCAGCAACTGATTACTAATAATGAATAATGGATTTAAACTGATGATGAATGCCTATTTTAAAGCGATTTTAGTAGAAAACATAACCAGCCAGGATTTAATAGAACATACTAGTATCCCTGCAAAAAGCCAAGACAAGCAAAAAGCTGTAAATTAACTTCCATGAAAAAGTAAAAAACAGTGTTGCAGCTGTTCTCAAACAGAGGAGGATGTACAAATAATGAGACAATACAGAATTGCCAAAGCAACCTTTGCTAAGGCTGAAGCTACAAATAGTAGCTTGCTATCTAGAGAAACAGCTGCTGAAAAACTGAAGAATCGTTATATTTTTAATGTGCAGGTGTACAGAAATATAAAGAACTGTAAAATGTGTCATTTTTAGCCTATAGTTACACAGAATAAATATTTGAGAAAGAAGGCTATTGCTTGAATATTTGCTGTTTCTGCCATTTCCTAGTAATTACTTTTTGTTACAGAATATACTTAAAGGGGTTGTTCACCTTCCAAACACTTTTTTCAATTCAGTTGTTTTCAGATATAAAGACTTTTTTCAATCACTTTCCATTATTTCTTTTTTACTGTTTTTCCAAAATCTAACTTTAAAGTTGAATGTTCCTGTCTCTGGTGTTTCAGTCTGGCAGCTCAGTAATTCAGGTGCAGGTTCTGAACTGTTACAATTTTGCAACATTTAGTTGATACATTTCTCAGCAGTATCTCTGGAGCATTAGCAACTATTGTATCAATTCTAACAGCTGTCTGTAATGAAACACAGAGATTCTGCTCAACAGGGAATAAGATAAGAAATGTATCAACTAAATGTATCCATTTAAAACAGTTTACAGGGTCGGCGACCCCCCCTCCCAGAGCTGCTTCAGAAGGTGAAAAATGACACTTCACACTTCAATATTAGAAAAATGGTGACACATAGAAAATAGAAAGTCTTTGGAAAAAGTCATTATTTCTGGTGTTCCATCTAAAAACAACTAGTTGTTTGAAGGTGAACCACCCCTTTAAGCCAAATCAACGAGTATTCAGGCCTAGTTCTAAATATGCATAAAAAAGTTGTGCAAACAACACATAACGTAATTTAAACTCTAGTGATTGCCGTATAAAAGCTGCTATATTTATAAAGTTATGTATTGATTTTAAATTCAATTTTCGAGTTTATTTTAGTGTAATTTGACTAGAGAATAGTCCAAATTCCATTTGAATTTAAAAAAAAAATTCAAAATGTGAATTTTGAAATTGATCATGTACTGTCCCTTTAAGAATTTGAATTCGACTATTCGCCATCTAAAACCTGCCGAATTGGTGTTTTAGCCTATGGGGGACCTATTTGGAGTCAATTGGTGGTCTTTGAAAAATCAAAGCTTTTCTGGGAAAAACTTCGAATCGAATTTGAACGAGCGCCATTCGTACGATTCGAATTCGGCTGAATATGGACCTATTCAACCAAAAAAAAAACTTAAACTTCATTTCGGTTGATCTTCTTAATTTGAATTTTGAAATTCGACCTTGATAAATAGAGCTGTGTTATTTCTGGTCAGGTGATCTCTGACGCAGAACACTGAATAACATAAAATGGTAGCTCAAGGTAAAATATTTAAAAGGGGAATATAAATATATATATATATAGGTTTGGTAAGATTTAAATTTTTTTAATACATTAATACATTAATTTAATACATTTAATACATTATACTTAGACATTTTATTAACTTCATGCAATGATTATTTTTACCAATTCTGTTGCTTAAGTAATCATTTTGGGGTATCGTTATCCTTTAAGGTTTTCATCAAAATAGGAACCACTGGCTTTATGGTGGGGTTTAGAACCCATGTAAGCTCAACCACAGGTGTGGACTCTCAACTTTTGTCACAATTTTTGTATGAGATATTTGCATCCAACACTTCTCCTTGCAGTTGCAAGGAGGTGGCAGTTCCAGATTTTCCACAAAGACCAAAATCAACAGACACAGCACACTTGCATCTAAATTGTCAAAATAAACATATACACGTTGATTCATTCTCAGCATTTCTGCCATTAAAGGAGATATACTGTAGTTTGTGTTACCCAGGTCTGCTGCCAGTATTTACTGTTTTCTGTAATTGTTTTACTCTTTGCTATGTTGTCCACACTGTATAATCTACAGAACACTTGAGACATTATACCAGTTAGCTAATACTATAAATATGCCTGTATACCCCAGTAATCCCTACTAGAATTTGAATTATTTTTTTGATTCTGCTTTACTTTATTGGTTGGTGCTGGACTTGCACAAGAATGAGACTGACTGATGATTTTAATGTGAACTAAACCTGTATTTGTGATGTGCTGTTTTTTTAAGGCAAGGCATCGCTTATTATAAATATTTAGACATCATTACATAGTTTGGTAAGCCCTGTTTTTCCTTTGATAACTAATTTTTTTTCAACATTCTTAATCATGCTGTTATCATAAAGAACTGTGTTCTGTTAATCATGCAAGGTTCATTTGACTTTTATTTGGAGAAAACAAAAGGAATACTGCAGGGAACCCTTCTGAACCAATATGGATTATGCAGACGGATTTTGTTTATTTTCTTCATCAGCTACTGCCACTTCAATCAGTTCTTCCAACAAATTAAAAAAATATTTCACAGCAAACATCTAATTCCAAGGATCCAAAGCATCAACAAAACCATCTGCTCACATAGAATTTTTATGTGTTTGTAAAAAGTTTATTAGTGATCTGAATTCTTTTTTTTCACTGTTCTCTGTAATTGTAAACTGGATAACAGATATCTAAGGTTCAGTTTATACAGGTGAGGTGTAAACTTCATGCTAAACTTCAAAACTGTACTCAGTATTGGTTTTAAAAGTGATTGCATGTTCATAAATTAATATTTTAAAGTTTAAAAACACACATCAAAAAATGCAGAGTTTATCTTATACAGTATATTAATTCTGTGATTTTCCATTTCCCTTTTTAGAAATAATGTGCTCCAAATAACATGTATTGGTACTAGGGATGCATCCTAGGATTGAGAAGAACTGCACACCCTGTGGTTCTTTATCGTGGAATGAAAAGTCACGTGATTTTAAAGGGATACTGTCCTGGGGAAAAAAATGAATCAGTTAATAGTGCTGCTCCAGCAGAATTCTGCACTGAAATCCATTTCTCAAAAAAGCAAACAGATTTTTTTATATTCAATTTAGAAATCTGACATGGGGCTAGACATATTGTCAATTTCCCAGCTGCCCCAAGTCATGTGACTTGTGCTCTGATAAACTTCAATCACTCTTTACTGCTGTACTGCACGTTGGAGTGATATCACCCCCCTCCCTCCCCCCCCCCAGCAGCCAAACAAAAGAACAATGGGAAAGTAACCAGATAGCAGCTCCCTAACACAAGATAACAGCTGCCTGGTAGATCTAAGAACAACACTCAATAGTAAAAACCCATGTCCCACTGAGACACATTCAGTTACATTGAGAAGGAAAAACAGCAGCCTGCCAGAAAGCATTTCTCTCCTAAAGTGCAGGCACAAGTCACATGACAGGGGCAGCTGGGACATTGACAAAATGTCTACACCATGTCAGATTTTAAAATTGAATATAAAAAAATCTGTTTGCTCTTTTGAGAAATGGATTTCAGTGCAGAATTCTGCTGGAGTAGCACTATTAACTGATGCGTTTTGAAAAAAACATGTTTTCCGATGACAGGATCCCTTTAAGCATTCAGATTTGGTTTGACCAAGCACTTGGATTTGGACAAATCTGAATCCTGCTAAAAAAGGCTGAATCCACCATTATTTTACATCACTGGGAGGCACATTTAATAAAGGTCACAATTGTGTGGTTTTAGAGCTTGAAACCAGGATTAAACACATTTTCTCTGAAACCATGAATGTCATGAAAGTTATTAAAACATCCAAATGGAAAAATTGCAAATGGAAAAAAATTCATATACCTAAAAATTTTTACTAGCAAAAAAAACCCCTACCGTAAATCCCCTAAAAGTCTGAATGTCTTAACAAAGGTCCAACTGGATTAGCACAACTCCCTTTGACTTCTGTAGGACCTCCACTGGTTTCACTTAGCATAATCTTGTATCAGAGTTTTTGTAGCTTTTACACTTAATAAACCTTACATTTTTAGAAATTGAGAGAAATTAAAAAAAAAACCACAAATTATTAGAGAATAAATATGATTCGTAAAGAAAATAGAAATGTGACTGTTAGTACCTGTACATAGGCCCCTAAATCATTGGACCAATGTTAGAAAAAATTTCAAGCGTAAAAATGTGAATAAAATCATAAGGTTTCCAACAACGTCTAATCCTAAGCAAGATATTTTTTCTAAATTCTTTATACAGAAACACATTTTCACACAATGTAATTGTCATTTTTGATTTTGATATTAAATTTGACATGGTTTATATTGCGACATGGCTTACTCAGTGGCTACTGGAAAATCTGAATTCTGAAATACAGATATAAATGTTAAAGAAAAATAAATTCGGCAAAGAACTGGCTCAACTGGATATAATTATATTATATTATATTATTATATTTTTGTCACCTTATAATCTTCACAATGAACAATATGAGAATATACTGGTACTCAAAATATGTGACGTATTTCTCAACGTCCATTGTAATTTTCTGCTCCAATTTTTAAAATAGAATTCTAGAGTTTGATCATCTGCATTTAGTAACATATTGGCTTTGCTCACAGTTATCTCATTAAATGACTGACTGCACCGTCAACATCCACACTGCATGGATAGAGTCTATTTCTCTGGAAAGTGTTGTGCAGATGGAAGGCAAATGTGGAACAGAAAATAACATCTGGCAACCATTAGGACACCATTTATAAAAAGCCGAGTTTAATTTTTTTAGACAAGGGTCTTCATCTACAAAATGTATTCTTAATTATGTTACGTTGGCTGAAGTTACAAGTAATAGATTCATGATACTTTGATGACAACAAAGTATCTTCAGGAAATCAGTCAATGAGGAAACATTGCAGGTAGCTGGCACCTTCCTTTTTCTTTTGTTTGTTTGTTTGAAGCAAGCCTTGGAGAAGATAGACCTAATAAACTATTTGCTTCAGAACTAGATCAATGAATGACTGGCATCTAAAGAAGGAGTGAGTGGTGAGCAGAGTGTCATTATCCATGCATTTAAAGTGTTTCATTTATTGGTAACTAGTAATTAGCGAAATTTTTTACCCCCATCAAAAAAAATTCTTGCCCTTAGACTTCAATGCATTTTGGCAAATGATTGCTGTTTTGCAACTTTTTCAGGGGAACTGAAACGGGTCAGATTCTCCCATGTTTAATGGTGATATAGAAATCACTAAATGCATTATAGTTGACCATTTTTTGTTCTCAAACTCCCTGTGATATTTATAATATGCTAAGCCAAGCCCCCTAAAGCTGCATTGTATATTCTGGCTGGGTGGTTAAAGCATTTCCAGAGGCACAAAGTGCTTATGCACATCCTTAACATCACTTAAAATTCTTCATCCTCTTTCCATCAAATGCTTTCCATAACAGAGCTGCTTTTTAAATACATTTACAACATATTTTTTTAAGGCAATGTGCCTATAAGATAAAAAATATACCTGTTCATTAGATCTGAACAGTCGCCTACATGACAATAAAAGCTAAAATTTGATTGGCTGCTATAGGCAACATCACTCTCCACATTCTTCAATGTCAGTAAACACACCCATTGTGTTTTTTTCTTTAGAGTTCAGTATTTGTTCCAAGAATTTAAGCATAGTTGCACTCATAGTATAAGCATCCTCATTGCAACCTGTAACACGGAATGGGCTCTGTCATTCATTTATACACTCTGGCAAAACCTTGTAGTAAAGAAGTAAACAAGGGTGCAATTACTGTAAGTACTGCAAGTGAATGTTACAAAACAAGCTTCTTGTTCAGCATGTTGTTTGCAGGGCCGAATTGACATAGCAGGTGCCCCTAGTAGTGATGGGCGAATTTATTTGCCAGGTGCGAATTCCAGCGATTCGCCACAGACGAATAAATTTGCGAAACCGACGCCAAAATTCACCAGCGACCAAAAAAATGGATTCCGGCGAGTCTGTGCGGCTTCAAAAACTAGATGCCGGCGCCGTTTTGCGAATTTTTCACCATTTCGCAAATTTCACAGGAAATTAGTGAATTATTCGGCGAAGCAAAATGCTGTCGTTCGTCGCCCCGTCCCCTCCCCTTTATTCAATCAAATTTTCATCATTGGGACCAGAGCAATGGGGATTGGCGTACAGGAAAACGATTGTATCTCCTGCGCCTCCCCAGTGTTTCTAAAATAATGCATGCTGCCCCCGAAAATTCTGCCGCCCTAAGCCCGGGTCATGGTGGCCTCTCCCCAAATTTGGGCCTGGTTGTTCGACATGTATTTATAACTTTCCTCCTTGGAATATCTTAAAGGGTTTGTGCACCTTTGATGCAAATAATGATATCTTATTTTTAATTATTTGTAGTTTTATTTAGCTTTTTTATACAGCAGCTCTCCAGATTGCAATTTCAGCATTACATTACCCTAGCAACCATGCATTGACTTGAATAAGAGACTGGAATAGGAGAGGCCTGAATTGAAAGACAAGTAATAAAAAGTAGCATTGTCAATAAATGTGTAACCCTGTTTTAGATGGGGTCAGTGACCCCCATTTGAAAGCTGGAAATCAGAAGAAAAGGGCAAATAATGCTAAAACTATAAAACATGAATGAAGACCAATTGAAAAGTTGCCTAGAATTCAACATTCTATAACATGCTAAAAGTTATCTTAAAGGTGAATGACTCCTTTAAAAAGGAATCCGGTTTGGGGAAGAAATATACAGCTTGCAGTGTGGTGACAAAAGCTTTGACCTGACTTGGAAACTTACAGGTCTCTGAAGAACATAAACACCTTTGGGTGGGTGTAACTGGAGACATGTAGTTGTCATGACCACACCTTTAGGCAAATTTTTACCTGTGCAGTTAATGGCCAATCAATGATCAGCTTTTGTTTGGCTAGCTGGTGCAAATTTGCCCAGTGTTTATAAATGATCCCTCCCCCTTGACTCTAGGACACAGGGGAACCCTTTAGGCACAAATAACCACATCTTTTAGCACAGATAAAAAAATGCATTAGGGCAGGTCAAATTCCATATCCACAGGAATGGAGGAATGTTTTCATCAGCTCTGATACGTTTCTAATTGTCATGATAAAATGATCAAACTGCCTGGAATCCTTTTATTAATCTGAATTTTTACAGATCAGTTTATAGATCATTATGTACCTTGGAAATTGCTGCTAAATGTATACTTTGACTACTATTATAATTACACACACATAGGAACAGAGTACAGTACTGTATTTACTCTGAAATTAAACTCATTTGAAGTAGTATGCTAAGTAATTAAACATTAATTTGTTGTGTCTACTTTATATTCTACAGTTTGCAAACCACTTCAATCATAAAAAGAACTATTTTCTCCTGGGAAAAAGGAAAATTATCCCTTACAAATAAATACACTCATTTTTCAATAAACGGAATATAATCACTTCTACAGATTTAAAGATACAATGAATAACTCAACAAATGAGTAGGAGTAAATATCAAATTAAACACTTTGATAGGTTAAGAAGTTTAGATGTAATCTATATCCCTCAGACTTTATATTCACTTGAAGCTCTAGGGAACTGCTTTGAGTAACTCAAAAAGTAACATTTTCTTTCCATCTTTCAGAAGACAGCTAAATAAAGAACCTTTCTCTTATAAAACGTAACTGCAGCACAAAGTAGGTAAAACTACTGTTAATGGAAGGCTGTATTGGTAATGAAATGTAAATTAAGAGATCACAGCCAGCAGCATTTTACTGGCTTGCTAAAGAGGACTTCCAACAGCGTCTGCCATATCAGCCTTTAGCACATATTGTCCTGTTGCCTTAGTGGGCCCAATGGGGAGAATAAATCAGGTATGTCCTCAGTTTACACTTTTATGGATTTTTATTATTAACTATTAGCTAGTTAGTATGGCTCATCACTAGTGAATCTGTCCTGTTTCGCTTCACCAAAAAATGTGTTAAACTGCTAAAAAAAATTAGTGAAAAGCATTGAAGTCAATAGGCAACAAATTTTTATGCGCACAACAATTTTTTTTAATATTATTATTCCAGGTGGAAAATGGTATATTGAGGCTTAGATGACAAGGCCTGATGTTTACATGTCATCATGGCCACCAATAAAGTTGTCTTTAGTGTGGTATTCCAAAGTGTAGCTTGCACTATAGGCTCAAAAGCACTGTCAGAAAGGGCCTTCAGAACTAAAGTCAAGTGCCAAACAGGAGCTGATCGCTGCCTTTCTCTAGGCCCGACTGAAGGAACTCAAGTATATTTGGCACTGACGGGTCTCATTGAATTTTTTTTGCCCATATCTGGAAAATTCACCAGATAACATATTATCTATGAGATGTATTAGCCTTCTTTGATAATAACAAGGTATCAATAACAGCTTCTGAACATTCTTGCTGCCTTAGCCTTCCCATCTCATCCTCCATGCATCAGATTCAACCTGTCAGGATTCTGATGCCACAGATGCATCTGAAACTGATGATCTCCTCTGCCAGGCAAATAAATTCCTATCACCATCCTCCTCAGCAACGGATACCTTGAACAACATGGCCAATCTGGGTGTATCACTATGACCTCCATCATGGTGAAAGAATTACTGTAGAACCTTGAATATCAAGGGGGGAAAGACATACACTCTGGCTTCTGCAAAAGTATCTCTTTCTTTATTTTAGAAACACATGCTGAATTGGACTTTTTTGCCATCTTGCCCATTTGACTAATTTTGACTAAATAACCCGAGAGCTGTATTTATAGAAGCTCCTAAGTATGTTAGATTTTGGACAAGTCTAACCTGGCTTTTGTTTTGTTGAGAATCCAACCGGACTCTTTAAGAATTGCTCTGGCTTTGTTTCTGTGTTGCATCAGGATGCCCTTCTCCCATGCAAACAATTAGAGGTCATCCAAGTTGTAATACACCTCTAGGTCTTCCTCCTGTAGCATCGCAATGACCAACACCTTGATAATGTCCTTGGAGACGTGGACAGTCCTAGTGAATTGTTAGTGATCATTTTCTATTGAAAACCCTAGAAACCTCTGATGTTCCAAGGCAACTGGCACATGCAAATATGCTTACTTTAAATGAATGGTACAAAGCCAGTCTCCAAGACATATGGCTGCCTTCATGGTTTGGATTGTTTCCATTTTGAAACTCTGAATCATTAGCCATCTGTTCAGCTTTCTTAAATCGAGAATAGGCATCAGTAGGGATGGGCGAATTTTTTCACCTTGTTTCGCTGCAGAAATGCTGCCCATATTTTTGACACCTATAGACTTTAATGGGCGTCACGAAATTTCACCAGCGGTAAATTTTTGACGAAACGAAACGGGTCAAATTCGCCCATCCCTAAATTCATCTCACCTGAAGCCTTCCTTACTAGGAACAAATACAGAAAAGATTTTAGTAGATTTTTAGTAGAGTTCCTGTGATTTCATAACCGTCCACACTTTGGATTTGCAGAATGTGTATTTTCTAAAAATATATGGTTTTCTGTGGTAAGCATAAACTTTAGGCATTAGCCACACATAAAATTCAGGCAAACTGTTGACTTTGCAGTAACTGAATTAATCCATCCAAATTCCTTTTTTCATTTATGATCTCTAGATGTCCAGTATACTTTGGTATTCCTATACATATTGGACACAAAACTGTTTAGAAAACAGCTTACTTATGATGTTTTATCTTTGTAAAAAAGGACCCGGGAAAAAAAAAATGGCTTTGATGAAATTTTCAGACACAAAGTTTTTACGTTTATTTCCCAATTTTGAATTAGTCAGAATGTGCATTATCCAAAAAATATATGTTTACTATTAGTGGCATCTTCCACCTTATAGTCTAAAGCAATGGTGTCCAACTGGTGACCTGTGACCCCACCTTGTGTAGCCCCCACATGAAAGTCTGTCTGCTGTGACTGCTTCCCTTGTGTAAGCTTTAAAAGGTATCAGTACTGAGAGTAACTGGCCCCTACAATGTTTAAACCTCAAAAAAAACCTCAAAACACATCCATTGTTCACACCCCTAAATCCCTACACTGTTCACACCTTTGACCCACACTGTAAGTGCCTACATTGTACACCTGTTCACATCTCACACAAACTGCTGGGGGGCCACCATCATTGTGTCACTGTATGTAGCACAGAATGAACTGTTCATCTTAGAGTAGTCTTGATAGGTTTCCCTGTCTCCTGCTGTGTTCTGCTTTTTCTATGCTCCCTGTGTGTGCCATATTCTGCCTTCCCTATGCTCCCTGTGTGCCATATTGTACTTGCCCTATGCTCCCTGTGTGTGCCATACTCTACCTGATCTATGCTCCCTGTATGTGCCATACTCTGCCTGACCTATGCCCCCTGTGTGCGTCATACTCTACCTGCTCTATGCTCCATGTATGTGCCATACTCTGCCTGTCATATGCTCACTGTGTGTGTCATACTCTACCTGACCTATGCCCTCTGTGTGTGCCATACTCTACATGCCCTATGCTCCCTGTGTGTGTCACACTCTGTCTGCCCTATGCTCCCTGTGTGTGCCATACTCTGCCTGACCTATGCCCCCTGTGTGTGCCATACTCTACATGCCCTATGCTCCCTGTGTGTGCCATACTCTACCTGCCCTATGCACCCTGTACGTGCCATACTCTACCTGACCTATGCTCCCTGTGTGTGTCATATTCTGTCTGCTCTATGCTCCCTGTGTGTGCCATACTCTGCCTGTCCTATGCTCCCTGTGTGTGGATTTAAGGATATTTTTTACAATTTTCACACATGAGTGAATGAGTCATATCCCTGCAATGAGAACCAACCATTCGGTTTTTTTGGTGTGCTACCACAGCACTTGTCTAAAGTATGCTGATTTCTAGTGATCAGTGAAATTTTTCTCCAGGTTTCACTGTGAAAAGACGCCCATAGATTACAATGGGTGAAAAAATGCGTCAAAAAAAAAAAAATAGTTGCATGTCAAATAGACACGCCCATAGAATTCAATCATTTGGCAGTTTTTTTGGCGTTTCACACATTTTCAGGGGAAATGGGTCAGATTTGCCCATCACTACTGATTTCTAGAGCAGTTTTATTGTGTACAGCACTGGGATTCTGACTTCTATTTTTGTGCATATAATAAAATATAATATTCTGGTATATAATGAAAATTAGAGTGAGAATTCCTTCTGGCAGTGGCAAGAATAAACAAAAGGAATGATAAAGTGTTATGTACCTTCTGTTTTTATATAATAGTTACTCTGTACCATTCTTTATGCCATTATGATTTGTGCCCACTAGATGGCTAGACAGAATGACTAGAGGGAAGTGAACTTATTCCTATCTTTTATTATTATTTTTATGATCGACATTGCCATCCTGAAGGAGTGATAAGCTTCTGCTGTATTGTGTTGTCTATTGCATTTTATCAGTGATAAATGATGTCTTGCAGCATTTCAGAAAGCGTTAGTGAAATATTAATGCACACATTCAGCAGTTCTGTCTTGGGAAACAAATATAAATCTTTAAGCTTTTATTGAATGTAAAATTATATAACGATTCTTAGAATGACTTCTTGAATTACAATAGTCTTGCTTGGAGTCATGTTTTTGGGAACAGATCCATTTTGCATGCATACTCTTGTTTTTGATGCCTCCTGTAGATCAGTTACACGTTGTTTATCGATGAAGATTTACATTCATCCAGGTCAGGATATAGAGTAGCAGAATTAAGTCTAAAGCAACTTGACTTTTTGAGTATTCTTGAAATGTTTTCATCTGAGTAGCTTCTTCAGTTCAATGGAAATTCCCTGGCAATTCAACACTTTAGAGAAATACAGTTACCAGCATCCAATAACAGTGACTCCATTGATCTATTCAGAGATATAAAAAATAATAAATCTACAGTTAGGCCCATAAATCTTTGGACAGAGACAACTTTTTTCTAATTTTGATTCTATACATTACCACAATGAATTCTAATTGAAACAATTAGATGCAGTTGAACTGCAGACTTTCAGCTTTAATTCAGTAGGTTGGACAAAAAAATTACATAAAAATGTCAGGAATTAAAGCCTTTTTTTAACACAATCATTTCATTTCAGGGGCTCAAAAGCAATTGGACATATTAAAAAACTGAAAATAAAATGTTAATTTCTAATACCTTGGTGCTCCGAAAGCTTGCAATGTATTTTTATTGTTAGCCTACATAGGTATCACTTCTACAATACTTTTTGTTTTTGTTTGTTTTTTTTTGTTATTTTTGCTACTGGCTAACATGGTACCACAGTTTTTGTTTTGGGCTAATATTTGGTTGAAAACCCTTTGCTGGCAATGACATCCTGAAGTCTTGAACTCATGGACATCAGCAGATTCTGGGTTACATCATATTTTACATCCTATTAAGTGGCATATTAAAGAATATTACCAAACTGGAATATACAATTAAGTAAATAGTGTCCTTTCACATTATTTTATGATGTTCTTTGTGTTGCCTCAGAGATCACCTGACCAGAAATACTGCAGCTCTAACTGTAACATCAAAAAGTTTTGGAGCAAAAGACAGAACTGGCTTATGTGACCTAACATGTATTGCTTTTTTTGATTTGCTTGTGTGCACCGTGAATCCTAGGAGCCCAGGGGGCAGTCCTTGTTTTTTAAAATGGCAATTTTCTATTTATGATTACCCAATGGCTCATTCTACTAAAAACTATATTCTTATGAATATGGTTTATTTACATGAAGCAGGGTTCTACATATGAGCTGTTTTATGCAATATACAGTATTTTAAAAGAAACCTACATTGTTTTTCCTTTAACTCACCCTTTCAAAACAGCATTTACCCTCAGGCAGCTGCTGTCACCATCTCTCCATTACCTCTAATATATAAACCCTCAAGGGTTGAGCTCACCAGACCCTCCAGGGTCTCAGATTCCTCAGGTCCCTTACATCTTTGATGCAGTTCACTCCTGGCTGAAGTGAAACTGAAAGAAGCACTGAGCACATGACAACTCAGCTTTTTATACTCCTTGCTCAAGGAGAAGTGACACCTTCTGGCCAAATCTGGAATCTGCCAGGGCTCACTGTACAACGTGAATCACTCCCCCTCCCAGATACAATTTAGGTGCAACACTTAGCTGGCCACAGCAGGGGATTTCCAACCATGTGGAGATTTACAGACCCCAGGGAAGCTTATCCCTATGGGTCCCTACAGTTGTTATATATTCCAGTCCA
The DNA here is from genome assembly GCF_017654675.1 of Xenopus laevis. Taxonomy (NCBI): domain Eukaryota; kingdom Metazoa; phylum Chordata; class Amphibia; order Anura; family Pipidae; genus Xenopus; species Xenopus laevis. The sequence goes on from NC_054384.1 coordinate 76,234,889, forward strand.
GCAGTGTGATATAGGAAATTTCCCTACAGAGAAAGTTTCTAGAAGGTGACATCCCTCAAAGCCAGGAGAGAGGGAACTGCCTTATGAAGTTTACAACAAAATAAAATAAGCAGGTGTCCCAAGCCTCTTCAGCTGATTAAAAGAAAACTGATGATGCTAAGGACAGAGGACCAATACCTTAGATAATGACCCAGCAAGAGTCTTATTAGCCAACATTATTTAGATAGGCCAGCTTGTGGTAGTGTAATGTCTGTTGAGCTCACCTTAGTTGTTCAGAGATAGGAATAGGCAAGCTAGCTGGGCATCTGAGGCTCCTTCAAGGATGAAGGAAGGGGTTATAACCTTGGCTGTGTTGACCAGTTAAAGAGGATCTATTGGGAAAATGTAATATATAACTTCAGCTCACTGAAATAAGATACTCTCAATATGTTTGTATAACTTTATTTGTAAAGCTCTGTTAAGGAGCACTGTAATATATTAATAATATATTAGTAAATCTATTGTCACTCTCAATGCTCTCTTCATGCAGAGATCTGGGTCCGATTTTGACTGACAGGTAGGTCTAATATGGTTTTTTAGGGGAGTCCCTTTCCTAGGAAATATGTTATAGCTTATACAAATAACCAACTCCAGCACAAACAAAAGCTTACAAAATAACTGATTCTAGCACAAACCCTGCATGCAGGATTTTTTGACAAATGTATATGAAATTTGTTTCTTTGTTTTTAAGTTCTACGTTTGAACTCAAGGCAAATAATGTATAGAACATGGTAGCTTTACACAACTGGATTGTTATGAGTTATTTTTATATTATAACTTGGCTTTTTTACTGTGTAAGAATGTATAAATTGTATAGTACATAATGTATCTTGGATATTTTAAATATAATGCTTGAGGCTGATTCTATAACAACATTTGAAAGTTCTAACAGTTCTAAATAACTGTGAGTAACTACACTAGAGGCATAAGTCAAAGTTTATTTGTGCTTTACCTTCTGGACATGTTTTTATCAGTTGGTCTCTGCTTTCTCTACCCTATATTTCTAAGCAGCTCCAGCTACAATCTTCTCTATTTCCACAACTTCCAAGTCTCAATTTTTCCTAACAGAAAATGTGGAGAGCCCTTTAGCACTACATCAGCATTTTTAAATGTAAATTGAATCAAGAAGTAAAAATTAACCCAAAGGCTTTCTGTTCTCAGATAAGCAACACATGGACAGTCTAGAGCATTTCACTTGATTGAGGAAGACTTGCTGGGAAGAGCGGATAACAAAAAGCCCAAAGGAAATTAAAGTAACTACTAGAGAACTTTGAATGTATTTTTTTTAAACAACGCAAAAAAAAAAAAAAAAGAAGTGATTCCATGATTGAAGCTTACAATTGTGCTTAGATTTCACTTGTTGCTTTCATTTTTGATATGATGTTAAAGAAACAGTGATGATTATTATTAGCACATTAGCAAATTAGCATTTTCATGCTGCATTTTGTTCATTAAAAAATAAAAACATTTTGGTTTCTTTAATGGGGTATCCTCAGTGATACTACTGCAAGACATAATTTATTGGGGTTCATTTACCTAAGGGCATAAGTGGTACCATTAATATAAATATTCACCTCTGTACCATGGACTTTTATATTGCTAGTTGGTCATTCAAAAGTCTGTTGAATGAAACAGTAGTATACAAATGTTACCAACATTGTCTTAAGACATTGATGCTACATAGAAAATTGTATATGCCTTTTTCAAATCATTGCACACCTAGGGGCAGATTTACTAAGCTCGAGTGAACAATTCGAATGCAAAAATATGCAAATTTCTAAGCATTTTTTTGGGTACTTCGACCATCGAATTGGTCAAATTCGATCGAATCGAATGAATCGAACGTTTCGAAGTTAAAATCGTTCGACCATTCGATAATCGAAGTACTGTCTCTTTTAGAAAATCCTTCGACTTAATACTTCGCCAAGTTAAACCTACCGCATTGCATTATAATTCCATGGGGACCTTCTACACGCATATTATAAGTTTTTGGCATTAAATAAAAATCCTTAGATCGATCGCTGAAAATCGGATTTTAATTCGATATTCGAATTCGAAGGATTTTACTTCGAGGGTCGAATTTGAGGGTTTTTTAACCCTCTAAATTCGACCCTTGATAAATCTGCCCGCCTACAGTACCTACAGGAACAGACATTTATAAAGCTGCATGAATATACCATATATGCTTAAATACCTGTCTACATTGGGAAAGCCATTGATCCCTTTAAGGAAGTACAAGTATGGGATCCGTTATCTGGAAACCCATTATCCAGAAAGTTCTAAATTACGTAATGGCCATTTCCCATAGATTTCATTTTATCCAAATAATATACATTTTTAAGAATGATTATCTTTTTTTCTGTATTAATAAAACAGTACCTTGTACTTAATCCAAACTAAAATATACAGTAATTAAACCTTATTGGAAGCAAAACCAGCCTATTGGGGTTGTTTAATGTTTACATGATTTTCTAGTAGACCTAAGGTATGAAGATCCAAATTACAGAAAGATCCGCTATCCAGAAAACTTCAGGTCCTGAGCATTCTGGAGGTCCCATCAGGCTTTTATTTATTACAATTTTTGCATTTATTCATTTTATAAAATAAACGAGGCGCTGGCGTAAAAAACTAGATGCGGCACGTTTCACTAATTCTTTTTGTCAGCGAATTTCGCTGGAAAGTCTCGAAATTTTTGGGTGAAAAGAAACGCCCCACATTCGCCCATCACTACTACTCATTTTGATTTCCAGTAATGGATGCAACAACATGAAAAATGAAAAAATAACCGACAAAACAATTTGTGTTATTTTTTTGCCTAAAATTTTTAAAAAAATCCTTAAAATAAATACATTTTGTAGATAGCACGAACTTCAGAAGAACAAAGTAGGTATAGTGTGAAGTACATTTCAGAAAGAAAATACATATTGCTTCCCAATGGACTGGTGAAATAAAAAATGTGCTGGTGTGAAAAACCTCACAGCTGAAACAACAAAATGAATTAATTCACAATCACGTTTCGAACATTACATTTCACTCGTACCTGTTAATAAATCTCAGGAGAAAATCTTACAGCATTGCAAAAGAAAGGGGACAGTCGGAGTGTTCTTTTACTACAGTAGTTTTCATTCGCTTCTTCCATTTAGCATCAAAGCTGATATACTGCTGAGACCCCATGGGGTTAAATGTGATGGTTTGTATGCTGCAGAGAAAAATGATGTTTTTATACATGTTGTCATCTGCTGCCATCTCTTGGAAGAAATTTAGAAGGACCGTCCTGTGATCATCACCTGTTTTACTTTATAGACTTTATGGGGCAGATTTATCAAGGGTCGAATTTGGAAGTGCTAAAACTTCGAAATTCGACCATCGAATTGAAAATAGTCAAAGTTTATTTGTTCGTTTAAATTTAACTGATTGTGGTCGAATTACAATCGTTCGATTGATCGTAGAAATTGTTCGAATCGAAAGATTTAATCGATCGAACGAGAGATTTTCAAAAAAACCCGTAGACTTCTAAAAACTTAGCCAAATGTTGGTTATAGGTTCTAGGAGGTCCCCATAGGCTAACATAGCAATTCGGCAGGTTTAAGGTGGCGAAGTGTTGACGTTTTTTAAAGAGACAGTACTTCGGTTTTCGAATGGTCGAATATTCTAAGTATTTTCTTAGAATCGAAGTCAAATTTGGCCTATTCGATGGTCGAAGTACTCAAAAATTACTTCGAAATTCAAAGTTTTTTAATTCTAAAATTCACTTTGACCTTTGATAAATCTGCCCCTTTATGTGCTGCAAGAATTTACATTATTTTTGGTTTCGTTACCAATCGCAGCTGGATAAGCTAGAGCAGTGATCCCCAACCAGTAGCTCGTGAGCAACATGTTGCTCTCCAACCCCTTGGATGTTGCTCTCAGTGTCCTCAAAGCAGGAGCTCGTTTTTGAATTCCAGGCTTGGAAGCACATTTTAATTGCATAAAAACTAAGTATAGTGCCAAGTAGAACCTCCTGTAGGCTGCCAGTCCACATAGGGGCTACCATATAGCCAATCACAGCCCTTATTTGGCACCCCAAGGGACTTTTTCATGCTTGTGTTGCTCCCCAACTCTTTTTACATTTGAATGTGGCTCACGGGTAAAAAAGCTTGGGGACCCCTGAGATAGAGACTCAAGGCAGTAAGAAAAGAATTTAATTAGTAGTTCATCAGGGAACAGAGAAAGAAACAAAATAATTGCTTTCCTTATCTTTTATGTACCAAAACTTAACCTTAACCTCTTGTTTGGTTTGGCTCATCAGCTGTGAATCCACAGGGGGTTGATCTTGCTAATGTTAGCCGACTTCAACATTTATTATTAAAATAATCAAGAAATGTTATTATGCATTTATTCTCGGCCTTTCTGCTGTTTGGTTCAACATTTGTTAGCATTTGGAATTATTGTATAACTGGGAATGTAATTGACTTATGTACTGTATATACTGTATGTATTAGGCACATTTCCTTTCTCTTGTAAGACATTAACAGGCCAACAAATATTCAGGAACTGAAAAGTAACTGTGTTTCAGGCCATACAGCTGCTTAAGCCTGTGTGGCACCAACATGCATCTGCAGAACCCCAGAACAGTATTCATGGCAGCTCTGCGAAATATAAAGAGAATTGCATTGATATTGCTGTATTTCGCAGCTGGTTCAAAATTCAGTGGCATTTCCCACTGTTTTAAAATTAGAATGTAAGTAGGACCATTATTAGGTATAACTCACCAATATAAAGTTATTTGCTCACATGCTTTTATACCATAACCAAGAAGCTTTATTACTGACCTAAAGCAAATCAGATTATGGACTGGCTTTGCTATTGGTGTAAATAAGGAGTAGACAGTTTTTTACTGTCCAGTATATGTTCTCTGCAGTCCTGAAGTGGACATGTACCCCCAGACAATAAGTAGACAACGGTTGGGTTATTGGTTGGCATAACGTAATACAGGTATGGGACCTGTTATCCAGAATCCTCGGGACCTGGGGTTTTCTGGATAATGGATCTTTCCGTGATTTCTGTCTTCATGCCTTAAGTCTACTAGAAATTAATTTAAACATTAAATAAACCCAATAGGCTGGTTTTGCTTTCAATAAGGATTAATTATATCTTAGTTGGGTTCAAGTAGAAGTTACTGTTTTATTATTACAGAGAAAAAAGATATCATTTTTAAAATGGAGTCTATGGGAGACAGCCATTCCGTAATTCGGAGCATTCTGGATATCGGGTTTCCGGATAAGGGATTCTATACCAGTACTAAAAAACCTAAGAGTTGCTATGGCTAATAAATGGTCACTAAAAAGGTACTTTGGGACCATATCCATAATATTTTACACTGCAGTAGACTGAAAGTTTTATACACATCAAAGCCCCATATTGGAGGAAGGTTAAGAATGACCGGAATCAAGTCTGTTACATTAAAGAAGTAGGCATGGCTAGCTGCCATCTTAAAATGCAGGCAATTTAATAAAAACACTGAAGTCATGGTTTTGGGAATGAAAGTTTAAAAATATCCAATAAAATAATTCCTAGTATTCAGTTATGGATGTAACAAATAGGGTAGCAGATCAAGCAGCTGCATTTGAGCCCAATGGTGTAACTGGGCTAGTTATGCAGTCTCAGTATGTGATGTGACCAACATTTTATAAAATAAAATCTTTTTTTTAAGAACAAGGAAAGTTTTATTTGCTTTTGAGTGCCAAAGTGTTGACACATCTTCTCCCTTGTGTGTGCATGTGCACAGCAATCCTTGGACTGTGCACATGCGCATGACAAATGCATTGTCGAGATTGTCCCTCGCTTGGTTCCCACTTTATCACCACCCCCCACCAAAGAACAAACACCAGACCAAAAGATAGTGGGAATAGTGGGAAGATAGTGGGAAGAGAAGGCCACAATTGTTTATTAACATCAATAATTACATAAATTATGCATAACAACCATAACTTGTAACAGTACCACGTGTAACACAACAGTGGTTAACAATGCCCATGTCTTCTCCTAGGACCAGCTTTGGGCCTGCTACTGAAGCCTCATACCTGCATGATGCTATCCTGGCCCTCCATGCCTTAGAAGCCAACTACCAGGTAAATTCCTGTTTTGCGCTGAAGCCCATAGTCCAGGCATCCCTGTTAGCCCATCACCACCCTGGGCAATAGAGGGGGAGGGTAACCCTTCTTGCATTGTCATGTCCTGCTTCCATCCATTCCACTAAGTATCATGGGGCTTCAGTGAAGTAAAACCTTTGGATCGTACTCTACATACCGTGCAATATGTACATTTTTTTTTGCTTAGATTATATCATTTGCTTTGTGGATCTCCTTTATGTGTCTAATGTGACTTACAGTAAATGGCCTCCACCATGAAAGAAGGGTTTCTAGTTGAGAAAAGAAAGATGTAATTGTGTAATAGGCCCATAAACCCTTAGGATCACAAGGATTATAGCACAGATTACCCAGTTCTGATAAATTATCAACAAGTGTACGATAAAAGAGAAATAGCCTTGCATGGTGGCTAACTGTTTTTTGGTCACTGACATCAGTGGAGTAGAAAAACTCTGACAGAATATATATTTATCAAACAAACCATGTTTTAAGGCATGTCAGTGTCTGAGAGTATTAATAGTATGAAATAGTTCCCTGCACTAAGGTGCTACTTATTGTGAGCCTATTAGGATTGTCATCTTGCCTCCACTATTCCAATCCCCTCAATCATTCTATTTTGTGGGTCTAATTTCATCTATTTTTCAATAGTTTTGTACAATTACATTCCATGTATATAAACAAATGTGCTTGCCTGGTATAAATAAACCATTTTAGGTGTCCTTGTTTCTTTCTTGGTATTGAATCCTGCATCCATGTCATAACATATTTCACTATACCTAAGGCAATGGGACAATGCTATCAATGCCGGTTCCTGCATAAGGGGTTAAAGAATTTTCAGCTTTCCAGTGAATTGCACAGTAATCATATCTGCACTCCACAGTCTTCATACATGCTGTCTTCATTACAATGAATGATAATTTCTACTTTTCTGCCTCAATGCTCCCATAATTATGAACCTTGTTTTAGAGCTCAAAATGAGCATTGAAATTGTAACTTGCAGGTGTTTTTCTTTCTCATCAATTTTCTTTACTCTTTCAAGTGGGAACGTTGTATGTTTAAATAAAAGAACTTGTGGGTAGGGAGAATGTGCAATATGGGAAGAAAAGGCTGAAGATGCACCTTAAGCTGGCCATAGTCGCAAAGATCTGATTGTACGAATCATCGTAGGCTCAGACTTCCCCATCTCCCGACCTGCCACTAACCATTCAGATCAAATAAAGTACAAAAGAACAGATCAGCCGATGTTCTGCCCCTGACAGCAATCGTACGAAAGTTATGTCTGACAAAAGCAAGTGACAGTCTCCCTCTGAAAACCGTATGATCGGCAAAACATGCAGAGATATTATCGCCAGCCGCCAAAAATCTTTTAACCTGTCCGCTCGACCAAACAACCGATCTCCGCCAGACAAAAAAATTCAGGACTCTACACACACGGTCTGAAAAGTGTACGAATCCTCGATTCATATGATCAGATCTTTGCGTCTATGGCCAGCTTACTCTCCCACATCTGTTCTTCTGCTACTTCATTCAGGGTACAACTTGCAATCTCTTTGTAAATGGTGTTGGACTTGCCTGCCGTGCTACTAGAATTTTTCAGGGGGGGCGAGTTGGGCATGGGGGATAAAGGCCAACATCTGAGTGACCCGAGTGGGGGATCTTCTCAGAATTTCCACAGTATAAATGGGAGTAAAGGTGGCCATAGACTCAAAGATCCGCTCATTTGGCGACATCGCCAAACGAGCGGATCTTTCCCAGATATGCCACTAAACTGCGTGGCTATATCGGGGGTAATTCAAGCGTTCGGCCGTATGGCCGAACGATCGAATTACGATGTGCCAAGCGGCTCCGACGGGTCGGTCGGGTAAAAATCCAACCTTCCCGATCGATATCGTGGCCAGATATCGATCGGGAAGACCCGTCAGAAGCCCCCATACACGGGCAGATAAGCTGTCAAATCGGTCCAAACGACCGATATCGGCAGCTTTATCTGCCCGTGTATGGCCACCTTAAGGGTCGTCACACACGGGCAGATTTAAGCTGCTGATTTACTCAATAAAAATAACATGATGTTAAATGCAAACTGAGAAAGAAAAAGCTCAGAATACAGACTGTAGTTTAGGCTTGTGGCAGGCAAAGACAGATGACAGTATCAGGCTGAAAGGTCAGGGCTGGCGGATGACAAGCAATGTCCAAAAGTAGTCCTGAAGAGGCAGTATACAAAGCAGGGTCAAGAAACAGGTTAGAGGTCAAATCAGGGAGTCAACAGCAGCAGGAATTGGGCACCCGAAAGGGGACTGGGGAAAAGGAACAAGGAACCATGCGGGAATCAGGCAGGGACACAGGAACTAGTAATCACAAGCGCTAATGATCAAGCATCTGGGAGTTGTAGGGAAGAGGATTATAAAGGCCTTAATTACTAGCTCAGTGAGCTCTGGGTTCCAAAACAGCTTTTTAAAGTATTAATACAGTAAACAGAACACTCGGGAGAGCACAGCTGCCCACCTAGAATTAGGCCTGAATTTGTCTTATTGGAAGTTGCCACTCTTGTTTCTGTGACATCTCTTTGTATCAAATATTTCCCCTAAATTTCAATGAACTATATTTAGGGAACAAAATGCTTTAAAAAACAGTACCTTAGCTATAGTAATATGTTATTCTTGAACAATTAATGTATGTAAACGGATCTATACACACACAATTGTTTGCAATCAGGGAGCTTGCCCCTTTTATTTTGCTACCAATTGTGTATTTGCAGATCCGTTTAAATACGTTTGCTGTTGTTAAGGGACCCGGCCAGGTCAACGGAGGGCCAGCACCACCAGTGCAGTGGAAGTGAACTACAGGTGTGTGCTTGAATTATCATATGAATACTTGAACAACCTCTCATACTCCCATGGGGATAAAAGAGGTAAACATTTAAAGAGTATTAGATTCTCTGACACTGTAAGGGGAGCCTCCATGATTTGTCTATATGGGTAAAATAGTTATTGGTTAATTAATTAATGGAAGCATGGGGTACCTCTTCATAATGTATTCCCTCATGCTCCAGCTTTTGGGTATCTAAGTAATAAGCCAACTTTAAAAACATTTATAGGGTTTAACTCATTCGTTAAACAGATTTCCAGCTTTGCCAACTGCGCTGCTAATCTTACTTAACATGCAAATCTGATCCATGAACCAAGAATCCTCACTGTGTATATTAAAAGGGAATGTAAACCTTCTCTTATATGCTCTCCTTCTGCAAACCATAGCGCTCAAATTAGGCACCCCAAAAGCAAAAGTTCTCTATAATCATTCCTACCAATGCCACCATGCAGGTATCTAACACACACAACCTAAAATGCATTCATTTTTGTCCAGCTTGTACGCAGTGCATTAAAATGTATACAAATGTGCATCCACAAATCAGATACAATTGTGCTCACAATTTTGAATTGTAATTGCAGATTTCTGGTGCTTGATGGTAAAAAAACGGTAGACACTATAAGCTATAATCATTTCTGGCCACGGGAACTACAGCAACATAAACTCCAAAAAGATATGTTTGGATTACATCATAGGCTGTTTTTTTTTTTAAATCACAGAAACACAATGGAGCAAGGGTAAGAGTCTTTGCAACCGTAGTGCTGACCCTCCTGGCTTTCTCCTTGGAATATGAAGGGGAATGTCTAATGGTAGCACATTTTATAAGGCAACGCCTTTATTGGTAACGGGTCTTTGGGCATCGAAATGGATTTAAGACCATGGCACACTAGTTTCATTCAGGAACCTCAGAAGATGTAGTATCAGCTGAACGACAGGGGAGAAAGTCACAAACTGAGTCTGACTTCATCCACTTCAAGTTCATGCTATCCTGCTTCAATCAAGCTCTATCAATAGCTAAAGAACATTACTTCTCTTCTTTAATCTCCTCTCTATCCTCCAACCACAACAACTGTTCGCCACATTTAACTGACTATTATGCCCCTCCACACCCTCCACCCATGAATATAACTGCACATTTCTTTAAAGAAAAAATCAATCTCATTAGACTGAGCATCCCATCTGACAACAATCTCAGATTATTTTGCAGTCCACTTACATCCACTTTGCACTCCTTCACCCCAGCAAACTTCTAGCCTGCTCAATCCCCACATCCTGCTTTCTTGACCCCATACCCTCTCACCTTTATCCAATCTTTGATACACTCTCTCTCCTGCACTTACCCAACTATTTAACCTTACACTCTCTACTGGTACTTTTCCATCTTTATACAAACAAGCACTAATCACTCCTATGCTTAAAAAACCTTCCCTTGATCCCAGCTCTCCCGCAAAGTATTGTCAAGTTTCCCTTCTTCCATTCGCAACAAAATTGCTGGAAAGGCTTGATTACAAACACCTGGTCCAGCATCTCACTCATAACACCGTTCTCAACCCCATGCAATCTGGCTTCCACCCAACACACTCAACTGAAACTGCACTCACCAAAGTAACCAATGATCTTCTACTGGCAAAGTCTAAAGGTCACTATTCCATACTAATCCTTCTAGATCCCTATGCAGCCTTTGACACAGATGACCACACATTCCTCCTAGACATTCTATACTCTGGTATTCGTGACACTGCTCTTTTATGGTTTAAATCTTATCTGTCTGATTATTCCTTTAAAGTTGCCTTCTCTAAGTCAACTTCTACTATGTTTCCACTTTCTGCTGGAGTTCCTCAAGGCTTTGTCTTAGGCTCTTTGCTGTTCTTATTCTATACTACTTCACTAGAAAAATGTAACTTGTTAGCACTACATAAATAAATTATGATGATGACAACCATATTGTTCAAAGAATTCTAGACACAATGCATTTGCCTATTTGGTCCTTTCCTCTATCATCTTGTTTCTTTTGTAACTTTCCTTCTTTCCTGTGTATTCTTTTCTTTTCACAAGTTTAATAATTCACTTATAATTGTTACCATCTTTATAGAACTTGATTTGAAGATATGTTCAAGATATGTTCTTTTTTCTTCCTTTTATCAAAGTTTTTAAATTGAATAAACTTGAATTTAAAAAAAAAAAGAATAGACTGGGCAGGCACAATGTAGTTTGGCAGCAGTGTCTGCAAGGAGTGTGCTTAACTGTAAGTACTGTATCTATAATAAATGTTGTCAATAGCAATGGTTGAGCCCATGTTCTTCATTGAGTCCTAGGGTTTCCTGTAAACATGGCTGAATACCAATAAGCAGATGCTTTCCAGTCAGGAGAATCAGTTTAGACAATGTGGCTCACAAGAGTCCCTTAGAACTGAAAGTGCTGAAGAGTTCAATAAGCTACTGTAAATGCCCTATCCCAGTGGAGCTTACAGTTTACTTTCCTTACTACATGCATATACAGTATGCTAAGGGTAATTCCATTAAAAGCCTTTGTAAGTACACATTTGTTTTACTTGCAGAAGTAAACTAGAGGAGTAGAACGTACAACAGTCATATGTACAGAACTCTGATAAGACCTCAAGAGCAGAGTGATGTTAGGCCAATGTCAGGCAAAAAGATTTCTCCACAAGTGAAAAAAATTTGCATTTTTGGTCCAATTTCACAAGTTCTGTCAGGTTGAACAAAGAGTCTGGCATTTTAGTAAATGCTAAGTACTGTGTCATGGAACCAGATACTGGCATGCATACTGAAATTGTAAGTCCTAAACAATCCAAATTAATTCAGTTTAACCAAAATAATGCTTATATGAGCTTATTCCATTATTTTCAAGTGTTCACATAAGACTTCTGAATTTGGCAAATCCCTAATATTTCACCATTAATGGCTGTACACATGAACATATTGCCAGCATTTATACATATTTCCAGCAGATGGCAACATGAAACTATTTATGTAAAATACTGTACAGCTAAAGAGACAATTGTTTTGTTGCTTTTCTACACACAATAAAATGAAACAAATGTAAAGTGTTTGGCCAACCCTGGGTGAAGGAACCAATTCTAGTCACACTACAATATATTATACCTCTTACTCCTGCTACAATACTTGAAGCAGGGAAGGTAAAAGACAACACATAAAGTAGGGCAACCATAGTAGATTCAGCATAAATAGGCTTTAAATTCAAATCCTACTCCAAACTTCTAGAAGGGAAGGTGAAGGAACATCTAATTGTCTCTTATATACCCCTGTGCTTGCCAATGGAATAGCTGACATTGATGAATTTAAAAAGAAGTGCATGACTAATTAGGCTGAGAGGAAAAGGACAAAGGCCATCATTTATAATGAGAATGAACGAGAGCTATGCAAATCACCCATGTGTAGACATGCAGGGAATTGCTTCTAAGAAATGAATTTTAGGTGAATAAGGAAATATACTGTATATCTGTTATTATGGCAAGGTGGTTGCTGTTATTTCTGTTAATAATCTGTTTTTGGAGTTTGGGCTCCCTACTTACCTCTCAATACTTGTCTTTGGTTTGCTTAAAAGATTTGTTTTTATAAATGTTATGTTTGTTGTTTCCTCCCTTTATTGTTTAAACAAAAAAGGAACCAATAACATCCTGCAAGTCAAAATATGGCAAGTCCGTATATTCCACACCAGTACAATTCCCATTCACAGTCCTTTGGATGTACAGTAGCTGCACATGAAATTAAATTATTTCTTTTAAAGGGTATCATCCTCAAGAGGTGTAAGTAGTTTCTGTGCCCTGGACTAGATTTGTAACTGATGCCTCTAGTTACTTAAAAATGAAACTACAAGTATGTGACTTGTTATCCAGAATGCTTGGGATTTTTTCAGAGAAAAGGGAAATTGCTTTAAAATTTTGAATTTTTTGATAAAATGGAATCTATGCTGATACCCTTCCAGTAATTCTGAGATTTCTAGATAACAGTTTTCTGGATAAGAGATACCATATGTGTATTTTCAGCCTAGCATGTTTAATTTTAAATAGGAGGTACAGGTATAGAATCCTTTATCCGGAAACCCGATATCCAGAAAGCTCCGAATTACGGAATGGTTGTCTCCCGTAGACTCCTTTTTATCCAAATAATCCAAATTTTTAAAAATGATTTCCTTTTTCTCTGTAATAATAAAACAGTAGCTTGTACTTGATCCCAACTAAGATATAATTAATCCTTATTGGAAGCAACCCCAGGTTATTGGGTTTATTTAATGTTTAAATGAATTTCTAGTAGATTTAAGGCATGAAGACCCAAATTACGGAAAGATCCGTTATCCAGAAAACCCCAGGTCCCACGCATTCTGGATAACAGGTCCCATACCTGTATTGTAAATGGATATTTACAAACAATGAAGTTTGTTCAGCCTACTGAGATCTGTACTTTTTACCTTGCCCCTATACAAAAGAATACCACGCAGTTACTCATGTACTGTAAACCATTAAATTATATTTGTTTAAGGGGAGTTAAATGGGTTTATGAACATTTAGACTATGCTCTTGCATTATATGGTTCCAGGATACCTTTCACAGTTCAGTGCATTGTTCACTTGACAATTGATACCAATGAGTATCAAATGCAGGGAAAAGAATCCAGAAAATAATTTTAAATTTCATTTTAAGGCTCAGCGAGGTTTTTTGAGGGCTAACTATCTTTTAGTAAAATGTAAAAAACTTTCATAAATCAGGCTTGAATGTCTGTCTGATTGGGCTCAATGCAAATTTCATGACCAGGGCGAGGTCTAGGTACCAGGTCTTTCAGAACCACTTTAATCAAGACAACCACCTGCTGTTTTAGTTAAAACCATACCTCCCCACAAAACACCACACCACACCAAAAGTCCAGGATGACCATAAAATGTTGAAGGACAGCTTTATTAACACAGTAAACAATAAAGTGAAAATTGCACACTAACAAATAATACAATAGAATACTGTTCATAACTATCACATCAGGAATGCTTGCCTACTCCATTGGGGTAGATGGGCCTCTTGCCATGCCAGCCACCAAGCTCCACTGTGTTAAGGTAGACAAATGAAGGCAGAGTAGACCTCATCCAATTTCCTGGACGCTTTCCACAGTGATCTGTTGGCAGGCCCGGATTTGTGGGAAGGCCACCTAGGCCCGGGCCTAGGGCGGCAGGATTTTAGGGGGGCAGCATGCTGCCCAAACAACCACATTGGTTCAAAAACACTGGCGATGAGCAGGAGATACAGTCTCCATGAAAATTTGCATGAATAAAGGGGAGGGGACAGAGGCGACGAGTGGCAGTGGGCCTAGGGGCGCCCGCTATGTAAATCCGGCCCTGTCTGTTGGATAAAGAAATTATATGCAGTTAAACATTGGATAATGCCACTGTTGAGGGTCGGAACTTGGGGTAGGCAGAAGAACTGCGTGCTTGGTGCCACCAATTAGGCACATGTCTATTTTGCCTATCCCTGGTCTGGACTCTGTTGAAGGTCGGAAACTTGGTGTAGGCAGAAGAACCACTAATTTGTTGCACCATAGGCACATGTCTATTCTACCTATCCCTGGTCCGGACCCTGGTTCCCCCACTGGCACTCTCCGGCTCGCCTCTGTGTGAGATCCTATTCCTCCGGCCATTGTAACATCGCACCGGCCAGGGAAGAGGTGAAGTGGCCTGGGCCTGCCACTGTTTCCAATGAGTCAAACTGTTGCATTGTTTCCAAATTACAACTATTTCCCAATCCCTATGAGTGAGTTCCAGATTCCTGCAATGATTTCCAAATATGTCTGATCATCAAGAATTGACTGTAGGTGAAAGCAGTTTTCACAATGTGAAATTCTTCCACACCCATACTCCCACCTATGAGTTCAGATATGCAATCACTTGTATGCGTATAGGTACATCTATGCATTGACTTGATCTTCATGGACTCTATATTAGAACGTCATAAAAGATCGGAGATTGGGTGTGTTGAAAGAAACAGTTATTTGCTTGCGCAACTTGGAAATATATGCTCATAACGCAAATTTCTGAATAGCCATAAAGTGTTAATACAGTCATAAAATTGTGTAATACACTTAATTTTAGAATTAGAAAGTTAGAAAAATTGTTTCAGGTTTAAAATAAAGACGTTTTGAATTACATGTGCAAATGGGAGACCGGAGAGTTTCACAAAATATAAATATATGTGACATCTAACATAAACAAGAAACAACAATTGTTGTTGTCTTTAAAATTGTAATAATAAACCATTGGCTTACAATCTATTTTCTTAGCAAAGAATTGTAAGGCTATAAATATAGATTTGTTCACAGATCACATTCTAGGTTATCTGATTGATTTATTAATGTTATCGCTACCATTTGGTAAAAATATCGACTAATTTATATACTGCATAAGAATTTCCTGTTCTAGTGCCCAAAAGATTGTCCCTTCCATATTATTTCATTCCAGTCTCTGCTGACTCACTGTCATGCTTCTATAGCACTGCATATATGGGGGAATGTAATAAAAGTCACAAAAAGCCAAACAATTAGCACAAATAAGAATAAAAAGTCTCATTTCGCAATGTAATACTCATTTGGCAACTGTAATCGCGCATTGCAAATTTTAATTGCGCATTACCCACTTTAATGAAGTGGTTGGAGGTGTCATTATCTTTTGGAGCAAACATAACTTTTTCAGTAAGAAGTTTTATGACATTCACTGCGCACTGGCGCTAACTAAAATTCGCAAACCTTCTTCAACTGTCGGAAGTGGTCGCTAAACAGTTCCCGGGTTTGCAAAAGCTATATTAAATTCGCACAAAGGCAAATTTGTTCTCACAGAGGCATAACTTTGCGATTGTGGATATTTTTTCCGTTACCGACTTTTATTACATTCCCCTCATAGTGTTCTACTGGTTACTGTTTCTCTGTTCCACTGTACTCTCTTTAATAGTTTATTGCTCCATAAAACCTCCTGATTCTTTTTTGCCAATGCCTGTAAGGTTTATGCAGTATAAAATCACACTTGCTTTCTGTGCTCACCTATCCTCTCCCTGTTTCTCTGTCAGCGTCTTTTACTGCATTGCAATTCATTCAAACAATTCTGCTGTGCTATCCATCCTCACCTCTCCCATTTTTCAACCTTCTGTAACAAACAATTCTTAAGTGCCCTTCTGCCACTCCTTGCTACCAATACCTTGACCCAATGGGCCCTCCTGTCTGAGGTACATACCTGTATCTAATAAATGCAAGTTGCTGTTTTCAATAAAAGCAATTGATGCCGCCCTTCTAGTTGGACATTATAAAGCATGTCCTGATTTCACATTATCTGGTGAACTTACCCCATAAAATTTCCCCTGAACTGACTTTTGTTTTTGTCCTGGCCTCCAAGCTGCTCCCTGGAAGCTAATATCCCTCCTCTTCATAATATTTTCCATGACACTACCTGCCTCTCCTTTTTCTAATACCCAAATACCCAGTTACCTGATACTCACATCTACACAGTAATTCTGTAAGGTAGAAGCATTGATGATACTTATATTATACATATATCCTGTATCTCAGGAATATGCCAGTTTATCTACTGACTTTAATGAGAGAGGGAGCCCACAGAAGGGGATCTTTAAGAGAACAGTGTTCAACCTATATAGGGTTCCTCCTCTTTAATAAAGAAGGTGTCAGATAGGGCCATAGGGAAGCGACTTTGTGATGCTGCAGCTCATAGGCTCCTACCTGCTAGTCGATTCCCTATGGTCGGCAACCAACTGAAAGGGCAGAAAGCTTGCCCCTCCTTCCATCACAGGCAGGCTACATTCACCCCCACCTTGTCAGATCATTGATGTCATGTTCTTCTAGCTGCATTCAAGAGCGACCTCTACTTTTGATTCGGCAATATCGATCCCCCGATGCTCCAAGCTGAACTGTCTGCTCCTTGGAGAATGTGGCAAATTGCCTGTTTCTGCCTCTAGTTCCAGGCCTGTTTGGTACCTGTCTGTTGAACACAAAGGCATCGGTTGCATTTTACTCAGGCTCTATTAACGAGTAACTGTACTTAGGGTTCGGTAAAGCGCAAAAGCTGCATTTTCCTCAGGCTGCATTAAACAGTAACCAACTGTTGCTAATCAGCTTCTCAAATACTTTTTTAGCTTGGTAGAGAACACTGTCCTCATTAAGCAATTTGCCATGGTCAACTGCAAGGTGATGCTAGGCAAACCCCAAAAAGGGTTCTGTATGGGAAAAAAACCCAAAAAGGGTTCTGTATGGGAAAAAACCCCAAGTTGATGCAAAGGCAAGGTAAGTGCAAGCTATGGGCATGGTAAGGGCAAAGAATGGGCATTGTGCTAGATGGGGAACTCCTGGCCTGAAGTAGATACCTGGGTAAGCCCTTTTTAGCAAAGGGTACTGCTAACAACCATTTTTTTCAGCAAGATCGCTGCGTTCCATCAAAGGCAGGTTAGCGTAAGCCCCCTCATTGCAATCAACCTAAACAGGTTGCTCTTCCATCAGTCCAACATCTAACTGACTCAAGCCGCCGCCACCTGAAACAATGAGCTTTCAGCGCAAGCTGGCATTGTGCTTGGCCCCCAACTTTTGACAGGGAACTTTCCTTTCCATCTCTTTCAGTGACTTCCATTGATCCATCCAGAATACTTGAGCACAACCAACCGGAGCTGCTTTGGCACAGAGTTTTAAGCAGAGACAGGAATCAAACTCATGACCTTTGGGACTATAGACAAGCACCTTAACCACTTGACCATTCGGAAGGCCTTTATTAGTGTGGTACAGGGGTATGTATTGACTATATTTGGTGGAAGATGGACAGGATTAGGCGCTGTGGTTCGTTGGCTTAAGTGCCTGTTGTCTGCCCGTGGAGTCCCAAGTTCAAATCCTGGATGGATGATTTCCTGTGTTTACAGGGTTGTTTATGCCTGTACAGAACCCCCTCTTCTATGCAGGCCCTGCAGGCATTGGTGCCTTTTTCTTCAGGCTGCATTCAAGAGTGACTGCGAATTTGGAGTTGGCAAAACCGGCATACCCAGCTGTATAACCCGGGCAGTGCATGTTATTGATATGATGAAAGGCAGCAGTCATGTTGCAATAAAGAAAAGAAGATTTAATGAAGGAATAAGAACAAAAGTCTGAGCAAGCTTAAAGGAAATCTTTACCCCATGAACAATGTAGGTCATTACAAATATATATTGCATAAAACAGCTCATGTGTAAAACCTTGCTTTGTGTAAATAAATCATTTTCGTAATAATATACTTTTAGTAGTATGTGTAATCATAAATACAAAATTGTTGTTTTAAAAAATAAGGGCCGTCCCCTGGGATCGTAGGTTTGTCAGTGCACAAAAACAAACTAAACCAACCATACTTGTTAGGTCACATGAGCCAATCAACAGACAGAGTTCTTTCTTTTGCTTCCATACTTCTTCCTGTTACCGTTAGAGTTGTAGTATTTCTAGTCTGGTGATCTCTGAGGCAGCACAAAGATCATCACAAAATGGTGGCTCAAGACAAGAGTTTTTGTTTTTATACTCAACAATTCCTTTAAAGCCAACCCAATAGTCACAACTAGGCTCATATATGAATCAAGCCATATAGGTGTCATGCAGGATTCATTACAATATAAGTTCTATGATTTACTGAAATATAAATAAGTTAAAAGATTACAAAAAAAATGATATTGTCAAAAGCACAGCAGAATGGTCCTCCTTGTTCTCAAGCGCAGACTCTGCTGACCTACTGGTGTAGATACTTCCTAAGGAATGATATTTCATTTTCTGAATGTGGAGTGCATCAATTAAACACCGGGAAACACAAAATATGCTGATGGGAGCTATTGTGCAGAAAGAAGAAGAAGAAATAACAAAACACTGGAAATTACAATCTTTACTTCATTTTCTTCCCTTTCTCACTGTAATAATTAGACATGGTGTTGCAATTGGTATAAATTAACCCCAGTGTTGTAGGATGATAGGGAGGATACATCTTTGCATGCCAAAAGCTTTTCTTTTCTTTTAATCTCCAACTACAAAAGGGTGACTGATTTGCAAAACCTAAGTTTCAAACTTTGCGGATATTAGGTCCCATTCTTTTATTCACATTTGGGCAATTTCTTAGTATACATTGTTGAAAAGGCTCAGTTCATACACTGGCATCTTGTATTTCATAAAATACATAAACCTGAAGAACATAAAAATGTTTTTCTTTAGATTTTCAGCAGCAACCACAACTTCAAACATGGCAACTACAAGCACAGGGATTTACTGTAGTACTCTCTTCCCATCGCTGACCCTGACGGTCATCACAAGCAAGATATTAGGATGATGTGGGATGTAGAGCAACTTGGGCTCTCTGATGCAACCAAACCAGCTATTACTGGCAATCACTATGGCCACAACATGTAGCATATATTTTTAAATGGAATTAGCAGCTCTATACTAATAACAACAACAATAATACAAATAATTAAGAACAAATATGAAAGTACATTATAATTCTGATACAGTACATTTTAAAATTTATAAGAGTCATGCACTTAACCACAGGCCCTTGGAGAACAGTGCAAAGTGCCAGTTCTCCAAAAGTAAAGTACATAGTTAAAGCATGCTATGACAGCTATGACCATCCAGTAATTCCTACTACTACCTTATAGTAAACTCATCATCATTCGATTACATTAAAAGGTATTCCATTAGAGTACAGGTATGTTATGCGTTATCCAGAATGCTTGGGACCTGCTGTTTTCTGGATAAGGGATCTTTCTCGAATTTGGATGTCCATACCTTAATTCTACATTACTTTAATTAAACCCAATAGGATTGTTTGCCCACAATAAGGATTAATTATATCGTAGCTGGGTCATGTTCAAAATTCTGATTAATTATTGCAGAGAAAGAGGCAATCATTTTATGGGGGAGCCCCTGTCTTACTTCCCAGCCATGCAAAACTCAAGCAGCTTTGTTTATGACGATCCCTAAGCAGCCCAGATCACACTGAGCATGTGCACAGTCTTAGTCTTGCAAAGATGTTTAACAAAGTTACAAGATGGTGACCCCCTGTAGCCAACTTTGAAAACATAAATTATTTGTTTGATTAGGCTTGTGGTGCAGTAAGTTCATGTTTATGTTTAGTATACAAAATACAGCATTTCTAGCCTTATTCTATTTTAGACTTTACATGCCCTTTAAGTAATCCCCTGATGTTGAGGTAACTGCATGGTAGTAGTAAGCAACAGTATTTTGGAAAATGAACTGGTACTTTGCACTATTCTCCTAGGGCCCTTTGGTTTGCTGTTTTATGCTATCTAGCCGCTCCAAATTGCAATTGCAATAAATTCAATTAGCAGGTTTATTCTTTTTTATTCTTTTCCTACTTGGTCCAAAGACATTAGATTTGATAGCACATGCAATAAAATTAGTTGCCAGTTTTATTGAGGGAATCTCCACCCTGCTATTGCTTTCATTTTCTCATCTATTATTCAATTTGTAATCAGGGAATTTGTGTTTCAAAAATATAGATAAACTACACCCTCCTTGAAAGTTTTTTTTGAAGACTATTGATATAGATATTTAATGATTTAAATTAAAGAGAAAAATGTACAGTAGAGCTGTCCCAAACACAGCAACCTTTTAGGACATCAGCACAATAGATGCCCAGAAGCTTACTATACTTTAATAAACCTTTAAGTGCTATATAAAGAGAGGTGTGTTTCCCCGGTACATCTATGTTTCAGATGTTATTAGACCGTGCCTCTTTATGACTTTGTTATGAAAAGAAGGAACTATTATATATACTGAACAATTTCCCAGTGCTAATAAGGAAACCCAAGCAATGATACAGAGTGACATAAACAGTTTATAGAAATCCCATGCCGACTTCAGTAAATTACTGAACAACGCATGATCTTTTAGGTACAGTGTTGTAACCAGTGTTGTGTTAAATATTAAGCAGGTATTTGATTAACTTGAATGTGTAATTTATTAATGAAATGGATAGACTGGTATGAATGGAACTTATGGCATTTCAGAAGGAAACAACTAACACTTTGACACTATAATTAACCTGGCAAACAACGTTTGACTAAAGTGTTGCATACATACACTACTAGAGCAACAAGTGAATATTGTAGGTTTCAATGAACAATTATTAGTTAAAGACAACTAACGCAGACTATTACAGCGACACATGATATCAGATGACTCTTTTTATTATTCTACAAACGACACCATGCAAAGTTATTTATCCATTTTCAGGGGAATGGTCAAGTCTTTTATGTGCAATTAACATTAAATTCACTAGTTTATCCTGACACCATACAGCATGAATACACTGGTGACGAGGCACACTTATGTTCACCTCCCAATCAATTTCCTATAAACTCTCCTGCTTGACAAATATTTCTCTGAAACTGAATGTTATTTTATGATACTTTGTACACCAAGCATGTACATTAGATCATGACTAGTGATGGGTGAATTTATTCGTCAGGGGCGAATTCACTGCAAATTTGGGCGATTCCCTGCCGCGAATAGATTTCGCAAAACGGCCGTGAAAAATCGCTGGTGAAAATTTTTCGGCATTTTACGAATTTTGCTGGAAATTTGCAAATTTTTCGGCAAAACGAAACGGCGCAAATTCGCCCATCAATAATCATGACTAAATTTCATTGGGTGTAAGTGTTTGAGCACTGAAGGGTGCAAAAGCACACCTAACATGCACTTGTATCTTAAAGAAACCTGTAATCTGCTCCTCGCAACTGACTGAAAATCAAGTGCAAGAAGCAGCAGGAGAAACAGGTGAGGCCTATCTTTACCATACCTCCCAACTGTCCCTTTTTCGGAGGGACAGTCCCTCTTTTGACAGCTCAACCCGCAGTCCCTCATTTGTACTGGAAAGTCCCTCTTTTCTCTGCACTGAACAGCCAGAAAAAGAAACAAAGTTTCTCACTTAAATGGCTTTTAGCAGAGAGCCCAGAACAGCTAACAGGTGCAAATAAGATACTTTGTAACAATTTTGAGACACAAAAACACAGTTTAGATAAGGAGAAATATTTTCAAACTTTCATAACCTGCCAATTTTGTAAAACGAACATGGTAATTAAGGGGTGTGGCCACTGAAAGGGGTGTGGTCAAAAAAATTGCTGCGCTACGTGCGGAAAATACATTTTTGTCCCTCTTTTTACTTCCAAAATGTTGGGAGGTATGCTTTACCACCTGCCATAAGTCACATGCCTTGCCCCTCTTGTATAGATCACTGCCTAAAGCAGGTGCACTGCAGAGTGCAAAGGCCTGTAGCCATTCTGCAAGAACAGAATGCAGTGTGTAAAGTGCATAAAAACAGCTTATTGCTGCCTTTTTTTACATTTTGCACACTTCCTTCTTTAAAGGGGACCCGTCACCCAAAAAAATTATTCAAAATCCTATTTTACAACATTAGTCAAGTGAACTTTAATTACACTATATAAATTATTTGAATCTTGCTTCCTTCAGTCTGGGATTTCAAAATTATAACAAGCAGGCAGGAGCCATTTTGTGCACACTGTTATTAAGACGAGCCTTGCATCATCTCAGAATCTTGTTTGTGCACCAGAATGGGGGACACAATGTCCATTCCCATGCCCTGGCTACACAATTAAATGGTGAAGAGAATGCGGGAGTGTGGGGAGAGCAGTGATATCTAGGAAGTGCTGAATGGAAAGTGAAAGTAATTGTCTGCACCACCTCTATGCCCATGGCAAAGAGGACGGGCAGACAATACTTGATTGACAGCTGACATTTTTAAATGAGCTTACAACAGCTATGAATGCTTTAATAAAAAAATGAAATTGGATTTCATGTTTAATTTGAAAAGGACTTTTATTATACAGATTTTTGTGTCTGGGTGACAGGTCCACTTTAATGTAAATGACCCCTTGTATGTTGAGGCTTCTGGAAGGTCAAGTTCCATGCAATATGATGAAACTATGCTTTCATGCTACCGGGAATATTTTAGTGATCATTTACCATAATTGTGCAAAAGTGCAAAAATCATTGCAATTTACCATGATTTTACCCACAAGGCAATTTTTTTTCTGAATTCCACCTTATAGATACTATAGATTGTACACTCTTTTTGTGTGGTAAGGCAAGTATAAAAAAGTTTGTAGTGTTTGCAGAATAAAAATGAACTGGAAAATAAATATTAAAAAAATATTTACTTTCCAAAGCATTTTTTTCTCTTTTATGTCAGTACCAACAGTAAACGTAGTGTATGCTCACAGTCAGACTGCAACAAATGTTATGTGAAACAGATGTTCAGTGTGTGATATCTTGCAAAGATGCATATTTTTTATAACCTTTCAGATATGTTTAATAAAACACCTTTTATAGCCAAGGCTGTATCATTTTTTTTATTGAGGTGTTTCTAAAGACAGATAAAAACATCTGAGAAAATATAAAGACCAACTGAATTTATTGAGTTTATGCCATATATTTAAAAGTTTGAATAAATGCAGTCTATTTATAAACTGATGATGTAAATTCAGACTGAGGAGGGGAGATGGCGGTTCTTACAAGGCTAGTTACACCACTGTAATATACTGTTGTCCTGCTTTGGTTAAAACAATTTTGTTTGCTTCAGAAGATCCAACATAGTTTACATAAATAAGCTTATTAGAAGTCATGAAGTCATGGTTCTCCTGTCTAGTGCCCAGTATGGCTATAAGGAATATGTATACAGAAGGAGGGGTCAAATGTTATTCATAGCTCCTTGTACACCTTAAGGATGAAAATCTGAGGTCTCTAAATTATTTTCAGGTTGCACACAATTCTCTCTTTCAGTCAGTCTCTTACGACTCTTCACTGCTGCCCTCACTCAAGAAAAAAAGAGTAAGGCTATTGCTTTGATGAACTGCAAAGGCCACTGGCAATCAAATTAATGGTACAGCTTGTAATGCCCCAACTTGACAAGGCTTGCATTTCAAAACATTAATTATACAAACTGCACAGCCCTTGGGGTTCAGATTAATGATTTAGTTTGTAATGCACCATCTGGTTGGCCAAACTTTTTTCTAAGACCTACAATATATGTTATCAGTTCAGTTATTCTCTAACATTGTAACAGAGAAGGTGAAATGCCTTTGTTAGAGGGAGAAACATTTCTTTCTGTTGCCAAAAGATTAATTGGACCTCCCCACTCACAACTTGCTCTCTTGACCCATTGCTCTCTGCTTAAACACTGTGCTGCTGTGCCCAGCAGCGCGGCGGCACACCAGAGGGGTCTGGACTGGGGGTCGTGTCTGTCAAACTACCATCCTGTCTCACTTCTATAGTGTTCACCCTTGTTACTAACTTTCTACACACCTATAATTTGATGGACCCTCTGCAATCTGGTTTCCGGCCTGCACACTCTACTGAGACTGCGTCGTGCAGAGTTACAAATGATCTTCAAGTTGCCAAAGTCAAAGGTCACTTCTTTATGCATTTGATATGGTTGACCAATCTCTCCTGATGCAAATTCTGTATTTTCTTGGTATCTGTAACCAGGCTGCATCTTGGCTCTCTTATTACCACTCTAACCATTCATTCACTGTCTCTTATGCTATTGAAACCTCATCTCCAGTTCCACTCAATGTACGGGTGCCACAAGGCTCTGTACTTGGCCCGTTGTTGTTCTCTGCCTTTGGGAGATCTCATCCTCTCATTTGGGTTTAATTATCATCTGTATGCTGATGATACCCAAATACAGTATATCCACCCTTTCATTAAATCTCCAACTGTCTCCTAGCAATCTCCAATTAGATGAACAAGCACCACCTCAAACTCGACCTAACAAAAACTGGACTAATCATCTTTCTACCTAAGCCTGGTCCTACTCATCCATATACTATCTCTATTGATGGCATGCTCATTAACCTTGTCAACTCAGCTCACTGTCTTGGGGTAATCCTCCTAAATCTCTCTAGGATAATATTAACACCACTGTCAAAACTTGAGTTTAATGTTTATATGTTTTTCTACTAGACTTAAGGTATAAAGATCCAAATTACGGAAAGATCTGTTATCCAGAAAACCCCAGGTCCTGAGCATTCTGGATAAAAAATCCCATACATGTTCCTTTCTAAACGCATTTCTTAGGAAGGCAGTTGGCCACATGAACCCTAAATAGTTAATTCTGTTTTCCCCCCTCTTCTACCTCATACCTGCCTTTATATTTCACAAAATGGTTTACACCTCCTTGGGGTTCCCAGGCGTTATGGCAGGTGAATTTTACTGCAGCAGATGCAGCAGCTGTGAGTTTGAAGGGTGGGCCAGGCATGGGGCTCGGGTGCAGGATGTGCCCCACCTAATTATGCCACTGTATTTAAATGGATGTGGAGCTGCACATTGCATACTTCTGCTCCAGATCTTATTTTGTGTAAGATCTGGCTACAGCATCTAGCTAAGGCTCTGGCAAAGTATATATACTGCTAGTGTTGCAAACAGCTACTTACCCTATAAGATATTGGTGCCATACACAAGCTTCCCATATTTTTAAAGGCTGTGGTTAATGTATAGCCTGAAGTGATGTTAATGACATAATAACAATGGCAGTAGCCCGGAAAAGTAGCTGATAACACTCTAGCCCTGCCCTTAATAATTAACGTTCAACAGTTAGATATAAAGCAACCTGTTCCTCTCTGGGTTTCACAGGTGCCTGAACTCCTTACCTGCCTGGAACTAAGTGCAGCATCACAATGGATGTGAAAGGATGTGCAGCAGTGCTTCTGTTCCTTGGGCTGATGGCCATTCCAGTCCATAATGCCTCTTCTAATTCACTTTGTAGTATCTTGAATGAGACTCTGAGCAATAAGACCAGCAACTTTACACTACTAGTCAACCCAGACAACATATTTTTGGTAAATCATACATACACAGGTAAGCTTAGCTTTCATTACTATATACAATCTTTTATTATTAGTAGTGTGCATCACATGCCTTTTTGTGTCTTTCCCATGGTGGCTTATGTTTTACTTGATATGTTATCCTTTTATCAAACGTGGTACTTTGTGAACAGAGGCTTGGATTCCGACCGTCCATTTAATTTCTAATTTATTTACTAGCAGGATGGTGGCTCAGTGGGAAGCACTTTGCAGTGCTGGGGTCCTTATTATCATTCTAGCTGGGGACTGTCTACAAGCAGTTTGTATATTATACCTATGTGGGTTTCCTTCCATACCCCAAAAACATACAGACAAATGAATTGGCTACTGGAAAAACTGACCCTACTGTGTATGTGTTAGACTGTAAGCAACTGAGGAAGGGATTGATAAATAATTTCTGTAAAGTGTTGTAGAAATGTGTTGTTGCTATATATAGTAAATACATGAATACGGATAATAATTACAAGTGTATACAGTAGTGGCCATCTAGGTTTTGTATAACATTTGGCTGTAGGTGGGATACTGGGATTTGTAATACACAGACATTAGAAACCCACTATGGTGAAAAGCAGTTGTGTTTCAATTATATAGAAATGAATTCAGATTCCAAATTCTTATATTTCTGTTTACAAATAAGCAATGGTATCATGTCTTTGCGTTAGGTAGTGATATGCAAGCCTTCTGAAAAGATAAGAGGATTTACAGTAACTAGGGATCATAGGCAGAGACATTCCAATTGCTCTTTTCTGTATCTTTGGCTAATTAACGGGCCCATTTACTTAGCTCGAGTGAAGGATTAGAAGAAAAAATACTTTGAATTTCGAATGGTCGAATATGGCTACTTCGACCATCGAATAGGCTACTTCGACCTTCGACTACGACTTCGACGTCGAATCGAATGATTTGAAGTAAAAATCGTTCGACTATTCGACCATTCGATAGTTGAGGTACTGTCTCTTTAAAAAATTCTTCAACCCCCTAGTTCGCCACCTAAAACCTACCGAACCTCAATGTTAGCTTATGGGGAAGGTCCCCATAGGCTTCCTAATAATTTTCTAATCAAAGGAAAATCCTTCAATAAATGGATTAAAATCCTTCGAATCTACGATTCGAAGGATTTAATCATTCGATCGAACGATTATTCCTTCGATCATTCGATCATAGGAAAAGCGCTAAATCCTTCGAGTTCGATATTCGAAGTTGAAGTATATTCGACCCTATGTAAATCTGCCCCTAAGTATCTAGAACTCTTGATTCATAGCATAGATAAAGCTTATCATTTAGAGCCATCAATGCAAACTTGTAGCCAGTTTCAGATCTCATTAGCATAATATGTCGGAGTATGATTTCTAATGGGTAGGACATGGAGAGCAAAAATAAGAGAGCAACATAAGGGAGGCTTAAACCCTCATATAAAGGATTATGTGCAGAGTCATGAAAAGAAGTCCTTTATGTACCTGTGCCTTTACAGCTCAGATACAGTCTAGTAACCCAAAACTTCCAGATTGCCTGTTTCGAACTTTTTCGAAAGTGCAAGATATTGGAGTTAAACAAAAATTAAATACATTTAAAAACATGTTTTCATGTGAGCAGAGATACATTAATGCCATTAATTGGGCACTACATTAAAATATCAAGAGAGTTTCATCAATGTAAGGTTTTCAGTTCAAGTCATATTCGTACCAATTCCCTGGAAGGAAATGTCATGTTCTTTCAAAGAATTTAAATTCTGACCAATTTCCTGGCAGCAACTTTTGTTCTGCTGCTCAGATTGAATCTATAAGTGGGCAGCTCAAGGTTACCAGAGACACAAGTCCAGCGGTCGGTGCAGGAAATTTTCCATTTCCTGTTCTTTATTTGCAAAGCTAAAAGCAAGCAGAATTGAATAAAATGTGTGGAATTTTTTAAACCTAAGTAATCTATAGATACACAGGTATGGGATTCTTTATTTGGAATGCAGAAAGCTCCAAATTACAAGAAGGCCATCTCCCATAGAGTTCATTTTATAAAATGATTTCCTTTTTCTCAGTAATAATAGCATTTAAAACTGAGTCTATGGGAGATAGTCATTGCCATAATTCTGAGCTTTCTGGATAACAGGTTGCTGGATAATGGATCCTATAGTATATCCGTACTTGATCCTAACTAAGATCATTCATTTATTACATATTTCATTTTTTTTGTTAGACTTAGGGGCCCAGGGTGGAAGTGAATTCGAATTGAATTAACAAATTCAAAAACTTCGAATTTCGAAGTAATTTTTGGGTACCATCGAATAGGCCAAAATTTGATTCGAATTTAAAAAACGTTGAATATTCGACTATTCGAAAATTGAGGTATTGTCTCTTTAAAAAACTTCGACTTCGACACTTCACCACCTTAAACCTGCCGAATTGCTATGTTAACCTATGGGAACCTCCTAGAACCTATAGCCAGTATTTGGCTTAGTTTTTAGAAGGAAAAGTTTTTTTTTTGAAAATAGTTTGAACCTTCGATTAAATCGTTTGAATCGTTCGATTTGAACGATTTGAACAATCGTTCGTACGATTTGAATACGATCGAAAACAGCTAAATTCACTCAAAAAAAACTTTGACTATCGAATTTCTACAATTCGATGATCGAATTTCGACGTTTTACCACTTCGAAATTCAACCCTTAGTAAATGTGCCCCTTAAGGTATGGTAATCCAAATTAAGGACAGATCCTTTTTCCAGAAAACTCCAGGTGCCAAGCATTCTGAATATGACTGTGTGCATTCTAAAACTGATATTGAGCAATGTGATTATTAATACTTTAAACAGAATACAGAAATGAGAACAGGTATTGGACCTGTTATCCAGAATGCTTGGGACCTGGGGATTCCGAACAAAGGATCTTTCTGTAATTTGGATCTTCATACCTTAAGGGGCTGATTCACTAAGCTCGAGTGAAGGATTCGAATGAAAAATACTTCGAATTTCGAAGTATTTTTTGGGTACTTCGACCATCGAATTGGTTAAATTAGTTCGAATTCGAATGAAATCGAACAAATCGAACGAAAAATCGTTCGACTATTCGACCATTCGATAGTCGAAGTACTTCCCCTTTAAAAAAAACTTCGACCCCCTACTTCGGCAGCTAAAAGCTACCGAAGTCAATGTTAGCCTATGGGGAAGGTCCCCATAGGCTTGCCTGTGATTTTTTGATCGAAGGATTTTCCTTCGATCGTTGGATTAAAATCCTTCGAATCGTTCGATTCGAAGGATTTAATCGTTCGATCGAACGGAAAATCCTTCGATCGATCGATCGCAGGATTAGCGCTAAATCCTTCGACTTCGATATTCGAAGTCGAAGGATTTCAATCCGAGGGTCGAATTTCGAAGTATTTTTAACTTCGAAATTCGACCCTTAGTGAATCGGCCCCTAAGTGTACTAGAAAATCATGTAAACATTAATTAAACCCAATAGATTGATTTTGCTTCCAATAAGGATTAATTATATCTTAGTTTGGATCAAGTATAAGCTATTGTTTTATTATTACAGAGAGAAAGGAAATCATTTTTAAAAATTTGGATTATTTGGATAAAATGGAATCTATGGGAGACCGGAATTCCGTAATTCGAAGCTCTCTGGAGAACTAGTTTCCGGATAACAGATCGCATACCTGTATTACACACATATTTTTAACTTTATAGATGTGGTTCTCTTTTAATAGCTTTCCTTTTAGAAGTGTAGTGTTTTTGCCCCTTTTTATAATATTATTTCCAAGAAAGACAGCCCTAGACTCAGAGGAAGAAAATTTATCCACCGGCAATAAGCTAAGGCAAATAGATTTTCTAAGGTGTGGTTCATACAATGGTTTGTAAGGAAAATATGTAAATAGTGTCCATTGTCAATCAAAAATTATCACGTCACCTAATATTCATCTGCAAGCACTTTCTAGTCATTTCATCTGCCTATATTGTATATTACTTGTATGGAAATACTGTCATAATATTCTCTACATATCTGGATATAATATGTTTCAAAACCACAATTGTAAAGGCTGATGACTATTTTTTTTTCAGAATATGTTGAAAATGCAAAACCGAAGGTATTCAAATGTTTGGGTTCACGGGCATCTTAGAGGAGAACTAAACCCTAAAAATGAATATGGCTAAAAATGTATCCACATTTTATTTACTGAACTCATTGCACCAGCCTAAAGTTTCACCTTCTCAATGGCAGCAATGATCCAGGACTAGTGTTCTGGCGAATCTGACACATTTTTCTTCGACAAAATTTCGCAAAACGGTGAAATTTTTTTATGAAGTGTAACAATTTTTTTACCCATTGGAGTCTATGGGCGTCATTTTTGCAGCAAAACTTAGCGAAAAATATCATCATCACTATCCAGGACTTCCAACTTGTCACAGGGGGTCATCATCTTGGAAAGTGTCTGCGACACGCACATGCTCAGTGGGTTTTGAGCAGCTGTTTAAAAGCTAAGCTTAGGGGTCGTCACAAATTATCAAGCAGAAAATTAGGTTTATCTGTAATATAAGATGATCCTACAGGGCTGATTATTAAATTCTGATGCTAATTGCACTGGTTTCTGTGCTGCCATGTAATAATTATCTGTATTAATATCTAATAACCTTATATTGTGACATTTATATTCTATGTGTATTGTACATTTTGAGTGGGTCCCTAAGCTCAGTAAGTGACAGCAGCACAGAGCATGTGCAGTGAATCAGCAGAAAAGAAGATGGGGAGCTACTGGGGCATCTTTGGAGACACATAAAGGGCTGTGGTTGCCTTGGGCTGGTACAGAAGCCCAAAACATAATTTACAACATTTCTAGCTACTTCTTTAGTTAAGCTTTAGTTCTCCTTCCAAACTGTCCTAGAGTTTGCTGAAATTCTGAAGCATAGAAATCAATTATGGGGTCACTGAAGTAAATAGAAACTAGATCTCGGAGGAGCAGCAGTGAAAGCAGTAAGCCTCGGAAGCAGTGAGCCTCGTATACAAATGTGAAACACATTGCAAATGTAATTTTTCTGCCAACATTTCTGAAATGTTAATACCATTAGTAGTGATGGGTGAATTTATTCGGCAGGCATGAGTTCACGGTGAATTTTCGCTGGCATCCAAAAAAAATGGTCGGCATCCAAAATTTTTTTTGCAGTTTCGTGGATTTCACAGGAAATTCACGAATTATTCGGCGAAGCGAAACGCAACAGATTCGCCCATCACTAACCATTAGCAACTAATTCACTTGCCTGTTCGCTATTAGTAATTCCAGATTTGCTTGTGTCATTGCCTTTTGTATAGACACAAGTAGCCTTGTGAGTAATGCCAATACACACTTAATTTGCATCCATTTTAGTGCTTTACCCCCCACCCTTGTGATATTACAGGAAATGTATCCTCTAGTGATAAATAAATAGGCACTGTAATTTCTTCACATTTTTTGCGGAGTGATGAATACTTTTCCTAAAGAGATTTATAAGTAGTGATGGGCGAATTTGCGCCGTTTCGCTTCGCCGAAAAATTCGCGAATTTCGCGCGAAATTCGCGAAACGGCGAAAAATTCGCGAAACGGCGCCGGCGTCTCGTTTTTGACGCCGGCGCCCGTTTTTGACGCCGGCGCCCGTTTTTCCGACGCCGGCGCCCGTTTTTGATGCCGGCGTCCGTTTTTCGAAAAAAAAATTTTGACGCCGGCGAATTTTTTCCGCGAATTTTCGCGGGAGTTTAGCGAATTTATTCGCTGGCGGCAAATCGCGCAAATTCGCCGCGAATTCGCGCCTGGCGAATAAATTCGCCCATCACTATTTATAAGTAGAAAGAGACAAGCTCAGATCTTTCAACAACGATTCTACTGCTCTTCATTTGGCATATCTTAGACCTAACCTTTTTTGTTTCTTTGTTTTGTTTTTGAATAGTAACATTGTCTGGGAAAGGAAATGTAACAGTGATCTTTCAAGCTCTACCATCATCAAATATTTCGGGCAGTGTGGTGGGGCAGTGGTCCAACACAACTGAAAACTGCGATGGGAGCCCATTATTTCAGAATCTCAATGAAAATGGATCAGTTTCCGCAAACTGGACATCACCAAATACTGTGCAATCTGTTGTGATATAGTGAGTTTCAGACTTTTTTTGTGATCAAGTAGTTTACCACAATGCAAATCAGTTTAATTGTAAATCACTATATTTCACATTCCCTCACTTTCTCATGTCTTCGTCTTTTATTATATCATACTTTTTTTCCCACAAATCCCTAATAACTAGCTTAACAGTGCATACGATCATGTTCCCCAATAACTCGTAAATAGGTTACAGATACATAGAAACACTGTGATAATAGACAAAAGTCATGTTTCTGAGAACATCTAGAGCAGAAAATCTTGCTGTAACTGATCTACGGGTTGACCTATCAGGACTATCTGGAAGGCAAAACATTAAAATCGCACCCTAAAGGTGGCCACAGACGCACAGATAATATCATACGAAACAAATTTTCGTACAATATTCGGTGCGGGCTGGACGGAAAATTTTGATCGGGTGCCTTAAAAGTCACCCAAACATTGTTAGTGCTAAATTGTCAGATACAGGTAGAATTCTATTGTTTCTGACGATTTAGCTCTACACGTGTGTATTGAAACGAACAATCTTTCTTGGAAAGATCTTTTCCAAGAAAGATCGTAATTGTTACGTCTATAGCCACCTTTACTGTCCTGAAGGCTAGGTTCTCCAGCCACAGCTCTGAGTCCCTGTGGGGGGGGAGGAGATCCCATATATTGGGAACAACTGCTCTTTCTTAAGGCATAACCTTCTTACCCTTCTACCTATAATAATGCAGTATTTAAAAGGTTCTTGCAATTACTTAGGGGCCGATTCACTAACTTCGAGTGAAGGATTCAAAGTAAAAAAACTTCGAATTTCGAAGTATTTTTTGGGTTACTTCGACCATCGAATGAGCTACTACGACCTTCGACTACGACTACGACTTTGAATCGAACTATTCAAACTAAAAATCATTCGACCATTCGACCATTCGATAGTCGAAGTACTGTCTCTTTAAGAAAAAACTTCGACCCCCTAGTTCGCCATCTAAAAGCTACCGAACTCAATGTTAGCCTATGGGGAAGGTCCCC
Organism: Xenopus laevis; assembly: GCF_017654675.1. NCBI lineage: Eukaryota > Metazoa > Chordata > Amphibia > Anura > Pipidae > Xenopus > Xenopus laevis. Next base: position 76,267,958 of record NC_054384.1, read on the forward strand.
ATAGGCTTGGCTAACTTTTTTTGATCGAAGGATAGTCCTTCGATCGTTGGATTAAAATCCTTCAAATCGTTCGATTTGAAGGATTTCATCGTTCGATCGAAGGAATAATCCTTCGATCATTCGATCGCACTATTTGCGCTAAAATCCTTCGACTTCGATATTCGAAGTCGAAGGATTTTAATTCCCAGTCGAATATCGAGGGTTAATTAACCCTCGATATTCGACCCTTTGTGAATCGGCCCCTAAGTGATATCATTTTAAGGTCCATCTGTAGCTTTAGGGGGAGGGGTAAATCAAGGCTAAGCTCAATTACCTTCATGAGACAGGGTTTTTACAGTACATTGTATCTTTACCTCTGTCCTACAGTGTTAATGAATGAATTCTTCCCATGACTGCGCAGGTTTCAAACCACCCTCCAAAAACCATAGAGGAAGGTTTATTATTATTTATTTATTATAAATTCCTGATAAGAATAACCATAGAGTGTGTTTGTATGGCAAGCTCCACTAGGGCAGGGGATAATTGGAATGAAATATATCATATATGTAAATGAATAATCGAATTCTAAAAAGGCAACGTATACTAATAGTAAAAAATTGCTCTCGTGCTGTATATCCCACTATATATGCCAAATCTTGATATGATTACTTTAAGTCTATAGATCAATATACTTACAAAAAGTCATGTACTGAATTTTCTTTAATTGTAGTGCATATTTCAAGGAGGGAAATGATTTATTCCGAAAAGAAGTTCAATTAGATGTTGGTGAGTAAGGCATTTAAAGAAACAGTTGTTTTTAATCAGAAATGTTAGCCAAATAGTTTTAGAATTTCTGAAATGAGAAAATGTTTCAAGTAAAGTGCTTTTTGGGAAATTTGACTTGTATATAAATTGTAGGGATAAGAATTACAGGGCATTTTGACTCAAGTCATTAAGCCATGTGACAATTGCATACAATTGTAATATTCTAGAAAGCTACGGTTATTAAATTGCATTTAAACTTTAAAGATATTTTATATTATTTTACATGTTTTATACATTAATTTCACCTTTAATAAAAAAATATTTCATTGGCATTTTTTCATGTTTTAAAATGGTATTGTGTTTAAAAGTTCTAACGTTTGAATATTTATTTAAATTTTTTTAACCATTTGAGGGTCATGCTGCATTTGTTTTAGAGTGGGCTCATGTCTAGGACAAGAGAGGATCTCTTTTGTCTTTATTTTGCTTCCTTGGGCATTTTCAATAATAAGTGGCCACTTCAAGCAATTTCCCAAGCATCCCTAATAAAGACATATATATATATATATGAGCTACAGAATATGTACCTGCCCTATTCAAATTGACCTAAGGGTAAGTGTGTTAATGAAGTTTCGCTAAGGAATGTTCACTAGGAAATGCTCGTATTATCTCTGACGACACTTCGCCAGCGTTTGTCAGCCGAGACGTAACTTTGCATTTTGAATAATAAGCGTATCCACTGCGAATTAACGTCTGACAAAGTTGCAAAAAGAGTGGTCGGAGCCTAGCGAGGTGAAAGTTCGCCTTTTATTGGGTTTTCCAAATATGGCCTTTGGAATTTGGAGCACCCAGTCTTAAAGTTATTAATATATTTAAACATTTATTAAAATAAAATCGTTTTGATCTTTCAGCTTAGGTAACATGCGTTATAAGGTATTGTCTTTCACATATTATGACATAAATCTAATATATTTATATATAGTACACAAAAGCCATGAATATCTTGTAAATTATATCCTTATAAACGGTGAGTTCTGATGTCATCAGTTATAAACGGTGAGTTCTGATGTCATTTCTGTCACATGACTCACTAAAACCTGTGTATTATAATAAAGTACCCCCAGTTGCAAAATATGAGGATATTAGAAGTTACCTCAGAGTTCCATGACCTTCGGCCTCGTGTTTTTATATTGTCATGAAACTCCTCGATAACTTATAATATCCTTATAATTTACAAGAGGAGGTACTTTATTCACTATATAATTGTAACTGTCCCAAATAAGGCATGCACTCACAGGTCTTATCCAAGGTGAAAAAATGGTGTTTATTCAGCAAAAAACTGCTAGTATATATATATATATATATATATATATATATATATACAGTATATATATATATATATATATATATATATATATATATATATATATATATATATATATATATATCATTGTAAATACAGTAATAGCAATAATAGTACTATATAGTGAATAATAGTAAAGATTAAGAATTATTTGTTGAATGGATTACTGGGTTTCCAGATCATCAATCCCAGACATGGACTTGTAATAAAGCCAGGCAACTTTTTAGAACAAATTAAGGATATATTGACGTGATAATTGATGTTCTTAATAATTTTTTTCTCTTATTTATTTTAGTTTCACCTGCCAACACTACAAAAGGTGATATTCATTTATTTATTTGGCATTTTACCTATTTACATGGAGTCCAAATCATTATTTACTTGCATGCCCCCTAGATTGTTAACCTTACTGTACATAGCTGGTAGCATGTCCTTTTTAGAACTTTTTATAAGCATAGAACCTACATAACTCCACTATGCCTGGCTGCTGTTCTGTCAAATTGTAATAGCGTCTGCACATTAGCTAATTTATTTGTCATCCAAATGATCAGACCATCTGATTTTGTATGATTTGCCCATCTATATACCTTGTTTAGAAATGTTCATTATAGGTAGACTGACCAAAAGTTACTGCTACTTTTGATTTTTTTTACTTTTGATTTTCTTTTTTTCTCTTAGCACAAAAGCATAACAATTTTTTTTCCTGTTGCAGCACCAGACACAACTGAAAACACAACACTGACTACAGGAAAACCAGGCGCTACAGGTTAGTTATGGGTACACATTCTGGTACACATTCTGATACACAATAAATAGAACCTGGTAGTCTACTATTTGCCATCTGTTTTTTTCCTGTTGCAGCACCAGACACAACTGAAAACACAACACTGACTACAGGAAAACCAAGCGCTACAGGTTAGTTATAGGCAGGGGCGTAACTATAGAGGAAGCAGACCCTACGGCTGCAGGGGGGCCCAGAAGGTATAGGGGCCCCACGAGGCCCTAATTCATATACAATTTCAATAAATATTGGAGAAACAAGTCAACCTCTAAATTTTTTGGGGGCCTGAAAAATTATTTGCTGTGGGGCCCAGTAATATCTAGTTACGCCACTGGTTATAGGTACACATTCTGGTACACATTCTGATACACAATAAATAGAACCTGGTAGTCTACTATTTGCCATCTGTTTCCCAATAAAGCTGATGTGTGCCAGAGGAACAGGTCAGCATTAGTGGAAAGGCTGAGCCTACAGATCTACTATAAGGAATAATAAAAACTGCACTGATAATTTTCTCATATACTTTCAGTCATTTAATCAATTTATTTCTACGTTAGTGCAGAAATGATTTCATTGTCCCTTTTTGTGTTTAAAGTCCCAGGGCAATAAACTATCATATCTAAAATAAGTGACTTTTTTATTTTTTCCTTCCAGCTTCACAGATTACTACTACTACCCTTGTGAAAACTACAAGTGCAAGTTCAGTGATCCACCCCAGCTCCCTAATAATGGCACTGACTGAGGCCATTGGGCTATTTTTCATCACCAGCAAATTCCTTTCATAAGTCATCATAATCAAGCATGGACAAAATTAAACCTGTATCTATGTTTTTTAAAAGGCTATTTTTAAGTATTATCTATTTAAAAAGGCACCAGTAATTAAGATTTGCAGAGGCCCTCAAAAGCAGAAAATCAACTCAATGTTATAGAGCTGGGACCTGGTTTAGACAAGAACTTAGTTTAAACCAATGATATATTTGATCATACTGATCACAGTAATTTTTCCTTAAAACATTTGTAATTTCTAAAAGTAATTTTCAAATAAGCAAAATTAAAAACAAACCATTTTGTCAGGAAAAACATTGCTAGAATTTAGAAATAATCATTCATTCATTCTTTTATTCAAAAAACCAGGTGGTCTTTATGTGGAAGACTGAAAATGTGATTTCATGCCTGATTACTAAATGACCACTTAAAGAATCACTGCCTGACTAAATAAATGTAACTGCTTCTTCTCTTTTTGTTTATAATAAAATAAATATCCATGTTTAAGAGCTTATGTATTTATATTAAAAGCAATTTTATGAGTGTGTCAATTGATGATCTGCCATTAAGACAAAAAAAACAAAAGGATGTTGGGAACGGTAGCTCATTTCAACATCAGGAAACCAATGCAATATAGATTTCTGTCATAAAATGTTCTTTCCTATAATTAAGTATGACTAATTTACATTAGGCACTGTTTGGATATTAATGCCTGGGGCATTATGTGACAAACAGTATAGTAATGGGCAAATCTGTCCTGTTACACTCCAGATAAAAATTTATGAAACAACTGACAAATTTGAAGAGTTGAAGTCAATGGGTGTTTTTTTCACAGCAAGTTTTTCAATTCATATACATATGCCTAAAGGAAAACACCCTAATTATTTATGCATTTCCTTTTATGTCAAGCACTCCAAGTGTTATGGTTGATTAACTGAGAAATGGAACTGTTGTAACTGAGAAATGGAACAACCAATGTTTGTGCAGAATATATAAGAAACTGAATGTCATCCCAAATAAAGGAATTGTATTTTGTACTAAATGTAATACATATATATATATATATATATATATATATGTATTCATTAATAAAGTTTGTGTAAATTAATTCAATTGGTTGTCCAGCATGAGTTTAGGATTTGGATTCAGTTCAGTATTCGGCCAAAACGAAGGATTTGGGGATTTGGTCGAATCCGAAATAGTGTACTCGGTGCATTCCTATTTTAAAACAAACATCTTATTGGCTGCTATGGGTTATAGCTTTTGGGGAAATTTTGTCTCTTATATTACATATGGGATGCACTTAATCAAAATAAAAAAAGAAAACAATGCATAGGGTATGGTGGATAATGCTGGATAAAGGGTAAAGATGAGTTGAACTACTTGAAACATTTTTGATGTTTGGGAAATACATTAGGCAGACCTGAAGTGCTGTTTATATGACTTATGCCAGTTGTCCCCAACCAGTGACTTGCAAGCAACATGTTGCTCACTGAATGTTGCTCTCAGTGGCCTCAAAGCAGCTCCTTATTTTTGAATTCCTGGCTTGGAGGCAAGTTTTAGTTGCATAAAAACATATGTACTGCCAAAACAAGCCTACTGTTGGCTGCCAGTGCACAAATGGGCTACCAATAGCCATTCAAAGCTCATATAGTATTAGTCAATTTAGTGATGGGCGAATTTGTCCTGCTTCGCTTCGGCCGAAAAATTCCTCCTTTCTCTTTTCTTAATGTTTATGCACCCTGTTAGAGTGGAAGAATAATCTTTTTATTCACCTCATACCTTTCCTCTTGATGTAGTCTCTTATAATCATGTTTGCCCCTTCTCCTCTAATTAGTCATTATTTTACCTTTTCCAATCATACAGTTATGTATGCTATCCCAGGAAAACCACATAATCCTCTGATTCCAAGCTTCCCTTTCCTGAGTATCTAACATTTCACCACCTAATACATATCGCCTCTAACACTACCCTGCATATTCATGTAATATGGGTCATACTGTCAACCCAGATAAAGTGCAGCTCTTACTACTTATGATATATTGTTTTCACATTACACTTTACATTTCTAACATTTTTTGGATGCTCTATCCATGGTCTTTCGTTAATTTCACTTAATTTTTCTGCTGCCTTTAAAACACGTGTTTAACCTTTTCTTCTCAAACTTTGGCCTAGTCTGGCCTGGATATTTTAGTCTGTGATCATGATGGTAGATTGGGTAATAACCTGTCTCTCCAACTGTGGTCAAGTCAAGAGCAAGAAATCATAGGGATATCACAAAACATAGGCCTTGTTACAATACAGGAAAATGTACAAAATCAGAAAATAATGTTATTTAACAGGAACAGGCATTGGATTCTTACCTGAAATGCTATATTTTGTATAGGAAATATGAGAAACTTTATTCAGATTCAGTGCCATATCAAATAATACCATAGTTCAGCCATATACAGTACAATAGTCATAGGTCAATGAACACAGGCAGAAGGAGGAACTCGCTGTTCTCAAACAATAACTTTAAGTTTGTTTAGTTAAACTCTAGCAATAGGAAGCAAAATATTAAAAAAAATTTTTTTAAATAAAACATATTGTGTTCTTATTGCACATTACTCACAGAAAAGAGGTTATAATCTAAGTTTTGCATATGATAAGCTTTCTTGAAGCTAGAAATGTGACAGAACAGTTAATAATTAACATGCTGGTATGAAATACACCAGTATTAGAAAATGTTGTAATCTTCTTATCCCCTGATGTGTGCAGCTACTTGTACCGAATGGCTGCTGAACAGTCTTGAGCCATACAGTGATAGATTCTGTAGGCAGGTTTTGTGTTTCAAACTCTCCATGAGTTTCCATCATTGTTTCAGGGCATGGACAATACCATCTATATGTTCTCAGTTTTTAAAAAGCTTTTATATCATGAAAATGAGCAAGGTACAGCAATATTTTACTAGTTTTTCAGATACATAAAGCTTTATACACACGTAAGTAGGCTACATGTTTATACTGTATATCATTAAACTGAAATTGTTTCTTACATTGATGCATGTTATATTTATTAGTACTGTCCCCATCCACTGATTTTAAAAAGGAGAGGGGGCTCCTCAAGCAGAAAGATGTAAAGGAAATAAAGGGAACTAAAAGTGTAATAGGGCAATAAAATAAAAGGAGTTATGTTTTCCCAGGTCTAGTAAGCCATTTTAACATGTCAGATATTTGCTTTGAAACTTCCTGCTAGTTGGTTGCTATGGGTAGGTAAACATGCATCAAACGTCACACTTTTAATTACAGTGCCCCCATAAATTTTAAACAAACTACAAGTCCCTATTACTTCAATTTTATTCAAGGTTACCTGGGGGCCTGCAGCTACAGCACCAAGGGGTACTAACATTCAGAAAGCATTTGTGTCCCGGCATATGACTGGGGGCAGCTGGGAAACTGACAATATGTCTAGCCCCCTGTCATATTTCAAAATTGAATATAAAAAATCTGTTTGTTCTTTTGAAAAATGGATTGCAGTTCAGAATTTTGCTGGAGCAGCATTATTTTAATGTTTTTTCATGTTTGAAAAAAACCTGTTTTCTCATGACAGTATCCCTTTAAGGATGATGGAAGATGCAGTTAAGCAACTAAAGAAGGGCTGCATGTGAACATGAATGTGTCCAACAGTTCAAACTGTTATTGTGATAATCTTTCTAAATTGGTAAAATAACTTCTATAATAAAAAGAATCATAATACCCTAAGTATGGACTTTTGGCACTATTATCATATATATATATATATATATATATATATATATATATATATATATATATATATATATATATATATATATATATATATATATATATATATATATATATATATATATATATATATATATATATAGAAAGGAGTACAACAAAAATGTAGCTTACTGCCCAGTTGCTGGTCAATTAAAATAAATATGTATATATACTACATATTCTACAGCCAAATAATAAATGAAATGCTCTATGACTTAAATGATACTTGGCACACAATACCCATGATGACATCTGTGCTGCTGTGGCTCTGCTCAGTAAATACTTTGCAATATAAAACACTTTATTATTCTTAAGTAAAACTGGGAATTTAGTAACCAAAGGTCACCTGCTCAATAAAACAGTAATGGCAAAAACAACAGCAAACAAAATAACAGCAGGCCTGCCAAGGAATGTTTATCACAGTGTCCAGGCATATATTACCAACATTTTACTTTATAATTCTGCCTAATGTTTGTTGCAGTCACAAAGTTAATATTTAACAACATTTGTTTTATTGGTAATAGAAAATTTCCAGAACTATTAAGTACAAATTGCTGCCTGTCTACAATAACAATGTACCGCAAAGTTCAGAATTACACATTCTTTTTTGTATGAATTTTTTTTTGTAGGGCTCATGTAGAACTGGTGAAAAAGTACATGCATTCCAATTTTTCCTACAGGTGTTTAGTTGAGATGCGGTCAGGAAAGTGTGCAAGATAGTCACGTTTTTCCAATCCCATTTATGCAAAAAAAATCCGTACTGGTCTTATTTTATGTAAATTACCAATATAGTATTACCATATTGAAACAGGAAAGGGCCTTCCCTAAACTGAAAAGAAACTAAACTGGCAAGGGATGGCACCTTTCAACTTTTTTTTAAATCAGGTACACATAAAAAGATACTATTAAGACTTTCTGGGGATCATTTATAAAGTTTGCGCATCGCATATTTATTCGCAAATGGTTACATTGTCCATGTTTTTTCCCGAACGCTAAAATATTGCACTGCTGTGTCCGTCTTTATTGGTTTTTGCAAATTCACATTGAGAATATATTTTTGGCTCACAAAAATGAGACGAGTATTTGCGTGAGTGCGTCCACAGTGCGAGGTTGTGGTGCGAGAAAATAGCATTGACAGTAACTTAAATTCGCAATTTGTGAAACTGTTTTGCGAATATTTTCTCCATTTGCACACTCGTATTCAGCTTTATAAATGTAACCATGTGCGGGGCAAATATATTCACTGTGGAAACCAATCTGCCCTGTGTGAAGTTTATAAATGAGCCCCACTGATGGCAAGGTGAGGGAACAGGGAGGGGGTCTTTTGAAGAAAGGGGTTTGTTCTCCTTTTTAGTAGACAACTGATACCATGATTCAAATTATAGGGGGGCATTTATCTGAAAATCCCCCAAGCATTCAGATTAATAGATGCTTTACAAATATTCCGTTTTTTTCCTTGATGGATGTGTCTTTTTTAAACCTAACTTACTATGTTACAATTTTTAATAAGCTCTATCTGGTCTCTGTATGCTCCCTCACACCACAGGCTTCGCAATGCTTTAATCCATTTATTTTAATTGTATTCATTTGAATCAACCAATAGTATGATTCCTCATATCTACTAAAAAAATGGGCTCAGCCATTGCACAGATTGATTCCATTTACACCTTCCGCTTTCGCATTGTTGCACTTAGTGCTGCTGCATCTGTTCTGCCTTCTGTACTGAATGATGAGCAAGGAATGCTTGAGCTACAAGGTTCCCACGGTGGCCTGCACTAATAGATGCAGCATGCTAGAGCTGAAAGAATCACTCACAAATTCCATTTTGTATTAAAGCATGCTTACATTATAGCATCTAGCCCATCTCCCCCTGGCACCCGCAATGCTGCATTGTTTGTAAGAAAGCAACGTGCATCTGAAGCACTGAGTTACGCAGCATAGTTGACAGGTACCATCCCTTGCCAGTGGCAAAAAAAAAAGGATATTATTTCTGCTATTCAAAACAAAATAATGCAGCAATTTACATGTTTACTTACATGAAGAATTTGTTAAAAACCTTTGCAGACACTGAATCTCAAGCAAAGATGAAATCTACTACATTTTCACACAAGCAATAACAAATGCCAAGTGAAACCAGACACAAGTAGAATCAGTGACTCAACAGCCGTTTGGGGTGATTTTTAATTACAGAAAATATTATTCAGAAAATATTATTGGATTAAACCTCTTTGTATATAGTACAAACCAAGAACACTACAAACTAATTCAAAGTTCAATGTTTGAACTCATCATGCGCTAGACTTAAAAGACTGTCTTAATTGGATTCATAACATTACACAGCACTTGAGTTTTTCTTCTTCTTCTAATCATATTGAAAAGGGACAACATTGGGCAGTCAGTTGGTCCACTCTGATACCAAAGAAACCCCAGGGCTGACACAAATATACATTGGCACAAGCCCACAGTGTATGTTCCCTCGCTTGTCATGTAACCAATGTTGTTGTGTACATAATGGGGTGACATTTGAACATCCTACTACTGGACGTAAATAGTCACTCAAGGGATACTATAATTGTCTGACAAAATTTGTATTGATTTGTCCCTGTGGTCTCCTTTATGTTGGGGAGACCACGTTACATATCTCGGCATAGATACAATTAGAAAAGGCAATGTAAAATTACCATTTTCAAGACCTTTTGTTAAAATGGGCCATTGTGCTATGGATCTTAAATATATGACCCTAGAATGTGTACCCACCCCTTGACATGGAGGTGATAGGGAATTATTGTTGAGAAAACGAGAGGATACAACAGTTAAACACTTTCCCCCATATGTAATTAAAGGTGCTAAGTTTGCCCAGTAGCAGTAACCCATAACAACCAATAGGATGTTTGATTTCGAACAGGTGGCCCGTAAATTCTACCAGCTGATTTATTTTGCTATAGGTTACTGCTCCTAGGCAAACTTAATGCCTTTTATTACATAACCCCCATTGGCGCCTAATGGTCTCAATAAAGATTACAATTTATATGTGTTTTTATGATGAGACTTTTAGCTTCACTGTTCTCTATTTTTGTTCTTTCTGTTTTAGCTGAATTGGGTATACAGCTGATTAGCGTTGAATGGGGATGAGCCGTGGGTTGCAGCCTCCTGAGGAAGCAACCCCAATGCACCCCATCTCCCGATCCGCACTTTAGTGTCGAAGAGGGTCAAAAGGGTCTGAATCGCTAGCGCAAGAGTGCGTACTGCGCTTTCTGCACTAGCAGAGCCGAATTTCCGGGTTAAAAACTGGAAATTCGGCTCTTAAGGAGCCGGCTTTTTGCCTATTTTTCTTTTTGTAACTGGCCTTTCACTGCCGCCTGAGGCAAGGTGCTCACCTTGCCTCATGGCAGGAACGGCCCTGGGGATGAGAAATTCAGATCTATGGACATTGTTGAGTAACTAAGGGGTTAACCAACCACTAATGATGTAATTTCCTGTATGCAATTTCCTGTGCTACTATGTATAAGCCAATGTGAGCTAATATTTGTAATTGCTACTTGTGCCCTTTGCTTGGGAAATGGGTCTGAAAACCCCTGAAATGTCGCCCTATGGGCTGTGGCATGATTTTTATAAATACACTATAACTTTTTGCATTTACTACCTTGAGTGTTGTGCCAGTGTTTTTTGACTATATCATTTGCTACTTTGGTGGTGGCAATTTGCTCCAAATTTGGAGGGTTGTGCAGCAATATATAATAGAAAGCATCATTGAAGTGTCTATATAGTCAATACAAAAAAAAAATGTTTATTAAAGCTTCACATGGTCCCCCACATCATATATAAGAATATCCCCCGCTATCTGCTATACTGTCCTGTAATGCAAGTAAATGTTCCTGAAAACAAACCCAACCTTAAGGGGCACTGCTGCCAAGAGTGACCTGTAGATTACCAGGTGTGGTATTAAAGCTCTTCTAGTGCAGATTGCACAACTGAAATGTGGCTCATCTCTAATCCTTATTTATTTAGAGAACGCCTTGCTGTGATTGGATATTTGGAATGTACATAAAGAGCCAATGTCATCTGAACAATTTCTAAAGTAAGCAGGGTGTCACATGACCTTGTGAAAATGAGTATTATGTAGTGTCCTGAAAAAAATATTATAGCAAGAATATGTTCACAAGCTTGTAATATAATAAGTAAAAATAAATCCAACAAGTGATCCTGACATAGAAATAAGTGCAGATTGCTGTAAATCTTTGGTTCAGTGGTTGCTAAGCTGGTATTGATTTTCAGAATAAGTTTCCAACAAGAGCAGGATGAAAAATCCTTTGCCCACAGATGGCTTTATTTATTTAAGCTTTCGGTAAACATGATAAAAAGCTCTGTTAAAACAGTTAAAAAAAAGTAATTTGTTTCTTTTCTAGTTGTATGACTGACACTCATTGACAGTCAATACACTCAAGATAAAATAAAGTAACACCACTAGATGTTTCCTCTACCTGTGGTCCTAATGGGTGGCAATACAAAGACACTGGAACTTCCAGGAATGTTATACAAAAGACAAAGAAAGTACAAAAGACAAGAAAAAAACATATAAGGGTGCTTAGTTTGTTGTCATAAATCATTTAACAGGCTAAAATTAAAGTCCAATAGTCCAATAGTGATGAGACAATTTTTTTTTGCCATGTATGGTTAACTGCTGCCAACCACCCCTCTCTCCGCCCCCCCCCAGGATCCAGGGGGCTCCATGGTGGTCCATGATGCTAGTGCAGAGAAGCAGAATTAAGCATTCTGCACTAGAAGAGCAAACTGTATGGTTTGAACCAGAAATTTGGCTCTTAAAGTTACTAGAAGTGACATTTTTACTGCCCTTGGTAACCAGTGGTTTCCTTTTATTGGCAACACAGGAATTTTTTTTTCTATTGAAAAAATATAGATGTTTAAGTAATGGTTAATAAATATGTTTAGGTTGGCCACTAGGGGGAGGGAAAATGCCAATGGGTGGAGAATAGTAACTTATATAAGGGAAAGTTTCATAAAGGGATTTTTAGAGATGCCTCATAGGAATCAAAATGAGCAGAGGACATTGCAGCAGTAGTCATCTTCTGGAAGAGTATTGGGCCTAGGTAGTGTGAGGCCTAGTGGTGTAATAGTAAGCTATAGGGAGTGTAAGGTAGAGAGGCAACTATTGCCCCAACTAGGAGTGAGTGGGCATAGTGTTCCCAACAGGAATCCCGACAGCCAGGGTTTAAGAGGAAAGACTAGATCCAGATTGAGCCAGCCAGGACCCAAGAGGGGTGCCTGCTAGCGTGTGTGTCCCTGGCAGTGTGTTGTTACGGGCAATGTTCTGCAAAAGGCTGGGAGATTGAGCCCTGTGAATGTGCTGCTGCTTAATTGAAGGCTGTCACAATAAAGATAACGTGTTTCACCACTAGGGATGTAGCGAACGGCGGAAAAAATGTTCGCGAACATATTCGCGAACTTGCGTCCAAAAATGCGAACGGTTCGCGAACGTCGCGAACCCCATAGACTTCAATGGGAAGGCGAATTTTAAAAGCTAGAAAAGACATTTCTGGCCAGAAAAATGATTTTAAAGTTGTTTAAAGGGTGCAACGACCTGGACAGTGGCATGCCAGAGGGGGATCAAGGGCAAAAATGTATCTGAAAAATACATTGTTGACACAGCGCTGCGTTTTGTGCTGTAAAGGGCAGAAATCACACTACGTCACTCAGGTGATGTTTCTGGACACGGAATGTGAAAAAGCTCACACAGCTAGGTGGCACTTGGTTAAAGACTGGGCAAACAATGCCTGCAAGGGCAACGTATACAGTAGTGGATACGGAATATATTATTGCTGCTGTAAAAACATCACTCAGGTGATGTTTACGGACACGGAATTATTATTGCTATTTAGACAGAATGTGAAAAAGCTCACACAGCTAGGTGGCACTTGCATACCTCCCAACTGTCCCTCTTTTGACCACTCAACCCCCTGTCCCTCTTTTGTACTGGAAAGTCCCTCTTTTCTCTGCACTGAACAGCCAGAAAAAAAACAGTTTCTAACTTAATTAGCTTTTGGCAGAGAGCTCAGAACAGCTAACAGGTGCAAATAAGATACTTTGTAACAATTTTGACTCTGTTTGGTGCTGGTAGTGGTGAACTACTAGGAGGAGCAGCACACCAGTCCCTCTTTTCTCTGAACTGAACAGCCAGAAAAAAAACAGTTTCTAACTTAATTAGCTTTTGGCAGAGAGCTCAGAACAGCTAACAGGTGCAAATAAGATACTTTGTAACAATTTTGACTCTGGTTGGTGCTGGTAGTGGTGAACTACTAGGAGGAGCAACACACCAGTCCCTCTTTTCTCTGCACTGAACAGCCAGAAAAAAAAACAGTTTCTAACTTAATTAGCTTTTGGCAGAGAGCTCAGAACAGCTAACAGGTGCAAATAAGATACTTTGTAACAATTTTGACTCTGGTTGGTGCTGGTGGTGGTGAACTACTAGGAGGAGCAGCACACCAGTCCCTCTTTTCTCTGCACTGAACAGCCAGAAAAAAAACAGTTTCTAACTTAATTAGCTTTTGGCAGAGAGCTCAGAACAGCTAACAGGTGCAAATAAGATACTTTGTAACAATTTTGACTCTGGTTGGTGCTGGTAGTGGTGAACTACTAGGAGGAGCAGCACACCAGTCCCACTCCCCAACACAGCTAGACTAATAGCACTGGGCTCTTACAGTAGCAAAGTAAAGAAAACAAAAAAGAAAATAAAAGCAGTCCTTACAAGGACTATTGGGTTACAGGCAACAGTCAGCAGATGAGAGATCAGCAGCAGGACAGCTGCCCACAGCAGCTACATACAGAGCACTGCAGTAGAAGGTAGATTACTAGTCAGCAAATCTAACTAACCTAAACTCACTGTCCCTCAAATCCCTGCAGAGTTCTGTCCCTACAATACAGAGCAGTATCAAGTAGATTACTAGCCAGCAAAGTTACTATCAACTGTCCCTCAAATCACTAAACAGCTCTCTCCCTACACTAGCTCTTCCAAGCACACACAGGCAGAATGAAAAAACGCTGCAGGGCTTCAGTTTATATATGGAAGGGGAGTGGTCCAGGGGGTGTGGGGGTGGTCCAGGAGGGAGAGCTTCCTGATTGGCTGCCATGTATCTGCTGGTCTGGGGTGAGAGGTCAAAAATAAGCGCCAGCTAAGGCGAACCCAAATTGGCGAACGTCGCGCGACGTTCGCGAACATTCAGCGGACGCAAACAGCCGATGTTCGCGCGAATTAGTTCGCGGGCGAACAGTCCGCGACATCCCTATTCACCACAACTCTCTTCATCATGTGTTTTCACTGAAGGCACACAAAAGGTCGGTGGTACATCAAGGGGTATGTTTATCAAAGAGTGAAGTTAGAGATCACCACTCTCCATTCATTTCTATGGGATTTTTAATAGAGTATTTATCAATGGGTGATAGTGAAAGTTCATCCTTTGATAAATACGCCTTTCAAAATCCCATAGTAATTAATGGAGAGTGGTGGAATTTCACTATAGGCGGACTGTGGCAATCTCTAACTTCAGTCTTGGATAAATATACCCCAAAGAGTTTACAATGGGTACAGCACAGGAGATATTTGCCCCGTTACATCCTCTAACAATGTAGGGCATGTGTAGTAGTATACTGAGTGAAAAATGCATAAGATTTTGCCTTCCCTTTGCAATCCAATTCAATTTCAAAAAAAGTGCGAATTTTGATGCAACTGGAAACATGGCAGTTTCGCTCAACACAGTCAGCAAGACTTGAAAATAAGGAAAAGATGTTTTATTGGTAGCCCAAAAGCAAAAGAAAAAGTGCCACAAATTGCCCCCATTTATCTTGCTACAAAAAAGTCATACAACAAAAAAGTCATCCATTGACTGATATATTTCGTTCATTCTTCTGTTTCACAAATTTTCCTGTAGTTTTGCAAATTTTTCAGTAAATTGAAACAGGACAGATTCACTCACCACTAAGGCATGCAGGTTGTCCAACCACTTCAGGAAACATCCAGGTAGTCTCCCATCATATATAAATAACTGCTGCAGTCTACAACCTACTGTAACCTGCAACTGTGCCCGCATAGTCACCAATACGCTAAATGCACTCCCTTGGTAAAATTTTCAGCACTGGCCCAATCCTGATGCTGTGTACATTTTTCTCAGCAACTAGTAACAGCGAAAAATGCTGATCCTATTGAGGATATTTAAATATAAAACCAGTATGCTAGAGCTCCATATGATTTGTTTGTGCTGCAGTTAAATTTTTTCTGTCTAGGTTTTCAATGTGATCTTCAGTAAAAAAATGTTCCTGTCCCTTAATCACTACCCAAATCAAAGATTTGATGTATGTTAGCTTTGTCATAGCTAGAATTTATGCCTGTTTATTATTGCTCACCAATTTCCACCCTAATGCTGATAATTATCATTGGAACTGTAAACTCCAGATTACCATCAGGAAGAACAGTGTATTTTGAACAAACCTTTTTAATTTACGTCACTACTTAAAGCACATGGGAAAGTTAAACTTACAGTTTTAAAAGGTTCATTTGGGAGTCTATGTAATTCATAGAGAAAAATATAGATGATTTACACACACCAATAAATATATTAAAGTGGTACACAGAGACACTTTTGTGGAGGAAGAGAATCCTTACAGGCAGAAGAAAAACACTATATATGCGTTTTTTCCTGATCTATATCTATTTTTTCAGGGTTTTTTTATTGATAAATAAGGGCAAATCATGGATTGTAGTTTGGTCTGACTTTTTTTATTTAAAAAAATCTGAAAAATTCAGATTTTGATAAATAACCCCCTTAATATTCAAAAACAACTCAGTCTAATATTACTTGCATAATAATAATATTATATGTATTACAATACATAACGTTGCAAACTGCATTCAGGCACAAGTACAGTTTTGTAGCTGGGGCTTCCAATAAAAGTGAAAAGTTGTTTAATGGTAACAAGCACAGACAGATACTCTTTTATTATTATCTACTTCCTTTTAAATTGATCCGTGACTGCCAAGAGCAGTCAAAACGCCCTTTTTTTTTCTTATCTTTCTTATTCCTATTATAAAAGCATGTAATACTGAACAAATACAGCCAAACATGTTATCTAAAATTCAAAACATCCTGGTATAATAGACATTTGTAAGATGGGTCTCATAAAGCTTTAGGTTGAAATGGAGGGGAAGTTCACCTGCCATGAATTTTCTAAAGTACTATAGTACCTCAAAGTATCCAGTTTAGCCAATCATTGGGTTTGGTGCTTCCCTAAATGCTCTTGCGTATTGTGGCAACATAAACATAGGAGGAGTCAGTGCACAGTGACTTCAACCACTAATATGCATACAACACTTTCTTACTCATTTCTTACTCATTTGCAAAGTATTATCATATTAACTGTAAATAAGAGCAAGAGACATAATAACACTTAAATCCAGCCTTGCTAATAACTTTGCCATTCTCTGCAAAACACTGCTGAACCCAGGACTGTGCTTACAATAGAATATAATAGAATAGAAGCAATAATGTTTTAGGGTGCTAAAATACTGTATGGATCAAATTAATTAAAAGTAATATTGTAGGTATATGATTAGTGAAAGAAAATGTGTTTGGATTTCTATAAACATCGTGGCAAAATGGAAAGAAATAATTCCAGGTTCAATCCTTGAAACCCTATTGTTAAGTATAAGGGTACTTTAGACATATATTATTAATATATAATACACAAAAGCCATGAATATCTTGTAAATTATATCCTTATAAACGGTGAGTTCTGATGTCATCTGTTATAAACGGTGAGTTCTGATGTCACATGACTGAAACGTGTGTATTATAATAAATAAAGTACCCCCTCTTGTAAAATATAAGGATATTATAAGTTACCTCGGAGTTCCATGACCTGTATAAAAGCAATCGGCCTTCGGCCTCGTGTTTTTATATGGTCATGAAACTCCTCGGTAACTTATAATATCCTTATATTTTACAAGAGGGGGTACTTTATTCACTATATAATACACAAAAGCCATTACTATCTTGTAAATTATATAGTGAATAAAGTACCCCCTCTTGTAAAATATAAGGATATTATAAGTTACCGAGGAGTTTCATGACCATATAAAAACACGAGGCCGAAGGCCGAGTGTTTTTATACAGGTCATGGAACTCCGAGGTAACTTATAATATCCTCATATTTTACAACTGGGGGTACTTTATTAATTATAATACACAAATTTTAGTAAGTCATGTGACAGAAATTACATCACTACTCACCGTTTATAACTGATGACATCAGAACTCACCGTTTATAAGGATATAATTTACAAGATATTCATGGCTTTTGTGTATTATATCCTTATAAACAGTGAGTACTGATGTAATCAGTTATAAACGATGAGTAGTGATGTCATTTCTGTCACATGACTTACTGAATCTTGTGTATTATAATAAATAAATCCCCAAATATAATAAAAGGCACTAAGTTTGCCCAGGAACAGTAACCTATAGCAACCAATAAGATGGCTGCTTTTAAACAGGTGACCAATAAATGCTACCTGCTGATTGGTTGCTATGGGTAACTGCCCATGGGCAGGCTTAGTGCCTTTTACTAAATAACCCCTAAAGTCCCTCCTGTTGCAAAATATGAGGATATTATAAGTTACCTCGGAGTTCCATGAAACTCCTTGGTAACTTATAATATCCTTATGATTTAAAAGGGGGTACTTTATTCATTACATATTTGGGTTTTCATGGCTTTTGTGTGTTTCAACATATGATGTAATATTATGATATATTATGTATTATCAGCAATAACTTATTGTATATCTTTACCTATTGTAAAATTTAAGGTTACTGAGAAGTTCCATATAAAGGCACAAGCCTGAAGGCCAAGGGCTTTTATATATGTTCTATAACTCCTATTAGGTTCTATAACTTTTATTCTAAGGGTGTACATTATTTAAAAAACACAGATTAAGAAGGGACATATGACACAAATTGCATCATTACAGGGGCTGTTCACCTTTTGTTTAATGTTTAGTTTGATCTTTACATTGATATTCTGAGACACTAAGGGGCCGATTCATCAAGAGTCGAATATCGAGGGTTAATTAACCCTTGATATTCGACTGGGAACTAAAATCGTTCGACTTCGAATATCGAAGTCGAACGATTTTGCGCAAATCCTGCGATCGATCGATTCGAAGGATTTTAATCCAACGATCGAAGGAAAATCCTTCGATCAAAAAATCACAGGCAAGCCTATGGGGACCTTCCCCATAGGCTAACATTGACCTACCGAAGTAGGTGGTCGAAGTATTTTTTAAAGAGACAGTACTTCGACTATCGAATGGTCGAATAGTCAAACGATTTTTACTTCGAATCGTTTGAATCGTTCGAATTCGTTCGAATTCGATCGAATTTAACCAATTCGATGGTCGAAGTACCCAAAAAATACTTCGAAATTCGAAGTTTTTTTCATTCTAATCCTTCACTCGAGCTTCATGAATCGGCCCCTAAGGGATACATTTACTAAGGGTCGAATATCTAGGGTTTTGATATTCGAACCTCAAACTAAAATCCTACGAATTCAAATATTGAATTCGAAGGATTTACCACAAATCCTACGATCGAACAATCGAAGGATTTTAATCAATCGATCGAACGGTTTTCGTTCGATCAAAAAAACCCTTAAAAAAGTGATGGGGAAGGACCCCATAGGTAGGTGTACCTCGGTAGGTTTAAACTGCCGAAGTATGTAGTCTAAGAGACAGTACTTGGACTATCGAATGGTCGAATAGTCGACTGATTTTTAGTTCGAATTGTTTCGAATCGAAGTCAAAGTCGTAGTCGAATGTCGTAGTAGCCTATTCGATGATCGAAGTACCCAAAAAAATACTCCAAAATTCAGCGTTTTTTTACTTCGAATCCTTCACTCGAGCTTAGTAAATGTGCCCCCTAAGCAACTGGTTTTCATTTTTTATGTTTTTGTGGTTTTTCAATTATTTACCTTTTTGTTTAGGAGTTCTCCAGTTTGAAATTTCAGCATCTATCTGGTTGCTATGATTTGAATGAGTGATTGATATATGAAATAACAGAGGGACAAAATAGAAAGAAAAGGTAACAATAATAATATAATTCTAAGCTCAGACAGCAACAGTTTTTCAGCTGCCTGAACCCATGACACCAAATTGAAATCTGAAAAAATGTAAAAGAGAACAGCAAATAATTAAAAAATTATTAAAAAAAACCCTCAAGACCAGTTGCAAAGTTGCTAGTAAAAACACATGCTATATGTAACTTAAAGGTGAACCAGGCACCATTTATAAGGATACATTTTACATAATATTCATGGCTCTTTTGTATAGGATATACAAATGAGTTAGTAAATAAATGCTGTCTATTTCAGTTATTTTACCACAACTTCCATCTTCTAACAAAGTCACAATTCTGGCATCATCGTGCACAAAAGCATGAAACAACATGTCAATCGTTTGCCAACCCTTGAATGGATTCTTATTTTACAAATATATTGTTTAATTTATTCAAAGTCACCACTCATGTTATATAGAGAATAACAATGTCCTTGTTAAAAAAAAATACAAAAGGAAGAATTTTGGATTTTCAGATCTGTATAAACACACTCCCACAATCTGAACTTTCTTATAGTCACTCGACTTCTTTCAAGTTTTCTGTGGGATCCCTCATCCAGAAACGTGTTATCCAGACAGCTCAGAATTTTACAATTCTAACTTAGAATCATTTCCTGGGGGGAACTGAGGCTTTCTGGATAAAGGATCTTTCCATAATTTGGATCTTTATATATACTAGACATGTAAACATGAAATAAACCCAATAGGCTGGTTTTGCTTCCAATAAGGATTAGGGATGCACCAAATCCCCAAATCCTTGGTGAAAGATTCAGCCAAATACGGAACCGAATCTGAATCCTAATTTGCATATGCAAAAAGTGGAAAAAGATCTTCTTTTATGATGAAAAGTCACATGATTTCCCTACCCGCCCCTAATTTACATATGCAAATTAGGATTCGGTTCGGCCAGACACGAGGAATCCTGCTGAAAAAGGCAGAATCCTGGCCGAATCCCTGGATTCGGTGCATCCCTAATAAGGATACATTATATCTAAGTTTGGATCAACTACAAAGTAATGTTTTATTATTACAGAGAAAAATCATGTAAAAATTTGGATTATTTGTAAAAAAATGGTATGGGAGATGACCTTTCTGTAATTCTGAGTTTTCTGGATAATGGGTTTCCAGATAAAAGATCCCACTCCTGTACCTTGTACTTGATGGTAATTAAGCTGCCTGAATTCATATTGGTAACAAAATAAACCTATTGGGTTTATTTCATGTTTACATTATTTTTAACATACTTAAGGTATGCTGATCCAAGTTACAGAAAGATCCCAGGTCCCAAGCATTCCAGATAATACCTGTAGTTACAATATCTATCAATTTAAAGATCAATATGCAATTAGTATCCCTGGTAAAAGAGTGATATCAGTGTTGGAAGGGTGGAGCATTTGTGAGCAAGCTGCATTTCCTTGGGGCTGTGGTAATGGAACCACTGATAAATCTTTGCTGCAAATGTAGTAAATGATATAGATATGTATTTCCTGTAGTGGGAGTACTCATTATAGATACAGCATTCAAGGAATGTATTTCGCAACTGTTGTTACATCTACAGTATATAAAGTAGCTGTTGTATTGCAAGTGAAATTTTCAAAACTACGGTAAGCTAATAAAGACTATGCTATAATCACAAGAAAATGAAATACCATTTGTATTTAACTGAAAATTAGGTAAATACTATGAAATAAAGTTACTTTTGCAGCCAAAATATATATTTTGCTACAAACAACTACCTTTGTAGGTGAAATAAAAGTGGAGTCATATGAATAGAAATAATCTTCTTTTTTTTTGTCCCTTGCAAAAAACTTTTTGCCCTTGTAAGTTCCTTCCTCTTACTGACTTACTTCGATACACTATAGTGGTAAAAAGGAAGAAATATACATGTGATTTTGACTAATTTTTGGCATGGTTAAAAAAGACAGACTTTTTCCTACAATCTATCTACAAATTTACTCACTTAAACATTGCTTAATTATGGATTTGCTACATGATATTGCTTATGCCTAATTGCAGCATAGTCTAGGCTTAAACGGGGACAGACCTATTTCGGGCTATTAAATGTGATCATTTTAAATTATTCGGAATATATCTGGTTGGTCATGATCCACATAAGAAGCAATAGGGCTAGTTTGTGACCAGTGTCGGACTGGGACACCAGGGGCCCACCCAAAAACCTTAGATCAGGGGCCTGGCAAAAATCCTTAGACCAGGGGCCCACTCTCTACTATTATTCATCTTCTCCTCACTCAACCTCTATTCTTCGTCTCTTTTCTTTACATACTATAATTGATTATTCCATATATTTAGCTTTTTCTCATAGAAATAGGGAATGACCATGAAATAGGCTAAATGTTTAGCAGCACAAGGGCTCACTGGCACCTGGGCCCACCGGAACTTTTCTTGGTATCGCTGTGGGCCAGTCCGACACTGTTTGTGACTGTAATTGTTGGAGCAGATGCGCAAAAATGTAAGAAGATGCATTGCATACATTGACACCATTCATTAAAGGTATTTGTGTCCGAAGGTGCTTCTTAAACCTGTCTTTGCATGGAGTGCCCATCCTGCCTTCATTCTGTAATTGTGAGTTTTCTGGATAATGGGTTTCCAGATAACAGACCCCCATACCTGTACCATGTACTTAATGGTAACTAAGCTGCCTGAATTCATATTGGTAGCAAAATAAACCTATTTTGTTTACTTGGGGGCAGATTTACTAGTGAATTTTCGAAGTACAAAAAGTTTGAATTTTGAAGTAAATTTTTGGATACTTTGACCATCGAATAGGATTCTACGACTTCAAATTTACTTCAACTTCAATTCAAAGTAAAAATCGTTCGACTATTCGACAATTCGATAATCGAAGTAAAAACTTTGACTTCAATACTTCGCCAACTTAAACCTGCCGAAGTGCTATGTTAGCCAATGGGGACCTTCCAGAGCAATTTTCTAAGTTTTTTATATTCGAAGGAAAATCGTACAATCGTACGATAAAATCATACGATCATACTATTATCCGAATACGATCGTACGATGAATAAAATCCTCGGACATTCGAATTCGAAGTCGGAGGATTTTATTCATCGTACGATTCATCCACTTCGAAATTCGACCCTTGATAAATCTGCCCCTAAATTTTTCAATTATTTTTAGCACATTTAAGGTTAATGGAACCACCGATAAATCTTTGCTGCAAATGTAGTAAATAATATAGATATTTCCTGTAGTGGGATTATTTAATTTTTAAATTATTGTTAGCATATTTAAGGTTAATGATCCAAATTATGAAAAGATCTCAGGTCCCCAGCATTCCAGATAATACATCCTATACCTGTATATATCTATCAATTTAAAGATCCACATGCAATTAGTATCCCTGGTAGAAGAGTGATATGCCCTCTATCAGCATTGGAAGGGTGGAGCATTTGTGAACAAGCTGCATTTCCGTGGGTGGGGTAATGGAACCACTGATAAATGTTTGCTGCAAATGTAGTAAATGATATAGATATTTCCTGTAGTGGGAGTACTCATTATAGATAAATTCTGCATTCATGGAATGTATTTCGCAACTGTGTTGTTACATCTATATAACTGTTGTGTTGTAAGTGGAATTTTCAAAACTGTTATAATAATAAACTAATAAAGACTATATCTATGCTATAATCACAAGAAAAAAGGAATACCGTTTGTATCCAACTGAAAATTAGGTAAATATTATAAAATAAAGTGACTTTTGCAGCCAAAATATATCTTTCTCTACCAATAACTACTTTTGTAGGTGAAATATAAATCATATATATGAGTCATATAAATAGAAATAATCTTCCTTTTTCTTTGTCCCTTAAAAAAACCTTTGGACCCTTGTAAGTTCCTTCCTCTTACTGACTTACTGCCTTACACTATAGTGGTAAAAAGGAAGAAATATACATCTGATTTTGACTAGTTTATGACATGGTTCAAAAAAGACAGATTTTTTCCCTACCAACTATCTGCAAATTTGCTCACTTGGCTGTTAATTAAACATTGCTTAATTAAGAATTTGCTACATGACAACAATCAATGTGACTGAGTAGTAAGACCAATGTGCACTTACCCTTAGCTCAGGAGCTCTAGTGAGAAAACAGGGAGCTTTTAAGCCCAAGTCAACTAACCTACACCTGTAATTTATTTCCTTCCTCCACTATCATTAGCATTCTAAGTTTGTAGTGTATTTAATATCAAGTCACCCAACAATCAATGTGACTGAGTAGTAAGACCATGGTGCACTTGCCCTTAACTTAGGAGCTATAGCGAAAAAGCAAGGAGCTTTTTAGTCCCCGGCAGTTATGGGCGAATTTGTCCCATTTCGCTTCACCAGAAAATTCCAGATTTTCCCACGAAGTTCACAAAATGGCGAAAAATGAATGAAAGACTAATTTTGACGCCGGCATCAATTTGCGGGCATCAAGAATCAGACGTCGGTGACAATTTGATGCGCATTAAAGTCAATGAGCATGCGTTAAATTTTTTCTGGCGAAATTTTTCCCAGGATGTATTGTGGCAATTTCACAAATGTATTCACTGGCGGTAAAATGTGGAAAGTTGCCGCAAATTTGCGCCTGCCGAATAAATTCGCCCATCACTAGTCCCAGCCAATTAAAACAGGCTGAATAGCAGCTATAGCCAATATTGACTTCAATTTGTGCACAAACCCACGCTGTGACATTGACCAGCTGCTAGAAACACCCTTGTGCCATCGCTCGGTCTGACCCACATCCTGGGCTAGTTATTTTCTTCCCTAAAAGGAGCACCTGCTTGGGGAAAAACTTATTTATTACTTTATCATTAAGGAATGCCCAACATTTTGGTACCAGAACTACCATTTTAGTGCCTGTAGTTCTGACACCAGGCTTCTGACCAACTGGCACATCAGCAGTACAGTTTTCGCAAGTACCAGTTCCATAAAAAAGAATTACTCCACCTCCCCTCTGCTCCACTTATACATATAAACATACCCATATAAACGCTAGAAAAAAAAAGATCTAAATTATTTAGTTAAATGTTGATGACACTTTTGAGTGTGCCACTGGCCTTAAGTTTTTCTGATTGAATGATTTTCTAGATAAACCTACAGTATTTCTAATGTTACAACTTAGGGGCCCATTTACTTTGCTCGAGTGAAGTAATAGAATTAAAAAAAAATTCGAATTTCGAATGTTACTTCGACCATCAAATTGGCTACTTCGACCTTCGACTTAGACTAAAAATCGTTCGAATTTTCGACCATTCGATAGTCGAAGTACTGTCTCTCTAAAAAAAACTTTGACCCCCTACTTCGCCACCTAAAACCTACCGAAGCTCAATGTTAGCCTATGGGGAAGGTCCTCATAGGCTTTCTAAGTTTTTTTTGGTCATAGAAAAATCGTTCAATCGATTGATTAAAATCCTTTGATCAAACTATTTGCGGTAAATCCTTCAACTTCGATATTCGAAGTCGAAGGATTTACATTCGGCAGTTGAATATCGAGGGTTAATTAACCCTCGATATTTGACCATATGTAAATCTGCCCCTAAAAGTGCAAATGGAAAGAATCACATATACACATATATGTGCAAGTTGCACTATGAATGACTCATGTGATTAATAGGGATGGGCGAATTTGACTCATTTCGTTTCGCCAAAAATTCGCCGCCGGTGGAATGTCGCCGCTGGCCATTAAAGTCTATGGGCGTCAAAATTTTTTTGTCGCTCAGCGAATTTTTTTTGACACATGACGCCATACAAGTCTATGGGCGTCATTTCCGCAGCGAAACAAGGCGAAAAAATTTGCCCATCCCTATAAACTGTAGCTAAATGTAAGTTGATAAATAACATATCAAACCACCATGGTCATATCTACTTTATATAATCATATCTACTGCTAATTGAGAATAAACAATTAAAAATAGATAATGTTTCTGAATAATGCTCACAAATTATTAACTTAACTTGGCTGTAGGGCGCCTATACTATGACATTTAGCACAAAAAGGGTGCAGAATTGCTACTACACAAGTTAAAAAATAGAGCAGCTGTCAGGCACAAATGAGCATTCACTTAGCATCCTCCATAAGTGTATGGTTAATACAGGGAATGTGCATCCCCTGGCACAATAGCTAGTTTGCAAATATGAATAACATGCAGGATAAAAGGAGTTCCTCAGGACACACTTGTGCTTCCCACCAACAACCAATCTCATTGCTAACAAAGACAGTCCATACTGAATAGAAAACGACTACAAAACACAAATCATTCTGCCCCATTAGAGTTCTGCCTCTGGGTACAGCCTGTAGAGCAAATTTAATATATAAGTACAACATAAAGAATGGGCATTGGGAAGCTAGGCAAGCAGAAAAAAATGTAAACATTTTTAATAAGAATTTATTTATACATTACATTACCAAACATTTTTAGCATTCACTTATAAGTTCATTTTGTTCTGCACTAAAGCTTTTTTTTTTTAGGTTGTAAAACGGGTACGCCAGAAACAACAGGGAACTCGGTTAAATATCCCCCATTATCAGGAGGAAACACTAGTCTTATGTAACTTCTGAACTATATTAACGTCAAACTAAAACAAATGTAAATGTTTCATTTTTGACAAAGACACACCAATGCAAGGGATTTATTAATGGTTATAGCTGGTTATAGCTGGTACCACCATAGGTCCCCTATCAGTGCTTTGGAAAATATACTTAATACTGTTCGCTATTTTAAAGTATGCCTTTGCATGGGCCCCCAGAGGAAAAAAGTGGGTTTTTGGCAGCAAAATTTCTGAAAGAAATCGGACCTCAGGAGTAGTAAATATTTCAGCTGAAATATTGACACTTTGCCATAAACCTAAAAAGCAGCAATGTTTCAAAAAACTAAATTCAAGTATCAGTGAACTTGGCTATTACTGCAGAGATTTTCCCTAGAAGTGTTTTATTTTTTTTCTATGCTGCACTAGCTTTCTAAACTCTGTATTGAACACAATGACCTTGAGGATCTTAGAAGTAAATACAATTTTATGAGCTGTACTTTCATTAAGGAGAAGCTAAATTTGCTCAAGGTAGGACAGATAATTATTGTATTACAGGCGGTTCAATTCAGCGTTCAGGTTTTCCTATGATATCAGGCTTTGGGTGAGGTTGGACTTTGAAATAGAAAGAGGACATCTTGCAAATATTGTTCGCTGACATATATTATGTATTGAGGAAATAGCAGTTGGAAAATGATTTCTACATGTGGTAAAATGCAGTATCTAACATTAGAAGTTTGCCAGATGATGTTAATCTGTAATATAATTTCTATTTAAACTCTGTTGAAAATTTAACTTCAGGCTCTAATATTTGATGCACAATTGTGTGAAGAAAGAATTGGCAGAGAAAAAGTCCCTGTAAGATTAAACTTTGTAAAAGAAAGCCTAAATAAATGGCTCTGCTTTTGTCTGTACTAAAGCCTGGTACCATTAAGTTTGCTATTGTTTATATTAATGTTGTTATACTGCTTTCTATGCATGGCAGCCCATTATACCATGTCTTTGTTCCTTTTCATTGATGCCCTATATCTATCCAGTGCAGCCCACCTCCTTCTCTTTGGTAAGAGTGAAGACACAGGGGGGCATCCTCTGGGTTTAATAAATTCCGAATTTTTTAAAAGTCTGATTCTATAAAAAAAAATTTTTGCATTTGGAGTTTAGTAAATAACTCCATAAGTCTCATCTGCATTGTAAATCTGCCACTTTAACACCATGTTACCTATAAAATGCCATGAATTCATGTGAATGTGTAGGCTATGGCAAATTTCTGGTGTAAAAACTGATGTTTTTAGCTGAGTTAGAAATAAGCAGTGTAAAAGCTGACTGTTGTCCTTTTACATGGTATTTTACACTATTATATTTCACCATTCTTCTTTTGCACATTTTTTTGGCAAATTTATTTCGCACACCTTTAAAAACAGACCCCTTATAGTATAAATAATAAAGCCTACAAAAAACTCTTCCATTTCTGTTAGATTTCTCTACTCAAAAAATAAAACCCATGGCACTTTATGTGATAACATGCATTATGTTCAACTTTTAGTTATAAATTTAATTATCATGGTAGAAGCTGTGATCTAAAACATAAAGCAATATATTCAGGTTGATAAAAAAAATCACTTATGTAATAAGAGAATGCAAATTTATCAATCTTTCAATCTGAAATAGTTTTACTCTGTCACTGTTTACCATATACAAAAGGGGTAATTATATAACTGGCTCACATGATTGCCATGGGTATTGTAATCTGCTGACTCTACAGCGATTATATTGGAACAAAAACAGACCTGATCTGCACACAAACATAATAACTACCTTGCCATTCTGTATCTCTCCTCTTTTAGTGAAATGAGAAAAGTCAATCTGCTAACATTGAGCTGGATTTAACAGTTTCCACCTCACCCAGTTCATTTAGATTCATGCTGCAGCATGCACTTTTATAGGTATTCTGTCCTGGGAAAACAAGTTTTTTTTACAAAATGCATCATTTAATAGTGCTCCTCCAGCAGAATCCTGCATTGAAATCTGTTATTTCAAAAGAGCAAATAGATTTTTTATGTTTAATTTTGAAATCTGACATGGGGCATGAGGGTTATGAGTTTCAAAATTGACCCCAGCCACGTGACTTGAGCTCTGAAAAACATCAGTCACTTAAAGGAACACTAACACCAAAAAATGAAAGTGTTTTAAAGTAAAATAGTATGTAATGTTGCCCTGCACTGGTAAAACTGCTGTGTTTGCTTCAGAAACACTACTATAGTTCATATAAACAAGCTGCTGTGTAGCAATAGTGAAAATTAAAAAAAGGCTATATGGCACAGGTTAAATAGTGGATAACAGATAACACAACTATGTTCTACAGCGTTATTCTGCTATCGACGGTGTAACCTGAGCCTTGTCTCCTTTGAATGGCTGCCCCCATTGCTACACAGCAGCTTATTTAAAAAACGATAGTAGTGTTTCTGAAGCAAACCCCCCGGTTTACCAGTTCAAAGCACATGACCAGGCACAATGACCTGAGATGGCTGCCTGCACACCAATATTAACAAACAACACAACAACAAAAAATACATTTATTGGTTCAAGGATACAATTTTACATGGTAGAATTAATTACTTGCAATGTACACAGTATAATTTAGTAATAAAACCTATACCATAAAAATAAAAGTACTTGTTCCACCACACACTCCTATACATCCACGTGGTTGATAATGTGCCCATCCCCCTCTTCTGATGAATGGTGTGCAATAAAAGTTTTAAAAAATGCCTTCAAAGGCTCCCAGTGTGCACCTTTAGTTTTTTTTAACACCTTTACCTCTCACTGGAATTATAGCAATCGATTTGTATCCAATTTACGCAAATATGTAACCCTCCCTTTATGGGTATTGTAAAAGCCCTTGAATATGCCCACGATCAACAAGGACTAGGAGGATACCAACAAGCATTAAGCAAATGAGCTATTAGCAATATTGCTTTTCACAAGTTTAACCTCTCATTTGGTTCTAAAAAGGTTGTCGCATGCCTCTCACTAAGAACACAGAACAGAAGATTCCATCCATATGACTAAGGTTCTCACCCTCAGGCTGTATGTACTAATTTACAAAAACACCTCATTCATCATTCATATTTTCAACCAGGCAGCATTCAGGCACTATCCAGACATAAGACAAGAGCAAGCTAAATCCTCTATGTGTTTAAGGTTGCAGTGTCCGTAGGCAACACCCCCCCCCCCCTGTATGTGAGAACACGTGTGCGTACACAAGCTTTTGACTGTGGGGGATGGGAACACACCAATCAGTGCCCATTATTGCAAAAAAAGAGAGATTTCTTTGGGGTTATTTATCAAAATCCAAAACTTTCTGACTATTTTCTGAAAACTACTCTGACCAAATTCGCACTGACTTTTCCTATTTATGAATACATTTTCACCAAAATTTCTTATGCTGAAAAAGACTCAATAAATACGTGAAAAAATCAGAATAGTATTTTTTTGGGTTTGTCGCCAGAAACTGCAACTTTTTTTCAGATTTAGCACCAAAAACCTGCAACTTTTTCTGATTATCACCTGAAAACCACTAAATGTTCAGATTATTGAATGAAACCCAGCACAGATCAGGATATTTTCCAATTGCAAACATGACATCTGCCATTGAATTTTACGGGAACTCTGCAGGTCTGAGATGGAGTACTTTTTTATTCATGAAAAAAAAATGTTTTCCCTCCTTAAAAGTGCGAACTGAAAAAATCGGACTTTAATAAATAACCCTCTTAGTGTAGAGGGGGAATTTAGCTCAAGGTCACACTGTACATTTCAAGTAATATGGAAAGCAGTTACAGAGGTTAAAAACATAAAACAGTGTTGATCATATATATCAAGGCTCAAACTTTTTTGTGATTTATGAAAATGAGGCAGACTGCATGCAGGGAGGATTCACTGGAAGGAATCCTGTGCATTCCCACAGCATGTGTGCACTCTTACCATGTCCTCACAGTGTGTGCAAGCTATTTTTTGCACACTCAGGGGGAGGGGTGCGATGGCCGTATTGTGAGAGCTAAAGTCATAGCTGGAGTATTTTGTTTCATGTCTGTTACATGTTGGTACATGTAGTGAGAACCAGTAGTGAAAGGCATAGCAATTACCTTTAAAATGCATTTAAATCCTTACTGGCAAAAAGATAGTAATGGCAGTTTTGAGTGGCTCTCCAAACTTTATCAAGCCTTGCATGTGTTGAGGGGCACAGGGAGTTAGGGAAGAGTTTGCCAGTGAACATGGTTAGTATGTGCTAGACTAGATTCTATGTGTGGTAGCTCTAGGAGTGGAAAATACAGCATACTTGTATACTTGCTGTGTTTCACCAATGTAGGAAATGATGTGTGTAGTAGTATTGTAGTTCACATTAGAGAACTGTGTTCCGTACGATATAATTCTGAAACTAACAAGTTCTGCGTGGCATTATAACACAATTCTATAGTTCCTGCTAATGTATCAACTTGTTCAATAACTACTGGCAGTCTTGTGAAAGAGATTGTGTGATTATTTCCTCTGACTGTCAAATGTATACAAATATCTGATCAATGGCCCAATTTATAGAATAGGTGGAAAGTCTGTGTTGTCTTGTATCTGTGCTTTGCACATTTAAAGTCTTTTACGATAAAGGGATAATGTCATCTTAAAGTGAAAGGTATTGGTATTAAAAGTTAATAAAGTTTTCATTAGTAGGTTCTTTCAACATAAAATGTTTATTGGTGTGTTATCTAACCAAGATTCAGCTTGCAATAACCTTTGTTTAGGAATAATTTAGTGAATATATTAATAGTGTACCAGATAAGTTGATTTTATCCCAGTAGTACTGCATAGAGGACTATACTTCCTATCAAGGCCAAAGTCCAAAAATGATAACATAGCATTCCAAAAGAGTCTTACAATGGGTGTATCGATTACAAATTCTGCAAACGCAAGAACTTAGGTGTAGCTATGAGGAATCTTACACATTTAAGGGAGCAGTACAGGAAATATTATAAATACCAACACCCTGGAAGGTTGTGTTCTGTGTATACAATATGCTATACTTTCACATTATGCTCTCAAATAAATGATTAGGATATATAATTTCCTTTAAAAAATATAAAAAAATATGAAGAAATAATAGTATACTTTAGCAAGGAGTTGGGTTTAGGAGGCTGCTTTTAGATGAAAATTATCACTCTCAAGCTGCTTTTTCTCAGTGTATTAGTGTCAGTAGGAGGGAAGCTTACAAACAGATGTTTACAACATGCATGGGTACATTGTGCTTTCAGTAAAAATGTCTTTCAAACAGAAGCATTCAGCTGTAGTAAATCTATTTCAGATTGCCTAACCACCATCTCGGATAAAATGTATAGAGAGAGGCACAACTACTAACTGCAGGCACTAAGACTCATATTATAGCTGAATCCCATCCTCAAATATTTAATATTTTAAATCTATCAATATTCAAATATTTTCAGTTAAATAGAACAACACTGATTATATAAATCATGGACATTCTCACCAAATTGATTCTATATACTGTATATTGCAAACCTCATGGAAGAAAAAACATCTAAATAGTATATTGTACTGTACCTAGTCTAAGGCTCATTCTACAATGTTGGCAAGGTCACCAATGGTGCAGATCTTGTTTCAGTTTGGCTACTCAGTTGGTTGGGCCATTAAGCTTCTGACTTAAGTATTGGCCTTTGTATGACCAGCTTAATACAGCCTGCTTGCTTTGCTGCTAACAGATCATTATTGCAAAAGCAGTATGTTATTTGCTTAAATATCTATACAACAAAATCAACAATAGTTCAATGTGTTTCCTGTCATTTTAATTCTTAGCTTTCTTTATTAATGTACAGAATATACTGCATACTGTATGACTGAACCATTAGATCTATAACAACAACAATGGAGCTTTAAATGAGACAATAACATAGTACCATGTAGTGCCCCCTTTTATGTCTGGCATGGAACTGCATGACAGGCACAATGTTGCTCCAAGCCATTTCATGACAGAAACTCTATGGGGCAGATTTATCAAGGGTCGAAGTGAATTCGTAAAAAAATTCAAAATTCGAAGTAATTTTTTGGATACTTTGACCATCGAATAGGATACTACGACTTAGAATTTAATTTTGAATTCGATTCAAAGTAAAAATAGTTGGAATATTCGACCATTCGATAATTGAAGTACTTCAACTTCAATACTTCGCCAAATTAAACCTGCTGAAGTGCTATGTTAACCTATGGGGACCTTCTACAACCATTTAGTCTTTACACATTGAAGTAAAACCGTTCGATCGTACGCTAAAATGAAGTGTAAAATACTTCGAAATTCGACCATCGAATTAAAATACTTTGAATTCGAATATCGAAGTTGAAGTATTTTTCACCCGAATTTGGTCGAAGTAAAATCATTCCATCGAACAATTAAATCGTTTGAATCGAACAATTCAAACGATTTAATTGTTTGATCGAATGATTTTACTTCGATCGTTTGATGGCCAAATTCGGTGAAAAATACTTCAACTTCAATATTCCAATTCAAAGTATTTTAATTAGATGGTCGAGTTTCAAAGTATTTTAGACTTTGAAATTCGACCCTTGATAAATTTGCCCCTATGTGTTCATGACAAACACAATATTTTCTTGCTTAGAATTTACCCCCCCCCCCCCCAGCATTTCATGACAGACACAGTACACTAGTAGTTCATGACGGACAGTGTACTTGCTACCCAACATGTACTGTAATTACCTACAGGCATTCTTTATTATTTATTATTATTGGCCAGCAATTATTATCCTAATTACTGTGGGAGAAACAGCTATATCAAGAAGGAAGCCAAAACAACGAATAGAGAAGAAAGCACTCTAGATCAAAGAACAAAATGTGCTTTATTTTAACAAAGTCACCTTCACTACTTGCTTCTTTACATAACAGTGTCTAGCTCCTCTACTACAGCTCTGGGGTGCCCTAAAAAATCAAATAAAAACAAAACAATCACCTGTTTATGTTATTTTAAAAAAATAAAGTAAATGTATTTAAAAAAAACTAAATAATCAACACAATACATTTTTTTCAGAAGGCTTATTTATTTTGCTCATGTTGAACACAGTTATATTGCCTTGTTATGTTTGCTCATTCATTGTAATTATGTCAACATTTGGCCTTCTCAATATCAATGGAAACATACAAAACTTAAAGTGATACTGTATCCCTTTAAGGCTAGGTTTTTTACCTATAAATTAAAAATGTCTACTTCCAATGACAGGCACTACATCAGCCTGTATTCAGACTACTGCTTTGAACCTTAGCTGTCCAGATCATGGATATTTTTTTAATTTGGAGCATACATTTCAGCTACTATAAATCATTCTGATTTATAATTAGGATAGCCTAGGATTGTTTTGCCATCATTATTAATTTATGGCAGCTTATAAAGTATATTTTTTTCATGACTTTCAGCTCATCCTAGCAATAATGACATCAGATTACTACTGGTTGCTAGATCAAGCTTACTACTGACTACCTGTATAGATACCTGTATAGATATTATTATATTATCACATTTTGGAGGAGATGAAGTGTTTGTAAAGAACAGAGAGAATGACTGCACTTTGTGCCTGGTGCCATCTTGAGAACTTGATGCAAGGGATCACTGTATTTTTCTCCTGCCACAAGAGGAATTAAAGTAAAACTATACCCCCAAAATGAACACTTAAGCAACAGATAGTTTATATCAAATTAAGTGGCATATTAAAGAATCTTCACAAAATATTTATATCAAAAGATATATGTTCCGAGGCTTAGATGTAGTAAAAACAATACGTTTATTAGTACTCACATATTAAAAAACAGATACATACTGACCCCACATGGTTCACCTTACACGTTTCGTACCCTCCGGCACATAGTCATAGGTGTCTCTAATGGCCATATGTTCCACACCAGAATTTAAACCCAGGTTATCTCTCCCATTTTTCCCTTAAAACCAAAGATCAAAAGGGATTAACCCTCTCACATCTGTCCTAATATCAGATTAACACCTGTGGGGTATTTGTATCATATCCTACATAAATTAATTGCTCCCGTTTCATTTTAAATACAGCATGCATATCAAAATTTCATATATTATTTTATTTAAAACAGTGTGTATAAACAATATGTAAATATATAGAGCATCCAAAAAAATTTTCTCATGTAAAACACTTTGCACACATATCCCATATATAAATCTTATAAAGCCGTCATAATTCAATCAATTTCGATTCTCTGATTAAGGTATTTGTTCCGTTCAAAACATTAATAAACAGGGTACCCTCCAAAGGCTCCAACTGTACAATAAATCAGTAGTCTCTCAGTCTCCTGAAGGACTTAACTAGTCACCCCTATAATCAGGTATAACAAGTGACATCAAATTCATAATTTAATCCTAACGGTAAGCGTGTACCTAGGTGGAAAATCCAGTAGACCTCTCTCCTTTCCAGAAGACTCAGATGATCTCCCCCTCTCACTCTCAATCTCACTCTTTCTATCCCTTGTATAGAGAAATAGTCTACATCCCCTCCATTACATGTTGTAAAGTGTCTAGTGATATTACTCTTTTCCACTGCCCGTGGATTTTTAATCTGACTCATATGCTCCCTTGCCCTTTCCTTCAATTTCCTACTTGTACACCCCATATATTGCTTTTGACACCTCAAACATGTGATTAAATAAATCACAAATGTAGTGTTGCAGTTAATATATCCTCTAATATCATATTCTCTCCCTGCCACTGTTGATTTAAATTTCTTAGAAATCTTCTTATGTTTGCATGTTATACATCTGCGACTTCCACATCTATCGTTCCCCGTTGATGTGAGTGGCCCCAGCTCCTGCTTCTGACAATCTGTTTTAAACAGACTAGGCGATATCATGTCCTTCAGAGTGTGAGCCCGTTTAGGAATAATACTAATCCCCGGGCTCAACACCTTGAAGAAGTGCTCATCACTATAAAGAATAGGCAGATATTTCTTTACAATTTTGGAAATTTCACAAAATTGTTTGCTATACGTAGTGGTAAGGACTACCTTCTCAGACAATTCCAGTTTCCTAATCAAATTGAGCAGGTCTTCCCTATTGCTCCTTTTGGCCCTCTGAAATGCCTTTTGTATGTTCTGATATTTGTATCCCCTCTCTAGGAACTTGCTCTGCATATCTCGTGCCTGGCATCCAAAATCCTCATTTGTGGAGCAGTTTCTACGGAGCCTTAGAAACTGCTCCACAGGTATTCCCTCTATCAGTTTCTTAGCAGTATTAAAGAAGGTGGAACTTGTTAATGACTGTTTTGCACAAGTTAAATAAGAAGTCTTTTGTGTCTCATTAATTAACTGGGATGTGAGAATAAAAATATACAAGCCTATTCTTTCCTATAAACCTTTTAGCATGTCGGTGACCCTGTTTAATTACAATGATGTGTGAAGCTGAGCCGAAAGCAATTTTTATGGCATTATGTATTACAGTATTTGCTATAGTTTCATTACAATGCAATTCCACAGACCTGTAAAATATTTTACTGTGCAAAGAAAGCAGCCGGAAGAAACGTAAGTGTGATGTAGCGCTCCCATACTGGCAGATGTTTCCTGAATGTTTAGCACTTTTCAGGGTACAGTAGTTGCCTAATGATGGCTCTGTCCTCTGGAACTGGACATGCTGGACCTCTGGATCTCTGGAATCACCAACTCTCCAGCTTTTGTTAATGTGCCACCTACTGAAGAATGAGACCTGAAGTACAATACAGGTTTAAACAGATGCAAAAATGTCACAGCAGTATCATGTGCCCTGTAAGCCAGAGGCTAAGTTGTTACCAACAAGTGCAGTTTTGGGAGTAATGTATTCATAAATGATGTATATAAGAGAGAAGGGGCAATAAAGTGATTTAAAGCAGTTGTGTATCAAAATTAATAATGCACATGAATAACAAAGTCCTGGGGGAGTTTAAAATAAAAAAATAGAGGGGGAGAGTCAAAGTATTCCAAAGGTATCCACCACAGCACACCAACACTCTTGAGAAAGTCTGGACACGACGAAACACATTAGTTCTCTGCTAAATTGTAAGTGCAATATATCTTTATTTGAATAAAGGTGCTGATACAATTTTACACAATGGGAGTGTAACCCTTCTTTCGTTATTTTGTAATGTAATGTATCATGCCCAGTTCTTTTCTGTACAAACTTTACTTGTTCTAATAATGCCAAAATGTATATTAAAAACAATAATATTTTTAACAATATGTTAGGCAAATAATCTCCTGGTTACAAAGGCTGTGATGTAAATTTTGTTATCCTTATGATAAGGCTGATTCTGCAGTTCTTCTCTGTAGAAGAGTAATTGAGCTGTAATGTTACCACTTCTTCAGTGTTACAGAAAAAGCCAAAGCAAAGCTTGATGATATCACCCTCTTGTGGCTAAAAGCAAAACTTCTAATGCTGCTTTGTATATTGAGAAATATATTCACAGTAAGGGGCCGATTCACTAAGCTCGAGTGAAGGATTCGAATGAAAAAACTTCGAATTTCGAAGTATTTTTTGGGTACTTCGACCATCGAATTGGTTAAATTTGTTCGAATTCGAACGAAATCGAACAAATCGAACGAAAAATCGTTCGACTATTCGACCATTCGATAGTCGAAGTACTTCCCCTTTAAAAAAAACTTCGACCCCCTACTTCGGCAGCTAAAAGCTACCGAAGTCAATGTTAGCCTATGGGGAAGGTCCCCATAGGCTTGCCTGTGATTTTTTGATCGAAGGATTTTCCTTCGATCGTTGGATTAAAATCCTTCGAATCGTTCGATCGAACGAAAAATCCTTCGATCGATCGATCGCAGGATTAGCGCTAAATCCTTCGACTTCGATATTCGAAGTCGAAGGATTTCAATTCGAGGGTCGAATTTCGAAGTATTTTTAACTTCGAAATTCGACCCTTAGTGAATCGGCCCCTTAGTGTGCATAGTTCAGGTTCAAAAATCTATCGGATCCGCCCGTATTTGCTAGGGCCCAACGATCGGATTAGCCCGATATAGCCTACCTCAATGTGGGTATATCAAGGATAGATCCGCTCGCTTGGTGAAATCGCCAACGAGCGGATCTCTTCGTATATGGCCACCTTTAGGCATGCTGGCTGCTGTAGTCTAGTAGCATCAAGGTTGTATTCTTAAAGCAATATTACACAATAAAACTTTTCACCAGCTTTCCATAGTCAGAAGTTGCATAGAAACGCAGGAGTAAGGATCCTCCAATGAGGATCTGTGTGTATCTGGCTCCATATTCTTTGTTCATGCAATTGAGTTGGAAAGAATAAGCACAATTTCTTCACCACTTAACAAGTATATCCTATATTGTGATGTTTGATTACAGGCTAATATAATAACATTTATCTCAGCATTGGTGAATTTGGTTTTTGGTCAGTATAATTCTCACCGGTGAGATGTAGAGTATTTCAATGTTGTTGCCCCCCCCAACTCACTATTTATGGTACTTTAAATAATGTGTTGCTTTTCAAGTTCTCACGCCAATTATAGTCATATGCAGCGATGAAGGGAAGAGACCAAAGTATAAAAAAAACAAGTAAAAGACATGTAGGGAATCAAACAAATCTTTCCCCAATTTCTCTGTCTGCGACATCATCCAGCCTGGTTACAGGCTGGAGAGCAATCCTATTGGCTGGAAGCCGCAGTGCACCTCTGGGAGAGTAGGAGGATTGCCGTGTTTTGGAGCCAAATACACAGGATTACAGAGGAAGCAGGGAAAGGGACATTTTCCTGAACTGAACTGTTTGTCAACCTGGAGCAGAGGTAGAGACTGTGCCAGGGTCGGACTGTGGGGTCCATGGTGCACAGAGAGAAGAATTTATTTTCCAAATCTTAGTTGGGGAATAGACTGCACTGTTGTGTCTTTGTAAGACTGGACTGGCCATTAGACAACTATGAAATGGAAGATCATTGAGATCTATGCTGCATGCATAGAAGATTCTATAGGAGATGCTAGTGGTTTTGGCACTTGTAGCATCAAGTGCTACAAGTGCCAAGTGGTTTTTAAACTGGAAATTCAGCTGCACTATTGTGAGAGAGCGCAATTGTGCTCTCCGCAATAGTGTTCCTGCCTCCCCTCCCGACAGGTAAGTCGGCGAGGGGGGGCGGCATTGCAGGAGCCGCCTCAGGTGGCTCCTTCTTCAGAAAGGCGCTGATCAGTACAGAAGTCTAATTATGAGCCTTCCATCTGTGAAAGTGAAATGAAGAAGATAGGGTGTGGAGTTGAGACAAGACTACTATGGAGAACCATGTTGGCATAAAGGTGGCCCTTGAAACCTCTGATACCCCCGATAGATCTAAGAAACTGGGTCTGGGTAAGTGCAGGTCTCCCAGTAAGGTCAATGTTAGGGTCTCAGGTAACAGTAGTGATCCAGACATTATTGACTGTTTTGCTATTCAGGCATGCCAGGGCATACTGCAAGCAAGGATGTTGCTGGTTTGTTCAAGGGGAGAATGTAGGGGATCAGACAAATAAGTCTCCTGTTTCTATGTCTGTGACATCATCCAGCCTAGTTACAGGCTGGAGAACAATCCTATTGCTGGAAGCCCCAGTGCACCTCTGGTAAAGGAGGAGGACCCAGGGGAGTGCCTTGCTTTGGGACAAATGCACAGGGTTACAGAGGCTTAAAGGGAGCCCCTGCTGCAGCAGCCAGCCAGATCTGTGGAGCGTGAAAATGCAGCATGTGAGTAAAGGAGCTGCAGTAAAAACTGTATTTGTGCTTAGACAAGATTTGAGCTTCAAATTAGAGGGAGAGGTTTTCCTGTGTCCAGTTCAACTTTTAGATGCCTGTTACAACCTTTGTGTGTCCCCGGTGTGAGGACAGGTGCCTGCCACTTGGGCGCTACAGCCTATATCCTAAAGGAGAGGTACATTGGGCCAACAGCTCTGGGGAAAGCAACATTTTCCTTTGGACTGAACTGTGTGTCCAAACACAATTCAGGGCCCTGGATTTTAAAGGTTTAATTGCTGTTTAAGAGAGTGTGATCCGATTCAACAAGAAGTGTGGTAAGGAAAGGGTTACAGACAATGTAATATTTAAATTCTACTGTACAGGTATGGTATATATTATCTGGAAACTTTGGTAACTGGTGGTTTTCTAGATAAAAACATTACACATGAAATAAACCCAATAGAATTGTTTTGCCACCAACATGGATGCATGCAGATAAGTTACCATGAAGGGCAAGGTACTGTTACTGTTATTTATTATTATACAGAAAAGGGAAACATTTATAAAAATTATAATTATTTGCTTAAAATGGAATCTATGGGAGTTGGCCTTCCCATAATTTAAAGCATTCTGGATAACAGGTTCCCTGATAAGGGATCCCACACCTACACTGTTTTGTTTTCTTGAATGGAAAGGTTAGGCTGAATTCATACCTACTAAAATATTCAGCCCAGTCAATGGGCATTTTTAGTAGAGATTTTTTTTTTTTTTTTTAGTAAAATGCATTGTGAATGGCTGCGCACGCTCTCAAAGCAAAATATTACTTTGGTCAAAATATGTACCAATGGTGAAACACAGAATTTCACTGCAAATCCTCTGCCAGTGGCATTGCAGCTCCCACTGCTTTATTTTAATTGTTGTGCCATAAGATCACAGTCTTTCAGTGATGGCATATGTAAACTACAAGTCTCATTATTCACTGTACAGTCTTCACTTCTCATGCCACTCACTATTCACAGCTTATTCACTGTTTATCAATCTATTTTACACACTGGGTAAGAGAAGAAAATAATTGTCCAAATAGTTGATCCGAATTCTTTTCAAAGGATCCTGGAAACTTACAAAATCATTTACAAAATCAAGGAGAACCTGTTTCTAACACTCAACAGTATATTCTGCACGGCGTATTATAGACAGAAGGGGCATTTGTATTGTTCATTTTATTTTTTACCACGGTTTATTTTTCCTTCAGCAGGTTTTGCCACAAAATTGTCTTTTAACATTTAAGCAGATTGTTCTTGGACTTTTTACAGTATTTTTTATCCAGTGAGTCAGCATAATCTTTAATAAGCTCTGCTCAGCTGATGTCATGAGTCATACAGATTCTGAAAAACACTGAAAAACAGTTCAAGAGGTGTTATTTTTTACATTTATATTAAGGATGTTTTTTACTCTTAATTGAAGCGTCATAAATGTGCTTACCATTAGACAGGCACTAAAGGCAAAATATTTTTGTGTATTTTTTTTGCTTCTCACACTAGTCACTGTCTATTCGCTATTAAGCATGCATACTTATCAAACACTATCCTGCACGACCTCAGACTCTACAGCCCTGCTATGTAGCTTTGTTCCACAGCGAATGACTAGTGGAATCTTGTGTGCTGAGCTAAAAGCATACTGTGTGACTTTCCTCTACACCTAATGAGAAAATGATGTACTGATAAATAATAATAATCCAAACTTTGTACTTTCCTCTCCCTTAACATCCTGAATTCTTTTGTGCATTATATACGTGTAAATACACAGAGAGAAGGATAGAATAAGAGAATGGAGGGCCAATCTTGTAACTATATTAAAAAATTGCAAACCCATTATTGTGAGGAACTACTTGCTTTATTTTATATAATATTATGTATACAATAAGTTATTCTGTAGGCAAATTGGAAGATGTATATTTGAGTTGTACTTTCTTGTGAGATTGTTCAATGTCGTTTGCAAGAAAAATGAATCACTGTAAAATAAAATCACTGTAATAAATTACTAAAGTATTACACAGGATGATGAATGATCACACTGCTTATAATGGTAATAAAATATTTTTAGGATACAAATACGGTAAAGAAAAAAAAATACAAACTTTTGTGTTTATGTGTAAGTGTGTGTGTACAATTAGCAGACTGTGTGTTGTCTGCATGTGTGTGAAAATGTAAAGTGTAAATGTAAGTGTGTGTAAATGTAAAAAGTGTGCATTCGTATGACCCCCTGTCCTGGTGGAAGGCCACAGGATCTAAATCCAGGCCAGGAGGGCTGAGATAGCAGAGGGTGGGCCAGGATGTAAGGAAAGCAGAAGAAGTGATCTTCATGTCTGATTTTTTTCATCAGGTTCCAGAGACCATGCAGAATTGCTTCTTGTCTAGGTGAGAAGGCGTGAACTGAAATGCTTTAAACTTTTAAAACCCAGTCCAGAGTTTCTCCAGGGGAAGCTACTGTACAGATTGCAGATCTACAGTCTGTGGCAGGTTGAACCCCTATTTACACAGAATGTAGATTTTATATTGTGTGTGTGTAGGGACCCATAGGGTTAATATGCCCCTATGACTTTAAATCGCTACACTGACTTATTTCCCTAGTTGTTGGGCAGATGCCCATGTATCTAGTTGTTAATTTACATATCCCAGTTATTGGCCAAGATGATTTATGGCCACTTCCTACCACACTTTAACATAGAGCTTGATTAGGGGTGGATCTTCCCCTCTGGCTTCTGGTTGCTGACCCAGCTGGATGTGTTCCATGAAGCCAAGTAAAGCCTTTCTGACCTAGAGGGACCAGTACCTCATGAGATAAGTCAGGGAGCAGGGACCCCGTGAATGAGGCCAGCTCGAGACAGGTTACTACCTTTCATAGTACTCTCAAGGTGAGTGATATAGTGAGGGTAAATAGCAAGATCAGCTTTGTGCTCCATCAAGGATTGTAGCAGGGAGTAGCTTCCCTAGGCAATAAGATTGGCTAGAGTGAAGGGACAGTAGTTGGATAGGTTGTCAGGTTTATATTGTTCTCCCCAATTACTCCACTTTTGAGGTATTTCTGCCTGGAGGTATGCTGTACTACCTTGACTACATCCACCTGTCTCTTACCAAACTGTCCTAGCCTTTTGATCACCTCTTTGGACTGTAAGTAGCCATGTGGATTATTTGTCTCTGACAAATAAACTGTTTCTGTTCTGATTTATGAAAAGAACCTCCTGGCATTTATTTCTCATTTTTATGCACAGTAGCCTATGGGAGTTGTAATTGCACAAAACCATACCTTCATCTCTTCCACTTAGCGAAGGCACTGCCTTAAGTGTTAGAGTCAAATATAACCCATTCTCTATAGCTTTAGCTGGACATTAACCCCTTTGTGCTTAAGTAGCGCAAAATAGTGTTATATATGGTAGATAAAAGTTTAAAGTATACTAAATTCCGAGGCCTATTTACTAATTTTCAAGATTGAGGGAAAAAAAGCGAACAGCAAGAAAAAAACGGTGACAAAACTTGTACGACTTTTTTTTCTGGAATGCTAGTATAATTAAAAAAAAAATGCAACAGAATATTCCAACATGCATGTTTTCTCATTAAAAGTTGAACTCCAGCAAGAATCACATTGTTCCATTAATTTTCAATGAGGCTAAAAGACTCCAATGTTAATGAACCAGGAAAACAAATATACAATTAAAGTTGTATTTCTTTATGTCAACTTTTGTGGTTTTATTCTTTCAAATGGCGACTATTCGAGGTTCCTAAGAATATTCTTGGGTATATTCATACTCACGTTCTGCGTTTTTCTTGAATCGGGGAAAAAACTAAAACTCGACTTTTGATAAATCAGCCCCCTCGTGTTGTAGGGCTTCTTTGCTTTATGCAGTTAGCCAGCTTTCAATTATGGGTCAAAAAGGGCAACAAAGCTATGTTGGTTAGTCAAGTTTATCAAACCAATAAACATGTCACTATATGAATGGAGTGAAGTATCTGAACAGATCTGCCTGCCATTTTTATGAATAATAAAGACTGATAAGATATACCAGAGAGCAGATGGAAATTTTTCTGTAGATAAATGTCAGAGAATCAATCATGTTTGCCAGGCTTGAGCACTTGGTCAGTCTATCACATCTCCTATCATCTCTTACACCTCTGCATATTCAGCTTTAGTCTGAGAACTGCCTGTCACAGCAGCCACATCTTACAGGATGATGAGATAGCAATGCAACGCAAGCATGTGGGAGGAAATCTGTCTTCTGAATCCCACTAACCTTCCTGCTTGCTGCGAATGTATCGACTGCTTCATACCATTTAAAAGAAATGTCAATTTTTGGTTAATACATAAAGGAAGTATCTCAGTGGCCTGATCAGGTAATTAATTTTACGTTCACTAAGTGAGTGGGTTTGAGAGACATGCCAACATAAAGGTTAATTTGATTATTACATTAACACAATTAAGTTCTATTAAAAATGTTAATACAAATATCTCAGACATTTTCCTAAGTGTTCTGTCATACTTTAGGATTGGTTCACAATGCAGACTTTAGTCTAAATTCAATGTTAGAGTGCTCTACTTGTTACCAAACTACCTTTTCAGATGTCAAGTGCTAAATAGTCTATAGGCCCCCCTGCCCAAGGTCAAAAAAAGCCATATGTAGAAGCCGTAGTAGACATCAATTCTGGCATTGTTTCAGGCCTCTCTGGGCCCTTTATTAAAACTTGATAAAGGGCCCAATGTGGCCCAAACCTTGCCAGAATTGATGTCTACTTTTTCAGCCAAGAAATCACTCTATGTAATCAGAATAACTGATCAGTGTGCTCAGAGACGGGCCTTGCCAGCTGGGCGCCCTAGGCAGCCCAG
The DNA here is from genome assembly GCF_017654675.1 of Xenopus laevis. NCBI lineage: Eukaryota > Metazoa > Chordata > Amphibia > Anura > Pipidae > Xenopus > Xenopus laevis. Next base: position 76,311,748 of record NC_054384.1, read on the forward strand.
TCAGTCAGCTCGCCCCTCATCTCATCATGTGTGGCGCCAGCGGTGTTTGTGTGCGCGCAGTGGTGTTCTTGTGTTCATGTGCATCAGCAGCGTTCTTGTGCACATGCACGTCAGCAGCGTTTACTGGCGCAAGTCCAGTTAGCACCATTGATGTCGTGTAGGCTCTGAAGTGCCAGGGCCGCACTCTCTACTGCTTCGGCAGCTGACTCTGCTCCTCTCCCTCCCCCCAGCTACTGATCTGCTCAAACCCAAAGGCTCTTTTCAAAACCACCCACACAGCACCATTTACCGGCGCAAATCCAGTGCCAAGTCTGGTCTAGGGGTTGGTAGAAGAGGTAGCTGCCCTGCGCCCCCCAAGTCGTTGCGCCCTAGGCAGCTGCCTCTTCTGCCTACCCCTAATTCCGGCCCTGAGTGTGCTACAGCAGTTTCATACTTACATTTAGTCTGAATTCAGTCTGGAAAAGAGTCTTTAGTATTAAAGGAACAGTAACACCAAAAAATGTGATCTAAAGTAATGAAAATATAATGTACTGTTGCCCTGCACTGGTAAAACTGATGTGTTTGCTTCAGAAACACTGATATAGTTTATATAAACAAGCTGCTGTTTAGCAATGGTTGAAATTGAAAAAAGCCTATATGGCACAGGTTAACTAATGAATAACAGATAACACCATTATGTTCTACAGAGTTTATCAGTATTGCAGTGTAAACTGAGCCTTTTCTCCTTTGAGTGGCTGCCCCCCCATATATTATTTGTATAAACAATAGTAGTGTTTTTGAAGCAAACACAGCAGTTTTACCACTGCAGGGCAACACTGCATTATATTTGTATTACTTTAAAACACTTTTATTTTTTGATGTTACTGTTCCTTTAATCTGTATATATCTCAGCTGCCCACGTCAATCTTACAATAGATTGTCTTTTAAGGTGGGTCATTTGGAGAACCAAGGCACAAAATCAAAACTGTGTTATACCAAAACTAAATAGAAGACACTCTTACACTTTACCAACTTTTTGTATAATTCTTACAGCCTATAACTTAATATAATAAAAAGAACAATGCTACCATCAATCTATTTTTTTAAAACTCTCATTTTAGGTCTAACCTAATCAGAATGTTACATCCTAAAAGCTCTGCCAACATACTACATCTTTACATGTATCAAAAAAAAAATAAAGTGGAAAAAGCAAATGCCACTGCAGTCCTTTACTACTGTAGTTCACATTAACAGTATTATTTGCTAACTCAGGAGGAGGGCAGGTAATGGGATGGACCCAACTGGGCACTGGAGCCTCAGGAAGCAGAATTGCCTAACCTGATCTGGGTATTTCAGAAGGTTCATGTACAAAATGACTGTAGAACAAAAAATGTTTCACTGGTTGGACAAGAATTTCAGTTAATTTGCTTGATTTTCTTGTTATTCCTACCTTTGTTTCAGATCTACTGACATTTCCCAGTGTCTCCTGAGAGCTGCAGCACTCCTGTGTTGCTCCATGTAGAATGCACTTACTGTGTGTCATCCATTGTTACTGCATCGCTGCTTCAACATTCATTTTGTGAGACTGTAGATTGGAACCTTTTTACCTTGGTCATCCATATGCATTTTAGGAATCATTCATATCTCTATTATAACATCCATATTTGTTGTTTGTTACAGGTCCCTGCAGTGTAATGTTTAGGACAACAGATGACTAAAGAAAAAATACTGACCATGTACTTTTATTTCAAGGGGCATCAGTATATAACGCTCTTGGTTTCTAACTGCCCATCGTGTGGCTTTTCACTTTGTTACAGTAAACCAATATGCTGTGTAAATCAGGAAATTGTGTACAACATTTTGGGTTACCAAAACCATGAAAGTAGTCCTGGTGACTTATGAATCATGAATTATAAGAAATGAAGCACCAAAGCTAATAAGCAGGGTGCACTTGGGTTCGGCTTCTACTTTCAAGGAAATCAGGTGTTTTCCAAATAGGCTAAAAGAAAAACATAGTAAAAGGGTCACATCCAAAGAATTACAGCTTCATACAGTTTTTCCAGGACTATTTGTATTTTTGTTTGTAATTAGTGTATGGGAAATACTACTCCATGAATGTGGGGATGAATGGTACTGTGGGATGTTTTACAAGTAGGGGCACTATGACTTAAAAATGCACACAAGCACTTTGGAAAACATTTTTACCAATGTATAACATAGTGGATTAAAAGCCCAAAAGTGTTCCATTTGCCATAAGGCCTATAATAGGTCTATATTAAGAATGTATGCATACAAACATACAAAATTGCCTTCTGTTTTAAAATTGCATCCTCAGGAAATCTACCTTCTTTTTTTCTTCAATTATAGTTACATTTTATAAAAATACTAGGGATGCACCGAATCCACTTTTTTGGATACGGCGGAACCCCCGAATCCTGTGTAAAAGATTCAGCCGAATACCGAACCGAATCCGAACCCTAATTTGCATATGCAAATTACAGGTGGGAAGGGGAAATCATTTTTACTTCCTTGTTTTCTGACAAAAAGCCATGCAATTTCCCTCCCCGCCCCTAATTTGCATATGCAAACTAGGAATTGGTTCGGCCGGGCAGATGGATTCCGAATCCTGCTGAAAAAGGCCGAATCCTGGCCGAATCCCGAACCGAATCCTGGATTCGGTGCATCCCTAAAAAATATGTTTAGCAAATGCTTCATATGTTTGGACTGGAAGTGTAATTTAATAACTCATATACTAAGTAAATGTATTGAAAGGAGACAATACCAGTGAATAATAATATTTCAGAATTTAAGTTTTTTTTTATAGAGGAATACAGTCATAAAACGGATTTTGAGGTCTAGACCACAGCACCTTAACTCATTTGGAAAGCTGAACAAAGAAAGGGAATTTAAGGGGGTTATTTACTAAACTCGGAAAGCAAAAATCAAGAAAAATTAGATTTTTTTATAAAATCTGACTTTTCAAAAATCACAAATTTTTCAGAATTTATTCAACCCCGAGGATGGAAAAGTCTGAATCTGAAAATCCGGCATCGATTCACTAAGGGTCGAATATCGAGGGTTAATTAACCCTCGATATTTGACTAGGAACTAAAATCCTTCGACTTCGAATATCGAAGTTGAAGGATTTAGCGCAGATAGTTCGATCGAACGATCGAAGGATAATTCCTTCGATCGAACGATTAAATCCTTCGAATCGAACGATTCGAAGGATTTAAATCCAACGATCGAAGGAATATCCTTCGATCAAAAAAATTTAGCCAAGCCTATGGGGACCTACATTAACTTCGGTAGCTTTTAGATGGCGAACTAGGGGGTTGAAGTTTTTTTTTAAAGAGACAGTACTTCGACTATCGAATGGTCGAATAGTCGAATGATTTTTAATACGAATCCTTCGATTCGAAGTCGTAGTCATAGTCGAAGGTCGAAGTAGCCCATTCGATGGTCGAAGTAGCCCAAAAAAAACTTCGAAATTCGAAGTTTTTTTACTTCAAATCCTTCACTCGAAGGTAGTGAATCGGCCCCTTATTGTCTTCTTTTAGTGTCTTCAATTATATGTTTGTAATAAAGATCAAGTAACTGGAGAAAAAAAAGTGGGTTAGTACTTGCGATTGGGGTGCAGGCCCAAAAATAAAACTGAAATGCCTTTTATGCCATGACCTGTTCTTTTTATTTTGCTGGTTCTTTTTCTGAAGTTTACTGACTTTCATGCCCAAAAACATAGCAATGGGGTGTTAAAATCAGTAAATCCCTTGTACTTTCTAAAAGAGAATGAGGACTAATATAGTAGTATGCTTTATGCAAGTCATTATAATTCCCTCAGGGTGAAGTGCAAGAGTGTGCACCCCCTTAGTGCTAATGAGAGGAGCACTGGTCAGTATTTCAGTGGACTAACCGGTAAAATACAAGCCATGGTTGGGCAGTATTACGAATTTACTTGCTGGCTAATTTGTAATAACTAGAACTCTGCCCAGTAATGCATCTGATCTACCCCCTGCAAGCTTCCAATCCTCTCTCCTACTCCATCTATATCTCGCCTTACTCACTTAGTTTACTTCAATTTGGCTGATAACATCCTGATCCAATGCCAATTCCATCTGCATCACAACCATAACCCTGATGCCGTGCACCTGCCCCTACACCTGCTTCACTGGTGTAGGGACCAATGTGAATGATGTGTATACTCTGAGTAGTACATCAAAAGCTATATAAATAGCTAATAATAGTTAAATTCTTAATGTTGGACAAGCTCATAAAGTTTCTTGATTATGTGGAACAATACCCACTGAGTAAGTATGAGTGAGCTCTTATTTCCGGTAATAGATATTTGAGGGACATACTATTAGTGCCCATAGATAACATGCTGTAAAAACACAGCATGTGGCCTGTTGTAAATATTTTGTTTGAGTTATAAATGCAAAAAGGTGAACGATCTATTTTGTTGGGGAACAGTTGTGAATGAGATGATAAAAAGCAGCTTTAAAGTGTTTGTGGAATACATTTGCACTATGCTGTGTGTGACAGTCATCCAAGACCTTTATAGTGGTTGATTAATGAAACCCGTTTACTGAGGATATCCCTTAAAAAGGGTTGTTCCCCTTCCAAACACGTTTTTCAGTTCAATTGTTTTTAGACTATTTTCCAGAAAGAGAGACTTTTTTCAATTACTTTTCATTATTTTTTTTTTACTGTTTTTCCAAAATCTTAGTTTAAAGTTGAATGTTCCTGTCTCTGGTGTTTCAGTCTGGCAGCTCAGTAATTCAGATGCAGATTCTAAACTGTTACAATTTTGCAACATTTACTTGATACATTTCTCAGCAGTATCTCTGGAGTATTAGCAACTATTGTATCAAGTCTAACAGCCGCCTGTAATGAAACCCAGAGATTCTGCTCAGCAGGGACAAAGATAACAAATGTATCAACTAAATGTATCAATTTAGAACAGTTTACAGGGTCGGCGACCCCCCCCTCCCAGAGCTGCTTTAGAAGGTGAAAGATGACACTTTACACTTCAATATTAGAAAAACGGTCAAACAGAGACAATAGAAAGTTATTGAAAAAAGTTGTTACTTCTGGTGATCTATCTGAAAACAACTAGTTGTTAGAAGGTGAACAACCACTTTAAAGCAACAAAATGTGAAGAGCACAATAATCTTTATACAGCTGACCCAGAAAATAGTATAGGGACTTTATATAGAGTCTCCGCTGAATTCCCAATAGAGCCTTGATACCTAATCATAGTTATATACACAGTAGCAGAGGTAAGTAAAGGACACGTCAATCGGGTTCACTTTAAAAAAAATATATATATATATTATTATTCCTAGTAGATACACTACTAGATTATGCTGCTTTTGCCTTCTCTGCAAATAGCTAGTGTCTGTTGGATAATCCAACCAGTCAAGCTAGTCAACTGCTTTTTGCATCCTTTATTGCATTTTTTGCTGGGATGACATTCAATAGTTAGTTAATTAATAATATGATACTAAAAAAATTTTTTTCTAATATTATTTGTTGCTTCATATTTGTAGTTTGCAGTTGCAGACTCTGCACAATTACAGAGACGATATCTGAATAGTGAATAAAATATTACAAGCCACAAAGAACACCACCAGCTTTCTGCGTAGGATCTGCTTAAACAGTAATTGTGTTCAGTTTTTCTGTTTAAAATAAAATATTTACTACATGAACTTCACAAGATGAAAAAATAACAGTTTTTTAGAACCCTGAAAAACAGCAGAGTGACCTAAAGAAGGACTAAATGAAGACATAAAGCAATACTGCAGTATAAGCTACTTGGGTTATTAAGATGAAATACAGCTTTGTAGCATTTTACAAATAGTGTACAGGATAAGACAAATATTTTTAAAGATACCTAGCACACTGTATTTTAAAAACAAAGGTATAATATTGTAAAAGTTGACAAAAAAATATGTGAAAAAGGTATTGCTTTGTGCCAACATTTTTTTCTTAGAAATGAGGTTTACAGCAACAATTGTCAATCAAGAATGTCACATTGTAAAATGTGAATGTTTGTTCTTTCTTGGTTTTTTTTTTTAATTTTTCATATACAATTATTACATTTCTCTCAAATGCTTATAGCCCAGTTCATAGAAAAACACATGATACAGAACTACAAATGGTTAGTCAAATCCATAATTATCATGGCCTTGATAATTACCCCTAATTTAATACTTGTTTTCAAAGCTGAGGAGTTGCCAATCTTCCCATTAAAGTATATGATCATTCAATATTATGTATTAGTACACACTGCAACAGTAACGTAACTATGCCTGGGTGCAGACTGTGCAGCCGGGTCCCTCCCCCACCCCACCACACCGTCCGGAGGGCCCTAAGGGGGAGCCAGCTCGGATGGGGAAGAGGAATTCACAAAAGTATTTGTAAGTACACAGTTCTTAAAATGTCAGTCGTCATATCTTATACTTTGGATGGATTTGTCATATTGCAGCCAAATTTTAAGTGGCAAATTTATCAAGGGTCAATTTGACAGTTTTGGCTGTAGTAACATATCAATTCGAATTTGAAATTCAACCCTTGATAAATCTGCCGCTAAGTGTCATATACATAGTAACAAGCTGTAGTGTTTGATCTGTGAAAATGTCATTTGTGCACCATAATTTTTTCTCTATACAGAATTAACCCAAATTAACTGATGGACATTTTTATGGTGGCAATATTTTGGTAGAACAATGTCTGTAAAAATGTAATGGGTATGACTAATTCTCAAAGAAGTCGTATATACGGCACATAATGGGGGTCTGGCTGTAATGTCCATTTGCATAGCTGAGACCCTATGATGAGTTCTGTATAGGAGATTGGTGGGATCCCCTCAGGGAAAACTGTTGGTCTGTTTGGCCAAAGACAAACGGGCTCATCATATAGAGACTTTGGGGCCGGGGTGGCTCCCCCCTCCCACACCAGAAATCATCAGGCTGTGGGATCTCCAGGAGCCACATTTCCTTCACAGCAGGCTGTGCAGAGAGGCCCGTGCGGCCCATTTACATATCAAAGACAGCAGCCCAACGGGCATTTGCCCGAATTCACAGATGGCCAGTCCCGGCCTGGTTCCACCCATAGACTTCTATAGCACCTCGACAACTTTAACTTGTTGAAGTTTGGCAAGAAATGCTTTCGTGTTTTTTTCCCCTCTAATTTTACTAGCTTTTTAGAAAACCAGGAAAACCACACATTTTTTGTAATTCGTGGGAAAAAAAATCACAATTAAATTTTTAGTAAATGGGCCCTGTAAAATTTGGGCAGTTAGAGAGTAGGTAAGGGTGCATGTATGTTGAGTATATATATATATATATATATATATATATATATATATATATATATATATATATATATATATATATATATATATATTATTGTGAAACAAAATAATAATGGGACTGAGCATAACAAAAACAAACAGCAGTTTGCACCTCACCTCAATATCATTTGCACCTCATTTTGTAAACAATACCCCAGACAGTGCTCCATACAAAAGTTACATGGGCATCCTCTGGAAATTCCCTCGCTTGTGTGTTATTCATAATGAAAAGGAAAACAAACTGAGAACCCTTGTACATACCAATTGTCTATGTCAGGCATTAAATCAAAATATAAATCAAGAAAGGTGTGAAAAACTATGAAATGTAAATTTAAAAAAAAAAATCATTCAAGGAAACAAGCAAACGCTTTTTAAGTTTGACAATTTCTGTAGAAACTTATTTAGCCACTGTTCCTTATAATAACCTTTCAGGCTGTCTGAAAGAGGTGTATAGAGAGGAAGCATGTGGTCTAAGCAGCACGCCTCTTCTCTTAAAAGGAAAATCAGTGACTCATTAACATACAAAATAGGGAGATCCACTGTTCAGAGCACAGCTGTAGTTGGACAGCTAAAATATAGTAGCACATAAAGACGTGACAGACAAAGACGTGCAGTAAAGAAATCACCAGTTTGCACATCACAGCAGGGATTCAACTAGCAGGAATGCAACTCAGAAGTCACATCATCAGGATTTGGCTGTTTGTGGGAACTTGGTGCCTGATGGTGGAAAGATCTGGAGTAGCATGTGCTCGCTGTGACGGATATATGGCATATAACAACAAAACATGCTGCTCGCCATGTGAAAGCAGTGAGTATAGAAATCTCTGTATTAGTCTCTGAGATCTTGCATTACCTGTCATTCAAACAAATTCCTTTTTTATTGTTGAATTATAAAGTAGCTGTCCATTTTATATTAAGGAGCATTCTTCTATTGCTAGAATATCTTTTTACATATTGGATTGCTGAATCTCTTCAGCAACTGACTACCAAATAGACACTGTGTGTGACTGCTGCTTAGGACAGAGAATTCTTTCTCTGAATAACATAGGGGGAGCAATTTACTAAAACGAAACTTTTTGTCACTATATTAAAAAAAAATTGTTTGACCGAACTCCGAAACACGAATGCCCTTAATTTACCAATAATTATTCGCGAAAAAATATGTTTCAATTGTTAAAGGGACCATCTGCCATTGACTTCTACATGATTTCGACAGGTCTTAGCTAGAGTATTTTTGGATTCGTATTTTTTAGCAGCTTCAAATCATAATAAATCTCGAAAAAAAATTATTTTTTTTTTCAAAAAAAAATTGTGTTTGCCTTTTAAAATCTCGACCAGAAAAATATGAGGTTTAATAAATAGGCCCCCTATTGTTTAGGTATATATATATATATATATATAGTATAAATGTAGCTTCTGACATATTCTGAAGGCAAACTGAACTCCAAATTGGGGCTTTCCTGCAAATTAGTGAAAACTGATGCTACCATGTAGAACAATGAGCTGAATACCTGCCAGTACAGATGTATGCAGGATTCTTGCTAGGACTAGGAGATACAGTATACCGAGATTTCTGGGAAGGACAAAAAGCCCAGGCCTAGGGCAGGACATTGGTGGTGGCATTCCATCCAGCAGCATGTAAATTTTGCTCTGGAGCACTGAGGACGCGCAGGATTTTTCATAGATCTCTTAATCTCCGGTGCAAAATTCCCACCATTGGATTGGGGGACCCCATGATTGAAAAGTTGTCCATGCATTGTGTGCAACCTTTTAGGGCATTTATATTTTTTAACTGAAAACTTTACGAAAGAATTGAATGAGGGGTGCAGATTGGGTACAGGAAGTGTTTTTACTAGGGAGACAAAATTTAGACATCCGGGCCTGCTAGGAGGAAGCAGGAACTTGAGTTAGGTTCCAGTGTTTAGGAGGAGGTAACTCAGTGTAGAGAGGAAGTGAAGGTTTGCAAGGCAGTCCAACAGCCGGCAGAATCAAGAACCTCCAAATTGCCCATGAAGTTCTTCTAGGGTTAACGATGGTGTTTAGCTGGGGAAGCGGGTCTGTTAAATCAGTCACATCGGGGGGGGGTTCTTGCCATTTGGGGCTTATGTAGTGTGATTATTACCTAACTATTTCAATTATTTTGCAGAATCTGAGAAAATCAACCCATGCGAAAACAAACAGGTTCGGGAAGAGGTGTGTCGATGCGACAAAGATTTTGCTTGTGATAGCAAGGACTGTAATTCATGCATATATCTGACTCCATGCAGTGCTACACAGAGGACAGGTAAAATGCCTTTATTGGTGTCAGAGTCAACAGTTTTTCAGCAAATACTTTCAAACATACTCTTTTTGTTTAAACTGATGCGTGGTTGTTCTTTTTTTAACCATTTTGAATTACCACTGTGAAACATTTTGAGGCTAAATAAAATAGCATTATAAGAGACAATTCCTGGAAGCAGCTGTAAATACAGATATTTTATGTCCACCTAATCGCCTTTGTGGTTAGAGTAAAGGCGGGGGAAAGTTCCACTGTAAACTGTTGCATGAGACTTTCTCTGCCAGTATTTTCCACTGGTGGAGAAGCACAGAAATTGTCTCTGCTAATTGTCATTGATATTTATGACAAACAGTAACAACAGGCTTCCTGTCTGCATCATAATGTACATTGAAATATATTCAGGTAGAAAACTGAAAAGTCTATTCTCTGGAAACCCATTATGCAGAAAGCCCAATTTCCTTTTCCCTTTCATAATAAAACACTATCTTGTACTTTATAAATACTATGCTAACATATATAGACACTGTTTTTTGTTGACATTTTAGTAGCCTTAAAGGAGAACAAAACCTTTGTGTCCATATTTCTGTAGTATGTAGGGCCAGGGCCACAATCATTAATACTAAGTTTGTAAATCTGCCAACCACAGGGGCTCCAAATATTAGCCACCTTGGCCACCTGAAAAAAAAGCCTCCTCAAAACTCCACCCACGATCCACACAAACTCTACACACTTCCCAGAATACATCTTCCTTTTGTGACCCACAATTCATGCATTTTCATCTCATTTTCTTTTGTCACAGAGCCCCTGACTGCAGTATATTTTATTCTGCCACCCCAATGGTAGGCTTGTGTAGGGCAGTAATCAGCAGTAGCTATAGAACTTTTCTTACCTCTTAATTCATAGCAGTGTCCAGTATCTGCTGTGGCCATAAATGTAGAGATCCACTCTTTTGGTGATGTCGCCAAATCAGCGGATCGCTCCCCGATATGCCTACATTGAAGTGGGTGATGTCAGGCTGATCTGATCGTGGGCCCTAGGGCCCAATGATTGGATCATAATGGATCCGATATGGGCGGTCAGATCGTGGAAACACATACCGCATAGATGCGGCCGTGATCCGACGGGATTTTTTAACCTGCCCAATAGAGACCTGCCCGACCTTTGGGGCAGATATCGACCGGGGAAGCCCGTCGGATGGCCCCACAGATGACTCTGTCGGCAGCTTTTATCGGCCCGTGTATGGGGGCCTTAAATGAAGACTACTCATGTTGGCACATCCCTCTCCCCCTCCCCCCCATTTATGCCATTGATCTCCAGCCAGTGACTTGCGAGAAACATGTTGCTAACCAACCCCTTGCATATTGCTTCCAATGGCTTCAAAGCATTTACTTCTTTTTCAATTGTAGGCTTGCAGGTGCATGAATACCAGGTATACTAGCAAAAAAGAGCCTCCTGTAGGCTGCCAGTCTATTTACAGGCTACTAATAGCCAATCACAGCACATACTTGGCACCCACATGAATGTTTCATGCTTGTGTTGCTCCTCAGCTCTTTTCACATTTGACTGTGGCTCAAAGGTAAAAAAATGTTGGGAACCTTCTGCTTTAGACCAGGGGTGCAGACGTGTATTAGAGACTATGTTTCTCCCTGCACTCTGACTCAGCAATGCTGGGGTGCCAACTTTAATGACTTGATCACATAGAGGTGACCATTGGCATAGAAATGGTACTTTGCTAATTTCCCACAACCTTCAAACAATATGTAAATCCAGGTGTCCCCAAACTTTTTTGCCTGTGAGCCACATTCAAATGTAAAAATAGTTAGGGAGCAACACAAGCACGAAAAAAGCCAAATAAGGGATGTGATCATCTACAGGAGGCTCTGAGTGGCAGTACATCTGTTTTTTTATGCAACCAAAACTTGCCTCTAAGCCAGGAATACAAAAATAAGCACCTGTTTATTTAGGCTACTGGGAGCAACAGCCAAGGGGTTGGTGAGCAACAGGTTGCATGTGAGCCATTGGTTGGGGATCGCTGTCTAATGCAATCCTAGCATTTATGTGTGTGCCGACCACTATGAATGGCTGCTCTCACCATATTTTTTTGAATATTTTTTTACTGTAACTTCACTTGCAAAAAAAAGGTTAGTGTTTATTTCAATAGCTTCAGATGACACCAATATCACACTAAATACAATATTTTGGGAGGTGTGTAACCTTGTCCCTTCCTCAGGTGTAAATGAACATTAGAATCCCCTGAAGTATAAATACACAATGTCCACACTGTCCCCCTGGTGAACTTACCAAAATGTCCTTATACGCAAATTTAAAGTCCATATTTGTTCATTAAAGTTCATAATATCATCTATTAGGTACCATATCTCTTTTATATTCCTTTATCTGTTATCTGAAAGGAAAGGTATAGCATTGGTGATACAATAAAGTACAGGTAACATTTCAAATCAACATCCTCATTTAACCCTATATTAGCTGTGCTCCGTTTTATTATCCAGAACAACTCCCTTTGTAATGACTTATGTGTGTTATCTCCCTTTGAGATAGGAACTTGTTCCAAGACTTGCCATCGTAATTGGCTCACATGCTGTTGGTACTAGTAATAGGCGAATTTCTCCCGTTTCGCTTCGCTGAAAAAGTCTAGAATTTCACGCAAAAATTCAAGAAACGACTGAAAATTCGCGAAAAATCGTGAAATCGGAAAGCTCATGAAAATATCATGAATTTCTAAAGGTTTCACGAAAAAATCTAGCAATTTGAACGTTTTCCCTATAAAATCGACCAATTCGAAAGTTTTCACGGAAAAATCAAGCAATTCGAACATTTGGGCATAGAAATAAGGTGCTGTTTTTGGATTTGTATGGGAGAGTAAACTTAGATTGAACAATTGTGTGACTGAAATATTGAGCAGATTATTGAAGAATAATTTTGTGGCAGATATGATAACAGTGCACGGACTAATACTATGGGATTTAATGAAGTAATAAAACAACAAAACAGAAAATCCAAAAGACAGAAAGAAACAAGATACCTCAAAATTTTCAAAATGTTTTCCTTTTTCTCTGTAATAATAAAACAGTACTTTGCACTTGATCCAAACTAATATATAATTAATCCTTATTGGAAGCAAAACCAGCCTATTGGGTTTATCTTTTATTCACATGATTTTCCAGGAGACTTAGGGGTTATTTACTAAACTCTGAGTTTATATTTATATATTTTATTTAAAAAAAACCATGACCAAACTCCCATGGCTGATTTGACCTTATTTATTAATAAAAAAGTCGAAATAATTGCTTCGGGACAAAAAAAACGATAAAATCTAGCGAAAACCTGAATTTCCCGATTTTTTCGGACTTTTACCTGAAGCTCTGCTTTTTTTTCGTGGTATACCTGATAACCCCAATTTTTTGGGATTTTTATTTTAAACTCACACACAAACCAAAATATCTTCAAATTGAAATAGGTGCCTCCCCCATTGACTTATACAGGACCTTGACATGTCTGAGATGGCGGATTTTTGAATTTTGGCGGCTTTTTGCAGCATCGGGGTATAATAAATCTCGAAAAATGTGAGGGTTTTTTTCCACTAAAAATTCCAGTTTTTGACCCAAAAAGTCCAACCAGATAAATCTGAAGTTTACTAAATAACCCCCTTAAAGGAGAAGGAACCCCCCTAAATATACCAGTAACCCCTCAAAGTAATGCTGCTGAGTCCTCTGACAAACAAAACACTGCATTTCTTTCCTTCTATTGTGTACATATGGGCTTCTGTATCAGACTTCCTGCCTTCAGATTAAACCTCCTTGCCCCAGAGCTATAAGTGAGCAGGGAGAGACTGAGGCAGGAAGTGATGTCACACACCAAGCTAATACTGCAGCTGTTATCCTAAACAAACAGAGAGCTTCTAGAGCTTTTTATGGTAAAGCATTCTACAGAATAAATATAGCATTCTAGCTTGCACTATTGTGGCTAATCTATTAGCAATAAAATGCCTCCGTAGCTTTCCTTCTCCTTTAAAGTATGGAGATCCAAATTACGGATAGATCCGTTAGCCAGAAAACCCCAGGTCCCGAGCATTCTGGATAACAGGTCCCATACCTGTATTATATGGTTATAAACCAATTGAGTGTTTTAGTTATTTCTTTTTCTTGCAGGTGATACAATCTATGAATACACTTGTCCAACAAAAAGCACGACACCAATGTAAGTGTTTGTGAAACCCTACAATTGTATTCAAGCCGTATATATACATGTTTGTCAGTATTTTATGATTTCCAATTTAAATTCTGGTGTTAAAAATAGTCATTACCTTTGAAAAAGGGGTGGTGCTGGGAGCCATTTGTCTGTCCAGAAAATAGGGTATGAGGAGGAGAAAACGCCAATAGTGGGTGAAGCACTTTGGAAATATCTAGTTTACTTTATATTGAGACTAAGGGGCAGATGTATCAAGGGTCGAATTTCGAGGGGTTAAATAGAATTGAATAGGCAATTCGGGCGAATTTACGCGCCGGTGAATAGTCGAATGGGCGAATATTCGCCCGGCGAATAGTCGCACGATCGAATATTCTATTGAGGGATTTTCATTCGATCGAATGATCGATCTAATGCCTTTTTTGTTCGATCAAAAACTTAGAAAACAAGCCTATGGGACTTTCCCATAGGCTTTTAAAGCAATTCGGTAGGTTTTAGGTGGCGAAGTAGGCAGTCGAAGTATTTTTAAAAGAGACAGTACTCCGACTATCGAATGGGCGAATAGTCGCTGCGTTTTTGCGCTCGATCTATTCGAATCAAAACTACTCTAAATGAATGGGCCCCCAACAGTTGACCAGTCTGTTGTGGTTTCATTTGTTTGTTTCCATATGCTGCATCGAGTGATAAAAAGTGTCTTATTTTGTGAAAACTAGTGATGGGCGAATTGAATCGCCAGGCGCGAATTTGCGGCGAATTTGCGCGATTCGCCGCCAGTGAATAAATTCGCGAAACGCCCGCAAAAATTCACCGGCGTCAAAAAAACATTTCCAAAAAAAACGGACGCCAGCGTCAAAAACGGCGCCGTTTCGCGAATTTTTCGCCCATCACTAGTGAAAACTCCTTCTGTGAATAAAACACAGAGGTATAACTGCACAATGTTACACTATCTCTTCCTATAAAAAAGGTACTTGAAATTGCAAAAAGAAAAGGAACACAAAAAAAACAAAAACCCAAACATAACGCTTATACATTTCAACTCTTTTGAATATATTCACAACTGTTTTTTTACTGCTACAGTAGTTTTATATAAAAATATTTTTTTCATGTTGTTTCACCTGGCTGTGTGATATACCATACATACCATATATAAATACCATACATGCCATATATAAATATATTTTGGGATCTGAAAGTCATGCAGTTGCAGAAAGACTAGACCCATATGTCAATTTAGTTATTTGCCACTCTGCTTCTACATGCATTAGATTAAAAAGTATTGAGGTGATACCATAATGGGAAAGTGCTAGTAAGAAACTTGTTTTGGAAGCAAAATTATATTTTTTAATTTTTTTGTTTTTTTAACCAGACAGAGTTTATACAAGCTTTAATAACAGGGTTGTAATACAGGTATGGGATCCGTTATCCTTTATCCAGAAAGATCCAAATTATGGAAAGACTGTCTCCCAAAAACTCTAAAAATAACACAGTATCCATACTAAGTTATACTTAATCTTTATTGGAAGCAGAAGCAGCCTATTGGGTTTATTTAATGTTTACATGATTTTCTAGTAGACTCAAGGTGTTAAGATCCAAATTACAAAAAGATCCATTATCCAGAAAGTTCCAGGTCCTGAGCATTCTGGATAACAGGTCCCATACCTGTATTGGTAAATTTGTTGATTTTTGTTTTTATTTCTGTGAATCATAAAATGGATGCTTTATTTAAAAAGAGGGTGATCACTACCCTTCAAAGCTCTTGTTAATTAACTTAATACACGATACATTGCATCAGTGATCTCCAATAAGTTGCTTCAGAATTGATTCTGTGTCTTCATAATTTTTCTCTAAAAACATGCACCATACTATTTACTCTTTTTGGTGGTTTGAAAAAACTACTGTGACAGGAGATACATTTTTCTAATTCACACTTTAGTTAAACAAATATTGATAACTTTCTCTAATCCACAGAGCCACTGTATATTCCACTGAGAAGACAACAAAGAATCCAGAGAAAAGAGGTAAAATAATTGGCTCTTTAGGCAATATCTTGCCATTGTTTTTACATTTACTTTCTAATGAGATTTCTTGCATGGCATTACTGAACAATGCAGAATACAATGCAAAACACTTTTTGCTTTGAACACAGCATTATTTTCTGCTCAACCTTAGAATGGTTTATCTGGTATGTCCTGCAAAATAATATAAATAACATTTACACATGCAGTGTGGCATTGAAGTACTGCTTTGAAAGCAAATAAAGTATACCCAGGGCTGGGCCAAGCCACCAGGCGCCCTAGGCAACCTGGTCGGACAACCCTGCCCCCCTGCGCATGTGCCAAAATATCGGGAAGGGCAATGAAAGGGGAAAAATAAGGACAGGAGAGAGGGGAGGGGAGGAGAGGGGATGGACAGAGGGGCAAGTGACAGGGGTAGGCGAGAACTGCAGACAGGCGCCAATCACACTAGGCAGAAGGCACCCCCACATCATTGTGCCCTAGGCAGGTGCCTCATACCTTAAGTCTACTACAAATTATGTTGACATTAAATAAACACATTAGACTGGTTTTATTCCCATAAGGATTAGTTATATCTTAGTTTGTATCAAGTACAAGGTACTGTTTTATTACTACAGAGTAGTGATGGGCGAATAAATTCACCAGGCGCGAATTCGATGCAAATTTCCGCTTTTTGCCGCCTGCGAATAAATTCGCAACACTGTGGATAAAATTAGCAGACGAAAAATCCGGTGTCTCAAAAAAAATTGGTCACTCATCAGAATAGTCACACGCATAAAAATTGTCGCACATCAAAATGATTCGGATGCCCATTGACTTTAATGCATTAGGACAAAATAGGCGTATGTATAAAAATTGTCTCAGGCGTCAAAATTGATGCACGTCAAAATAATTTTGACGCCCATTGACTTCAATGCGTTTCGCAATTTTTTTGCCGTTTCACGAATATTCGTGAATTTTTGGGCGAATCGTAAAGGGACAAATTCACCAATCACTACTACAGAGAAAAAGGAAATTAATTTTTTAATATTTATTATGCTCTGAAACATAATATTCAAATCCAAAAATACTCCATCTAAAACCTGTCAAAATCATGTAACAGTCAATGGCAGATGATCCCTTTAACCTTTGTAACATGTTTTTTACTTTAGGATTCTCTATAGTTTCGGGCTCTTTGCTCTGATTTTCGAGAATCCTACTAATTTTTTTTGTATCGGGCAACAACTAGATGAAGTCCATTTTTTGGCCCATCAATAAAAAAAAAATCACAAGATTCAAATTGAAAATCAATTTTGTTGCAAACATTTTTCCGCAAAATTGTGCATCAAATTGAATTGTGCGACTTTTTCAATTTGATGCTGGAAAATTTTATTTTCGATTTGAAATCATTGAATTAAAACCAGTCCAAAACCCTCAACAATCATGAAAACAATAAACATCTTTAAATTGTTAAAGGGACATCTGCCAATGACTTTCACATGATTTCGTTTTAGCTGGAGTATTTTTAAATTTGGATTTTTAGCAGCTTTGGAGCATTTTTTTCCTATGAAAATTCGTTTGCCCCCTAAAAAACGGAGGCTTCATTAGTAGGCCTATTAGTAAATAACCTCAAAAGTGTATAGGTTGGATATATAAAGGGACCCTGTTCCTGAATAATTTGTTTTTCCCAGGGCCAAGACCCAATTTAATAAAACAAATTCCAATAAGTTACCAGGCAAGCTTCCATACATATTACAGATATATTTCTTACAGTGGCAGGTTTTATTATTACAGAAACAAAGGACATCATTTTTATGTCTTTGGGAGATGATCTTCTTGTAATTCTGTGTTTTCTAGATAACGGGTTCCTATACCTGTATTAATCAGTAAAGATGTGTATCCAAAATGTTTAAAGCTTTGTAAACTGAATACTATGCTATTTCATTCCATGCTCATGTTGTAAAACTTACTTTCTTTTCTTTTTTTATAGATAAAGTTCATGAAATCACTCTCTACCTCATGTTAGTGATCTCCATCCTGGTTTTATTGTCTGTTATCTTTCATATATTTATATGGAAAGCCAAATCAAGACTACATAAGAAACATACAGGTTTGTTATAAGTAAATGAGGTCAGACTGCCCTTCTATAGTAGGCCTAGTGGCCCCCAGACAGAAATGATTCCCTTTAACCCATACTTCTTTCCACCTATAATATTTAGGGGCAAATGTATGACTCTTTACCTGACCGGACATGCTGCATAGTGCTGAACTCATATTTTCTGCAATCTGTTTTAGACATGCTTCTGCATTATCTTTTCTTTTTTGGAATTGATCCTTAAAGGAGGAGTTTATCTAAAAATTACATTTTACAATTATCCAGACTGTGAAATTCTAGAAGAGTTTTCAATTATCCACAGCCACACTAAGATGCTAAAAATATAGATCCCAACCTTAATGGGAGATTTGTGGGGTTTGGATAGGTTAAATGCCTCCATTTTGAGGCCTATTTATTAAACCTCAAAGTTATTTGTTCGAGGGGAAAAACATAAAACTTTTAGTACAAAAAAAACTTTTTCGAGATTTATTACGCTCCAAAGATGCTAAAAATTCAAATCTAAAAATACTCAAGCTAAAACCTGTCAAAATCATGTAAAAGTCAATGACAAATGTCCCTTTCACAATTTGAAAGTGGTTCTTGCTTTCATGTTCTTCAAGGGTTTGAGACTGGTTTACGTTCAATAATCTGAAAATGTTGTGTTTTCTTTGTGTCAAATTGAAAAAAAAACCCAGCTTTTTTGGGCGTTAAATAGAAAAAGTCACAAAATTCGAATTGACGCTCGATTTTGCTGCGTCTTTTTCTTGCACAGATTTTAGCTAGAATAATTATTAAGGGCATTCAAGTTTGGTCTATTTTTTTTTTTCAAAATAAAGTGAGGAAAAGTCAAATTTTTGTAGATAACCCCCTAAGTAACCTATTAAAAAATGTTACTAAACTGGAATATAGATATCAGTAAATATTGCCCTTTTACATCTTTCCCCTTGAGCCACCATTTTGTGGTGGTCTGTGTGTTACCTCATAGATCACCTGATCAGAAATACTTTATCAGGAAGAAGTGTGGGAGTAAAATGGCTCATGTGACCTAAAATATACGGTATGTGCACCCTTGGTTTGTTTGTGTGCACCACAAATGTTCCCTGGGGGTGGCCTTTAGTTTTTAAAAATGACTGTTTTCTATTTAGCATTACCCAATGGCACATGCTACTTAAAAAATATATTTTTATGAAAATTATTTATTTAGATATGTATGTAACGTAACTATGTATATTTTTATAGAGACCTAAAATGGTCAAAAGTGTAGTTTTCTTTTAAAATAAGGGACGCCCATACCCAGTTCTATTTCAAATATTATTTTATTTTCCTTTATACAGATCTTAATCAGATCCCTCAATCAACTGTGATAATGAATCCAAAGGAAGACATTGATACTTCAAGCTGCCAGTTTCCAGAGGAGGAACATGGGGAAAATACACTGGATAAAGACTCCATGCACTATTTTTTAAACTTTGAATGCTAAACATATTTCTTAGTATTTTAGGCACCAGTTTTGACATGAGTATAAAAAAAGAAGCATAAGGAAGAAAACAATGTATTTTGCCAAAAGAGTAACTGGTATAAATGGTAGATGGATATTTAAGGATTCCGAAATCTCTTGCAAACTTGCATATGACTTGGCAAACAAAGTAAGAATTTCTGCTTTGCTGGGAGTCTGAAATACAATGAAAAATATCAAAATATGCCTGATCTGCTATTAACACTGCATCCAAAACACTGCCTGACAACCTGAAAGTTGACTCATTTTCAATATTAGAACCTTTAAGTAAAGTAGAACCTCTAATGTGCTGCAAATCTTCATGTGGAAAAACTTATGGTGACAAATCTGAAATAAGCATGCAATTTGAAGTTTTTCATGAAGTCTTTTCACCTTACAAGAAATTTTCATGATGATTTATGATAAATAGGAAGAAAAAGTGCAGATTTGGTCAGATTTGGGTGGAGATTTTTTCAAAAAATTGTGAAACCGTTTCGGATTCTGATAAATATTTGTGCAATTTGCACATACATGTCTGCTATATCAAAATACAGAATATATGTTTATATTGATAGAGTTTATACAGATCATAAGTTAATAAATTCCTGCCTAAACACAAATGGGTAATTAGTTGGCATGGCAGGTTCATTAGATTTTGGTAACAAAGCCTGTTATGGGGCTTAGAGGGCTAGACCTACGCAAACTGGACTCTTTGTTCTTGTGATAGTTTAAGGTTGAATATTAATGTATAGAGGGGATGGCTGCCTCTTTTTATAAATGTGAATCAGTTTGTGGACTAGCATTTTAAATCCTGGAAAAAAATTATAAAATATTATAATTTAAAGCTAGTATCTTTATGGAAACTAATTCTAAATTATCATTTGCATCTTTCTGTCTTTGACGTATATATATATATATATATATATATATATATATATATATATATATATATATATATATATATATATATATATATATATATATACAGTAAATATATATATATATATATATATATATATATATATATATATATATATATATATATATATATATATATATATAGAAAGGAGTACAACAAAAATGTAGCTTACTGCCCAGGTGCTGGTCAATTAAAATAAATAAAGGATCATACTCCCTGGGATTTAATAAAAAGAAAAAAGTTTTATTTATAGGTTAATATATGTAGTAAAATGTATTGTCAACATTATGGTCCTGTTCTGGAGAAATGTCTTGAGAAAGGTCCAGAACAGGACCGAAACATTGACAATAAATTTTCCTTTTTATATATACTGAGAAGACATATGGTGTAGCGGTACCAGTAAGGTACTTTGACCCATAATGGGTTAAACAGAGACTATTTTTTTTCTGTAAAAAATGAAATGCTTTCATATTTGTTAGCAAATTTGTTTCTTATAGCTATAATTTCCATGATGCTAAAAACATTAATTATATCATATCTTCTTTGCTACTTCCTCTTTGGATTTGTATGTCATTTTCTGTATAAAAGTATAAAGCATCTGAAGCTAAATATTATCTTATATTCTTCTACCACTGATTTAAGGAAGGTAAGCGTATACTCTGAAGTACTGCAACATAGAGCCTTTTGGTTAATATAACCATAATACAGTAGAGTGGCTAGCATTGCTCCCTTGCATCGCTGGGGTCCTAGATTCAAATTCACTCAGGACTTATATCCGTTTCCTCCAAGTACCTTTTAAAATTGACCATTGTGAGCTTGTGTGTGATAGCGACTGAAGAGTGTAAGCTCCATTGGGGCAGGGAGTGATGTATAACCTTAGTAAAGTGATGCAGAGTGTGTAAATAAAATAATAACATTTTATCATAAGCCCATGTTGCACTATGTAAATAAAATAATAATATTATACCATAAATCAATGTTAACATTTATTATGTGCTCTATTTTCTATATGGTGACCAATATTTGGATGTCGATTGTTGCCCCATATGAAAAAAAACAAGGAATGCTGAAAGTGATTCTATTATTTATGTATAGATAGATTAGATAGACAGACAGACAGATAGATCTTCCACAATTCCTCCATCTGACTACAATACACTTTATATGACCACAACAAGGAGGGGGAAGCTACTGGGATAGGTCATTGTTATATTTTGTGTAGCACCCATATAAAATCAGTACATTAATTTAGATTCAGGTCAAATCCGTGTTATGTCATAACTTTTTTTTTGCCTTTTCAAAACATTACTCCACAATTAAAGTCACCTATAGGTCATGTTGTTCATTTTTCACTGATAGTTCTGCTGTTGTGAGTAATTGTTACTTGAAGTTCCTAAACCTTAGTTTCTAATGCTAATGAAATAATGTTGCACAAATATGGCAGACCCCTCATAGAACAGAGTAGTAAGAAAGGCAATGTAAAATCATCAGGCAAATAATTAAATGGCAAAATTATAAATAGTATTCAAAGACAATGGGGCTCATTTATCAACAGAGGGCAAATTTGCCCATGGGCAGTTACCTATGGCAACCAATCGGTGATTAGCTTTTTGAAGCCAGCTGCATGTAGAACAATGAATGCAGCAATTTGATTGGGTCCCATGGGTTACTGCCCATGGGCAAATTTGCCCAGTGTTGATAAATGACCCCCAATGTTATGATTGTTATAAAAAAGTTTATTTTCTGGTGTTAGTTTCTCTTTAAAGTGGACCCGTCACCCAAAAAAATTATTTCAAATCCTATTTTATCATGTTAGTTAAGCAAAATGAACTTTAATTACACTGTATAAATTATTTGAATCTTGTTTCCATCAGTCTGGGATTGTTAATAATTATAGCAAGCAGGCAGGAACCATTTTGTTGACACTGTTATTAAGACAAGCCTTGTATCATCTCAGAAACTTGTTTGTGCACCAGAATGTGGGACCTGATGTCCATCCCCATGCACTGGCTACACAATTAAATGGTGAAAAGAACTGGGGGAATGTAGGGAGAGCAGTGACATCTAGGAAGTGCCTAATGGAAAGTGAAAGTAATTGCTTGACCCGCCTCTATGCCTAGGCATAGAGGAGGGGCAGGCAATATTTGATTGACAGCTGATATTTTTAAATGAGTTTACAACAGCTATGAATGCTTTAATAAAATATAGAAATTGGATTTCATGTTTAATTTGAAAATGACTTTTATTATACAGATTTTTATGTCTGGGTGACGGGTCCACTTTATTAAGGCAAACATGGTATTGCATACTTTCAGCATTAGAGATAGTGAGTGAATAGTTATCCCCTAATTAGATGTCACTAGATTTCTAGATGAGTGTAATATTTATATCTGGATGTTTCAGATGTTGGGAGGTATGGCATAACCACTGTGCCCTGGACTAGTGATGGGCGGCCCATTGACTTTAACGCTGGCGTCAAAATTGATGGGATCGTCAGAATTGACGTAGCCGTCAAAATCTTTCGCCGTTTCTCAATTTTCCACAAAAAATTAGCCCATCGCTACCCTGGACCACCCTGTAAAAATGTTCGCCCAAACCCACCCTCTCTCCCTCCCCTCACCAGCCCTTTCTGCCTGCCCACTCCCTCCCTTTGTGTCTTGGATTTCTATCGAGCAGTAGAGGAAGCAGAAACTGCCCCCCCGGGTCCCAGCTGGGGTCTTCTCCCTCTGTAGTTAATGCCACTGTTAAATACTAGATGCACAAATCATTATCACTATTATGGGGTTTAAAGAAGAGTTTTAAATTTTAAATAAATGTGGAGTGTAAAACACAGTACATTGTATTTTTTTGTATTCTTATATCATATGCAGAAAACCCCAAGGACTTGTATTCAAAAATGAACTCAATGAAATATTAAAAAATATTCTATATTCTAGATCTATTGTAATATTCAGTCCACTATACCCTGAGAAAACAAATCACAAATACTGTATTTTTGACAATAATTTTTACAGCTCTAAAACCCTTGACAAAAACTAAACAACATTTTCCAATATAATGCATTTTAAAAACTATAGCAGTCTTATCACCCTTTGCCTTTTGCAATAAATATAAGCTTACTTATTCAAGCCATGTCTAACCAGTCATCCTCTAGTGGGCATTTTGTAGTGGCTGAACTACAGCAAACATTCATGTATTATTGCATCTAATCAATACACCACACAACTCATAAAAAGATAGGTGATACTGTTACATTTGAATTAGATATATAACAGTCAGGCTTTAGGTTACATAACATCCAATGAAGAAACAACAACTTTGTTTTGTTTAATGAAAAGAAAATCCACAAAGCATTCCCTAACACCCCCAACATTTGCTGGAGGTGCCAAAAAAGTGAAGGAAACCTGCCCCATAGCAGCGGAATTCTGGGGAAGAGTGAACCTTCTTCTAAGAGGCATTACAGGCAACCAAATTGTCCTTAACCCGGCAATGGCTCTCCTAGGATATGATACAGTACAAAGGGGTGCAGTGGTACACAGAGACATTACACGACTTATGCTAGCCAACAGAAGCCTACTAGCGAGGAATTGGAAGCAGACCAGCCTTCCGAATCTCGCACATATACAAGCCAAAATAAAAAGGATGGACCTATGTGAACGTACATTTTCTCTTAAAATCATTTGTTGATAAAAGGTGTGTCAGTCAGTCTCCACTGTCTCCACTGTCTCCTCTCTGCTCTTCTTTCTCCTCCTTCCTTCCTTCTTTTATTAAAGTGCAACTGCTCACATTTTAATGCATTGGGCACTGCCTTCTGGGTAAAACACCTGGTGAATTGTGTCTGAAATTGCCCTTTGCACACTATAGTTGCATTCATAAATGGGCCCTATTGTATTATCTATATTTAGGTTATATTCTCAAACATTTGGGGGCACATTTACTAAGAGTCGAATATCGAGGGTTGATAAACACTCGAATGCCACCCTCGAAGTAAAATCCTTCGAATTCGAATATCAAATTTGAAGGATTTTACTGCAAATCCTACGATTGAATAAAAATCTAACGATTCGAACGATCTTAATCGATTGATCGAAGGATTTTTCTTTGACCAAAAAAAGTTTAGAAAAATGATGGGGAATGTCCGGATAAGCTAACATTGTACCTTGGTAGGTTTAAACTGCCGAAGTATGTAGTCGAAGTTTTTTTTTTAAAGAGACAGTACTTCGACTGTCGAATGGTCGAATAGACGAACGATTTTTACTTGAATCGTTTGAATTGAAGTTGAAGGTCGTAGTAGCCTATTCGATGGTCGAAGTACCCAAAAAAATACCTCGAAATTCGAAGTATTTTTCATTCGAATCCTTCACTCGAGCTTAGTAAATGTGCCCCTCGGTGTCACACAAAACTGTGGAAATTTAACTCACTGAGACATTAAGAAGTATAAGATATATGTTTTCTGTGAGTTATTACTGTACAGTCAAATAACTACAGTTTCGTAAATTCTCCTCCTTCACTGCTACTGCCATTAAATGTTATCGTTTTCTCTATCATGCCAGGCAGTCAGATACTTATCACTGTCAGAGTTTTAGCCTATGTTGAGTAAAATATAAACTTTTGACAGTAGCTGTGTTATCTCTAGTGGTATTAACATGGCTTATACTGTATCTGATCAACATAAAGTCAGAATAGTATTTTCCTTTTTGTAATTTCAGTGGGACGTTTTACACCATTCAACATATAGTTTCCTGATGTACACATACGTTTCCTTTCCAGTGTACAGTCCTGTGTCCTATAAATAACTTAAAACACTTCTGTTTCCTCTGACCATATCTCAGCCTTTCCCTTCCTACACTTCCTTTACATTGGTACAAACGAGTCAGGCAGCTGTATGCTAAATGGCACCCTCAATATGAGACGTGAATGTTCAGCTTGTATTGTTGTCCTTCTGTAGACCATGTTCATTGCCATTTCAGGCTTAACAGAATGTCCCTTTGTTTCTTCATTCTCTCTCAATAAATGTCTAATTTTATCTTCTCCGGTACTGAGCAGGTACAGTGAGCAAAGGCGGAAGACTGATGGCACAGTTTGATTGCTCTGGCTGAAATGAAACAAACTTTGATGAGATCAGTGTAGCGTGTAAACCCAGACATTTCATTATTCTGAACTGAAATTTGATAGGTCAAACAGCAGCCCATGACAACAAAGCTGTTGGTATCACTGGCAAAACAGTCATTTTTTTGTTTGCTTAGGAATGTGGTGTTATTCTTTGTTTCATACAAGTTGCTTACAGCTGTTCACCCTCATTGTGACTGCAGAGTAAAATCTGGAAGCTCCAACATGCTCTCACGCAGATGAATTTCAAGTAATTTTATGAATATTAAAAACACCTATGCTTTATGGTAGCACAATATATATCTATAATGCATTAGGCTAGAAATGATGCAGTTTATAGGGGTCTGTGAAACCTGTATAGAGTAATTGTCTCTATCTGATAAATATCTTAGTGAGAGACCCGTGGGGGGAGGGGGGTCTCAAGTATATAATCAAATTATAAATATACATTTCTGGGGCTCCAATTTTGACCTGCATGTAATACAAATGTGCTAACTTGATATAAGTGGGGTTCTTTCTTTCTATAATTTGTTTCATATACTGACGTGTGTCAGACCCCAATTATGATCAAAGGGATATAATTCTAATTGGACGGACCAGGGGCAATACACAAACCTTTATTTCAACAAATGTGCTTTGCATCATCTGAATAAACTCCCTATAATATATGAACAGTATATCAATAAACAGTGTTTGGAAAGTAAACATATCTTTAAAAATAAAAATGCTTCAAAAATCACGTTTTGTGCTTTTATTTATTGAGGGCCCAAGAAACTTGCATACGCTGCTAAATAATGTTCAACACTTATCTTTTCCAGATAGAAAACCAGATTATTATTATAGTCTCCAATGCTGGAGCAACACACTCAAATTGGTTCCATGAGGCTACCTAAAGGATATAATGTTAAATTGATAGATGACAGCTTATATTTGCATTCAGGGTCTAGTTCGGGGATATTCATCCTACAGGTAGTGACCGAATGCACATGATATGCTTCATTTACAAAAGCAAATGCAAAGTCATTGCGAAAATATGAGTACTAAATTGTGGGCTATTAAATGAAATATGCTTTCCATAGAAATGGCTAGTTAATCTGCACCTTAGTAAAAAGTGAAAAAAAAGTATTGTGACTGTTTTTTGCACACAGCAAATGAGACATGCACTGAGCTCTGATATTACAGCATAGTTGGTTTGTCAATTGGGAGATTAAGTGCAACATGTAGAAGAACATTTTTTAAAAGTTACCTTCCTAGTTCCCACATCAAAGCAGCGCACATGTGTTTATAATCCCCCAGACCCCCAGTGTATATTTCCATCAGGACTGCAAAGGTGCTCTGTATTTTTGTAGCATAGAGATACTGTACTTGTTGTGGGACAAGGCACAATTGCCCTGTGCTCTAATAGTACAGGTATGGGACCTGCTATCCAGAATACTCTTTGGACCTGGGGATTTCCGTAAATTGGATCTTCATACCATAAGTCTACTAGAAAAATTATGTAAACATTAAATAAACCCAGTAGGCTGGTGCTGCTTCCAAAAAGGGTTAATTACTTCGTTTGGATCAAGTACACGGTATTGTTTTATTATTACAGAGAAAAAGGTAACAATTTAAAAAAATATATATTATTTGGATAAAATGGGAGACAAATGTTTTTAAAAATGAGCGGTGAGCACAACTTTCCCTTGCTTGTTATAGTTTATACAGGAGCAGTGACCAGCTCCATGTTGTAGCTCCCACCCTTCCCAGCTATAGTCAGGTGATCCCACTGGTGTCTAATAAAAGGGCAAACAAGTTTGTGAGTTTTACCTTTAAAGCAGCTAGTAAGTTGTAGGTAAAAGTGAGACCCTGTGTAAAATGTATAATGAAGCAATTGAATTACTAAAGAATCAGAAGTTGTAGGACTGGCCATACCAGGGATGACTTCAACATAGTTGGCCAGCTTAAATATATTGCAATATATGGACAAACAATCCCTATTTTGTTTAAAGGGTAAGGCATTTTTGGTAGCACAAAATGTATCAATGTCCTTAATATATTGATAATGGGTTGAGTGCAGAGGACCTCTTGTATTTGTCTGTATGAATGTTGTGGTAACTGCCTTAAAAATGAGTGGTGAGCACGTTTCCCATGTTTGTTATAGTCTATGGGAGATGGCCTTTAAGTAATTCAGAGCATTCTGGATAATAGGTTTCCAGGTAACGGATCCCGTACCCGTAATATCTGCTTCTTGGAAATAGGGTTGGCCACTTTTAACTGAGCAGCTGTACCTTTTTTTCATAAAAATGTTCATTTGTAAATAGAACGTATGCAAGCATAAGTGACAAATATCCAGCAGACTGATTTACATATGTGACTGTATCAGGAAAAAGAGCATGGGAATGACACTTCAGCTCCATTTTTTGAAAATATTAATATATTTTTATATGCAGAGCTGCACATTTCTTAATGTATTTAAATGAGCAGTTCACCTTCAGATGAAATATCAGTATGAATAAGGTAGACAACTGTATTCTAAAGTAATTGCAGCTGGCAGTTAGTTTCTATTCTTTATGGTTTTTTACAGTTATTTAACCCAAGCTCTCCAATTAGGAACTATCTAAGATCCAACTGATCAACATGAATAATTTTTTTGGATTGCAAGTTCAGTGACCCCAGCAACCAGACTGCGTTTTTAAATTCAGGCTGGAGAGAAGCAGAAGTGAAACGTCAATGGTTTAAATAAACTCAAAATGAAAAATAAAATGCATACTGACTCATAATCTATCATACGTTCACTGTGCACATCATACAAAAGTTAACTTTATCTGGCCTTTGACTGTGGAAAGATTCAGTCAGAGGCAAGACCACAGCTTGGTAGAAAGCAATGCTGTTTCTACTAGCAAATGGCTAGTGCAAAGTTTCAAACATAATTTGACATAAAATTAGTGATATTTTGAAATAATCGATTGCCTAACCTCAAGCTACTATGCATGAATAGAGGAGTAAAGCTGGCCATAGACACACAGATCCTATCGTACGAATCGAGGATTCGTACGTTTTTCAGATCGTGTTGGAGACTGCCGACAGCTTTTGTCCAGCGGACATCGGTCATTTGCTCGATCAGTCAGGTTTGATTTTGAGCCGACGATCCCGCCAGAGCCCATTGCGCAGTGTAGTCGGATCGTTCGGCCTTACGGCTGAACAATCAGATCACCCCCGATATAGCCATTGTATTAATAGGAGTTTTTTCAATAATGGCTCATGGTAATACTCTGATTAAACCCAATAGCTCATCGCAATACTTTGATAAAGAACTGTATAAAATATAACACAAAGAACTGTTGTACTGTTGAACCCAATATCGTATGTTGAGCCCAATATAGTGTAAAAAGACAGCTTTATGACTTATAATTGTGTATAACAAAGCTTTGTATGATAGTATACAAGGCGGCCTTATAATCCATAATCCTGTATAATGAAGCGTTGTGCAAGAGAAATCATGGGAAGGAATCAACTCGATGACCTAATACTTGTTCATTATTCTCATATATATTATGTTTTATGATTTCTGCAGCCTTTATCAGACTTTCCTTTATTGTAGCTAGGGGCACAATATGCTATTCAGCTACCAGCTAGCTAAGATAAGATCTCTGCTTCGGATGTGCTTGTTGGGAGTCTGGCCAGATCCTGATGAGCGCATTGGGAAGCAAGTGTAAGGGCCCGAAGGCGCAGTTGGAGTGCGGACCAAGGAGGAGGCAGGTAGTCACCTAGTTTGTGGTACAAAGGGATCAGGCAGGAGAATAGTCGAAGTACAGGCAAAGGGTTCAATCCAGGCAGCAAAGGGTCAATCCGAATAACAGGCAAGGTAGGTACACAAGAAATCAGTCAATAATATAACACCCAGGAATCACGAAGATGAACCTATACTTGGGCAACAACTGTAGTGTCCAAGGGGTTTAAATAGGCACGGTTTGGCGCCAAGATTTGGACGCGCTGATGTCATGACGCTGACGCCGTGACGCCGACGCACGTTCTGACGCCGGCGACCATTCCGTCGCCGGCGACCAATCGGTGGACGAGAGGAAGCCGACGTCATCACACTGCGACCAGCAGGATCCACGTGGGGAAGGAAGGAGTCGCCATTTTGGACGCCGTCGCCATCTTGGACGCCGTCGCCATCTTGGAGGTAAGAAACTTCTGTTTCCATTACAGTACCCCCTTCCTTAGGGGGGCCTCAGGACCACCAAAACCGGGACTGGAAGGAAATTGTTTGTGGAATCTTTGGATAAGAAGAGGAGCATGGACGTCAGAATCCTTCACCCAGGAGCACTCCTCGGGACCAAACCCCTTCCACTCAATTAAATACTGTAACCTACCCCTGGAAATTCGAGAGTCCAGAATTCTTTTGACTTCAAACTCTTGGTGTCCATCAATAAGAACAGGAGTAGGAGAAGATGAAGAAGAATCTTTTGCCGGCTTGAGAAGAGATACATGGAAGACATTAGGAATCCGCATTTCGGGAGGAAGCTGAAGACGAACTGCCATGGGATTGATGATTTCAATAATAGGGAAAGGACCGATGAACTTGGGACCGAGTTTGTGAGTAGGAACTTTAAGATGAATATTCCTTGTAGAAAGCCAGACCTTGTCATCGAGGCAATATTGTGGAGACGAAACTCTTTTCTTGTCCGCGAATTTCTTCTGAGATAAAGAACTTTTCTCCAAATTAGCTTTGGTGGCTACCCAGATAGCAAGCATATGAGCAGCCTGATCATTGGCAGCAGGGACGTTAGTGAGAAGAAGATCTTGAGGGAACGCAAGAGGATTCTGGCCATAGACACAAAAGAATGGAGATTTCTCGGAAGAAGCGTGCATAGCGTTGTTATGAGCGAATTCTGCCCAAGGAAGAAGATCTGCCCAATCGTCCTGGCACAAAGATACATGGCAAAGAAGAAATTGCTCCAAAGCTTGATTGACTCTCTCGGCAGCTCCATTAGATTGGGGATGATAGGCAGAGGAAAATTGGAGAGAGATATGAAGTGCTTTGCATAACGATCTCCAAAATTTTGAAACGAATTGGGAACCTCTGTCAGACACCACTTCAGCCGGGAATCCGTGAAGGCGAAAGATATGTTGGATGAATAATTTAGAGAGTTCTTGAGCAGAAGGTAGCTTTCGCAGGGGAATGAAATGGGCCACCTTGCTGAATCTGTCAATCACGACCCAGATAACTGTATGACCGAGGGAAACAGGCAAATCCACAATGAAATCCATCGCCAGATGAGTCCATGGACGAGAGGGAATGGGTAAGGGTAGAAGTAATCCTTTGGGAGGAGAGTGACCAGACTTGGAGGCAGCACAAACAGAACAAGAAGAGACAAAATCTTTTACGTCCTTTCGAAGAGAAGGCCACCATACTAGGCGAGACAGGAGTTCGGTAGTTTTCTTAATTCCAGGATGGCCAGCTTGTCTGGAATTATGGGAATGAGCAAGGATGGAATGACGGAGATCTGGAGGAACAAAAGCGACTCCCAAAGGAGTATCACCAGGAGCAGAGGACTGTGCAGATAATAACTGAGAGGCCATGGTGGGAAATAGGGCAGCAATAATTTTGACGGGAGGCACAATGGGTTCTGGATCTTCGGAACACGAATCTTCGGGAATGAAGCTTCTAGAAAGGGCGTCAGCTTTCTTGTTTCTGGATCCCGGGCGGAACGTGATTACGAAATTGAATTTGGAGAAGAAAAGTGCCCATCTAGCTTGCCTGGGATTAAGGCGCTTAAGAGACTGGATGTACTCAAGGTTTTTGTGATCCGTAAAGATAGATACTGGCACAGATGATCCTTCCAAGAGATGTCTCCACTCTTCAAGAGCTAATTTGACTGCCAACAGCTCACGGTTTCCCACATCATAGTTCTGCTCAGGAGAAGAAAACTTTTTAGAAAAGAAAGCACAAGGATGCAGTTTGCCATCATTAGAAGACCTTTGAGACAACACAGCACCAGCCCCCACATCAGAGGCATCCACCTCAATGAAGAATGGTAGAAGAGGATCCGGGTGTCTAAGAATTGGAGCAGAAGAAAAAGAATCTTTAAGGATCTGAAGGCTTCTAAAGCTTTGAGGAGGCCAACATTGAAGGTTTCCCACCTTCCGAATGAGAGACAGGATAGGGGAAATCTTGGAGGAGAAGCCCTTGATGAACTGTCTGTAATAATTGGCAAAGCCAATAAACCTCTGGATGGCTTTAGTACTGGTGGGGAGAGGCCAATCCTGAATCGCAGAAACTTTAGCCGGATCCATCTTGAAGCCTTGTTGGGAAATAATGTACCCCAGAAAAGGAATGGAGGAAACTTCGAAGGAGCACTTTTCCAGCTTGGCAAACAGATTATTTCTTCTTAAGCGAGATAAAACTTCCCGTACCTGGATTCGATGCTCGGAAAGGTTTGAAGAAAAGATTAGAATGTCGTCTAGGTATACGACCACACTTTTGCCAAGTAAATCCCGAAAGACATCGTTAACCAGCTCTTGAAAAACCGCAGGGGCGTTACACATTCCATAGGGCATCACGAGATACTCGTAGTGCCCATCACGAGTATTAAATGCGGTTTTCCATTCGTCTCCTTCTCTGATCTGAATAAGATTGTAGGCTCCATGGAGATCAAGCTTGGTGAAGATGCTGGCACCTTTGAGCTGATCAAATAACTCGGAAATGAGAGGGAGCGGGTAGCGTTTTTTTACTGTAATCTTGTTCAATCTGCGATAATCGATGCAGGGACGTAGACTGCCATCTTTTTTCTCAACGAAGAAGAAGCCCGCCCCAGCAGGAGAAGAAGAAGGACGAATGAAGCCTCTAAGCAGATTTTCCTGGATGTACTCTTTCATCGCCGCGGTTTCTGAAGGAGAGAGCGGGTAAGTACGTCCACGAGGAGGCATAGTACCAGGAAGGAGCTCGATGGGGCAATCATAGGGTCGATGAGGAGGCAGAACTTCAGCAGATTTCTTGTTGAAGACATCGGAGAAATCTTGATAGGCAGGAGGAATTGAAGAATTTGGAACAACAGAGGATATCTTGACCAGGGGACTGGGCCGGAAGACAGTTCTGTTGAACAAAAAGAAACTCCAACGAGAAATTTGAGTTGCGGACCAGTCAATGACTGGATTATGGGCGCGCAACCAAGGGAGTCCAAGGACCACTGGAGTTGAGGGGCATTCAATAAGCAAAAATGAAAGTCTTTCGGTATGCAGGGTGCCCACTTGAAACGATAATTCCTGCGAAGACTTGGAGATGAAGGAAGAAGAAAGAGGCCGGTCATCAATGGCAAGGACACGAAGAGGAACAGCCAGACTTTGGAGAGGAATAGAATGACGTTCAGCGAAGGCTTTATCCAAGAAGTTCCCAGCTGCATCAAGGAATCAAGGAAAGCTTGCGTAGAGATGGTCTTGGAAGCCAAATGGAACTGTACAGGAAGAAGGAAACGATGAGCAGAGGTTTGGGGAAGTTGATCAATTCCGCCCAGGTAAGTTTCCCCAAACTTACCTAGGCGTTGGCGTTTCCCGACTTTGCAGGGCACTCATGGGCAAAGTGGGATTTGCCCCCACAGTATAAGCAGAGTCCAGCAGCCCTTCTCCTTAACTTTTCCTGTTCAGAAAGACGAGCACGACCAATCTGCATAGGTTCTTCAGAGGTGGGAGGAGAAGAAGCCGGAGCCGAGGAAGCAGGAGTAGTACTGGGAAGGATAGGTCTCTGGAAGCGGGGAGCCAGGGGAGGTTGAAACTTCCTCACACCTTCCTTTATGGCAAGGTGCTCTCTTTGGCGGGTGTCCACTTTGACTGCTAAGGCCACCAGATCCTCCCAACGAGTAGGCAATTCACGTGAGACCAAATCGTCCTTCAGGCGCATGGACAACCCGTTGTAGAAGGCAGCGTGATAACTGTCGTTGTTCCAATTAGTCTCGGCAACTAGAGTGCGGAATTCGATGGCGTATTCGGGCACCGAACGTGTTCCTTGGCGGATCTGGAATAAGCGGGAAGAGGCAGATGCAGACCGGCCAGGAGCATCAAACACAGTGCGTAGATCACGAATAAAGGCCTTCGAGTCATCGATCAGGGGATCCTCTTTCTCCCACAACGGTGATGCCCATTCCAGGGCTTTACCAGTCAAGCGGGTAATGATGTATCCCACCTTGGCACGTTCCGAGACATACTGATGAGGTAGCAGAGTGAACTGGATTTCACACTGATTGATGAACCCTCTACAAGCCTCAGAGTCACCACTGAAGAGCGGAGGTGCCGGAATCCGGGGTTCGGAGATGTGAAACGGCGCCACTGGAACAGTGGCTGAAGCAGAGGCAGGAACCTGAGCCGTAGGAGTGAGAGCCGACAACTTGTCCAGAATGGCCTCCAGGGCTTGGCCGAAGTGAGTCTGCTGAGCTTCATAGGCCTCCATGCGAGAGGCAATCCCACTAAAGGCTCTTCCGAAATCTGGTTGAGCCGCGGCCTCCTCAGATGGGTCCATGGCCCAAGTATAATGTAAGGGCCCGAAGGCGCAGTTGGAGTGCGGACCAAGGAGGAGGCAGGTAGTCACCGAGTTCGTGGTACAAAGGGATCAGGCAGGAGAATAGTCGAAGTACAGGCAAAGGGTTCAATCCAGGCAGCAAAGGGTCAATCCGAATAACAGGCAAGGTAGGTACACAAGAAATCAGTCAATAATATAACACCCAGGAATCACGAAGATGAACCTATACTTGGGCAACAACTGTAGTGTCCAAGGGGTTTAAATAGGCAAGGTTTGGCGCCAAGATTTGGACGCGCTGACGTCATGACGCTGACGCCGGCGTCAAGACGCTATCGCCGTGACGCCGACGCACGTTCTGACGCCGGCGACCATTCCGTCACCAGCGACCAATCGGTGGGCGAGAGGAAGCCGACGTCATCACACTGCGACCAGCAGGATCCACGTGGGGAAGGAAGGAGTCGCCATTTTGGACGCCGTCGCCATCTTGGACGCCGTCGCCATCTTGGAGGTAAGAAACTTCTGTTTCCATTACAGCAAGATCTGCTATTAACCAAATCATTGTATCTTCTTACTAAATGACTATATGAGCTCATTGTTTGCTAAACCTATATGAACTGGGGGTCTACATTCGGTCAGTTGACCCCTTTTGGGGTTGACGCGTGCCGCCACAGGACCTTCCGTGCACCGTTTGAGGGATTCAATCTGCTGACTGTTCCAGGATCTCCCAGACTTGGTTGTAGATTGTCTGCTTTGCTCTTTTACTCATTCGGCAATGTATATTCTTCTTCATTCTATGTATGTAATAAACCTTTGCTTATACTAGCTGGTGTGTTTGAATTACTTCCGAGAGACTCATAGAACCACAATTAAAACAGCCATGCTCGTTAATGTTGCCAAACGAGTGGATCTTTGCATCTATGGCCACCATAAGAGTTGTGAAGTGACAGCATAAGAGGTCAAGTACTTTCACTTTTTCTTAACCATATTTGTACTGATCTAGGTCTGCTTTGACCCTTTGGTTTAAATTATTATTAGGTAACAAGGATGTCAATTCTTTATTTATTACTTTTTTTTGGCTAGCCATGTCAATAATAATGTCAGATCCTGCCTCCTACTATGCCATTGCCCAGTTAGCTTTTTGTAGGAAAGACTAAACAGTCATAGTGGCTATAACAAAGTATACATAATTATATATTAAAATCTTAATATATCTGTTATTGAATATGAAATATCAACACATATAGGTATAATGGTATGTATAAAAGTATATGTGAGCTTTTTAAGCAGTGTTTGTTTCAATAATTGTATTTGATTTGAACCGCTATTCGACAGAATGCACCAGAAACATACAGGTAAGTTACAGTATATTATGAAGAAAAGTATGTTAGACACTTATTTATGTTGGTTTATTTAATGCTAGTTTCAGAAATTACAGCCTAAATAATATGCATAGAAGTAGAGGTATGGGACCCATTATTAACCTGTTATCCAGAAAGCACTGACTTACAGAATGGACAACTCCCATAGACTCCATTTTATCCAAATAATTTAAATGTTTAAAAAATATTTTCTCTGTAATAATAAAGCACTACCTTCTAGTTGATCCAAACTAAGATATAATTAATCCTTACTGGAACAAAACCAGCCTATTGGTGATTTTGGGATGAAGATCCAAATTACAGAAATATACTTCATCTGGAAAACCCGAGGTTCCAAGCATTCTGGATATCAGGTCCCATACCTGTACAAACATACAGAGAAGCATATTGCATTTTCAGCACAGGCACCACCATTTGGTAGCCCCTATGTAGATTGTCAACCTACATCTGTTTGGCAGTACACCTTGTTTTTATGCAACCAAAACTTGCCTCCAAGCCTGGAATTCAAAATTAAACGCCTGTTTTGAGGCCACTGCGAGCAACATTCACGGGGTTAGAAAGCAACATGTTGCTCACGAGCTACTGGTTGGGGATCACTGCTTTAGAAGGTAGACCTTAAATAAATAAAAATGCTGGGAGTGTCAGGGGCAAAGGTTTTGTACCTGTAGTAGGATCCGGCATCGTTCTTATCTCAGTTCACAAATGCTCATGTTTATAAGCTATAAATAAAATATTGCACACACTATTAAACAGGAAATGTAAGTCAGCACATTTAAAGGGTGTGTATAGAAATGCTATAAACAGTAAACAATATCAGTGCTGACTGATTTTCACTTCCTATTTACCCATAATGGCAGAAATAGATTATTGGGTTTTGTCTGTCAGCTTGGTTGACATTTTAGAATTATGAGAAGGAAAAATGTTATATTTGGAGTCTGCCCTTTAGTGAAGGAGATGTGTGTTTGCTATTAGGTGTGGATCTTCCATACAGGAATTACCCTATGAATTACCCATAAATGCCCCTTATGGGTGCATGTGACATTGACACTTAAAAGACCTAAGTCATTTATAGATATAAATAATCAGAATTGTAATATGCTAAATATAGGTTAGAAGAATGGGTGCAAATCCCAAGGTAATGTGAACTACCAAAGGCTGTTGGGTGGGATGTTCAACAACACTTGGAATATCACACACTGCCCAAACCTGACTTGTTGTTTTGTTGTCCCAAGATGCAATAAATACATAAAGCCAACTAGATGTGTAACGCCAAATCAGAATGTATGTTGTCTTTAATCTTTCTAAGAAAACACACTTTTAAACCAATCTATTCAGGATATCTGTGTACAGGGGTGTAACTACAGAGGAAGCAGACCCTGTGGCTGCAGGGGGCCCCAGGAGGTATAGGGGTCCCAATAAGCAATAATTTATATATAATTTCAATCAATATAGATAAAAAAGGTCAACATCTAGACATTTTGGGGGCCTGAATTTCTAGTTACGCCACTGTCTGTGTATTAAGGGGATTCTCTGTTCACGCCATCATCTGATTATTTATTCACTCACTTGGACCCTGTCAATGTGGCTCAAAAATGGAGAAGTGCCCACAAGGGGGCTGATGCCTCTAAACTCCTCAGTAGAGACCAAACTTCTCAAATTTGTGATCTATTCCTAACTCTCAAAAAACTAAGGAGACTAAGGAGAGCTTCACAGCTGTACCCTAATAGCAGTGGCCTCATAAATAAGATAACACTGACTGTCAGCCTGGCAGGCCTGGACTGGGAGTCAAAATAGGCCCTGCCATTCCAAGTACACAGAGGCCCAAACAGCCCCTACCAGCCCACTATATGGTAACTTTCTATAGAACCATACAGCAGCCCCTCTGGCATTTGCCAGAGCCCACAGATTGCCAATCCGGGTCTGCAGCCTGGTATCAGACCCACAGAGGCTGCCGCCTTGGCCCCACCCTAATCTTCATCTCTAAAACCTATCATTGCTTATGGATCAATGATCTTTATGGATGAACTGATTTAGATGGATCCACCACTACAGAGGGTGATGCAATAAAAAGTGCAATATTTGCAGCAGGTCTTGTAGCTCATAGCAACCAATCAGCAGTCCTTAGATACTGGTCACCTGTTTGAGAACAAAAATCCAATTGGTTGCTATGGATTACTACAAACAAAAACTTTGGTACCGTGTTAGCCAGTAGCAAGTGAAGCTTGAGGGGCGCCAGGCATGTACCTTTCGCTGCTGCCTACTTCAGTCCAGTCTGCAGTCCTGGTCATTGTGAACTTACGCAAGGGGTGACGTGCCTTGTCAGTGCGTAAGCATGCGCTCAGGTTAGAGTGCACATGCGCGTGCTTATGGACAGCCCGGCCCTGAGTGCATTACACATTTAGGTATTTCTCATGGCTAAAAATCAATCAGGTTAAACTGGCGTAAATAATTTAAATCAGCCTATAAAATTAATCAAACATTTTGAAACAGATTTAGCCATTTACTAGTAAAAAAAATGTCTATAGTATGTATGGCTAAAGATTAGAATGCTGTGCAAAGTATAAGACTTACTTTAAAGGGGAACTATCACTAAAATGAAAATTTCATACAAATTTCTTCTCATGGAAATGCTAATCTTTCTAAATATAATCAATGAAAAATGTTGTCCAGTTTCTAAAATTTCAAGTTACTCTTCAATATCACCCTGTCAGCAACTGGCCTCTCTTCATTCTCTCTCTTCATGCAGACAGTGCCGCTTTAATAATGCAAGTTAAGGGGCATCTGCCCAGGGCCCACTGCGCCGAAAAATAGAGGGGGCAGGGGCGAGATGCAGGGAGGGAGACGGAGGGAGGGGACGCACACAGGGACGCACACAGGGAGGAAGACTGAAGGAGGGGACACAGGGAGGGAGGAAGATGGAGGGAGGGGACGCACACAGGGAGGGTGGCGACACACGCAGGGAGGAAGATGGAAGGAGGGGACACAGGGAGGGAGGAAGATGGAGGGAGGGGACGCACACAGGGAGGGTGGCGACACACGCAGGGAGGAAGATGGAAGGAGGGGACACAGGGAGGGAGGAAGATGGAGGGAGGGGACGCACACAGGGAGGAAGATGGAGGGAGGAAACACGGGTAGGCGGGACCGGTTCCGAAAATTTTCAGGCGCGCTGCGCGTGCAAGGGTTGTAGGGGTGCCATTAGCTGACTCTTTGTACAGGGCCCGACAAGGCCTTAAAATGGCCCTGCTGTTGGGGTCAGATGTTAATTGGCAGGTAGGTCTATTGCTTATTTAGGGAGGTTCCCATTTTTAGCAGATGTGTTAGAGCTCACTCAAATAATCACCTCTAGCACAATCAAAATGTAACTAAATAACTCAAGACTCTGGCACAAATTCAGCATGTAGAGTATACAGTTTGCCTTAGTACCGTATCCCATCTTACTGCTTATTACATCCACTTATGTGTGAGATTGAAATAAAGGATTTCGACCTTTATCTTTGGCCACTTTTGTGACTGTGCCCCATGTTTGTTGCAAGTTCACCCATTGCAACCAACAACATGTGAAGATGTAGAGTAATAGTTTAATTGGCAGGCACAATGACGTGTTTGTAGGATTTCAGAACATTTGCTTTTTAGACAGGGTCAGTGACCCCCACTTGTAAGATGGAAAGAGTCAGTTATTACAAAAATGTAAATAATAAAGACCAATTCATTCAATTCAATATACTAAACGTTAACTTAAAGGTGAACCACCCCTAAAAAACAAGACTGTCTGATTCAAAACTGGACCGGAGCCTGCAGAGAAGACAATGAGCTAATGCGGACACTGAGGGATGTGGTGGCCTTGGGCTAGTATAGAACCCTAAAACATATAGTGCATCATTTCTACCTAACATTTTTATTAAGCTTCAGTTCTCCTTTAAGCAATTTTCTCATACTTCCTGATACTCAGAAGTTGATGACAGATCTGTCATATCCTGTGATGTGGTTTTCAAGGTTGTCAGTGCGTTGAGTGCAAAATCCTTTTTTTGTATACAGAGCATAATGGAAGAAATCAATGCAAAGTATGTTCTAAGAACAAAATGTATTGGGAAAGTATGAGATAATGGTATTATAGTATATACTTCTCTTTTTCCCACAAGATGAGCAAAGCTAGACATTGCCAGAAGAAAATGGCAGGAGTATGTGTCTTTCACGTTCCTTTATGGAACAGTCACTTGCCACTAGAACACTAGTGTTGTTCCAAAGAGCTGTCCAACTGGAGTCAGTGGGCCGAATGTGGCCCTCCATTGGAGATTTATGGCCCCCAGCCTCCTCAAAGACTCCACAGACTGTATGACATCATCATTTTAATTTAATCCGGCCCTAGAACATGCTAAATGACAAATAATCAGTCCACTACATGTAACAAGTTGGACAGCACTGCACTAGAAGAATAAGACCAATGTATTTTTAAGGGCACTTATTGCACTTATTGGGGGGGGATGGTAGCTCTAAGTAAAGAGGTATTGCAGCCACTAGAGCAGGGATCCCCAACCAGTAGCTTGCAAGCAATATGTTGCTCTCCAACCCATTGGATGTTCAAGGCCAGATTTATAAATGGTGGCCCCTAGCCCGATTCCACTGGTCACCTCTTTTGCTGTTTCCCTGATTGTTAGTAATGGGGATGATACTGGGTGGGCAGAAGATTTAAACAACTGTCAAAATCTATCACCCCGTCCCCAGTTCAGATGCGGCCAGTGGGTGGCATGCTATTTGCTTACCTAGGCCCTGGCCTTTGTGGCCTACCCAGGCCTGTTGATGTTGCTCTAAGTGGCCTCAAAGCAGGTGCTCAATTTTGAATTCCTTGCTTGAAGGCAAGCTTTAGAAGCTAAAAAACTATTTGTACTGCCAAACCAAGCTTCCCTGCACTCAGGGGCCCACCAACCCAGACTCCCTACAGCAAAACTCTGGGGCTTCCCCCAGAACTCCCTGCCCTTCCCATTTTCATACACAAAGGAAAGAATAAAATTATGTGCCGCATGGAGATCTGGTACAATTAGAAAATGCCAGGAAAAAAATGCCAAGAAAATGTGGTTCATGGTTATTTCTGGA
Organism: Xenopus laevis; assembly: GCF_017654675.1. Lineage (NCBI taxonomy): Eukaryota > Metazoa > Chordata > Amphibia > Anura > Pipidae > Xenopus > Xenopus laevis. The sequence goes on from NC_054384.1 coordinate 76,352,144, forward strand.
CTGGAGAGAATTGTTTTTCCTTACAGATTTGAAACCAGGGTGTTTATGTACAAAGATTCTATTCCTCATTCAAGGGGAAATTCATGAAAGTGTAATGTCAGACAATCAGTCACATAGGTTGACGTAGTTAGGCTTAGTAAATGTCAAATGTTATCAAATGTCTGACCATACATAAATGTTGATTAACAATGTGTACTGCACAGTGTTTTGGAAACTTCAAAAAGTCTGCAGATCAAATTTATTTTGTCACAGGCTCTTGTAGAGACATTAACTGAACAAAAGTGAGTGCCTCCTTTTGTAAACTGCCAGAACACGTTATCTACTGTATTGTCAACTCTTTGCCTTGCCATGTAAGACCCAAAAGGACAGGGCTGTTTCTAATGCAGGAGCCCCCTGTGGCAGCTCCTGAAATGCCCCCCCCCAATGCTTAAGTTTTTTCTGCACCGTGAGGGTCCAGGGGGCACATCAATAATGCAGAGAGCGCAAGTTTTTGATTCAAATACAGAAATGTGTCTCTTAAAGTACTAGGAGCAGCTTTTTTGCCACCCCTGTTACTTTGCTTGATACTTCCACCCGAGGCAAGTTTTTCACCTCTCCTCATTGGCACAGCGTCCATGCAAAAGTAGTGTGTGATTTACCAATGCAGGTAAAAATGTCAACATGCACATCACTAAAAGGGAGCCCTATAAGCAACAGATTTGTTGCAAAGGTTTTAATTCCAGGGCTGGTTTGTAACCCTGGGACTTTTTTTTTGGCTTTTTCTACCAAAATCAATGGAAAGAAAGTTGCCTTCCATTGAAGTATATCAGACCTTCATGAAATATGTTATTTTATTTCTTTAAGCAATTGCATCACAGCTGATAAAGGCCAATTATAGACCATATGCAAATCAATCTAAGTTTTAAAAGATCAACCAAACTCAAAATATGTTCTCAAATAAGACAGATGCCACATATATATAATGAGGTACCACAGCAGCCCCTAGTGGAGAATTTTAAAAATTGATCTGAAAAATCTATGATTTGGTAGACTAGTGATCCACCATGCTGTAACCCTTTATGATATGTTGAAATTTGGAATTTGCAGTGAGCTAGAGTAACAGTGTATACATCCCATTTAACGAAGGGAGTTGAGTGAGTGTGTTGGGTTGTTGTCATTAAAGAGACCCACAGCTGGCCTAGCAACAATTTACAACCCCCCCCCCCCCCGAGATAGTGAGATACTTTCTGTGACAATCCTAGGAATCCTAGAAAAGCAAATTATGGTAAGCAGAGAAGACCAAAGTGTATTGCAGATGAGTCGCTTGCATTGTGTAGTGTTGTCTTTAGAACGCTTTTCTGTGGTTTATGCACTGCTCTCCCAGTAATCTTTAACAATGTTTACTCAAGCAACTGTAGGGACCCATAGGGTTAACACTCCCCTATGGCTTTAAATGCCTTCACTTCCTTGTTCTTTGGTTGCTGGGCAAAAGCCTTTTGCTTATTAGCATAATGTGTACAGTGTATCATTGGACCAGAGGCTGATGACAAGTTCCTGCCACACTTCAGTATAGTGTTGGGCAGAGGGTGGGGCTTCCTCTTTCCCCTGCCACTCTAGGAGGGAGTGGGAGGTAATGGGAGCCTGGAGCTTAGGTCCCAGTAAAGGGAAGGCTTTGGTGAAGTCTAGAGATACAGGGACCCCATGAATGAGGTGTAGCCAGGACAGGATAGTTCTATATAACAGCAATTTCTAGGAAAGTGAGGCAGATAGAACTAGTGAGTGAGAGCAGCCTGGCTCCAACTAGGAGGGATAGCAAGGAGGTAGCTCTCCCCTCAGGCAAGACTGGCTTGTAGTGTAGGGATCACAGCCTAATAGGGATTAGGGTTAGTGGTTTCCCTGATCCAACGTGTGGGGATCCAGGTCACGGAACAGAGATCCTGAGGGTGCATCTATCCATGTGGTATGCTATATCTACAGGGATGTCATAAGGTGCTGGCTCTGAAATGCTATGTTGTTACCTGACTTGTATGTGAATACCTCAGATGTTTGTGAGTATCAAAACACTGATTTGCACTTCAAGAGAATTAAACCTGATGCTGATTGTTTTGTTTAAGAACCTTCTAGCATCCAATTTTGTTATTTAGTCTTGCACAAGTGAGATGTAGTGGCACAACACCATTCCTTCACCCTTTCAAGTAGCAAAGGCCCATCCTGTGGAGAGAGGGTCAAATGTAACTGGTACTCTGCCTGTTTTCCTCGGTCAAGCCTAGCCTAGATGGAGTTACACAACCTTACTCTGGAAGGCATATATCCCCTTTTAGCATACTTTTAATTTACCACAGGGGCATAACTACAGAGTAAGCAGACCCTGCAGTTGCAGAGGGGCACAGTAAGGTCCTAATCATGAGTGACATTTGTAGGAGAAGATTGAGCTTACCAATGATGGTGCTCGGAGCTCCGAATACCATCCCGCCGGCGATTTACGTTCAAGTCGGCAAGAAGGCAAATCGCCCAGAATTTGAGCGTGCGTCTCTTCCCTAAGGGCTACGCTGTCAGCAAGTCACACTATTTCCACATATCTCAGGCCCACCTAAGGGTGTGCTACACTGAATAAATGTAACACATTAACACATGACAACCAACAAGTTTTGTTACTGAGGGTAAGCTTGTGCACAGTAGGCCTATGTAAAGCCTTCAGCCTGCTGTTTGTCAAGTGTCTCACAAGATGAGCAGAAAGCTAGCTTCTTTGGTTCCAGGCCATTTCCTCCATTAGTCTCTTGTGAACTTATGAAGCAAAAACACCAACATTTTGCACTAAAAGTTGAATTTTTAGCTATTTTGAATCTGAAAGAAGAAATTCGAAAGGAGGACCTACCTGTATTCCACTAATCTGCATGAATATTACAGATCTGACAACCTCTCCATAATTCTGAATGTCCTGAACCTCCCATCCTCGAATAGGTTCAGAAAGTATCATGTCATTTAAATTTGCATGAGATTTTCCCCAAAACCGCACAGGCTAAAAAATGGAAAGTGATACAAAAATAAGGAGATATGATAATGAGAAAATCTATACTAGAAGTCTACTAATTGGTGATCTGTGGCTTACAGGTAAAATCAACTACCATGTACTTCATATATATACACAGATGACAAGTGGCGGAACTGATTTGTGAACCACTGTGTATTTACAGAAGCTGGTTATGTCCATATTGTTTGCTCACCTTGTATCCCTATAGTCACATGGAATACTATGACTTCTAGGGTGTTCTCTTACTGCTAAGATAGTAATAATCAGCACTGAAATACACCATATATCACCGCTTTAATTCAATGTTAAATGGTTTAAAAACAAACAATTTATAGCAGATAATGGAGTTAACTGACAAAATTAAAACTCACCAAAATTAATACTCACTAACCTGTGCATAACTAGAGGCGGCTAATGCAAGACAAACTAGGCGAATCACTCTTTAGTAAACAAGGATGCTAATTTTGGTGCTAAATAATGTGCAGCTTCAATAGGCCATAAGTAATAGATAATTTAATAAATTAATGCCTTTTTTGTGTTCTCCCCCATTAGGTTCTTACCTTACCTGGTATCTCATGTTCAGGACAAGTAGATTGGTGGTGAGAGATGGAGTAAGGTCCTCCATTGGGAGACAAAGACCCAGCTTCTGACTGTTTCCTTCATGTGGGAAAGGTCAATAGAAATATTTAGACATTTCATTTAGGTTGGTAACTGCCAAAAATGTGGAATACACACATACAGTAGAGAATCAGAGTGCAAATACTTTGAACACAACTCAGCTAAAATTAATTAAGCCTGCTATAACTTACATAACTATAAGAAGCAGTGATTGACTTTTCAGTAACAGATCTAACAACAAACACAGGAAATTTATTTTGCTGTTTACACAGTTATTTAGGCTTTTCAATTAATATAAATTCCATCCAGAAGTAATTAACTCTAGAACTTGATCAAGCACTTTTAAAATGTTTACAACCAATCAATGAGATATTGACCCAGTAACATTACAGGTTTAATGATCAGTTAAATAAAAAATCTGCTTATCTATCTAAATAACATCCTGAAAGAAACTGATTTACAAGCTAAAGAAAATAAAAAAGCAAAAAAAAAAGCAAAATAGTGCATTCTGCAGCAACTTGTTCTACAGTGTTAAATTAAGCAAATTTTGGAAACTCTGATACATTATCTACTTATCCTATTCAATTGAATGTGGAGGTGGAAAGATCTCAGCAACCTCATGTGGAAAACCCCAGGTCTCAAGCATTCTGGATAACAGGTCCCATACTTGTACACAGTGTAGCCACGCCAAGACACTGAAATATGTTTTTTGTTCAGTTGTAAAAGACTACAAATGACACGACTAACAAATATTTTCCCTTTGAAGTGTAACTTGAGAAAAAAGAAACAAACCCAATTTGTATAATAATTAGTCTTTACCCAAGGCTAAACAAGATTTAAAGCAGATTTAAAGCAGGAAATAGTATTTCTCATACAATAACTTCTTAAAAGCTTTTATTTAATTGTGGGCTCTGACCCGGGCACCTCCAATGTTTCAGACAAACTTTTATGTCTTTTATCAAGCTAAAATGGTCTGAAATGTTGCTGGTGCCCGGGTCAGAGTCCACAATTAAAAGAAAGGATTTTAAGAAGGTTACTTCTGGTGGTGCTGTCAACTGGATGTGGGCTCGGCAAGCGATTGGATGTGGCCATCGTGTGACTTGCACCATGTGTTAAGTATATTGCCAAAAAGTTGCTGATAAAAATATCTTTGTCCCATCATATTATACAATGTTTTTAATATCAAATATGAAATTTTAATTTCAATTGAAATATTATGTATTTGTTTAAAAACTGTAAACTTCTTTTTTAATTGATCTACAAATAAGCTCACTCACTCACTCACTTACTCACTCACAGTAAGCTGACTCTGTGGATTGTGTCTAACATGCAGGTGCTTTGATGCACAAACCCTTTTTAAAGGGCTTAGTTTGCTTATTGATTCCTGGTGCACCACTATGTGGTTTTTATTTTGTATAAGATGATTTTGGGTGTACACTTACATACTCATACACACAGTGACAATTGTGTTGTATGGTTTTAAATGTCTGAAGGTGTTAAATATCAGTAACACTTTGTCTCTTCCTGTCTTGCAAATAAATGAAATACTATTGTGGTGTTTAAATAATATATCCGTGATTGGAATAATTTAAAACTGATTTTTACTTGATCATGTTAAAGGAGAAGGAACAGCATTTTACAATTGCGTTGGCAAAAGTTAGGCACCACCAAGTGACTATTTTTACCTGACACCCCGGGCCGGTGCTCCGATCAGCAGAAAACCACAACGGGCCGGGGTTTTCTAGCGAACACCACGGAGAGATCCTCTTCCTAAGGCAGACGCATGCGCAGTAGAGCGAAACAGCCGGCTTTTTCGTTAAAGTCCAGCTTTCTGCTCTACTGTGCATGCGCAACTGCGAGAAGACCAGAAGAAGCAGGAAGAGGATCTCTCCTTGTTGCTCGCTAGAAGAACCCCAGGCCGGTGCGGTTTTCTGCTGATAAGAGTGCCGGCCAGGGTGTCAGGTAAGTAAAAGTAGTCACTTGGGGGTACCTAACTTTTGGCACACCCAAGTGTAAAATGCTATTCCTTCTCCTTTAAAGGTAGCTCCCACTTCCATTCCTATGAAAGTCCTTCTGAAGGTACTGAAAAAAATGATAAAATATTCTCTTCCCTAAGCTTCCATAAACGTATAAAGAAGTTATTAAAACCTTTGGCTTTTCCACTTTGATAGGGTTGAGAGAATATTTTTTCGGGTGATACAGATTGGCACTATGCCAAAAAAAAAAATCTTTCTTAAAGAAAAAACAGTGAGATATACTGCCGGTTGACTCTAGTTCATTTGGTACCAGGAAAGATGTCCATTGACTTGGCATTTTGGACCAAAAAAAACACAAGAAAAAATTTGGTGTTAAAACACACTTCACTCCCATGGCAGTTTGCAACTATTTTCACTGTTTCACCAATTTTTTAACTCAGATTCACTCATCACTATTAAAAGAAAAAATTATTCCCAAGTGGTAAAAATTATTTATTTTTTCAGGACAAAGGTAAAATGTATAGTAGATTTCTTAAAAACGCAGGACAAACAACTGATCCACTCTCATCTGCTGCTTGATAGCTCTGCATTGACAGGCACTGTGTCGGCCTGGGTGTCGCAACAGGACAAGGAAACACATGAATATGCATTTTTGCCCAATATCTGTCAGTGTAGATACAGGAAGGAGCAGATCAGCTGTTTCTCTGCCTATGTTTATATTCAGGTAGAAAAAGAACATTGTGTAGCAGTAATCTTAAAGGGCATGTAAAGTTTAGAATAGAATAAGGCTAGAAATGCAGTATTTTGTATACTAAATGAAAAAAAAAAAACATGAACTTACTGCACCACAAACCTAATCAAACAAATAATTTATGCTTTCGAAGTTGGCTACAGGGGGTCACCATCTTGTACCTTTGTTAAACATCTTTGCAAGACCAAGACACATGCTCAGTATGGTCTGGGCTGCTTATGAACAAAGCTGCTTGAGTTCTGCATGGCTGGGAAGTAAGACGGGGGCTCCCCCTGCTGTTCATAAGTATGATTGTTTCCCTGCTCAGCAGTTAGGGACCGTCTGACAATTCCTATTCACAGCAGTAAATGAAGGGAGAATTTCACTGCATACAGTCAGGTTTCATATAAAAACGGTACACATTTTTTAATTAAAGTGTATTGGATATAGGTTTCTTTTTCATTACAGAAAGTAAAAATGGGATATTATTTTTTTGCCTTTACATGCCCTTTAAAATGAAAATAAAAGAAGATATAGCCATGGATATGACAGTTTACAGCACCTTATTTTAAAAAAATGTCTACATTATACATTAATTATGAATCCTAATTTGCAATTAAGTGCATATAATAATATTATTTAGTACTAAGGTAAAAAATGATACGTTTACCTTTGTAGTGAACAGGTACATTATGTATACTATAAACATTATAAGATATAGTGCAATCATTTAATGACTTATTTTTGTAATAAATAGATATCCCATATTAAATTATTGCACCAATACATTAAGCATATCTGATTTTACAACTACACGTTTTCTATATACAAACTGCAAACGTGCCAGAATCTTGGTGCATTTCTTAGATGTTAAACCCTAAAGGAGTGTCTTGCAAGTTTGCATCTGTAGCAACAGAAAACTATGTCAAATCACTCTTGCAGAATCCCATAGCACACATTACACTGACAGCAACTTCATATTTTGCCATAGTTACAGCTTCCCCATTATTTCCATGTTTTTCTGGATAGAAATGCAGGAAATAACTGATTTGCAGTAGGAAATAGCACACACACACAGGGGGGAATGAATGGCCCAGTAGCTAAATCACTGGACTCTGACTCTCTTATCAACTCCTTGTAGCCTTGGGCAAGTTACTTAATCTCTTGCACTTCATGCATCATAGATCATAAGCTTTTTGGAGCTGGGACTCACTATGCTTGACCTACTCAGTACAGTACTCCACATGATGTGTGCTTGATAAAAATAATTAAACAATGCACTTATATTAATCCTTTATTTATATAGCACCAACATATCATATACCAATTTCATCAATATAAGCAGCTCAGAACATAATTATTATTAGTGCTAACACTTTATTCTTCAGTGCTAACACTTGTTTAAAGGGCGGTGTTCGTAAATGAAAACGGCATCATTAAAGTCACTTCCAATTGAAATAACTAGGCACTTTCCAGGTATAATAGGCTTTTCTTTCCAGTGCTGCTGAAAGGTTCATACAGAAATACTGAGGCAATTGCATTGGCAAACCAAGCGTGTATGTACAGTAATACAGATATAATGTATGCGTTGCTGCAAGCTTTACAATGGCACATTGTGTTTATGGATAGGATTGTTTGCCATTACCATATGGAAGATGGATGGGAATACAGTAAGCACAGTTGAAAGGAAACCAGGCAGTTAATGAGGAGGAAATCCTTGCCTCGGGGAGCCTCCATTTGAAGTGATCAATCTATGCAAACTTGAGCAGCTTCTCAAGTTAATGTAGCATAAAATGTTTAACAGAGTACAGTCTCTTTGTTGGACCATGTGAAGACATGCCAGGCTCCCACAAATAGGTGGGAGAAAGAGAGAGAGAAAAAAGCACTTGTCTCATTTGGATCTATAGCTGTGGTGAAGGAGAAGGAAAATGACATTCGCTTACCACCAATGAAAAAATGTATTGTGGTCAGTGGGACTTTCTGCTCTTTGACATCACAAATGAGAAGTGAGTGTAAATTCTTCAGCCTAAACAGAATGAAAGAACTGCTGAGCAACCAGTGGGCTTACCTGCTCCCTTCTGTTTGTAACAACTCAACTTCTTCATGGCCATCCTGTTTGGAGTTGGCACCCATTGCTGTCACACTGCAGCAGCTTCACTGCCAGGGTAAATGACTCAACCCCATAGTGCCCACAACACACTCAAGGAATAAAAACACAACTGAAACAGCTGGGGAGACTGGCTCCCACATCCTTTCTCTTCACACACACACAAAGAACACAGTCACGCAGGGAGACATACACAGAGCTTCCTGTTAGGTTACAGCATGTTTCAGTTTCCTGCAGAAGGGATGACCTGGGGGGAGAGAGGGAAGTTTCACTAAGATTCTTGGTTTCACAAAGAATAAAGATGCTAAAGAGAAAGGGGAAAAGTCCTGAGCAAATGAAGAGTCAATGAGAGTATTCCTATTTCATGTATTACTATTTCACATTGATAGGAACAGCCATTACTCCACTGCTAAGCCTTTTGTAAAGCCTTAGGCACTGTAGGACTCAAATGTCTAGGACGGTGTTTGTTAGCAACAATTCAATAGATTAATAAGATGAAAAGCTGCACTCACAGGTCTTCCATAATACTGCAAAAAAGTGGTTTAATCAGAGTTACAGAATGTGACCTTCCTCCTGGACAAGCAGACGTTCTCCGAGAAAGGGCACATTATGTTTCCAAAACATTGGAACACTGAATAACCCGTTGCTATGTACCTTATTTACTTATTACTGACTAATGGAGCAAAACACTCAGGGTCGGACTGGGTGGCCCGGGGCCCACCAGGACTGCTGTCCAGGGGCCCCCCTCCGCCCCCGCCCCCCAAATAAGACGCGTTGGCTCAGTGACTGAACTGTTCGGCACGCATGCGCAACATCGCCGCTCAGCGCGCATGCTATTCTAAATATCTGGAGAAGGGTTCTAGCCCAGCGGGGGCCCACGAGGGTTGGGGCAAACCGGGCTTTTTCCCGGTGTCCTGCCGGGCCAGTCCGACACTGAAAACACTGTAGCAGGAGGTCCCAAAGACCCACTCAATTTTGAGTTCTTAACCAATAAGTCAAGGATCACCGATTAGCTTGTCTATCTGACCATACTACTGACATAGGTATATAATTAATATGGATATTACATATAGTACAAGTACAGGACCTTTTATCCAGAATACCGTAATTTGGATCTCCATACTAGTCCACTAAAAATCATTTAAACATTTAATAAACCCAATCGGATTGTTTTCACCCCAATAAGGATTAACTATATCTTGGTTAGGATCAAGTACAAAGTACTGTTTTATTACTACAGAGTATAAGGCAATCATTTTTAAAAATTAGAATTATTTGCTTAAAATTGGGAGTTGGTGTATCTGTAATTCTGAGCTTTCTGCATAATAGCTTTCTAGGTAACGGATCCCATACCTGTACATAAAGCCATATTAAAAAAGAAGAAACAAACAAAAAAAATTACAAAAAGTATTTGGCTACAACAAGCAAAGACATGAGTGGATGCTGAGCCCAGGAAGTAGGACCACAAACCTACATATTGCACATAACACATTACTAATTAAAGTGTTATTGGTGGAAATCTACAGTTTAAGAGATTACTGACACATGCAGAAACTTGGCCACAATCTATTAGCCATAAATAATATACTATAAATGTGTTAGAGCTTTCATTCACTCTTTGTAAGGCACCACTGGACACAGCTACTGTAAGTTGTTGCCTGTGCACAGGAGCAGGGGTGTGCAGACTTATGCGCATTCTCAGCGATTGTTGCCTGTACGCACGTCTGCTCGCGCGTGTGCATCAGACGTCCGTATTCGCATCAGACGTCCGTATATCGTGTCTGACGCGTCGCGTCAGACACGATATGTTTGATGCTCAGCGTCATCACTCTGCGCCTGGACGTTTGGCACCTAAATCGTCCCTTTAATCGTTTGGCACCAAAATCGTCCCTTTAAATAGACGTCTAAGGAAGTAAACGGCGCTTGGTTATTTTCCTGGCTTTGTGATCCTGTACTTGTGAATTATTCCTGCTTTGACTTTGTTTTAAATGAGAATCTGTGCCTCTGAGACAGATTTTAAAATAATTCAGGAGTATGTTCCATGTGATTGAGCAAGTTCTTGTTTTAAGTGTCCATTTGAGCCCATTTTCATTACCCGGGAGACTCCATGTTTATCTTTTCTCTTTTGTGTTCCATTTTGAGGACTACCTTGGGATCATTAGACTACATGCTGAGACTGCTCCCATCCACATGAGAGTTTACATTTGTAAACACCTATGACTAAGCGCCGGAGGGTGCGAAACACGTAAGGTGGGATATGGGGGTAGTATGTACCAGCTATAATTCTTTTAAAATAATAAATAATAAATAATAATAAATTAATATTTTTTACTTGAAGAAAGCTTTGGGACTTATATCATTTTTTTGATATAAATTTTTCTATAGTTGATGGCCCTTTTGAACTGGGGCGAGTCCCGTGGGCTTGGTTTGATAATAATATGGACTCCCGACTTTGTATAGAATTGTGTGAGTTTACATTTGTGTCCACTAAAGAACTGCAGATTACATGTGGAAAATGTTTACTCGTATTTAAGTACTGATGAGACCTGCTTTCAAGAATTCGCTGAGGGCCAGAGAAGAAAATCTTGGCTACAACGTTTTGCATTAATGTCATTTGCCTCATCTGTTGTTGATATAACATAATTTTTCTGCATTCCCTCCATTCTGCTGGTCTGTATTTTGGTTTAAATTCATTAAACTTTGCAGTCAACTGAACTGCAGCTACTGCTAGTGTTGCTCTCTGAGAAATCTCAATAAACTGTTTTGATTAAATTAACAATCCCATGGTCTGAGGAGACCTTTGGTTTCTTAGATGTTTACTCTGTGTTCTTCACTGGTTGCTCCTGACAGCTTTCTGTTTGCAGTGGGCTTGGGTTCTTAGATGGACTAGTCTACGGACATGTTCGTTATTTTCTCCATTATACAGTGAAATAAATCAGTTATGGACTTTCAGGGGTAGAATATGTTGGTTTTTCTGACTTTTGGTGAAAATTTTAAGAGTAAAATCTAAAGCAATCATTGTGTAATTGTGACTTTGCACTATAGAACATTGCATAGAATTTTACAGAGCACCGTGTATGGGGATCCATGTAGAAAACAATGTCAGAAAGAGTTGTTTCTTTGTTATACATTTTGCAGGCACTTTCTGAGGAAGGTAACACATCTACACCAAGTTCCCACTTCATTATCCTTTCCAGTAAAATGCTGGAAATGGCGTATAGATAGATAGATAGATAGATAGATAGATAGATAGATAGATGATAGATAGATAGATAGATAGATAGATAGATAGATAGATAGATAGATAGATAGATAGATAGATAGATAGATGATAGATAGATAGATAGATGATAGATAGATAGATAGATAGATAGATAGATAGATAGATAGATAGATAGATAGATAGATAGATAGATAGATAGATAGATAGATAGATAGATTTTTTTTGGCAGATCTGGCATCAGAAATAGGAAGATGCCAATGTACTATAGCCATGCAATCAGAGAGTAACACAACATGTTTTTGTCAGAAATACAAAGGATACGTTTAATCCAGAGATGTCATTCAACCCCATGTCATAAGTCATATAATGATTCACTTGGTTTATGTTTGAGACTTTTTTTTTATGTCAACATTTAGGGGCAGGTTCATCAAGGCTCAAGGTGAAAATTTTAATTTTCAAGGTTTTTTATGGCCAAAACTGTCAAATTTGACTAGGGAATTATTAAAATTTGATTCGAGTTTTTTTCAACTTCGATTTTTGAAATTTATCATACACTGGCCCTTTAAGAACTCGAATTTGACTATTCGCCACCTTAAACCTGACGAATTGCTGTTTAAGCCTATGGAAGATGTCCTGGGATCAATTTGGAGTTGTTTGCAGCCTTCCTGACATTCAAGATTTTTATCTCTCCATGTTTTGTCCAGCATCACAGAATATACTACTTACCAAGTATATCTGTTCCCATCTGGTATAATGTGAGTATAACCTTAGCACAGGATGTGTGCAGCATACGAGCCCTGAGCTTAATTAGTAGTGATAGGCTGAATAATTTTGGCACGCGTCAATTTTTATGCGGGTATTCTGATGTGCGACAACATTTTTTTGATGCTCAGGTTTTTTCGCCGGCAAATTGTTGCCGCAGTTTGGCAAATTTATTCGCTTGTGGCGAAACGCGGTAAATTTTCCGCAAATTCCAAATTTATTCGCCCAGCCAGCATTTGCTATAGATTTGGATATTTGGCTTCATGAGTTGTGTTCATATCATGCAGTGATGACATTTGAAAAGATGAAACAGGCAGTCTGCATGTTTATAATTATGGTTCTAATTAGGGATGTCGCGGACTGTTCGCCGGCGAACTTGTTCGCGCGAACATCGGCTGTTCGCGCTCGCCGAATGTTCGCGAACGTCGCGCGACGTTCGCCATTTTGGGTTCGCCTTACCTGGCGCTTTTTTTTGACCTCTCACCCCAGACCAGCAGATACATGGCAGCCAATCAGGAAGCTCTCCCTCCTGGACCACCCCCACACCCCCTGGACCACTCCCCTTCCATATATAAACTGAAGCCCTGCAGCGTTTTTTCATTCTGCCTGTGTGTGCTTGCAAGAGCTGGTGTAGGGAGAGAGCTGTTACTGATTTCACTGATTTCTTTGAGGGACAGTTGATAGTAAGTTTGCTGGCTAGTAATCTACTTGATACTGCTCTGTATTGGAGGGATAGAAGTCTGCAGGGATTTGAGGGACATTTTAGGGTAGCTTTGCTGGCTAGTAATCTACATTCTACTGCAGTGCTCTGTATGTAGCTGCCTGCTGTGGGCACTGATCTCTTCTGATCTCATCTGCTGACTGCTGTAATAACCCAATAGTCCTTGTAAGGACTGCTTTTATTTTCTTTTTTGTTTTTTTACTTTGCTAGTTGCTACTATAAGCCCAGTGCTATTAGTCTAGCAGTGTTGGGGAGTGGGACTGGTGTGCTACTGTGCTGCTCCTAGTAGTTCAGCAGCACCAACCCGAGAAAAATATTTTTTTTAATATACATATATTTTTTTTTTCTTTTACTTATCTTACTGTTCTTTAACGTGTACAGTGCTGTTGCTGTTCTTCATAGTAGTGCACCAATAGTAGTGCACTTGCAGGCAATATTTGCTCAGTGTGTTCTTCATTTTCAAACAACAACCATCTAGCTGTGTGAGCTTGTTCACATTCTGTCTAAATATCAATAATAATACCGTCTCTAGAAACACCACCCGAGTGACGTTTTTCAGGCAGCAATAATATATTCCGTATCCACTGCTGTAGTAGTGTATACGTTAACCTTGTAGGCATTATTTGCTCAGTGTGTTCTTCATTTTCAAACAACAACCATCTAGCTGTGTGAGCTTGTTCACATTCTGTCTAAATATCAATAATAATACCGTCTCTAGCAACACCACCCGAGTGACGTTTTTCAGGCAGCAATAATATATTCCGTATCCACTGCTGTAATAGTGTATACGTTGACCTTGTAGGCCTTGTTTGCCCAGTGTGTTCTTCTTCTTCATTTTCAAACAACAACCATCTAGCTGTGTGAGCTTGTTCACATTCTGTCTAAATATCAATAATAATACCGTCTCTAGAAACACCACCCGAGTGACGTTTTTCAGGCAGCAATAATATATTCCGTATCCACTGCTGTAGTAGTGTATACGTTAACCTTGTAGGCATTATTTACTCAGTGTGTTCTTCATATTCAAACAACAACCATCTAGCTGTGTGAGCTTGTTCACATTCTGTCTAAATATCAATAATAATACCGTCTCTAGCAACACCACCCGAGTGACGTTTTTCAGGCAGCAATAATATATTCCGTATCCACTGCTGTAGTAGTGTATACGTTGACCTTGTAGGCCTTGTTTGCCCAGTGTGTTCTTCTTCTTCATTTTCAAACCACTGCCACTTAGCTGTGTGAGCTTTTTCACATTCTGTCTAAATATCAATAATAATACCGTCTCTAGCAACACCACCCGAGTGACGTTTTTCAGGCAGCAATAATATATTCCGTATCCACTGCTGTAGTAGTGTATACGTTGACCTTGTAGGCCTTGTTTGCCCAGTGTGTTCTTCTTCTTCATTTTCAAACAACTCCCATCTACCTGTGTGAGCTTGTTCACATTCTGTCTAAATATCAATAATAATACCGTCTCTAGAAACACCACCTGAGTTGTTGTTGTTGTTGTTTTAAAAATAATGCCAGGCAAAGGCAGGCCGCCACGCAGAGGCACAAGGGGCCGTGCTGCTATGCTATCCTGTGGCCCTAGGAAATTGCCCAGTTTTAAAAAGGCAATGACCCTGAACTCCCAAAATGCTGAAGAGGTAGTTGACTGGCTTACACAGCACACCCCATCCTCTACCGTTTCTAACTTTACCACAACATCCTCATCCTCCACTGCTATGGGCACCCCACGTAACACTTCCTCCACCACCGGCGCCCCTTCTTCACTGGAGTCAGAGGAGTTATTTTCACATGAGTTTCTTGAACTGAGTGATGCGCAACCATTATTGGCAGAAGAAGATGAAGGAGATGAGGACGTTACACCAGATTTAATTCTGGCAGAGAACACAACAGAGATGGACATAATGAGTGATGACGAGGAGGTCCCCGCTGCTGCTTCCTTCTGTGAGCTGTTAGAAGAAATTGATGCATCTGAGGAGAATGAGGATGAGGAGATTGATGTTTTATGGGTGCCCAGTAGAAGAGAGGAAGAGGAGGATAGTTCAGATGGAGAGACGGAGAGTCAGAGAGGCAGGAGGAGAATAAGACTTAGAAGAAGCAGGGAGGACAGCTCGCAGGGAACAGTAGGGCAACAACATGTATCGGCACCTGTGGTCAGCCGGCCAACGCACCCGCCATTGCCGCCAACGCCGCCGACTTCTACTGTTACCGCCAGATTGCCAGCCTCAAAAAGGTCAGCAGTGTGGGATTTTTTTAATGTGTGTGCCTCTGACAAAAGCGTTGTCATTTGCAATGAGTGCAGTCAGAAACTGAGTCTTGGGAAGCCCAACAGCCACATAGGTACAACTTCTATGCGAAGGCACATGAACGGCAAGCACAAAGCACTTTGGGAGCAACACCTCAAAGGCAACAGGCAAACTAAAAGCCACCCTCCTTCTGGTCCAGCATCTTACTGCTCTACCTCTGCTGTCCTTCACCCGTCTGAACCACCCTCCACTCCGCCTTCCACCTTGACCACCAGTTCCCATTCCCAGTCATCTGCCCCCAGCCAAGTTTCTGTGAGGGCCATGTTTGAGCGTAAGAAGCCAATGTCTGCTAGTCACCCCCTTGCCCGGCGTCTGACAGCTGGCTTGTCCGCACTCTTAGCCCGCCAGCTTTTACCATACCAGCTGGTGGACTCTGAGGCCTTCCGCAAATTTGTAGCAATTGGGACACCGCAGTGGAAGGTACCCAGCCGCAATTTTTTTTCAAAAAAGGGAATACCACACCTGTACCACCATGTGCAGAGCCAAGTCACCGCATCTCTGTCACTTAGTGTTGGGCCAAAGGTCCATATGACTACTGACGCATGGTCCTCCAAGCATGGTCAGGGCAGGTATGTCACCTACACTGCCCACTGGGTGAACTTGGTAATGGCTGGGAAGCAGGGAATGTGTAGCTCAACAACGACAGTGGAGTTGGTGTCACCGCCACGGATTGCACGCGATTCTGCCACCACCTCTACTCCTCCTTCGCTCTCTACCTCGTCTTCTTCCTCTTCTTCGTCCTCTGCTGCTGGGTCCTCCTCCTCCACACCTGTGCACCCCCAGCTCCCCCTAGGCTATTCGACGTGCCAGGTACGCCGTTGTCATGCTGTCTTGGGGATGACGTGCCTGGAAAGCAAAAACCATACCGGATCTGTACTCCTGTCATCTCTGCAGTCACAGGCCGATCGGTGGCTGACCCCACACCAACTGAAGATCGGAAAAGTGGTGTGTGACAATGGAAGCAATCTGTTGGCAGCACTGAGACTGGGCAATTTAACACATGTGCCCTGCATGGCACATGTTCTGAATTTAATAGTACAACGTTTTGTCTCAATGTACCCAGGATTCCAGGACGTTCTCAGGCAGTCCAGGAAGGTGTCGGCCCATTTCAGACGTTCCTATACAGCCATGGCACGCCTTGCTGACATTCAGCAGCGGTACAAAATGCCAGTCAGGCGTTTGATTTGCGACAGCCAGACTCGCTGGAATTCAACGCTCCTCATGTTGGAACGTCTGCTGCAACAACAAAGAGCCGTCAACGAATACCTGTTTGAACTGGGTGGTAGGACTGGATCTGCAGAGCTGGGGATTTTTTTACCCCGTTACTGGGTGCTTATGCGCGATGCCTGCAGGCTCATGCGCCCTTTTGAAGAGGTTACAAATATGGTCAGTCGCACCGAAGGCACCATCAGCGACCTAATACCCTTCGCTTTCTTCCTGGAGCGTGCCGTGCGACGAGTGACAGATGAGGCTGTAGACCAGCGTGACGAGGAGCAGGAAGCGCACGATTTCTGGTCGGAATCACCAGAACGAACCCAGGCACCTGCTGCAACGCAGGGAGAGGTGTCAGAAGTGGAGTCAGAGGAGGAAGGTGGCTTTGTGGAGGAGGAGGACCAACAGGAGCAGGCTTCCCAGGGGGCTAGTGGTGACCTTTTGGGGACCCCTGGTCTTGTACGTGGCTGGGGGGAGGAGACCGTGGATGATGCAGTCCTTGATAACGAGGAAGCGGAGATGGATACCTCTGCATCCAACCTTGTGAGAATGGGGTCTTTCATGCTGTCATGCCTGTTGAAGGACCCCCGTATCAAGAGGCTTAAGGAGAAGGACCTGTACTGGGTCGCGACTCTACTAGACCCTCGGTACAAGCATAAAGTGGCAGAAATGTTACCAACATACCACAAGTCTGAAAGGATGCTGCATTTAGAAACCAGCCTGCAAAACATGTTGTACAATGCTTTTAAGGGTGATGTCACTTCAGGAACTCATCAACATTCCAGGGGCAGAGGTGCCAGTAATCCTGCCACGAGCGCACCTGCAAGGACAAAGCACTTTGGCCACTCTGTAACGTCAGACATGCAAATGTTTTTCAGTCCAAGGCAGCGGCAGAACCGTTCGGGATCCACCCTCAAAGAACGCTTCGACCGGCAGGTAGCGGACTACCTGGCATTAACTGCAGATATCGACACTCTGAGGAGCGATGAACCCCTGGACTACTGGGTGCGCAGGCTTGATCTGTGGCCAGAGCTGTCACAATTTGCCATGAACCTCTTGTCTTGCCCCGCCTCAAGTGTCCTCTCAGAAAGGACCTTCAGTGCAGCAGGAGGGATTGTAACTGAGAAGAGAACTCGCCTAGGTCACAAAAGTGTGGATTACCTGACCTTTATTAAAATGAATGAGGGGTGGATCTCGGAGGGTTACTGCACGCCGGAAGACTTGTGCTGAGTTTCTGATTCTGACTCCCCATGCAGCTGTCCTTCTCTGCACGCCTCATGACTCCACATACAGCTGTCCTTTAGCGTCCTCCTCCCTCCACCACCGTTACAAACTAGGGTGCAAACCCTACTGGTTTAATTTGAATCCAGGTAAATCCTGAGTTTTTCTGGCCTCTGTGCTTCAGTGGCTGTGACAAAAAAATTGAATATTTTCAGCATTTATATGGCATATTTTTTATGGCCTCTGTGCTTCAGTGGCTGCGACCAAAAAAAACAGAATATTTTCTGCATTTATATGGCATATTTTTTCTGGCCTCTGTGCTTCAGTGGCTGCGACCAAAAAAAACTGAATATTTTCAGCATTTATATGGCATATTTTTTATGGCCTCTGTGCTTCAGTGGCTGCGACCAAAAAAATTGAATATTTTCAGCATTTATATGGCATATTTTTTCTGGCCTCTGTGCTTCAGTGTCTGCGACAAAAAAAATTTATATTGTTAGCATTTATATGGCATATTTTTCCTGGCCTCTGTGCTGCAGTGGCATGCGACCAAAAAAAATTAATATTGTTTGCATTTATATGGCATATTTTTTCTGGCCTCTGTGCTGCAGTGGCTGCAACAAAAAAAAATTAATATTGTTTGCATTTATATGGCATATTTTTTCTGGCCTCTGTGCTGCAGTGGCTGCGACAAAAAAAAATTAATATTTTCAGCATTTATATGGCATATTGTTTCTGGACTTCTGGTTCAGTGGCTGCGACAAAAAAAACATAATTTTTCAGGAAAGTACACATGCCTAATTTTTCAGGGTTCTGCAACAGTGGCAAAATCGCATCTTTTATGGTCACCGCAGGTGATCAATAAAGTAGACCAAAACTGGGCCCACACTGCAGAATCAGTGTTTTTTGGTTCACTTCACTGTACATTGAATTACCTCTGCCTGACAGTGCACGTGCGCACAAGCACGGTGACTGCTAAACACACCACTACAGAAATATTGCCACCAACAGGACGAACATCCTGGAGGTGACAAGCAACTAGTAATTAAAAACTATTATTTGCTCACTTGACGGTATCATTCATTAAAGCTCTTTGCGTCTTTTTGCGTTGCAGTAAGCACCGCGTTTCGTCTTTGCGTGTGAACAGGCTGTAACCTTTACACGACTTGATTGGCATGTAGACGCCGGACGTTTTAAAGCATTTTATTACACAGGTTTAGAAATGTAGTGTGATTTCTGCCCTTTACAGCACAAAACGCAGCGCTGTGTCAACAATGGATTTTTTAGAAACATTTTTGCCCTTGATCCCCCTCTGGCATGGCACTGTCCAGGTCGTTGCACCCTTTAAACAACTTTAAAATCATTTTTCTGGCCAGAAATGTCTTTTCTAGCTTTTAAAATTCGCCTTCCCATTGAAGTCTATGGGGTTCGCGACGTTCGCGAACCGTTCGCATTTTTGACGCAAGTTCGCGAATATGTTCGCGAACTTTTTTTCCGACGTTCGCTACATCCCTAGTTCTAATCATAAAGCTATACTTGTATTTGTGCTATTAAACTAGTGGTCCGGGATGCATAGATAGTCACAGGGACAAAAACAATGAATTTGCATGTTGATGTCTATAGTTCTTCAAGTGAGAGATAAAACTTCTTATTTCAGGTTTTAATGTGTGTAACATGAGGTATGTTAATATTTTCTTTTGTTCAGAATGCTTTTTGTTGCGTTGCATTAAAAGTGGCATTTCACACACTAATTTTTTTTGTCATCTGATAATTGCAAAAAAACAATACCTTCCACTTGCATTTGCATTAAATATAAAATGTTCAGAAGCACAAACTCATTTTGAGTTTCATTAATTACCAAACATCCATAAAAGGACATACAAAATTAGAACAAATATAGATATGCTTGCTAGACAGTGGGCTCAGGGTTGAGAAGAACCTAAAGAAAATGTGCTTTGGGGCCCAGAAATAGTAGTTTATCCACGGTATAAATGTCTGTTGGCTCTCTGTGCCTTGTCTACCACAGATGGTAAAATTATATGCTAGGCAAATCGTTCACGTTCAAGCAGACACACATTAAATAAAATATTACAGAACAAGAAGATTAAATAAATGATGGGGTCATGACTTGCTATAGTCATCAAAAATATTATATAGTAAATATTAACCTGCTTCCCATTAGACATTGGACTAAAGCATTAACTGCCATAATAATCTACACACGCATTCTCCTACTGTCATTAAACTTTATGTGTCTACTAATAAAATAAACAAAATATGAAATATGGTGAAAAAAACTCTCTGCAGTGATTTTCTTTGTAAGTCTCAAATCCCTAAAAACAGTGTCCTCTGCCAAGAATACGGAGATGGGAAAAAGTCAGTTTTAGGTTTGCTCAAAAAACACACCCCAAAAAAAACAGCATTGTTGTGATGTCAGGGCATTGCGAAAAATGCATTGATGTGACTGATGCAGCCTTACACATTTCTATTTTGTATAATTTCCACTATATATACTTGCGTTGTTGCATGGTCATTATGCATCTGTATACATTAAAGAATGTGGGTTTTGTTTTGTGATTGTTTAATTTGAAGAGTTAAGTGTGTTTATAACTATCTTCATTGCAGGCCCAAAATAAAAAAGTGGTGTTATGTTCATGAATATGACACAAGAGGGAGCTCTAATAAAGAGAATAACTAACAAACACATGTGTAAAGGAAGCACACAAAATTAAAAATAATAATTTTGTGCCACTAAGGGTATATTATGATATTCTGCATACGCCTAAAATAGGACAAAGACAATAAAGATGGCTTAAAACAACAATGGTCAGCACTGCATTTACTGTAAGAAATACTTAAATTTAAAAAAGCCACAGCTTTTAACAATCTATGTTATATATTTGGTGTGGGGTTCTGGTTTGGTGGGTATATTATTCTTAATATTAGTCAGTAGACTGGTCAATAAGGCAACTATAGCAGACAAAAGCTGCCTGAGGTGCTGGGACTTCTAAGATTTCTGTCAAAGTTGAAGTTTTTAAAGCTTTTTTTTTTAAGAGCAGACAAGTGAATAATATATAATAATAATAATAATAATAATGATAATAATAATAAAAATAATGGATATTTGTGTTACTGGCCCTTTAAGAAAAAGATCATGTTTTTGTAATGCTCAGGATATTTTTTCAGTTGTGAAAAAAGTTTACTTTGCTTTATCTATTTGTTGTGATTTTATCAAGGCTGGATTTGCGTCCCTGGCACCCCGTGGCCTCGTGGTCCTATTGCCTGCCGTCCGAGGCCTCGGGGTCCTAGCGCCGCGGTCTGCACGCACCCCCCTTCCGCGAGTACGCACATGTGCTATTACACTGGGCAGCGATGGGGAATGCTGTGCTCCCAATGCAGTTGGACGGCATGCCGCCCCTAAACTTTTGCTGCCCTAGACCCGGGCCTATGTGGTCTCGCCACAAATCCGGGCCTGGATTTTATCAATAATTTCGCGTTCCGCAGAATAGCCTTTATTTTGCTTTTAAGTGCACTAATATTTCAGGGTAACAGAGTAAGTGCTATTATTTACCCTACCTTTGGGTAATTCTGGCTTGGGGCATTTAAACCTAGGCTTGTTGACTGCAGACTCATCACTCAAGTCCTGGAACTGAGATTTAAGAGCGCTGATTTGCTCTTGGGTTTTCAACAGGAAAATGCCTCATCCTTGGTTCAGTCCTATGGGCTTGCAGATCCAGGTCTCTCCCTCTGAGCAATGAAAGGTGACAAGTAATAATTATACATATTGGGGAATCAGTGGGCTGGGTTGTTATAACAGGACAGAAACGGGTCCTATTTCTAGGGATAAACCGAATCCAGGATTCGGTTCGGGATATGGCCAGGATTTGGCCTTTTTCAGCAGGATTCGGATTCAGCCGAATCCTTCTGCCCAGCCAAACCGTATCCAAATCCTTATTTGAATATGCAAATTAGGGTTCGGATTCGGTTTGGTATTCAGCTGAATCTTTGCGAAGGATTCGGGGGTTCGGCCCAATCCAAAATAGTGGATTCGGTGCATCCCTACCTATTTCACATTAAATCAATATAAAAATAATGATTGAATTGTTGCTGCAAGGCGTCAAACAATCAGAATCAAGTTGACATTACCAAGCATTTCTGTAAGCATTTTGGTGGATTAAACATGTTCTTTCATTATGATTGATTATACATCACTTGGACATGAACAGTTCATAAAGTAAACCTTTTATTAGAAGACATATATCAAATATATCCTTATATACCTTAACCTGCACCAGAAACTGTTCCAGTCTACTGCAGCAAATCAAACAAATCTGAACTCCATCAATTCATTTAAACTGTGATATAAAAGTGTAATGATATGTGTGATCACAAACACTCTGATTTTTAAACTGGGAATGATAGAATCTACTGTACATCCACAATGATATTGAATACATATTTACTATTACTGTAAGATGTTTGGCTGCAGACATTCAGTTTCCACTTTTGTATATTTGTTTACATTTAAAAATGTGCCAATGGGTTAAAACATAAATACAATGAGAACATTCTTATTTCCATGTTCTTGCAACATCCATACTACCAGAGAGCTGATAAGACACTAATGAAGAAAGAAGAGCTCTGCAATACATCTCTTATTCAAGAAACATTTGCATACACTGATCTACAAAACAGGCTATAGTAAGCTCTATTGCAATTAGACAAGGTGACTGATGGAAAATTTCACAGGAAAGGCAAGCACTTCACCACTTCTTGCTGTGCAAATAATCCTTTATTTAAGACAGTTTTACCACTCCAAGTACAGAACAAATTTTCAGGGGGTTTGCACCTCCCTTCGTCAGGGACGAAACCCCAAAACGTTGTACATGGAGTTGTAAAACTGGCTGAAATAAAGGATTATTTGCACAGCAAGAAGTGGTGAAGTGCTTGCCTTTCTTGTGAAATTTTGCTGAATGTTGACGTGGCCGTACGTCTAAGGAATAGCACCCCCATATGCAACAACACCTGAAGAGTGTAATTTGTCTGATGGAAGAATATAGTAATGTATTACTTGCCTTTGCATGACTCGTTCATACTCTCAAAAGCGGTTTAGGAGGCTGATTTTATTTGTAAGGAGCTTGTTTTTGGGTATCTGATATAAAAGTTGCTCACCTAAAAATATAAAAACACTCTAAAAATGTAAAACAGTTCTATGAGCCTTAACTGTGTAACCTCTGCTTGTGCTTCCTTGAGTTGGACAATACCAGTTACTGTATCTTGAGTTATGCATAAAATCTAGTATATGTCTGCACTGACCCTGTATGTCAGCTCTGATATCACTCAATGTGTGTTATATGCTTTTTCTGTTGAAAGTGAAGATTTTGCACTGTCATCAAATGCCATCAAAATCACCAACCACCCACTTAGTCACATTTTAGAACCCTAAAGTGATAGGGGAAATCCATGTCTGTGACAGCCTGGGACATGTCCACACCCTATATAAATATCTGTAATAAAACCAATACATTAGTTTAGGTTACTAGTGGTAATGTGTCTATATCTCTGCATAGCCTTGTATAAGGCTTCTTCTTTAGAGTTCCAGGAATACAGTTTTTGGTAACTTTATATTAGGTAAACAACCTCACTGGGATGGTTTAGTACAATCAAGGCAATTGCATTTCATTCTTCGTCTGTTGATATGACAGTAAGAGGAACCACATTGTGGTTTGATATGAACCTTTCTTCATTTTGAATCTCTCGTGCATGCACATTTACATCTTTGATGTGGTGGAAATGTACTTGCTGCTACTCTTCAATTTCTCGTAATAATGAAACCAGTTGCTTTGCCAAAATACATTGGCAATTTTCATTATAGAAGCTAAAGATTTCAGTATGGGGTTCATCCAACGACTGGTCCTGAAAACACGTACGTAAAACTCATCTGAATTAAGTTGAAAAAACATTTTTCTTACCAGTCTTAAATGCATAATATGTGTTAGAGCTCTTGAATTCACACCATTTGAGCCTATAATCTTCTCTCTTGCCATCAAAGATGCATTTCTAGCCTTTGGAAACACAGTAAGCACTAACACTACAAAAGAAAATCATAAGTCAACATTAAATAATCTAATAAAATAATGAAACCCCAACTTGTGATTACACTTCATATTGCAGACAATCACAATAAGACAATTATAACTATATACTGATAGTCTAACCATTTTGCACCCTACATATACCACCTCGGTCCCTGTAAAATCAATTCATTCCTGTTGCACCTTGACCTTAGAGTAGGTTTCTGGGTAGTCTCCCTAAAATGTGCCTTCCCATGCTTGATTTGCAACATCAGCACTATAATCATTAAAGGGCATATAAACTGGAGATTATTCTGAGACTCTACTACCTGCAGCTCTCAGTATGAAGTGTATATACTGAGATACAAGTACTGGAACATAAGAATAATGTTAGGAACAGAAAATCACAACAGATAAACGTGTATCTAGACTACTACAAATGAGGTACCTTACTTCAAGGGTTCCAGCATAATTGTACCTATAGAATTATACAACAGGGCCGCCATCAGGGGGGGGGCAGAGGGGACAAGTGTCCCAGGCCCGGGCATGAAGGGGGGCCCGGCAGTGCTGCACTTTTGAAAGAGCCGGGCCTCCCTTGCGAGCACCGAAGATTTGCGGCTATTTTTGAATCCCGAACCGCCGAAAATTCGTAAATGCCGAAAAACCGAACTCCCGAAGTGGCGAAAAGACCTGAAGCCACGAAAATAGCCGAAACCGAAGTCCCAAAGTGCCGAAAAGACCTGAAGTCATGAAAACAATCAAAATTGAAGTCCTGAAGCGGCGAAAAGACCCAAAGTCATGAAAGGAGGCGAATGTGAAGTCCTGAAGCCATGAGTTAAATTCTTCTGAACACCAATTTGTGTTTTTTTTGTTTTTTTTAATCCCCTGGCCACCAATGTATTATTTTAATATTCTATAGGCCCCTACCACCAATGTTTTTTTAAAAAATATTTTTTGGAGCCCCAATTTATTTTTAACTTTTAAGGGGGACCCTGTCACAATGTTTTTTTTGGGGGGGCCCCGTTTTTTTTTACTTGTAAGGGGGGCCCTAGCTCCAATGCTTTTTTTAAAAAAAAAAAAAACGTTTATGGGGGGCCTGGCTCCAATGGTTTTTTTTTTAAACTTATAAGGGGGTGCTGACCATCAATAGCTTTTTATAATGTGTGTGTGGGGGGGTTACTTTTTTAGCGCTGATGTCTGTGTGGTATTTTAACTGTGATGTGGGTGGGATCTGGGGCAGGGCTTGGGCACCAGGGTGGACGGGGCCCAGGGGGCCCCAAAAATGTTGTTGTATGGGGCCCTGTGATTTTTTATGGTGGCCCGGAGTTATATAATAGTGAAGGGGTAACAAAAGGAAATGGGAATACAGGGAAAATATATCCAGTATTGTACACTTACCAATACCATCAGGGGGTCCAGGTGCTCAAGCCCCACACCTTCAGCTTGGGGAGGTAATGTCATACATTTTCAAGCAGGCACAACCACAAGGCACGGAACGCGTAATGCCACCCTCTGAGATGTTCCTTTTTGCGTAATAAAACTTTTTTTATTTGCATAATTTTTTGGAGTGAAGTCCAGTTTTTGTGCCAGCTATGGAATTATAGGAAAAATCATTGCATTGTACAAAATGACATGCAGATACCCAAAATTGCACTTTGCACTCTGCACTTGCTGTCATTAATGAGCATTACCTAATGACAATGCTACTTTTGCTGGTGTTTTACCTCTGAGTATTTATAAATACTATTATGCCTTAGTGCATGTTTGCTATATGGAATGTATGGCCTTTAATGATGGGTCGAATCTGTGCTACTTCGATTCGCCGAAAATTCACAAAATGCATTGAAGTCAATGGGTGTCAACTTTGACGCAATCGACAATTTTTATACCCTCAGCGATTTTGTCCAAATACAGTAAAGTCAATGGGCTTCCGAATAAGGCAGAAATTCACTGCAAATTTGTGCCTGGTGAATTTATTCACCCATCACAGCCTTAATGAACATTTCACAAACCAAATAGAAAGGGTGGAGATGTGGTACTTCTCTTCTTGTCTGAGATTAGATACTCTCTAATATATTGGTACTTTGTCTTATACTTAATCAAGGGCTCGTGTTGCCTGTAGCAAAGCATAGAATTCTAACAGGCAGTGTAGATAACACTGCTTACTATTTCCATAAAATGCAGTAAACAGAATTTATTTCTAAGGCTCCCAGGTGGCACTGGATTATTTGAAGAGCTTGTTTCTCTCCAGTCCTCCCCTGAGAAAAGTACCTGGAGACTGAAAATTTGAAACACTAGAATTATCCCCCTGTGTTTATTCTTTCAAAAGCAGAGAGTTCTACATCTGTCTAACTAATAAAGACACACCGTTTCTCATATTTCCAACACTATATTATTTCCTTTTATCCAGAGGTATATTTGACCAGTGGTAAAATAAAAGATATTAATACTGTTGTAGTTCACTTTAAATACATTGTAAAGCAGTGTCACAATGGGGCTGTGTGTCGGTTGGTAGCAGGGAACATTAACTCTCGGCAAGGATGACCGGTTTTTATATCACACAGAGGCTGAAGGTCGTGGCTGTGTCAGTTGTCTATGAGATGGAGTGAAACTGTGTAAATAGGGGCATAAATCTGAAAGCCTTATAAATGTCTGTTAACTTGTTAACCAATATGAAAATGTGTAAATGTGAATGCATAATTCTAGAATAAGCAATACCAATTAACACCCCTGCTGCTCTCTAGTCAGATATATATAGTGTGCATAAGATCATAGCACAGACTTTATTGGACACACATTGCTAGCACTATTAAGAATGCTACAGAAGCATATGATAAAGCTACCTTTCATCCTCACAAACTGTTCTGTAAAATAAAGCAAGGCACTCCATTATGAATAAATGGAGCAGATGACTGTGCCAATACATTTTGTACTTATTGTTAAGGGCTAGTGATGGGCATATTTATTCACCAGACGTGTCAAAAAAGGGACGCCAGCGTCAAAAAACGGACGCCGGCATAAAAAAAACAGGCGATGGAGTAAAAAACGAGATGCTAGTGCCAAAAATGAGACGCCGGCACTGTTTCGCTAATTTTCCGCCATTTCGCGAAATTCGCAAATTTTTCGGCTAAACGGCGCAAATTCACCCATCACTATTAAGGGCTTATATAACATATTCTGAAGGAGTCAAAGATAAAGTATACCGACTTGGAAATCCCACAGGATTCCATAATGACTGGTCAACACCATAAGTAACCTTCCCCTATATGTAATTAGTCACAGGAGCAGTAACCCATAGCAACCAATGAGATATTTGCTTTTAAACAGGTGACCATTAATTATGGGTTACTGCTCCTGGGCAAACTTAGTTCCTTTAGTTACATAAACACCCTCAGTCTCTTATTAAGAAAACTCAGGAACCCTGGGCTATTCCACTTCGAACAGCCTTGATAAAACTGAAATGACTTGATAACTGGCATCCTACGAAAAAATTCTACAATTTTCTTTTTCGCTTTTGAAAATAAATAGTTTCCATATGTATATTACAATGTTCACCTTCCAACTTTTTTTCAGTTCGGTGCGCTCAAAATAATTTCTTTCAATTGCTCTCTAGTTCTCATTTTGACCATTTTTCTAATATTGAAGTTAAAAGGTAAAAAGGATATTGTCATTATTTTTATGGTGTACTTTTCATTTCTAAAATACATTGTTTACACTGTCAATTGTGTGAATTGTGCCAGTACATCCCTGTGCCCCTTAAAAAAGCACTTGTCTGTGTGTACGCTCGTCCTGAATTTTAACATTGACAAACCAACAGAACCTATTAGAACTAAAAGTTAACCTGGCTAATCATGAAGGACATACAGCTCTCCACAAATGGGTTGGAATAAAGCCTTTAGTTAAATCTGACACCCTCACAGGCAGGCCCGGACTGGTAATCTGTCAGTTCGGGCAATTGCCCGAGGGGCCGCTCTACCCTGCTTTCAAGTGGGCCGCCCCTGCCTAATTAGATCCGGTGCTAGGTGCTCTTGCCTGCGTGAAATTTTAAATAAAGAAACTTACTCAAACACTTCACCATTACTCCCCTCTTGAAACGCTGCATTTAAAAGAGTGATATAATTATTGTTTTCGCACACTATTGTTAGCAACTTTGGCCACATCTGAGACTTTGCCACCGCCGCCATTTTAAACTCGCTGCGTCACTTCCCCCCCCCAGCGCCTCATCGATACTGCACATGAGCCTCCCTAAGACCCTGGGATGTAATAAATCAGGCACACGTACAAGTAAAAAAAAGCAAGCGTTTTTTTCTGTAAAAATAAATGCTTTATTAATACAGACCTCAGTCAGACAGACAGACCAGAACGCTGCTGAGAAAGTTGTGTGCTAGCAGTGTCCACCAGCTCCTACATTGCTAATGAAGCGAGCAAGTATAGGAGCTTCAAAGCTTCCCTTCTCCTGGGGCATCTCCATAACAACGGAACAGCATGAGCTACAGCAGGCAGGAGCAGAAAGGTCAGCGATGACGCTTGTCAGTCACATGACCCAAACATCCGCGCTACACCGTGGAAAGCTTAAGCAGTAGTGCGCATGCACAGTGCTCCACAGAAAAGAAGTGCGCATGCGTGTGCCCTAAGAAGATTTTATGGCCTGCAGCAAAGGTACACTTGGCAGAAATAACTCACAAATTGCAGGAAAAAATTATGTAAATATATTTACATTATATGGGCAATAATTAGAGATTTTTTTTCTTTCTTTCTTCTCCTTTAATCACTGACACCAGCATACACTGTGGGGTCACCTAATTATACTATCTTTAAAAGAATCCCTGACCCTTGACGTGCTTCACATAAACCTGTCATCCTCCCCCACTCTCTGGCATGACACTCACTAATGTAAAGTTCGAGCAGAGAGAGAGAGAGAGAAGGACAGGGCTGCACAAACTTTGAATTTGTCGGTGGGAATTTTTATCACCTCACCACATACTGGTTTAGAAGACTGAGAATTTGCACTTAATTACATTAATTAAAAATGTCACTACAGTGTACCATATAAAGACACAAGGCTGCAGGGAACTCTGAGTATCACTCGTTTATTATAAGGGATAATGTACCCCCTACTGTAAATGATAAGGATATTAGAAGTCACTGAGGGGTTGTTCTGTGACCATATAAATACACAAGGCTGCAGGCTGAGTTATACAGGGAACTCTGAGTATCACTCATGTATTATAAGGGATAATGTACCCCCTACTGTAAATGATAAGGATATTAGAAGTCACTGAGGGGTTATTCTGTGACCATATAAAGGCACAAGGCTGCAGGCTGAGTTATACAGGGAACTCTGAGTATCACTCATGTATTATAAGGGATAATGTACCCCCTACTGTAAATGATAAGGATATTAGAAGTCACTGAGGGGTTGTTCTGTGCCCATATAAAGGCACAAGGCTGCAGGCTGAGTTATACAGGGAACTCTATTACTCATGTATTATAAGGGATAATGTACCCCCTACTGTAAATGATAAGTATATTAGAAGTCACTGAGGGGTTCTGTGGCCATATAAAAGCATAGGGCTGCAGGCTGAGTTATACAGGGAATTCATGTATTATAAGGGATAATGTACCCCCTACTGTAAATGATAAGGATATTAGAAGTCACTGAGGGGTTCTGTGACCATATAAAGGCACAAGGCTGCAGGCTGAGTTATACAGGGAACTCTGAGTATCACTCATGTATTATAAGGGATAATGTACCCCCTACTGTAAATGATAAGGATATTAGAAGTCACTGAGGGGTTGTTCTGTGACCATATAAAGGCACAAGGCTGCAGGCTGAGTTATACAGGGAACTCTATTACTCATGTATTATAAGGGATAATGTACCCCCTACTGTAAATGATAAGTATATTAGAAGTCACTGAGGGGTTCTGTGGCCATATAAAAGCATAGGGCTGCAGGCTGAGTTATACAGGGAATTCATGTATTATAAGGGATAATGTACCCCCTACTGTAAATGATAAGGATATTAGAAGTCACTGAGGGGTTATTCTGTGACCATATAAAGGCACAAGGCTGCAGGCTGAGTTATACAGGGAACTCTGAGTATCACTCATGTATTATAAGGGATAATGTACCCCCTACTGTAAATGATAAGGATATTAGAAGTCACTGAGGGGTTGTTCTGTGACCATATAAAGGCACAAGGCTGCAGGCTGAGTTATACAGGGAACTCTGAGTATCACTCATGTATTATAAGGGATAATGTACCCCCTACTGTAAATGATAAGGATATTAGAAGTCACTGAGGGGTTCTGTGACCATATAAAGGCACAAGGCTGCAGGCTGAGTTATACAGGGAACTCTGAGTATCACTCATGTATTATAAGGGATAATGTACCCCCTACTGTAAATGATAAGGATATCAACATATACATATACTTTATAAAATATGCGTGCATATAAGTTAAACACAAGCATGCATTTATGTGTGGGCTGCTTTGATTTTTTTGCCGGGGCTGCTTTTTACTCCCAGTCCGGCCCTGCTCACAGGGATTCTGTAATGTGCCAGCACTTCACAATGGAACTGCTTTCAGATAAGCCATTGTTTCTCCTAATCAATGTAACTGGAGGAGACAAGAATTGGGTTAGCTGGATGTGGATTTTTACTATTGAGTATTGTTCATATATCTACCACTAAGCGGGAATTAGAAGGAGCCCTAGTTGCCATCCTCATCTGCCATTGCACCATGTACTCAGCAACATGGTGCATCGATAAGTGACAATCCCTGATCCATAGAGAATGGATATCAAATGGCATCAGTGGGCTGCATTACATGCACTGGAAATTGTATACAATTCTACTTGTGTTTTTATGGCCTGCATCGGGATATTTAGCATCCACAGACTAGTATTTTTGATCCCATAAACTTTCTTTTCTTTCTTTGTTTTCTGTACATCTGCTATCTGCAAGGAACCAGCAGAGGGCACACTGTTGCAATGTATATTTTTTGTTTTGCCGTTGAGGGACAAGATATACCCTGAAGACTGAAACTAGAAGACTCAAAGAAAAAACAGAAGCAAAGCACATAACCCTATAAAATTGTGACGAATTGGGCAAAAGGGGTTAAATTCGACAATCAAAAGCACCAATAACTTTTGGGTGATAGCAAAAGTTTAATAAAACAAAACAGGAGGCAAGATAATCCAATTACTAATTCATACATTTATTTTAAATTTATTTTAAAAAGTTTTATTCACAATTCACAATTATAAATAGAAAGGACTATCTGGCCAGAGCTAAGATCAATGGCAGCTTCAATTCATTCAAATAAAAATTGAAGTTCAAACAAATTGAAGTTCATCATGTCAGGAGGTATTTGTATGGGTACTTGCCAATAAGTAGAGTGATCCAATGTTTTCATCCGTTTGTATGAACACGTTGTACACAGTTCTTACAGACTGGCCAACAACCATTGGTCTGCCCATATGACCCCTCAAAATTACTTGAATCAACACGAATGAAAATTTGCAGGTACATGTTTTGCATCCACGTGTTACCCCAGCAGCAGGCGCAAAGACCCTGGAATTGTGGAAATACGCTGCACTGTGTAAAAAATAGAAAACTTGGAGATTTGTTGAATATAACCATATTGGTGAAATATGCTCTATGCCTTTGTGATTGTTAGGTCAAGCTGTCTTGCTACAAGCCTACAGGATGTTTGGACCAGATCTAAGAATAACAGACATTTTGCAACTCTTAACACTTCCCAAAGTTGACACTGTTTTGTGGCGGTCCCACTCAGACAAGCCATATTTTTTTCTTTCCCGAATTAAACGTTTTCCTGGGAACTGAAAAAGGTACTTACATCTGTGCACCATTGCCATCTCCTATATAAAATAATTTTCCATGCCTTTTCAGATCTTCATGCTTCTTCTCTCCAAGGGAACTTTTTTGTTTTGCTGTTAAGGCTACAGGTTTAGCCTCATCCAAAGGCTCAAGACCGCATACTTCATATCCAGCTATTTTGAAAAAATCAATTCTATTTCATAGATCACTTCAATTTTTAAAGCAAAGACTGTTATAGGCAGTTTATAATCGGCCCACTTTTATTTCTTCCAGTTTGCAGAACACCATTACTATGACTCCTCCAAAGTCATACATGTTTATATCAACAAGAGGCAAGTCCATAAGTGTAAATAAAACAACGATGCAAAGAATGCTGCTGCACATGGCAGGGAGACGATTTTCTGTTATGTGACATTCTTTGGGCTCCATATATGAGGCTTAAAACATTTTACTGATGGCACTGGGGTTATTTAATTAAAAACTCAAAGTTTACCCAGGTGCATAAAACCCATAGACTAGTGGTGTAAATAGTCAATGGCAGGTATGGGTGCAGGATGTCCCACCTGTTCCTAAAAATCTGTCACCAACCTGTCACCCACAATAAGAATTTTCACGGCCCAAGGGGTGCAGACCCTGGAGCCACCTTATCCCCTGTAGATAGAAGCATGATCAGTGACTAAAATTATACCTATTCTTTCTTTATAAAATAAATTATTTATTTTTTGCTGATATTGCATTATGATCCTATTAGGATTAAGATTTAATTTGTGCAGTAGACTACCGTTGTGGCCCCCACAGGCCCAGCCTCTTGTGACCTTTCAACAAATCCGTGCCTACAAATAACAAATCACCCAAGCCAGTTGCAGTTTTTAATAAAATCCCCTAGTTCAAACTGCACATGATCTTGTCCTGCATCCTGCATAGGAATATCCCCCATTGTTTCTAGTTTCCATTTCAGGCCCAATAAACGACAGTGTATGTAAAGGCCTGTAAATGTGATATACATGCTGCAATATAAATCTGGTTCTTCTGCTTCAAAAAAGAGATTATTACTTATGGAAGACAAAATCAATATTGTATATTGTATATAATATATTTATGGTGTTACTGGTCCTTTAATATCTCAAATAAAATGACTGGTAATAAAATATGCTGTTGGTGCGGTTTCTATTGGTGCCATTGCTGTGTCCTCTAAAATCTAACAAAACTCACTATAGCAGTATTTTTCCAAATAAATATGACAAGATATATAATTCAGCTTTGATCACTAAGTTTTATCTGCCTTTATTTTTTTCAGACCAGCTTGCAAAATGTTACATTACCAAATGGGAATTTTCTATAACTGTTTAAACCAAGTGTATTTTTCCCCTTCGCTTTAATGTAAACAGCTCTAAATATATAATCAGGAAAGCAAAAGACATGGAGCACTCTAAAAATAGGTTTACCCAGGGCCTAGCAAAGCTGGTATGACTCATCTTGGAACATAATGAGGAAGCTTGCTGCTCTTTTCTTTGCTTTTTAATCAGGGGACTTAGAAATAACGAGCTTTAGCTGCTGTAAAGCAGATTAGTTGCCTTCTTTTCCTACCTTTCTCCTGTATCACTTGAGCACATGGCGAAGGCCAGAACATAATCTCTTCTTGCTTAATGGGTCCCTCAGCACAGTGCCAACTGTTTTCTGCCAAACTATTGGAAATTAATGGCCTTTTCATTAAAAAAAAGCTAAACCCTATGGCTCTGAATCCTTTTCGGCCATTGCAGAGGATTGTCTCCATTAGCTATTTCAACAACATAAGTGTTTATTTTTGTTTGTTTTCAAATACACGACTGACCAAAATAATGATTAACAAGACTTTCAAAGTGCTGAGAAAGCTACAGTATGTATTCTGTTTCTTTGTTTGTCCTGGATAGGACTGGGTACCTGTAGATCTGTTTTAGCCCTCCAGGCTGCCTCTGGGGCTACACTTCAGCATTTACAGATGCTTATTTACATGAATCATGAGTACTCATTTGATATTATAAGAAAAATATTAATTTTCCCATTATTAATCCAGAATAATCAGTAAATACTAAGTTTCACTTGGCCTGTCCCAATCCACTGGAAACGTAACTTTTTCTCCTTTTTCTGGCCATCGCTGTGACATGACTCCACCCCTTTGCAACACAGCCCACCCCTTTTTCATCACGGTCTGCCTCTTTTGTTCCCGCCCCCACCACAAATTTCAGAAAAAGGTGGCATCCATGGCCCTTACACTTGTGAACCATTTCACATTGGATATTTAGTTGCTGCAATTTTTTGTAGCTAATGTGAACTTACATTTGGATAAAATGTTTCTAGTTGCAACAACACCAGCTCCAAACCACCAGTTATCATGAGTTCCTGGAAAATTTTCTTAAACAAGGCAACTTCATCCCTGTATTGTTTCCATTCACAGTGGCAAAGGGAAGCTACAGCTTCAGTAATGTTTAGGGTTGCCATCTGGCCGGTAAAAATGATGCTTGATGCCAATGTTATTAATGCAAAAATAGAAGAAGGCCAATATTTTTTTCTAGAAAAGGTGGCAACTCTAGTCATTTTGCAAGGTACAGCAGCATTAGGCAGCTTAAATTGTGCTTTAACCCTTAAAGTTATTAGCATAAAAACAGTGAAGGAAGCCTCAGGAAGCAGGTCTTTGTTGCAATTAAATTTATTATAACGTGGCACATTATGATAAATTTAATTGCAGCAAAGACCTGCTTCCTGAGGCTTCCTTCACCATTTTTTGGCTTATAACTTTAAAGAATTTTGTGTGACGACAGGAACACGTGGTGGAGCCAGCCCAAGATTTTTTCCAGCCAAAACTGGAACACTGGATATCCCTGTTTTGTTGTTCTTCAACCCCATGGCCCATTGGCCACTCTACAACAGGTCAGTGCCTAAACAGTGCATTGCAGCAAGCAGATTCACACAAGTGCACCACAGAGGCTTATGTGCTGATACGATGCTGTGGTGATCTTTAATTCAAAGAACACCATTGTATGCTCCAAGTCTAGAAATTCCAAATTTTCAGATTAAAAAAATATGAATTGTGCTATTGAAGTTACCAGGGACGCTTTTTTCTGCCCCTTATACAGATCTACACGAGACAAGGTAGGAGCACCCCTGGGTTTACACTGCAAATGGGCATGTGCCTGACATGTCAAGTGGAGCACAACTGTACCCAGAAACTAGTGTTTTGCAAGGGACCGTAACTAAAATTACGTGATTTTTTTAAGACAAGAAAAAATGATTATAGTAAACATATCACTAAGCTCCATTTAAAGAATACAGATTATACAAAATAACTTGCTTTCTGGAGAATCTGTGCACCCCACTCTAAACAGCAAAGCGAATTCAAGTCCCAAAATTGATCACTGCAAAGTGAAATGTGAGGGAGGGGTTAATGTGTGAGCCTGAAGAAAGTTGGAGATTGGTCATCAGACATTCCAGTTAGCTGCATAGTTTCCTTTCAATCTGTCAAATCATGTATAGGTATTTTTATTTTGGGGGGGGAGTACCAGTTTTGCCCTGTGTGGGAGTCATTTTGGATCAGTTTTCAAGCAGATTTGGTCCAAGTTGTTCTGGGCAGTTAATTCTGAAAACAGAGCCACATATTCTTAACTGAATTAAAATCAGATCATTGTGTCTGCTGAAAGACAGTGGCGGAACTACCGGGGGAGCAGGGGGTGCGAGCGGGCCAGGGCCCGCACCCCCTCAGGGCCCCCCGGCAGTCCGTTCGCCGACGAAAATGCGGCCGTACGGAGGGGGCGGGTCCCGGCTGCGTGTCACGCACCAGGGCCCGCCCCCCTCTAGGATCGCTACTGTATGGAGCCGGCCCTTTTCCAAAGGCCCAAAGGTAGAAGTTGTCCGAAGGCCAGTTAGGGTGAGATTTGGGAAGGATGTGTATTGGCTCTCAGTATTACATAGGTTCCTAAAAGTCCTAAGGAGGATAGTAGGACTAATACAGTAGTTTTATGTTGTTTCCGTTTCATTGTTAGGAACCAAGGAGAAACATAATCATGTCCTGCTCTATAAGAGCCTTATCCTAACTTCTCTCCCTCCCCCTCTATATGTTATCCCTGCCAAATCCCTATCCCAATACCCACAATAAAGATACACACAATGACATTGTGGTTAATCTGTGTAATTCACAGCTTTATTAATAATTAGATAAACTGCGCTTTTTGATCGAAAGGAAGGCAAAAAACCTCTGAGAAGCGGATTTCCTTCACTAGAGGGAAAAATTCCTTCCTGACCCTTTAAAGGCGATCGGATTTGCTCCCACGATCAATGCGCCAAATAGAATCAAGGGAAGCGGGGGGGGGGGAATATGGTAAGGTAAGGGACTGCAGTGAAAGGATGAGAAAGAGAAGGGAATATGGCAGCATAAACAAGGGCACATTTAAGACGCACGATGAATGCTGCATTCCTTTCCATTCCATTGGAGGGATGGAATGAAAAGGAATGCAGGGTCTACCAAGTGGCTTAAAGGAGTTCCTGTGTATAACACCATATTTTGGATAAAGGGGAGGAACCACTGGTGGAACTACAGTGGCTGAAAGCACCGCTGGTGAAAGTGCAGTGGATGAAAGGGGGGCATCACTGGTGGAATTGAGATGTCCCATAGTTACTGCTGTTTCCTGAGGATCTGGTGCCTAGACTGAGGTACATCGGTATTTGGTTCCGAGGAAACTGCTGGTGGTGCTGGTATCATTTGCCGAGTTGTTCCGAGGACCACCTGTAAAACAAAACAAGATAACTCAGACTACGTATTTTTTTACCTTAGCAAGTGATATTCCTGTAAAATCCTTATACGGGTATGGGACCTGTTATCCAGAAATCTTGGGACCTGGGGTTTTCTGGATAACGGATCTTTCTGTAATTTGGATCTTCATACCTCAAGTCTACTGGAAAATCATGTAAACATTAAATAAACCCAATAGGGTGAATTTGCTTCCAATAACTATATCTTAGTTTGAATCAAGGTTATGAAACCGTTTTATTATTACAGAGAAAAAGGAAATCATTTTTAAAAAAAATTGGATTAGTTGAATAAAATGAAGTCTATGGAAGATGGACTTTCCGTAATTCGGAGCTTCTTGGATAATGGGTTTCCGGATAACGGATCCCACACCTGTAATATTTAGGAGCACATTAAGCACAAATCAGGTGATTAAGCCAAGTGTGGGAAAGAAAAGGATGGATTATATACTGCACCTGAATATCTCTCATTGTTCTTAATCAGTATGGCCTTGTTGATCTTCTCTAGGTCTTTGTAGAGGTGTTTCAGGTGGGCCTTGATGTATCTGTAGTCCTGCCAGAACTCGTTCTTAAGGTGTAATTTCCACCATTTTGTGATCTTCACGCAGTCCTTGGCCATCCACAGATCGTAGAGTGCAAACCTGATGTCAAAGGTGATCTTGTCCCTGATGCACTCGAGATAAGGGCCCGCGAGTGGATCCTCAAAATCCCTGATCTCAAAGATGTCCAGATCAGGCGAGATCCACGGAGAGGGCTAGAAAAATGTAAGAAGCAAGAAAACATTGAGGTCAGGGCACACACTAGGCTAAACCCTGTTAAATTTCTGTTTCTTTGTATTTACACAGAAGATATGACATGTTTAGCATTGGGTTAGCCCCTCCTTTAACCCCTTGGATACCTTTCTCAGCAGTCAGAAAATAAAATGAGGAAATTAGCTGTGAGCACCTTTACCTTTTCAAAGCGCCACTGGTAGTAAATCCGGCTACTTGCACTCATGCCCATCTTTGATGTTCCTGTAATATAAAATAGAGATTTGGGAAGGTTAGAGTTAACGTAAAGATGTAAGACCCCCAAATAAACACAATAAAGAGGTAAACACAGCAGCATATTTACACCTTATTTAATAAGAACCCTTTTCATTCAGAAACTGTGGTTTTAATATGGTTCCAATTAGAAACAAATGCTAATTTATGTATATAGAATGCCCCTCCCCACCAGCTCCCCATGACCCCATTTTAAGACAATGCCATCCCATTTTATTTGGTCCACAAATCAGCCCATTATTTCTGTCAGGGCCTTACTTTCCTCTGGATCAGCAGTTACACAAAAGGTGTGTAAGACCTTGATGGACTTGTGTTTTTTTTCAGCCTCATCTACTGTGTAATACATATTACAGATGGGAACAGTGCCGCCATTAGAAATCACGGGGCCCCGTACAACAAGATTTTCGTTGCCCCCTGGGCCCTGCCCACACTTGCGCCCAAGCCCCACCCCAGATACCACCCACTCCACATCACAGTTAAAAGACCACACAGACATCAGCGCTAAAAAAGTAACCCCCCCCACACACAAGTTATAAAACGCAATTATAAGTTAAAGAAAATAGTGCTAAAAATCAGCACTAAAAAAGTAACCCCCCCAGCCAAGTTATAAAACGCTACTATAAGTTAAAAAAAAAAACCCATTGGCACCAGGGCCCCCCATAAAAGTTTTTTTTAAAAAGCATTGGTGACAGAGCCCCCCTTACAAATTAAAAAAATTGGGGCCCCAAAAAGTATTTTTTAAAAAAACATTGGTGGCAGGGGCCTATAGAATATTAAAATAATACATTGGTGGCCAGGGGATTTAAAAAAATAAAACACAAATTGGTGTTCAGTAAAACTGAACTCATGGCTTCAGGACTTAAACTTCGCCTCTTTTCGCCGCTTCGGGAGTTCGGCTTCGGCTGTTTTCATGACTTCGGGTCCTTTGGCTGCTCGGCTTTTCGGCACTTCCGCATTTCGGCTGTTCGGAACTTGAAAAATGGCCACATGGCTCGGGCGCTCTCAAGGGGGCCCGGCTCTTTCAAAAGTGCAGCACTGCTGGGCCCCCCTTCATGCCAGGGACACTTATCCCCCCTGTCCCCCCCTGATGGCGGCCCTGGATGGGAAAATGCAGGATCCTTACCTTCCTCCAAATAACGCGGAATGGGTTGGGCAAGTTGTTCTTCTGCTCCTGATGAACGTTGATAGTCTTTAAAAAGACTTTTGTGTTTCTTCTTTATCTCCTTCTGCTCCTGGGAATCGCTGAGAATCGCTGAGAATCACTAGGAATCGCTGGGAATCACTAGGAATCACTGGAAATCACTAGGAATCGCTCGTATTTCACTTTATGGGAAGAGAAAGAGAGAGAAGAGATTGTGAACTGAACCCTCTCTGCCATATATATCTGTATATACTGGATTTCCCTTAATACGGCGCTATTGAATATAGTTGTGCCTTATAAATAACCAGTAACACCAATCAGCAGCAACTTTAATAGAATAAAGGAGCTGATTGGGAGAGACAGAATTTATTGGTGCAATCAAGGGCCCTAGACACCCCTGCTAATCTAGGTAGGGTCCTGGTGACACAAAATGCACAAACTAATAGTTAAATGAACACTTGGAATCACCCTCATTCATTTCTTTGCCCATTGCTTTCACCAGGGCTCAATTAAATTGGATTTAGAATTGAACGGGAGTGATCATTTGGGAGTGAGCATTTGGTTGGCCATACACTGAACTGGAAATCACATGGGATCAAAACATCCCAAATCCCCCTCTGTGCCATTACTGTAAAGCTGTATGTTACTGGCAGGGTGTAATAGGGGCAGAAGAAACTGGTTCCCATTAGAGGCCCAGGTGAGTAATGGGCCCACTGGGGCTTTTCATAACCAGTCAAGCTCTGATCATTGCCCCTGCACCCATAACACAAGGCACCCTAATTCTAGGCTTGTGCTACTTGTCTTTCTTCTCAGGTCCTCCCTTACCCATCATCTACTCTAATGCTGAGGCCACTAGGATGAGTGATGAGTGGGACAGTTGGCCAATGGCAGTTGGAAAAATGGCAGTTGACAGTTACAGCTAAAGAGCAGCAGAGTAAATGGTCTAACACTTCAAAAGCTGTAACAAGTAAACAAGAAATACCAAACATACTATATTCTATAACTACAAGTCAGCCACAGAGGGTGCTGGGAATTGTAGTTAAGGCACAGCTAGATAAGCACAGGTTTAGAGTCGGTGGGACAGCAAGTTCTCATGTTGTCTCACTCCCCTAAGCAATGGCACACAGGCAGATTTTGGGTACTTTGGCACCCACAAGTTTTAGTAGTTTGGGAAGGGGCATTCTCAAGGCCCCATCATTGATTGTCCCCTTCCTTGCCTTGTAGTTGTACCCATTTGTACTCCCTGATGGCTTATAACCAAAAATACCCCCCCCCCCTTTTCCAATGAAATTGGAAAAGATGGAACTGGAAAGATAAACTGACATCTCCAATGGACAATTTCATGACAAGCACCTTCCCAGACAATAGCAGGCAATAGTGGGGCAATTTTGGGAGCTTTGGCTCTAGACTAAAGTCCGGACTGGGATTTAAAAATGGCCCTGGCATTTGAGACACACATAGGCCCTCACAGCCCCCCCCAGCAGCCCAATAAATAGTGACTGTCTATGGCATCTTACAGCAGCCCCTTTGGCATTTGCCAGATCCCACAGATTGCCAGTCCGGGCCTGGCTCTAGTCCCCGCACTACTATAAATCATGGAAGCCACACTGCCCAAACTATCCCCTTGTATCATTGACTTTAGCCCCCCCCCCATAAAGTCTGTTCCACTTACCTCTGAATCCAGAAATGAAATACTGGTCACTTGTGCCTGAGCTGTTAAGTCACCTTCCCTGGCAGCTTTCAGCCAATCAGTGCTGAGCTGGGAGTGATGTCATCCTCAAGTAAGGCATGATATACCAGTAATTGGCAGCCAATCACATCAGTCACACACATGTGCATTTATGAAAATACAACAAATAGACATTAAACATAAGCAGTCATAGAACCAGGGCCACCGTCAGAACTCACTGGTAGCTGACTGGACTCTCCCATGCCCAATGAAGGAAGGTCCTGCTGAGATCTCCTCTCTTAGCCCATCAGCTACAACTCTGCTACTGGTTCTCGCTTTGAATGCTGGGAATTGTAGTTTAGCAGTGGCTAGAGAGATACAGTTATGGGATCACTGAGGCTGACAGTATTATTCTGTTCAGAATATGTTTTTTCACTTTACTCTTTTGCAGCTCTTTATGTTTGAATTGGAATAATTTTCTTGTTTCAAATGTTCTACCTCCCTAGCATCCAGGCAGATTCTTAAAGGGATACTGTCATGGGAAAAACATTTTTTTTCAAAACGAATCAGTTAATAGTGCTGCTCCAGCAGAATTCTGCACTGAAATCCATTTCTCAAAAGAGCAAACAGATTTTTTTATATTCAATTTTGAAATCTGACATGGGGCTAGACATTTTGTCAATTTCCCAGCTGCCCCTGGTCATGTGACTTGTGCCTGCACTTCAGGAGAGAAATACTTTCTGGCAGGCTGCTGTTTCTCCTTCTCAATGTAACTGAAGGAGTCTCAGTGGGACATGGGTTTTTACTATTGAGTGCTGTTCTTAGATCTACCAGGCAGCTGTTATCTTGTGTTAGGGAGCTGCTATCTCGTTACCTTCCCACTATTCTTTTGTTTGGCTGCTGGGGGAAAAAAGGGAGGGGTGATATCACTCCAACTTGCAGTACAGCAGTAAAGAGTGATTGAAGTTTATCAGAGCACAAGTCACATGACTTGGGGCAGCTGGGAAATTGTCAAAATGTCTAGCCCCATGTCAGATTTCAAAATTGAATATAAAAAAATCTGTTTGCTCTTTTGAGAAATGGATTTCAGTGCAGAATTCTGCTGGAGCAGCACTATTAACTGATTCATTTTGAAAAAAAATTTTTTTCCCATGACAGTATCCCTTTAAATAGACATAGAAAGGCATAGTATCCCTTGAAGCTTGCAGTCTATTGCCACAGCCTATTGTCACTTGTCTATACAGACTGAGACAAGAGCTGCACCCAACAAATATGCTTTAGTAGGGTGCAGCAGACCCAGCAAGGGCCTAAACATTCCCCCTATGCCGTGCACCCTAACCTTTTTTAATTTAAAAAACTAAATTTATAGGCACCCGAGGGCCGCCCCCCAAAACCTACCGCCTTAGGCACAGGCCCTCGGGTGTCTTAATATAAATACTCCCCTGTCTTCTCCAAGAGAAAACACGGCACCTACATCAGAAGCAGTTTCTGGAAACCGCAGATATTTTGTAGGTACAATACTGTAGCAGCAGGTGCTGAGGAAGGCATCCACCTTCTAATTAAATCTGACAAGGACAGTCAAAGTAAACTTTATTGTAATCTCAGCAGTATACGGATACACAGTGAGATGAAACGACGTGGCTCCAGCTAGTATATATCACAAAAAAGCACATAGAATACACAATAAATATTTAAACATTTGAAATGCGCAATATATTGGCAGAAATTGGATATATACATGTGTAAACCTTTAGAATTGTGCAAATAAATTAACAGTTCACAAAGTTCAGTTCACAGTTCAGGTGTGTCTGGAATGTAGTGGAAGGGCAGGCAGTGAGTTGACGAGAAAAAAGATATTCTGTTGCCATATGTAAAAAATGGACCAGAAAAATGGTGTAAAGTCAGTGAAATGTATTATGCATTAAATATTGGTGGGACCACAAAAAGTTGTATAACATATGGAAATACACAAATACTTAAAATTAGGCTATGTAAAATGGAGGCATCACTGTATGTATCTAGTTGTAACAAGAACTTTCTACAAACCTCTGGCTAGTAATTTTGTTAAGAAAGTAGAAAGTGTTGTCCTGGCAAACAAGGAGTTTGTGTCACTAACAGAATGGCAATGCTATACATGTGCAACAGTTACTACTCTCTATATTTATAGAAAAGCTGTTGTTAGGTTTGTGTGAAAACCAAAATGTGGGTACAAGTAAATTGTGTAATATGTTTTCTTCCTTGCCCCCCCCCCCGGAAAATTTTCTGCGGACCCCATGGCTGCTGCACCAAGGAAACCCACCAAATCCCAGTATGGGTTACTCTTTATTCATTTTGCATGTACATTATTTCACTTTTAATCTGCCAATGTACAGGCCAGAACATGGTGCATAGACAGAAAAGCAGAGCTGTGAAGTCGGAGTTGGAAGTAATTTTGGGTATCTGGAGTCGTCAAAAGCTTTAATTTATTTTGGATTAACAGCTATATGCGAGGTTTAATATTCAATACAAGGTTTATGTAGTTTAAAACAGA
Organism: Xenopus laevis; assembly: GCF_017654675.1. NCBI lineage: Eukaryota > Metazoa > Chordata > Amphibia > Anura > Pipidae > Xenopus > Xenopus laevis. The sequence goes on from NC_054384.1 coordinate 76,395,118, forward strand.
GGAGTTGGAAGTACGATAAAATGAGGAGTAGGAGTCGAAGGATTTATGTACAGACTCCAGCCCTGCAGATAACAAAACAAAGAGGAGCCGCAGCTCCTCTTCACTTCCCACTCTTCCAATTGTTTAGACCAAATCTGCCATACACAGCCCACCTAAACTCACCTACCCTGTCCCGCCCAAATCCCACCACTATATAGCAGTCCAATAGGGTTGTGGCCTTCCTATATATTTATCTTTTTTTCCCTATTAATAACATTGGGATCAATCATCATTTTTACCGGTCAAAATACCAGCCAGGTGGCAACCCTACAGTCCAAGTACCCCGCATAGACAGAGGCTCTAACCCCATTGATGGTAGCCCTGGCTCACAACATAAGCTTTAAAAACAGAACATAAAAAATGGTTTGTAGGCTATCCATAAGTTCAGTGTGTGAGCCAAGTGGTCAGATGCTGTATCGTATTGGCTAGCGTATGGCTGCTACCACATCCTGCCCACAAGATACAGTAGGATGTGATGTTACCAACTGCAAGGCAGAGTACAAATTTCTCAAAATGGCGGTGCCATGTTTTTGCAGACTGCCCTGCATGCTATATGAAATCCTGCAGGTCTCTGCCCTCCCTCCCTTGTATTCAGCCATGCCTGAGTTTGGCAGCACCAGATTCAGGAGCAGCAGTAGTGGGGAAACACATGCAAGTTAGAAAGATATTTTATGAAAAGAAATGATTTCATATTAAAAATGCTTATGAAGAAACATTGTTTACAAATAAGATGAGATGGGAGAGTTTACTGAGAATAGCTATACCAGCCTGCTAGGGTTGCCACCTTTTCTGTAAAAAACATACCGGCCTTCCTATAAATTTCTCTTTTTTCCCCTATTACAGTGGCGGAACTACCAGGGGTGCGGCAGGTGCGGCTGTACCAGGGCCCCCACACCCCTGCCCCCATTATGGGGCCCGCAGGCGCCGCAGCGTCCCAGAAAAGAAATTAAGTTACTTGTATTTTCGTGTGACATCATTGGTGGCAGTGGCATGCTTCGTCCAATCGGGCCGCGATGGAAGGAAGCAGGAAGCTCTGTTATTCCTCCTCCACCAATGTCCCTTCAAAGCCTGCACACCGGGAGTTTCAAGTGACAGTAGCTCCGCCTCCGCTTCAGTCCAGCTCCTGCATGTGATCTCCACCGTCTCCAGGCTACGCTGGGGAGAGCAAGCAGGGGGCGGGTCAGTCATGATATCATGGCAAGTGCTGGTGGAAGCACAGGCATTCTCGCAGTGGTGATTTTTTTTTCTCATCGCTCTCCCCACCTCCTCCATTTTAGACAGGCACTGGCTATCACGCAGACCCACATGGAGGAGCTGCTGCTGCTAAACTAGGGGGAGGGGCATCCCTGATGCATTAGCAGGGACGATCCTGGCCCCTCCGCCACCTGAGCATACCGCCCAACATTTTTGAAATCAAAAGAGTGACAAAAAGTTGTGCCACGCGTAGCGCGGCAAAATATTTGTCCACGCCCATTTTTGTGGCCACACCCCCTAATTACCATATTCATTTTACAAATTGTAAATAAGCCGTATCACTTTAAATGGGTTTTTAAATTTTGTTTCCAATAGGAAGGTGATTATTGTAAGGTCTTTGCCCTCATTAAATATGGCGGTCCTCCTCTTATGGAGGCAGCAGAGGGAAGCGAGAACTATGTCAACCTACTAAAAGTTATATGTTAAAAAGTTAAATGATGAAGTGTATGGGGGTCCTGGGCAGTTTGGGGGGAGGGGTATAAAACTAAAGTTGGAGGGAAATAAGCGATTGAACAGACTTGGGCTAAATAGTCCCATTAATGGGAATTATGTTGAAGCAGCCTGAGCAATGGACTGGGGGGAGGGGTGTATTGTGGGATCAGTAAAGTCCAGTGAATTCCTTGTTACACAAACTGGTTCCTAACAAGTGGCCCCGGGGATACAAAGGGCCCAAAGGAAATGTTCTGGTGTCAGTTCCGCACACAGTGATGAGAAGGAGGGAGCAGAGGGTGTAACACTGTATAATACACAAAAGCCATGAATATCTTGTAAATTATATCCTTATAAACGGTGAGTTCTGATGTCATCAGTTATAAACGGTGAGTTCTGATGTCATTTCTGTCACATGATTCACTGAAACTTGTGTATTATAATAAATAAAGTACCCCCAGTTGTAAAATATGAGGGTATTAGAAGTTACCTCGGAGTTCCATGACCTGTATAAAAACACTCGGCCTTCGGCCTCGTACTTTTATATGGTCATGAAACTCCTCGGTAACTTATAATATCCCTATATTTTACAAAAGGGGGTACTTTATTCACTATATATTGCTCATGCCCCTGTATTTTCCCTATCAATCTGCCGCCTCAGTCCCTTCCCATCTCCCCGGGGCCAAACATTCACCATCTCACTCAGTCCCGGTCACCTCTTCCCTTCACACTCACCTTCTCGCCGTATTGGGGGACAGAAGACCGGATGCATCCTTGTCCGACACCAAACGCTGCTCGCTGGGAACCCGAGCCGCACTGAAACGTTCCACCTGGGACACATGTGTCAGGGAAGAGACGTGCAGCGTAGAAATGGCCACTGGCAGTCTGGCACCGCTCCTACATTACACACGATACCTCCCAACATCCGAACAGATCCAAGATCCGAACAGCCGGACATCTTCACCTGCTATCCGGGACGGCGGGACAGGCAGGTAAAATCGGGACTGCCCCGCCTAATCCGGGACACTTGGGAGGTTCAGGGCAGCAGCCGTTGCTGCTGCCCCCCCCCCCGAAATTAGCCTCAACTTGCCTCATTGGTGAAGCACCCCTGTGCGTTAGAGACCTCAGGTGCATGGGGTAAGTTTCTCTCAGCCCGTGTGTGTGTGTGTGTGTGTATGTCTGTCTGTGTTCTGGTACAAAGTCTTTTTGTGCCTGCAGCCTGAGATGAATGGCAGGTGTGTGGGCACACTGACTAAGACGATCCCTGGGTTAGCACTGCTACAGCAGGAGAGGGAAAAGTTTCTGCAGACTGCAGTCCAGGCCCTGGCACCAGGGAGCTCACTGCTAGTTGCACTGGGACACCCAGGGTTTTTTTTTTTTTATAAATATTGTGATTCTTTATAGAACTTTGAAGTGTTGCCATATAACCCTGGGCAGATTCTTCCACCTGCTGGTTCATGATGCTGGCAGTTGTAGTTTATGTGGTCGATGTGGTACTAGAATGCGCTTTAAATGGTCACAGAATAACCCCTCAGTGACTTCTAATATCCTTATCATTTACAGTAGGAGGTACATTATCCCTTATAATACAAGAGTGATACTCAGAGTTCCCTGTATAACTCAGCCTGCATCCTTGTGCCTTTATATGGTCACAGAACAACCCCTCAGTGACTTCTAATGTCCTTTTTTCGTGTAACTTTTACATTAACTGTTGTTGCTAATTCTTAATGACTCATTTGTGTATTTAGGCCCTCTCCTATTCATATTTCAGTCTCATATTTAAATGCATGGTTCCTAGGGGACTTTGGACCCTAGCAACCAGACTACTGAAATTGCAAACTGGAGAGCTGCTGAATAAAAAGCTAAATAACTCAAAACCCACAAATAATAAAAAATGAAAACCAATTGCAAATAGTCTCAGGATATCCCTCGCTATATCATACTAAAATTTAACTCATAGGCGAACAATCCTTTTAGGGGGGGCCCATTTGTAAATGTCTGTACCAGGGCCCTTGGGGGTTTGGTTAAGCCACTGCTGAAAGATAAACTCTCCCGCACTTCTCTATTATATCAGAATGAAAAAGGCCATCCTGCAGTATTTTTCTGTATTTTTACCATCCATTCTGCATTCTATTTTAGCAAGATGATCCTGAGAAGAACAGCCCAACAGCATGATGCTACCACTACCCTAATTCACTGTTAGTGTGTAAAGCTGGTACCTACTGTTAGTGTGTAAAGCTGATATTGCTGAAAAGGGTGCCCACTGCCTGCAATATAATTAAACATATTTGATCCTTGTTGTGCGATTTGCAAAGCAAGAATGTAATGGGTGTTTTGCCAGATACTGCTTGTCAGATCTGCCAAATCCATTGGATCTAGTGCATATATTTATCAACACAGCAAGGTACATAGTTACAGAGTTTCTAAGACTTACAAAAGATATAAGATTAATGACGTATAACAGTTGTCTGATTACTTTTCTGTTGAGACAGGGAAAAGCAAATAAAAACCTACTGAAGTATTTTGGCTTGAATTATCAAACACCTCTTTTCTTGCAAAAACTCTCTATGGATTTGCTTTCTTTATATTATGACCTGATTTAAAGTGGCCCTTCAGACCCTTGATGGGCCCACCTGACAGATACCTGTCCAGTTTTCGATTGGGCAGACTTGATTTTCACGTCCTCAATCTGACCTTTATCATTATAGTGATTATTATCCGGTCATTGGCCCAAGGGCCAAACCATCAGATCAGCCCCATATTTCACACCTCAAGGTGGGCATATTGGTGAACGATCTGCTTGTTTCAAGATCATTTCCGATTACTCTTATGTGAACGCCATTCTTATCAATGGAGGAGTATTTCATGCCCTTCACACACTGGGAGTGCAATTTCCGGTATATACCATCGCCTTTAAGGTTACCAAAAATATTTAACCATGAAAAAACCTCAATAGGACTGTTTGCCACCAACATGGTTTCATACTAGCTTAGTTACAAGGTATTCTTATATTTTTACAGAAAAAAAGGTAAGCACTAAAAAATAGTATCATTAGCTTAGATTGCACTCTATGGAAAATGACAATTCTATTTTTTGGAGTTTCTGGATAATTGGTTTCTGAATTACACATCCCATATCTGTAATTTAATGCCCTTACAGAAGTCAATAATATAATACTAGAAATGGTTTTCCTTTTAATCAAGGGAGCTGATCTAATTGAACTGGAATTCTTTTGAGGAAACATATATAAAACATACTGTTGGCAAATTGGTATTATTTGGCTAAGATTACATCTTTACCATCTGAATTACTATTACTGATTCCTGTCTGAATACAATAATAAGCCCATATAGCTATACATAATTTATTCCCTGATGTGACCAACCAGTGTCTGGCTTTTCTCTAGTCTCACCTCAGGATTTGAGTCGTCACATAAATAATAAAGGGCTTTGATTTTCTTCAGCTCCACTTCTGTCAGTTTTGTGTGAGACTTGATTGTGCTGCTTTATCTTGTATTCTACTATAACTAGAAGCAAATAGACACATAGGCACTACCTGTAAATGCAGGGACTCTTTTTCTCACAGAGGCTGCCTACAGTTGCCTACTCTAGTCTGACAAAATGGGGCATTATATTCCTAATCCCTTCCTATTAAAGGAGAACTAAACCCTACAAATTAATATGGCTAAAAATGCCATATTTTATATACTGAATTTATTGCACCAGCAATAAGTTTCAGCTTCTCAATAACAGCAATGATCCAGGAGTTCAAACGTGTCACAGGGGGTCACCCTCTTGGAAAGTGTCTGTGACACTCACATGCTCAGTGGGCTCAATGACAGCAGCATAGAACATACGCAGTGAATCAGCAGAAAAGAAGATGGGGAGCTACTGGGGCATCTTTGGAGACACAGATCTTTATTGCTAAATGGCTGTGGTTGCCTTGGGTAGGTACAGAAGCCCAAAACATAATGTACAATATTTCTAGCCTACTTCATTAGTTAAAGGGCAGGTAAAGGCAAAAAAATAAAGTCCCATTTTTACTTTCTTTAATGAAAAAGAAACCTATCTTCAATATTCTTTACTTTAATAATTTGTACCGTTTTTATAAGAAACCTGACTGTATGCAGTGAAATTCTCCCTTCATTTACTACTGTGAACAGGGGCGATCCTGGCCCCTCCGCTGCCTGAGGCAGCAGCAGTTGCTGCTGCCCCCCCTCCCCTGGAAATTCGCTCTTAAAGTACCAGAAGTGGCATTTTTGCTGCCCCTGGTACCTAGTGGGGTGCTGCTGCCTGAGACGACAGCCTCAACTCGCCTCATTGGCGAAGCACCCCTGACTGTGAATAGGAATTGTCAGACGGTCCCTAACTGCTGAGCAGGGAAACAATCATACTTATGAACAGCAGGGGGAGCCCCCGCCTTACTTCCCAGCCATGCAGAATTCAAGCTGCTTTGTTTATGACGATCCCAAAGCAGTCCAGAACACACTGAGCATGTGCACAGTCTTAGTCTTGCAAAGATGTTTAACATAGTTACAAGATGGTGACCCCCTGTAGCCAACTTTGAAAGCATAAATTATTTGTTTGCTTAGGCTTTTGGTGCAGTAAGTTCATGTTTATATTTAGTATACAAAATTCAGCATTTCTAGCCTTATTCTATTTTAGACTTTACATGCCCTTTCAGCTTTAGTTCTCCTTTAACAACATTTTGTCCTCTAGAAACTACAGATCAGAGGCCATTGCTATAAAGTGACACTATCCACTAGCCAAAATAATGCTGATGTACTTTCTGTTAATCTACCGTGGGTGTGTATTTTACAACCATTTGGTGGTATTTACTAAAGGAGAGAAAGAGAGGTGGTTAGGGTTGATATTTGGAATTGGCTTGGAGAAAAGTTTGTGTTCCCATTCTATCTCTGTTGTTCCTTTTTGTGGGAACTTGGGTGTGTCTGTTTGACAATGTGCTGCTTAGTTTACTTAGCTACAGCTTAGTCATAAAGTGCTGATGGGCCCATTTATTCATCAGGTTAAAATAAAAAGATATATATTGAAATTCTTAATATTTATCTAGATGTTTCTAGAGATGACTGGCAACCAGGAATTTTCCCATTATGTTGGGGCAGACAGTAGATTAATATTTAACACAATAGGAAATTCTCTTGCAGAGAACTGAATACATATCCAGGATCTGGTTCAGAAATCAGCCAGGATTCATCCTATTTAGCAGGATTTGGCTGAATTCAAGTGTTTGGTAAAACCAATTCTGAATTCTTTGCAAAGAAAAGATAATTTTTTCCATGCATGTAATGCGCTATCTCTTTTAAACCTTCCTTTCCATAATTTTCGCATTCAGATGAGGGTTTAGATTTGGTTGGGGATTCAGCAGAAACCTTAAAGAAGAACTAATACCTAAAAAATAATGTGGCATAAAATGCCATATGTTATATACTGCCAGCCTAAAGTTTCAGCTTGTCAATAGCAGCAATGATCCAGGACTTCAAACTTGTCACAGGGGGTCACCATCTTGGAAAGTGTCTGTGACACTCACATGCTCAGTGGGCTCTGAGCAGCTGTTGAGAAGCTAAGTTTAAGAGTTTATTATCCAGCAGAAAATGAGGTCAGCATGTAATATAAACTGATGCTAAAAGGCTAATAATTACATTCGGATGCTAATTGCACTAGTTTCTGTGATGCCATGTAGTAATTATCTGTATTTCTTACTAATCAGCTTTATACTGTGACATTTATATTCTATGTGTTCTGTATATTGTGTGTTGATCCCTAAGCTCAGTAACTGCAGCTCAGATGTGCATTGAACCAGCAGAAAAGAAGATGGGGGGGCTAAAGGGGGCAAATCCCAAAACAGTGAATTCAGTGCATTGACTTCAATACAATTTGCACATTTTTGCCACATTTCTAATGTGGTTTTGCAACTTTTTGCGTGAGATGGGACAGATTCACTCATCACTATCTATATACGAATAGCCAAAAATATGTATGATTGTACCTACAATTAGACAAGCCTAGGCAGCATAGGTGTTGATGTGCCGCCAAGACATCACCAATGTCAACTTAAATGCCAATTCAGTTGCATTTGTCTGTGACACAAAGAGCCCTCCGGACTTACAGCTGAATTTACCGATTTCAGGTTAACCCATTTCCCCCAACAATAGGGAAATGCCAATTTACATTGAGTTACGTTGAGTTGTTTTCAGATTGTTCACCATAAACAAAGACTTTTTTCAATTGTTTTCCATCTTTTATTTTTTACTGTTTTCCCTAGCTGTCGCTAGTGTCTCAGTCAGGCAGCTCAGTGATCCAGGAGCGTCTGAACTGTTACAATTTGCTACATTTAGTTGATACAATTAGTTGATACATTTCTCAGCAATATCTCTGGAGTATTAGCAACTATTGTATCAATTCTAACAGCTGCCTGTAATGAAACCCAGGGATTCTGCTCAGCAGGGACAAAGATGAATTGTATGAAATTGTAAGAAATGTATCAACTAAATGTATTAATTTAGAACAGTTTACCGGGTCGGCGACCCCCCTCCCAGAGCTGCTTTAGAAGGTGAAAAATGAAACTTTACACTTCAATATTAGAAAAATGGTCACAAATAGAATGGAAAGTAATTGGAAAAATTCTTTATTTCTGGTGAACAATCTGAAACCAAATGAACTGAAAAAGTGTTTGAAGGTGAACAACCCCTATTAAAGAGATACTGACACCAGAAATAAAACTCTTTTTTACATCTATCATAATATTGCCTTTGAAAGCTACTTATAACTTTGCCATAAAGTATTTGCAAAATAATTTTACATTACCTGTCTGACTCCCCATGTTCTTGTATGAGGTGGCTGCCATATTTGTGCAGCAGGAGTCCATTAGCATTAGAAACTTTAACTGACAGACTGAGATGGGACAGTCAGGTTGGCAAAACAGTCAGGTTTAGAAACTTTAACAAACAATAACCTACATAACCAAACCTCTCAGCAAAAAAACATGACCTATAGGTAACTTTTAGGGGCACATTTACTATGGGTCGAATATCGAGGGTTAATTAACCCTCGATATTCGTCCGTCAAAGTAAAATCCTTTGACTTCGAATATCGAAGACGAAGGATTTACTGCATTTCCTGCGATCGAACGATCAAATCATTCGAATCCAACAATTCGAAGGATTTTAATCCATTGATTGAATGATTTTCCTTAGATCCCAAACGGCTAGAAAGCATTACATTGATGCTCGGTAGGTTTTAGGTGGCGAAGTAGGTGTTCAAAGTTTTTTTTAAAGAGACAGTACTTTGACTATCGAATAGTCGAGCGATTTTTAGTTCGAATCGTTCTATTCGAAGTCGTAGCCAATTCGATGGTCGACGTAGCCAAAAAAATACTTTGAAATTCTATTCCTTCACTCGACCTAAGTAAATGTGCCCCCATATGTACTTTCAAATTTTAAAAAGTAGTTTTAAGTGTCTTACTTTAAAGTATTACTTTAAGTAAATGACCCATAATAAATGTATCTATATCAGATCTCTCTCACACTTAATCAGAGAACTTGTGTGTTTGATTTAGGTAAGTGCAGTGGAGCTTGTGGGCTCCATCTTCCAGATCTTTGGATTTCTTTGGATTTCTTTGGCTCCTCTTCGGCCATTCAGGTCCTCTTAAGCAATTTCCAGCACTTTTGGCGTATGGGCTGTTGGTACAAACCGGAAGACTGCTCCAACTGCACATAATACGTCACTCTATTACTGATGAAGATTGGTGAGCCGGAATATGGTGCCCACAAGCTCTGCTGCACTTACTCTGCACTGATAGGTGAGAAATATTTTAGGGACATTTTTTTTTTTTAGGGCTATTGAAGTATGCAGGGGGGGAGACGAGCAGCGAGGGGGGACTATCTAGGCTGTTAGGTAGGGGCTTTTCTTAATTGGGGGTTGAGTTCTCCTTTAAGAGCAGAACTGTAATGTAGTTTTACTGCTGGAATTTTTTTTAACTCTGACTGGTTTCTTTTCCACTTATGATCTGTCATAAAATATTTTCTTCCAGGGTAAGGGTCACAAAATGAGAGCAAAATCTTACTTACTTACATAATGTTCATACTTTGTTCTGTTTGGGTTTAAAATATTATTTTGGAAACAGTGCAGCATTTTTTTTAACTGAGCTACTAATACTTACATATATGAAAAAAGCTTCACTCTGGTGGTCACTGGTTAAACTTTTATTGAGGCATCATATATAACCCTTCATAAATTCAAATAATTAAACACAAATAACAGTCACCTCATAGAAAATGAAGTGACTGTAGTTCCTGCTAATGCGTCATCATTTTTTTCCTTCTGTAGATATCCTGCAGGTTTAATCATAAGGGTGATGTGTGTATCTGATTAGTAACAATTCACAATTCTTTCCATGCCATAAACACACCTATGCATACAAATACAGCTGGTGTAAGGTTACCAGGTTCTGGTGGGAAGTCATGTCTAGGGAAAATGCCAGACAGTTAATCTCAGCACTGAAGAAACTTAGGCCAACAATCTGCTCCTATGCCCGGAAACATTAAGTCAGCCTGGGTGCAAGCACATGCCGAGATTCTCCCTGTGTGCCCAAACCCGGGCTGATGTAATGTATCTGGGTGCAGGTACATCCAAGAAGCATAGAAGTGGACCAGAAGCAGATCCGCTATCTGAATCTTCTTCTCTGTTTGCGTTTGGAAACATTGGGGGAAATTTACTAAAGGGTGAAGTGGCTAACGCTGGTGAAAATTCACCAGTATGGCGTCATTTCGGTGCTTCGCCGATTTACTAATGGTAGCTGGTGTAATTTCGCTGGCATAATTTCGCCAATGAGACAGACTCTGGCGCAACTTTGCTCTGTAATGCCACACGAATTTTCGGTCTGGCGAAAGAGCGTTACTATGCAAATTCACTACGTTTTTGATTTTACTGACCGTTACCTCTATCGACAGACTTGCTTTCACCACCTCAGACCAGGGAAAGTGCAATAGAGTGAATAGGAGTTCCTCAAAAAAAAGTTGATAATATTTCCCAATTTTGTCCCAAAAAACGCTGGCGTTTTTTCCTATTTAAAGGGTGATAGACTGAAAAAGATCTTACATTTTTTTTGGGGTACCCTCCTTCCCCCCTACATTTGCTAACATATGGCACTTAATCTATACTGTGGGCACATGTGTAGGGCATTATAACAACTTTATTTTATTAAGGTTCCCTGGCCTTGTGTAGTGTAATGTATTTGCTGCAACATATACGTCCATTGTACTTTAACTACATGCCATATGCTAATTAGCCAACACTAGTGTAACTTCGAACTGCTGAGCGTAATTTCACTGGCGTCATTTCGCCAGCATTCGGTACCCTGTGTGCAACTTCGGATCTTCGTGAATCAGCGTTGTCCAGTAAAATTTACGCCTGGCGAAGTGTTGCGATGTGTGCAAAGCCATCGCTGGCAAATTTTCGTCGGTTAGTGAATTTGCCCCTCTGTGTTGGCAATTATTCGAATGGATGGAGTATTTCAGCAAAGAAATACAAGATGTTGCATTCGAGCCAAACTCCGACTAGTGTGCTCACTCCGGAGCTGCCTCAAGACTTCTGCATTCAAACAGAGAAGAGGACTCTGCTAGCGGTCTGAGGCTGAAATTGGCACATGGATTTTAGCAGGCTGTCTGGCCCTAGCCTAAATGTTTTTCGGATGGCTCTCTGGATTCTAGAAACTGAGATCATGCTCAGTGTATACTCTAGAACAGGGGTGTCCAAATTTTTTGCAACAAGCGCCAGATTTGGTGAGGTGAAAATGTGTGGGGGCCGACCATTCAGTGCCACTCTCACATACTTCTTTAGTTTACTGTACTGGCACGTCAGTACGTCTATTGACACCTTCAGTCATAAAGAAGTATGCGAAAACAGCGCCTCTCTACGTGTTTATTACATCTTCAGCACACAGGCAGCAGTATAGACCAAGTGACAGATCATTTCACTAATGTGACCAAATATTACTGCTACGGCTACGCGATTCCTGGCGGCCGGATTATTATTAATTTCATGATGGAGGCTGAGGGCCGGTGTACATTTGAAAAACGGGCCGCATTTGGCCCTGGGCCTGACTTTGGACATACCTGCTCTAGAATAATTAAAACGGGCAATAAGTTGTATTCTATAAACAGTGATGTTTGATTTACAACCTGAGTTATAACCTCAATTAGCAATAAGAAACCATGTTTCTTGGCCTTCTAGCATTGTTATATCATATAACACTACATAAGGGCTATGGGAGATGATTTAGAAAGGTGTGCCCAGCCAGCTGACAAACTTACCTATAGCTTAGGCAAAAACAAGACTATTTGGTTTATTAAAGGGGGTTAACAACATTTTATACTTTGCTTTTTTTAGGCTAAGTTCAAACATACTGTATTTAAGAAAAGAAAGTACCGTATATACTCGTGTATAAGCCGACCCGCGTATAAGCCGAGGTACCTAATTTTACCTCCAAAAACTGGGAAACCTTATTGACTCGTGTATAAGCCTAGGGTGCATTCCAGTACACACTTTGTTGTGATGTCTGTAGGTACTGAGGCAGCAGCTGTCATGTAAACGATATAAAAGCAGTGGATGGATGGTAGGGAGATTTTATGCAGAGAAAACACATATTATGCTCCTTTGTGATTTGGACATTGTGTTATTCGTATAGGACAGCTGAATTGGCACCTGCAGGTATGTAATGAAAAGGCAACAATGTAAAAGGTAGTTTGTCCACTTTAGTTTATGCCAATGGCAATGAAGTTTTAATAGAGGTTTTATCTATTAATATCCTTATATTTTATTTGACATCTGTCAGGGCTGCTGCCATCTGGTAATTGATCAGCCATCCCCTGATGTTGATACTGCTACCTGCAGTTGGTTTGTGATCAGGCTGTGAGAAGACCTAATGAAAAAAGGCAAGGGATAGCTGTTGGGAATCTGTCCTATTGTAAACCTCACTGCCTGTGCTGCGCCCTGCAGAACGATCTGTGGGGACAGGAAGGCGAGTTGCATGCCCATAATCCTGCTAGACTTCCATTAATGCACAGGATATGAAAGTTTCCCATACTGAATTAATAAACACTCACGTGCAACCGCTTGTATTATATATATATATATAAGAGCGCCGCTTGTAACTCCTCCGGACAAAACAAGATGGCCGTCTGATGATGCGCACTAATTAGGTGACGGAGTTGTATAGAGAAAAAAACCATAACTAAGATGGCGGCGGTGCAAACTCCCTAAGGATTATGCCCTTAACCAAGATGGTGAATCTTCTGATTGGTGCGAAATAGCTGCCTGGGAATAGGGATGAGGCAGCCGCAAGTCCCCACCTCTCAGTGCTAAAAGAAAAGGAGATACCGTTCCACATCAAGGGGAGACCGAGCGGATACCTGTGGAGAGAGAGACACGGAGAAGCGTAAAGGGGGAAGTAGGAGGGGCTATTGGCGCATGCCCATTTTGAGAAATGTAATGCAGGGAAAATGGCTGCCATGCGGGGCACAGGAGGAGATTGCATGATCGCGGTTTGGGTGATTGACTCGCGTATAAGCCGAGGTACACTTTTTCAGCACATTTTGGGTGCTGAAAAACTCGGCTTATACGCGAGTATATACGGTAGATGGAAACAGTTATAGGGCCCCTTTGGCTGAAGCTTACCTTCATGGTACACTAGAGGGAGACACAGCATATTTGGCTGCATTGCTGCTATATACCAGAGTCCAGCCCTAGTTTTACCAGCTTCTAGCAGGACTGATATATATTTGCTTGGGTACATATGAGAATTGCTGTATGTACTGTAAGCTGCGGGATCCACGACAGACACTTCTCTTCTCTTTAAGGCAGTTTATTTACACACAGGGGTGACCATTTCAGGATACAAAACAAATAATAAAAATAAATCCTGCCCACTGGGCGCTACCTTCACACCTGAAGAGTTCCCTTACTAAACTGGGCCCCTTGTGGACTACCAGTAAGTAAACACATAAGTAGGGGTCACCCCTGTACTCACAAATCTTCTGGGGGATTGCTCAGCCTCCTGGCTTTTCCTCAGTCAGACAGACAGACAGACCCTCTATCACTTGGTCTCCTCTCTCTGCACCCTGCAGTAGCCAATGGCACCCCCAGCCCCTCTGGGAGTTCCTTACACAGGCAGGTGTCCTTCCTGCTCTGTGTCCTGCTCTGAGAGAGTTTTCTAACAGCCTCACTAGACCTAAATACCTTTCCACAGGACAGCCTTCCTGTGAAAGGTGAGCTCTAATCCATGAGCTGGACTTCTGGATCGGAGTACCTGGCTTGCCTGTTCTTTCCAGAATACTCCAGCTTCCAGAATCTGGCTGCCAAAACCTTTAATGAGAGAACCTATTCTCTCTTTATGAACACCCTTCCTTGTGCCTACCTCTCCCACTAAGGAGAACTTAAAGGTAAAACACACATTTTCCCACATTGTTTTGGTCACTCTACCACAGTACTCTCTTTTGAATCAAACTGATTATACTGTATATAGGCAGGTTGGAAAGTGAATTTGGTTAATGATCTTATCAAGATCCGTAGCTAAACAGAGAGTTGTTTGGATGACCATTCATTGCACCCTTTCGTATATAATGCCACAGAAAACATTTCAGTGCCGTAGCAAATATAGTAATTGAATACATAAATATGTACTAAAAAAACACTTTATGTATAATTATTTCCAAAGGTGAAAACCACACCTTCTTCAAGATACATAGTGACATATTTATCAAACAGTGAAATTAGGACAAAAATTTAGGACAATAAATCCATATTTTCCCGTGTTTTGCTACTCTAAAGCACTAATTTTAAAGTTATTTTCACTGACCTTACACCACTTCCTTAATAAAGAGTCAATTTGATCAGAGCTCCCTATCTACCGGTGAACAAACAAACCTCTCCAGTATCTAAGCAGCAGCAGCAGCTCATTATCAGGGGCTTCTCTGTGAACTGGTAATTAGTTGTACCCGCTCCTATGAAGTTCTGTGGAACTGGAAGGGACAGGAAGTGCTAAAGTGAAATTGGCTTCATATTCTTGTTTTTTGCTAAAAATAACAGAAACCATAGATATTTCTTAATTAAATGAATAGGCAAGAAGCAAGATGTTCAGCACAAGCCCTATTCATTCTGTTCATGTTAAAAAGGAGTGTATACTGTCCCTTTAATGTATGGGATTTTTAGGGGTAAAAAAAAACTTATTATTGAAATCTTACCTTTTTTAAACTTAAATTGAATCTCGGATCCAGAGAAATTTAATGGAATTGTAGCGCTACTAGCGTAGCATTCATTCCTTCTATTCTCTTTTATCTCTATCGCACTGAGGAGTTGTTGGTTTTATAGCAAAGTTAGGTTACAAGACAGTTAAAAGTAGTAACGAGACCACAGTCCTCAATGTTCTGCCTTTCTCCCACGTGTGGTGTCCCAGGGCTTAGAACAACACAGCCGGCTATTATACTATTTTCTAATTCTAACTTTTATTCATGAATTGCTGATGCTTTATTTTTAATTGTTTGATACCATTAACTCACTTTAAAATTATAACTACAGTACTAGCACCTTATTTAATCCATATAAGAACCATGAACTTTTAGATTATTCATCAATTGTGTGTAGATAAATTTTATTGAAAGTCACAGCACCTAATTTATAGCACTTTAATCATTTTAATTATTTGTATATAACGCAATCGATTGAAATACCATTAATTGTATGTTGGTTGTAAATTGATTGAGAACTAAGGATATGATTATAATAGCACTAAGCACTTATATAATTAGATCTCAATTAATTTTAGTTAGGTAGTGTGGGGTTTTACTGCTTTTTCTTGTTTTTAATAGGGGTATATCTATCAATAATGGCAATTATGGGAAGGCCATTTCCAGACTGCATTTAAACATATAATTCAAAATTGTAAAAAATAATTTCCTTTTTCTCTGTAATCATAAAACTATACCTTGTATAAGTATGGGACCTGTTTTCCAGAATTCTCCGGACCTGGGCCTTTCCAGATAATAGATCTTTCTGTAATTGAGATCTTCATACCATATATCTACTATCTAATCATGTACACATGAAATAAACCCAATAGGCTGACCCTGCTTCCATTAAGTATAAATAATTTCTTAGTTTGGAAAGTACTGTTTTATTTTTACAGAAGAAAAGGAAATACATTTTAAAAACTTGGATTATTTTGGATAAAATGAAGTCTGGGGGAGACCGTCTTTCCGTAATTTGGAACTTTCTGGATAACGAGTTTCTGGATAACAGATCCCATACCTGTACTTGACCCTAACTTAGATATAATAAATCAAAACAATCTTATTGGGGTTATTTAATGTTCAAATGATTTTTTACTAGTCTTAAACTATGATGATCCAAATAATGGAAAGATCCCTTATCTGGAAAACCCCAAGTCCTTAGTGTTCTGGACAATAGATTCTATACCTGTACTATTCATTGTTAAACAGTTCTCATATCTGTCCACCATCCATAGCCCAGGCATGCATGCCATTTATTAACTTGAGTGCCAACGCATGCCACAAGCTGCCTTTTCTGGTTCCGCCCTTTTCTTTTTACACCCTTTACCTACCTTCATACAATTACACCCCACCAGAACACTTTCCCCCATATGTAATAAAAGGTACAAAGTTTGCCCAGGAGCAGTCAACCCATAGCAACCAATAAGATGTTTGCTTTTTAAGCAGGGAACCAGTAAATGCTATCTGCTGATTGGTTGCTATGGGTTACTGCTCCTGGGCAAACGTAGTGCCTTTTATTACATACCCCTGTAAGAAATAATAAATCCCCTTTGGCAAGGAGCCTTGTGCCTTTATATGAATCCTCAGTCTCTTATGCGGTATTTCTTCTGTAAAAGTTACTGATTAGCTTTGCTTTGATAAGTAATCTCAAATGAAATCTTTAAGCTAAGCAACAGAAGACTTACATGTAGATGCCTACATGCAGCTGATAGAATAGAATTTTAGAGGTGCTACTGGTGCAGTAATAAGTACTGGACATATAAGAATGTAACAATATTGCCTTAATAAGTTTCTACAAGGGCATTTCATTGTATAAGCTTTATGTAAAAGCAGCGTATGAGGCAGCCTATTTCTGTTTAGTCAAATAATCCAGAGAACATCTGCAACTTAAATGGAAAGTAAATTTACTGAAACTGATTTCCCTCCATTTTTATTTTAAAACACTTATTTATTTATTTATTTTTAAGCGTGGGCCGCACATTAAACCACATGTAGCTTAAATAATTAAGGCATAAGTTTTAGGGTAGAACTCCACGAGTGATTGACGCCCGTCGACAAAATGCACGCTACAAGTCAGATGGAGACGTAGGCATCAATGGACACAGAAAGCAGCGTCTTCATCCGACAGTTGGACCATATAGTCGATATCTCCAACTTTTCATTCACTACAATTATATGTTGACATGTGCGACTCCATCTAACTTGTCGCATGCGTTTTGATGGCGGGTGTCAATCCAACGTGGAGTTCAACCCTTATGTCACAAAAACGGCTCGGACTCAAATACATAGAGATAGGTATAAATGAGATATTTCTGTCAATGTACACATGGGCTACCAGGGCAGCCATCAGGGGGGGACAGGGGGGAGAGTTGTAGGGGGCCCGAGGGTAAGGGGGGGCCCCGCCATGCCACACTTACTTTATTAGCCAGGCCCTTCATATTTCTGAGAGCTGCTGACTTCGGGAAGTCATGGACGTTTAAGGGGCCCTGGCCAACAATTTTCTTATAATGTGGGGGGGGGGTCCTGGCCACCAATTTTGGCCACCAATTTTTTTTTCTCATGTGGGGTCCTAGCCACCAATATTTTTTAATGGGGGGGCCCTGGCCACAAATGTTTTTTATGGGGGGCCCTGACCACCGATATCTTTTTTTTTTTTTTTTTTAACATGTGGGAACCCTAGCCACCAATTTTTTCTTTATTTTTTTACTGTGTGGTGGGGGGCGGATCTGTGGGGTGGGGAGGGCGGACCTGTAGGTGGGGCTTGCAGTGGGCACAGCTCAGGGGGCCCAGGAAATTTTGTCGTATGGGGCCCTGTAATTTCTGATGGCGGTCCTGTGGGCTACAATCGACCAAAAATTTCAGACACAATCATTATGGAAAAGTTTGCTCCATGTGAACAGTGACAGGTGGATCTCATTAATTCCTCAGATTCACACTTGGATTTCCAAGGTGGTTGCACTAATATCATATCCCATACCTGTACCACTCAATTGTTAAAACTTGTAAATGGTCCCACCGTAAACTCAAGATTGATGGCTAGTGGGTTTAGAAATTGAAGCCTTGTATATATATAAGTGTGCAACATGAATTGGGAATCTCTTTAGTTAACCAATTACTTTCAAGTCACAATGATCTTTCACAAGAACACATTTTATCATGCATTTATTGAGTTTAATAACTAAAAATAAGATGTTTCTGTTCAATGCAACCCGTTATCTGCAGGTGTAAGGTGAGGTTATAGGGGCCTAATGTCCCCCTAGTTGTGCAACTTTTACCTGGGGGAATGAGAAAATTGTGTCGAGGACAGAAATAAAAGTTTTTGGTGATCTGGCAGAGCTATATAGCCATGTTACATTGATTCATCTTGAAGTTAAATATTAATTTGCTTATCTTGTGATAAAACTAAATTGATCTTTCTAGATGTAAAGTTGGAGGTTGATTCCAATCATCTGATACTGATAAGACTAAGATGTAAATGCTCAATTGCTTCAGGATTTAAAACTCAGGGCAGGCATATAAGATGCAGAAATGTAAAAGACAAGAGTTTATAAAACCAAGACATTACACGGCGTATATCAAAATGCCCAGGCCAGTGCAAGGGAGTTGCTATTATTTAATCATAACAAGAAGTGGGACCCCACAACATGAATTCACAAAAGTCTGCTCAATAATTAAACTATATTGTGTTATTCTTTCATGATAACTGGGTCAAGTTATCAATTCTTAAGAATAAGAGCCCAAAGAACACTTTTTATTTGTACCTACAAATGTGATCGTTGTGAGCAGTGTGATTCCATATAAACGTCACAATAGTTCACTAATGGTAATAACGTATTTAAGATTTATTTTTGACAACTGCTCCATCCCACTTAAGTATATTTATTTATTGACCTGTCATTGTGGCATCAAGTGCATGTTATCCATGCACTTTATGCCACGTAAGAACCCTTAGAAGACTGGTTTATAACCATGCTTTAGATATTTCAAGTTGTCATCTAAAATCAAACACAGGGCATGTACCATTGTATATACATTCCAGGTATTGATGGGGTGCATGGAGAGGGGGGCAATCTGGATAAAAAAAACTTATTACAACTTGAAACTAAGTGGATTTTTTATTTGAACTTGTACAAAGGGGAACATGGCCCCAGTGGCACCATGAATTACTTCTTCCCCCCAGGAACACATCATTCAAGCAGTGAGGGGTGCAGCTGTTAATCATGCAGAAAGGTGGGAAACTAAGGTCTACAAGTTCACGGTTCTTTCTTCGTGGCCACTATGTGTGAGAACAGAAAACCTGAAGTGACATGGAACTGCAAAACAAAAATATGTGCTCCACAACTTCTTATACTAAAAAGTATTTGGTGCTTTCTCTGATGTATGTGCTCAAAACACACGTTTGGATTAATGTGATACAACGCAGAATATTTATGTCATTGTTGGTTGATTTGCACATAAACTACACTGTTTCATTATGGGACTTGACGATAGTCCCCTCCATTCGTTTTTAAGGGTTGGTGTTTAATTTTAAAATTGTATTTTTAAGAAATTTTATGTTTGCAGTATCTGAACAATAATCTATTTAAGGAAATAGTCATATGTAGCTAATAGCACATACAGTAAAAAGGTACACTGTTCCATGTGTGTCGTGAAAAGAATGAATGGATTCCACCTGTAACTGCTCACATGAGGTTAATTTCAACCAGAAAATGTAAACACAAGCATTTTCTGTACAAAATCCCCCCCAAAAATAAGTACATTTGTATAATCAAAAAGGATTAAAAACAGCAGTTTCAGGCACTTGACTTTTCCCAGGTAAAGGTGCCCATACACCGAGAGATCCGCTCATTTGGCGATGTCATCAAACGAGTGGATCTCTCCCCGATATGCCCACCTTGAGGTGGGCAATATCGGGCTGATCCGATTGTGGGCCCTAGGGCCCAACGATTGGATCCTAATGAATACCAATGGGCGGTCGGATCGCAGGACCGCATCAACGAATAGATGCGGCTGTGATCCGAGGGGATTTTTTGTCCCATCCGATCGAGATCTGGCCGACTTTCGGCCAGATCTCGATCGGTGAAGCCCATCGGGGGGCCCCATACACGGGCAAATAAGCTGCCGACACGGTCTGTCGGCAGCTTTTATCGGCCCGTGTATGGCCACCTTTAGTCTTAACTTGTAAAAGAGCTCTTATCTGGTCAACAATCTCAGGTCCAAATGTACTCACCTTAGGGCTTTGCCACATGATCTGCAAATTGTAGCACCACCTATTGACCAGTAGTTTACCCAAAATGCTTCATGTTGATGATGTCGTAACCCGTAAGGTAATATCATGTAGGCGTATTAACAGTGCAGTCTACTATTTATCTGGTTGCTAAGGGTCACTGCACCAATGCAATTTTTTTCCAGTATTAATTCATGTATGCCAAGCAGGATTTTTCTGCTGCAGACTGCTACTGAGAAAAAACTGTTAAATCCCCACATATGGCTTTACCACTAGATGGCAGGAGGTATGATTGGATTAAAGGAGAACCAACCCCTTTATAATAAAATCCCCTACCCTACATAGACCCCCCTCTCTGCTCCTCCCCACCCTAGCTGTTAAGGTGGCCATACACAGGGAGATCTGCTCATTTGGTGATGTCGTCAAATGAGCGGATCTCTCCCTGATATGCCCACATTGAAGTGGGTGATATTGGGCTGATCTGATAGTGGGCCCTAGAGCCCAATGATCGGATCAGAATGGAGGCCAATCGGGCAGTCAAGTCAGATCGCGGGACCACATCAACGAAAAGATGCGGCCGTGATCCAACGGGATTTTTTAATCTACCCAACTGGCATCTGCCAAACTTTCAGCCAGATATCGATCAGGGACGCCCATCGGATGGCCCCACACACGGGCCAATAAGCTGCTGACTTGGGGACAGTCGACTAAAGGGTGAAATGTCGCCAGCGACCGCTTCGCACCCATCGCCACACTTTCCCAATTCACTACGCTAATTCACTAAAAGGCGGAGTTTTGTCTTGGGTAACGAACGCTGGCAACATTTTGCTACCATTACTTTGGCAATGCGAGCATTTCAAGATGCGCTAGCAATCATTTCTGCCTATCGAAAATTCGCTAGTGATCTTGCGCTCAGGTCAATTTGCATAGGGTGGGAAATTTAAAGTTGTATGGATGTCTTTATGTTAAATGTTGGCGCATATACTTACAAATTACACTTTTTAAAACACATGTCCAAGGGAACCTAAAAGGGCACCAATTATCAACTAAAATCATTTACTAAAGTTCAAGAAATCCGATTTTTAAAACAGTTAGAATTGTTTGTAAAATGTAAATCATCAGCTCACTATACCTTCTGCATGATCTCCCCTATCTTCAATGTAGTTCTAGCTGAGGCAGGCATCTTGGATTTCACTGGCTCCTCCTACCTATATCTTCACAGCCAACGTTAGCCACTGTAGCTAACGTTGGCCACTTCGCCCTTTAGTAAATTGATCTGTCGGCAGCTTTTATCGGCCCGTGTATTGGGGCCTTTACCCTCGGTAATCGCCCCTAACTCTTTAATTACCCCTCGTTGTAGATTCAGCGCATCAGAGTTCACGGGCACCATATTCTTCTCTTTGGTAATCTTCGAGTCTTCTTCCGGCGCTACTGCAATTTCCGTCACTTTCTGCACATGCGCAGTTGTTAAAAAATGACAGACTGCTCTAATTTCGTGTGTGCCGATACAGTCTTACTTCACGAAGATTATTGAAGAAAAGATGGCGCATGTGAACTCTGATGCGCTGAATCTGCAACGGGTGGTAAGTAAAAAGTTAGGGGCATTTACTAAGGGTAACACCTAGGCTGGAGGGGAGCAGGGAGGGGGGTCTATGTAGAGTAGGGGGATATAAATATAAAGGGTTTGGTTGTCACCATCATACACTTGTACTGCTTCTCATGTGTAAAACTTCTTTGCCATCACTGAATCAGTTAATGACCCACCAAGCAGAATGATGTGGATGCTTTCGCATTGCATGTTTTTTAAATTTGTACACAAACCTTAAACACTACAGGGTGTTTTTTTCCTTCTTTGTAATGCTTTGTGTTTACTGTGCTCCTTTCTGCCACATCAAATGATTCAGCCTGTGCACCCCCAGCATGGATGTCCACCATTTCTGTTGGTGGCTTGTAAACCCCTTTTTACTATTGTTTTATCAAAAGCAGGGCACTGTTTTAAATGTGTATGTCTCCTTCTATTGTCTTTATCTCTGAATCTACATGCAGTATAATTGTTGTTGGCTTATGAGACAAATTAAAATCAGTTTCTTTGGTCTCTGTGTGACCATGTTACAATATGGAATGTGCAATGCTTATGGATGTAGGGGGTGTTGTATTATTATTATAATTTGATGTTAGAGTCTTTAGAGAAGGTGCAGAGAAGCCCTTACCCCCCCCCCTCAGTTTACCTTTTAGGCAGTCATTTAATCCCTTCTGTTTGTGGTTTGTTTACCCATTAGACAGTAGACCATGGTGACTTCATGCAGAACTATCACAGGAGCTGGATAATGGGCCATGTGGGAGAAGAAAGAGAAGTCTAGATGCAGAATGTTGAATGTGTAAATAAAATGAACCATCTGAATGTAGCTGCACCATTATTTACCTCTTACCTGTTTGTTTAGTTCTCTCTGTGCCCTTATTTCATGGAACTTCCTGTTGGATCACCTGTAGGACCCATAATAACGTTTCTTAAATTGTATTATGTCCTTTATAGCTACAGGTATCCAGGGCATTTAATGATGCTAGGTTCAAACACAATATTTCATGCTTAGTGACATAAGCTGTATAATCCAATAGTCTAATCAGTCTGGATAATGCTATCCAATGGTTTATGGTTAGCATTAAGTAGTTGCTCAGTAAATGGTAAGGGAGGATATATTTAAGAGCTCAGGATAAACAAGATGTGAAGAACTGTTCAAACGCAGTGGGTTGCTGCAAACTTCAGTGCTTTATTTCACACGACATGTTTCGAGCATAGCTCTTTTTCAAGTGTTCAAGGACACTTGAAAAAGAGCTATGCTCGAAACATGTCGTGTGAAATAAAGCACTGAAGTTTGCAGCAACCCACTGCGTTTGAACAGTTCTTCACATCTTGTTTATCCTGATTAACTTGGTTTCGTTGGACAGAAACTTTGTGACTGAACTGCTTGTTTGAATCCATTATCTCCTGCATATTTAAGAGCTCCTACAACTAAACATGTCTCTGCTGTAAATTCATTTTCATTCATGCAAAATAAATCATATAAACTCTTTAATAAATCTTGCGCAATAATTTTCTCAGTTATTCATTATTCAGCACCAACGAGTCTTTGGTTAATATTTAACTTACTGCTTATAAAAGCTTTACAAACAGTCCTCCTTATAATTTCACAGGTGCCCCTGATTTTGTGACTTCAGATTTTACTTATCAAGGACAGAAGATATGGAATACTGTATCTCTTAGGTCTTGCTTTATGTTTCATGTTTTTAGGTATATCATATTTCACACAAGTGTTTCCTTCATAGAATGATCAATAACAAAACCATCACAGAATGCATGAAGATAAGCACTATGCTTATTATTGTTATATATGAATAGGGTAATAGAGTTTGCCTGTGTGTAGTATCCTGTAGTAGTAGCAACATTGAACCTAGTTACCCTTTGTGTACAAGAGCTCATTGGTGGTATTCAGTTGCTGTTCTTCCAAAGCATGGATACTTTTTCAGTTTGACATGTATGATATGTTCCTGGTATAGTGTAGTATGAGGAAATGGAACTCAAATTTTGGAAAAAACATAAAAAGCATGCTTGAATAAACCTTGCCTTTGACAAAGGCAGTCATACATGGTCCACTCAGGTTTCTCATTGGCCATATCCCTTCAGAACATGCTTTCCACAGCCCACATGGTAGACTAGCACATAGAGTCTAGCAAACTGTCTTCATGCCCCCAGATAATAGTCTTAATAGTCCCAATAATTTGCCCCCATGGCTCTAATTGATCCATGGCCTAAGCCAGGGGTCCCCAACCTTTTTATATAGATATACGTTGGGGAGCAACACAAGCTTGAAAACAGTTCCTAGGGGTGCCCAATAGGGGTTGAAATTGGTTATTTTTAGCCCCTATATGGACTGGCAGACTACAGGTGGACCATTGGTTGGGGATCATTGATCCAGGCTATGTAAAGCTTTTATATTATATACTGTAGTTTATAAAATATAAAAGCTTTACATATATACTGTATCTTATATGGTCTCTATATTAATTGGCACAAGTGAGGGTTGTATTGAGGAATACCAATGCTGTTAGTGTTGATACCCTTTCTATATACTATGGAACTAAGAAATAGTTCTGCTACTGTTATCAAGGTTTATTTTTCATCAGCTGAAGGTCACTATGATCACACTATCCCCCTTAGGGTGGTGGCAGATGCAGAGATTCCGGGGAGATTCATCGCCCATCGACAAATCTCCTCTTTTCGGGAGACTAATCTCCCCGAAATGCCTTCCCACTGGCTAGAATGTCAATTTCTCGAAATTCCTTGTGCAGCAACTTGGGTGATTTCAGAAAACTAAGCGATCCAAGTGCCAGCCCACCAGCGATTCAAATTCTAGCCGGCGGGAAGGAATTTCAGGGGGATTAGTCGCCCGAAGAAGAGGAGATTTGTCAGTGGGCGATTAATCACCCCGAATCGGCACGTGTGCCACCACCCTTAACCATCACTGTCATTTTGAAAGCAACTCATTTTACCAGATCACTCACCATTTGGCAGCACTAACTTAGCAAGCACTTGTGCAATTTCCATTTGACTTGTGTTTTGATTTTGAATCTGATTTTAAATTATTAAAACCCCTATTCCTGATGACTGTTTGCCATCAGCAAAGTACCTCAAATGTAGAAATGGAAAAAAAAAACATGAGACAAAGATATTTTGATTATTTCTGTTTTATTGAAAACAAAAGATCAAATACACGCATTATTGTTTTGCCATACAATGTTCAAAATAGAAAGCTGGTTTCCAGGTATTGTAAACTAGTGTATTGCTGGTATTATAGTAATGTGACGGGGGAGAGACACCTTTCCAAGGACAGTAAGATGTCTGCTAGCATTTCTGCTACAGCAAGTTTCACTGACATGTTTATATGAATTACATTTTCTGGTGGTTTCAAAGCTTACCCTTTTAATAACACACACGATTTAGTTACCAGATTTTTTAGAGCCAAAACCATGAACTCAGACATCTCACATCCTTGACACACCCAATATATCCACATAATACATATGCTCCAGCTTATCATCTCTTTATGACTGCACGCACTGTTTGCAGAGATAAAGAAGGACTTTGCTCCATTTCTTTCTGCATTGCACTTTGCACCTCGCCAAGCAGTTACTTGTAAATGTCCAATAATTATGATAATGTCTCAACTTACCATCTTTCCCTTCTATTTCTTCTAAGCATAAAGTATTTTGGTAGAGCAGGTTAGGCGACGCATATATCACAAGCTGAAGACATGGCCAATGTGACCAACGGCATTACCAGACAGTATTAGACGAGAGTAACTAGATCTAACCTTGTCTGGTAAGACATTGGTCAACAGGCAGTAGTGCAGGATGGAGATGCCTAGAAACAAACATAACTACAAACTTCAACTTAAATAGTCATTAGTCAAGAGCTTATGTGCAAGACAGATTCCTCAGACATTTTAATATACAAAATAAAAACCACTGCATTAACCAGTTTGTATTTGCACTGTAAAGTCTATGGGCTGTTGCACTGTTTTCAAACCATAACTTTTGGGTTATGTAAATTGTGCCTGCACACCTATTTTCAGATACGTAGGCTCAGTTAAGGGTTAGTCCACATGAGCAGATTTGGGGAGATTTAGTAGCCTGGCGACTAATCGCCTCTTCTTCTGGGCGACAATCTTCCGCTATAATGAAAAGTCGCCTGCGCTAAAGCACACACGGTGGAAAATGAAGCGCCGCATGTGCTTTAGCGCAGGCGACTTTTCATTATAGCGGACGGGAAGACACGCGAAGGCAGTTCGGGGAGATTGTCGCCCAGAAGAAGAGGCGATTAGTCACCTGGTGACTAAATCTCCCTGAATCTGCCCCAACCCTTAGGTGCTTCGATTTCCTCGTGAGGCAACTTCGGGCGACTTCGGAAATCGAATCGCCGCAATTGCAGTAGCGCAGGAAATTCTTCATTCAAGGCAGACGGAAGGCAGTTGGGGGAGATTGTCGCCCCTCAAAAGAGGCGATCAGTCGCCAGGCGACTAAATCTCCCCATCTCCCCAACCCTAAAGGTGAAATGAACAAGAGGAAACTGAGTTTAAAAAAAGGGGTGTGTGACTTGTATATAAAACTGTGCGTTTTACCTGTTACTTCCAAAGCCAGCTCTGTCTAGGAGTATATCTACTTTAGTCTTGGATTAATGAATGTTTAACCAAAGAAAGCTTTCTTCCCTGCAGTGGGTTAATCAGCTCCTTCCCACTTTGTAAATAAAGGAAGGACATTTCATGTGAAGGGGGAGGCAGAAACTGCAGACCCCACTTAGTACTTAAAAAAAAACAGAAACGTGTTTTTTGCTCTTTTAATCAGGAAATATTTTGTTTCCTGTCTGAATATACACACTCTTTATATTAAATAAATTTGGAACTAGTAAAATCTATCATGAAAAAGGCTCTGATATATTTGAATGAAACTTATTTCAGCCTTTCCCAGAAAAATTCTTTTTTTTTTTTTGCCCTATGGGTGTGTAGCCTGCAGTGGCCGTTGTCTGACCCATATTTATTTACACAAAGCTTTACCACACTGCCTAACAAAAAAACGAATTTTCAGGTCTTAAATGACATGAAGAACAAACAAATTCCACCTGAACCCGACACACCCATTCACAGAACAACGAGTAAAAGCTTGGGCTAGAGCCAAAAGGTGAAATATCACTGTTAATGGACCCTTAAGTAGAACAAATATGGTCATGTTTTTTCATCACTTTTGAAAGGGTAACCTTCTTAGCTGAATAATTCCAATCTGCAAAGTGTTCATATCAACATTTTCCTGGCTCTCTACCTCATGGGGCACTTGTTAACGAAAAACTTTTTTTTATTTAAAATTAAACTACTTGGCACTGGTCATGTATATTTTTTTAATTCTAGTGAAATAAAATAACTATAGTTCATTTGGCTTGTGAAAGAAACATATAACATCCATTGTCCATTATCAATGTCTCAAGCAAAGGTCATTATAGCAAGGATTTTATGTATATTATTTTTGTAAGAGTTATTAAAATGCATAGAGTTTTTAAGAAGTATAGATGTGTATAAAGCAGCAAATGGCTCTGTGAGATGTATAAATTGTAATTTTACCAACTGGTTGGCTAGCCAACTGACCAATGAGCTGTCATCTGGTGCACCATTGTTTTGATTGGCCAAATCACTGAGCACATGAAAAACCAATCATATAACTCAGTAGCAAATTTTCCTTATACCTTGCATAAGAACACAGGGTGTTTTTTTAAATAAAATTATATTGTAGCAGCAAGCAGAATCCTTGAAACATGGCTAATTTTTAAACAAGTAATGGTAATGTTGATATGACCTCCCTAAAGTTCCAGGATATTCCTTTCTTTCCACAGATCGGTTTGTATGTGTATGTGAGTTTGTGTAAACGCTGCTTTGCAAACACTGGGCAGTGGCAGAACAATGCTGTTGTGTTGATTGATGACGCCATTATTTACATAATCCAACACTTTAAAGTTAACTTTTGGAACTTTCTAAAAGTGGTTTTCTGTTCATGGACCCCAGAAATTCACCTTTTTTTTAAAAAAAAAAAATATATATTTTTGAATTATTAGCCAAAACCAAATAAAGTTTATAAATTTTTTTATTACTTAACTACCTGCATTATCTCCGATCATTCCAAATATATGTGAATATACAGTATCCAGTTGCGTTAAAACATACTATGAATTTAAGTTCCTATTCAGGTCAGGGTTAGCTCCAAACCCTATGCACTAACCACCTGCATCACAGTTTGATCAGCAAATTGCTCATTATAGGGCCCAATGCACACTGGGAAGAAAAGTTACAAAATAATGGTGTGTAACCAGCTTAATGCTGATCAAACACATTGTAAGTTCCTCGATCTCTTAACTGATCATCACATTAACTGGTAGCCATATTACGCTGATCTGAATATTTGTACTTTAAGTTTGGCCACTATAACTCCAGACCAACCCATGCATGTGCCACATAGGGGCATTTTTCTTTCTGTTTAATTTTTTGTTTTTCTTGATTAACTTTGAGGGATCATGCCCTATAAGATTATCTTATAGTTCAATATGAAAAAGTGTGTGGGCCATCAAAAGAAATAGCATTGCATTCTTAAGCATAAAACAACTGGAAAAACTCCGTTCCAGGACATGTATGGTATGTTAGTATGAAAAACAATAAAAAGTTTGTATGTGACATGTGTGGCTTTTCATTTATAAACTGACCTAATATTGTTACTGTACAAAGTTTTGGCAAAATCATAATTTCTGATCCCTCTGTTGTGTCTAATAGATACCTCTTGGGTTTACCATAACAATATTAATTAACATGTGCCTATACTAAATCTACTAAATAAACTGAGCCTGATGGGTCTTTCCTGATCAGCCACAAATCTTTATTCATTTAGTAAAAATCTTTCATTTTATGTTTTCGCCAAGAGATCATCCAGAACACGGAGTACAGTGGCTCACTCTTTAAACATCGTTACCAGACAGTGTTAGAAAAGATAAAATAAATCCAGCACTGTCTAGTAAGATGTCCATAGAGGACCATGCTTCTGTAAATGAGAAATCACACTGCATACAGAATCAAATCAATATGGATGACCATGCACTTCTTGCTCATGCAGATCTTTGCAACTGTATCATAAAACATTTCTATTTAATGGAGAATCTCTCAAGCATTACATTCATAATGGTTATAACCAATGTGACTTAAGAGGGCACATCAAGCTTGAGTCCATTTGCCGAACCACAAGGACAGTACAGTCATAATAAAATAAGGAGAAGAGGAGCAGAATTTTAAAGAGGGAAGTGGCAGCAATAAGAGGATATCATGCAGACTGCAGTAGTTTTGAATTCATGTGTCCAAAGCTTATTTAATATTACTAATCCTTGATTAAATGACAAAGAAAGCCAAATTTATAGGGGATGCTTATTTGTTAAGCACCCTCTAGTGAATTTAAATACTACGTTTTTCCCCAAAGCCAGTGCTTCTTTTATGAAAAGAACCAAGCCGCCATCTTTCTTACATTCTCCCCATGGCAGAATTTCAAATTAATCATGCCGTTCCTGAGCCTTCCCTAGGGATGTTAAGGAAAGGTAAGAAAGATGGTGGCACAGTGAAAAACTACTTTTTTTACTAGGTTGATACATATCATAAAGGAAGCACTGGCCCAGAGTATAAAGTAGCCATTGAATTCAATGGTGGGTCCCTAACATGGCACCCCCAATGAATTTGCCTTTCTTTGTCATTTAGGGTTAAAGGGCCACTAACTATAAATATATATGTGTTAATTCAATTGAAAAATGTTCTTTTCAAAATATTCTCAAATGTATATGTTCCCAATCCTTAACTGAACTTGAATAACTTAAATTGATCACACAAACATGATCCTAATTAAGTGGGCTTACATTTAAATGTGTTCTGCCTAATACTTTATTAAGAACAAATAGTCTGTTTACAGTACTTGTGAAAGTGCAAAAGAAATATCATTCATTTTAACTTTCTTTCAATTCTCTTCAAAGTCAGGCAGGATGCGCAGTCACCCATAGCAACCAGTTACATGGTTGCTATGGGCAACTGCCCTGGTGTAATTCTGAACACATTTTAGTAAAACAGTCCCAGAGCTGGATGGAAGAGTCCATTGTGAAGAGTTTTTTTTTTTTTTCTTATACTGCAGTTACAAATTTAGGATTTTTTTTAAAGAACACCTTTTTATTATGCTGGTGTTCCAAAGAGGTATGAATTCACATGCACCGTTACGTATTGTGCAAGGTAAGGTAGGCCCCAAGGAAAGTGAATTATCAACACTGGCCTGAGATCTAATACAAATGATCCCCATACGGGGATTGTTTCTATACCTCAAGTTCATATATCCCTATTTAATTTCTGCTATGAATATTAACTGCAAAACAATTATAAAATTATGGATTTTGTGCTATGAATTCGTTTTGGTTGCCTAAGCTTTCACAATGATCAAAAATGAATTTGGGATAAAAATGACAAGTCAAAATTAGTGTGTTTTTTTGAATGATGTTCTTTCATAAAGCTATTATAACTTTAGCAGCTAAAGAATTTCAACTGCAATAAAATGACCTAGACACATACTGTATATGGGGATATAAAACATGGTAATTATCTACTAACCTCTGGCTTCTTACTGGCATGACACCTTGCCGCACGTTGTATGTGGGACGCCATAATCATCATTACCAGGCAGTATTAGAAACATAGACATAATCCAATGCTGCCCAGTAAGATGGCAATAGCGCCACAGGATCCAAAGGAGTATCTGCAAGCAGTGGGCAGAAGATCAGAAACAAGACAGTTTGAAGATGAGTATGGAGAAAATATGACTTACAGACAGAACTGGTCACAGATGTTTTTTTCTTTATATTACCATCATAGATTACATTAAAAGATAAAATTATAGGAATTTCAAGAAAGTTGAAAAAAAAAGTACTTACAAGCACAAAAAGGTCACTCGATTACAAAATTGATGACAAAATATTTAATAACCTGCCAAAATGATATTTAATTGGACAAATTATATTTTCATTGTTTTGTATCAAGATTTTTGTTGGAAAAAATGCACCAGATATGAAATAAAACGAATCCAGCTGTTTTAGTTATGCAGAATGATAACCCCAACTGTAATAAAAAAATTATGTTTTAAAGGAACATCTGCTCTGAGATTAGGAGATGAAAAGAAAACCTAAATAACACTATAACGCTGTCATTGTCTTCCTTCTGGAACTGAACAGTAATTTGCATAAGGCATTCCTTTCCTCATATCTGTCTTCCTCGTTTGAGACACCCCTGACTACAAAAGTCTCAAGAACATCGCATTTAAATGAGGATCAACAGTAAAAGGACCTTGCCCAAAAAGGCCACCATTTTATGAACTAGAAACATTAAAATAGCAAAATGGCTTCCAGATCTAACAACAAAAAAAAGGAAAGTGTAGAATTGCAGCTGTTGAAACACCCACACTCAGTAGGGCAGTGATTGCCGTGAAATTAGCTAGCCTGATGGGAAAAATAAACTTGGGTTTAAATCTGGCAAGAATTAAATATGTTAAATATGTTAAAAATTTTCTTTATTCAAGCAATAGGTATAGAAAATGTTTCTATCAATGAAGCCAATAAAAAATCGAAATATTTAATATAAAATGACTGATTGCCAAAGCAGATTAGGAATAGTAAAGTATATAAAGAAAACAAGACAAATATCTTGTGCTTTTTTATGTTGGTTTAAAATGACAAAAACAGTAGATTGGTTGAAAAAATATGTCATTACTAAATTGCTGTGTTTACAGAATACTAAGAATTCCACATATCAGAATATCCAGGTGTATTATCAATCTACCAGCATTCTGGTAGCAGGTTCTAAATCCCCACAAAAAGAAAGCAACTCCAAAGGCCTCATGTACCACCACTTCCATATGGAAATGTGCTGCTTAAAGGCAAAGTGGCACTATGATGATGTCATACAAGATGTCTGTGACGCCCATATACAGGGTGGGGCCACACAAATCACTTTTGCTCTTGCCTGTGGGTCAACTGTTGGATAGTTACACTCAAGAATATTTTGAATAATACTTTCTTTTCATGCAGGGTTCTTTATAAGACCAGCTCCATTTCACATTTTTCAGTTAAAGCATCTTTATGTACTTTGATTTGAAATACCTGCACTGATCTTATCATATGGTACCTGGCTTTTAAGGCTATTAGTAATCTTGGGAAACTTTCTCTGTTTCCCAAGACCATACCTAAGTGTTATCTGATTGAATGGCTAACACCAAATGGGTAAATAATATCCCATACACGCCTAATAGCGCTGATTATGTTCACATGGCCAAACTGAGAAAAAGCTGTGGACCTTAAAACCCCTTAACTAACAGCTCAATTTAGGGTTCATTTACAGGACCCTGAGCTGGTTTTTGGTACAACATCTAGCTAATGGGAGGGGTTGTAGCACAAAGGCAATTAAATCAAATTGTCTGAAAAAATGTGAGAATGAGTGCACTTGAAATTAGTTTGGACAATGGCTCACTTTGGTTATACCAAGGCAACATTTGAAATATAATTTTTCACTGAGGGAAAAGTGTTGGCTATTGCTGAAATCTGTCATTGGCATGGTACCACCTTTCTAAATGAATTGTAGAGGATTTCTCATTTCATGGGTAATAATTTAATGGTTATATATCGCAGCTAATTTCATCAAGTCTTCAGTAGGCAAGCAGACTATTCATGTTTACAACTTATACTGTCAGTACTAAAAATACATTTCAGTACCTGTGATCTTACTCTCTTCTAAATACAAATTCCGGCCTCATTACTTATGTTAACAAACCATTTAAATCATAAATATATTTCTGACTATTCATTTCTACAGAATGTTGGCAGTTAGTGGAAAGGTTAGTGAAAAAAAAACAAAAAACTTGTCAGTGGTAGATACCAAAGACTAAAATATATCCACCTTGGTCAATTTACTGACATAACAAAAATATTGCCTGCAGCCTTATCAGTAATCATTGGTTAACATACTATGGGTGTGGCCTGGAAATGCTTAGTAATGGCACTTGGAGACATTGAGTCACACAAAGAATACAAAACTAGTACCACGACAAGATGATCAGGTGATTGTACTCATTAGTATAATAATGAGAAAGCATAACTGATTATGTTGCACAGAACAAGTAAACGCTATATATTAATATTTTTAGTTAAGAAAAAATAAATATTATTATTAATATAAAATTGTATGTAATGGATATTGACTAAAACAAGATGGTTAGCAATTTGGATATTTTCACTTGCATTGGTTTAAGGAAATGGCACATACAGCAAGTATATATACTGTATATACCCTAAATTATTAATGAAAATAAATGATGTGTAAAAGGTTGCATGGAATTTTTTTGTATAATTTCTATGTAGTGTATAGATGTTTGTATGTAATAATAATAATAACGCATTAGTGATACGTCCAACAAATGAAGGTAAAATCTACACAAAAGTACAAATAATTATACAAAATCCTTTTTGGTTGTTTTGCTTTATCTTGTGGATCCAACTACTGTTTCAAACAGAAGCAAGGAGCTCTCTACCTCTTTTTTTAAAGTGGGAATAGAAAATACACTTCTTTATAGAAACTGCTTTTGTTTTGTAGTTGAAAAAAAAAATGGCTACAATAAGCACCAACAATTTGATTTTTATACGTTACAGTGTTCACAGTAACTATTTATTTGAACAGGCATCCAATACTAGAACATTTTTAATGCCACCCTACAGATAAATGCTAAAAAGGTTTGAGTATTGCTCAAGTTGCATTATATTGCACAATTTTGTTTTCAGTGCATTCAAATGGTGTTAAGAATGCAACTCGAATGCACAAAATGTGTGTCCATGTTTATGAGACTCAAAGAAATTGATGACAAATCTAAAGGGTGGGAACGTTCATGGCATTTTGGAAAATATGTCTTTAAAAACAAATCAGCGGATGATTTGATATAAGATTTTAGAGCAAACTAATGTCTATATATAAGCATTAAACATTTCCATTAAAACATAAAGGGGCTTAATAAATGTTCTTAACAACTATTCAACTGGTGTCCATATTTTTTTCATTTTATTTATTTTTGTACGATATGCCTGCCTGTTTTAGCCTGAATCTAAAATGCTGTGATTGTTGTGTAATCTGGTTGCTGGGGTCACTGAGTCCAAGCAACTAAATAACTGTTGCCTTATGAGAGTAAGGGCAGAGACACACGTGGAAATTCAGGGAGATTAGTTGCCCCGCTAGGAAATTTCGGGCGACTTCGGAAAACGAACAGATCCGAGTGCCATCCCGCCGGCGATTTAGAGTCTAGCCAGTGGGAAGGCAGTTTGAGGAGATAAGTCGCCCGAAGAAGAGGCGATTTGTCGCCGGATGACTAAATCTCCCCATATCTCCATGTGTGTCTCTGCCCTAAAATTGCATTACCAGTGTTGCTTTTTATTGCTTATCTTTGATAGAGGCCTTCTCCTATTCATCTGCCATTGTGACTTAGTGGCACCCTACCCTAGACACCAGATCCCTACTGACAGCTCCAGAAAACAATAATTCATTCAAAAAAACTCACACAAAAAAAAAAAGACCAATTCTTATGTAGAATACCTTTATATACAGTACCCCATAATAAAATTTAATCTTAAAGTGAACTACCCTTTGAAATTTAGTCTTCCACTCATTGACTGATAAGGAGATGGAGATGAATGGTTTTAGTATTTAATCTATCTTTTAATAATTAATTCCTTGTCAATATATGCCTGGAAACAAGATGACTTCATAGCACACCTGTCACTTGGAACATTTAGACAATTATCAGAGCTATTACTTCCTCATGGAATTGGGGCTAACAGTGGACTCTCAATCACCTCCTTTTACTATGTTTTTGTCATCTGTATTACTCTTTAGTGAATTTTGCACCTAGTGGGACCTCCGTTGAAAGAGTGATTCAGATAATCAGAGCTGGCATTAGGGCAAAGCATAGTGGGCATTTCTCTTGGGACCTCAGCCTTGGGGGCTCTTTAGCCTGAACATGTCATTGGTAAAATTACAAATCATACATCATAAAACTGCTTAATACTACCAATATTTTAAGTATTCAGGCTTGTTCAGCCTGATGTCCTATAGCAACTGAACTGCAACTTCCAGAAAAGTGTGGATCACTAATTTATTTATTTTATTTCTTCTACGATGGGAACATTTCTACATTGCCCTGGGCACTCCCTTGCTAAACCCTGACCTCTGAAAATGGCTTCTATCATCATGTTGTGCTTAACTTTTGCATCTTAAATGTCTTAAAATAGTGCTAATTATGATCAGTATTTTAACCCATACAACAACAAAGCTTGAAAGCCAAAAATGTTCATCTGAGTGAAAATGAAACGAGGCAGAGACCAGCAAATGCTAGAATTAAATGGCTCAAAATGGCTTCACCTAAATATTTAGATTTATTTGAATAGATGAAAAGACCCATGGCTTCTGACATTATGCCTGTCCTTCCTAGAAACAATAGTCTGATTTCTATGTGGTTCGAATCAGTAATGCTGGTAAACAAACGCTTTTAATCTGAAAGCAAAAAGGCCTGATTTTAATCAGATAAAGAAGGGATCAGGAGTCACAGGTGATAGTTAACAGCACAAGGTTTATAACTGAGCCTTCCTGTTTTGCTATTAACCTTTCCCGCCATTACAATTCCCTTCCAGCCTTTTTAGCACTGAAAGATTTACTCTTACATAGAATCAGAATTACCCAAGGGTTGCCTCTAGCAGTGCAGACCCTCCAGCTGTTGTACTACAATTCCCAGAATTCCCTGCTAGCTGGAACCTTTTAGAGAATTCAAGACATAACTAGACAGTCACTGTTGGACCATCCCAGGATTAAATAGTATGAAAAAAGGATAATAGTGAAATCATTATTGTATTTAATGTTTTAATTTTCAAATAAAAGACAAAACTTGACCAAGGCTGCAAGTGGAGGGCACACTAGCCCAGACAAACCAAACCAGGTCATTCATCTCTAACCCCGCTTTGCTTCTGTATATATGAATAACTGGCTTTGCTGCAACGTGAAGCCATGAGAAGAGATTCTCACGGTAAAACAATAAGGGCCTATTTTCCAAGTACCACGCCAGAGCCAAATATGGCAGAGCTTTTATTGTTCATATGTCCGTAGGACCTGTATTTCATTTCTGCGTCACTGCACAGAGAAGGTGGCAGAAAAAAACAATCCCAAAGGCACATATCCAACCAGAAAAATGCTCCGAATTTATTAACCTCTTAGTTAACCCATTAGTTGGCTTCGGCTATTTCTATCTACACACAGATGCACAAACATTTACATATTCCACATACAGATAACAAAATCTTTCTGAAAATAGTTATGGCAAACAGCATGATAGTACCCCCCTTATATAGAAGAATGGCTAGTTTCTCCTCACCAAGATGCAAGCAAGTCTGGGCAATGTCAGTATAATGGCTTCCATGTAACTACAGAAGAAAGAAGGCATGAAAGAGAGTGAAGGGGAAAAAAAGGCAGGTACTAAGACAGGAATGCGGATGAGCAGGGAGCCCTACTGCTCTGATAGGTTACACAGAGTAAAATACAGTTTTAGAAAAGAGCATGAAACAATAGATATTAAAATAAGGCTCACTTTCAGAGCAGGGCTTCAGTCAGACAGCCAGTTCTAATGATTTCTTAAACCCACCTCACAGTCTCCCTGGTTACTGTTTTCGCTTAGTTAATCATCACCGCTATTACCAATGGTCAGGCCTTGGGGGGAAAGCTGAGAAGAATGGATAGAGTTGGTGTAAAGCAATCAACTTAACTAAACATAGCCCCACCTCCAAAGCTAGCAATTATCTTCTTTACCTGCTTTACCTTTTCTTTCCACGCCCGCTTCTCCTCTCCCGCCCTGCTACCCCCCTTCCACTATTTTTCCCATGTTGTTTCCAGGCCACATATTCTGGCCCTATGCATAGTATCAGGTATCATATACTGGCCTCTGAAAGCCTGTTGCTAAAGGTAGCTCCTGCTCCAAAGAAGAATGAGATTCCAGTGTGAAAAGCTTAGCCTCTTGGTTCCCCCCCCAGCTACAGAACACAGTATTGGAAACCGAAACCTTTATCTGCTGCTTAGTAAGACATATGGAACAACCAACAAGATCTAACGTATTGAAAATCATATCACCGTTCAATAAAGTTAAGGTGGATGATTCTAGGAAGATTCACAATTAAATTTACAGTTAATTAAATACTGTATTTTATTTTCACTTCAGTTTTGTTTTTATAGGGC
Source organism: Xenopus laevis (assembly GCF_017654675.1). Taxonomy (NCBI): domain Eukaryota; kingdom Metazoa; phylum Chordata; class Amphibia; order Anura; family Pipidae; genus Xenopus; species Xenopus laevis. The sequence continues at coordinate 76,432,286 of NC_054384.1, forward strand.
TAATCTGTACAAGTGTTATTATAAGGTCATCCTGCAAGATGTTATATGGCGGGAATCAAGTCAAAAATACCTTTTTATAAAAGGTGTGACAAGAACAAGCACTAGCTGAATGCGATATACAGTCTTAAATAAAATACTACACAAACCGTGCCATGGATCCCATTTCAGAATATTATACTTATGCTTTATATACAATATATTTATATTAATATGTAAGTCACGCTCACTTTTCTTCATCTCATAAGAAAACTAAGAAAAATTATATGAATAAAACAACAGATACATGCAACTGAGGACAAAGACATCTTTGCTCTAATTTGTATACACAAAAGCCCACAAATTCAAATAGAAACTAAGAAGCCATTTTATAACAGCCGACTGCTGACATGTAAAATGTATTGTACTGCCACAGTATGGCTCATGCACAATAAATCATGCACATTAAATCAGCTAAGGCGAGTAAATAGTATAAATAAGCATCATGCTGTCCCAATATATAGATAACCATACTGCAGCAGATATGAATAGATAGCCACCATATAGTTCATTTGAAATGAAATATTTAATGGCAGTATTAAGAAGGAGGGTAGTGATGTGATTCTACCAGTATTAAAGAAGTCACATCTGTTCTAGAATATAAGGTTAAAAAAGGCACAGAGCAATCACGCAACACTGCTAGAAAAGTCACTGAAAATATTACATTCATAAAAAAACCAACGCAGTTCACCATGTAATACATGCAAAGGCACTTCACAATCTGCATAGAATCAGCAAAAGACTATAAAGCCTACGTTGGAAATATAAATATTTTTTTTTAATTTTCACTATTGTCTCTCCCTCTTTCCTACCCAGCTAGACAGTGCAAGCAAGGGCAGGCCCATACTGGCAACACAGGACACTCTCCAGACTAAGCCAGTGATTACTGGTAGGTTAATATGAGAAAGAAAGACACAGGAGGATGGCAAATTCAAGATCAATAAAGAGACATTAGTCAAAGTATGTCTATAGACATTTTGGTTCCAGATATGCTTTCCTGCCTTGATAAACACATTTCTTATTTACTGCTTTGTTGGTGCAGCTGTATAAAACAAAGCTTTTTTTTAATGTAAACTTTGAGCCACTTCTTTCGAGGAACCTCTGCTAGACTAAGATGCTGCCTTCTATAGTGCCCATATCAATATCATTTTTTATTGAGCACTTTCAATTAATTCTGTGTATCTAGAAATCAGAATCTTCCCCAGTATTTGCTTGAAAGACGTGTCTCTTTCTTTCACTTCCCCCATCCAGAACGCTCGTGTAACTGCTACTTAGCCTTTGTGCACTATCCTGAATACCTTGTGGCTGCGTGTAAGTACCTGCCCTAACTGGTTGGGCTGGTTGAAGGCTAACAGTTTGAATTCATACTCTTGCACTCGATCTTAAGACTAGAGGGAATATGATACCAGTTTGCACTAGGATTTTACCTCCATTCAATTACTTTAACGGCAGCAGAAGAGATTAGTGGGAATAAACTCCTAATGAAACCGGGAAGATGCGACATATCGAGCATTCACCCATATGTGACATTGGAATGGATGACAATACCTTGAAACCAGCAAACAACATTCATTAATTTAACTTCACCCGAGGATGCAAGCTTAGAAGTTCACATGACGAAACCATCGAAACCAGAAGAAGGAAGGAAGCGGTACAAATGAACAAAGGAAAAAAAAATCTGCGGAATTGTAGACTTTCACCTTCTGTTTTCTTCAAGACTTCTTCTGGGTATTTTGTCTCAGGGTGTGAGTGAGAAAAAACAAAAAAAAACAGCAAAACAAAATAAAAAGAAATGTGCAAAGCCAAAACACTTATGCAAACATCAAAAAATAAAAAAGGGTAAACCAGGGCCAACAAAAAAACCATGTGAAGTCGTCTTCTTATGAAAGAGTTTCTTGTTCGTCATCTTGGGAGCCCTGGAGCGATGCTGCTTGTTTAAGATGAGAAACAAGAAGAGACCGAGGAGGACTTAGGGCTTGGCTTACATGTAGGTCTTCACCCCTCCCTGCACAGGTGCATTCTTTCTAATAAGCCAATCAGCTTGTGCTACACATCAACAGGTGTGTCTTTCTAAAATGGGATAGGCCAGCAGAAAGCTGACTAGCGTGATACATGCATGATTTCGTGAGAATATCCTCCCGCCCCACTCCCCTTTACAGACATTCCAGCCCCTTCATATCTACCAATGACTATGTCAAGAAAAAAAACAAAGAGTGGGTGACAGAACTGCCAAATCAGGCAGAATGAGATTTCCAACCATTTCCAACCTGAACGATTGCCCCTGAAATACACTGTGCAATACATGAGAATGCAGGAAAACAGGTGCATTGGGCAGGTGTTTTGTGAGCTCAGGCAAAACTGGAATAGGTCAAACAAAGCTTTGTGCCCACCTTATTACACTCAAATAGTGTTAAAAACCTACACCTAGATTTTATATACTTGATCTCTGAACCAAAGGTCCATTTGATTTAAATCAAATCAAGCAATGTGATTCCTTACATGGATAAATGCTTTTATATGGTGCAGAATGTGTTAAATCCTTTGTGCCAATTTATAAGTTGTAAATCAGGTTTTATTGTTAACACTGTGAGCTGCTTACTTAGTTTGGCTTCCTTGTAAAAAAAAAACATAGTATTGCACAGAAAAGTGTATGCAAAGTTCAAAAAATACAATATACAGGCATAGGATCCATTATCTTAAAACCTGCTATCCCGAAGGCTCAAAATAACAGAAAGGCCATCTCCCATAGACTACATTATAATCAAATAATTCAATATTTAAAAATGATTTCCATTTTTCTCTGTAATAATAAATCAATACCTTGAACTGGATCCTAACTAAGGTTTTATTAATCCTTATTGGAGGGAAACAATACTAATAGGTTGATTTAGGGGGTTATTTATCAAAATCCAAATTTTTCCGTTTTTTTTTTTATAATCAGTTCTGGTTTCTGTTTTTTTCTCAAAAAGCCTGAATTTTTCAGATTTTTGCTTGAAAAGGCCGGAAAGTCGGATTTTCAGGCTAATTTCAGCACAGACCACAGAAACTTCAAAATAGTATATGGACCTCTGCCAATGACTTCTACACAACCTCGGCAGGTCTGAGATGGAGGATTTTCGGATTTGGGCTTTTTGCTGCATAGTGCTTTAGTAAAGCTCGAAAAATTCTAAAAGTTTTTGCTGCAAAAAGCCCCACCGGAGTTTAGTAAATAACCCCCATAATATTCAATTATTTTTTAGAGATCCAGATTATGGAAAGACCCTTATCCAGAAAACTCCAGGACTGAGCATTCTGGATAACAGGTTCCACACCTGTATTTGTCATATGGCTTACTCAATGTAACTTCATCTAGCACATAAACTATAAATAAGGATGCCTGATCCTCTCAATCAATGGTTTAATTACAAATCTGAGCAGGCAGTGCACTTTCTGGAAAAGCAGACTAGTAGATAATAAGCAGATAATAGTGTAAGCATAGTTTTAAGGTGGGGAGTCTAAAAGAAGCATTTTAGACGGGCGTGAAATCTGTCTGTTGAACCCCCAAGTAAAGACATAACATAAGATAGCAGGCTAACACTGGACATAAATGCAGGGGAGTGACAGAAATGTTATTTAAGAGCTTTCGTTTAATCCTGCTAAGGAGACATGGATTCTTTTAAAACCATAAAATGACATTTATGCTTGAAGCGAGATGATTTCAAATATAAACCAGCTTAGCAGATGATGGTTTTGAAGCATGTAAATCAATGTGTACAAATAAGTGAAAGTGATATTTATATTATTGGTGTATTTGTATATAATACACAAAAGCCTTGAATATCTTGTAAATTATATCCTTATAAACGGTGAGTTCTGATGTCATCAATTATAAACGGTGAGTTCTGATGTCATTTCTGTCACATGACTCACTGAAACTTGTGTATTATAATAAATAAAGTACCCCCTGTTGCAAAATATGAGGATATTAGAAGTTACCTCGGAGTTCCATGACCTGTATAAAAACACTCGGCCTTCGTGTTTTTATATGGTCATGAAACTCCTCGGTGACTTATAATATCCTTATATTTTACAAGAGGGGGTACTTTATTCACTATATATGTATGTGTGGAAGGAACCTTAGATTGTCTGCTTTAATGGAGCACAGACTTGTGTAAATTATGAATAGTATCTTTAAAGTGCTAAAAAAAATATGCTGACACTAAGGGGCACATTCACTTAGTTTGAGTGAAGGAATAGAATAAAAAAAAACTTCGAATTTCGAATGATTTTTTGGCTACTTCGACCGTCAACCTTAAGACTTCGACTTAAAAATCGTTCGACTATTCGACCATTCGATAGTCGAAGTACTGTCTCTTTAAAAAAAACTTTGACCCCTACTTCGGCAAGTAAAACCTACCGAGGTGCAATGTTAGCCTATGGGGAAGGTCCCCATCGGCTTCCTAACAATTTTCTGATCGAAGGAAAATCCTTTGTTCGATTCGAAGGATTTAATCGCTCGTTCGAACAATTTTTCCTTCGATCGTAGGAAATTCGGTAAATCCTTTGACTTCGATATTCGAAGTTGAAGGATTTACATTCGGCAGTCGAATATCGAGGGTTAATTAACCCTCGATATTCTACCATATGTAAATCTGCCCCCTTATAATGAAAGGATAATAATAATAATTTAGGTTAAGCATCCCAAGCAAATGTTATCTCACCTATGCACACACACACATCCTGTCATTGCTTAGCTGCCCCCAGTGTCCTTATGTGCACTTGAACATGTTCACATAAGCTATACTGAGCCCTGGGACATGGATGGGCCCAACTAACAGAAAGGATTAAATTCTTCATCAAATAATTCTAAGCATCTGCAGTGCAAAGTTGACTGATCTCACAAGCAGGAAAATAGATATGGGGATAGGCTATAGAGGTGGAATTAAATAATGCTAGTAGTAGTTGTCAGGATCATGGTAACACTGGGCGATTTTGCATCTAAGCAGGAACAGGGCAGGATTTGCCTGGATTTTTGGCCAAAGCACCCACCCACGCGTCCTATGCATGCATGCCCCTGCCCCCCGCGAGCACATGTACACATGCACTGGAGCGCTGGAGACTTGAGCTTCACCTGTGCACCTTACTATGTGGCTGGGCAGCATGCCTCCCCTAAAATTTTGCCGCCCTGCCCCCAGGCCTTTGTGGCTTTCCACAAATCTTTGCCTGGGCAGGAACCCATAGCAGTCAATCTTTGCAATGTTATTTGGGTTATTACCCAGCTGAACTAGACAAACTAGCCCAGGATTGGTAAATGGAAGCTTAGGTACTGAAACGCAAAAAAACTAATCATATTCGCAGAAAAAGTCCAAAGCTGCATTCATTATTGGTATATATTTTGCATAAGGACAGTTAGGTAGACAGTATTACTGAAGACATTGCACTTAGTTTTCATTTTTTATATTTTGCTGTTTTTGAAATATTTACATCTTTGGGTTAAACCTCACAAATGCTTTTCATCAGGTTTTGTGGTGTAGATTTTATCTGATCCTCCATGCAACACCACACAACGTTGAAGTGAAATGATAGTAGTGAAGAAAAACAATATATGGACTCAATTTATAGGAGTCAAAATAGGAAAATCAGCTCTTTTTGATTATTTCAGTATTTATTAAAAGCCTAATGGTGATAAATACATTTGGTTTTGACTGAAAGGTCCTAGTTTATAAAAAAAATTCTGTTTTATGGATTATTTAGGTCCATTTAAGTATTCTGGCAAACCTGACTGTCTTTTGCCATTTACTCCTAATAATAATAATAATACTCCTGACCTGGCAAAGACAGTAATGCAGGTATGGAAAAGCCAAGAAAAATATCAGGATTGCACACTCAGTCTTAGTTAAAGAATCAAAAGATTTTTTATTATTAAACACTTACATAATAGCCAGTCGCCCTATGCGTTTCGACCACCAAGTGGTCTTCATCAGGAGCCAAATACTTTACAAGTACAAAAAAAAGATAAAAAGGCAGGCAGTAATGCAGGTATGGCATCCAACATAACAAAAACCCACCGCCCCCCTCCCACAAAAAAATCTTTGGAGGGACCCAGTGTGCAGAGCATCCTCTCCTTGGACAACCCTCACCCACCTTCTCTCTTCCCCTCCCATTTGTGCTGGGATAGGTAAGAGAATGTCTGGGGAGGGGGGGGGATTCCTAACAACTAATGAGGAAGCAAACTCTTTGGTCTGGGCACCCCAGGACTGTGAGGTTTGCTTTCTCTATCGTTACCTTGCTGATATGATCTATTATCTGGAAGCACATTATTAAAAAATATTCGCAAAACTGGAATGTTTAAGCAAACGATTGTTTTCACTGACCTGTTATGTTATTTTCTGGTCACAATTATTTGAATTTTCCATAGATATTAGTTTCCAGTGCTTTTAAAATAGGTCATCTTCTCTATAAAATAAATTTGCAGAAATAATTGCCAATATTACCTATAAGGTAAAAAAAAAAATAATGCAGGAAAAGGTTAGCTAATAATATACAGGTATGGGATCTGTTACCTGGAAACCCATTATCCAGAAAGCTCTGAATTACGGAAAGGCATCTTATATAGACTCCATTTTAAAAAAATGATTTCCCTTTTCTCTGTAATAATAAAACAGTATCTTGTACTTGATCCAAATTAAGGTATAATTAATCCTTGTTGTTAGAAAAACCAGCCTATTGGGCTTATTTAATGTTTACATGATTTCTAGTAGACTTAAGGTATAAAGATCCAAATTATGGAAAGGTGCAGCTCCTGAGCATTCTGGATAACAGGTTTCATACCTGTACAGGGAAATTATGGAAACCAGAAAACATAGTAAAAGGCTATAACAGAGGAACAGCAGCCTTTAGCTAGTGAACACACCTAGGCCATTCCCCTACCATAAATCCCTAAGGGAAAGTGAGCAAAGGATTTTAGGCTTATAAGAAACAGCATTCATAACTTTTGCCAGAGTTTATCATTTTAGCTGTTTTTGTTGTTGAAAGCCCAACACCTGCAGAATGGATGCCATGGTATGGCTATAAATATGAGGAGGTACTTGAGACGGACTATAATAGACAGATGCACTTATGTCTAGTCCCTTACATTTGCTCATAGTGTGACATTATACACATTTTTCATTTATTTTTAATACATTTAAGATCCAAATTAAGTTTTTCTCCTGTGTAGTAGGAAATTAGACCCAGAACCACTTTTCACCAGAAATCACATCGGCAGGGACATCGCCTGGCGCTAGCGAAAGAGATCGTCGCTAGCGTTCGTTCGCACTCTATCAACAGACGACTTTTCACTCAGGTGAATGGTCGTTGCTCCGCAAATTCACTAAAGTGCGGATTTTACTGAACGTTACCTCTTTCGCCAGAGTGGACTTCACCACCTCAGACCAGCGAACTGCTAAAATGAAGCTACATCTTCCTCAATCTTATGTCTCTTACATCATATCCTGTCTGCCGAAAATATATTAAAGTTGAAAAAACACTGGAGACTTCTTTAAAACGGGATTGCCTGCAAAAGTCCTACGCTGAACTTTTTTGGGTTAACATTTTTCCCCAGACATTTGAAGGCCCTAGAATAGGGGTCCCCAACCTTTTTTTTACCCGTGAGCCACATTCAAATGTAAAAAGAGTTGGAGAGCAACACAAGCATAAAATAGTCCCTTGGGTGCCAAATAAGGGCTGTGATTGGCTCTTTGGTTGCCCCTATGTGAACTGGTAGCCTACAAGAGGCTCTACTTGGTACTATACTTAGTTTTTATGCAATTAAAACTTGCTTCCAAGCCTGGAATTCAAAAATAAGCTTCTGCTTTGAGGACACAGAGAGCAACATCCAAGGGGTTGGAGAGCAACATGTTGCTCGCGAGCTACTGGTTGGGGATCACTGCCCTAGAACATTCATTTTACAGTGGGCTCATGTCTAGGGCATTATCTGATCTATTTTGCCTTTATTAAGGTTTACATTTGTAATAAAAAGTGGCCACTTCAAGCATTTGCACCAACATCTCTAATAAAGACGTCCATACAACTTTAATGTATTGCCCTATTCAAACTGATCTAAGCGTAAGATCACTAGCGATTTTTCACTAGGCATAAACGAACGCTAGCAAATCTTCGCTATGAAATGCTCGCCCTGAAGAAGTATCGCTAGTGAAAAGTCACCAGTGTTTGGGTACACAGGAGGCAACTTCTCATTTTAGTGAATTAGGGTAGTGGTAACGAATTTGCGGCTGGCGAAGTGTGTGAGGTGGTCGCTGGCGACAATTCACCCTTTAGTAAATCTGCCCAATAATCTTTAATCTGCCTCTGCTTGTATGGATGTTAGTTAGTCATTAACATGGCTGCCTTACATGAAGATTTTCTAGTTGCTTTCGTGGTATTTGTTTGTTCCCTGGCTATATATATTTTCTTTCCTGCAGAAGCCCCCTGATCAGTCACTAGGGGAACTATGCCCGGAGTAAATACGCCAGGAAAATTACACACCAAGTTTTTTTTTTAACCTGTGCCATAATTATAGGTCTTGTAAAACAAAGGTGTGTCCCTGTGAGCCAGTCACCTGTTATCTTAAACCATTCTGTCTGTTAAGGGATTTGATCAGCTGCTTAACCCCTTCCCCCTCTGCTCCCTGGAGTCATACCTGGGTGGGTCAGTAAGGTTTAGTTCCAGTCATAGATGTCAATACCTCCCTCGTGCAGGGTGAGCCAGTATTTAGTTTCAGACTCCTGACTGCCCTTTCTTTGTAGAGATAGCCCAAATATAAAGAGAAATTCCCTCCATTCAACCCAGGCCCCACATTCATTATCTGAAGCTGAAATAGAGAATAAGGAAAATAGGTCAGGACAAAGATTGATCCCAGGACATTGAAAGGCTGATTTATGAATAAATCATAAAAATGCAAATAGCTATGTTTTTTTACTCACAATGCAGTTCATTTTTTTCCAGAATCCCTGCTTAATAGATTTAGTAATAGATTTACAAGTTTTTTGTAATGAATGGCGTTGCAACTGACACACGGAATCAATAACAATGTTACCATGCAATTTATTAGCTGCAAGTCAGTTGTACATGTAGGTGACACAGGAGCCTTTGAAGAAACACCTTGTGTCATTTATTATCTTTAGCTCTTCCTTGGTATGAGGGTTTTAATCTTTAGGGCTGGATTTGTATTTGCGGCATCCCTAGGCCGGCCTGTGTGTGGCCACTCCCCCAATGGAGTGCAAGCACACATACACTTTTTACTCCATCGGTACTGGGATTTTGCTCATGGGAGATTTAAAGAACTGTATAAACTTCCCGCACGCCCCCAGTATGTGTAGCAGTTAGGGGGTAGATGCGGCCTGGGCCTTTGTGGTCTTCCCACAAATACAGGCATGCCTGCCTGCAATTCATCAACACAAGCCTAACCAGCACATTGGTATGAGGCACAAGGTATAAAACATGTGTCCACCCAAGTACATCTTTACATATCATTTAAATGTCCATTCTGCACACATTTAAGAATTTGCACTTTGCACTTTAGTTTGTGAGTGTGCTTTCAATAGTAAAGGGTCAATAAAATGGCTGAAAGCAAACCATTCTACAAGGCAGTATATAGATAGCAGTGTTTCAATTCAGGTGAAGAGACATGAAATGTTTTTCACTGTTACCAAAAAACATGTGCATAGAAAACAAATATTTTAGCAACAGCCTTTATAACCAGGCTATGGTTCACTTTGAGCTTACTCTGTATATAGGTTTACTTGATCCGTGCATGAAGGCCTGGGCTCCACTGTGATTTATGGCCACACTAAGCTCACAGATAGCACCATACAAACAAACTAATGCTGGACATGTGCACAGTGTGATCAATTTACATATTTGACAGCTCTATAGGGCTCAACTGCAGGGAGAAGAAGAAAGGTGCAAAGTGCAAAAATGTTTTTTGTCCACAATGCACCTGCTCCCGGGGATTTGTACCTGATGCTCAAAGGCGCAACTCTTTGCTCTGTGAAATGAATTGCAAATAGCTGTCCCTGTGATAACTATCAAGAAAAAAAGCAATTTGTACCTTAATTTCCTTGTGAACCTACCTGCTCGCTTTGTCATAGTTACTCACTTCTCGCCAGACTGTTGTTACTTGTTCTCCTATAAGTGCAAACCCCAGGGTAATCATTCTTTGAAATCATTCTATCAAAGATCTCTACTATTTACTTCTTCGATTTTCCTCTGTTCCATAACCCTTATATGGGGGAACATAATATGTGTTGTTAGTGCAAAAATACCTTTGCAATCGTTAGTGACCATGTTTGCAACCTTTTTAAACCAATTACAGACCTCAACGACTTCCTCGCAAAGTTTGCAACCAAACAGCTGTTGCGAACATTCACAGTGTATGTAATAACATTTCACCATCGCAATACGTTTTTTTTCAACAACATATTTAATGAAGCTCCAGAGCAGGTGTTGGGTTAGGGTTAGATTAACTTTTGCTTTATGATAATGTGCAAGGTAATATTCAACTGCGAATGTTTTTTTCATTGCGAGCAGCGCTAAACATTTGCAAAAAATTTCTTTTTTTTTAATTGCAATTACATAATTAGACATAGTTACATTTGTAATATTGTTATAACGTGTAAACAATACAAACAAACCTGTTGCCAATGTAAAGCCATTACAGGGCATAAATGCCATTTTAAGCAACGTAGCATTTTTAATTACATTCCCCCTACAGAGTGTAAGCTCCTATGTGCAGAACCATTACTTCCATTTATATGAGTCAGTATCTCTCTGTTCTGCTGCTATAAGGAAAATGTTTGTGATTTTATAGAAATATTGCATAAATATGACTCAACAAAAGGAGCTGCCCAAAAACAAAGTATTAATAATACTAATAGAATGGTCATATTGACATATAAAACTTTATTTAAGGGTGTAGGCCACTAAGGGATCCAATAGAGCTATATTTAGGCAACAATCTTACAGTTAGTGATGATTCATTGCTTTGTTGTGACTCTTGCACATACACTACATGTGGTAGCAACAACAGTAAACAAATTCCTTTGTTGTGTTAGCTAAGGCGAGCCAGCAACTTACAGGCTTATTGTCTGCCCCTAGATAAGTTTTTTTTTCTTTACTATTATGTTTTGTGCTTTATAGTCAGCTTGTTTAGAGACTGGATGTGAAACTGATGCCTTTTAAATTAGGTGATCTTTGAATAAGAATAATAAATTATACTCTCTGTCGGACTGGGACACCAGGGGCCCACCAAAAAACCTCAGACCAGGGGCCCACCAAACGTTTTTAGACCAGGGGCCCACCCTCAGTACTATTTTCTTCTTATCCTCACTCAACCTCTATTCTCCTAGTCTCTTTTTTTTACATACTGTAATCCATTATTTCATCTATTTAGCCTCCTTGTTCTCATAGAAATAGGGAATGGCCATGAAATAGGCCAAAAGTTTAGCAGCATGAGGATCCACTGACACCTGGGCCCACTGGGACTTTTCCTGGTATCCGTGTGGGCCAGTCCGACACTGATTTTAAATGTTTTTTCATTCTAAATGTTGACGTCTATTCTATTGTGATATTAAACTCTATAGTTAGTATAGATATGGGTATATATAATTAATGAGAGGGTAGAGAGGGTGTGTGTATGGATGCTGGGTTTCATTTGGAGGGGTTGAACTTGATGGACTTTGTCTTTTTTCAACCAGACTAACTACTGTATGTAACTATGTAACAATTGATGGCTTAACGCTGATCAAGCTCAAGAAAATGCAGCAAGCTGCGTCTAAACCAGTGCACTGAAATGCAAATGGAGTAAAATGCAACTCAGAATGCTCATGAGTCCAGCAAGGCAGAATATAATGGAATCAATTAGCAAATGCGTTTATTTATAATCAAACTTGTGTTTAAATGTATGTTACCCTTGGCAACCAATCAAATTCTTGCATTCAGTGTTTAACCAGCAGCTGGCTGAAAAAAGCTCACTGATTGGTTGCTAGGGATTACTGCCCATGGGTAAATGTACCCAGTGTTTATAAATGAGGCCCACTGTGTCCTTAGGGCTCATGCACTTACCTCTACAGTCTAGGGTTGCCACCTCATCCCTTTAAAACCGAACACATATGTAATCCATAGCCTGCATGGCTCATTAGCACATAAATAAATTTAGTCTAAATGAATTGCTAATTAGCCATGCAGGCTGTGGATTCCATATGTTTTTGGGGGTTAGGTGGCAATCCCTACTACAGTCTGTGCTCTGCGCCTTGCATTTGGAACAAGGGCAGGTTTGTGTGCTCCATTCTGAACTTGCAGGTGCAAAGCACAAATGCAGACAGCTCTGTATTTATGAGAAAGTCACACGTCTTTTTGGTCAATATTAAAGCACAAAGATCTATACCTAAGGGCAGGGTGTAAAGTACAAAATACTTGGTGATGTGTGCCTGTTTGCACTTTGCATCATGCCCTGCATATAGTAAAAGTGCCTTAAATCTGCAACATACCTCAACTTTGGTATTACACTGCAACAGTGGTGACATATAACTGCACTCCTAGAAACTGCATTCAACAGAAGTCAATAAATACTGGTTCTCACTGTAATAGCTCATTTTGCATTTGCATAGATGTTGGACCAAGGCCATACAGCAGTCTCATTGGATCCACATCCAGGTAATTAGCTATTAATTGATATGCATGCTCCACAGCTGCACATAAAGCAATGCAGTGTATTACTAGAATATAACCAGATGTGTAGTGTCTTCTAAACATTCCAAAGCATGACGCTGCATGTATTTATTTGCCCAAATAACTCCTTTTGTTCTGGATCCATGGAGACAGAGAAAATACTGAATGAATAAAAAAATAAAGTAACACCTTTTTTTCTGTGTTCACACACACTGCAGCGTATGAAGTGTCATCCATTGGGGTACAATGAAGAGCACTGTACAATAACTGCATTAAAGGCAGACAATCACATGCGCTTCATGTTTAGAAGGAACTGGGTTGATTTCATTTGTAGAATCATTTAAGAATTGAATATATCACGTGAATAGTATTTTAACCAGTAAGGACATGTTAGGACACATGCATAATGAATAAGCTAGCTCACTCAATATGTTCATGCGTGTGACCTTGAATCAGGGGCACATGATGCATGTGAGAAACAAGCAAAAAGGGGGCCTGGCTCATGATGTGCATGCATGTGCCCCTGCATGGCAGCCTGCACCTAGAGCTCCAGATAGGTGGCTTAATTGGCAGTAATGTAACTACCCCCTGCAGGGCCCAGGTGCAGGCCATGCAACCGGTCCCCTTCCAATAGTGAGTTTCGAGGCAGATTCACTCTAGCGCGAACCATGTTAAACTGTAGCCTGGAGTGGAGCTTACAAAAAATATGACAGCACCATATGTCGTTTATTTTGATGGACTATGGTGGCTTGGCAATTTTATGACCATAAACATTTAATTAAAACATCTGTTTTTCAGTAAATATGCATTGATCACTTCCATTCCTCCCTTTTAGTATATTTGAAGCAAATTTGTTCAGATCAGTCTCACATCTTATATTATATTATACATATATTTTTACCACTTGCTCTTCATAATTATGGCCACAAGTAGTCTATGGGTCTCCAGTGAATGGCCTAACACTAGCCATATTCTGGTAGATCTGCTCAGTTGGCAGGGTCAGATTTTTGCCTGTGGAGCAACCTGAACTGATCAATCAGATTCCAAACCAATGACAAGATCACATGAGGGGACTGTGCAGACCTGTCAGAAGAGAGGCCGCTCCTACTGTATCTATGGGTGCTTTCTACACTTCCCAGACCTCCCCCCAAACGTGGCCACAAACAATGGAAGTGAAAAGGTACTCTCGACAGGGAAGGGTTGCGGCCTCTGAATGAGCTTAAGACTGGGGTAGGTGGTGTGGGGGCCCTTGAGAAGGAAGTCCCGATGGGCCCCGGACCCACTAGTCTGAACATGAAAGTATACTGTACATCTATTCCCCAGTGGATCTTGCAGCTTAAGGTTCCTATGGCAAAATCACTAGGTTTTATCAGGAGCCATTAAACCTTTCTGTATGTTTTTTGGAGCATTGTGGGAAATTAACACTCACACAGGGAGAACATTTAAACTCCATTCAGGCATCCTTCTAATCATATGTCAGCAGCACTCTGATATAGTCAAAATGTAATTTATTTGTGAAACAGGTAAAGCAACGTTTCGCGCTTAACCAGCCCTTTATCAAGCTTAACCACAGTGTAACTTAAAATCCTTTAAAAAGCTCATTAGGGAGAGGGGAAAAATCCAAACCTCCCAATAAGTGACTCATCGCATTAACCCTTTTGGTATACATAATAAATACATAGTGATAAATATATGTAAAAAATGTGTAAGAAATGTCTCTCGACTGAAACAGTGTCCATAAAAATCCATATTTTGGGAAACGTCTTTTGCTTAAAAGTTGTATAACCCAACATATATTAAAAACTTTTACTCACAATTTGTGTGCTCTATTCCTGGGCAGAAATGCTTATGTATTGTAGAACACAGCCATTCACAGGGTATCAGCTGCATTGATCTAAAAACAAAAAAGCATCAAGAATGTTACACTTAGCACAAAAACAGGTCAACCATATTTACTTAAATGAACAGCATTGGTGTATATTCCCGGTTCAAACCACCAGGGCCCAGCGTACCTAATTTGTGTATCCACTTCATCTCTAACTTTTTTAACTGCATATTCCGGTCACCTCCACGTCTCGAGGGTTCTACGCTGTGTATCACTTGATATCGTAGCTGACTCACTGTATGTCTAGCTTCTGCAAAGTGTGCTGGAATTGAAAGATGTTCATAACCACAGCAAATATTAGATTTATGCTGGTCCTTGACCTTTTGTGTAGTTTCTCCCACATATGCTAAGCCACAAGGACATTTGATTAAATAAACTACAAAGGTTGAATTACATGTAAAAAAAATGTTTATATTGATCGTTCGTCCTGTCTGTGGGTGTGTAAATTGGGAAGCCTTAGTAATGTTATTGCAGCTGGCACAGTTCAAACAGGGGTACGTTCCCATTTTGGGTGTCTCCAAGAATTTTTGTACTAGTTTTGTTGGGGTCCCCACATCTGCTTTTATAAGGGTGTCCCGAAAATGTTTCCTTCTTTTGTATGCTATTAGCAGGGGTTCAGAAAAAGCCTTTACGTGTGATGCAAAAGTTTGTAAAATGTGCCAATGTTTATTAATAATTCTCTTAACATTGTTGCTTGCAGTAGTATATTTACTGACAAATGCCTTGAGGACTCCTTTTTTGTCCTTTGTACTCTTAGCTGATTTTGAGGGATATTTTCTACCTCATTTCTTATAGTTGTTAGAAGGTCTTTCGGGTATCCTATAATAGCAAACCTCTGTTGCATTTCATTCAATCTCTGACATTCTCTTTGTTGCTCTGTGACTATTCGTCTCACTCGCATAAATTATGATTTGGGCAAATTATTTTTAAGTGATGTTGAATGAAAACTGGTAAAGTGCAATAAATTATTGCGTTCTGTTTCTTTTTTTATATAAATCAGTTTTCAACGGAGTACCCTCCTTTTGAATGGTTACATCTAAGAAATTAACTGTTACCAAATCATGTACCATAGTAAATCGCAGTGTGGGGACCACAGAATTTAAATGTGAAACCAAAATTAGCAGACTATCCACTGATATATAAACTCCTTGCAGGCAGTGCTCTGGCTGGAATCAGATCTGCAGCCCCATCAATCCAAGGCAGCAATGCTACCCACTGTACCTTGCTGCCCAAACATATCTTTTTAGTTATGGGAGGATGTTGGGAACTAAAGTTAAGCATCAGCTATAATGTAACATTAACAGCCTTATTGCTATGGGCTTGAATTCATTCTTACATGGAGCTGCACTTTTTGAAAGGATTAATGGTTGCATTATTGGCAGCACATAGCCAAATAAATGGCTATGTTAGGCTAGTAACCGTAGGGCAAAATAAACAGAGGGAGAGACAGGGCAGTCCTATAATCAACAAATATTCTCTAGGTCGTGGTTCCTGTTACTGCAGTAGCCTGTGCTTTTATTACTTTTTACTTCCTCATCTGTTTGGATAATTATTGGTTCCTTGATAACTGGTTATCCACTTATGAAGAAGGACTTTGATGCCATTATTTTAAGCATTCTCCCTTGCTTCTTTTTTTATGTACACCAACAGTATCTCAACACATTTCTGCACATTCACTGCAGAATGTTTTCCCCTTGCTTTTAACACTTGATGCTTTAGTTTAATGTTGTATAAGGTGCCACTGGAATTGTGGAAAATGTTATTAATTGTATGATCACATTGCTTTCTTTCTTCTTTTTTTTACAAATCCCCCATTAAATAAATAGTAAAAAATAATTTTATATTATTTTATATTAATTTTTTATTAGTTGCACAGGCAACTAAAGCTGTCCATGCATGGCTTTTGTCTAGGCCACTCTTGACCAAGTCAGTAGCTTAGTGGTTGTCAGACTGTTTTAGTTAAAGCTCCACTTAAAAGTCCAGCCTTTGACTAAGGTCCAACCTTCACTCAGGGCCCCACTACTCTCTTTAAATGGGCACAGGGATTCAGGGGATCAGCAGTAGCGATTTTGAATCTTATTCAAGTGAATCCAGTGATGCCAAAACTTTTAATCCAGTAGAGTCGGTTGTTGGCCTGCTTTTGTTATACCCTAGCACAGTGGTCCCCAACCAGTAGCTCGTGAGCAACATGTTGCTCTCCAACCCCTTGGATGTTGCTCTCAGTGGCCTCAAAGCAGGTGCTTATTTTTGAATTCAAGACTTGGAGGCAAGTTTTGGTTGTATAAAAAACAGGTGCACTGTCAAACAAAGCCTCAATGTAGGTTGACAATCCACATAAGGGCTACTAAATGGCCAATCAGAGCCCTTATTTGGCACCCCAAGAACATTTTTCATGCTAGTGTTGCTCCCCAACTCCTTTTACTTCTGAATGTTGCTCACGGGTTCAAAAGGTTGGGGATCCCTGCCCTAGCATATAACATTCTTGTACTCAGAGCAAAAAGACTATTAGATCGACACATGGAATGCAGTCTGGCCAGAAGTGAGTACACAAAATCCTTTGTGCACATTGTATTCATTCCTAATATGTTTAATTTTTATGCTTTCTTCCATTATACTACCTCACTTTTCATCATTCCTGTTCATTTTGCACCAATCCTTTTCTACCTTACAATCGCATTCTGAGCATTTTTTATCTGGTGCAGTATGAGATGAGGTTTAGACTATTCCTTAGACTAAGAGGAAATAGCAGAGTGAAGGCCTCTGCAAGTCAACATGGTCCTGTCTGCTGTATCCTGACCAAGCAAAAACACCTGGCCCAGTGACTATGTGACACAAAGCCGACACGCATGCAGTGCTGGAGTTCAAGATGCTCTCCCATAGGCCCTCCCCACAGGTTGCACATGACCCCCCACTTGCACCCCCAACTTCCCCCACTCACTCCCCCCAACCTTCCCCTACTCATACCCCCTATGCCCCCAAAAACCCTGTATATGGATTGGTGAGCATAAACGCTCTATTACTAATTATGATCCTTCTAATATCAAAACACACACTCCTGTAGGTAAACATTCCTTACACCAACCTGCTTCTTCAGTGCCCATTGTGATTTTTTTCCACTGGGGACTGGGTGGGCTGAAGACTGATGTCAAAATCTCCCATCCAGTCCCCAATTTTTGTCACAAGTCCAGGTCTGCACACCTGCAAATCAGAAGCTTTATATTGCAATAACCTAGACTAATGCAGTTATCTCACAGCTTGAATGTCCTGTCTAGCAGCACCTTTCTAAATAGAGGATAGGCAAACAATTTCTATCACAACAAGGCCATTAGAAATAATGGAGCCCTTCCACACTGTTTTTCTGCAGCTATTATCCCACTGTGCACCTGGGCCACCAAGGTTGAGGGACCTGACAATTATTTAGAACAGAGCCACAAATAAAGCTTACCAATAGTACAGTTCTGACCACACCCCATTATACATTATACCCAATTTCTCTAGATACACCACTACCCCTGTTCCCACTGCAATCCACACCCCGTTTTCAGTCCAGTCTGTCCAGGGATCCTGCAAAATCAATGAAATTGAGTAAAGCCAAGTCACAACATGCTTACTATATGCTTTATATTTAGGGGTGCTGGGTGTGGAGGGGCAGCATTTGAACAGCTATCTCAGGTGGTGAAAAGCCCAGAAAAGCCCCTATATATATTTATTAATGCCTTATAAAGTTAGCATAATGATGTATATACATATTTATTTATTACTTTGCTACAATTACAGCTATGGTCAGTGTCTCATTTCACTCTCTTTAACAGTCAGTGTTGGACTGGCCCATCGGGATACCAGGAAAACTCCCGGGGGGCCCAGGTGTCAGTGAGCCCTCATGCTGCTAAACATTTGGCATTTTTTATGGCCGTTCCCTATTTCTATGAGAATAAAGAGGCTAAATAGATGGAATAATAGATTATAGTATTATAGTCTATAATTAAAAAAAACTAGAAGAATAGAGGTTGAGTGACGGAAGGAAGAATAATAATACTGAGAGTAGGCTCCTGGCTCCTTTTTGGGTGGGCCCCTGGTGTCCCAGTCAGACACTGCTAACAGTAGGGTTAACTATGCTTACTGAGTACATATGGGCAGACATAAAATATATATAAAAAAGGCACTGGTATATGTAGTGAAATATAATATATACAGTACAAATGATTGGCTCAACAAGAATCCATGATATCCATGAAGCATCTATATTCATAAATGTGCTCTGGTGTCCTTTGCTGTGATATCATTATTTCTGCTTTTTAAGATCAAATATTCTTTCCAAAGCAGGAAGAACTAGATAAGCATACTGTCTTTCACACAAGGGGGCAAATTCACTAAGCGCCGAAGCGCCTAACGCTAGCGAGAATTCGCTAGCGTTGGGCATTTTCGTTACTTCGCAAATTCACTAATGGACGCTGGCGTAACTTCGCTAGTGTTACTTCGCATCCTTACGCCTGGTGAATTCTGAACGCTACCTTTTACGCTAGACTTCCTTCGCCACCTCAGACCAGGCGAAGCGCAATAGAATAGATCGGGATTGCTTCAAAAAAAGATTAAAAATTTTTTCTAAGTCCCAAAAAACGCTGGCGTTTTTACTTTACTATGGTTGATAGGCTGAAAACGATCGAAAAAAGTTTTGGGGCTCCCCTCCTTCCCCCCTACATTTCCTAACTCATGGCAACTTAACTACACAGTGGGCACATGTAAAAAAATAAAAATTTTATTTGATGTTTTGAAGGTTTCCCAGGCTTGTGTAGTGCTAATACGAATACTTCGCAACCTTATGCTACCCCTGATCGCAACTTCGGATTTTAGTGAATTTCCGTAGCACTGGCAAAAAATCGCCTGGCGAAGTGCGGCGAAGCGCGGCAAAGCGGACGCCAGCGCAACTACGATTTTTAGTAAATGTCCCACAAGGAGTTTGGGCAACTGACCTAAAATATATCCCTACAGTGCTATTATGTAAAACCTATGCAAAATCCTTTTTATAACAGAAACGATTCACTTGCCTCATGTTACACACATGGAATTCACTCAGAACCGAAACTAGGAGGTTTTACCTCACTCAAGGTATGAAGGGAGGAGGCATGAAAATGAATTATTTATCTCCCTGTGGCAAACTAGATTCACAGGTTTCTTAGAACAGATACAGCCTAAAGATTCAAGGCCATCAATCCAAACTTGCAGACAGCCTAGTGTCAGTACAAGAAAGCAAAAATGGCTTAAAGATTAATGGGCTACCCTTGGAGGTCGAACCTTTAGGCAGGGCGTACATTGCTCAGAAGAAGATTATAGATATATAAAAAACAAATATATATATATATATATATACTGTATATATGACAGCAAAACTTTTTTCAATACATATCTTACCATTATTACATTTTAAGCTGAGCTTTCAGGAATATCATTAAGAGAGTATAGGCATTCATCCCATATATTGCCCTAACTGGAATTCAGTCCCCCTTGCCCAGTTCCAGCCCCCTACATGCAACGGCATTCAGCCCCATAATTCAGGACCATGAGATTAGTGTGTGAAGGGCTAAAAGGAAACAAAAAGTGACTCCCCTGTGCAATAAATGTAGTGGAAGCCTTTTTATAACAGAAGTTATTCATGTGCCTTATGAAACACACATAGCAGTCTGTCACATCTGAAAATGACAGGTTTTGAACTCTCACTGAGGGAATCATGGGAGAGCCTATATTTAACTGCTTAAGAAATCAGTAATACCTATGATCAGTTTGGTTGTTCAGGTAGGGGATATGTTATCCATAAACCCGTTATCCAGAAAACTCAAAATTACAGGATGACCATCTCCCGCAGACTCCATTTTAATGAAATAATTCAAACTTCTAAAAAAAATGTTCTCTTTCTCTGTACTTATAAATAAGAACCTTGTACTTAATCTCAACTAAGATATTGGAGTCAAAACAAACCTATTGGTATTAATTAATGTTTGTATGATTTTAAGCAGATTTAAGGAATGGTGATCTGAATTATGGAAACCCAGGTCCCAAGCATTCTAGTTAACAAACCTTTACCTGTACAGGTATGAGTCCATTATCCAGAAACCCGTTATCCAGAAAGCTTGGAATTACGGAAAGGCCGCCTTCCATAGAATCTATAAATCAAATAAACCACATTTTTCAATATCATTTCCCTTTTCTCTGTAATAATAAAACAGTACCTTGTACTCAATCCAAACTAAGATATAATTAAACCTTATTGGAAGAAAAACCAGTCTATTGGGTGTATTTAATGTTTACACGATTGTCTAGTAGACATAAGCTATGAACATCAAAATTACAGAAGGATCTGTTATCTGGAAAACCCCAGGTCCCAAGCATTCTGGATAACAGGTCCCATATCTATACTATTTTTTCTCTGTGATTTTTTATAGACAGGCAGTCAGTTCTGTCCTCTATGGGCCTATGAATGGGCTTTTGAAAGAAAGAAAAACTTGGGCTACTTTTAGGCCCCAAACCCAGTATGAGTTAAGATACTCACTCATGGTTTCCTTAAAGGTTGTTTGTGTCAAAAATATCATGAAATTTTAAAAGGCCCCTGTGTGTGTTTAGGGAAGGTCTGTCCTTGATGGGATATTTTCCTGAGCAAATGGAAGAGGCTAAATCAGCTACTACTAATTTAACAAAGACCTAAAGTACATTGGCAATTTTGGTCCAAGTACATTTAAGCAACAGACTATTCAAAAGTAGTAAAAGATATGACAGATTGTGAGAATTTTTTACTGTAAGAATTGTGGGCGTCTGTTTATGAGTCTTCTTCTCTGAGATAACTGGAGAGTGGAGCTAATAAACTAACGAAGTGATAAGCTTCTCTAGTGCCTTTACCCAGAGAGCAACAAATCAGATCTATGCTTTCATTTTTAATTTGTGGTAGACTGATTGTAATAATTGGTGATTGGTTGATATGAACAACTGCATTGGTGTTATGCACTTATGTAAGTAAACTAGCCCCAGGGTGACTATACTGCAAGGAAAGGGTTACCTAGGTGTACCCTTGCAGTTTAACTAGAGGGTTATTGATATATACTGTAAATATATGCATTATATGATTTAATAGACATTAAAAACAGTTTTACATGCTGTGTAGAGTTTAGCCTTAATTATGGAAAGTACATCGAACAATAACAGTAACTGATATGTAATTTGATATTCTGGTATAGACCCCTGAGACTTCATTCTGATTCTTGCTCATCATTTCGAAGCCCGCTGTTGTTTGCTTTGTATCTGCTCACAGCACCACTTTTCTTATTTGCAATTAAAAATCAGTGTATAATTATGAGAAGGACGTTGGTTCCCTGGGTACCCAGTAGACACAAAGGGAAAGTGCTGAGGAGCTGTGTCAGAATTTACAAGATGTTGCATCATGTTAATAAATCACTCTTTAACTGTCTCTGTTTTCCATATAGGATCACAGAGGAGGCCGGTTTTCAGAATGTGTATTTATAGCTGTCATTTATATCAGTGTAAATATTTGGAGAAAACCCCTGTGAAATATTATTTGTACATATTTACCATATACTGCCATTTCAGCAATTGTTGAAATGTTGAAGGTTATGTTGAAGACTGTAGGTTAGCCTAAATGTTGGCATATGGGTGCTTTTATCAGTTGCTCAGTTCTCTAGTGGGTTAGACTGAATGTTGATGTTTCTTTCCATGTTTCATGGGTAAAACATAAATACAGTATTAGCAACCCTCAGCCTCTGATTTAAACTAAAAATGATACTGCTATTGTATTATTACCCTCTTTTGTTGTTTTCTGCCATAGTAAAATGCTAGATTTTATATATCTAGATTGTTAATTATTTCAAACATTTTAAACAGTAACACCATTATTAATGCGCCTTTTTAGGAGGACAGTGGCTGAGGAATCACTAACATAAACAATAAATGGCTTCTGTAGTTTGCAGAAAACAGAAACAGTCACAAGTACATATATGGAACTTGTTATACAGAATGCTATGGACATGGGGTTTTCTGGATAAAGGGTTTACAAGCATTGAATAAGCCCAATAGGATTTTACTGCTAATGTGTACTAATTATATTTTAGTAGGAATCAGTAGGAACAGCGGTACTGTTTCAGTATTACAGAAAAAAACTAACTGAAAAAATGAAATTATTTGCTTATAATGGAGTTTATGGGGAATGGCCTTCCTGTAATCAGAGCTTGCTGGCTTATAGGTTTTAAGATAACAGATCATATATCTGTACCAAGAAATGAATTTGCTCTGACAAGTAGGGATGTAGCGAACGTCGGAAAAAAAGTTCGCGAACATATTCGCGAACTTGCGCAAAAACGCGAGCGGTTCGCGAACGGTTCGCGAACCCCATAGACTTCAATGGGAAGGCGAACTTTAACATCTAAAAAAAAAATTTCTGGCCAGAAAAATGATTTTAAAGTTGTTTAAAGGGTGCAACGACCTGGACAGTGGCATGCCAGAGGGGGATCAAGGGCAAAAATGTATCTGAAAAATCTGCCTGTGTGTGCTTGGAAGAGATAGTGTAGGGGGAGAGCTGTTAGTGATTTCAGGGACAGATGATAGTAAGTTTGCTGGCTAGTAATCTGCTTGATACTGCTCTGTATTGGAGGGACAGAAGTCTGCAGGGATTTGAGGGACATTTTAGCTTAGGTAGCTTTGCTGGCTAGTAATCTACTGTTCTCTTTAAACAACTGCCATACGTTGACCTTGTAGGCATTGTTTGCCCAGTTTTTTTGGACGCAGCCACTGAAGCACAGTTGCCAGAAAAAATATGCCATATAAATGCTGAAAATAGTCATTTTTCGCCATACGTTGACCTTGTAGACATTGTTTGCCCAGTTTTTTTGGTTGCAGCCACTGAAGCACAGTTGCCAGAAAAAATATGCCATATAAATGCTGAAAATAGTCATTTTTTGCCATATACGTTGAGTCAACGTATGGCAAAAAATGACTATTTTCAGCATTTATATGGCATATTTTTTCTGGCCTCTGTGCTTCAGTGGCTGCGGCCAAAAAAACTGGGCAAACAATGCCTACAAGGTCAACGTATACACTACTACAGCGGTGGATACGGATTACGTAAAATATATTATGGCTGCTTGAAAAAAGTCACTCCGGTGTTTTTTCTGGAGACGGTAATATTATGGATATTTAGACAGAATGTGAACAAGGTCACACAGCTAGATGGCGGGTTGAAGAAAACAGTGTGCAAATAATGCCTACAGGGCAAATAATGCCTAAAAGGTCAACTTATACACTACTACAGCGGTAGTAAAATAAAAAAAAGTAAAATAAAAAAAAAATGAATATTAAAAAAAAAAAATTAAAGTTGGTGCTGCTGAACTACTAGGAGCAGCAGATTAGCACACCAGTCCCACTCCCCAACACTGCTAGACTAATAGCACTGGGCTGTTATAGTAGTAGTAGTAGTAGTAGTAAAACAACAAAAAAATAAATAAAAGCAGTCCTTACAAGGACTACTGTTATTGCAGCAGTCAGCAGATGAGATCAGAAGCAGGACAGCTGCCCACTGCAGCTACATACAGAGCACTGCAGTAGAAGGTAGATTACTAGCCAGCAAAGCTACCTAAGCTAAAATGTCCCTCAAACCCCTGCAGACTTCTGTCCCTCCAATAACAGAGCAGTATCAAAACGATTACTAGCCAGCAAACTTTCAACTGTCCCTGAAATCACTAACAGGCAGCAGCTCTCTCCCTACACTATCTCTTCAGCACACACAGGCAGAGTGAAAAAACGCTGCAGGGCTTCGGTTTTTATAGGGAAGGGGAGTGGTCCAGGGGAGAGCTTCCTGATTGGCTGCCATGTACCTGCTGGTCTGGGGTGAGAGGGCAAAAAAAAGCGCCAACAATGGCGAACCCAAAATGGCGAACGTCGCGCGACGTTCGCGAACTTCCGGCGAGCGCGAACACCCGATGTTCGCGCGAACAAGTTCGCCGGCGAACAGTTCGCGACATCTCTACTGACAAGCAGAACAAGTTACAATAACCCTTAAAACCTACCACCACCCCCCAGCCAAGTGTCCTTAGCTCACTCACCCAACCACTTGCAGCAGGCAACAAGGGCAGTGGCTTAACAATTTGAAGATGGGCCCCTTTATTCCTGGCATATGGCCAACAGCAGCAGGACAGACATCAGAGCTAAAACCATGACCGTTGGCTGTGGATAGCAGGTGGAAAAGGTTGAGATGGTGCTTGTATTAGCAATGGTGATAATAGCCTCTAGACAGTGTGTGATAGACAATATATTTGGGTCAGATTTTCCCTAAAGTAAAAACAGAATTAGGTTGTTGAAAAGCAAAGTTTGTACCTTCAGCAGCAAAAGAGAGAATGCCCACTAAGAAAGGACTGTGGCATAGTATATTACATTATTACAAGTGAAGGTTGCAGGGATTTGTTTGTGGCTATTGATCAATGACAACAAAGGACCATAGGTTGGAACTGCTTTCGTTTGTAAAAACTGAGCCCACCAAAGTTTGCTTTTCCTATTCATAATCAACACTAAAGGCAGCCTGGTGTCTGGCTATTACAGATGTTGTTAATAAACTTGCCCAGAGTCAACATGACTCCAGGCATACAATAAATGCAAATAAAGTGAGGAGAAATGGCTTTGTCTAATGTTCGTTAAATAAATGCACTGCCTGTCCCGCACCTGTCATCTGCTCTTTACTGCTTTGCTTAGTTTCAGCTCCTTGGCTGGTTGTCAACCTATTTTATATAGGGGTGCTGCAAGAGAAAACCAGTGTTATTAAACAAGGAAAAGGTTCACCTCCCTATGACAATAATTTATTATTTGTTCTTTATTGAAGAATATACAGTTTTCTCCATGCCTGTTAGCAGGTTGCTGTTTCAATCTTGGCCCGGATTTGTGGGAAGGCCACAAAGGCTTAGGACAGTAAGGTTTTAGGTCTACCATCCAGCTGCATCCACATTAGGTATGAAGCACTGGGGAAATGCAGGAGATTTGATCGTTTTTTAAATTTCCAAAGAACCAATCTTCAGTGTTCTGTACCTGAAGAAGGACATTTGCATATATATACGTCAAGAGGAATGTGGTGGGGCAACTGCAGCAGTGGGACTAGGGGCACCCGATGAGTAAATCAAACATTGTTTTAATCACAACATAAAATCTCAAGCCTACTCCCTACTCCCTGCACCCATCATTCATATACTACCAGCAGCACCAGCCACATTGAATATCAGTTCTCTGGTGTCCTGATTGTAGTAGCTACATTATACGTCTGCAATTACCATTTACCATAACAGGAAGCAATGTGGTATAAGTCACTGTATTTTTCCATAAAAAAAAACTGGGATGACAAAGTACCATGTGCCCCTTTCTTTGTGTTTTTCACTGAACTGTTTATTATTTATAATTAGCTCTCACATGCCTGAAATCGTTGTTTTGAGCAACGGTGCATTGAAAAGAAAGGCAATCAAAATGCTAGACAAATAATTATAAATTCGATTTGTAATTTATAATTATTTGTCTGGTGCTTTACAGGAGACCAAGACCTCTTGGAGCCATACCAGGTGTAGGTTCCTAGTCATTTAGGTGGGGCTACATTTAGGTTTGAATCATTATATTTGTATTTTTAGTCACAGTTTCCAATAGGCAGTCACTTATCATACAGCAGAACGGGCAAGTGCTGCCTATGCCACACTGAATACCAAGTGAGAATGCTGCCTTCCTTGGTTTTAAGACATAATTAAGTGCATTTCCCATTCTACTGACTGGGAAGCTGATACAGGTATGGGATCTGTTATCTGGAAACTTGTTATCCAGAAAGCTCCATATTACAGAAGGGCCTTCTCCCTATAGACTCCATTTTATCAATATAATCGAAATTTTGTAAAATGACTTCCTTTTTTTTCTGTAGTAGTAAAACAGTACCTTCTCCTTGATTCAACTAAGATATAATTAATCTTTATTGGAGGCAAAACCAGCCTATTAGGTTTATTTAATGTTTACATGATTTTATAGTAGACTTTAGGTATGAAGATCCAAATTACGGAAATATCCATTATACAGGCCCCGAGCATTCTGGATAACAGGTTCCATACATGTACAATTACAGGACCGCCATCAGAAATCACAGGGCCCCATACGACAAAATTTCCTGGGACCCCTGAGCTGCACCCACCACAAGCCCCACCTACAGGTCCGCCCTCCCCAGCCCACAGGTCCGCCCCAAACCACACAGTAAAAAAACAAAAAAAATATTGGTGGCTAGGGTTCCCACATGTTAATAAAAAATAAAGATATTGGTGGTCAGGGCCCCTCATAAAAAACTTTTGTGGCTAGGGCCCCCCAATTAAAAAATATTGGTGGCTAGGACCCCACATGAGAAAAAAAAATTGATGGCCAAAATTGGTGGCCAGGGACCCCCCCCCCAACATTATGAGAAAATTGGTGGCCTGGACCCCTTAAACGTCCATGCCTTCCCAAGTCAGCAGCTCTCAGAAAGATGGGGGCCCAGCTAATCAAGCAAGTGTGGCGTGGCCGGGCCCCCCTTACCCTCGGGGCCCCCTACAGCTCTCCCCCCTGTCCCTCCCTGATGGCTGCCCTGTGTACAAATCAAAATACCCATGTGCATTAGTCCAAGAGTGTGGGGAAAATGTGTAACCATGTATTATATGCCAATAGTCCTGTATAAAGTGTACTCCAAAATTACCCGATGCCTTACAGGGGAATGCTTAAAGGAGAACTAAACTCTACAAATGAATATGGCTAAAAATAGCATATTTTATATTCTGAACTTATTTCACCAGCGTTAAGTTTTAGCTTCTCAATAGCAGCAATGATCCAGGACTTCAAACTTGTCACAGGTGGTCGCCATCTTGGAAATTGTCAGTGACACTCACATGCTCAGTGGGCTCTGAGCAGCTGTTGAGAAGATAAGCTTAGAATTTGTCACAAAGTATCAAGCAGAAAATGAGGTTGGCCTGTAATATAAGCTGATGCTACAGGGCTGATTATTAAATCCTGATGCTAGTTGCACTGTTTTCTATGCTGCCATGTAGTGTAATGTAATTATCTGTATTATTTACTAATCAGCCTTATAATGTGACATTTAATAATCAGCCATATAGCATCAGCTTATATTACAGGCCAACTTCATTTTCTGCTTGATAATTTAATAAAATGACCCCTAAACTTGACTTCTCAACAGCTGCTCAGAGCCCACTGAGCATGTGAATGTCACAGACACTTTCCAAGATGGCGACCCCCTGTGACAAGTCCTGGATCATTGCTGCTATTAATAAGCTGAAACTTGGCTGGTGCAATAAATTCAGTATATAAAATATGGCATTTTTAGCCATATTCAATTTTAGAGTTTAGTTCTCCTTTAAGTTAATGCTTGTTTCAATGTGTATTTTAGCAATTTGCTGTTTGCTCAGCAATCCTGCAATGGACAGTGGAATTCTTCTTTAGTGTGGCATCTGTAAAAGAGGAGCTGGCCTACCTGTCATTCACCTAGAAGCATCTGGACAATTTCGTTATAGTCAAGTAAGGTGTTTGCGTAAATGTCTGTTTAATACATGAAGTGCCATCTGGCCTCCAGTCAGGTGCTGCGCCTTCACAATGGTCATTATCCTCAGACATGAATGGGTTTCATTTCAAAAACAAATTACAGCGTAAAGCCCCCTCCCGCCCAGTGCAAATGAGGGGACAACTCAAAGCAGCTGTTAAGGTCTAGTGATACAACCAGTCTCTGCTACAAACTGTGAGCTCTTTGTACAGCAAATTCTGGATCTCTTCAGTCACTGTGCGATTGATAAAAACAATTACTTCATGACCAGAAATATACTTGAAATCTATACTTGTAAATAAAGTCTTACTCCTGCAAAACTACCCTACAATTAAATAAAACCTTACTGAGACTAGACACATATTTATAAAGAAAGTTTTCTGACATATAATCCTTGGACAGTCACCTGGAAACTGACAAACATAATCGTCGAATAAAAGACATTAAATATTTGTTGCAGAACTGCTCAATGAAAAACCAAAGTCCTCTAAACATTAAAAAGTTCCAAGTCAGAGCAAAGTGTGATTAATGTATTACAGCAACATCAGACAAGCCATTAGGCCATGTAGAGGA
Source organism: Xenopus laevis (assembly GCF_017654675.1). Lineage (NCBI taxonomy): Eukaryota > Metazoa > Chordata > Amphibia > Anura > Pipidae > Xenopus > Xenopus laevis. The sequence continues at coordinate 76,461,058 of NC_054384.1, forward strand.
GTTTGGCAATGTAGTGGACAGAGAAGGAAACTGTGGGTCATGGCTGAACATTTTTGGGGGAATGTAATAAAATTTCGCAATGCAAAAAGTTATGACTTTGTGCAAAAAATTTTTGCTTTGCGCAAATTAATTTTGCCTTGCACAAATTTAACATAGCTTATGCGAACCCGGAAACTGTTTAGCGACCACTTCCAACAGTGGAAGACCGTTTGCGAATTTTATCGTTTGCGCCAATGCGAAGTAAATGTAATAAAACTAACACCTTCAAGCACTTCTTAAGAGTGTGCAATTAAAATTCGCAATGAGTAATTAAAATTCGCAATGCAATAACAGTTTTAGGAATAATATTACATTGCGAGATGTGGATTTTTATTCTTATTGGTGTGAATTGTTTTGCTCTTTGCGACTTTTGTTACATTCCCCCAATCTATTATTAGTACCCGGGCCGATTGCTGGCTGCATTCCCCCACCTCCTGCACCTGCAATTAAATCTACCGATTTCCCCCTGACCTGACTGATCCACCTCTGCAGTGATGTCACTTCCACCCTCCAGTGACGCCAATTCCGATTTACGCTGGTCCCAGGTCGGCGATAGGAACTTAAACTTCAATTTTGGAAAAACAGTAAAAAAAAATAAAAAAACTGAAAGCTAATTCTAATGAACAATCTGAAAGGAACATAACTGAAAGAAGTGTTTGGAAGGTGGACACCCATTTAAATACAGTATATAGTAGAATTGTTTCTGCATCAGTTATGCTAGTTTAGTTTACATACCTGTAAGTACAGGTATGGGTTCTATTATCTTGAATGCCTTGACAACAGGGTTTATGGAATACAGTTTTTTTCCTGTAATTAGAAGCATTTTAAAATGTTTTTACTAGCCATATGAATTTCTCTACAGAGAAAAATCAAAGCCATAAGAACTGTTTATACAAATATCACACTATGGGAAATGGCAATGCTGTATTTTGCAGCTTTCAGGATAATACATTCCCAGATAATAGACACCATGCCTGTATTGTTAGAATTAGACTGGACCCTGGCAAAAGTGTAAAGTTCACTCTTTATTAGGGATAAACCGAATCCAGGATTCGGTTGGGGATTCAGTTGGAGATTCGGCCAGGATTCGGCCTTTTTCAGCAGGATTCGGAATTTGGCCGAATCCTTCTGCCCGGCCGAACCAAATCCGAATCCTTATTTACATATGCAAATTAGGGGAGGGAAATTGTGTGACTTTTTGTCACAAAACAAGGAAGTAGAAAATGTTTTCCCCTTCCGTTTTGGATTCGGTTTGGTATTCGTTCGAATCTTTTGCAAAGGATTTGGGGGTTATAGTGGATTCGGTGCATCCCTACTCTAATGTGCACTATATTATGTCCTTTAAAATTGAATGTATTCCTTCTGTTTTGTTTCTTCTTTTCCCTGGGTCCCAGCTGCAGTGCTCCCCATCACAATTCCACTAATGATCACATGCCCTTTCCAGAGGGAGCAGACAATGCACTGTGGCAGAAATCATATTCCCTGACAGGTGGATTCACAGAGCAGTCCTGCTAATAAGGCTTGGGTCTCAGATACGCAGGTAAACAAGTATTCCGACATTACAATGATGCACATTTATTTTAGCTGTAAACACCGAGCATCATTCTGGTGTCCCCTCTAATTCAAGGCTTTGTGTGGCAGGCTTTTGTAATACAGTGCACAAAGAGTGGGTGCATAAATGATTTTAGGGTGGGAGCACTGGCTAGAATTTGCCATGAATACAACAATAGACCCAAGATCCATTGTTTAAATAATGTGGCCATCTGCAAATACAGTTCAAAGAGCAAACAAATTACCTGTCTACCACTGTGACGAGACGTGGAATATTATGGATTTTTGTACGGACACATCCTAAGCAAGCACGATTATTCTTATTGTGTAAGCACCGGGCTCACAAAGCTGTGCACCTGAACTGTGTCGTTGCATTTAATCCAGGATAATATTGAAAGGAGCAGTGATCTTATTCATTGCAAAATTCAGCATCTTGACATTTACATTGTTTTACAATATTTGCCTTTGTAATTAAATAAAAGAGGGAGTGTTCCTAAAGCACTGTTACTGAGCCACGCTCACTTCCGCTACTGTAAAGCATAGAAGTTACACTAACTCCATTTGAAAACTCAGACTAATGTATACAATAAGATTATTTTTCATCTTTTAACTTCAAGAAAAGTTTTACAAAATAGCAATATCCATTTAAAAAGTAATTTAAAGGGGTTGTTCACATTTGAGATAACTTTTAGTATGATGTAGAAATTTGCAATTTGTTTTAATTTTTTACTATTGAAAGTTTTAGAGCTATTTTGCTTTTTATTCAGCAGCTCTTCAATTTGCATCTTAACCAATCTGGTATCTAGGGTCCAAATGACCCTAGCAACCATGCATTGATTTGAATAAGAGACAGGAATATGAATAGGAGAGGGCCTGAATAGAAGGATCGGTAATAAAATAACAATACATTTGTAGCCTTAGAGAGCAATTGTTTTTTAGAAGGGAGTCAGCGACGCCCATTTGAAAGCTGCAAAGAGTCAGAAGAAAAAGACAAATAACTATAAAACTATAAAAAAAAAATAATAATAAAAAAAACAATTGAAAAGTTGCTTAGAATTGGCCATTCTAATGTAATAAAAGTTACCTTTAAGGTGAACCACCCTTTTAATGAGGGATGTAGTTGTCTTTATTAGCATACAGTGTATGTAAAACTGAATAATCTCCCTATTCGTGATGGGCGAATTTGCGCCATTTCGATTCGCCGAAAAATGTATGAATTTCCCGCTAAATTCACGAAACTGTGAAAAATTCTCAAAAATTCTCGTTTTTGAATTTATAACAAGTGAATTTTGGCGGCCAGTGAATAAATTCGTCCCATCACTACTCCCTATTTGTCTCTGGCTACAATATTAAGTACTATTAGGAAAATGCCACATGGAGGATGATCTCAGCCTGCGGAAAAGAGCAATTGGTTCAATGTGCAGGTAAAAAAGAAAATGCCAGCATTGAGGCTGATTCTTGGGCCTGTTATACAGGTTCTATCTAAATGAGACATTTATAAAAGAAAGAAATTCCCAGTGTAAGACCACTAAATTTATAATCTCCCCAGTAATATGTGGAGTCTGGATGCACATGCCCCAGACCTACAGCTCAATGTGGAGGTATCCAACCAACAGGAAATGGCAGATCCCACAGACAGGCTTGTAAAATAACCGAGAACTTTATTTCAGGCAAAGTAGGTTAATACATAGCTTAATGTAAATGTAAATACATAGGGGCAAATTCACTAAGCGCCGAAGCGCCGAACGCTAGCGTCAATTCGCTAGCGTTGGGCATTTTCTTTACTTCGCCGAACGCTGGCGTAGATTCACTAGTGTTACTTCGCACCCTTACGCCTGGCGAATTTTCGCTACGGACGTAACTACGCAAATTCACTAAGCGCGCAGTGTACTGAACGCTACCTTTTACGCTAGACTTCCTTCGCCACCTCAGACCAGGCGAAGCACAATAGAGTAGATAGTGATTGCTTCCAAAAAAGTTCAAATTTTTTCTAAGTCCCAAAAAATGCTGGCGTGTTTTCTATATTATGGGTGATAGGCTGAAAAAGATCGAGAATTTTTTGGGGGCTCCCCTCCTTCCCCCCTACATTTCCTAACTCATGGCAACTTAACTATACAGTGGGCACATGTGTAGGGCAAAAAAAAAATTTTATTTGATGTTTTGAAGGTTTCCCAGGCATTTGTAGTGATTCTACGTATTCCTCCATTGAAATTTGAATTTGGCGCCGTATGCAAATTAACCTTCGCTAGCGTAACTTCGATTCACTTAGCTAATCAACGCTAGTGCAACTTCGCAACCTTACGCTACCCCTGTGCGCAACTTCGGATTTTAGTGAATTTGCGGAGCGCTGGCGAAACTACGCCTGGCAAAGTGCGGCGAAGCGCGGCGAAGTTGCGCCTGGTGCAACTACGAATCTTAGTGAATTTGCCCCATAGCCTCTATGTAAATGTCACCATACAAAATGGCAAGACTTATGATTTTATTAGGACCTCTCATATTGTTTTACACAGATAATATAGCATTCACATTCTGCTCCGAGGAGCTAACTATCTAAGGTCTTATCACAGTCACACACACCTAGGGGCACATTTACTAATGGTCGAACATCGAGGGTTAATTAACCCTCGATATTCGACCACCGAAGTTAAATCCTTCGGCTTCGAAGTCGAAGGATTTATCGCTATTTGTTCGATCGAAGGATTTTAATCCATCGATCGAGCGATTTTCCTTCAATCAGAAATTGGCTAGAAAGCCTATGGGGACCTTCCCCATAGGCTAACATTGATGCTCGGTATGTTTTAGGTGGCGAAGTAGGTGGTCAAAGTTTTTTTTAAAGAGACAGTACTTCGACTATCGAATAGTCTAACGATTTTTAGTTCGAAACGTTTGTTTCGAAGTCGTAGTCGAAGTAGCCAATTCGATGGTCGAAGTAGCCAAAAAAATACTTCGAAATTCGAAGTATTTTTTATTCTATTCCTTCACTCGAGCTAAGTAAATGTCCCCCTGTGTTTAGTCAGCAGCAACTGAATGTGCTGTACGTTATTCAGTTTGGGAGGAAACAGGAGTACCTGAAGGAAAACCCACATAAACACAGAAAGAGAACGTACTGTACAAACTCCATGAAGGCAGTTAAGACTAGGGTCTCAGCAATGAAAAGCAACAATCTTACCTTTTGCTTTGAGGTGAGGAGCAAAGGAAAAAAGATGCCCAAAGATGTTAATTTAAGAGACAAACAGGAAGACTTGTTCTTTTTTCTGGTCCCTAATAGGCCACATACCATAATAGCCAATTTACCTGTTGATTACCTGGTTTCTATTCAAATATTTAGATCTAAAAAGCTACAAGTTAGCTGGAAACACCCAAAACATCATGCTGACCTGCTGCACAAATTGCATGAATGGGGGACTGCACATAGACCTTTAGTCACTCAAATCTAGCTTTACAAAAATAAATTTAATTTAATTAAATAGAAGGGACAATAAGTAATACAGGCACTGCTCCTCAATCAGACCTTTGCTGCTTTTAAAGTAAAATTTATTAAAATTATATTAGTTTAAAAACTACAACCAATACATTTGTAGAGCATTGCTAATACCAGTACAATAAAAATATCAGAAAGCCATAAAATGTTCTAGGACTCAAGTCCCTTATGACCCCAAGAACAGACTCCAGACCCCAGAAACTGCAAAAAAAAACATTTTGAATATTTGGAGTTAGTGTCACTTTTTTCTTAAAAAAAATAATTTTGGTAGGATTCCATTCCCTTTAAATGGGTATAGTTTTCTGCTTTAAATCAAATGCAAGTGCTACACAGGCAAGTGACTTGGAATACTGTAAAAAGGTTGAGTCAACGGCACCAAAAAATTGTGGAGCATTTAATTTAGTTTTTATTTTCATGCCAAACACTTAAAACATTTGTATAAGCATTAAAGAACATAGATCATTTTGAACACACAACTACAAAATATTATAGGGATGCACAGTTGGAGTTACAGTGGCATTGGCTGAGGCATGTAAAAGCTGATTGGCAGATGACTGGACAGGAGAGGTCTGGGCCAACCAGTTGCCATATCGTTGTCATTGTTAGAATAACAACACCATGAATTTTAATTATAACTGCAGTTAGGGTTGATTAAAGTTCTAAAGGATTAAGCCAAGCCTTACTATCTATAGTAAATTAAAGGGAAGTAACATTGCGTAGCTCTATAAAATGTATCACATATAATACCCCATATTTAAATTACTATTTTATAATAAAACCTATTTATTAAAAAGATATGTATTTAATAGTATTGGTCATTGGATAATCCCGTAATGGAACACTGACATTCAAAGTAATAAGTCCATCCCTATGGCTCATATTAGGCACTGCATTCATACCAAGTGGAAAAAATAATTGTTTTGTTAGAATAAATCAGTGTTTTAGACTACATCTATTAAAGGCTTCTGCTAATGAGTTTTTAAGTCCTGCACTGGAGAATGGCCATGCAACAGTTTTTTACTTAGGGCTCCAACACATGACCATTTCTTCTTGTATTCTCTTGTGCGTATGAGATGCAGCAACTCATGTTTGTTCAGTGCTTTACTACTGTCCTATCAGCACAGGAACCATAGGAAAGAATGACCTCTGTTATTTCATGCAAGTGCCTTCATGTGATGGAGTGACCCATAAGCCAATGGAAGGCCAGCTTCACATTAACCACATTTTTTTGGGCCTAAAAAAATAAAGCTATACAAGAATTAAAAAAATATATCTTTGGGGCATTTATGTCCATCCAGTTGGCATAATTTACATCTAATGGTGCATGAAGTCAATTAGTCTTTAAATTAAGTAATGTGTCATTGCTCATATTTATTCCATTATTCTACAATTATTGTGTGGATATAAGTGACTGCATTCATCTTCTGGTAAACACCATTACTAGTGAATAAAGTCAAGTTTCAAGAGAAACTTTAACAGTTAAAAAAGGAATTTTAGCAAAATACAGACTGGACTTTAATAGATTTACAGGTTGCCTATATTTCAGTTTGTGTTTTTGGAACTTTTCCAAAATGAAAATCTCTCAGATAAGAGAGTCCTACTGTTGGTAATACTTTAGTGAATATGTTCTCTCTAATCTCCTTGTAAAGGATCATGCTGGTGTTAGTAGCCTGATTACACCCCTAATCCTGCTTTTCACTTAATACCAATAAAATGAACCCAAACAGGAAACATTAGCTACTGCTGACAAGTAAAGTTATTATAGGTAAGAGGATTGTGTGCATCTTTGAAGACATATTGTCTCTAGCAAACAAAAGTTACTTTACTTAATTTATGGCAGGGGTGGCACCCAAGATACTAGTTTAGTAAGATGTGGAAATAGCAAGGGGACCAATTATGCGCAATGCATTTAGGCATGCCAGACAGGTAATGCTTATTCATGTATTCATAATGCAAATAGAATAACAAAAACATGATGGATCTTATATTTAGCACCCATCCTTTCTTCCCTTAACCTTAACATAATTAATATCTGAAGTAGCTGTTTGTTGACAGTGTCTTGAGCTCTACTGATTAGTGATGGGCGAATTTCGGGCGTTTCGATTTGCCGAAAAATTTGCGAATTTCCCACGAAATTCGCGTAACAGCTAAAAATTAGCGAAATGGCGCCGGCTCCCTTGTTTTTGACGCCAGCATTCATTTTTGATGCTGTTGTCAGTTTTTTTGGATGCCAACGTCTATTTTTGGCGAAATTGCGGCAACGTCCAAAAAAAATGGATGCTGGCATCCATTTTTATTGTTGCGGCAGTTTCACGAATTTATTCGCCGGTGGAGAATCACGGGAATTCGCTGTGAATTCGCGCCTGCTACTACTACTGATCAACAACTAAAGGTCTACTGGTAGATTCCTGATCAACCTTTTGGGCACCGATGCCTTACAGCATACCCCAAAGCTCACTTATGAACACTGTTAGGGATTTGGCACACAAGAATTTTTGATACCACTGCAGTTAGAATGCCCAACTGCAATGAAAGTACAGTGTCACCAATTCCTTCACTAATGTGCACTGCAAGCGCCTTACTAAATAGAGTAAACTATAATATATCCAGGACCGTATTAATATCTAGGCACCCGAGGGCCTGTGCCTAGGGTTGCAGCTTTCGGGGACGGCGCTTGGGTGCCTACATAATTCAGAAGTGATGTTTTGTGGAAGTGATGTCTAATGCATAACGCATGTGACATCATTCCATACGTTAGGGGGACGCTGTAAGGGCCAGTTCCTAGGGTGCTAGTATACATATACGTATAATACAGCACTGGCAAATTTTTAAGTAGTTCATGCAATTTGGTAATCTCATACTGGGACACTGCCGTAATGAGTCCATCTTTTTGGCTTGTATTATGCTTTGTACTCACATTTTAATGTGGATCAGAGAAGAAAACTGTAGGCAAAATACTTCCACAGGTGGCTGTCTATAAGCAAGGTAAAATGTGTTCTTTGGAGTAAATAGACTATCATGCCCTGCAGGAATCAATAAAATCATTTTGTAGCTAACTACATTGGCAGCTACTGTGCTAATCCTCATGTGTGAAATAAGCCTAAAGGTCTGAGCAATTATATTTTCTCTAATACATGATGCCGTTTCCTCAAAAAAAACTCACAATCACTAAGGATCAAATAAACCGGGGCCATCTTTTGCAAACAAGTTTTTACATGATGTATTCAAAGCAGATGTCAGTTGCTTCGTGCATTATGCTCTAGAAATTTGCCTGATAATCATAGCCAAATGTTATGCACAATAGGGAAATGCTGTGAAAATGGTGGCTCGTTTGCTGGGAAAGTGCACCATTCACATGATCAGGATTTTATAGGATTTGTTTCTTTTAACCTTTTCATATTTTTTTATGTGAACCTTCATATATCGTTCTGTTCTAAGCTATAAATAATGCCACTTCAGAAGTCTGCATTTTTCTATTAAAATTATCACTGTAAATTCCTCTTTAAAAATCATTCTACAACATGAGTAACAGCATAGAGTTTGGTAAGACTGCACTATGCTTCTCTATGTAAAATTATATTAAATCTAGTTTAAGTCGGTTTCACACACCTCTAAAAAATATACTTACTATACCTGCATACTGTACATATACTGCAGGCGTCTTAAAGACATTTTTTTATATTTTTAACAGCTCAGTATACATTTTTTTCCATTGCTGTGGGAGGAGAGAGTAATGCTTTGGTCTCATCTGTCTCCCAGTAGAAGGTGAGATAATGAGCTTCTCCCAACTCTTCTGTGTCTTCTGTGCTACTAGCTAAGCAGAGATTCACTATACAGGCCAGATTTATATAAAGGCATCTAAAGGCCTATGCCTATATATATGTTGGGGACAGTCCGGTTTTTGGGGGGGCTGTCCGGGTGACATCACACACTCCATCTGTCCCACCCTGACACCCCCCGCCCTGCCCCCTGCCTGGAGTACCCACATGGAAGAGGTGGCATGGAAAAGATCTCCATTGCAGAAGGGATCATGGACATCGTACCCTACATGAAAAGTTTATGTATCATTTAGCTCCTTTCCTGTGGATAATGATCTAGATGAATGAACTAAACCATTTGCTACATCAGATGCTAAGCAGTGGAACTCATTGATTTCAAATTCACATTCCAAATATGCCAGTACACAAGAGGTAAGGAAGAACTATAAGTAGCTCCAGGTCAGCAATTCACAATGCTACATTTTCATGAGACTCCAACTAAGAGAAGGCCTTCTGTAAAAGAGCCACCTTATTATATCCTAAACATCTAAAAACATCATATCAAGAGTATTTGTGTTATAAATATTGGGTTGTTTTAGATTGTTTGATGAAACGCAACACAATTCTGTAATGCTAAATGCCAAGAGAAGAAAGCAGAAAATCTATAACAGGGTGTGTCTGTTCCTTTTACAACACTGGTGTCTTTGTACCTTAAGCTTTATTCTGTTATACTCAGTTAAAGGCGGATTTCTCTAGCTGAGCTGCCTCTGCTGTGCTTCCTATAGTAGCTAGACCAAAGGAGGAGCATCTCAGCAACAGGATAGAGAACTGTCTCACAATCAAAGAGATTGGCAGTCATGACCTTATCCTCTGCTGTATGGAACTTGCTGTTCATATTCTCTATAACCTTGATAGTCTGAGTTGTACTGCAACCATGGGCATGACTATGCTTTGAAACACATTGCTAATTGCTTGCTATTGATAACTACAGTGGTCAATAGCAGACTTGCATTAGGCCCATCAGGGCTCATAGTCATGGTCGGATTTTCATTAAGGCTAGGGTTGGCTTAGGCTTCCCAAACCTGACTGATAATAAGGAATCAAGAGAAGGGAAAAAAAAACCCTGAATGAAAAAGCTTTACTTTCTGTTTTTCCCCTCAAGATGTAAGCCCCGGTACAGCCTCAAGAGGATTGGCTAGGCTGGAGAAATAAATTCGATGCTTCCTGTAGCCTAACCAATCCCCTAGTAGCAGGACTGGGACTTGCACTTTAAGGGGGAGAATAAAGCTAAAGTTTAGTCTGTGTTTGCTGCCATGATTAGGGGGCAAATTTATCAAGGGTCGAATTTCGAAGTGGAAAATACTTAGTAATTCAACCATCGAATTGGAATACTTCGACTTTGAATATCGAAGTCGAAGTTTTTTTACATAGAATTTGGCCATTTGCGGTGGAAGTAAAATCGTTTTATCGAACGATTAAATCCTTCAAATCAAACGATTTTTCTTCAAATTCAAAAAACTTAGAAAACTGCTCGAGAAGGTCCCCATAGGCTAACATAGCAGGTTTAATTTGGCAAAATATTGAAGTCCGTTTTTTTAAAGAGACAGTACTTCGATTATCGAATGATCAAATATTCAAACTATTTTACTTTGAATCGAATTCAAAGTCGTAGTATCCTATTCGATGGTCAAAGTATCCAAAAAATTACTTTGAATCTCAAATTTTTTTACTTAGAAAATTCCCTCGAATTCACTTCGACCCTTGAAAAATCTGCCCCTAAATGATCCAGGGTGCAGTATGTGTGTCAGGACCAAGTATTTTTTTTCTACAGCATTCATATCAAATTAGTGAAACATGAAGTCAGCACACAGAAATATGAGGGGGGGGGCAAAATTCAAGGTTACTACTAAAAAATGCAAAGGGACCTGTAAAGTGCAAACACAGTACTGGCACATGCGGATGAGAAACTAGTAAGAAAGCAAAAGGATAAATAGAAGGGAACATGGGACAGCAGAATGGGGGCATTCTGAAAAAATGGAGTGTCAAGTGTCAAATGCATCTCCCCTATTCAATAAACACTCTGGCTTAAATTTGCCCATGGGCAGTTACCTATAGCGACCAATCAGTGATTAACTTTTTAAAGTCAGCTGCAAGTAGAACAATGAATGCAGCAAATTTGCCCAGTGTTGATAAATTACCCCCACTGTCTCTTATTGTGTATAATGTACCTGAGTGTCAGTACCCACAGCTGTTCAATGTTTATTATGTACTTATTATGTACTGGTGCCTCAACCCATTGGCTCTCACTATATGATCTCCTTGGGGCTTCAGTTTCCGCCCTGTTCTTGGGGTGCCTATATGCAGTAATTTTTATTGAACAGTGTGCTAGAGAAGCTAACTGATATCACATAATTAATTGGAGGTGAGGTGGTGCCTTTACCCATTACTAAATCCTAAACAAACCTTTAACTTCAACTACTTCCAGAGTTCATCCTGAAGACCCAAGCTGGTGTTAAACTACACCTTTCAATAACCTTAGAGAGGCAAAGGCATTCAAGAATAATATAAGTATAAAGGGGAAATTGAAGCTACTCAATGTCTGACCCTAGCACTGAAGATACTTAGATTCCCGGTTTCTCATTTTTTTTCCACTGTTCTTAAAGAAGAAGGAAAGCTACCAAAGCAATTTATTTTTAATAGAGAAGCCACAATAGTGCAACTATAACACTATATTTATTCTGCAGAATGCTTTACCATACACGAGTAAACAGCTCTAGAACTCTCAGTTTGTTTAAGATAGTATCTTCCATATTAGCTTGGTGTGACATCACTTCCTGCCTGAGTCTCTCCCTGCTCACTCATAGCTCTGGGCTCAGATTACAGCAGGGATGGGAGGAGGGAGGGGAGAGAGGAGCAAACTGAGCATGCTCAAGCCCTAGCCGTGAAGGTTTAAGCTGAAAACAGGAAGAAGTCCATGTGTACACAATAGAAGGTAAGAAATGCTGTGTTTCTTTTGACAGAGGACTCTGAGCAGCATTACTACTATGAGGGTTTACTGGTGTATTTATATAGACCTTTTTGATAAAGCTTATTTCATTTTAGCCTTTCCTTCTCAATCTATTATGCCATAGAAATAGGCACTACACGTAACCATTTTAGTGAGAGGTAAAGAAATGTCTTGACTTTTTTTTATTTATTACTGGGGCACTAACAGAGGGTCATTATAAAAACTAGAATAGCTTCTAGCAACTAGAGTTAGCTATCATAGACTTAACACAGTACATCACACTAAGTGCTCTTTCTTCTATGACATGCCCTGTGTTTACAGGACATAAGCAGAGAGGTAAAATCAAAACAAAGAATGGGTTAAGTAGCCTCTCCAAACACAAAAATCACTCTCTGCTTATGTTCATAGTTTAAGGAAAATGGACATAACTGAAGCAGACTAGGGGCACGCCAAAGGTGATAGTTGGGGCAGATGAGCCGCTTAGGGTCCTACTGCAGTTTAATCTGCCCCTGGCAGGGGTGGAGTCTAAAACCTATGTTATTAAATCAGCCTTTGGTTTCAGAACTATTCTTTAACACACAGTGATTTGAGAGCTGTGCTTCCCCTGGAGAAATGCTGTTTTCCATCACCAGGTGCTGGCAAGTGCCCCTAAGTTATCCTTTCTACTCGCAGAAGGTTCTGCCATACACAGTACATTTCCATTAGGTGTTTTAAGAGGACCACAACATCGCTATGCTTGAAAACAAGCAGGTCTTTGCCCAATTCGGGGACTCGTGTGACTTGGGTTACATGGGTGACTTGGGTAACCCAGGTCCAGAGCCATCAGATGGGACTGACTTAACAACCTGAAGTCCAGTCCAAGGTCAGTGGCTGTTATGGCCAATCTTTGATCAGATATAATAAGGGAAGACTAACATGAACTTCCTATATCAATCATAAACCAATGTTGACATATATTTGGCCAGTTTAACACTATAAATGGTGTAATCATTCCCCACGTGTGAAATTTTGGTTTTAAGCAACAGTCTTACACTTTATAACAGGCAAGCACTACTGTAACTTTGCAAGGGAAAAAATATTAAAATCCTGAATCACACCTTGAGGGCTATTATTAATGATAAGGCCTCATAAATTGTGTTGCAAGAAAATAATTAGGCTGCTTGCGCAGCATCTTTATAGCTCTCAGTTGTAAAACTCTTTATTATTATGCATATCAGCAATGTTATGTTGAGATACGTTTTTTCAGCCAAATGACTTTCTTCTGTAACTATTTTCTATTTTGATAAGTTCATCCTTTCTTCAAGTAAAACCTGCCTAACTGCTCTATCATTTCCCTCAGCATTGTATGAGTAATACTCTACACACTGATGAGACTTAAATGTGCAGTATCAGAAGAAAGACAACGCTCAAGGGCTGAGCTTTTAAACAAACACACAACCCACCTACACTATTTAATGCAACATAAAAACTTTTTTTATGACTCTGTGTAATGTGGTTGGGTCACATATAGTTGTTTTTTTTATTTTGCATCAGTGCCATTAAAATCAGATTGTTATTACATTAATGGATGTACCAGATCAATACTCTTGGGTTAGTACTGTAGATTGTATGATACACAGAGGTTTATTGCTGCAGGTATCCAACATAATGGGGTTATTTATTAATATCTAATTTTTCTGAGTTTTTCAATAAATAAAGTCACACCAAACTAGAATCCAAAATTTGACACGGTCTAAGAGTTATTAACTGGTAAAGTCGTGCAAATACAGTATATTGTAATTTGAGATATGTACAGATCAAAGCAAGCACTATGGTAGCACCTTCGTCTCTCAATAACTTCTACCATTAAGTTTCAACACAATACAAAAAATGTAAGCCAAATAAAAAAAAAAGATCCACATTTAACCCTTTGAATGTCAACAGATTCACAGCAATCTGGACCCTAATATAGCCGCCAACTTAGTCCTGCACTGAATCATCCAGAAATGTAGAATCTACAGTACTGTTAGATACTACTGAATACTATAATCTATAGTAGACAAGCCATTAAACACCATTCATTTATTGTTAAAATTAATCATGATGATTAATTAGATCAATTTTAAATCAATAGGCCAGTCCTCCTATTGAACTAATAATCAAGTTGTAGAAATGCTGAAATGCCCACTGAACATATTTGCCAAGAGAATGGGCAGTAGACAAAACCACCCTCTGCTGCAAAACTAAATGATATAAAGGTGTTTTTATTTCTCCTTGTAGCAGGAGTTAACATAGTTTTTTGTTTCTTTCTTGCCTCTTGCGTGCCACATTGATGTCCAAAGCTCAAAGACCCAATGTCTCACCCATAGCAACTCCACCACCTTGCTTGGTTTCAGTGCAGGTAATTGGTCTCCAAAGGACACAGAGCACGGACCAATTAGGTCTATATATAAGTTGTGTTTTTTCCTTTTTTTCTATTCCATCTCATTTAACTGCATGTGTACATGATCAAATCAGTTGCTGGCATAAGCACAGCAAAATGAAGATTTAGAGGTTTTAGCCCCAAAAAGAGACTAACTGCTATCTACTATATTTGTATAAAAGTAGAAGCAAAGAAAGTAGCAAAAAATGTTCCATATCATTTAGTAAATTAATATTTCTCAATAAAAATAGCAACGTACACCCATGCTCAACATAAGAAAAATAACTACTAAAAATATGTTCTGCCTTTTCTTCAACATTGACAGACATCCATAATTTTCTAAAAGTTTCTGTTATAAAGGACAAAGTTCATGATTTCCCTTTTATCCTTACTACTCCTTCCTGCCCAAGAATCAGGCGAGAAAAGAGCTCTTTATAATTAGGGATGTAGCGAACTGTTCTGCGGCGAACTTGTTCGTGCGAACATCGGCTGTTCGCGTCCGCCGCAAGTTCGCGAACGTCGCGCGACGTTCGCCAATAGGCGTTCGCGTCAAAATCGTTCGACCATTCGATCGCTAAAATCGAACGATTTTCGTTCGATTCGAACGAAAATCGTTCGATCGAACGATTAAAAATCCTACGATCGTTCGAATCGAACGATTTTCGGATGTTCGAAGTTCGCGAACAGTTCGCGAACTGTTCGCATTTTTTGCCGGTGTTCGTGAACGGCGTTCGCGAACACATACTCGGCGGTTCGCTACATCCCTATTTATAATACCCTTTAATACCTTTATAATACCCTGCATTTCACCCAGTTGCTCAGGCTCACAGACAATCCACTTGAAGAACCAAAGAGGTCAGTAATATTACTAAGACATTATAGGCCATGATGGTGGCATTGACCTCAATTGTGCACATGATGATGAATCGGGTTTGAAACTGAAAATATAATTTTATTTTTCATTAAAAGAGAAGTAAAGTGCTTAATTTACTGTGGGGTGCCAATATGTTAGGCACCCAACTAGGTAGGAATTCAATAATTTTTTTTCCCTAGGCCAGTGAACCTTATTGGAAAAAAACATCTTTCTTTCAGTGCTGGGGTTTGCTGGGCTTTAATGGATTCTTGCATCAGTGATGTAGGTTTCCTGCCACCAGGCCCCACCAGAAAAGAGGATCCTGGTGCATTTGCACCTCCTGCTTCTCTGGTAGTTGAATGTAAGGTGAATGGAAGACACACTAAATGTGGTCAAACAAAGTCCGATAATAGCTGACCACAGAGGATGTTGGCAGCTAATTGGCCTGTGTATAGGGCCCTCTGACGTGCTTCCTTGATTGACATCTGGCCGATTGAACAGGTTTAAATGGCCCACAATCGGATCACCCTGAGCTCAAGGAGGTCATATGGGGGAGAGATCCGCTCATTTGGTGACCACGCAAAGGAGTAGGTCTTCGTGTTTATGGACAGCTTAAGACTTTCCATAACTCTCTGTGTTGCACATCCTGGGTATCACTTACAGCTTCAAACATTAGGCATTAGATACAGCGAATTGTCTGACACCTCCAAACAGAAACTGCCCCTGTCCTGTAATCTTCCCTCATCTATTATATGCCCCATTTTATGCGAGTTCCTTTTCATGCTGTTTGATGCCTTCTCTTTTTCATTCTGTGTTGCTATTTCTAGTCTTGCTGATGTTCCTTTGTTGCTTTTCTGGTTTGCCTGGAGCTTTGCTCTAATTCTGGTCTAATCCTTTTCCTTGTCCCTGGTCATTCCCATTTCTTTGTGCTTGCTTGCCTGTCTGTCTGTCTGTCTAGCTAGACGGATTCCCCAGACTTATGGTCTAACAGATTATGTACCTGTCCATATTCTCTCCATTCTCTTATTTATCCCTTGCCAGTAATGCCCTTTACAGTCTATTCTTAACCCCAGCCTCTTTCAGCTATTCATTTCTATAAGTTCATTAAGCAGCAAAGTACAGAAGTTCTCCTAAAAAATAAAGGGAGGAAAACATTGTGCCTAGCCTGGCATTTTGTGTGCCTCCTGGGTGTAAGTTGCCATATGTATGTCTTTATACTGAACTGGAAAAATGGCAGCCCAGAGAGCTCTATTGTCACAACTGGAGAGCTTCCATCAATTGCTGTTCCACCTCCCACCAATAGTAAAAGCTTATATATGGGATATGGGTTTCTGGTTGTGGTCATCCTTATCCTTTAAATGATCAACACCCAGTGACAGGTATATAATGATTAATATTGTGGTGAACTTTAGGCAATAGGTTTTCCACATCAGACAACATCACAAGCTGTACAAAGAAAATGCACTTTTAATTCAAGGAACCGCAACTGACTTCAGGATTCAAGTCCACTCAAAGAGGCCAAACTAGGGGAAGGTGAGCGCAAGCATTGCTGTTCCTTCCTAAATTAAAACCTTTTGGGAATAAAAATCATAGGTGGTTAAATATTGTTACTTGTTTTATGGAGAGTTTTGTGGCCCTTTAATCAGCATTAGGGCCGGTTATACATAATACTGATGGAACGTTAGAATGAGTTGCTTAAAATCCCTGTAGGTTCCTATATGATTATGCCCTTTCCTTTGGGAATATGATGCCATTGCATCATTAGATCTTACAGATGAACCATAACAGGACTACACAACAGCTCTGCAATGCTGTACTGTGAGTTGCTTCAGAAGACTCTCAGGGGCACATGGGTCTTGTTTTTTGTAATCACACAACATAGGCACAACAGATTACTTAGGTTAACCTTAATGCAACTTTATTTATTGATAGTATATATTTTTTTTAAAAAAAGTACTGTATACTTATTAGGTGGTTTATAGAGAGGATGATGTATCTTACACTGTACTTTATTGGTACATGCTTGGAACCTGGGGTATTCTGGATAATGGGTCTTTACACAATTTGGATCTTTATACCTTAAGTCTACTAGAAAATCATTTAAACATTAAGGCTGGTTATGCTTCCAATAAGGATTAATTATATCTTAGTTGGAGTCAAGTACAAGATACTGTTTTATTATTACAGAGAAAAAGGAAATCATTTTTTGAATAAAATGGAGTCTATGGGAGATGGCTTTTCCGTAATTTGGGGCTTTCTGGATAATGGGTATCCTGATAAGCTGTATATTAGCACATCATTCCCATTACTATATAAAATCTGATGGGATCTATATATTATAATAATAATACATACATGTATAAATTATAAAAACCAAAGCTATATCATGATAAAAGCCACTAAAATGACCCTGCATCAAGCATTTTGTAGAACAGTGTTATTCCTTCAATGTTGCTGTTAGTTATCATGAAAAAAATATCACATGTAACAGACAATTGTCAGCTAAAAAATAAAATTTTGGTCTACCATATACATCCTCTAAGGAAACCGAGAAAACTTTTATTATTTATCCTTCAGTTGAGTCAAAGTAGGAATATGTGGCAGTGATGATGTGTGAAAGGCAAAAGGAAAAGAAGAATAGTCAGACTGTGGCAACATCTAGTAACTGCACTTGTTAATAACTGAACACAATCTCCATTTCTTCAGTAAAACCCCACCTTGCACAGACTAGCCTCCTAAACCGGTCTGACAGGGTGAGTTGAGTATCAGGCAGCAAAATGTTGAAAGGGGAGAACAAAGCGGGGGGTGTAGAATCCGTTGAGGGCAAAGCGGTGACATCAGTTCCTGATTCACATAATGCCATACGGAGAACGTGACAAGTTACGTAATTTAACCAGGTGTCTCAGTGTGAATTGTAACCTGAGAGTCCACGCTCTCCAACATACACCGAACGAATAGAGTAATCACTAGTGTACATGGACATGTGGCTGCTAAACCCAAACAGGACATTCTATGGTGACTGGAAACCTACAACAAGCTGCTTTATAGAAATATATGTTATGGCAGAACATTTTTTATTTATTTTTTTTGCTACAAACTGCCTGTGCTAAAATTTAAAACAAATTAAAATGTTTGGGGCTCAAATATTAAGGGAAGTGCTAATATCAGGCATGCGAATGGGTGCAAATTTGAACTGTATGGGGGTTATGTAATAAAAGGCACTAAGTTTGCCCAAGAGCAGTAACCCAAAGTAACCAATCAGAGTGTAGAATTTACTGGTCATCTGCTTTAAAGCAAAATCCTATTGGTTGCTATGGGTTTCTGCTCCTGGGCAAACTTAGTGCCTTTTATTGCACATGGGCGGATGATCTCCATGTATTACATTTCAAGAGGCAAGTAGTAGAGCAATAAGGGGTGCACAATTATGCCCCATGGTGCTCGGCTTTAGAGCACTCAATTCACCATGTATTAAAATACATGTGAATATGTTTGGGGTCACCTATGTGTGTGTGTGTGTGTGTGTACACACACACACACACTGTAGGGGCAGTGTCGGACTGGCCCGGCGGGATACCGGGAAAATACCCGGTGGGCCCCGACCCTAGTGGGCCCCCGCGGGGCCAGTCCCCCTCTCCCAGACAGTTTTAAAAAAATAATAAAAAAAATTTCGGCGCATCGCAGCGCCGTTTGCGCATGCGCGCCGAGCGCCGTTTGTGTTCACGCATGCGCGCAGTTTGCGCATGCGCGATGCGCCGCCTGGGCGCCGAGCAGGGACTCACCTAAAAAGTAGGTAGCGGGGGCTAGAGGGGGGCCCTGGACACCAGTCCCGGTGGGCCCCGGACCCCCCAGTCCGACCCTGTGTAGGGGTATGGAACCTGTTATCCAGAATGCTCAGGACCTGGGGTTTTCTGGATATGGGATCTATTTGTAATTTGGTTCACCATACCTTAAGTCTACTAGAAAATCATGTAAACATTAAATAAACAGAATAGGCTGGTTTTGCTTCAAATAATGATTCAATATATCTTAGTTTGGATCAAGTACAAGGTACTGTTTTATTGTTATAGAGAAAAAGGACATTTTGGATAATTAATATAAAATAGAGTCTATGGGAGACCGTAATTCGGGGCTTTCTGGATAATGGGTTTCCAGATAAGGGATCCATATATATATATATATATTTTTTTTTTATCCAATGTATTTTATGTGTATGAGATCCCATATCCATAAACCAGTTATCCAGGAAGCTCTGAATTTCAAGATGGCCATCTACCATTTAAAGGGGAAGGAAAGGTCCAATCGATGGGGGTGACAAATGTTAGGGCACTCCCCAAGGATTGTAATCAGCAGGAGAGCAGGGGCTATGCTTAGGGAACTGTTCCAAACCATTAAACACCATGAAAAGTCTGCATTTTTTTAATTGATGTATATTGCAAAGTTGCTTGAAATTGTGTTTACTTTTCAAAAAAGATTAAGTTATGTTTGTGGCGTTCCCGTTTAAGGGAATACTTTGAGAACAGTAATAATTTAATATAATGTTAGATGACAACCATTTGTTTTATGTGTTTTTAGCTTAAAGTGCTTCAGGTGCTAAATAGTGATGGGTGAATTTATTCCCCAGGCGCAAATTCCCAGATTCGCCGCCAGCGAATAAATTCACGAAACCGATGCGAAAATTCACCGGCATAAAAAAATGGATGCCGGTGTCAAAAACGGATGCCAGCATCAAAAATGAGACGCCAGTGCCATTTTGCTAATTTCTCGCCATTTCGAGAATTTCGCGGGAAATTCGCGAATTTTTAGGCAAAGCGAAATGCCCCAAATTCACCCATCACTAGTGCTAAAGAACACTTAGCTTCCAAGAACCAAACCATCTTAAAAATCTACACTTTATTAATAGAGTATAAGGAGCCATTTATATTCATTAAATCTTATCTGCCACTTAGCTGCACTCATACAAGTTTGCCCAGAATTCCCTACAAAGAAAATACATCATTGATGAACTTAGTTGCTCTGCATTTCTTTATGTCATCGGTAAACACGGATACTTTGCTCTTAATGGTTTATTCCAAGTCCTTAATGAACAGACTGAAAAGGAGTGGCCCTATTGAGAGCCATGCTCCAGTTGTAGGATGTGCCATCAACAATGAATCTCTGTATGTGATCTTTCACCAAGTTCTATACAAATAAAGTGCTTAAGACTGACAGACCTTAGTTTAAACAGCATGTTGACGTGGCACTGCAAGAAAAGCCTGATATACCCATATATAGTTTTCTGAAGCTGAACTTTGCATTACATTCATTATATTGGACCGTACCACAGGTAACATTTAACTTTATTCTGCAGACTTACTGTGGTGTAATAAAATGCAAAATGGACTAACGTATTTGCTCTTTTTATCTTTTACTAGAATCCTGCAAGTTGTATTTTTGCCTTGTAAAGTTTCATAGCTTTCATTGTACAGGAAAAGCATTAGGAAATGTAATTTAATATTTGGAGTACGTATTAATGAAAGCTGAAAGTGCAAGTGTTCACAGTGATATTGATAATATCATCTTTTTCAAAGAGAAATTATCCCAACTCGATGAAAAACCAGTAAACATTAAAACTCAATCGAATTCTTTGATTTAGGCACAGTTTATTTTGCTTATTATGATCCGTCGCCTCCAGCAGGACTAATGCAAAGACCAAAGCTCAGCAGAGTAAAGTGCACATGGTAGGAACTTAAATTGAAAGGTCCTTAAACTTAATCTGTGAATACTACCAGGGAAGGGACTGTTATGAATTATGAACATTTAGGGGCCTGTAAGATAACGGGAAAAGTACTGAAATTCAGATATTTTTTCACAAATCATATTTTTTCCTCTAAAATGTGTGATTTTTTTGTGTTTCTCTAAAATACAAAAAATTCCTGATTTATTAAGGGGCACATTTACTTAGCTCGAGTGAAGGAATAGAAGGAAAAATACTTAGAATTTCTAAGTATTTTTTTGCCTACTTCGACCATCGAATTGGCTACTTAAACCTTCGACTATGACTTCGACTTCGAATCGAACGATTCAAACTAAAAATCGTTCGACTATTCGACCATTCGATAGTCGAAGTACTGTCTCTTTAAAAAAAACTTCGACCACCTACTTCGCCTCCTAAAACCTACCGAGCACCAATGTTAGCCTATGGGGAAGGTCCCCATAGGCTTTCTAGCCAATTTTTGATCGAAGGAATCATTCGATTGGAAGGATTTAATCGAACGATTTTTCCTTCGATCGTTTGATCGAACGAATTGCGGTAAATCTTTCGACTTCGATATTCGAAGTCGAAGGATTTAACTTTGATGGTCGAATATCGAGGGTTAATTAACCCTCGATATTCGACCCATAGTAAATGTGCCCGTAAGTGTAAAACCCATGAAAAACTCTAACACAAAACTGTGTCAAGTAAAAGCTGTTGAGGTCTCATAAAAGTCAATGATCCTATTGGATCATTTTTAATCAGTTTGGACTTTTACGGATTTTCAGATTTTATTTTACTTGGCATTGTCCGAAAAACTAACATTTTTAGGTTTTATAGGTTTTTGTATTTTGTAGTGCATCGTTTAGCATTTTTTCTGTTTGTGCATTTTGGATCTTTTAATAACTTTCATGGCATTCATGGTGTTAGAGAAATAGAGTTAATCATGGTTTCAAAAATCTATAAAACCATTAAAATTTGACCTTCAAAAAATAGGCCTCCAAGAGTTACAAACTTTGCAATTAGTGAAGTAACCGAAACCAGCCAATGAGATATTGACAGGTAACTAATAAAATCACTTGCTGATTGGTTGCTATGGACTATTAGACCTGGAGCAAACGTTGTGACTTTTGGCTAGTGTCAGAAGTAGTGGTCCTACGAAGAAACACAGAATCTGAGAATCTGCTTCTCCATTTATATTGTGTTTCTGTTCCCATTACAAAAAAGGCAGAAGGGGGTGTTGACTGTAAGTCAAAGGGGAAGCATATCATCAATGGACTGGGTCAAATTTGAATTAGTAACTGTGCCCATCTTATTAAAATAAAACCTATAAGGAGAAACTTGTATTGACATATAAAGACAGAATTACATTACTCAAGGTTTACAAGACTTCTTTTGAGCTGACAGAAGTAAGATGAATGGGTGAAACTTGCAAGTAAATACATGACCATTGTGCAGCGTGCATTGAACAGTTTTTTTACCCAAACAGTTTTTGAACAGTTTTTTTACCCAAATCTCCATGTTTTAACCCACAATGCAGAGATATTTGCCTAGAATAGAATCAGCTGTGAAGTTAAACAAATGCAATTGCACAGGTGTATGTGGGCAAATCAGTTGCAAGGTGTGGCATGTGGGGTTAAAACAGCATTAGTATGTGATTATTTTGGTTCATGGATACTGTACCTATTGACAAAATTTGCTGTGGAAACTCTGGAATTACTGTCACCTCTAGGGTGATGGTAGCTCTATGGTTCACCAGCATCAATTGGTGCATGACTCAGCTGAAAAGTCAGGAAAGACACAATGGTGCTTATCAAACTATATGAAAGATCTACAGTATCTATATATGAGTCAGGGGAGATGCACATGCACCCATGCTTAATCAAAGCTTCACTTCCTTTGCCCTTGCCATTAGGTGGGCGGGAAGTCTTTTCTTTTTCTGGCTGCCAACCAGAGCCTTGCAAAAGGCAACCAATGGCCTTGCACCGCCCACTCCAGCACCTTTTTTGTGTCTGGTTTGAGCACCCTGGATGGGGTCACGGTCTTTTGGCTGGACTCGCAGGCCATGACACGCCCTGGGGGAAGCTTCGGCAGAACCCAGGGTAGACGGGACTCCCCCTAGCTTCGGCGAAGGGGACTCCAAACGTCCCCAAACCCCTTCGGTGGGGCGGGGTGGTGGGCCCTCCCTAGCTTCGGCGAAGGGGGACCCACCCGTTCGAGCTGTTCGCTGGTGGTAGCTGGGAACAGCTTGGGCAACGGAGCCCATGCCTTCAGGTAGGACTCGGAAGGATGATTCAATATCATCTATATATCATTTAACTACATCCACACAATAATGCATACAGTAACTATGTGCTGCTTATATTTGTCCAAAGCAGACTAAACATAATAGTGGTTCTCATTTTTCATACATACTTTCCAATACACATTTAGTCAATATTAAGTGGCTAGTAATAAAAGTAATATTTAAATATAATTTCTATTCAAAGTAGCATGAGTATGTCCCTTCTTTTTTTCTGCATAAGAAATGTTTCTATTTAAACAATGTAGCGGAGCCAGATGATTAACCTATGAAAAAGCATGCAATACAGTATATCATGGGAAATGGATTCTGGTTTGGAACTCTATTTCTCTTAAACCATGAATGCCATGAAATGGGTTTTCAATGCCACGGTTTTGGATTTTTGGAGAAACGGGCGGAATCGGCTACAGGCTCTTTGCAAGGGATGGGCTGCACCTCAGTAATGATGGTGCAGCTGCTTTGGGGAAGAAGATGGTTAGAGGGTTGGAGGAGATTTTAAACTAGGCATGGGAGGGTTCAGTACAGGATTCCGTGGAAGACAGGTTAGATGAGGTAGTGGGCAAAGGAAGGGAAAACGGGGGAGGAGATTTGGTTGGGGGTACTGGTAAGGATTGGGAGGACCATATGTCATATGTTCAGTATGGTACCAGTATTAAATGTATGTTTGCAAATGAAAGGAGTTTGACTGGTAAAATGAGAGAGCTGAAGATGCTGGCTCTGGAGGGGAAACAGATGTGATTGGTGCGGCCGAAAAATGGCTTAATGAGTTGCATGACTAGGCAGTTAATATCAGCGGCTATACTTTTTCTGAGGGACAGAGGAAATAGGAAAGGAGATGGGGTTTGTCTGTTTGTTAGGCAGGATTTAAAGCTTATATAAATGGGGAGGTGATGTTAGAAAATGAGGGGGCTAAAGTCTTGTAAAGAGTCCAGCAAATTAATTATAGGAGTATGCTATAGACCCCCTAATGTAAGTGAAGGGGAGGAGGCTACACTTCTGATGCAAACATATAAGGCTGCTAGGTTGGGGAAACTATTGATAATGAGGGATTTTAATTACCCAGATATTGACCAGAGCAACAGTACTGCCAGGACAGTTAATGGGAACAAGTTTATAAATGTATTGCATGACAATTTTATGGCACAAGTTTTTGATGAGCCAACTAGAACAAATGCAATGCTGGATCTAGTCAGGGGTGTAACTACAGAGGAAGCAGGCCCTGTGGCTACAGGAGGCCCAGGAGGTATAGGGGCCCCATGAGGCCGTAATTCATATAGAATTTCAATAAATATTGGTAAAACAGGACATTTTGGGTGATCTCATTTAATGTCTGGTGCAAAAAAACAAATATATACTGGGGCAAATATAAGTTCTGAATTTCAGAAAAGCTAATTTTGGTGCCTTGAGGGCTGCCCTTTCGAGCATTGATTGGGGCATTATGTTTTCAGTTAAAAACACAGAACAGAAATACTTGTCATTTAAAATTATTTTAAATTGTTACTGTTCTCAATTTAATCCCTTAAGAAGTAAATGTAGAAACACCAATAAACACCCTATGAGGCTTAATATAGAAGGAAAGAAGTCAATAGGAAAGAAGAGAAAAGCATTTAAAAACTACAGAAGCTACATTTAATGTATATTTAAAATAAATGTTGTAAAACCACAATCCGGAAGGCAAAGATACGAAATGAGGAGCACATTGCGACAGAAGTTAAGACTAACCCCCAAAAGTTTTTTTAAAGTATATTAATAGTAAAAAGATGCAGGTTGAGAGTGTTGCTCCTTTAGATAATGGTACCAGTATGGTTGTATGGTTGACAGATACAGAAAAGGTAAATGTGCTAAATCAGTAATTTTCTTTTTTAATAGTGGAGTCAGATTTCCCAGGCTCACTTCATAGCTGCACTGTTGGCTCAGCTCAATCTAGTCAGTGGCTGACTCAGGATATGTTTTAAAAAAGTTTTAATAAAAATTAATGTAAACAATGCACCAGGGCCAGATGGCATACACCCCTGGGTTCTAAGAGCGCTTAGTTCAGTTTTAGACTGGCCCCTTTTACTGATTTTCTCAGATTCCCTTTCATCTGGTATGATACCTATTACCCGGAGGAAAGCTGATGTCATTCCAATATTTAAAAAATGATTACAATCGCAACCAAGTATAGGCCAGTAAATTTGACATCTGTGGTGGGCAAATTATTTGAGGGCTTGTTATGGGGTCAAATTCAAAATTTGTCCCCGTGAATGGCCTTATGAGCAGCAATCAGCATGGCTTTAGGAAGTAAAGGTCATGTCAGATGAATTTGATTGCTTTTTTTGATGAGGTAAGTAAAATGCTGGACAGTGGGGGAGTGGATGTGATCTATTTGGATTTTGACAAAACATTTGATACCGTGCCCCACAAATGACTGCTTTCTAAACTAAGGTCTGTTGGGCTTAAGTCATTTGCACATGGATAGGCAACTGACTACAGGATCATGTACAGAGGGTGGTTGTTAGTGGTACTTTTTCCTTCTTGGATTAAGGTTCTTAGTGGGGTCCCTGAGGTCTTGGTATTGGGTCCACTTTTATTTAACTTATTTATCATTAATGAGTTTATTATAAGTAATGTATCTGTGTTTGCAGATGACACAAAACTATGTAGCCCAATTAATTCCATCCAGGATGTGGCATCCTTGCAACAGGATCTTGACAAACTGGCAATCTGGGCAGCTAAGTGGCAAATGAGATTCAATGTTGATAAATGTAAAGTGATGCACATGGGATGTAAAAAATATCCAAGCCACTTATACCGTTATGGGAACTGCACTAGGCAAATCCATAATAGAAAAGGACCTTGGAGTCATTGTAGATAATAAACTTGGCTGTTGCAAGCAATGCCAGTCAGCAGCATCAAGGGCACAAAAAAAATTCTTGAGCTATATTAAAGGGGGTGTAGATAGGCCTGGACTGGCAATGTGTGGGTTCTGGCAAATGCCAGAAAGGCTGCTGTAAGATGCCAGAAAAGTGGGCTGTTGGGGCCTCTGTGTTCTTGGAATGTCAGGGTCTATTTTGAATCCCAGTCCAGACCTAGGCATTGATTTGCGGGAGGAGAGTGTCATTCTTCCACTGTACAGAACATTGGTAAGGCCCCATCTAGAATATGCCATGCAATTTTGTTCACCAGCACTCAAACAGGACATTATTGAATTAGAGAGTGTACTGAGAAGGGCAACCAAGCTGTCAAAAGTTATTGAAAATCTTAGCTTGAGGAAAAACTGGCCAAGTTGGTGTTGTTCATGCTGATGAAGAGGCACATAAGGGATGATATGATAACTATGTATAAATATATACAAGGGTCATATAATAATTTCTCTAATGCTTTATTTTTCAATAGGTCTTTTCAGCTGACGCAAGGTCACCCATTCTGAATAGAAGAAAGGGGGTTCCGTCTAAATATTCGGAAGGGGATTTTTACAATGAGAGCTGTGAAGATGTGGAATTCTCTCCCTGAATCAGTGGTACAGGCTGATAGGTTAGATAGCTTTAAGAAGGGGTTGGGCGGCTTTTTAGCAAGTGAGGGAATACAGGGTAATGGAAGATAGCTCATAGTACAAGTAGATATAGGGACTAGTCTGATTGCCATCAGGAAAGAATATTTTTCCCCCTCTGACGTATTGGAGAGGCTTAACATTTTTTTGCCTTTGGATCAACTGGATCAACTAACACTTAGGCAGTTTAGAAATAGAATTTTAAATCTCATGGATGTGTGTCATTTTTCAACCTAACTTAAACTTACTATGTTACCATGTATTAAATAAGTAAAGATTTGCACCAGACTTCATATATGAAGAGAGGAGGTGGAGAGGTGTATCCTCTGAAATTAGTGGCTTGTTGTATCTGCACTTAAAAGTTTACGTCTGTGTGCAGCTACACATAGCTCAGCAGAGATCAACTGCTCTCCTCTCTGTGTAGCCACACATCGGCAGAAACTGTACTCTTAAGTGCAAATACAACAAGCCTCAGATTTCAGCAGATCCGCTTCTCTCCACTTCATTAATATTCCTTAGGCAGAGAGAAGCATTCAATATGCTAGTCTGCCCTTGCCTTAAAGTTCATGACAGCTAATTTAAGCACCTTAAGATCAGTACTGCAGTGCATAGATTGGGACATTAAGTTTTCCACTAAGAACACAGTACAAAAATTATATTAAATAATTTCTGCTCTCAATTTTAAAATCTCAAGAATACAGAAGTAAGGAAGTTAATAGTAAAAGTGGAGGTGATAGAAGCTATGCATAAAAATGTAAATACTATAACAAGTTGTAAGCAGCAATCAGGAAGGCAAAGATAGAAAATGAGGAACTGATTGTGGCACAGGCTAAGACAAAACCCCAAAAAATGCATAAGTATAATAATAGTAAAAAGACACAGAATGGCTCCCCTAAATCATGGAAATCATTGTATGGTATACAAATAAAGCAAATGTGATATATCAGTTCTTTTCTTTGGGCTTTTCTTTGGTGCATACAGTAGAATAGTCACGGTTTCAAGACCCAATGGATAGGGGCACAGATGGCTCAGCTCCATCACGTCAGAAGCTCTCACTGGATATGGTACACTAAAGTTTACTCAAAGTTAATGTAAACAAAATACCAGTGTCTGACGGAATACACCCTTGGTAATTAGTTTTTGTCAGGCATCTTTTTCCTGGTATGGTAGTGGTACCTATGAACTGGAGAAAAGCTGATGTAGCTCCAGTATTTAAAGGATTAAAGGTAATTAAAGGTAATTATAGGCTTGTAGGTTTTGACATCTGTTATGGGCATATTATTTGAAAGTTTTTTTAGAGAACACATTCAAGATTTTTTTCTGGAGAATAGCATTATGAATATCAATCAACATGGCATTATAAAGAAGGCTACAGGATTGTTTACAAAATGTGGTTGTCAATGGTACATTCTTTACCTTAAGTAGAGTTTTTAGTCTGCATTGGGTCTGTTTTTATTTAATTTGTTCATCAATGTTCATAAAAAGGGGAGGGAATTTAAAGTAAATTCAGCATTTGCAGATGGCACTATGCAGGCTAATTAATTCCATTCATGATATGGTATCCTTGCATCAGGATCATCACAAACTTGCCATCTGGGATGAGTTGAGATCAAATTCAATGTTGAATCGAAAATGTACCTGGGATGTAAAAAATTGCAAGTTACGTATACCTTTAATAGGACTGCATTAGGCATAATGGAAGAGGACCTAGGGGGTAAAACAATGCCTGTGAGCATCTGCAAGAGCAAACAAGGTTTTGAGCTGTGTTAAAAGATGTATAAATATGAGGAAGGTGGGGTCATTATTTCCATTTACAAAGCCCTGGTAAGGCCGCATTTAGAATATACAGTGCAGTTTTGGGCTACAGTGCTCAACCAGGATATTTTTGAATTATAGGGTAACTAAGCTGGAAAGCTGGTCTCAGATGTCTCAGATATAAAGAAAGAGTGGCCAAGTTAGGAATGTTTACACTGGAGAAGAGATGCTTAAGCAGAGATATGTTAACTATGTGTAAATATAAGGGGACAATAAAAACTCAGTGATCCTTTATTTAGGAGGTTACATCTTAATACTCAAACTGTTTTTACAGTGGGAGTGGTGTCCTTGTGTAATTCCCTATCTGTAGAGGCTGTACAGACAGATGCATTAAATAGTTACAAAACTGAGTTCATGGCCTTTTTGCAAATGGCTATTTTTTAGACAATCTATTGAAAATAGTTCTCAGTAGTGATGAGGGAATCTGTTCCATTTCACTTTGCAGAAAAAAAGTGCGGACAAATTCAGGAAACGCATTAAAGTCAATAGGCATCAACATTATTTTTATGTGCATCAATTTTTTCTCACTCCCAATGAATTAAAGTCGATGGGCCTTTGCAGATGGCGAAGTGCGGAATTTTGCAGCGAATCCATGCCTGGCGAAACTAAGGTTTCTTCTGGATACTACAAAAGGCACACAGCCTTAAGGAATTTCCTTCATAAATGCTGAGCACATTAGTTTTTTATCTGTTTGGTTTAGCAGTCAATACTAAATAAAAGTTGCAAGAAATGAAGAATTGTGTTCATCAGGTTTTCTTTTAATTGTCTGCAATTACCTTTTTTGTAGGGAAAGGTTTATTCAGGACAAGATGATGGTTAGTAACTAAAAGAACAGATCAAGCTGTATGCTGGGAAGGGCTCCTTTACAGAAAGCTCAGACAGACTTTCTACTTTGTAAATAAGAGGGAAATAGATATTAGTAATAGGTTCTTTGCTTTCTATATCTATGTGGAACACATGCTTTACTCCGCTCTTTGTCTTCACTGTACTCCAGGCAAACACTATTGTTCTGTCCATAGCACAGTGAAACAATATATAATCTGCTGTTATATTTCTTTGTGTGTAGAGCAAGTAGAACACAATGAAGTCTGTTAGTCATGATACAAATAACTAGTTTATAGTGAAGACAATGGGAAAATAAATGCTGCCCTTATGAGAAAGATTATATAGAAATAATCCCTATATAGTAACTCACCATACACAATATAAACCTTTTTAAAAAGTAGAATATTGCCTTCTAATGAATACGAGGGCAATGTCATAAAAACATTTCCCCTCATCCTAAAACCATTGCAGTCAAATGAACCTACATTAATAGCTTTTACACATAACTTTAATCTTGATCTGGGCGGATTTGTTGCAGTCTTAACCTCTAAATTTCACTCCCTTACCTTATAAAACCCTTCCCTTTTTATAACAGAGAGTCATACTTATGTAGAGTTGAAAAAGATCTCCAGACTGCTAAGGCCAAATGGCATTAATCAATTCTCATTCTCCTGGATTTATCTTCTGCTTTTGAAACTACTGACCATTCTGTTCTAATGCAAAGTCTCCATTCAGTTGGTATTTGGGATCGAGCTGCATTCTTGTTTTCTTTCTACCTTTTGGACCACTCGTTCTCTATTATTTTTGCTAACAAATCCTCTCTCCATGTTCATCTTAGTGTGGGGGTGCCTCAGGGTTCTGTAGTTGGTCCTCTGTTGTTCTCCTTCTACACTCTCTCTCTTTACCTTATATCTTCCTTATATCTTCATTTGGCCTTAAATATCACCTGTATGCCAATGACATCCAGATATATTAGACACCCCTTCGCTGGCCACTGACATTCATATCCAGATCACATATTGCCCACAAGCTCAACTTGACCAGCCAATGGTCTTTCCACCCAAACCTAGCCCATCTCTTCCTTTCACCATTACTATTGATGGCATGCCCATTAACCCTGCTTGGGGGGTCATCTTTGACCAATCTCTATCCTACTGTGACCATATTAATATTATCACCAAAACCTGTTGCTTCTTCCTCCACAATATAGCCAAGATACACCCCTATCTTTCAGACACACTAATCCATGTCCTTATCCTATCCCATTTTGACTATTGCAATCTCCTACTAACCGGTCTTCCTGACTCCCATCTCTCTCCCCTCCAATCAATCATAAACTCTGCTAACAGGATCCTCTTGCTATCTTCTAAGAGGGAGCCTGCTCAATCCCAAATAAAATCCGTAGCATGGCTGCCTGTTAAGCAAAGTATAGCAGATACAATCCTTCTGCTAACAATCAAAGCCCTGCACTCCTCTGCTCCTCACTATGTTCCTGGTCATCTACTCCGGTCAAGCCTGGATTTGTGGAAAGGCCACTTAGGTCCGGGCCTAGGGTGGCAGGATTTTAGGGGGGCGGCATACTGCCTAACCACACCCACATTGGTTCGAAAACACAGGGGATTTGCTGGAGATACAATCATTTTTTAAATTTCCCGTGCACCAATCCCCATTGCTCCCGTCCAGATGATGAAAATTTGCATGAATAAAGGGGAGGGGACAGGGAGATGAACGACAGTGGGCCAAGGGCGCCCACTATGTAAATCCGGCCCTCTCTCCGCTCCTCTAAGCAGCATTAATTCTTCTGTAATGAGTGCTCTCTCAATCTCTTCAAGAAAAAACCAAAAGTCTACTTTTTGGAGCACTGGGACATTAGTCAAGTCCTGGTACCTATTGGACAATGTTTTTACCTTGTGCACTTTTTCCCCTCCAATTTGTGCCTGTATGTTAGCCACCCACCCATTACACTTTAACCTCTTTGGGGCAGGGACCTCCTACCCACTGAAACTTACCACATAGCACGTAAGCTCTGTGTCCTTCTATGAGCTCTGTGTGCTGTCTATATTTATTGTTTTTATTGAGTACTTTTATATATTGTACTTTTATTTATATTGTACTTTTATGCATTGTATGGGGCTGTGGCTCCTTCCACTTCTTTGTGAAGCGCATACTTGCATCCTACCTCCCTGGATCCCTGAATTTGTCGTAATTCCAGGGTTCTATATTTGCTTCATCAGAATGTTTTCTTGAGTTAACTCTTATTTTTACAGTAGAAGCCATAAACTGATTAGGCCTCCAGCCATAGGGCAGTATGCACAGTAATGAGAACCTTGCCAAGGGCCAGAAGGCACAATAATGGGTTTGCTATTTCTAGAATTTTACAGCAGTGTTGCATTGGTAAAAATGGGTTATTTGTTGTTTCCAGCTTGCAGGAAAGGAATATAAAGATAAAGTGATAGAGATGGATACACAAGTCTGCTTTATGTCACTTCTACTGTACTTCTCTTTCAGTTACTGCTAACAGTATTTTCTGGCCTGATCCGTTTATTCTTTTCTTGTTTTCTGATTCCCGATCACCTGTTACAGCGCTAGTGTCCCAGTGGAATTTTGGTAATTGGAGACTAATTAATGCTTTTCATCCTGTGAGTTTGAAGATGAGAAAAAGTTTGCCCTGGGGAACTTGGATATGCTTCACTGCATAAGAAAACGCCTGCTGTTTTCACTTATTAGAGTTATTTTATTATTCTCATATTATCTGTGATGTTTCATTTGTTATTAGCAGTAACATAGGCACATGTTGGAATTCAGGAACTGTAGGAATACATTAAAGAAATATAGAAGGTGAATGCATTACCTTGCTGTTACTAGACGTTAAACTATCACTTATTCTAAGCGATTCAGCATGACAAGAATAAAAAAGTTTTCTCTGTTTTTCCATTCATTTTATATGAATTTTACTTTAACAGGTATCCAATTGTGCATTTCTCTGTATATTTTGATTTATACGCATCACTGTGAGCTGTCATCAATTTTGAAATCTAAAAAATAGCCAAAAAACAGCACCCCTAGTAGGGATGCACCGAATCCAGGATTCTGCCTTTTTCAGCAGGATTCGGATTCGCCCGAATCCTTCTGCCCGGCCAAACCGAATCCTAATTTGCATATGCAAAATAGGGGCAGGGAGGAAAATTGCTTGACTTATTGTCACAAAACAAGAAAGTAAAAAATGTGTTCCCCTTCCCACCCCTAATTTGCATATGCAAATTAGGATTCGGATTCGGTTCGGTATTCGGCCAAATCTTTCGTGAAGGATTCGGGGGTTCGGCCAAATCCAAAATAGTGGATTCGGTGCATCCCTAACCCCTAATGACCATTTATATAGATTTATTGTCCTGTTGTCTACAGAGGCTGCTTGAACAAGGGAAATGAAATACAACTTCCAAAAGGGATAAATTAGAAAGTGGGGTTAGGATACAAAGTGCACCTTTATATGCAGGTCTTGCAATCCAGAATGTAAAGCAAAGATATGTGCCTTTCCCATGAATACAGAACTGCCTGTGTTCAGCAGAGCTGAGGGGCTGGCTGGAGTGGTACATGAATGGATGACCAGCCAGCCCCTCATGATGTTCCCTAGCTTGCACTTCATTCAGATACACAAGTTAAAGAGTGCCAAAAAAAGCAAGGCACTTACAGGACACTAAATTTACAGGACAGCCTTCACTTTGCAATTAGCACCAGATTTTTAATCCAATGCAAGGTGCTGTACAAAGACTACAGAAGCTATGTGTCCTTTAGTGCTCTTGCATTTGTAGTGATTTATGAACCCTCCAGTCAGGTGCATAGCAATAAAGATCTCAGACCCAGCAATGCTGTTGAATCCCTAAAAGAATGGCTCACATTTATGTTTAATTTTACTATGTAATAGGATGACCAGTTGTAAGCAACTTTTCAATTTCATTTTTTATAGTTTTTGAACTATTAGCTCTCACTTTCTGCCTGTTATAGCTTTCAAATGGGGGTCACCCTGGCAGAGAGAGGTCCTCTCCTATTCATATACCTTTCACTCATTCAAACCAAATTACCACCAAAGGTAATGTTGACCCTAGCAACCAGATAGCTGCTGAAATGAAAGCGAAATAATTTAAAAGCCACAAATAAAAAATAAAGTCCAATTGCAAATTGTCTCAGAATATCATTCTCTAAAGGTTAACTCAAAGGTAAACAACCACTATTATGTTTATGAATAATGCGGTATCTAAGGTGGTTACTATCACTAAACTGATATCCTGTACATTATTACTAAAAATAGGACTATTCTATGAAGAGGCGCTATGAAGTTCCCGACACCATGCACAGATGCACATAATCATACAAATATCTCTGTATTCATTACCAGGATAAAAAAAATTCCAGCATAACACTTACTAACACATAACAGAATATATATTTCCTGGTGTTCCTGTCCTTTAAAGTACTCAGTGACAATTCTGGTTTAGAAAAGTGTTGCCCGTGAAAGGCTGGATTGGTGACAGATCTTAGCGATTTATTGCCTGTCCTGTTTCAGGACCATACGTCCCTACTCCAGTGGAGCTTACAATGTACACTGATTCCTATCACAAAATCACTAGGTTTTATCAAGAGCCAAGTAACCTTCATATCTGAATCAATATGTTTTCAGGGCATGGAAGAATACAAAGAAAGGACAGAAAGCAACAGGGTAACTATTGTAACTATAACTATTATGGCCACTTACAATCCACAACTAAACATTATTAGAAAAAGAGCCAGACACAAAGATCAAGTTACAATACCAAATACACAAAAGCTCAGCAGCATTCAGGACTACTATTCATGATTTTATCCAATATGGTGTACATGATGTGCTAAGTGCTCTACAGGAGGCAATTACATTGGAGAAACAGGACAAAAACGACACCCAAGGATGAATCATCACCAAGACCAAAGCATGTGATACACCAGTGGGGCAACATTTATACAATCAAAATCACAGTCTTCAGGACATGAAGGTCTTAATTCTAAAATGGAATTTTAAAAATGAATAGGAAATTATGAATTCAAATGTATGGAGTTATTCAACCCGGGCCTTTAAGTAGGGTTAACACTATGGGGCAAATTCACTAAGCGCCGAAGCGCCGAACGCTAGTGTTACTTCGCTAGCGTTTGGCATTTTCGTTACTGCGCAAATTCACTAACGAACGCTGGCGTAGTTTCGCTAGTGTTACTTCGCACCCTTACGCCTGGCGAAGTTTCGCTAGCGACGTAACTACGCAAATTCACTAACGCGCGCAGTGTACTGAACGCTACCTTTTACGCTAGACTTCCTTCGCCACCCCAGACCAGGCGAAGCGCAATAGAGTAGATAGGGATTGTTTCAAAAAAAGTCAAAATTTCTTCTAAGTCCCAAAAAACGCTGGCGTGTTTTCTACATTATGGGTGATAGGCTGAAAAAGATCGAAAAAATTTTTGGGGCTCCCCTCCTTCCCCCCTACATCTCCTGACTCATGGCAACTAACCTAGACAGTGGGCACATGTGTAGGGCAAAATAAAATTTTTATTTGATGTTTTGAAGCTTTTCTAGCCATTTGTAGTGCAGATACGTATTCCTCCATTGAAATTTGAATTTGGCGCCCTATGCAAATTAGCCTTCGCTAGCGTAACTTCGCTTTACTTAGCGAATCAACGCTAGCGCAACTTCGCAACCTTACGCTACCCCTGAGCGGTAACTTCGGATTTTAGTGAATTTGCAAAGTGCTGGCGAAACTACGCCTGGCGAAGTGTGGCGAAGTGCGGCGAAGTGCAGCGAAGTGCGGCAAAGTGCGGTGAAGTAACGCCTGGCGCAACTACGAATCTTAGTGAATTTGCCCCTATATGACCTGACCGAATCCAGACTAGGGTTGCCACTTGGCCGGTATTTTGCCGGCCTGGCCGGTAAAAATGATGGTTGATCCCAATGTTATTAATAGGGAAAAAAGATAAATATATAGGAAGGTATTTTTTCCAGAAAAGATGGCAACCCTAATCAAGACCCCTGGACTATTTACAACCGACCCTAATTACTTTTATTTATTTTCTCTACAAGTTATTTCTATCCAGGGGCGCTGTGCAAATGAGCCGAGTTGAACAGGTTACCAGGGGCGGACCCCGCCCCCTGCAGGAAAGGTAAGTGTGCAAGTGGGGCAGCATTGCAGGAGCGCATGAACATGCTCCAGGCACAGAAAGACTGCAGACACATATCATGTACACCATAAACTGGCTAATCATGGATACAAAACTGTTGCAAGTCGTATACCAACAGTTGGAGGGACTGTGTAATTGTAGATGGAAAACAATTCATTTTACAGTGGCAGCTCCCACAAATATAATATAGAAATAATTATATGGGATAAGCATTGCCCTTTCTGCCCTAAAGTTCAATTGTGTTTAACATGGCTTAAAGATGGTTAAAGAGTATGCCTGGCCCTTTAATCATGCACTGGATATGCTCAGGTGTTCACACAGTCCTCCCTTTTTCCTATCTTATATTTCATCATTTTTACTCCTGGTTTCCCTGAATAATTTGTTTTGATGCTGCTCCCTTCCCCTAGATACGTAATACGTAATTAAGTGTTTTGAGCGCTGAGTGTCTAGAGGATAAACCACACATTTATTCCACTCTCGAGGGAGCGTGATTTAACTCCTAACGTAGAGGAATATTCCGATGCGTTTTAGAGGTGGCATATTGTACCATGCATAACATCTACACTAGATATGTGAGCAGAAACAGTTTATGCCTTTTTCTGCTTGGACAACTTTTCAAATTCTGTTGATTTTAGAAGCTGATCATCCACAAAACAATTCAAAATAATAGGCCAAAGTACAGTATGTTGCTGTGTTAGGACAATGGCACAAGGGAAGTTTTGTCCTCCTTGGTAAACATTATCTACTGCAGACAACAAATCTTCCCACCACAATAATGTCAATCGCCAGTGGGAAATCATACAACACAGACTTAAACTGCAAACTGCAAACTGCATAGCCCCAAGCAAGGAATCTCTTCATTGGCAGATCCCCAGCAATAGAAAGCTAATTTTATGTATGAATATTTGGTAGAAATAATTACAAATATGCTATGAAAGACACTGTAGTTCTGAGGAGGGCATGTGTCCACTTGACAGGGGCAGCGTCCATCTGATGGGCCCCCTCAGCAACATTAAGCGCTAGTCCCCTTTCATTAAGCTAACGTACCAGACTACATGAGATACGTTGGATCAAAAAGGCCACAGCTTGTTAATTAACGCATTTACATAAATAACAATCAGCATACAGTATATTAACAGCAGTTACACAAGTGTATGGCAAAGTAAACAATTACATTTATATAATATTTGACAATTAACTTTCTTGTATCCAAGATATCCAAGTGAGAGGACTGCCTTTTGTCTCTCCTAGGCACAGCTATAATGCACGCCCCATCCACCAGGCCCCTTCCATTACTTTGGCCCCAGACCTAACCCCTGTTGAGCCCCTCGTGCCACTCTACACTAATACAAACCCCCTGTTCCGCTATCCCCCCTTTGCTTGGGAAGGGTGGGCAGCAGCTAGGCTTGCCACCGGCTGGTAAAAATGTTGCTTGATACCAATGTTATCTATAGGGAAAAAACATAAAAATATAGGAAGGCAGGTATTTTTTTTCAGAAAAGGTGGCAACCCTAGCAGGAGCTATTCATAGTAAAAGAGGAAACCCTTTCACATCCTGTCTCCTTTAACCCCTTGTGTATTCATCCTTACTCTCATGCAACCCAGCAAACTACAACACCCATATTTCCTAAAACTCTCCTTCAGTTCCCTACTTCCTAGCCCTGTCATTGCCCTGATATTCCCCAATTTCTGGCTCACTCCCCACAGGAATTCTGTACAGAAAGGGGCCTATTTATTAAACCTCAAATTTTCTGGTCGAGATTTTAATGGAGAAAAACTATAATTTTTAGAGAAAAAAATTAAAATTTTCCGATTTTTTAAATTTATTATACTCTGAAGCTGCTAAAAATCCAAATCCGAAAATACTTCAGTTTAAACCTGTCAAAATCATGTAGATATCAATGGCAGATGATCCTTTTTTAACAATTAGAACATGTTTTTTACCTTCAGGATTATCAATAATTTTGGTCTGTTTGCTCCGGTTTTCCTTAGATAAAGTCTAAAGATTTTTTCAGGGAGACAGTTCGAAAAAGTCGCACAATTCAGCCGTCAAAGTTTTTTCATCCCAACTTTTTCGAGAAGAATTATTGGTAAATTAAGGAGATTCGAGTTTGGTGTAAATTTTTTTATTAGAGTGAGAAAAAGTCAAGTTTTAGTAAATACCCCCCCTAAAGTGCGTGCTGATGTTTGCTTGAAACATTACTATAATCATCTGATTTAATCATCCACATTACTATACTACAATGTACATCTACTGTATATTTTTGCTTTAGCCTTTTGAAAAGTCATTTGAACAGAAAACTGTATGTTCTAGATTCTAAATACAACTTGGTGAGGGTGTGTATCAGGAATTTACACACCCGTGGAATGGTATGTTCCAATAACACTGTGGCCTTTTACTCACAATTCACACAAGTAGCACATTGTAATAATATAAGTTCGTTACAGGGCTATTTCTCACAAGTCTGAAAAACTGATACATTTTTGCTGAGTAGCATGGACTCCTTTCAATTTACTTTG
This sequence comes from Xenopus laevis, assembly GCF_017654675.1. NCBI lineage: Eukaryota > Metazoa > Chordata > Amphibia > Anura > Pipidae > Xenopus > Xenopus laevis. The sequence continues at coordinate 76,499,065 of NC_054384.1, forward strand.
TCTGCTAACCTTGTATTTAGAGTGGCTATTCTTTCTTTCTTGGCATACTTGCAAAAAAAAAAACCCATTATGGATGCACAGGATCCATCATTTTTACATTTAGCAAAATGCCAGAAACTAAATCCAATCTTTATTTTCTAAAGCAAATTTGAGGATAAACCCTCCAGTTTTCTCTGGCATGCTTTGTTATTGTCTAGTAACCCAGGAAAAACCATGGCAGCAAGGCCTGTGGTTCTCTAGGGAAGCTTTTCAAAACAACACTATATGCTTAATTCCAAGTCCAAGTGAAAACTGAGATTTTCCAATATCTATTTCTATCCATTTAAGCCAAATTTTAAAATGTTAGTGTGGCCACATTAGCTTACACTCACCTGTACAAGGAGCCCTGTAGGAACCCTGAGCACAAAACAAACAATGTGACCAACATATAAGATCTATAATAAATGTTTGATTTCCATTTTTCACTGATTATTCCAGTAGGGTGCATCTCAGGCTTAGTTTATTAAACCTTATCGGACTTATTTAACCCAAAAATAAAATGCCAGAGGCAAATCTTCAGTTCTGCCAATGTCCTGAGCATGTAAATTTTGTACTCCATTATCCATGGGTTTATATGCAAATAAAACAGGAGAAGGTCAACGAAGCTGGTGTATTCAAACCAACTCTCATTTAGGAGATGCATTGGATTTCATTACTGGGCTCGTAAATCACAATGGTAAGGGATTTTGTGACTGCTTCAAGAGATTAATAACGTCATTTTTGCTCCAGCTATAAACATGTATGTACTGTCATAAACAGCAGGTTCCACCTCTGTAATTAAATCACAGCATATGTCAATGTACCTGAAATACTCAGGGGAATGTACAATCTGTTGCTAAATTCAAAAAAGTAACAATTTTTATTTGTCTTGGACCAGAGCCGGGCCAACCCGGCCAGGTGCCCTAGGCAACCTGGCCGGCCACGGCGCCGGCTGACAGCGTGTTCCATTGCGCATGCGCAAAACTGCGCTCTTGCGCGCATGCAAAGAAATGCATTTACTCACAGGAATTCAAGCAGCGGCCGGGGGAGACGGAAACTGTGCTTGTGTGGACATGCGCAGCAGCCCATTTAAGCACAGAAATTACAGCAGCGGCAGTCGGGGAGAGATGGGACCGGACATGGGGTAGTCGACAGAGAAGGTACGTGCCTGGTGCCCCCCCAGCTTTGCGCCCTAGGCACGTGCCTTCTCTGCCTACCCCTAGTTCCGGCCCTGTCTTGGACCAATATAATATAATTGTGTGTACATTAAAATGCAATTGGCACTTTTTTAATAGATATTGGGAAGAATTTTTGAGGAAGATGCAAAGATGTTCTGAATAATGGGTCAGATTCAATTTAGCGAGGAAAAAGTTTGGACAAGAAAAAAGTTACAAGTGAAAAGTTATGGACAAGATTCAATATGAGATGCAATTCAATTCAGAAAAACCTATCTCATGGTTTATCATGTGAAACTCTATTTAAGACCTTGGGAAAAAAAACTGGAACTGGATTAGGAGAAAAGTTTTTTTCTCCTCAAATTGAATCTGGTCCATGAGATAACTTTCTCACTGTTTACCCAGACCAAAGTAGGGAAACAGGGATGAAATCTCATACCTTGCTTTTTAGAATGATGGGCAATGAAGCTGCCAGTACATTTGTGATCCCAGTCAAGCTGCTCCCGACCAGCCTCCAATGCACCCCCAGCCCACCCCTTTCTTCCCTTTAGAGGCTAATACTTATCAATTCCACGCTCCACTACTCAGGTCCGCCCCTCGTCATCATGACCCCGTCCCTGTGATATCAGGGCCCTGTCCATTTACATCACGATCCTCCTGTTTTTAGTAGGTGGGGTTAAGGAGGTTTTATTAATGGTGTCGGGGGTGTGTGTTCCCCATGCTTCTGAGGAAGTGGCGAGATGCCACGAAATGTGTCAAGCGTTGGGGGAGATGTTACATTCATGTTATGAACTCAAACTTTTAATGGATTTTCAATAAATTAAGTTTTAACCAGTCCAGCCACCGTGTGCTCCGTACTACTATTGCACATCACAATCCTCCACCTCCTGGACCTGCCCTGGCCTATAAAACCCGGTGGACCCCTGCCCTCTTGGGCCCCATAACAAAAAAAATTTGTGCGGCAAAGTGTGCTCACCGGTTGCGCATGCGCGCGGGGCGTCTGCCTTTCGCACTTACGCACATCGCACTGGCTTTGCACATGCACGCGGGGGCCCCCGAGGTTCAGAACCCGGTGGGCCCCGACTGCACCAGTCCGACCCTGGGCAACCCTATACATAGCTCAGGTATTATTCCAACAATGCGGATGTGGGCAAGTCCTTCATTTTAGCTGCACGGTATCCAAACCCTTACATGTCTCTTAACAACTGGTGGTGTCACATTTTTGTTTGCATATGCAAATTAAGGATCACATTGGATTTCTGTCTAGACAGATTTTTTTAGTGGTGAATTTAGTATTGCGTTATATCCAATCATATGGAAGCAGTGTCTTCCATTCTGCACCCAAACTTCAATAATTCATCACCTGCCTGCCATTTAGTAGGATGGAGTAGGATGGCCAATAAAAAACAGTATATTTTGAATATCAATGGTTTAGTTAGTTTTATTATGTTTTAAAATTTTAATAAATATTTACCATCATTCAGTTTTCATTAGTGTTTTTATAGTATGTATAACCCTACCTAATATGGTTCTTTTGAGATACAGGTATGGTATCGGTTATCCAGAAAGCTCAGAATTACAGAAAAGCCATCTCCCATAGACTCCATTTTATCCAAATAATCCAAGTTTTTCAAAATGATTCCCTTTTTCTCTGTAATAATAGAACTGTACTTGTACATGGTCCAAACTAAGATGTAATTAATCCTTATTGGAAGCAAAGTCATTTTTGGGGTTTATTTAATGTTTATATTATTTTTCAGTATACTAAGATCCAAATTACTGAAAGATCTGTTATCCGGTAAACCCCAGCTCCCGAGTATTCTGGATAACAGGTCCCATACCTGTACTAACTGGGTGTTGTGGGTGGCAGTAAAATCCCAGTATCCAAAACAACTGTTGGCTATGAAGCTACACTCTTCATCTTTCAGTCTGTCATTCAAAACACTTCTTTGCCGCTATGGTAGGAGGCAGGATTCAAGCAACCAGATAAAATAACAAACTGCAGAGCAACAGATGAAAACAGCGTCAGACTGGGCCAGGGGGACATCAGGAAAATACCCTCTGGGTCCCAGCCCTCGTGAGCCAACCCAGACCCACTCCACACAGCCGGTGCTTCTGACCTCCCCCGCCCAATCGCATAGAGATATAGTCCAGGTACATGCTGTTGGGGGCTGGGGAGGGGGGCCCTTGTGGGCAGCCCCGGTGGACCCAGCCTCCCAGTCCGACCCTGTATGGAAACGTTAATTAAAAAAACACACAAAATGAAGACATGTTGCGAGGGCTCTAAATTCAACATTTATGAACCAGGCCCTTAATTGCCTTGCAATTTTGATACCAAAATCCATCGCTTGAATTATTGTTAAACCTGCATAAACCAGTCTCATTAACTGTTCCTTTCTGTGTATTTCTCCAGACTTGTGAAACTGGTTATAAATAATCTGGCATCCAGCGCAGTAATTATTTTTGTCCTTTCCAATTAAAAACTATGAGCTACAACACATAACTTTCTTTCTGTGAGATATGACTTCTTTTTATTTGAAAGGCTATTTTTTTTTTTTTTAATCTGACATCAAGTTTCGTTTTCTTTCAAAATAAAAGGCTGTTTCATTTGTGTGATAGTTCTTGGGTCGGGAAATAAAAAGAGATGCAAGATAATGTCACTGTGCACATTTGATTACAATTGGGTTGTGGATTTTGGGTTCACAAGATGCTTTTGTATTTATCTATAGGCCGTTCTCTTACCATTATATATCTTATTCTCAGCTCCAATTTGTGCTTGTATCCCTGCAGTTGTAACCCAATCATTTGGCCCTAGGGCCAATGATCGGATTAAAGCCCAATATTGCCACACTAGATGGGCACATTAACTCGTTTTGTGATCTTGCCAAACTGATGACTTATCTCATATTTTGGAAAGTTAATGTACTGAAAGGAAGTGGCTTGTGTGCATAGGTATGAAACTGGTGGAGGAGGCCACTCTCACATCCAGATATATAATACCGCTAGGGTACCGCTACAGTAAGCATCCTAATAATACCTACATGGTTATACAGAAATCAGGAAAGGCAGCTGCAGGCATCTCTATAAACTGGTATTTAGCCATATAAGATATAGATATTCTAAATAACATTGTGCTTTTGCCCAACAAGTAGTAGGGTAGTAACAACAAAGGTTAAACCAGAAATAGTAAGGGTTCGCACTGAGGAACCTGCACTCCGCTGCATTCTGTTTTAAATCGATCATCTGCAGGGGAGGGCAGAATGAAATGCATATTATTCATTTAAAGGGGGACTGACACAGGCGCAAGTAAGTTGGAATGCAGCATGTTGTTTTCCACTTGCATTCAGTGCTTACCTGTGTCTCTGTCAGGTTGGGCTCATTCAGTTCCTTCCTGCACCCCCTGTGGCTGAAACGCAAAGCAGAACGCAGGGGAGCACAGGTTTAAGCACTTTTAAGTATGAGCCTTCACAGCCTCATTCACATGGGAGAAACATAACAAAAATTCTCTGCACTTCACATGAAAGCACAGGTAGAGAGATGCCAGATATACAAAATATTCTTAATTACTATTGGCAGTTACATAGTTACATAATAAGTTATGTTGAAAATATGACTCACGCCCATCAAGTTCAGCCTTTTACAGTGTCTATTTTAAACTGCTAGTTGATTCAGAGGAAGGCAAAAAAAACCCATTTAAAGCCTCTCCAATTTGCCTCAGAGCAGGAAAAATTCCTTCCTGACTTCAAGATGGGAATTGAACCAGTCCCTGGATCAACTTGTACTATGAGCTATCTTCCATAACCCTGTATTCTCTCACTTGCTAAAAAGCCATCCAACACAGGGTTGGACTGGGGGCCCGGGGCCCACAAGGACTTCTGTCCAGGGGCGCGCCTCTTGTACGCACGCATGGAGGAACTCGTGCACTTATATCACCATGCGCATGCGCTGACGGAGCACTCGGCGCGCATGTGCTTACGGCCATGGGCAGCACCGAAAAAATTTCTTAGAGTATTACGAAGAAGGCAAGTGGACCGGCGGGGGCCCATGAGGGTCATGGCCCACCGGGTTTTTTCCCAGTGTCCCGCCAGGCCAGTTCGACACTGATCCAACCCCTTGTTAAAGCTATCTAATGTATCAGCCTGTACAACTGATTCAGGGAGAGAATTCCACATATTCACAACTCTCACTATAACAAACCCCATTCCAGATAATTGACGGAACCTCCTTTCTTCTAATCAGTTCATAGATTTAACTGTATGTCCCATGAAATTGTGGCCTCTGGAAATGCCCCATTTCTTTTTTTTTAATTGAACAGCTGCACAGAAAGATTTTTAATGGTCTATTTATTGGGGTGAATTTCACAAAAATATACAGGGATGGGCGAATTTGACCCGTTTCGCTTCGCCAAAAATTCGCCGCCGGCGAAATGTCGCAGACGCCCATTAAAGTCTATGGGCGTCAAAAAAAATTGTCGCGCGGCGAAATTATTTTGTCGCGCGTCTTTTTTTTTTTGACGCACGGCTCCATACAAGTCTATGGGCGTAATTTTTTCGGCGAAACAAGGCGAAAAAATTCGCCCATCCCTAATTACTTTACTCCTGAGTTTTAAGTAATTGCAACCAATCAGCAATTAGCTCTGATTAGTCAACTGTAATATAAAACCAGTGAAGGAAAATTCTGGTTGTGGTCCAAAGTTTCTTTTGGGTCTCAATTCCAGAGTACAATTTCTGTCTGTTGTGGACACTCCAAACATTACGTAACCCATAACCATAACACACCTGCAGCAGGTTACCTCAAACACTATTATTTGTACATGAAGGAGTGAAATTGTAATTCAGAGTTTTAATCCTGGGTGATTAATGGATTCTTTATTTTGCCCCACCTTTCCTAAAGGTTAGGGGAAAAAAAATCACTTGCATCACTGCACTTGCTTAACAACTGAAAATGCACAGGCACAATTCGTTCAGCTAACTGCGTAAATGCTGAGTCACAGAACCTTAACCCTTTAACAGCCACTATTTCATCATAGTCGCTAAAAGTAGTTTGCTCAAACCTCAGTCTCAAACATGTTTTAAATGGATAAATACATACCTCCCAACATTTTGGAAGTAGAAAGAGGGACAATTTTTGACTACACCCATTTTGGTCACGCCCTCTAATTACCTTTTTTTTTTTTTTAAAAATTTGGCAGGTTATGAAAGTTTGAACACATTTCTGTGGTTTTTATGTGTTATTATAGTTTTGCTAATGAAGGTGAATTGCCCTTTAAGCTGCAAGTCACAGATTCCCCAAGAGGTTTGCTTATCTTAAATAGTTACAATTGTTTCTTTCCTTATCTTAAATTGTTACAAAAGTATCAAAGTGCACCTGCCACGTATTCTGGGCTCTCTGGCAAAAGCCAGAGCAAATTATGTTTTAGAAACGTTGTATCTTTTTCTGGCTGTTCAGTGCAGGAGATCAAAGTGAAGACATTTTAGTAACAATCAGGGCCTACGGGTTGAGATGTCAATACCGGGATGGAGGTATAAAAATATGGTGCCCCAGTTCAAGGGCCCTTATGCTAAATGTAAAGGGCAACTAAATTCTACCAATTCTATTAACTGTATTTGTGACTGTTACCACGTCCCATGCTAGAAGATGGCTTTGAATTATGAATTGCTGAAATCTCAACATATCTCACTATGGTATGGAAATATTTGCTTATTAATCTCAGCATATGACTTTCACTTGCAGGTGATATGCTTCTCCTAGAACACTGGGATTGGTGCAGGGAATTATCTGTGCTTACATGGTTTAATGGTACTGCTTCAAAAAACAGATTTTAGCAAAGAATCCAGATCATTTGAAAAATCTGGGTCATGTTTTTGGTTTACACGTATTGCATTTTTGTTAAATAAGGTCAGGGCATCCCCCGCTAGATGGGTTTTTAGAACAGTTCCCAGGAAGGCTACAAATAATAGTCTTTCAATAGGAGAAATTATTAGTATGTATGAATATATACAATGTAGCAGACAGCGGGCCCACTGCTGCTGTTCCACTAGAGTGCAATGGCTTTACAATTAAACCTATGTTTACTGCACATATGTAGGCACTTTCCCAGTGCCATAGTTTCCTAGTCTCCTTTTTCACAAGGTACAATAAATCTTAGCAACCAAACAGCAGGTAACATTTATTGCTCACTGTCTGATATGGATTGGGTGATACGGGTTACATGTTGACTGTCACATGTAGTTTGTGTACCTAGTTCTTGTGGTTGAAAAGCTTATCTCTTGTATCTGAGGCTAATGGGTAGTTTGGGGTTTCTGTTAATGTTCATATTATTACATTAAAAGTATGCTAAGGCTTAACGCAAGGGTCAAATCTGGTGACATCTCCTTCTAATGCTCTGCTGCCAATAAGAGGTAATAAGAGGTGTTCCCTAGCCTATGCTGTAATCTGTATAACAGTTGCCAAGGCCGCACACTGCACCATTATGTTTAAAGGAATAACAGCTGTATTTCACTGGCTGTTCTGTATCTCTGCTAACAAACTCTGTACCCACAGAAGGGTTAATGTGATTTCCCCTGTGCTGCCTCATGTTACTGCTCTGGATCAGATTTCTCTAGTGTTATTCACTGTGTCAGACTGACACGTACATTCTCCCTATTGGCTGCTCACCTGGGAGACACAAAGGAATAGCAGTCTGTGCCCAGGAATTCCTGGCAGGACATGGAAGGGTGAAAAATGGCTATAAGTAATGAGTTTAACCCATGTGGCGCCAACACAACAGCATTTTGTATGTACCTTCAGATAAGGCAAAATCAAAGAGTTCCATAAATGTGTTTGTACTGTTAAACTACAGGTACTATAATTACATACTGACACATGCTGGTGATTCTTGCATATACAGTATATACACAAGCACTGCACATATATTCTATTTTCTAAGTAGAGGTGTTACAAAATCCTGAAAACCCTAGACAGTAAAATTCAAATCGAAGTTAAGCTAAAAAATATGGTATCTCTCTATCGATCTATATATATATATATATATATATATATATATATATATATATATATATATATACAGTCCAGTGAGTATCCGCACTCCAAGGCAAACTCTATTGGGGCCTATATAGCCGGGGTGCACGGTTAAATGTGTGTGTGTGTGTGTGTGTAATTATTATTTAGATTATTATATATTAATTTTTTAAATAAAATAGTCTTCCTAAATACCTCATGACCCCCCCCCCCGCCAAAAAAGAGATGTATATATTTACATATATATGGTAACTAGACCTTATATTGTACTGCACTAGTATCCCCTAGTTGAGGGTCAAACAGAAACTAATATTACAGGTATGGGACCTGTTATCCACAATACTCTGTACCTGGGGTTTTCAGGATAAGGGGTCTTTCCAGAATTTGGATCACCATACCTTAAGTCTACTACAAAGCATTTAAACATTAAATTAACCCAATAGGATTGTCTTTACTCAAATAAGGATTAATTGTACTTAGCTGGGATGAAGAACAAGGCATTGTTTTACTATTTGAGTTATATGATTCAAATGGGGTCTTTGGGAGATGGGCATGCTGTGAATCAGAGCTTTCTGGATAATGGGTTCCAGATAACAGATCCCATACCTGTAATACAAAATCAATTTGTGGCCCTCCAGCCATTTTGAATGACAGTTTCCATCATTTTCCAATAGTTTTGTGATAGATCTCTGACACCCTTCTACTGGGCAATTTAGTCAAATTGATAAGGCCCACCCCAAGGCTTCCATACTCCTTAAAGGGCAATAAAAACTCCTTGGCCAATAATAAGAGCTTGTGCTGAAAATATTAGGGATGCACTGAATCCAGGATTCGGCTTTTTTCAGCAGGATTCAGAGTCGGCCAAATCCTTTTTCCGTTCCTGTCCCTAATTTGCATATGCAAATTAAGATTCGGATTCGATTCGTTATTCTGCCGAATCTTTCACAAAATAATGGATTCTGTGCATCCCTAGAAAATATACGTTTGCATATTGTTTTACTTAGCAAATATCTATAGTTTTGATTATTTCATGCTCTAAACGGGGCAAAATATGAACATACAAATGAAGTAACATTGAACTTCCTGATCGCAAAGGGCAAAGTCAAACAAACAAGCAGTCATCTGAGAAAGCTCTGTATAATAAGCTGATCTTTATCTAAAAAGATAACAGGCAGTAGCTGGGGGAAGTATGGGGATTATAAAAGCAGACTCTTCTTAGTGGACTGCTGGCTTGTTTGATTTTTTGCTCAGATCAGGAAGTGAAACATGGCCTTAGTTTAAATTTTCATATGTTCAGCGCCGTTTCTGAGGTGGCTCCTGCAATGCGGCCCCCCCGCACCGACTTACCTGCTCTCTCGCAATAGCGCAGCCGAATTTCCGGTTTAAAAACCGGAAACTCAGCTCTTAAAGGTGCAGGAGCGGCTTTTTGCCGCCCCTGGAATCCTTTCTGGCGCTGCCGCCTGAGGCGAGCGGCTCAGCTCGCCTCATTGGCGGAGCCCCCCTTCATATGTTTCCCTGTTTAAAGCATGACATAAAAAACTATAGATATTTCCTAATTAAATAAATAGGCCAAAGTATGTTCGGCACAAGGTCTATTCATTGAACTAATGTTTAAAAAGGGGTACACTGTCCCTCACCAATTTATCTTGATGCCTTCAGAGAGCAGTCAAAGTCCCATGACATTCATTGTTGATGATACGTCTAAGTAATATGATGTTCACTTAAAAGGGTTATTCACCTTTAATTTAACTTTTAGTAAGATATGGAGAGTGATATTCTGAGACAATTTTCAATTGGTTTTAATTGTTTCTATTATTTGTGGTTTTTGAGTTATTTAGCTTTTTTTTAATTCAACAGCTCTCCAGTTTTTCCCCCGTTTATCAAGAGTGACAATGTAATTTGGTTCAGGCAGACAAACTAGTATTATAAAAATACAGCAGCCACTTTATCATTCATTATCTAAGTCATTTTATCCATTATAATACCGCATATACCATATTTATATATAGGCTCCCGAGGGACTGTATCCAGGGTGGCAGTTTTATATAAAAAATATATTTATTAAAAAGAAAAAATAAATGATATCTGCAGCTGCCGCCAAACCTTAAAGGAAAACTATAACCCCGAACAATGTAGGTCTCTATAAAAAGATATTGCATAAAACAGCTCATGTGTAAAACCCTGCTTCATGTAAATAAACCATTTTCATAATAATATACTTTTTTAGTAGTATGTGCCATTGGGTAATCATAAATAAAAAATTGCTATTTTAAAAAATAAGGGCCGTCCCCCTGGGATCGTATGTCAGGTCACATGAGCCAATTAAAATACAGAGTTCTGTCTTTTACTTCCAGACTTCTTCCTGTTCCAGTTAGAGCTGCAGTATTTCTGGTCAGGTGATCTCTGAGGCAGCACACAGACCATCACGAAATGGTGGCTCAAGGCAAGAGATGTAAAAGAGCAATATTTACTTAAATATATAGACCAGTTTGGTAAGATTCTTTAATATGTCACTTAATATGATATAATCTGTTGCTTAAGTATTCATTTTGGGGGTAAAGTTTTCCATTAACCCTCTAAATCTGGTGGCAGAGCTGGGGATGGTGAAGGCATGATATGGGCCAATGAGAATGCACCCTATTTTTAGATAGATATATTTTGCATTTGTTTTCCACCTAATAGAGTTATTATCATAGACTGTAACCTGCATACAGAACATTGCTTATTTGTTAATTTTCACTTATACATCTTATATATACATCTGTATAATTAGTTTCTGTCGCTTTGCTGACGGAAACGACGGAAAAACGACGGAAAAATTCAAGAAACTGCGAAAAATTCACTTTTTCAAAACCTTTTGTCTTGCAACTATTTTTTTAATTGCATTTCATTTTGTAGCAAACTACATTAGAGTCTTTTGGCATTTTTTTCATAGCACCTTGTTTATGCTTTGAGAGGGCAAAATCACATGCATTTTTGACTGCTACACACATTCCTTTCAATATCAGAGGACCTCCTATCCACAATCACATGAAGAAATTCAAAAGAGACTAGAACATGTTAAGATTAACAAAGGTCCAGGGCCAGATGGTATTCATCCCAGGGTAATTAGCGAGCTTAGCTCTGTGATTGCCAAACCTCTTTACTTAATTTTTCAGGATTCATTGAGATCTGGCATAGTGCCGAGAGACTGGCGAATTGCTAATGTGGTTCCTCTATTCAAAAAAGGATCCCGTTCTCAGCCTCAAAACTATAGGCCAGTTAGTCTGACGTCAGTGATAGGAAAGCTTTTCGAAGTGTTAATAAAGGATAAGATACTGGACTTCATAGCAAATCATAATACTATGAGTTTGTGCCAGCATGGTTTTATGCGTAATAGATCTTGCCAGACTAACTTAATTTCTTTTTATGAGAATGTAAGTAGAGACCTCGATTCTGGGATGGCAGTGGATGTGATTTACTTAGACTTTGCTAAAGCATTTGATACAGTGCCACACAAAAGGTTACTGGTTAAATTAAGGAATGTTGGCCTGGAACATAGTATTTGTACCTGGATAGAGAACTGGCTAAAAGATAGACTACAAAGAGTGGTGGTAAATTGAACATTTTCTAATTGGACCAGTGTTGTTAGTGGAGTACCGCAGGGCTTTGTACTAGGTCCCTTGCTTTTCAACTTTTTTATTAATGACCTGGAGGTGGGCCTTGCAAGTACTGTTTCTATTTTTGCAGATGATACTAAATTGTGCAGAACTATAGGTTCCATGCAGGATGCTGCCACTTTGCAGAGTGATTTGTCTAAACTGGAAAACTGGGCAGCAAACTGGAAAATGAGGTTCAATGTTGATAAATGCAGGTTATGCACTTTGGCAAAAATAATATAAATGCAAGTTATACACTAAATCACAGTGTGTTGGGAGTTTCCTTAAATGAGAAGGATCTAGGGGTCTTTGTAGATAACACGTTGTCTAATTCTGGGCAGTGTCATTCTGTGGATACTAAAGCAAATAAAGTTCTGTCTTGCATAAAAAAGGGCATTAACTCAAGGGATGAAAACATAATTATGCCTCTTTATAGGTCCCTGGTAAGGCCTCATCTGGAGTATGCAGTGCAGTTTTGGACTCCAGTCCTTAAGAGGGATATAAATGAGCTGGAGAGAGTGCAGAGACGTGCAACTAAATTGGTTAGAGGGACGGAAGACTTAAATTATGAGGGTAGACTGTCAAGGTTGGGGTTGTTTTCTCTGGAAAAAAGGCGCTTGCGAGGGTCCATGATTACACTTTACAAGTACATTAGAGGACATTATAGACAAATGGCAGGGGACCTTTTTACCCATAAAGTGGATCACCGTACCAGAGGCCACCCCTTTAGACTAGAAGAAAAGAACTTTCATTTGAAGCAACGTAGGGGGTTCTTCACAGTCAGGACAGTGAGGTTGTGGAATGCACTGCCGGGTGATGTTGTGATGCTGATTCAGTTAATGCCTTTAAGAATGACTTGGATGATTTTTTGAACAGACATAATATCAAAGGCTATTGTGATACTAAGCTCTATAGTTAGTATAGGTATGGGTATATATAATTTATGGGAGTTTATGGAGGGGTGTGTGTATGGATGCTGGGTTTTCATTTGGAGGGGTTGAACTTGATGGACTTTGTCTTTTTTCAACCCAATTTAACTATGTAACTATGTAACTATGTAACAAGGCTACAACTGCCTTTTTAATAGAAAAAAAATTACCTCTGGTCACTGTTAATAGTATCTACTACAACACTATTTTACAGTTTAAGCAATAAACTACTAGCTTACAAACACAGGCAGGCTGATAATAAATCTGACCAACAACAGATAATATCTTGGTGCTTTGTATTCCACTTTAAAATGGATAAACCATATATTTATGTTTATGTCCTTATAGCTCACATCCCTTTGGTTGATGTGGAAGGAGAGAAGGATAAAATGACAAATGCGTTTCTCACGCGCCCAATTTTTGTCTCATGTCCCTTTTTTGTTGCACATCTTTTTTTTCGCTTGTCTTTTATTTTTTGTTGCAAAAAGAGCTGTGGCAAACTTTTGACGCGGTTTTTCAAAAATCTTTGCCTGCTCTGAAACCCGGAGGTTCGCTGCACATCATCCATTACTACGTGCAGTATAATTAGGGTTGCCACCTTTTCTGGAAAAAAAATACCGGCCTTCCTATATATTTATCTTTTTGCCCTATTAATAACATTGGGATCAGCCATCATTTTTACCGGCCAGGCCGGTAAAATACCGGCCAGGTGGCAACCCTAAGTATAATTAGTAGGAGTAACTTTTTCTTCATTTTAGCATATAACTTAACAAAAAGTTACATCTCTAACTAGTTGTTTATGTAGTACAGGTTTGGGATCCGTTATCCCAAAACCCGTTATACAGAAAGTTCCGAATTACAGAAAGACTGTCTCCCATAGACTCCGTTATAATCAAATAATCCAAAATTTTAAAAATGATTTTTTTGTTCTCTGTAGTAAGAAAACAGTTGCTTGTACTTGATCCCAACTAAGATATAATGAATCCTTATTGGAAAACCAGCCTATTGGGTTTATTTAATGTTTACATGATTTTCTAGTAGTCTTAAGGTGTGAAGATCCAAATTACGGAAAGACCCTTTATCTGGAAAGCCCCAGGTCCCGATGATTCCGGATAATAGGTCCAAAACCTGTACTATCTTACAAGGTCCCGTCTGTGCTGGGGCCCTAGAAATCCAGATTTAAAACTGTTCAGTAATACACAGAGTGACAGAAGCCTTGCTGTTGGCAATCCTAACTCTCACAGTGTATACAGACACACATATTCAATAAAAAGAGCAAATATCTGCAGATTTTCTTTAGTGATAGACAAGTCCCCGTATACAGCAGTTCTTTCTGCCTTCACAGATATAACATGAGAGTCATTAGAATAGAATTGTATCATGTTAAACGGTGAAGGTAGATGGAATATGAATTAGGGATGCACCAAATCCACTATTTTGGATTCGACTGAACCCCTAAATCCTTTGCGAAAGATTCAGCCGAATACCGAACCCGAATCCTAATTGCATATGCAAATTAGTGGTGGGAAGGGGAAAACATTTTTTACTTCCTTGTTTTGTGACAAAAAGTCACTTGATTTCCCTCCCCTATTTTGATATGCAAATTAGGATTTGGATTCGGTTCGACCTGGAAGAAGGATTTGATTCCTGGCCGAATCCTGAACCGAATCTTGGATTCGGTGCATCCCTAACATGAATTAGAGATTAAACTGGGTACCAGAACATGTTTCTGATCTGTAAAGCAATAACAATGTATACCATTGTCTGTTCCATTACAAAATCTGTTTTCTATTCCTGTTTTTGTGTCAGAAAATAGGATAATAAAAAAAACCTCTATTTACACTGAAATACAATGTTTAACCTCTACTGCGCCATATGTATTGTACATTTCAAGTGCTCACAATTTTCCTGTTTGTGCTAAAGAATAAATTAATGAAAGTGTACTGTGAGCAATTTACCAGAACGGCTAAATCTGTAAGAGCAGCTTATGGAAAAGAGGCCCTGACAAAAGCAAGGGATGGGTTAGCATTAAACATGCAATGATTGTAATATAACTTAACAATCTTTAGGTGAGTATTTAAAGCTGAAGCTGTTTGGAGGGTGCTGGGAACTGAAGTACAGCGACAGCTGGAGGGTTGCAGATATTGTTAGCCTGAATTATAGATGTGTTTCCTTACAATGTGGCCCCAGTCTGCAATTCCCAAAACATCTCTAATTTAGAGAGGCAGTATTGGGAGCAATATATTTTTTTCCTACTAGATGAGCCTTACAATATTCAGTGTTGTAGTCAGGGGTGTCTTGGAAATGTCCTTTAGTACTCATGCCGAGACCATTTCTGTCTGGGACCTGGCTGCGCTCTGCAGACACAACACAACAAGGGGCAAGTGGTTTGTAGCTGTTTATTGAAATGCTACATATATACAATTACTGTATGACTATGCATGCTGGCATTTCTGGATATGCCAACTTCAAAAGGAGAATATATAGTACTTCAAAGAACAAAAGGATGAGTAGAATAAGCTCCTTAATTTTAGCACAGTATAGATATTATCCAAGATGCTTGAGACAAGGGCATTTCTGCATAAATGAGTTTTCCCTTATGTGAACAGCATGCCTTAAAGGGGTTGTTCCCCTTTAAAACACTTTTTTTCAGTTAAGCTGTTTTTAGATTGTTCACCATAAACAAAGTTTTATTCCAATTGCTTTCCATCTTTAATTTTTTACTGTTTCCTAAAAAAAAAAAAAAGTTTAAAGTTTAATGTTTGTGTCTCTAGTGTTTCAGTCTGGCAGCTCAGTGATCCAGGAGCATCTGAACTGTTACAGTTTGCTACTTTAGTTGATACAATCAGTTGATACCGCAGTACAGTATATGTGGAATATTAGCAACTTTTGTATCAATTCTAAACAAAGGGACAAAGATAACAAATGTATCAACTAAATATATCAATTTGGAACAAAGAGTCGTTGACCCCCCCTCCCTCCTAGAGAAGGTGAAAAATGAAATTTAACACTTCCATATTAGAAAAACAGCCACAAATAGAAAATAGAACGTAATTAGAAAAAGTCTTTAGTTCTGGAGAACTATCTGAAACCAACTGAACTGAAAAAAAGGTGTTTGAAGGTGAACTACCCCTTTAAAAGGATTCGCCAGAAAACATGTTTTTCAAAACAAATCCGTTTAAAGTGCTGCTGCAGCAGAGCTCTGAGCTGAAATCCATTTTACTAAAAAGCAAACAGATTTTTTTTATATTTAATTTGAAATCTGACACGGGGCACGACATGGTGTCAGTTTGCCAGGTACCATCAGTCATGTCACTTGTGCTCTGATAAACTTTACTGCTGCATTGCAAGTTAGAGCGGTATCACCCACTCCCCTCCCCCTTTCCCCCCATCAGCCTGTTAACAGAAAAATGTTTAGAAATGCTTATTTAAACAGTATAGTAAATAGTATTTCTGTATTTTGGTGTTTTATGGATAAATGGTTTGTGAATAATAGATCCTGTTCCTGGATTTAACATAATTTCCCCATGTAAGGTTAATTTCATTGCTCCTCATTTTGGCACAGAATCCCATTAAGCGCACCTTAGCTATGAGCCGAATACCTCCCCCATTGCCTATGTCCCAGATCAGGAAACTGAGAAGGTCGTTCCAGGTAAATCAGCAGGGAAAGATATTTATGGAAAAGAATGCTTATAGGGTTTGTTATTCCTTTGATGATGTTATATGGTTTCTCCCTCCCCCATTCTTACAGTAACTTGAGAAGGAGTGGGGAAAAAAAAGATGTGACTGTTTCCGAGAAATCTAAATGTTTTCTAGAAGCAAAAGAGAGAAATCTAGCAAAATAATGTCTTGATAACCTGTTAATTATGCCCCAAGTTTACTCTTCCAATGCCACGCTAGTGCAAGCAAATGCTAATGCTAAAAACAGCTTGGGTATCTGAATAGGAACTCAGAAACTGAAAAACTTAAGACTTCAACAAGATCAAATATGTATCATCATGTATAAATACACAATGAAGCAGGTGGTAGTCTCCTACTTGCTGTTATAAATCCATATGCAGTTTCATACATACGTCTATACATTCTGTAAAGTAAAGGTAAATGTCAGATCACAAAAGCACTTATAACTTTGTGAACAGGGCAGCCATCAGGGGGGGGACTTGGGGGAGAGTTGTAGGGGGCCCCAAGGGTAAGGGGGGCCGGCCACTCCACACTTATTGATTAGCCAGGCCCCCCATCTTTCTGAGAGCTGCTGACTTCGGGAAGGCATGGACGTTTAAGGGCCCTGGCCACCAATGTGTGGGGGGGGGGGCTGGCCACCAATTTTTTTTTCTCATGTGGGGTCCTAGCCACCAATATTCTTTAATGGGGGGCCCTGGCCACAAATGTTTTTTTATGGGGGGCCCTGACCACCAATATCTTTTTATTTTTTATTAACATGTGGGAACCCTAGCCACCAATATTTTTTGTTTTTTTTACTGTGTGGTGGGGGCGGACCTGTAGGTGGGGCCCAGGGGACCCAGGAAATGTTGTTGTATGGGGCCCTGTGATTTCTGATGTTGGTCCTGTTTGTGCATTCATTCTAAATTGTTCCAGTGTATTTAACATATAAATCTTTTTAGCTTCATACTGTAGTAACAAACTTTTTCTGTCACCACCCCTGGTTGGTAATTGAACCTCCTCTAGTACCAGCCTCCTGAGACTGGCGCTGGTGTGTTTGTGTTCAAAAAGATGTTTCCCCACGGGTGTATATGTTGTGGCTTCCTCTGGATTAGAGTTGGTTATCGATATTTTATGTTCATTGATTCTCGCTCTCATCTGGAAGTTTGTCCAACATACATGTCCCATACATGTCCTATGTCCCACATGGGCATTCAAGGCCATTTAACACATAGTCAGTATTACACGTGCTATATTGCCTAATTCAGAACCACATCGTCCCCTCCACCATGCATGCATGCGCACTGACTGGCCGCGTCACCCACTCACGTACGCGCGAGTGCATGCGAGCAAATAATCGCAAAGAGCAGGATTCTGCAAACCGAACTGGGGTAGGCAGCCACCCCCAAGCTTTGTATCCTAGGTACATGCCTACTCTGTCTACCCCTAGTTCCTGCCCTGGCCTAATTGATATTGTGTTACCTTTTAATGGATGAGTTATATATTCACCTTTTATTACTGAATTGCAAAATCCACAATTGAAATACGGAAAGTACCCACCTTAGGTGCAGGGGTGCTCCGTCAATGAGGCCAGTTGAGGCACTCGCCTCAGACGGCAGCGCCCCCCTGGTTGCCAGGGGCGGCAAAAATGCTGCTCCTGGTAACTAAGAGCCAAATTTCCGGTTTTCAACCTGGAAATTCAGCTCTTCTAGTGCAGTGTGCCCAATTGCGCTCTCTGCACTAGGGACGTGGAACCCCCCACCCCCCCCCGACCCCCGTCCGGCGCTGGAGGTGAGTGCCGCAGGGAGACAGGTGGGGGCAGCAAAAATGAAGGCAGCCTCGGGCGGCAAATTGGGCAGGAGCGCCCCTGCTTAGGTGTGCCTAAAAACCTGCTATTTTTCTGTATATGCGACAGATCAGATCTTACCATTTTGTCAGCACGATTGGCACCCTTTTTATAAGAGAATATGGGCAGTTCTTCACAATGTTTTTCATTGTGGGATCCTTTTGTACTATGGGCCAATAATGACTTATACGTCTCTGTTTACTGTTAGGGCCTTACAGTATGTTGAAACAAAGGGAATCTGTTCTGCCCTCTCTTTCCTTATAGTTTTTTTTTAAATATTTCAATCTGAAGTATTTCATCCCATATCTTACCATTGATTCCTTCTTAGATATACCTTTCAGTATGCTTGTGTGTGATAATATTTCCTGTGAAGCATGTAGTCACATTCAGTGAGTTTACAGTAAAGGTCTGTTTCAAGGGTATGACATCGTTAACATTGAAATCAGCTTTAAATTTTATGGTAGGGTGAGTTAATGTATTCCAAAAAATTCACATAACTTTGTTTCATCAGAACCCCAAAGCATGAATATATCATCCACAAAATGTAGGTAACATTTAATACAAGACCAAAATTCATTGTGCCCCAGAATTATTTTCTGTTCAATGTGTTGCATGAAAATATTTGCATAGTTGGGTGTAAGATTACTACCCATAGCCGTGCCCTGTCTTTGCACATAAAAGTCAGTATCAGTGCGGAAGTAGTTTTTCCAATCCTCAGCACCAAGGAGAGTAATTCTATCATGAAGTAAACCAAATTATATGGAGTTTTGGTTGCAAGGAAGTAGCGTTCTGGCTATTATGTTAGACATCCAGTCACTCCAGCCTTTATACATTACATTTTTGCCTAACTAACTATATTAGAAACATTTTTGATTTTGCACAGCCTATCTATTTACCCAGTTTTTATTTTTACCCTGAACAATTCCTTTAAAACAACATCATCCACCTGTTTCTTAATACTCCATGTAGGGTCTGACTGCAGCTTCTCATAATGCTCAGTATTACTTAGCTGCTGCAATGCTTCATTTACATACCACACATTCATAATACTTCCATCTTTGTCTGCTTTCTTAATCACTATGGCAGCATTGTTCTCCAAACTGAGCAAAGCTTTATCATTAGTCACATTTGGCACCAGTACTCTCACTAACAGAGGTCATGACTTAATTTGCACACTCTACGTGTAATTTAAATGTTCTTCTTCTAGTGAATTTGATTAAATCAATTTTACAGTCAAATAATTAGGTCGTATTTGAGGGGATGAAGCCCAATCCCTTATTTAGAAGTTTTCTCTCCCTTGTTAGAATATGGTTGGAACATATGGCAGTACTCCCTGAATTGGTTTGTATTCATATATTCTACTTTGTCTGGCCACACGAAGGAGCTGACTCACTTGTTGGTTTTCTTAGTGGGTATGTGATTTCGGTTATTTACATTGTTAATATAAACACCTGATGAAGGATCCTTGATCTGAAACATGTTGTGAATTTTTAAATTAAAAAATGAATTGCTGTTTGATACTGTTGCTGATTTGTGGACGGTCTGACGGCAGGGTCTGCCAGGAGAGCCCTTTGTTTTGCAGCCCCAGTAGGCCCCCAAGGCTCCAGTCCGACCCTGACTGGTGGTCCCTTACTCTGAGGAACCCATATACAAGAATAACAGGGGAGACTATCACCCACATCCTGTTGACTTCAATAAGAGAAGCCTTCCTTCATTTCCAGAAGATAACACAGAATGAATGAATACCAACTCAGACAACAGTACAGGTATGGGACCTGTTATCAAGAATGCTGGGGACAAGTATTTTCTACTGAAAAATAATTTAAACATTAATTAAACCCAATAGGTTTGTTTTGCCAATAATAAGAATACATTTTATCTTAATAATTAGTTCAAGGTACTGTATTATTACTACAGAGAAATCATTTTCAAAAATTTGACAATTAAAAATGGAGATGGCCTTCCCGTAATCTGAGCTTTCTACATAAAGGGTTTCCAGATAATGATCCCAACTCTGTATGAGAAATACATCATAGTTAAAACATGTTGCTGAATGTTAACTTCTATTTGCCATTACTGTTCAGCATGGTGGCACAATGGTTAAAACTGCTTCCATGCAGTTCTAGGGCCCAAGGTCTGATTCTAGACATGGCATCTGTAAGGAGTTTATATGTTTTCCCGATGTCTGTATTGGTTTCTTCTGGGTAATCCAGTTTCCTCCCACACTCCAAAAATAAACAGGCAGGTTAATTGGCTCCTTATAGATTTGATCATAATATGTGTGTGGATGTAATGTAATAGCTCCACTGGGATGGGGAGTGAAGTGAATGATGTATAATCTCTGTAAAGCACTGCAGAACATGTTAGTGCTATATAAATAGCAGATATATATCATACGCTTAAGTATAGGTGTATTGTATTCTGAGAGTTGTAGCGTATCTGCATAAAGGGGTGTAAGCAGAGGCCCCATGGGCTCCAGTGCAACCAATATAACATTCCCCCATTTGTCCTTAAACTGTTCATAGTTAGTGATGGGCGAATTTATTCTCCAGGCGCAAATTCGCAGTGAATTCAATGCCGGCGAATCAATTCGCGAAATGGCCGTGAAAATTCGGTGGCGAAAATTCAAAAATAGACGGCGGCGTAAAAAATGAGACGCCTGGCGCCGTTTTGCGAATTTTGCCCATCACTATTCATAGTTCCACCTTCAATGCCTCCATCCAACCATTTTCCTCAAACTCCATAAAATTTATTTTGTTTTCACGAGTACCATGGATGGGCAGAATGAAGCTGTAAGACCAGCTCTGAGCCATTTGAATCTATGTGACCCAGGGGCATAAACAAGTGAGCCGTCACCCTGTGATCATTAACAGGAGCTATCGGATCCCCTGGAAAGAAACTGTCTATTACTGGGGGAAGAAATTTCCAGTGACCTAGTAAAACATTATCTTGGGGGCAGGGAAGTCACATGCTGGCAGCACAAACCATGTTCAGTTAAAATGTAATTATATTGATTTTCTCTGAACAAACAACGCAGAGCTAGGATTTCAGAAGTGCCTTCCAAGAAGCAATTAAAATGTACGTTTAATCACTTCTATCTATCTATCTATATCTCTATCTAAACCAGCAGGGTTTATTCTTCTTAATAAAGGAAATCATTTTTAAAAATTTTAATTATTTGGATAAAATTGCGGCTATGGGAGAAACATTTCCGTAATTTGGAGCTTTCTGGATAACAGCTTTCCGAACACGGGTCCAATACCTGTATATAGAAATTGTTTAAGGACCTGTGGTGATTGAAGTGTTATTTCAAATTTTTGAATCCTTTCACCTGCCAAACTTAGACTGCACACTTTTTAAGTGAAAAAGAAGTGGCTGACTGAGAAGATTGGTGTTTTCACAGTTGAGATTTACAATGAGAGCATCCTTATTAATGCCCAAGTGCAGTGATCATTATGATTGTACTGGTTGATTAGCACGGTGCTACTCCAGAAACACTAGTATGCCACCCTTGGGGTCCTGTTCAGTGATTTAATAATGCACCCATTGTCTCATGTAGCTCATAAAGTGAGGCCTACTACAAAAATAATGAGAAAAAAGCAACAGCATATGGGCAGATCTGCTATGCTTAGTCCAGATACAGTATACACACATTTATAAATACATATATAGATATATCCTGATTAACAGATTATTTTATATAATATTCTTTTCTGACCATAAAGTAAATTCCCCCCAAGGTCACCTTTAAAGATAGCATGAATGTGAATGTATGATGCCATGCAGAAATATAATGTTGAAATGTAACTTTAAAAGAAGGACTGTAACTTGATTAAATATGATATAAACTTATTTAGAGTAATCTACATGAGAGAAGAATATATGTATTTATTAAGTCTGATTACTTGAAAGTGAAGTGTAGGCAGTAACAGACAGAGCAAGGTTATAGCAGCACAATATACATTTACACTAAATACCAACTTAAGTCTCTACACAGGAATTTCATATTACGCTCATCAACCTCTATAAGGAATTGCTCTATGGAAGGCTTTCTATATTACCTTACCTCCAGCGTCCACCAGTGAGAGTAAATCATTCAATAGAATGTGGTCTTTTAGTCGCTTATTCCTCAAAGTCCATTATCCCAAATCACCATTTTGCACGCTGGTTTTTAAAGTAGCTGCTTGCTAATAATGAGATGTTTTCCAGGCAGAGATTGTCAGCGTCTCTTATCTTTCGCCTTGGCTGGAGTATGGATTGTTGGTGAGATTCTTTGCCTGGTACAGTACAGTTCCCTTTGCTTCCCAGGCCAGGAATTTTTCATTGAATAATTTTTAACTAAAGCTTTGGGAGGGGAACCACGGTCTTCCTACATAATTTCGCTGTTTAGCCATGTAGAAAGAGAAGTTAAAGGCAACTTTTTTTCTTATGTTAAACAAAGGGAGGGAGGGAAGCCAATTAATGAGAATGTGCCAGTTTTCTGCATTTATAACAAACAATGTTAGAGAATTAAGTGTTGCACTTTATATGCAACCATGGTATTTATTTACTGTATTGATTTGTGTAGGAGCATAAATGCTGCAATGAAATACTATATATATTAAGGGGGTTATTTATAAAAATACAAATTTTTCGGATTATTTTATGTAAAAAAAGCCCGACCAAGCTAGAATCCACGATTTGACCTCATTTATTATTTATCAAGCTCCATTTTATTAGATCGCTGAAAACCTTGATAAAATAGAGTGAAAACCCAAATGGTATGATTTTTCTGATTTTTTTTCCAAATTTTTTTCAGGCTTTTTCCTGAATTCAAGGTTTTTTTTTAACCACTAAAAATTCTGATTTTATAGTAAGAATACCCTAAAATGTTAGGTTGGAATTCAAATAACCCCTTAGACTTGGAGTTTTGCCACCAGGGCATGTTCTGGTACTGACCAAATGCTGCCTCCTTTAACACACTATTAGGGCAAAATTTTGATTTAAAAAAAATGGAAGTTAGGCTCTTAAAGCTTTTTGGTCACATCTTGCCCCATGGCAGGATTGACCTTGGCTACCACAATCCCCCATTAGTGTATTTTGGTACTTTAATAGAGTTCTGCAGGAAAAATGCCAAACGTGCATGTGGCTATAGCACCCTCACACTCTCTCCTTTAATGGTGATCTTCTGCCTTCAAAAATAGATGGACTACAGTAGAGATAGATCAGCCTGTGAGACCAACTTTGGTCTGGAGACACTTTTCCCAGGACATACAACCATGCTGGGAAGTGCCAGCCTATGAACAATACTACTGGCTCTAAATAGTTAAGACTAGCATGTGTTTTTACCTTAAGGTGACAACTTTATGATGATAACTTTGTTACTAAAACCCCATGCTTTTTTAAAATATCTTCACTTGCACAGATATCCAATTATAATCTGGTATATGCCCAACAATTTGAAACCTGCCCTATCCATCTGCTCCAGTCCCATAAATCCAGGGCCACACTAGCACTTAGACAAAGCACATTTCCATCAGCCCCTCCACATATATGGTCACCAACCATAAAGGTGAAACCATCACACTCTCAGTACACTGAGTTACCCCTTGCAGTCTAACAAGGCCCTGATGCCCAGCTGTTACAAGCAAGACTCAATGGGCACATTTCCTTGAAGACTGATCTAATAATTTATTGATGTGTGTAAAGAGCTACCTGTCTCCGGGCCCTCTGAAAATGTTTTTGCGGGGGGGGGGGGGGTGCAGGCACAGTGTGCCGCTGGTGGTAAGTATGAAATGATATGTGTGCTTTCTGGTGTAATATTTTGCATGCTCATATACAAGCATACATTTTAGAAGCAACCCAACAGGATTATATGTAAATGTTAAATAAAAATGGTCAGTTAAGCTTAATGCCATCTCCATGATGCTTAGAGATCAAAAACCATCCAAGTCAAGCCAAAACGTTCATGAAGCGTGCATCCAAAACATTCAAGCTAGCTGATATTATTTATGTTTTTTTCGAGTTTCTAAAAAAATAGGCAAGATTTGACAGCCATGTTAAAATAAATGGAACTACACAAATGGTTATAACCAACTTTTTACTGTGCTTAAATGCAATTAGATTTAGCCCATTCAAGTAATTCCTTAAATATACCAGCAAGGGAAAAAAGTTGTACATCTTTAGTCACAATTTGTTTTCTCAATTTGGTCTTCCCATAACCTGATCAGACAGAGCTCACTTTTTCTCAATTGCCCTTATGCATCTCCATCTCACTTCTTGGTCCTATACAAAATCTAACCATGACTTTCAAACCTTTTATTTACCATAATTTACAATACCTACCACTTATATGCCTACATGGAGACAAATGTGGTGACAATAAGATGTGCAATTCCCACTGGCAAATGGATCCCATGACTTTATTTAGTATACAGTGGGCAGCCGTAACAGCAGGAGGTTTTTATTTGTGATTGTAGATATTTTTACATTGGTGGGCACTATTATCACCCTTTGATATATATTGATGTACTTTTCATTTGCTTTTTACATGCAATAAGTATTAGTTCTGTCATCCTCTGATGATGACAAGGTTTCAATCCACATGGAACCAAAAGCACTGCTGGCTGGGTGCTCTCAGAAATGAGTAGACATGGGGCATGAGTGATGTCCTTCGTGTACTCCTTGTGAGCGCACTTTCTGAGGTCCATAAAGAACACTGTTGCCAACACTTCTGCCAACACTTCTGGTTTAAAGAGCATCAGAAATACACTTGCCCGACTTTGCCCTTTCTTTGTTCCTAACATTTAGAATATTTTTAAATCCTACCACCTTAACACAAATTATACTTCACTTGCATATATGTATAATACTAACCCTACATAACCAAGGCATTACAAGAGCATGCTCTTACCATAGGGAAATCTATTCCTAATGCAACTTCTAATCAAGGTACCTCTACTGATCCACCAGCACCCACAATAAATTAAAAATGAGTTGTTGGATCATACAGAAACTTTCAATCTTCAATTAATTGTCAATGTTTAGTCTGTTGCTTAATGGTCCTGCTTAAAGCATTTTAGAGATCACAATCTCAAAATATGTAGTCATCTATTCTTTAAATGAAGGGGAAACCAGCGCTGCAACCTAATGCTCTACTAGGGCTGCTTTAAAGGTGTATTTTTTTAGAAAGTACTTTATACATGTAGTGATGATACCAAGGGGCGCTCCGCCAATGATGCGAGTTGAGGCACTCGCCTCAGGCGGCAGCGCCCCACTGGTTGCCACTCCTGGAAATTCGGCTCTTCTAGTGCAGAGAGCGCAATTGTGCTCTCTGAACTAAAGACGTGGACCCCGTCTGGCGCTGAAGGTGAGTGCCACGGGGAGGCGGGGGTGGCAAAAACGAAGGCCGCCTCAGGCGGCAAATTGGGTAGGATCGCCCCTGATGATACCCTTTCTAAATAATAAGAGTAGGACTGGTTTCTTATAGGATAAATGCTGTACAAGCTGTTTAAAAGAATATACAGTATCAGGTTCATGATACTCCTGGTTTGAATAAGAGATCACTTAAGATTTAGAGGATTATTTATTAAAGTCTGAATGCAAAAAACTATACTATAAAAAGTTTGCCATAAAATCCAAATTTTTAGGGAAAAAACTCAAATTATTGAGATTTATTATACCATGAGGATGGAAAAAGTCAGAATCCGAAAATCCTCCATCTCAGACCTGCCGAGGTTGTATATAAGTCAATGGGAGAGGCCCTTATCCTATTTGGAGGTTTCTGTGTTCTACGCAGGGTAAAATTCCGAAAAATTCAGACTCTTTGGGAAAAAGACTGAAAAAAACAAGCAATTTGGGAAATAAATCGAAAGAATCGTACAATTCAGATTTTCGCACGGTTTTATCTAGTTTTACCCCTGATCCAATTAAATTTGTGCTTTCTTTAATATTAAATAAGGTCAAATCAGGGTTTCTAGTTTTCTTGGACTTTTTGTATGACAATTATTATTCTGATTTTGAAAAATAACCCCCTATTATGGATGCTCAATTTATAGACAAAGTATGATCGGCAGTATATATATATTATTATTATTATTATTTTTTAAATACAGACTTCATTGTTTACATTTTTTCAGCAAGGTCAATTTGTTGGAAATATTATCTCCATCTGGTATGTTACCCGTTAAACAGCTAATTGCTAATTTATACAAATTCCCCTGGTATTATCAGTATTATACCCAGGTGTCTCTCTCACCATCTGGAATGCAGCTGCATTGCCTTATATTATATATTCTTATATGTGTGTGTGTGCATTTGTGTGCATGTACTGTATAAAAAAGGACAACCTGTTAAAATAATTGGGGAAATGTAGAATTAGTTAAAATAAAGAAATGGGGCAGAGGATTCACTTGTATTTGTTGTATGCTTGTTTTTTTTTTACCCTTTATGTACAATAGATTTTTCTTGTGAAAAGTACATTTTATTTGAAATTACCAACATACTGGTTTTTTTTTACTACAACACCCCAAAACTACCATTTCTGCTATACAACAATGTTCTTGTGAGCTACTTGTTCACTTCCAATAACTAAACTTAAAGAGGTTAGGCTAGAACTCCACGACGTGTCTGGAGCCGACGTGTCGGATGTTCTAAAGAAACAAGAAGTGAAGGAGAAGTCGCAGGTAAGAACTACATTTATCCAATTGTGACAGTGCGCTGCGTTTTCATCCAATAAAGAGATGGTAGCAATGGCCAGCCAATGATGGAGCTACTGTGTATTTCCCAGTAACAGAATGAGCATTACTTTTTAATTGTGAAAGATCACAGATTAAATATAAGTTACATTGATGTCTATTTTATTTTGTTCTGTGTAACAACATATTTTCAGCTATAAAATTAGCGGCTTTGCAGAGAATAATTTCTGAGAAAATAAAGCCTCATTTTCTTAGAATCTGTTCAATGAAATATTTCGCTTTACTAACAGATTAAGAGTGGCAATTCTCTGCCACATTGCTCTTTACCCAAAGTTTGGGGTTTCTGTTTCTACCGGCTTGTGGGATATTTTATGTAAACCAGAATCAAATTAAAATTACTATTCAGTATCTAAGAAAATTTAGACAAATTTAAAGGATTTTTTTAATGACCAGCTATTATAAGCTTAGCAATTAAGGCAGTGGTACTAATTGCAGGTAGATAATAGCATGTTATAAGATTAGGCCAAACCCCCAAGCTTATGGTATCAGCTGCTTGAGTAAAGATAATATAATGCCCTGCCCATTATCCTTCTATTGCAAAATTCCCCACCTGTTTCTGGGACAGCTGAATCAGGTGCAGCCCAGGGCCCATGGGTATGGTGGCTAGGTGGGGGTTTTGACTTCTAGGTAATCTGAATACATCAGTTAAATGTGGCTTGGAGGAAGGGTAGGGGTGCTAAAAAGCTTTTATATGGAGCATAAATTATTTTAGCTATGCTGCTGTATACAGACCTAAAAGACACAATGTTCCGGAATTGCATATAGCAAATAATTAGAAGATTGCTTTCACAAATCTAAATTGTATGAGCCAGGACTAACCTCAAAATGACACTGGCACCCCCCATTAATTAAATTAGTAGGATGCTTTTTGGAATGAAAAGGATGTATGGCATTTTATTATACAAATACACATAACTTTTTACACTTAACAGACTACCAAACTCCATATAGAATATAAAATTAAAATGAAATAACCATGTGATAACATATCCATGTATAATCTATACGAGCAGACAGCTAAGGCCCTGGTTCACTCCTATGGCTATGCTTTATAACTGCAAGTAAGCATGGCTTGTTTCACCTGATGCCAATCTGGCCACAGGTGATTTGTATAAGCCATTTGACTGGCTATAAAACCCGCTACTCTGCTCTGACTCATTGCTTGGGTTGGACTATTCTTTGGATCCTGATTAGGTGCTGCGCTTCTGATCTGTGTTTGACCTTGGCCTGTGATCTAGACTACTCTTTAGCTTCTTGATTTGGTACCGTATTGTCTTTTTGGTATTGACCCGGCCTGTCCCTTGACCTCACTCCTTGTTCTCCATTCCAGTTATACGTTACTGTTCCCTTGCTTGCACAGAGCCTTCCCCTTGATCTTCCTTGGCATCTGAGTAGCTTTTCCCAAAACCAAAGGTGACTGCTACAGGCAGAAGTGCAAGCCGAGAACGGGACCTTTGGGTTTACTCTGAGTTTCTGGATACCAGATGTTACACTACCAGGCTAAACACTTGTACCACCCCACAACAAAGATACCTGTGTCCTGTTGACTTTTAACCCCACTTAACCAAGTTATCTTACCTGTCCCTAATTTCTCACCCCTCCCATGGAACTTCCCCCTGCTTACCATGACCGGCAGATTCCATACACGGCCACCTCTATTCACTACAAGGAATAGTTCATATAAATATTAAAATTAATGTGCTAATAGGCCAGTCAGTTTGTTGAGGGGCAGTGGAATTAGCCTTAAGTTTTTTAATTCATTCGTGGTCAGTGGAGTTTGCAGCTCCTGTTAAGTTTCTCTGCATTACCCTTGCATGACATGTAATTTATACAAGCTTCTATGTAAGTTAACTCAGTTTTTTTGCTGAAGTTACATAACTTGCGTTTTTAACATAATGTGACCATACTTTGATGCCACATGTATAATATGGATGTACACTCTTGATAAAAATAACGTTTCTTACCAATACCTGAATCCCCTTTGCTATATGAAAGATACTGGGAATTTCTCTGATGCAGTGCCTCCACCTAGTGGGATCCAGGAATGGCACCTACGGATGGCCCCACTAGGAATGATAATTAAACACACAAGTGTGGTGAACAAATATAACTCATATAGAAATAAAGAAAGTAGAGAAAATGGCAAAAATGCAATTACAATTATCAATAGACAATAACACATCTGCCCTGGGGAACCATACCTCCCAACATTTGAGAAATGTAAAGAGGGACAAAAAGATCTGCCCCACATCCTAATTACAATGTCCATTTTACAAAATTTGGCAGGTTATGAAAGTTTTAACACATTTCTGGGAGTTTTAGGGTCATGTTTTGTGTTATAACATTTTTGCAAATGAAGCTGAAATTGCCCTTTAAACTGCAAGTATCAATTCTCCCAAAAGACTTGCTTAGCTTTTTAAATAGTTAAAATTTTCTCTTTGCTTATCTCAGACTGCGGACTGAGCTGTCAAAATCGGTATTGTCCCACAGAAAACGGGACAATTGGGGAATGGTGATGTGCAGGCCGGCCCAATACCCACGGGTCGGGCGGGTTCAGGCCAGCTCGTGTACAAAATCTTCGACTTAGCACTGCCAGCTTCAGGCACCTAAATTTATAGACTCACACCCTCCCCCACCCTGCCCCTTTTGTGATGTCACTGCAGGTCAGGTGCAGGCCTATATATAGAGGGGGAGTGACTGATGAGACTGGGTGTGGGTTGGTAGGGGGCGGGTTAGGGTTGTGTCAAGAATTTCTCGACCTGCGCAACACTAATGGGGAACCCTTGTGGTAAGTCTAGTCCAGGCACAGTCTTTACTGGGCACAGTCCCACTCTCCACTCCAGGTGGATCATAAGTCACATTCCCTTTCCCCAAGCTCTTAAAATTTCTCCATGTAGCGCGACCTGCCCCAAGCACACTGCACTGGGGAAAAGGAATCACTCTCACTCCCATATCCAATTTAGGTCCAACACTTAGCTGACCACAGCAGAGGATTTTCCACCATGTAGGGAACTTAACCCTATGAACCCCCTACAGTAACTTTATACGTACCTTAAGCAACATGGCTGGGCCCCCCTTCAAAAGCAGATTCCACAGGGTCCGGCATACTTCCTTTCCCCTCTGATGTATCTCAAGGCTTCAGATGTAAAGGTGAGCATACATGGGCCAATAAGAGCTGCAGACAGTGTCTACTGGACCCTCTGACGGACTTCAACCATAATCTGGCCAAAAACCAGCCAAATACCCATCAGGCAGGGTTAATTCTAATTCTAAATCCTGTTGGAATAAGGGTCACATTGGTTCATAATGCTTAAATTCCCATTATTGTCATCTGATCGTTGGGTCCTAGAGCATAATGATTGGATCAGCCCAATGTGATTTCACCAAATAAGAGTATCTTCAACTGTATGGTCAGTTTCAGGTGTCCAAACTAAAAAAACTTGATAGTGCAACATTGTGAGTAATATACAAGCTATGAAAATGGCAGACTGAGAGTTCAGGGTGCTGCATCCTGACCACTGAGATTGAGCAGGCTCAATTGTAGTGATGGGTGAATTTTGCGCATTTTGCCACCGGCGAATACATTTGTGAAATTGCCGCAAAGATTTGCCGGCGTCAAAGATTTGTGGCTATGATTGGCCATTTGGTAGCCCCTATTGGCAGCCTACAGGATGTTTTGTTTGGCAGTACACATGGGTTTTATGCAATTAATACTGGTCTCCAAGCCAAAAAATAAGCACATGATTTGAGGCCACTGGGAGCAACATCCAAGAGGTTGGTGAGCAACATGATGCTTGTGCCACTGGTGGGGGGTCAGTACCATATTTACTGTAGAATTACGAGTCAATGAACCCTTAAGCATCATTACTTTTTACATACGTTTTTGCATTTTTCATGCATAAACCTGTGTCAGATGTGTTATATCAGGTGTGGAATGCTGCACAATAATGATGAACATTTCAAATGTTAGTCTGGAATAAAAAAAAACGTGTTTAAATAAGTGCAAGTTTGATTTTGTTCTCTGAATTGTACTCTAAACACAATTAAAACCATAAAGGGGCACCCTTTAAACCAGGATCGTCCATACTTTACTAATGGAGGGGTCTACATTTAGTGATGTTGTCCCAATATGATCTATATCCATAAAAGCCTTGCTAGCATTCTGTTCCATTCCACTTAAAGGGGACCTGTCACCCTAAGAAATAATTCCAAAATTCTTGCTATTGTGTTAGTTGAGCAAAATAAACTTTACTTACATTATATTTATTATTTCAATTTTGTTTCCTTCAGTCTTAGAATAACACAAATACAGCAAGTAGACAGGAGCCATTTTGAGGACACTGTTATTAAGACAAATTGTGTATTACCCCAAAATCTTGCGTATGCACCAGAATGGGGGACCTAATGACAATGCACAATGCCCTACATAATTATAGAGCCTGAGGAGGGAAGGGGGGATGTGAGAAGTGCAGTGACATGTAGGAATTGGTGAAAAGCAATTGTGTGACAATTCGAATTGTGCGACTTTATCACATTTGTCTCTCAAAAACCGCACATTTTTCAGTTTGTAGCAAAAAAACCTGTGTCAAAATGCCAGAAAAGGCATGAAACATCTTCCAATTGTAAAAGGGTCATCTACATGACTTTAACAGTTTTTAGCTAGGGTATTTTCAGATTTCCATCTGTCACAGTTTTGTCACCTAAAAAAACACAGGGAAAAATAGCAAACTTATTCAGATTTTTGAGACAAAAAGCCTAACCAAAAAAAGATTCAACCTTTAATAATTGCGTCCCTAGGTGTTAACCTTGAAAATGGGGCTTCCAGACATCTAGGCCAAATAATTTTCCACTACAGGCTGACATATTAGCAGCTGGGCTACAAAGTGTAGCATATTCTTTTTTTAATGCTTGGCGTTAGCATTGGTTTTAAATGACTAATTTAATACATATTTTACTATAGGGGATGGGATGGATCTCACACACAGTTTTTTATTCTGCAGCCGGTTAGAAAAAGCTGGGCAATGGCTGAAATTATGAAAAATTTGTAAACTTGCTGAATTATATTTACTCATTCGATTTTTGTGATGCACTCCTTGTGTCTCAACCCCTTCTCCTTTTAGCGAGGGCCTTCTTTGCAACTTTGCATTGTGGTAGAAAACACAGTAATTAGGCACAGGGCCATATTTACCATATAGGCACTTGGGGGGGCCTGTCAGTAACGGATCTAAGGAGGGACGGGCCCGGGTGCAGGCCCCCACCTCCCACCAGACGCAGTTTTCTGTGAGCCTCCAAATCAGCGTCATCGTCCGGAGGGCCCCAAGGGCGTGCGGAAGTTACACCCCTGGGGCTTATGCCTAATGTGGCGGCCCTTTAGATGCCTAAATTGTAAATATATTTTTTGTGCAACAAAAAAAAACACATCCCCTGCCACTGGATATTTTCCTATGAAATCCAGTGGCAGAGCTGAGGGCTTTGACTGTGGGTTGCAGCAATGAGGCCACATCAGCCTATGTCACTATCTGCTCCCTGAAATGGGTTGTATGGCTTTTATTTAAACATGAAACCTACCTACCATTGCAGAAGCAGAGGGCATTTAAACAAAAAATTTTAAACTTGTTTAAAAAACTTTTATTTTTTTTTGCAGCAATAGCTTTAATATAATAATGGAAATAATATGTTGTAGCATTACTTACAATTAACAGTTTTAAAATACAGTTATTGAATTCACACACCCTCTAGTGTACACAGTGGTAGGTGCAACTATGCAGAGATATGAAAAAAACCACTGTAACAATATATTGCAAGGAATAACATTGGCAGTTAACCGCCAGCTCTGATCTTGACAAAACAAAAATGCAGCACAGCATAGAGAAACCTGGATACTTGGATTGTATGGCAAGTACATGGTGTGGCAAGTACATGGAACACAATTAAGAAGCATTCATTTCACTTCAGATTGCTGTGGCTGATAGAAATAAACTGTAAAATAAAATGGAGGTTAATATAATGATAAATATAACATTAAACATGAAAATCTCTGTAGTCCCTAATGATTTTTAAGATATATATATATATATATATATATATATATATATATATATATATATATTAAAGAGTATTTTATTAAAGAGTATTTTCTTGTATCATTTGCAGTCATTGTTTGTTTGTAGTGTTTGCACAGGGTGTTGCCCAGCACATATCATTATTAATGAACTTTGAATAGTGAGCACAAATGTGAGGTGTCATCACCCTGATAAGGCTTAGGTGTGATATAAAATGCTAGGTGAGGGTATATTAAAAATCCTTCAGTTGCCTACACAGCAGATTTGTTTCAGGATTTAAATCCAAGTATCTGGTCGAATAGGAACGTTTATGAATATAGATCACATGATTATTTAATTGCAGACTTACCCTCCCCCCCAATTATCCTTATTTGCATATGCAAATTAGGGGTTGACTTTGGTTCAGGATTTGGTGAAATATGCTGTATCCAGCAGGAGCCTGCACAAACAGCTGCTACCCAGTAGGAATCATTAATGGTGACCCTGGATGCAAGTTTCAGAGCATTAAGGGGTACAAATTCTTAGTATTCATTCAAGTTGGGGGGATAGGTTAGGTAGAAGGAGGGAGGGGTGCACCTACATGACTCCCATGCCTGCTCCTCATTAATACTATGCTGCCAAATGCAAGTGGTGCTGTATTCATGGGTAGGGTTGCCACCTGGCCGGTATTTTACCAGCCTGGCCGGTAAAAATGTTGCACGAGTGCAATATTAAGTATAGGGAAAAACCATAAAAACATAGGAAGGCCGGTATTTTTTTCTCTAAAAGGTGGCAACCCTATTCATGGGGGGGGGGGGGGGCAGGTCCTTGCCTGGCAAAGCTGCAGTGCTTTTTTTATACTTTGCACTCAGCATCATTAAATAAGCCCTGCGTCCATCCTCAG
Source organism: Xenopus laevis (assembly GCF_017654675.1). Classification (NCBI taxonomy): domain Eukaryota; kingdom Metazoa; phylum Chordata; class Amphibia; order Anura; family Pipidae; genus Xenopus; species Xenopus laevis. Next base: position 76,533,031 of record NC_054384.1, read on the forward strand.
GTTGATGCTGCCTCCCATTTCTTCTAACATGGGAGAACACGTCAGAAAAGCATACAATGTGTTTTTTCAAAACATCATCTTTTCCTTGCTCATAAAAAACAAATTTCTAAGCCGCAGTCACTATGGAGCACAGGAAGCTGGATTGCTGCCCACTTACCCCTAGTAAATATTTGTGTCTGCTTTAAGGTACTACTGAGTCCAGCCTCTCCACACCTAATGTGAGGCAATGCTGTTTTCACCCTGTTTCATAAATGAAAGAATATTGTCTGTATTTAAAAATAATGAAATGTCACCATACACAGGCATACTAGCCAACCAGGGACAGACTGGGCTTCTGGCAGTCCAGACCTGTCCTTGCCAGAATCTGTTGTTGCTTCCCCTGACTTCTTCTCATTCCTCTGTCCCTAGTAGTGTCCCTAGAGAGGCTTTGCGGCAGGAGCTGGGGCCCCTAAGATAGAAGCCCTAGTGGGGTGATAGTGGGATCCTTTTGCCTACTTATTAAAGTAACTGCTCTATACAACTGTATGCTGCATTCCAATTGGTTGTCCTCCTTAAAATGTCCATTTTCAGACAAAGGGTCAAAGGGACAAAAAGTCAAATGTCAAAATGACTAACTTTCGCCAACTAAGAAAAATTGCCACAACAGTGACACTGTACTACAACACAAATAGACAAATTTTGCCATATTAGCATCATATTAAAGAACATTTGGCATGCATCAAGTTCCTTCCTATTTTATACTCTCTTCAAATGGATATAAGAAACTCATTTTATACCAACCATCTTTATTATCTGTTTTCTATCATTCCTATCAAGAGAAAATTGCACCGGGGTTCTTCCAGCGAGCACCGTGGAGCGGGCGCGGTTGCGCATGCAAGCCGAACTTTAGCAAAGAGGTTTGCGTATGCGTCTGCCCCAGGAAATTTAAAGAAAGAAGAAAGAGAAAGCAGACCCCATGATCGCTGGGGGCCCAAACCACACGGTCCCCTTCCCAGCTACAACACACAGGAGGGAGTTCCTGTGTGCACTGGGCCCTCCTAAAATGTGTTTTTGGGAGGAGCAGCAGCACACCACTTATTACCTGGAATGCCTGGGACGTGAAGTTTACAAATAACAGGTGTTTCTGTAATTTGGATCACCTTAACATCAACTAGTTACCATGAAGTACAAGTTACTGTTTTACAGAGAAAAAGGGAAATCTTGTAAAAAAAATGCTTACAAATTCAATGGGAGGCCTTTCCATAATTCAGAGGTTTGTGCAGAGAGGGTTCCCAGATAATAGATCCCATGCATGTTTAAAATCTTAAGCTAGCTACATGGGGGTCTGCTAACTTAAGGTTGCTGTGTATTTCCATATTTTATATGACATCAGCCAGAATGAATCTATAAAAAACTGTCATCTATAGAGCCAGAATAAGGCTATTTAATTATTCACGTTGATGACAAATCACGCAATAACTTCTCGGCTCATTGTCTAGTTGGCCAGATAGCAGGGTGATCTGCCTGTGACGGCTCTTTGCAGAGACAGTAGGCAGCACAAAATTATACCGTTGTTTAGACAAAGCCTAGAGGAAATCCATCACACTATCAGGACGCAGAGGTAGATACTTTCAGAATTTATGCCATTCCAGCAGCACCTAGTGGCTTCATAAAGCAACTTCAAGCAACAGAAAGGCAAGCAAAATTAATAATGGAGGACACTAGGGGCCAATAATTTCTCTTGAACTGCTTAGATTTACTGCCATTGCAAAGAAACAAATATAGTGTCACGAAAAAAATAGGCAATACAAAAATCAAGCTCTGCAAAGGGGTCTGGCCATGATAAATAAAAAGAAATGTATTACTTCCTATTAAATGTAGGATTTATTTTCACTGTGCTTCAGTTTAGGCAAAGGCTCTCAAGGTTCCTTATTTATAAAAGAGCAGGAGCTGCTATAGTGCTTGATTTAACAGGTTAAATTGAGGTTGACTTTCCAAGATGCTAAAGCAGCCATGAGGTATTAGGTTCAGGTTGAATGTTCAAAAGGACCTGATTCTAAGTGGCAGGGCCACGTACACAGTTATGCAGTGGAGAACTGGATATACAAAGCCCAAGATAGGTGGGTTACCCTAATAGTCAGAAAAAATCTGAAACCCACCAGACTGCCCACTCAGCAGCTGTTTAGAAGAACATCTAGAAAGCTACATTAAACATTGTTATATTTTTCAAGAACAGTTACTATGTTAAAGGATTGTGGCCCTTTTAAGACAGAACAGGCCAGGCCCTGCATATCTCAAGGATGCCCTGTTAGTCGCAGTAGTACAGATGCTCCATCATTATTCAGTAGATGTCAGACTTTATTAGACAGGTTATATTTACTGACTGAGCAGGTTCTGAATCTCACACTGACAGGCATAGCTTACAGCAAAGTACAAATAAAAGGGAGCACACATTCGATTCTTGGAAGGAAGATGTATTCCCAGTCTCCATATACAAACAGTCATGTCTGCCAACAGTAACTCACTTCTGCCAAAATGGGAGAAATGGACTATATAGGGCAGAAACACTAGTTTAAAATAATGAAATTTCATTATGGAGACCAAAGCAAGTAATAAATAAGGAAATCCGTCTGCACACAGATATATTAAATGAAAAAAAGGTGTTTTAATATTAAATCACCTTTTTGCAGCGTTCAGTTTATTAGTGTGCAGCTGGATGTTATTATTTATTACTAATATTGATTCTCTGGCAGGCGGGGAGCTTTCCCACCTTCCTTTTACAGAGGATTGAGCTCTCCAACTTTGGAGAACTGTTTTTCAGGTACTTATATAACAATCTTATTGATAAATTGATTACTTGGCCAATCCAATTGATGAAAAGCAGGGATCTGTAAACTGCCTACTCTCTCTCAGCAAGTGACCTGGGCAGTAATCCCAATTTTTACTGCAATGCTGCAATGAAGACACTTGGAGCCCAGGATGGAGTATAAATGCCCTAGCTTTATTAAAAACAGCAACATGTAACTGTAGTATAATATTATATCATTAACTACGGGAATGCTTGCCTAACCAATTACTCCATCGAGTGAATAGGCCACTGCCTTGCTGGCCACCGAAATGCACTGCACCTGGATGGGCAAGTAGGAGCAAGTGGCCTCACTCAAATCTGCCTCCTGGGACCTTTATCCCGAAGAGGCACCACCACACTCCACAGATAAGGGAATAGTACCCCATTACCCCACTCTGGCAAGCATTCGCCTGCCAACTCCACTGCCATAGCAGCATACTTAGTGACTTACCAGAACTGTCATAATTCCAATACTCCGTGCCTGGTAAGCCCTCCCTTTGCTCCCCTAACAGGACCTTAACCCTCTTGCTCCCTATGGCCTGCCTAACCAAGTCAAAGCTTCCCTCCCTCCACTGCGCTTGTCCGGGAAGCCCTATTATTGCATGACAGTTATCAGATGTAGTGCTGAAAGTTTATATACTATTTCTGTAAATCATTCATTGATATAATTTTAGGGCTAAACCACAAAATACCATGCTGTTGCGTGACCAGATTTTGTGGGTTATGTCTGTGGTTACCAGATCATATGTAAAAATCAGGGATGCTTTCAATAAATGCAAGTTGATGGGCTGCAATAATTGCAGTTTAATTAACAGCATACAGTGTAGCCATACTAGCTGGATTTTCAATAAACAATCCTGATTTTTCACATAATCTGTGTTGTTTGTTATTAACTTAAGTTTTAACATGATGTAGAACCCCCAATTACCTACACTGTGAATTCCTCGCTCACTACTCATGTGCTCCTCTCATTGCAGCAGGAGCTTTTTGAGTAGCAGTGCTGTTGTTTGTAAAAACAAGCATACAAATACCATGTCACTTACATCATAGGTGAGGCTGCTGCTCTTACAGGCATGTTCAGGCTTCCCTTGTGGTGCTCCTTGCCAAAATAAGAAATTAGGCAGCAAGCCACATTATATCTATTTTTTAGATTTACGTATACTAGATACAAACAATTAGTGTTTGGTTTACGGAGTATTTTTAGTAGCTTAATATATAATTATATATTATATAATATATATATATATATATATATATATATATATATATATATATATATATATATATATATACACAGTATATATATAATTAAATAATTATATTATCATTATTTATTATTATATAATTCATTATTATAAATGAAGTCCTTTATATATTATAACAGGTTGAGTGCAGTGGACCTCTTGTTTTTGTTGGTACAAATTTTGTGGTCACTGCCTCATTTCACCCCACCCACCCAATGGTTTGTGGTAATTGTTCAGTGGTGAGCGCAACTTTCCTTTTTTCCTTTTTATATATCATATTTATTAAACAATTGGCAGAAGTCATGTCCAGTGTACATGTTTTGTAGGGGAAGAATGGGGTGTTATCCCCTATAATACAATGGCATACAGGGTCGGACTGGGCCAGCGGGACACCGGGAGAAAACCCTGTGGGCCCCACCAGCCCAGATCTGCTCCCTGCACCTCTGCCTCTCTTCATGCCGCGGCAGAGGGGAGCCCTGAGGCAGCAGCCCCGGTGGGCCCCGGGCCCCCCAGTCTGACCCTGACGGCATATGTTTACTGGAGGAAAATTCAAAGGAGGTAGAGATATGAGATTACATATACTCTATATAAATACATTTGCATACAAAGCATAGTGCTAACTTTACTATTCGTTCATAGGTAGGAGGAACCAAAGTCACATAAGCAAAATACATAAATTAATATTTGCTGGATTGTTGGACTTGGGTATTCTAGAGGGCAAGCAGGTGTGAACTGAAGTTACAGGACTTTATAGCAATAGCTTTGTGTGTTTTTCATCCATGTATTGAAACTGCCCATGAATCAGAACCCAAAGGCCCTTACTACTACTGCTTTTATGCCCCAGAGATTGCAACATAGAGTGAAAGCATCATTGATTTTTAGAGGGTGCAATGTTGGTGAGGTGCTTTAACCAAATGGAAGTCACTAACTATTAGTGAGACCATTAGTCATTAAATATTTTATGAAATCTGCAGCTGTTATCAAAAGCAAATCATTTTCCTCAAGCAAACTATTACAACTATAAATAACAGATGAAGCAAGAACTAGAAAGGAATTTAAATAGGAACACAAGTGGCTCAGTCTTGTGGATATGTTCTAGTAATTAGACATGGTAAAATCATAAGCTTGATGATGTAAAAGTAGAGAAATGGATCACTAAGGGTTTTTTTGGCTGAAATGTTTAATTTCCTTCAGTGAATGTTTTACCAGCAGAAAGTCTCTTTGCTTGCTTTCCTCCTCAATTGGAAATAAGCTTTCCTGAAATAATCAGATGCATTTCATGAGTTAACATTGTTTGAAAAAAACATATTTGTATCACCTCAAAAGAAGATATGGTTTCAGACATGCTATTGCTGTGACAATCAATATTCAGATAGCTGCATCTGCAGCCTTTTGCTCAATGACACTAATGGGACTAAATGCTGTAATCAGTCCATTGAAAGGCATGGCTCCTCTGACCTCATTTGAGTGCAGTTCTTGCTTTCTGACTCTGAGTGTCCCACTGTCACCACTTGTACAATGTACTGAAAAAGAGCCATCAGCAATATGGAAGAATCAATTCAGTTTTGCTCCCAGATTATTAATCATTACAAAACATTGAAATATTTTATAAGCAGGGAATACCAGACATAAACAAGAGGATGCTGAGTTTGATAACAAACAAGGGAAAGTTGTGCTCACCACTAATTTTTAAAAACATTTGTTATAGTTCATTTAGGAGCAGTGGCCAGCTCTTTGTTGTAGCTCCCACTCCTTCCAGCTCTAGTCAGGTGATCCCACTGGTGTCTAATAAAAGGGCAACCAAGTTTGGGAGTTTTACTTTGAAAGCAGCAAGTAAGTTGCAGGTAAAACTTAGTCCCTTTGTAAAATGTATAATGAAGCAATTGAAATCTTAATGAATCAGATGAAAGTTGAGCATAGGACTGGCCATATCAGGATGACTTTGACGTAGTTGGCCAGCTTAAATATATTGTCCTTAATATATTGATAATGGGTTGTGTGCAGAGGATCTCTTGTATTTGTCTATGAGGATGCTGAGTTTGATCAGGTTGCAATAAATATGCAATTCTGGGAATCACATCTATTACGTTACCTGTTTTACAGGAAACAGTAGACCCTCCTGTCGGACCACATGGTCTGCTACATTGTAGTCCCCCCTCTCCAGCTTCTCTCATAACTAGAACAGTGGAGCATGTGGAGGTGTGGTACAAGTGAGTAGGAGGCACTGTTTGTGCTCGGCCCCATCAGTTAATTATTTTGCAGGGGACGATGACACACCCAAGTTATGCCACTGTTGGACACTGAACCTTAATACAGTATTGGTGATGTCTACATGCCTCCCCCCTCCACTAGTGAATACAGCACTGCACTATATATATCAGAGGTACACAGGTCTCTGGAGTTCAGAATCCAAAATATATATGTAAGCATAAAAACATCCATTTGGTGAAAAACTCACCAAAGTAGAATAGTGGCCCAGGTGCTCCTGCCCCAGGCTCTCAGATCAAGGGAGGGGACCGCAGACTTAAGTGCAAGAGCACAAAGATACTGATTCTGTGCCCCGCTCTGCAGGCTTCTGAAATTCAGAGAGAAATGGAAGGTTTAGGGCACACTGTCTGGAAACCATTTGTCGATCAGACAAAAAGTCGGTTAAAAAGCAGAAAAATCTTTATTTAAACAATCATCTCAAGCCGATTGAGATTGAGGCATGAGGTCTGGGGTCTCACTAAATGACCCCCAAGCTCTCTAAATACAAAACCTGGTGGGTCCTGGTCTTTATGGGTCCCGTTAACCTAGTCCCATTTCACAGCCCAGATCAAGGCCGTCTTCAGTTCAACTCCTGAAGACGGCCTGAGTGTGGGGCTGAAATGTTGAGTAATAAATTTGCCTTTTTTTCACAAATCAAGTCCTGTGAGTGCAGTCTTTTTTCCTAAATACTATATATATATATATATATATATATATATATATATATATATATATACATATTTCAGGGCTTCATATACACTTGAGGGCTGCATCCTAATAATATACATATCTTGGAATGTCACTGTGTGTGATTTCCGTGCAACTTAGTTCAATAAACCATTCTTTATATAGGAATCTAGAATGAAAGCTGATCCTTGCATAGAATTCTGGTTGCATGCAGTATACACGGTATACAATTCAAATCCTAACTGACCTTTGCATTATAAGCAACATCCATAGAAATCTATAGAGGCAAATAAAGTTGATTGTATCAGTTCATGCTTCATTGATAAACAGATAAGAACAGCAGAAGTGGCAATTAGCTACATAAAAAGAGAGCTATCTGGGTAATGTAATAGCCAAAAATGTACGGCACAGAAATATACAAGGTTGAATTTTTTCCTGTAGAAGAAATTATAGTACATTTATGGTCTTTATTACATTTGTAAATATCTCTGCAAATCATTTTAAGAACAATTGGCTTTGGTAGCATGCAGCTACTAACAGCACTAAGCAAAAGAACAGCAAGAGCAATTTCCATGTAAAAGTATGGTAACTTGGGTGAAATAGCAAAGCATTAATCATTTTTTAGCTGATGTAAAGAAAATATAAAGGATACAGTAAAAAAAAAATAAATTTTCGTGAAAAAAGGTTTGTCCAGCACCTTAGTAAAGAGACCAACAGGTTATTATGCTTCAGTACATTGTGTATAATTAACTTCCCAGTTTAAATTTACTGCAGAGTTGAAGTATTGATGAAACAAGTCTTGCCAGTAAAATTTAATAAAGTCCTTATAGTAAACGGCTTTGAAAGGTAATTTTTATCACTGAATTTCACAAGCAGGACATATTGGTTTTAGATTATGCTGGCAAACCTAACAATGCTATCTGGTATAGTTTCAAATCATTACACACCTGTTCAAATATTACATTCTGCAAGAACAGCCTGTTTCATACACTTAAAGGAGAGGTCTATGATCATACCATAACAATATCACAAGAGATGTCACATAAAGCAAACAGTTGCAGCTGTTTAAATTACAACCTAATTCATTATAAATAGTACCATATAGAGAAGCACCATCCAATGGGGGGCATATGAATTTTATTGTTCCTATATTCTTGCCACTTATAAATAGTACAAACAGCTGACCGTGGAGCTGCTGGGGACTAGAAGTGTAGAGTGTTTGGTGGGGGAAATGTATTAACTAAATGTATTAATTTAGAACAGTTACAGAGTCGCTGACCCCCTTCCCAGAGCTGTTTAAAGTGATGGTTCACCTTTACGATAACTTTTAGTATGTTATAGAATGAGTAATTCTAAGCAACTTTTCAATTGGCCCTATTATTTATTTTTTATAGTTTTTTTTGTTAAATCTGTTTTTATTGCAAGAGAAAGGCAATATAAATCAAGGTTGACAAGTACTGAGACAAGGTCAACAATAAAGTTACACAAATGCTTACATCTGATACAGGTTATTATTCACAATATTCATGTTAGCAAATACAAAGTCATGAGAAGATCGTCTCAGCAAATATATATTCAAATATAAAAGAGTGTCTCTGGTAAGAGAGAAACAGACAATCTAGTTACAGCATAATAACCAAAGCAATGAGTAGGTAACCTTGTGTATTAACACCTTTCCCTTTAAATAAAAACGTTTAATCTAATGAAAAAATAAGGAGTATTTTTTATAGTTTTTAAAATATTTGCCTTCTTTTTCTGATACTTTCCAGCTTTCAAATGGGGGATTACTGACTCTATCTAACAACAAATGCTCTCTTTAAGGCTACAAATTGATTTTTATTGCTACTTTTTATAACTTAACTTTCTATTCAGACCATCTCCTGTTCATATTCATGTCCCTTATTCAAATCAATGCGTGGTTAATAGCATTATTTTAACCCTAGCAACGAGAGTGCTGAAACTGCAAACTGGAGAGCTGCTGAAGTAAAAGCTAAATAACTAAAAAAACACAAATAATAAATAATTTGAAACCAATTGCAAATTGCCTCAGAATATCACTCTCTGCGTCATACTAAAAGTTAACTAGTTAAAAAGGGTGATCAACCCCTTTAAGAACGACTTCAGTATTAAAAATGGTCACAAAAAGAAAATAGCGAATCATTTTAAAAAGTCATTATTTCTGGTGAACTATCTGAAAACAACTGAGCTGAAAAAAAAATGTTAGAAGGTGAACAACCCAGTTTAACATGTAAAAGAAGAAATATAAATTATGACAATACAAAACATTTTTTATAACATTTAGACAGAGTTTTATAGATGCATTGTAAATAAGATATGGTACCAATGGTGTCATAGAAGTTACAAGGTGCCACATCAAAGTAATTTAGGGCCACGAAAAACAGTCTAGACACCGCTGTGCCTTCTACATACTGTGGGTGCCAGTAAAGTGTGAAGGGACCCATAAGTATAATGGCCCTTATGGCTTCATTCCCTAACAGTGCCTCATTGTCCTGTTGCTGGGTTAAACCCCATGTAACATATTGTACTTTATTTTGCATACCCATTTCAATGGCCCTAGGTTGATGACCATATAGTGCATCACTGTAACAAAGTGCTTTGCAGGGGGAGGTCCCTCTTCTTTGGCCTGCAGCTAGGGTTGCCACCTTTTAAAGTGGTGGAGACCGGGCACGGGGGTGGGGCTGTAATGTCAGGGGGCAGGGCCATGACATGAATGGGAATGTCTGTATTGTCAGGGGGTGGGGCTATGATGTGGCGATTGGCCGATCGCCGTGTCAATCAAGGGAATCCTGCCCAGTTTTCCTTATTTGGAAAACCGGGCAGGAAGTTTTGACCCGGGCAGCCCTTCAAAATACCGGGCTGTCTGGGTCAAAACCGGACAGGTGGCAACCCTACCTGCAGCAGTTGATCTGGGTGGAAGTTCCATTGAGCCTGGAGTCAACAAGGCTCCAGAACTGTTATGTCCTAAAGGGACAACCCCTTTAGAGAAGTCAGGGTACAGGGACCCTGTGAAAGAGGTGAAATTAGTGTGCAAGATAGCAGGGCCGGAACTATGGGATAGCCAGATGAGGCAGCTGCCTAGGGCGCTACCTCTTCTGCCTACCCCTAGACCAGACTCACCTGCCATTGAACGAGAATGAACGCCGCTCAGCGTCACTGCGCATGCGCGAACACTGCTCGACATCACTGTGTATGCACGGAAGCGAGCCGCATCACCTTACATGCGAGAGCACGCACAATGGGGGAAGTGAGGGCGAGCTGGCCGGCTGGGTTGCTTAGGGTTCCCAGCTGGCCTGGCCGTCTCTGCAAGATAGCCACTGTTACAGCACTCTCTGGAGAGAGTGAGTTAGTTTAGCTAGTAAGAGCAGCTTCAAACTCCACCAAGGAGCATAGAAGGGAGTAGCTCTCCCACAGGCCCTGCTTGCCTGTAGTGAAGGGACTGCAGTACTGACAAGGGAATCAAGGGAATCAACTGTAGGGGATCCGGCCCACATGAGGTACTGACAACCTGGAAGGTGAATACTTCAACTCCCCATGCTATTCCTTCAGTGCTGCCATTTATGCTGTGTGTGCTACATCCTTGATTATACCTGCATTTATTCTGACAACCTCATGTGTGAGTATTATCAGCCCTGTGGCTCTTTATAATTGAATAAAGCCTGTTCTATTGTTTTGCAAAGAACCCCTGGCGTCCATTTTATACTCTTTTACACTTTTGGCAGTATTGAGTTGTAGTACAACACCACCATCACGTGACCGATCCTGGTGAGGGTCCAATTTAGCCCATGCTCTGTCCCTCTAGTTGGTATTTGTCTATTTAAGCCAAATTAGGGTTACAAGTGTATAAGGGAAGTCATACTTACGGTAATGCCCCAACTGACTTTGTTTGACACAACAGGACTAACTGACATCTGTTAGAATCAGGCAGAGCGTCATGTATGTCAATGAATTCTATTATCTTTTACTTAAGTAGTCTCAATATATAACACAGAACAGATGATCTAAAAATAAATAACAAACTATGTCACAGTAACAATAAAGCAGCTATGCACACTGCTATTTCGGGAGTTTAGTCGCCCAGCGACAAATCAGTTCTTCTAATCTCCCCAAACTGCCTTCCCGCCAGTGCTATGTTTTCCCAAGTCACCCGAAGTTGCCTCACGAGGAAACGTCAGATGACTTTGAAAAGCTTAAGCGATCCAAATGCCATCCCGCCAGCGATTTACATTCTAGCCGGCGAGAAGGCAGTTTATGGCGGATTAGTCACCTGAAGAAGAAGTGATTTGTCATTTAGCGACTAATCTCCCAAAATAGCAGTGTGCGTCTCTGCCCTTAACATAACATTTAGCAACTTGATCCACTTCCATCAGTACATAGCAGACAGTTTAGGGCCATTCACTCTCAGTGGCTGATATTTATTAAAGGTTATAATGAAGGTCATGTATGTCTATAAATTCTATTATCTGTTATTTAAATAGTCTCAAGGTATAACACAGAACAGAAGATGTTTAATATCAGTCCCTGCCCCAGTGGATTTTATAATTTTAATATTCCTACCACAGGCACTCATACACACATTTATTTTAGCTTGGAAAAAATATTTTAGTCATTCAAACGGAATCTTTTACAGAGTCCTTTAGAATTATATCTCCAGGGAAATTCTTTAAACAATTTATTTGGCTTTTGCCAATTTTGCCTGAAGGGAAAAACTTAAATTATGATTGCTTAGCGGTATTTACTGCAAAGCTACAAGTTGCATTGTAAACAGAATCTTGATTGTACATAGCACTCACATTAATAAATTCTTGTTGTTGCATAAAACACAGGAACCTATACATCCAGGGCTGTATTTACATAGTGGGCTCCCCTAGGCCCACTGCCGTTCGTCGCCCCTGTCCCCTCCCCTTTATTTGTGCAAATTTTCATCATCTGGACTGGAGCAATTGGGATTGTCGCACGGGAAATTTAAAATATGATTGTACCAGGCCCGGACTGGCAATCTGTCGGTTCTGGCAAATGCCAGAGGGGCTGCTGCTATAAGGTGCCATAGAAAGTCAGTATTAGGGCCGGGCCTAGGTGGCCTTTCCTCCAAATTCCCAATTCACAGACATATCTGTAAAAATCTGTGTAATGCATAAGAAACAGGAGCAGTTCATCAGTATTTTGGAACAAGCAGGGGTTTTGCTGGAAGCTGAAAAGTAGAAAACATTATGAGCCTTATTTACTAATCTATTATTCTGGGGGCCCATTAGCACCCAGTTATGAAGCACTTGGCATAGAGCACTATGGGATTTGCCCTGAACCTGATTAAAAACCCAGCACAATTTGTAGCTGCCAATGCTGTTGGGAGTATAGCAGCCCAACATTTAATGCCTTGTGATTCACACTCTAGGGGACTAGCTCAAGTAGAATTTGAGGGGCACACACTTGGTTCAATTTTCTTGTTTGTTCGTTTTGCACCTCCCACAGTGTCCTTCCTCACTCGAAAACCAATCGAAATATGTCTTTATTCACAATCGCAGGGCAGCATTTACAACGTTTCGAGCCTAGCACGGCTCTTTATCAAGCTAACATATCATTGTACAGACTCACCTTTTTTGTTACAGCACCCTCTAGTGAAACTGCAACATAGTAGCTGAACATTTTATCAGTAACAAGTGTTTCACTTATCTGACACTGTGTCAATTAGAAGTCCAGTTTCAAAAAAGTAGCAAAATGTGTCCTCAGATAGGCTGTAAAAAGAGGAGAACATTAAACCAAATTAAAATCATAAAAATGATCTAAAAACAGGAGATAAATTCCATATTTAACCCGTTTGTTGTTAGGCTGTCCTATTTTCGAATCCACCATGCCTCTTTGTATAATAGCTTCTTCACCCTGTTGCTTCCCCTTCTCATCCTGGGAACAGCATCTAGGATCTGGAACTTTTATTGTTGTACAGCATGCCCTGTTTCCGCAAAATGTTTAGCTACAGGTTGGTCCAGTCTTTTACATTTTATTGCCGATTTGTGTTCCCTGATCCTATACCTGGCCATACGTGAGGTCTGCCCCACATACACTAAGCCACACGGGCATTTTACAGCATAAACCACAAATGTGGTAGTACATGAATAATGGCCAGAGATAGGAACAGGGATAGTGCTTCTGGGATGGTAAATTACTTCTCCTTTTTGAATATTGTTGCAAAAATTACATGAACAACAAGCAAAAGTTCCCTTTTTCACCAGACGCAGTATTGTCTGTCTATTTTCTTTCCCTGGACCAATATCCGCCTTTACCAGCATAGAGCCAATCGTATGGGCTTTTTTATATGACATGACAGGTGGATTTTGGAAAGCTGGTATTTCTCCCAGATTTGTTTTCAGAATATCCCAATGTTTTCTAATAATTTTGCTGATATTATCACTTAATGTATTATACATTGAAATAAAAGGGATTATCAGATTGTTTTCTCTCTCTCTTTTCTTTAAGAGCTTGTCCCTTTCAACCTTCTCTACTTCTCCTCTTTGTCTATGTACCACTGTGCTTGGATAATGTCTAGAAAGAAATTTCTCAGTCATTTCATCCATTCTCACTTGAGACAAGTTGTCATCGGAGACTATCCATCTTACACGCGTAAATTGTGACTTGGGCAATGATGTTTTTATCTGTGGTGGATGAAAAGAGGAGAAATGAAGCAGAGTATTTTTGTCCGTGTCTTTAGTAAATAAATCTGTTTGGAGTTTATTACCAGCCACATATACTCTGGTATCAAAGAAAGAAATCTCCTGTGAATCAATATGTACAGTAAACTTGATATGTGAGCATGCCGAGTTAATTTCCCTATGAAAAAGGACAAACGTGGCCCCTTCCATATTACAAACACATCATCTATGTACGTAGCCATTTTATAAATACCATAGATGAACTTCTCTTCAAATTTTCCCATGAATATATTTGCATAGGAGGAAGCCACGTTTGATCCCATGGTCGTCCCTTTCAATTGCAGAAAAAATTCATCCCTAAACATAAAGTAGTTCCACCTTAACACCAATTCAAGACAGCTTAGTGTGAATCTATTTTGGGCCCCATCCAGGGTTTCATCCTGCTCCAAATAGAGGTGGACTGCCTCTAACCCCCCCCCCCATCATGTGGGATGGAGGTGTAGAGGCTCTCCACATCCATTGTCACTAGCTAAATTTCTTTTTCACACTCTAGGGGACAAACCACCTGTATTCTGTTGCACCTAGCCTGCACTTTGGAATGAAGCGGAAAGACCTGCACTTCCCCAATGAGCACAATACTGCGTATGTTTTACAGTGCTGTATTGATGAGCAGTGAAAGGCATCAACAAGTTCCACCACCTACAGATGAAGCCACTTGGATTTGTGTGTTAAATGCATCATAATTCGGGATTAACTGTAGAAACTGTGTTATCTAAATTAACTCATTTAATGCATTTAACCTTTTAATTAGCATACCAAAGCACCGTTGTTCACAATGGTGAATGCTTCAATTAGATGGGATGCTGTGACGCAATTTTCTGTGTTAAAGTGGACCTGTCACCCAGACACAAAAATCTGTATAATAAAAGTCCTTTTCAAATTAAACATGAAATCCAATTTCTATTTTTTATTAAAGCATTCATAGCTGCTGTAAGCTCCTTTAAAAATCTCTGCTGTCAATCAAATATTGTCTGCCACTCCTCTATGCCAATGGTAGATGTAGATGTCACAGCTCTCCACACATTCCCCCGTTCTCTTAACCATTTAATTGTGTATCCAGGGCATGGCAATGGACATTGGGTCTCCCATTCTGGTTCACAAACAAGATTCTGAGATGACACAAGGCTTGCCTTAATAACAGTGTGCACAAAATGGCTGCTGCCTGCTTGCTATAATTTTGAAATCCCAGACTGAAGGAAACAAGATTCAAATAATTTATATAGTGTAATTAAAGTTCATTTTGCTTGACTAATGTAATAAAATAGGATTTTGAATAATTTCTTTGGGTGACGGGTCCCCTTTAAATGGGAAAAATGGGATATCTGTGTTTAGTTATTCTGTGTCAAACACAGGGAGTCATTTATGAACTGGAAGTCAGGATGAAAGTTCAAAAAATGGGAGTGATCATCAGTAATTTTTTGCATTTGACTAACTTAATTGGCACCTTTTGTAGTATAACTACCGGTTAAAAATGTTCAAACCCCCCCCCCTCGTGCTCTCCCCCTCGATCTCTGCTCTTTTAGAGAGTGGCAGGGAAGGAAAGACTTTAGTGCTGCAGACCCCTGCAACCCCTGGTTCCTCATGCCCCCACACACAACCTCAGAGTCTGCTTTCCATATAGCTAAATGCCTGGTCACCTCCATAAAATCAGTGGCTTAACTATAGAGCTAATAAGCCCCCTCCTACCCAACTGCTCTCTCTTATCAGGGAGGAAAAGGGAAGCAAGTCGGGTGGGAGCGGGTGGAGTCTGGGTGCGACATGGGTGTGGCAGAAGTGGGACATAGGCGGGGCAGAGGCGGTACAGTAAGTGGGCGGGAGGATGGGGATCAGAGTGTGCTGTGCCCCTAATGCACATAAACCCAAATAGGCTTATGTGCCTTAGTGCTCTCTTTCCCACAATCCCATTGTATATATTGTTGGGGGCAATTTGAAAATACAGTTGTACTGATACCAGGATTCAGACAGAAATAATGGAGTTAGTGCATCCCTAAAATATGTACTGCATAATTTTCTTTATGGATCCAAATCTCTATATATATTTCTATGAATCCCAACCCACATTTCTGCATTTATTGTATTGTTGTTCCTTTAAAAAGATCTTAAAAAAGACATCATGTAAAGATGGAAAATGAAATGCCTTTGTCTCATTACATTGACAAACCTAATCAGCCTTTGTTGACATTGAAGATTCAATTGGGGATATAATAAAATGTAAATGAAAAGTTATTCTCTACGGGCACTGAATGTAACGGGGTTGCAGTATATTCATTTTATGTTTATACATTTATCTAAATGGTCTTGACAAATCCTTTAAATGCAACGCATTAGTTATGTATCAAAAAGCCTTTAATTATGTTCTTAATTTTACCTTTGCTAATGAAAACAAAAGGCTATACTTGTTCGGTATTTCTCACCGGCCGCTGATCATCATCTAATTTCCTTGTGATCTTGCTGTCATAGAATTAAGTCATTGGTAATTGAATAAAAACATTTATGAACCCACAATCACTTACTGTAAGTGGGAAGGGAAGAGTAGCTCCACCGCCCCAGGGTGGTGTCTATAACTGTTCAGGAATTTGCTGCCCTAAAAGTGCTTTTGCAAAAAGTGTCCAAAACTGCCTCTCAGTTCTATTCAGAAAAACTGGGACCGTATAAATCTATTAGACCTCTCTAAAATCAAATCTATTAGACCTCTCTAAAATCTTTCAAAAAACAAAGCTCAAAGCGATAGAGTTCACTCCCCTGAACAACTCCGCCCATTCCCACCAGACGCCCGGCCCCTTTTTAGCTCCACAAACTGCTATGGCCGATTGGGCCTCCAACAGGCCTAATATCTGTCTGGTCATGATCAGTAATACGGCATACATTATATCACTGAGAATCACTTTATGGCAGACAATGTACTGTTAACCCCTCCCCCTCACTCTACCACAGGGACAAAACTCCCTCATGTCCCACCATGTCCTGCCTGATACCAACTGCCCTATAGAAATGCCCCAGCCTGCAGCCCAGCACTTACTTCATCACAGGCAGAACAGCACTTCTGTCTAGACAGGTCTCCCTCTGCTGTGCCTGCTCTCTCTGGGCTTCTCCCTCCCACACTCAATATCTGGAATCACTGCAGGAAGCTTTCTCCCATTGGCTAAAGTTACAGGAAATTAGAGCTGAGACAAGACTCCCTCTCCCATTGGCTAATGTTATAGGAAATTAGAGCTGAGGCAGGACTCCCTTTCCCATTGGCTAATGTTACAGGAAATTAGAGCTGAGGCAACACTCCCTCTCCCATTGGCTAATGTTACAGGAAATTAGAGCTGAGGCAAGACTCCCTCTCCCATTGGCTAATGTTACAGGAAATTAGAGCTGAGGCAACACGCCCTCTCCCATTGGCTAATGTTACAGGAAATTTGAGCTGAGGCAAGACTCCCTCTCCCATTGGCTAATGTTACAGGAAATTAGAGCTGAGGCAAGACTCCTTCTCTCACTGGCTGTGGGATACTCTCTTCCACTGGCTAAAATGACAGGAAGTGACCATTTGCAGCCATGATGCAAGATGTTGCTCTCCCATTGGCTGCAGGTTACTTTCCTCCCCCTCACTGGCTAAACTTGCAGGGGATGGCTTCTCTGACAGAAAGCCCTCCATGATGTGCTTGTGTGTGACACAGGGATGGGGATGGGGCAGTGTGTGTTACTTTTATACCAAAACAGCATAAAACTGGTGTAAAATTTAAGTTTTGTTCATAAAGCTGCACCATGTGAATTAGCCCTGCCCTTTGGCAATAATTCCATATAGTAAAGTACTTGTTTATAACCCTGCGAGGAGACGAGGAGAATAGAGGTTGAGTGAGGAAAGGAAGACTAATAGAACTGAGAGTGGGCCATGGTCTAATGTTTTTGGGTGGGCGCTTGATGTCCCAGTCCGACACTAACTGTAGTTGGTCTGTTTAATAGAAAAATAAAACAGGAACACAATAATATTTATACATTTATTTATTCATCTTTACTGTAACTCTAAAATCTCTGTGATTTAAAAAGGGTTACCCCCTCAGCAGGCCGCGGTATGAGAAAGATAAGAATCTTCATCCAAGGTGGGAGAGAGCATCACTGCAGACCTTCTATCAACAAGGAAGATCTATTTCAGAGATTTCTCACACCTACTGTGGGTCCATCACTAGTGAGGGCACCCTGGGAGATAATATTGTGGCCAATGGAGAACTCAACGAGGCAGATTAGAATGAGATCTGTAAATATGGCGTTCCCTCACCAGCCGGAGCCAATTTCTCAGGAAATGTATTTACCCTCTATAATGTTGTATCCATAGAGGTTCATGGGATATTAAATTAGGGCTGGCACACTATAAAGTCTTATATTGGCAGTGAGGCCATAAATAGCATTTTGCATCTAGATTCCGCATGTAATTGTATTGCTATGCACGTTTCTCTGTCTTAATTTTTAGTTTTTTTAACCCGGCCACCTACAGTCACTCTGTCACATGACATGATTTTTCATCTGACAGTTATAATAATGGTTTTCTCACTTTCATTTCCGGGATCAGAGGTGAGTGGACACACAAACACGCTAGGGGGATATTTTAAGGAAAATAATGACATAAATGCAGAAAATTGGCATTTAAGAGAGTCAGTAGGTTGCGCCTGGGATATTAGCCTTGGTTTTGCACATATTTTTTAATTTTAAAACTGAATATGAGAGAGTTGAGCTTGGGGGGAGGAATGGGGAAACAGGGAGACTAAACATTCACAGAAGTATAAAATAGTATTGGGCAGGGCCGGGCCAAGGTAGTTTGGCACCCTAGGCAAGGGTTCCAATCAGCGCCCCCACACTTTTCTATATCAGCATTTCCCACCTTACCATTACGTTTTTTAAATCAAAAAAACGCATTATTGAATGAAACATTTCATTTACATAAATATGTAATGTTTACAAACAAAAATATGTACGCTTCCAGGAACACAGCTAATAAATAAATGTTGTAGGGAAGCACTGGTTGCATTTTGAAAAAAAACTGCCCTGCTCAGCCCTTCTCTTTGGCTTTGTTAGACATGTCTCTGAATTTTCAAGTGATCTGGTCATCCTACTTTAATGCATCACTATAAAATATCTAAATGGTATACATATTATAACACTTTATATATAAGATATCATAATATATATTAATATTTAAATATTTGGAAGAACTACAACAAAAATGAAGACCATCTGCAAATAGCCTTAGAATATCACTGTCTACATCATACTAACTTAATTTTATGTAAGTTATCACTTTAATGTATCACAATAAAAGATCTGAATTATAGACACAATAAAACACATAGAGAAGGGCAGGCATAATAAATTACACAAGCACAGGCAGCACATCTGCCCAAACTTAAAGCCAGATAATCACATCACACATGAAACAGCAGCCCCCGCCCACAACACACACAACCACCCTTGCCCATATTAGCAATCAATGTTGGCCCCCCCATCTGTACCAGTGCCAAGCAAGCCATTGGCCATATTAGTGGTCGAAATTGCCACAACAGGCCTAGCCCCCCCATCTGTACTTGTGCCAAGCCTCATATTAGCCATCAATGTTGCCCCCCAAGGGGCCTAAGCCCCCAAGTTTTGTACCTGTGCCAAGCCATTGCCATATTAGCCATCAATATTGCCCCCCCAAAGGGCCTTTGCCCCCTATCTGTACCTTTGCCAAGCACCATTGCCCATATGTTAGCCATCAATATTGCCCCCAACACAAGCCTAAGCCCCCCCATCTGTAACTGTGCCAGCCAGGCCCAAGCGCCACCATTGCCCAATAGCCATCATCAATAATTGCCCCCAATGGGCCTAAGGCTAAGGGCCCATCCATCTGTACCTGCAGCAAGAAAGCTCAGCCGCAGTAAAAGCAAGGCCGCCCTCAGGCCCTCAGTCAGCAGCAGGTCTTCTCCTCTTCAGTGCGAGCCACAAAATACTCCAGCCGGTGCTCAGTTTCTCTCTGCTGGCCAGTCTCCGCCATGGCATCTAACGCACAAACGCACTGCCACAGCACTCGAAAGACTCCAAAAGTACAACAGAGGTGGGGGAGCGCCTTAATAATGTAATTGTAAGTAAACAGCCACAAAATGGTAATGATGAGTGGTTGGGACATGCGTTTTTTTTTCCAGAATAATCATATTATTAAAGGCCAAGCATTTAATGGGGAAAAAATGGATTTAAAAAATAAATAAAAAATTCAACCTGAGAAGTGCGCCCCCCAATGACTGCGCCCTAGGCGAGTGCCTACTCTGCCTACCCCTTGGCCTGGCCCTGGTATTGGGTACCAGATTCCTCTTCTAATATATTGCTATTCACATCTATTTCTATAAGTCACACTGTAATCAAGTGTCTGGTAGTCAAGTGTCCACCTGTCACTGTGCACAAGAGGTGGCTTTCTTTCTACAAAAAGTCGTATGCATTTTCTGATCAAAATCCTCTCCATGAGCTAAGTGATAATTGGGTGCATACACATACCGGGCAGTGGTGGATAAATGAACCAGCCCTGGAAAAATAACTGAATTGCCATCTTTCCTTCCCTAGCCATCCCTGCAGACTTGGGGGCAAAATTATTAATAAAATTAACGGAATTTATCAAGCTGTATATTTTTACGCCATTATTTTACATTACTTCCAGCTTTAAGAAAAAACACGTAAAAAATGTACACCATTTTTTTACACGGTGAAGCCTGGTAATGTGTGATGTATTATGGTCTATTATCCCGCTGTTTTTTACACAGCATAATAAATGTGCTCCTTATACTTGCACATGTGCGGTAGACTATCTACTATAGTTCCAACGACAGGCTCTTCTTCCTTATTCTTCTGGACCTCTACCCGCACATTCTACCGTCTGCTGCACCTTCAACATCTGCAGCTCATCATTATGCTCATCATTATGCAGCATCAGCATTATTCTGGTGTGTTCTTTTCATATTACTGAAGACTATCACATTTTCACCAGAGGTGTCTTTAGATCATGCAACTCCACCAGCATTCATACTTTCTGTAAGGCTCCACTGTGTCCTCCAGCATCATGTCTGCCTGTGCGCAGATGTGGGGGTGCACATTCTTTTGCACATCCTTGGCATTTGCTGCCATCTATGTGCACGTCGACACACCATAGCTGACTCTATAACATCGAGTGTGCATGTTTAAGCCTTTCCTGAAATAGACACCAGAAGAAATATATTGACCTTGGTTATATTTCCTTGCTCTTGATCTTGTGTTTGCTGCTTCTGACTTCTGGATTATGACTCGGCCTGATTCCTGGAATTTCTATTGCTTGAACTCCGCCTGTCTCTTGGTCTCTGCCTGTCCCCGACCATGAATGAACTCAGACTGCCTCTGTTTTTGGCCTGTCCCTGATTATGCTTGAACTCAGCCTGCCCAGACCTCGGCTTGACTTCCGGAAATGTCTTCCTTCCTGGTTTTCCACTACCATCTGTATTTACACTATCACAGCTCCAACAGTGCTGTCCAAATTTGATTGTCACAGCTCCACCAGTTAGATTTTGCCTTTTTTAGTCCACATCTCCAGCAGTTGTTCCTTAGTTTTTAACAACCATTATTCTTTTCATGCATCTTTGGTTCCGCAACCAGACTCTCTTTCTTATTCTGCTGCAACTCTACCACCATGCCAATATACTTCCAGAATTTGCATCTCCGTTAGCATTACATATTACACCTGCCACATACCCCTCCACTTCCTCTACTGAAATCATCTTTCTTACAGTCCTCAACTACTGTATCTAATATCTACAGCGGTGCATCCTCAGCAAATGATCTTCCTCTATACAAACCAATCCATCTGCACCACCAGCCATCTTTGCTCTTCTTATTTTCCACTCCAACAATATTTCCTCGTAACTTTACATTGTCTTCAAACCACCTCACAGCAACCACTAAAACTAAGGCCCCTTAAAATAGTAGTTTCTTCAACTCCCCATTGCTTCACCAGTGGTGCTTTTTTTACTTCATTTATTTAACTCCAACTCACATTTTCAAATCCCTGTATGCACTCTTATTGTTTTCTATTTTTCATATAGAAAACATGAACTCAATGGATGTGAGACCTTTCCAACCTCAATGAATATGAATAAATCTACAATTAAAAATATAGCATCTATTGTATAAATAAAGCTTTTAATACATATTTTATTTGTGTTTTGGCTTTTTTATAGTACCATAATCCTGTCAGGGAACTTTTGAGATGATGGACACCTGTAGTGCAAGGAAAGCAGTAACGGAAAAGAGAAGGAATTAAGTGGCAGGGGTGGGAGAAACAGGTGAAAAAAGGTGTTAAAAATTAAGAGGTAAAAGGAAGGAAGGAGCCATGTCTGGGCCTGATCCTGTTGATTTTTACAGTGGCCAGAGTTTTGGTCAGTGTCCAAAGCTTTGAAGGACACTTTTTCATAATTAAACATCACATAAACACTACATATTGTGTATATAAACATATAACTGGGATTAGTACATTGTAAGACTAGGATTTGGTGTTACAGATGTATTAACGTGTCATTATTCATAGAACATTTTGTTCTAAGGGACTATCCCATAAAGATACCAGTAGGACCT
Source organism: Xenopus laevis (assembly GCF_017654675.1). Taxonomy (NCBI): domain Eukaryota; kingdom Metazoa; phylum Chordata; class Amphibia; order Anura; family Pipidae; genus Xenopus; species Xenopus laevis. Next base: position 76,555,362 of record NC_054384.1, read on the forward strand.
TTTGGGCCTAAGTGGGATTGACCCATAAACATATTGTTGTTTTTTTGTACACTTTGGGTTTAGAAAGAACTGACACATAAACATGTCACTGTCATTAGAATACTTCTGTCCTGGATGGACATCTTATTAACATTTATTATTATATTATACTATTATTTTTATTTTGAGCATCTATGTATATAAAGGTATTTGCCTAGTGGAAAAGCTCTATGAGCCCTGGACCAAAGGGAGGTGTGCATAATTTTAATTTACATGAATTGATACCCCTTTGCTTTTCATTTATATTTTACCCTAGTACCCTGCTCCCCACGGGTGCACAGCACATCTGCCTCTCTCTGGGACAATAGATATAGGACCACCCCACCAGGGTATCCAGGAAGCATCCTTCTGCTAAATGAGGGATGTAAACTTACTAATGATACCGCTATTGGACGTGTGAAGCTATTCAGCAGCCCTGGGTCCAAATATTAATCCATAATATTCCAGGTTTTGCTTGCCCTTTAAGGAGAGGCATAGTGAGAGAGGCAGAGCATGGGTTAAGCTTATTTATATGCAAGGTACAGCTGTATTAGCTTCTTGGTTCTGTTTGGCCCAGGCCTTTTAAAGACACTTTGATATTAGTCTCCTCACCCCCTGCTGGACATTGCTTTCCCACACTATTGAATACAGTAGAATGAAGCTGGTCAGGCCACCATACTGCACAAATCTTATTGATCATAGTGTCCATGCCAGCTGATATCCATGAGTATTGAAAACAGGATACTGCTCCTGGGAGATGGTGCCATGACACCAGGTTTTTATTGGAGCCTGGTGTCCCTTGCACTGGTTTAAACTTAGTGACGCTATAGTACAGTAAGCTCCCAAGAACTATTCTGCTGAGCTAGGGTAGCACAAGAGATATCTGGGACCAATGAACACATCACGTCGCTGTGCTCTGGTGAAAAGCACCCGGGTCTGTGAAAATAACTGGAATATTGTAAAGTAAAGTAAAGAGGCGCCCACCCAAGACTTCTGAATCCAGCAGACCAACAATGTGCTCTTTTCACCATGATCCAGATTTCTGACACAGGAAGCTAATGAAATTTCTTTGGTCCCCCTTAAATTCAATGTATGATACCAAATACATGAATGACTGACCCACAAATCTATAGCACGGGTGTCCAAACTGCAGCCCGAGTGCCACATGTTGCAAAGGATATAGGAGGAGGGGGGACTCTGCCCATTGCCCAGTTAGTAATAATAATATAATAATAAGTCTATTAAAAGGAATTGTTCAGTGTAAAAATAAAAACTGGGTAAATAGATAGGCTGTGCAAAATAAAAAATGTTTCTAAGAGACTTGAGGGGGGCCATATGGGTCATATCTGTTGCTTTTGAATCTGAGCTGAATGCTGAGGATCAATTACAAACTCACTGAACAGAAATGTACCATGTGGCCCCCCTTCAAGTCGCTGACTAACTCAGAGTTATAGAGCTGAAAAGCAGGAAGTTGGATTCTGGCTGTTTTATTAGACATCCAGTCACTCCAGCCTTTATACATTACATTTTTGGCTAACTAACTATATTAGAAACATTTTTTATTTTGCACAGTCTATCTATTTACACAGTTTTTATTTTCACACTGAACTATTCCTTTAATATCCAGGTGTCCCATATTCCAATGTATAACTTCATCTGGTTATGCAACTGGTATTGTAGTTATTTTGTAGTGTATTTCCTTTACTTTTACAAATCAAACGTGTTTGATTTGATCAAATGTGTGGCCCCAGACAATTTTTCTTTTTCCAATGTGGCCCAGCGAAGCCAAAAGTTTGGACACCCCTGTTCAATAGCATTTATATCTCATAGCTCATAGTATCACTGCTCCAGACAAACTAAATATTCTAAAAGAGGAATCAAACTGAAAGTTTATGTTGTTTATTCCTCCTGGCACTGAGAATACTCTGTAGAATTAAATAAATGTTTAATAGGTGGGTTCTGGCATTTTAAATATTCAGAGGCCCACACAGCCCCAGCCACGATCGGCCCGATATTTAGTCATGGTCTATGGCAGGGGTCCCCAACCTTTTTTTACCCATGAGCCACATTCAAATTTAAAACTAAGTTGGGGAGCAACACAAGCTTGCAAAAATTGACTGGGTGCCAAATATGGGCTGTGATTGGCTATTGGTAGCCCTTATGAGGACTTGCAGCTCACAGGAGGCTCTGTTTGGCAATACACAAGGTTTTTATGTTACTAAAACTTGCCTTCAAGCCAGGGATTTAAAATACAAGCACATGATTTGAGGCCATTGGGAGCAACATCCAAGGGGTTGGAGAGCAACATGTTGCTCATGAGCCACTGGTTGGGGATCACTTGTCCATGGCATCCCTTCTAGGTTAGGGCAGTACTGTCACTCTTGGGTTGTGGCTCCCAAATGGTAGCTATTCTCTCCTCCCTCCAGAAAGCTTTCGCTTGATTCCTTCCATAGAATCTTTATTTTGCATTCTTTGCTGCAGTCACAGTGATCCTACCAATAAGCTATGAGACATAAACCCTAATCCAAGCCCAAGTGCAATATGCAAAGTGCAATTTTGGACACAAGTTGCCATGTACCCAACCCCATACCCACAATGCAGTGTTTTATTCCCATAATTCCAGCATTATTGTGGTCATGAGAGGCATTTGCACCTGACGCAAACGCATCAGATGTGTCACAACACACACACAATTCCACCGAAAAGTTGTGGAGTCCGGAGTTCATCATTTCTGGCGCTTGGAGTTGATATGGCGTCTGATCCTTTAGGAGAACACAAATACCTTTACTGAATGGTGTCAACTTGATGGACCTGTGGTGCTTAGTGCCCTTCTGGAGGGGCCAACGAGTGATGAGAGGTCCTCCCCTTCATGGGCATAGGTAGCTGCACCCTCCAAACTTGTGGCCACTGCATGTGCAGCTGAAAAATTCCGCGGCCTTGCCACCTGCAATATACATATTGTGGATCCAGCAGGCACTCCCACTCCCAGTAGTTGCACCACTGCTCCCCTTATTATAGAGAATTCCGCTATGAGCCGGAGTCATAAACTTATATGAATGTAACACTGTTTCTAAAAGCAATTATTAGTTTGAAAGCATTCACGAAATTAAATGGTGCATGCATAATATACCACATACATCAAATTGCCCGGGCACATTTATAGCATGCCACAGAAAGAGCTTAAAATTAAATGCAAATGACTTTAATGTTATATCTGCTGCACAATGTACAGTTTAGATAGGTAATTGATTCAACACATGATCGTTAGCTCAATTACAGAATCATACCTCCTAACTATCCCATTTTCTGCAGGACAGTCACGATTTGGACAGCTCAATGCACAGTTACTGTTATGTCCCGAGTTTCTCTTTGATCTCCTGGACTGATACCAGAAAAAGGATACAAAGTTTCTGAAACTTAATTCAAGTAAGAGGCTTTTTGGCAGAACACTAAGCAGCTGCACTTCGATACATTTGTAAAAATTAAGAGAGAGAGAGAGAGAGAGAGAGAGAGAGAGAGAGAAAGAGAGAGATTAGATAGATAGATAGATAGATAGATAGATAGATAGATAGATAGATAGATAGATAGATAGATAGATAGATAGATAGATAGATAGATAGATAGATAGATAGATAGATAGATATGAAGTTCAAATACAAATGTAACTTTTAATACTTTGTAGAAAGTACCATTTTATTTTTAAGTACTTCTAGTATGCCAACATGTTCTGCATCAAGTAAATTGCTGATCAAAACAGCCAATTTAAGAGGTGATGTTAATGTATGAATCTAAGCTTATCTTCTGTATGTGCTCTTACTATATATTAGGGTAAAGTCACACATTGTGGCATAGACAGCCTTGCGAGCTGTAAATTACAAAGCAAGAGCTCTGCTACTTTATACAAACACTGAATTTATGTAGATAATGTGAAAGCTTTTCATAAAAAGAATGGAAAATGTAAACCTTTTATATTATTTAGAAAAGCAATTCAAGTAAATGTTAGATTAGAAAATGAATTATTTTAGCAACACACAGATGCTGCCTCTTTGGAATTAAAGTGACAATATACAAAGTGATAACATCAGGCAGATTTGCTGGTTTCGACCTTACTGCTCTACAAAGGTAACATGTAGGGACAGATTTATTAAGGGACGAATAGTGAATTCGAATTTTTGAAATATCTTTTGGTAGTGAATTAGAATTTTCGAATATATTTTGGTGTCGAAAATCACAAATTCGAATTTTAATCCCCAATTCGAATGTAAATTAGAATGTGAGATTTATCACACCTCGATCATGGAAACAGTTCTAATCCGAATATTCGCCACTTTCAAACTGCTTAATTGAGTTAATAAACAAGTCAATGGCAGAACTCCATTTATCCCTTTCAATATGTTAATTGCCTTTCTGACATTTAACTTTTTTTCGGAGAGAAAACTCTATTCGAATTCGATTAGAAATTGATCAGAATTTTCGGGTTGGGACTATTTCTGAATTTTAGAAAAAAAAAATTCTTAAATATCCTCCCATTCGAGTATATGTGAGTATATTCAAATTTATTAAAATAAAAAAAATTCACATAAAAATAAAAATTCAACCTTTGATAAATTTGCCCATACCTGTCTCCCACTTCCACCAATGGATTACAGTTGGTCATTCTGATTTAGGTTTACTGATACCACCTTTGCTATGTGAGGGTAATCAACAGACCCAGGGACCAAATCTTTCTTCTTCTTCCACTGAGATTTGCTAGTTAGCACATCAGGCTTACTAGTGGGGCAATGTACTATGTCCATCCACAGAACTGCCATCAAGGAGACTACAATTTTAGCCTGCTATATTTTACAATAGCCTTGCAGTTCCACGAGGCTCGTGTTCTGCTTAACAGGATTTGATGCGTCAAACGTTAAAATTAAATTTCTTTCCAAGCGCAACTTTTCTAATGAATGATAATGTATTGACTGTTGTTATTTATATATCAGTACGTTTTACAAAAACATCAACATAAGGGCAGATTTTATTGTACCTACAGGTTTTCTGTAAATACGGTGGCAAGGATTCGGGTTCAATTTAACTTGGGCAGCTATTTATGTTGCTCGAATTCCATTTCATCTGGAGGAGCAATAAACGAGACACTGGGGGAAGTATGAGTTCTTATACATCTATTTCTCTTAGCAATTGGTTCTTGTTTCTGTGAACATTTTGTTCCCAGAAAGTTAAATATGTGATGATACCTTTCCTTCTTGCAAAGTCTGGAGTTAGAGATAGGATAAGATAGCTATAGGAAAGTTTAAGAAAAACTATCATGCAATAGAAAGGTTTAAAAAATGCTTAATTTATAAACAATCTACACTTTTTACAATTAATTATGTGCAGGGTGTTTGGTCCCCTTATTTACCTGTTGCTCTTCCCCTAACTTGGTCATACGAAATGAAGCAATAAGCTTTTGGGTAGAATAGTCATTGTGTTTACAAGAACACCTTTAATTTAATTTATGCGTGGTTTACCTGGTTGGTGCATTTTTTTCCAGCAACATACTGTAGGTAGCTTGACAGGAATGTTCAATTGTCCCATGGGCCAAGGGAGAGTTATTAAGCAGCCTAAGGGTCAGTAAGGGGGTGCTCACCTATTGTGAAACAGGATACAGAAATTCCTATTTACTAATTTAGGTGACAACAGTAAAAAATTGTACTACCGGTGCATTCACAAGTAATGGAGCACAATTGTAAGTTCTGGTATGCTTTGGATTGTTGCATTTTGTGAGCCAAATGAATGAAACATCATTATTTACAGATAATATACACACATGTAAGTAGACCTGTATATCAGGAAAACTTAAGTACAGTAAATTAGCGTAGGGGGTTCTTCACAGTGAAGACAGTGAGGTTGTGGAATGCCCTGCTGGGTGATGTTGGGATGGCTGATTCTGTGGCTTGGATTATTTCTTGGACAAGCATAATATTCAAGGCTATTGTGATACTAAAATCTACAGTTAGTATAGATATGGGTATATATAGTTTATGTGAGTGCTGAAAAACTTGCCTCAGGCGGAACGCCAAATAGGTTACCAGGGGCGGTAAAAAGTCACTCCTGGTACCTTTAAAGTGGACCTGTCATCCAGAAACAAACTCTGTATAATAAAAGTCATTTTCAAATTAAACATGAAATCCAATTTCTATATTTTATTAAAGCATTCATAGCTGTTGTAAACTCATTTAAAAATCTCAGCTGTCAATCAAATATTGTCTGCCCCTCCTCTATGCCTTAGAGGCGGGATAGACAATTACTTTCACTTCCCATTCAGCACTTCCTAGATGTCACTGCTCTCCCTACATTCCCCCAGTTCTCTTACTATTTAATTGTGTAGCCAGGGCATGGGGATGGATATCAGGTCCCCCATTCTGGTGCACAAACAAGATTCTGAGATGATGCAAGGCTTGTCTTAATAACAGTGTCCACAAAATGGCTCCTGCCTGCTTGCTATAATTAGGAATTCCTAGAGTGAAGTAAACAAGATTTAAATAATTGATATAGTGTAATTTAAGTTCATTTTGCTTAACTAATGTGATAAAATAGGATTTTGAATATTTTTTTGGGGTGACGGGTCCCCTTTAAGAACCGAAATTTCCAGTTTTTAAACCAGAAATTCGTCTTTAGTAGTGCGAGAGAGGGCAATTGCACTCTCTGCACAAGTGGTGCGCCCCCCCTTGACAGGTAAGAGGGTGAGGGGGGGCAGGCATTGCAGAGCTGTCTCAGAAACCGCCCTGTGAGTGTATTGAGAGGTCAGAGTGAGTATGTTTAAGTATGTGTGCTGGGTCTCATTTTGAGGGGTTGAATTTGATGGACATTGATCTTTTTTTGCCCTGATTCAACTATAAATGATCCACATTCTTGCTAAGCCCTGCTAGTATAGACCAATCACAAATAGCATGTGTATGTATTTATTTACATCTCTGCATATAAAGGGAGTGCACAATTTCATTTGAAAGAGATATTTATGCTTAAAATGTGTGAACATGTAGTAATTACATGAACTGCTCTTATTTACTCACTAAACTGCTGTTTAAGATTTTCCTTATGTTGTTTGGCAACATTTCAAATTTAGCCACCCATATGGAGGACCAAATAGGACTGGGGACTCATGAGGAGAGGAACACACAAAAGTGTATAGGTTGGCCACGCCTTCAGAGATTCTCTAACCTGAGCACTGGCCCATACATGGGCCAATAAACTACCAACTTGGTCAGGAGGGGTTAAGGCAGCAGCTAGTATGAGGCTATGTATACCCAGCTTTAGGCAGGCCCCCTCCTATACATACTGTACATATATGCTGGCTGGATCTACATCCAGTGCCTCTGTTTAACCAGACCACTCAACATAACTATATTAGTAGTGAATTCATACCTTATACTAAAAATTCATTATATATAGGAGGACAACATAAGTGACTGTGGTATTTATACAAAGGGCCTGTAGGTGTCACTGTGCACAAGAGTTATACTGTGTATATATTACTTTCTGTACTGCTTAAAAAGTATTAGAGTTCAAGTTACTGTTGCAGTGTAATGGCTGCATGAACCTGCTAATAAAGCACTGTTATACTCTAGTCTACTCATCCTTGGCTATCAAAACATAAAAGTGACTTAATGAAAAGATCTGAACGATATAATAACAATACCACAATATACAGTATTTCACATTGTCTGCTTTTCAGACACATATTAAAAAAGAAGAAATGCATTTGTTTACACTATTTCGGCCTGGTGTTTTACCCACCACTGAGGCACTCTGAATTTCTACAGAAACACAATGAAAGTATTTGACATGTTAGCTGTGTATCCACCCTTTAGTTCACTATGAATTGAAGGAAAGGCCAATTGATTTATTTGGTGCCTAATACTGAAACTAAATAGAATATTGATTTAAGTTCCACTTTGAGGCTTTATTTGAGGTATGCAAAGGCACTGTTTTTCTTTTGTATCAGTCAGTGTTTGTACTGAAACTGCATCTTTGATGCATACACTGTATGGTGGAATATGTTGCCATTTTAAAGATGCTTTTTAGTAATAATAATAACAATTATACACAAGAACTAGGAATAACAGGGCCCAGTAAAATTACAGCCCTCAGGAAATTGCTTGACACAATGCCATTGAGTTTTAAGAAAGGGCTATTAAAGCACAATCTTAGATTTGTTTGATGCAAAAAAATTAAAAAAAAGCAATCAGCAAACCAGATTTCTTCTGAGAAAATTATGACAAGTACAAATTAGTTTATAAAAATCTGATACACAGTTTTATGGAGTATCTCACAGAATTAGACAGAAAACTGCAAATGAATGTACATCAAATCACTACAAAACACGTTTGCATATAATAAACAGAGATGAAGGGTGAAAATAACACTATATAGAAGGGACCTGCTCAGTATCTGTTCTTCAGGACAGCTTCAATAAATGGGCACACAATGCATTTGCCTAGAGCTTACCTTACGCTGCACGTCCCGCACCAGGGCCCACCCCCCCTAGTTACATTACTGTTGGGAGATGAGGATGGGAGTAGGTTGTTGTCTGATCTCTCTCTGCTCATTATCTGGTGGGATTACTGTGTGGTGGTTAAGGTTGCCTGTTATATCCCCTGCGCTCTGTGTGCTTGCTGTGTATTCTTCCCAAATTTGCCATACTTTTATGTATTGTTGAGCCATGTTGGTTATTCTGGCTGTCGTTTCCTCAAACCTTTTATATTATCTTCGACCCTAGATATAACCTCTTTTACGGTGGTAGTCACTGAGGATTTCCACTTAGAGGTTAATGCTATGCGAGCTGCTGTTGTAATTTGTTTGACTATTTTCTGAGCATTTTCTGGGCAAGTTTTGAAAGATCAGGGATTGGGAGGGCTAATATCAGGTGAGGCATTTCAATGTTTTATTTAGTTTTCATAACCTAACATATTAAATTAGATGCCTCCTTCCTGAATTCTGTTATTTTGGGGCAGGTCCATAATATGTGGCTTAGCAAGCCCTTCATTGTGCAACCCCTCCAGAAATTTGGGTTTGCCTGTGGGAATATTTTAGCTAGTCTATCTGGGGTCAGGTACCATTTCATCATTACTTTATAAATGTTTTCTTTTTGCTGGATGCATGTTACCATTTTGCGAGCATTTTCCCAGACGCTATTCCATTTATGTATAGACCATTCCTGACCCATAACTGTTTCCCAATATTTCATGTATGTGTTTTTCTGAAATGAGTCTTCCGGTATAGTGTTCATTAATATATATATATAAATGGGAGATCAGACCCTTATAGGGATACGGGCTTCTTAGGATTTTTTTCAAAGGAAGTGAGAGCCCAATTGGTTCATTGCAGCCTCTATAAAATGTTTAATTTGGTTATAATCCATTATTTTGTTTGTTCTCCATTTACATTTTTCGTGAGTTATTCATATGGATATAGTTTATGGTTTCAGGGGTCAAAAAATCTATGAGTCTAATCAGATTGTAGCCCAATTTGTGGAGAAAGATTTTTGTTGTCCTGGAGTAAAGGCACGATTGCCTGTGTATATTGTTAATGGTGAGGGGTGGGTGCTGACCTTATATTTTCTGACACATTGGGTCCAGATAGACATTGTAAAGCGTATTGGTTTGGGAGTTGAGTTGGACCTTAGGCTTGTCAGCTAATATAAGCTTACTTATATGGTATGGTTGAGTCCATTGTGCATCAAGTAGGGACCATTTTGTGGGTGCATCTGGTTGCAGGCTTGCTAAGGTTTGTCTTAGATGAGCCGCCTCATAATATTTGCCAATGTCTGGGACTGCTAGGCCTCCTTGATTCCTATTAGCTGTTAAAACTGACCTCGGAATTCTGCTTTTAGTGGAGTTCCATATGTAGCAGGTCATTTGCTTTTGAATATAATGTAACATAGAATTGGGAACCCTAATGGGAAAGGTTTCAAAAAAATATAACAATTTAGATAATATGTTAGTTTTTACAGCTGCTATGCTTCCCAGCCAAGAGATATTATATTTTTCCATTCTTTCATATCTGTTTCAAGTTGTTTCACCAGTGGGAGTGAAAATATTTTTACAACCAAAGCCATACACAAAACAGTACAAAGTCTTGATAAAATGAAATATGTAGTGATGAGTGAATCTGTCCCGTTAGGTTTCACATAAAAATCAGAGAAATGGTGAAAATTTTAGACACAGGCATTTTTTCACGTAAGCTTTTTCCAATCCGTGGCAACTAGTTTTTTTCATCGCACAATACATTGGAGACTATGGGGATTCACTAAAGGGCGAAGTGACGTCACTAGTGAAAATTGCTAGAAATCCCATCCAGGGACATTGCCAAATTACTAACAGGCGTAAAGGACAATTTGCTAGAGAAAGAGACTGTTGTTAGTGCAGTTCCATGCTATTTCACCAAGTGAATTTTTTCTCAGATGAACGTTCGTTACTCCATAAATTCAATAAAGTGCAAATATTACAGAACGTTTCCTCTTTCGCCAGAGTTTCCTTGACCAGTTTAGACCGGGCAAACTGATAAGATGAAGCTTCGTCCTCCTCAATCTTATGTCAGTGACATCTCATATCTTGTATGCTGAAGAGTCATAAAATGTTAAATATTTTAAAGCAGGATTGAAAGTTGTAATGCCACAAATGCAACATTTGTTATAGGGTGGGCTCATGTCTAGGGCATTAGAGGATCTCTTTTGTCTTTATTTTTCTTCCTTGAACACTCTTAATAATAAGTGGCCACTTGAAGCATCTAAACTTCCATTGCTCGTTGGGACCATTTTTCCACTTTCCTTTGGCCCACAGTATAATCCAATCCCTCCCTCACCTGATGATGAAGGATGGATTCTGAAACTTGAAGTCTCTCTGCTTTCTATAGTGGGTGGTGCACAGATTCTTTGGCAAGCGGTGGGACTTTAGGCCCAAAAATCCATCATTTCACTAGGGAACTAGGCGATGGAGCAGTTGTATTATACTATGAGCCTTAGGGTGCTGGTTTCAAAGAACACAGAAACTGACTATCATAGTTTCCTTTCAATCTTTTGAATCAGGTTGTAAATAAATACAATTACATTTTTTTCCTGAAGTTTAGGCAGTATTTATGTGCCATTTTTACATAAGCCATAAACTGAATGAGATATTTGTTCCCTACTGAACACTGCTGTTTTCTGCTGGATGACAGTGGAATAAAAACCACCCCATGTGCCACAAGCCTTCTCGCCAACACTAATTTATAAGATCAGGGAGGTTGTGCGATGGCCAAATACTGTATTTAATAAATACTGTAATACATATTTTTAACTTTTTTCTTGATTTCCCCTTTGCTGAAGATCTTTACTGCTGTAATCATTTGGTAATACATTTTTCTACAAGACACTGATGTACCATAAGCATTTACACTTATACAGTCTCATTTTAGTGGTTTATAGGTTTTTAAACCACAACTAAACTTGCTTTCTCTAAAATCATGAAATTTATTAAAAGATCTGAACTGAAAAAACCCGAATGGAAAAACTTTATCGACTTGTTGGACAATAACTATGACTTTTTTTGTATTGCTGCACAAATGCCAGCGTCAAAAACACCTGAAAACCTCTAAAACACCGAATCAAAGAATGCTCTTCCAATTGTAAAAGGGGCATCTGCCACTGACTACTACGCAATTTTGACAGGTTTAGCTGGAGTATTTTTGTATTCAGAACTGTCGCTGTTTTACATCCTAGAAAAGGATGCTTTATTTTCAGCGACTTTTCAGTTTTTTGGCATCAAAAAGCTTGACCCGAAAAAGTTGTGGTTTAATAAACTGGCACCATAATGTTGACAGCCAGCAGTTTGAATAAACAGTGAACTATACTATAAGCTGCTCATCTAATGATAGCAGACCAAGACAGGGGTGCTTGCAGCAGTGCCTATGCTCGCAGGACCCTATGAAAATTTTTCTGGCTGGGGGGACCAGTATACTCTTGCTATGCCCCTCGGACCATTGTTTACTTTTGATATAATATTAATAAGGAGTGTAGAACTACAACACCCTTGCAACATCAAGGGCCCACTGTTTGCAGTGCCACGGCCCTGCGTCAGCGTAGCCAATGGATTATTTCGTGGACCAATCCGGGTTTGTTAATTCATGCCTATGTTGTACCCCAGACACACCAGCACGAGGATCACTTCAGCTGTTACTATCTATAGCGTCCATATCACCTAGCAACACTTGTGCAAGGCACCATAACCAGACACACAAGGGTTTTGGTGTCTTGGTGACGTGGTCCCTTTATTACAGCATTACAGCTGGGAAAAGAAGTATGTCTCATAAAACAATAGCGTAATGAGAGGAAGCTGGGAATTCAATTCCCATCAGGGCTTTGGACTAACAGACCCGCCCCTTATATGACCTTGTCTCAACTGCTTTTGTTACCTGGTTACATTTGGAGCCAGGTGTGTGCAGGAGCCCCAGAGTATTATGGGAAGTTTAGTTCCTAGTGGTAACTTTAGAAACTCTAAAGTGTTGCCAGGACTACAAGTCCCAGGGTGGGACAGAGTGGTAATGTGAGACTGAGTGTGCAGATAGGCTGAAGTCTGACTGCTTGGAGCAGAGGTAAGAGACAGAGTTATTTGTCGGGACGTAGAAAACAAATCACAGTGATTGAAAGACACATAGCTAGGGGGCAGGGACCAGCAATACTGGGAACACAGTCACCAAGAAGGCTCATGTGTAAGACATTAGGGGCCTATTTGTTATAGTGTGTAATCTATTTTACACTGTCAATTGTGGTGTAAAATAAATGGTGAATTTATCTATGTGTGTGTTTCTTTTTATGCTGCCGAATGCAGAGTCTGAAGCTGTTATTTTCTTTCAATAGTTTTTATTGTTATTATTTCCAACAAACGGGGAGGGGGTACAGAAAGAAGAGAAGGGGATAGGGTATATAGAGTAAAAAAAAGAAAAAAAAAGGGGGGGTGCCACACATTGGTTACATATGAATATCTGCATTCACTTATCGAGCTATCACATTTCAGTTCCTCACAATGTTACTATAAAATTCATCACCGCAGTAAGCCTTTTTATCAGTAAGTCATAGAATATACAGACTACCTTATTCCCTTACAGCAGCTGCTCCAAAATATTGCTTTAATACATCTAACTGAATGGGCATCTCAAGATATGGTGCATTGATCTCTGGGCTAAGTATTTCGGTACTATGCATGGTCAGTGGGTGTTACCTAGCTACAGTATATTGTTTGTATGTGTCTGAATCTCTAAATAGGAACCACCGTAGCCACGTGTCTCTGAAAGATTGGTTTTGCCTTTCAGTTCTCGCTGAGAATTCCTCAAACTTTGCCAGTTCATTTACCTTACCCAGCCATTCCGAGAAAGAAGGTGGGGTGGTCGTCATCCATTTGCTTGGTATAAGAATTTTAGCTGCGTTAAGCAGAAATCTTTCTAAGGTAGAATCAGGTGGCATATCAGAATGGTCTATTGCCAAGTTCAGTAAGGAATAGGCTGGAGAACGTACCACCTCCCGACCTAGTATCTGCGAGCAAGCGTCCAGGATCAATTCCCAGTAGGGGCAGAGTAGATTGCAGTCCCGGAAAATATGCAAAAGTATACCGACTTCTGTTTTACACCTCCAGCATATGTTGTTAGCCATCGGGTAAATCTGCTTCCGTTTTTGAGGTGTGTAATACCACCTGGATAGAAGTTTATAATTCATCTCCTGGATTCTACAACATCGCGAGCTGAAAAGCAGTGCCTTTATTCCTATCCGGATGTCTTCTTCTGAGAGGTTCAAGTCTAGTTCCCGTTCCCAAGTTCTAATAAAGTTTAAGCAGCGCCGATCCGCGCCTTTATGCCGCCTGAGGCGGCCTTCCATTGCCGCCCCAACCCCTCCTCGCGGTGCTCACATTTTCTGCGCAGGAGGGGGCCGGGGCGCTGCACGACGCTAGTGCAGAGAGTGCAATTGGTTGAAAACCGGAAATTCGGCTCTTAGTTACCAGGAGTGGCATTTTTGCCGCCCCTGGTAACCAGGGGGGCGCTGCCGCCTGAGGCGAGTGTCTCAACTCACCTCATTGGTGGAGCGCCCCTGAGTTTAAGTGTTCCTTTAGGTCTCGCTGTGTTTGAAGACTATACAAAGTTGAGATAGAGTGTTTGGGAGGGTCTGAGCTAGACATAGTTGTTCAAAAGATGTCAGGTCTCTGCCCATGTGGGCGTTTCCGCCCAGATAGTGATAGAAATGTTTAATCTGGTAGTATTGGTATTCAGGCAGATTACTAGTTGGTCTGGCTTGTCTCAGCTTCTCGAGGTCTGCCAATTGATTGTCTATAATGAGATGTGCCATTTGAAGGTGGCCATCCAATAGCCACTCCTGGAATGAATTAGAGTGTAAAGCAGGCAGAAATGCCGGATTATTGGTCACTGGGGTGAAAGGAGAAGGTGAGGTTGAAAATTGCATCCGAATCTTCATCGTGTCACAGACCCCCGTTGTGTAATTTAGAGATGCATGGGATGTGAAGCTGTTATTTTACACTACTTCACACCTTGTATAACCTGTTAAAGACAATGGGGAACATCCAAGTGTCAAGTAAGTTCCAGCTGGTTTTACTCTATAAAAAAGTTTGTAAAAAGGCACGATGGATGAACGCCATTTTTTCCCATAGCATTTTCAAGCAGTTGCTTACTTTTAAATTGGATTTGTATGCAGAGGTACGTGAGTACATTGCTTAATAAGCATGATGCTGATATATGGTATATTTTGTCAAGGCAGCTTGTTTGGCCTATTTGTGAGCCAAAAACAACACACTCCTCCACTGATCTCTTTTTAGGGCTCATTAAAATATCAAGTAGATAAGTTAAGTGGTATGGGTCCCTGTTATTTAATTGCACTTAGGGGCCTATTTATCATACTGTGTAAAACAACATGCAGAAAAACAGAAAACATAAGCTGTGTAAAATAAATAGCAAATTTATCAAGGTGTGTGTTTTAATTTACTCTACTTGAACGCTAGATTTGACAACATTATTTTACAGCACTTCATACTTGGCATGCATGGGAAAGCATACTTCCCAACATTTGAAAAATGGAAAGAGGGAAAATAACATCTGCCGCATTAAACGTGGCAAAATGTTTGGACTGTGCCCATTTTAAAAGTGAAAGTTCTAGCTGAAAAAATGTGATGGATGAAAGCCATACTTTCCCATAGCATTTTCAAAAAGCTGTTTCTGTTTACACCAGATTTTTATGGAGGGGTATGCAACAGTGACCCCAGGGGAGCACTGGATTAAAATAACCATGAGTACAAGCCCTGAAATAAAACTTCCCTACCTGGCTCA
Source organism: Xenopus laevis (assembly GCF_017654675.1). Classification (NCBI taxonomy): domain Eukaryota; kingdom Metazoa; phylum Chordata; class Amphibia; order Anura; family Pipidae; genus Xenopus; species Xenopus laevis. The sequence continues at coordinate 76,570,722 of NC_054384.1, forward strand.
GAACACAGATGGAAACAATTGTTTATTATCTGTAGAGACCAATATTATTTGTTTGGTTGAGTCTGGATTTGTATAAAAATTTGGTGCACTTTATAGTTGTGCATCTGTATAAGATAAGTTGTTTTAAACCATTACCTGTGAAAGGTTAATGGTCAGGGGCGCCGGCTATTCTGTGCTTCTGTTGCTTCTTTTTCGGTGAGCAAAGGTGAGCACACACCGGTCCACGACATGCACCACAAGGAAGTCTGAATCCAGTCGGCAAGACCATCCTCTGGAACTTTGCAACTATTAAAACCGGACTGAATGCGATTACCCCAAGGGGGATAAATGTGAGTGCATTTATTGATGTTTTTAATAGATTTTTTTAATAAATGGTATACAAGTTTCAGTTTCTATCCCTGCTCTGGAGCATGCAGAGATTGTAAGGTCGGATAAAGATCGCAAAGAGAATTTGCTACATGCGCTACGCCACAGGAGTGGTTTGTAAGTAGGCAATTTGCCTAAAGGGTGGAGGTGCTTCGGTTTTGAAACACGCTACTAATTGCTGCACAGGAGAACATACTTTACTCTTTACTCATACCCCCAAAATGTCTTCTTTTTTCTAACTGAAAGTTGAACAGAAAAAAGGGGAGCATATTTGCAAATAAGCCAATTGAAACACTGGGTGATAACCCTTTTGAATGAATGTATTACACTATGCTGGTTTTCAATTTCTGTTGCCACAGGCGCTGATCCCTTTATATATATATTTTCTTGGGAATACATATATTCGTTTTGGAATTGTTTTTACTACAGTTGAGAGACTGTGAAGTGATCGGCAAGAAATAACTTAAAAGACTGACATTTTTAACTAATTGTAAATTGTAAGCAATTCTTTTTCTACTGTCCTTTGCTCAGGACTTACTGGTGGGATCCCTTCGTAACCTATGTGATTTCCCTTTAAACCTAAACTGAGCAAAGTGCTAGAGTTTGTGATTCCCCTCTGAATCCCACAGAAGGTCATATAAATACAGGGGAACAGTCATGTATACATGAGCAGATCATTAGAAATACATTAAACATGGGTAAAGCAATATGTATTATGTGACTAACAGCAACAAAACATAATGTAGGGTTTTGGACATAAGGATCTTGGTTCCAAGCAATTAAATGAATTGCACTCCACACTGTATCCTGAATCCAGTTGCAGAATATTTAAGTCTTGTCATGTCAAGATCAGTGAAAAGCAAAACTATGCAGTAATTCCACATGCAGCAGCAATGAACCATTAACTAGGACTGCAAACCTGCATTTGGGTAAAAACTTTCACATTTTGTGCTGACTAACTACATGATTAAAAAATATTTATTTAATACACTGAGGGGCTTATAATGCTCTGTAAACAAAATCCCTTTCCCCATGGATTTATTTTTGGATGCATGAGGCCTAAAATGGTGTAAAATAACAGTATCAAATCCAGCATTCTGATGGCGTAATAACTTTAATAGTTTTTGAATCATTTGCCTTCCTCTTCTGCCTCTTTTCAGCTTTCAAATGGGGGTCACTGACTCCAGCAGCCAAACATCTATTGCTCTTTGAAGCAACAAGTTTATTGTTAATTTTTATTTCTTATCTTTCCATTCAGACCCTCTTCTACGCAGAATCCATTCGTTCATTTCATTCAAACCACTGCCCAGTTGTTAGGGTAATTTAAACCCGAGCAAGTAGATAGCTGTTAAAATTCCAATCTGGAGAGCTGCTGAACAAAAAAGTTAAATCATTCAATTATTTTTACAAAATGAAGAACAACAGCAAGTTGTTTGAGAATAGCATCCTTTACATCATAATAACAGTTATTTTTAAGGAGAAGGAAAGTCATCCTGCACTTGGGGGTGGCAAATGTTAGGCACCCCCAAGTGATTTTATTTACTTACCTGAAACCCCGGGTTATACCAGTGAGCACCACAGAGCAATTCTCTTCCGTCTTCCCCTCCCCTTCCCCCTTCACGCGACTGTGCATGCGTAGTAGAAGATAAGCCGAACTTTAACTAAAAAGTCGGCTATTTTGTTCAACTGCGCGTGCGTTTGCCCGGGAGAGATGCTGGAAGAGGATCGCTCCGTGGTGCTCACTGGTATAACCCCGGGCTGGTGCAGTTTTCTGCTGATAGGAGCACCGGCCCGGGGTTTCGGGTAAGTCAATACAATCACTTGGGGATGCCTAATATTTGCCACCCCCAAGTGCAGGGTGACTTTCCTTCTCCTTTAAAGGTGAATAACCCCTTTAAGGGGGGGGGTAGGGGCTGGTACTTTACAGTGCAATAGCAGAGTTAGAGAGCTCTTCCTGATGCTGCTGCGATTTGCGAGTCAGGCAGAATGACTGACTCTCAAAGCCCTGTACTGTTCACACCTAAAACCCAGACTAAAACTGCCCAGATTGTTCACCTGTTCACACTTTATACAAAATGCTAATGAGGCACCAGCACTGTGTCACTGTATGTAGTACATATTAGTGTGGTCCTGTCCCTGTCTCTTGCTCTGTTCTGTATTCCCTATGCTCCCTGTGTGTGCCCTACTCTGCCTGTGTGTGACATACTCTGACTGTATGTGCCCTGCTCTGCCTGTGGAAAGCAAGGCTGGTATTTGTTCTGGGGGTTTGTTAGCATTTGAAAGTAAATTATTGTTAGGGGCCCCTAAGGTGTTTAATCATGTGCTGGGGGTGCTGTGTTATCCAAGGGGAAGAGGAGGCATATGGATATGGGTATGTCTTTTACATTTATGAATGATAAGTGATTTTCCTGCAGTGAGCACTAACCATTTGGTTTTTTGGTGTGCTACCACAATTAATGTGGACATGATCTTGTATTAACATGGGTGTGGTTTAAAGTGGGTGTGGTTTAAAAACAGGGAGTGGTCAACACTGGCTTCCATTATCAGTTATGTAGGCCGGAAAAAATTCTGCCCTTGGTACCGTAGAAGTTGGACAGCACTGCATTAAATGATAAATAATAGTGGGATCTGTGGTTTTGCTATTGTTTAATTTGCTGTCACTGTTTAGAAAATCCCTTTGTTAGGATTGTTATTACAGAGCAAGTCGGGAACTAAAAATAAAGTATAAGATTGATTTATTGGATGACCTGGCTTGGGTACACAGAGAGGACTGCCTCAGCATGATGGGTATGTGGCACAATTCTTAGGCAAATGAGCGTGCAGAACATTAGTTCCATGGACTGGGCAGCATTTGTGTCTTTCCTTGCCATCACCCTGTCACTTGCAGACATGCAGCACTAATCTTAATGCTTATCTGCAGTTCCAGACTGTAACTCTGAACCACATTGATTTTTCTTTTAATGGCAGACCCTGTATGTGAAACTCATTCAGGAACAAAATGATAAGACCCTCGTCACCTAGCAGCCACCCAAAAAGAATATACAAACCCATGCCAAAATGCTTGTCTGAAATCTGACTTTTACAGAAAGGTAAGTTTTAGTGGGAAAAAAGATACAAAATAACCCACATTAAAAAAGTACTTTGGAACATAGTTACTGTTCTGACACTGTTTACCTGCTTACTAGCATCTGTATTAAACTACCTTTTTTGCATTAGAATGGCTGTTCCCTGTGCCATATTCCTGGGCAGGTTTTTAGCAGACACAGTAGGAATATCAGTTTCATCTGTGGTATGTATTCTTTTTATCTCCTCCTCTATTCCAATGAAATCATATACTAACTAACTTCTATTCATATGAAACAGCTGCTGTAAGTAAATGGAAATCTGGTGCCTAATCGGCATAATGAAAATAATCCAACTCAGCTCCACTACAGAAATGGATTTCATTCCACAGCGGTGCCTTTGTAAGCAATGGCTGCCCATAAGTAATGCTTACATTCTCCCTTTGCATCAGTATGATTGCCTTTTGTAAATTTCTCTTTTTTGTAATGGATGCTGGGAACAGGTGCATAACAAGAGAATGTAAGTTTTTGCTGTTCACCAGTTGAACTGTGCATAATACTAATTCAGAAGGGTCTGATGAAATGCATAGTAATGAGCTGGCAAGATGTAGTTGTGCATCATAGGGCTGAAAGAGTAAGGGTAAATGATAGAGTGATTGGAGTCTTTGCAGTAACACAGTGGGAGCTAAAGGGAGATAAAGTGGGACTTTTCTATACCAGTGCACACCTGCATTATCCCAGAGGCTTGAGGTGAATCAAATGGTAAAATGGAAAAGCAGTGCAGTTTGTTATACATTAAATTATCATGCTTTGTAATATCCCTGCCAATAAAAAGTTCAAAAGCATAAGGTTAACAGCTGTTTGATTAGAGAACAATTCTTGCTGGGTAAAATAACAAACAAGCTCATTGGCCCATTCACACACAGAATACCAGGTGTATGTTTCCTCTTGCTCCAAAGCAGTCCCAAAATGTCTAATGTCAACCAAGGGCCTTCATTGCTTGTAATAGCTATCATATCAGATTACCAACGGGGCACATCTGGCCTGGTTTTCAATTTGTGTTCTTGCACAGGGATCGATTACTAAAATGACCATATTGTATGAAAAATTTGGTGTGTAGCCAACTTAACAAACATTTTATTAAAGGAGGGGGTAAATATTATATATATATATATATATATATATATATATATATATATATATATATATATATATATATAAAATAGTCTGGAAGCTGGCACAGCACGTTAAACAGTCATAGTTGCCTGGGTGCAATAAGCCCAAAAATTAAGTAGAAGAATGAAGAAGCTCGCACTCTCAGGACTCATCAAGTCAAAAAAATGGTGTTTATTCAGATAATGAAAACAACTAACGTTTCGGCTTGCACTCAAGCCTTTCTCACTTTGAGTGCAAGCCGAAAACGTTAGTTGTTTTCATTATCTGAATAAACACCATTTTTTTGACTTGATAAGTCCTATATTTAGTTTTGAATAAAAATGAAAGCTTCTTTTATTTGCTCTGCTTAGACAACATCAAAACACTTGGGCTTGTAATAATTAATTTTTTTGCAAGTGAGCTGAGGTGTGAGTTACCTAAAGTTGAAGCCAAATGGGGATCAGCATTGAAAAGCTGAAGTGCCTTATATGGATTTCATGAGATTGTTCAGGAGGTTATTCACCTGCAGGAGAGCATATTTAGGGAAATGTCTCATTTGGCTTATTGTCACCCGCTATATATCCTTGCTACCAAAGGCAACAAAGCATACCTTGCTGGATATGTTTCCCCATTGATGATTTGCATTATTGCTGGTGGGAAGGAAACAATGTGCTTTTGCCTTTACAGCGTGCAACTATTCTCCATGTCTGCCACAAAGAAAACTCTTTCCCCTTCACCTCCCTTTAGCTCAGTGATCCCCAACCAGTGGAAATTGTTCACCAACCCCTTAAATGTTGCTTCCAGTGGCCTCAAAGCAAGTGTTTATTTTTTAATGCTTGGCTTGGAGGCAAGTTTTGGTTGCAAAAAAACAGGTGAACTGCCAAACAGAGTCTTCTGTATGCTGCCATTCCACAATAGCCAATCACAGCCCATATTTGGCACCCCCAGGTGCCAACATGTTTGTGTTGTTCCCCAACTCTTTTTACATTTGAATGTGGCTCATGGGTATAAAAGGTTGGGAATCCCTGCTTTAAACTAAACCATTTCTCCCTGATATTCTATTATATTTGTTTATTGTATTTATTATTTGCTTTTTAGATTGCTTCACTGCTGATTGGTGCCCCTTATTTATACATCTATAGACTACAACTAGGAAAGTCAATAAGAATGTGACCGCTCAAGACTCACCCCACTGTTTCCCCAATCAGCTCTATGAGCTCCGTGTGCTCAGCCACCAGCACTCCAACTGTGATGAATCCAAAAATATATATAGATATAGACTACAACTGACAGACAAGATTAATAAAACAACATATTAAAAATATGTTAGAAATGTTGTCTTCACGAGGAATGCAATTTTAGACTGGGTTTCTGGATACTTTTGACCAAAACTGTGTCTGAATACTTTTGACTGTATGGTGTTTATAACTGTCATTTTATATCCATCATTCTAGTGTTTTTCAGTATGAGCATACTTTATTCTTAACATTTTGTATGGGTTGCACAATGTTCCCTACGGCATGAATTGAGATATGTTCACTGAAATTCAAGCACTGTAGTCTGGCAACAGCAAAACGTCTCAGGAGACAAAATGGAAAAAAGGTGTTAAACAGTATATTTGCAATCCCATGGGTTCTTCAGTAAAAAAAAAAAAAACAAACACTGAAGACCGATCTCAAAATATCACATTTAACAAACTAGTACCCTATCCATAATTTCTTTTGTCCTAATTTTGTGTCGGATTCAGGTCTATGACTGCTGCAGTGAGAGAGATTTAAATGGCTCCTGTCCCATATCCCATCAGTGCAGCCCAGGTAATTATTGTAATGAATACAGATGCATGCTCCCTTTACAAAAAAGCACAGTTATAACGAAGAAGGGTCTTAGTAAAAACAAGACAATAGCATATAATTATATAGTTCACCTCAACGCTGTGTGAAACTGAATATTGTAATTATCCAAAGCTACATATGCAGGTCTTCCAAATAGAACTCTTCAATGTGCTGGTGATGTGTTATTTATCATGATGTGTTTTATGTTGTAATTAGTAAACAGGTATTAAGGGCTAAGGCAACAAAATGTCTAAAAATGATTACATTCTGCAGAAATGTTTTTGTTAAAAAATAAATTAAAATGCAGCAAGCTTTAAAGAACAAGTAAAGTGAAAAACTGATTTGGCTGTCATATGTGACTTTTTTGGTGTTCCATTCTGCTCCCCTCTAGTGTGAAATGTAAATGTTAATTTAATAGCAGATTGTTATTATATAACATTATATATTATATTAAATTCTTAGAATTGCATTGTGTCCATCATAGTTCACCTACAAGTTGATTTTTACTATGTTATAAAATGTTATTAGTATATTCCCACCTTCTGTCTCCTCCCAGTTTATACCTAAGTGTCACTGTCCCTGTCATCCAAAAATCTGCTTTGGGAGGCAAATTCAGGGGTGATTCTCTGCCCCTTGCCAACGGAGGTGGCACCTAAATGCCGTCCCCTCGCTCCCAAGCCTTACAATTCGGGTCCAGATTTTTTTTTAGGTTAAAAGTTACCACAGGAATAATGAGTCGCTGTTGCCTTTATCCAAACAGGTTGTTACAGACTCTGGTCAGAAGATGGAAGCAGCACTTGCATTAAATGCAAAAATGAGACCAGTCTGGGTTCTAAAGTCATTCCTAATGTGTCAGAATGCAGAAATTGTGAGTTTTGGGATGCATATGATGGGTGGCATAAGGGAACTGTTCCTATACTGTGAACCAGTGTGAAGGAAGGGTGATTGAGGAAGGAAGGATATTTCATTGGTTGGCATTTTTGTGGTGATCTACCCTACTGTCCATTAATAATAAAAACTCAGAAGAACCACTAAACTAAGACTGAGAAAATTTTTATGTAAGTACTTATGGGGCAGTTAAGCACCACCAAATATGCAAAATCCAGCTTCTGCTAAAGAACAAAGTCATGCCAGTGATTATCCCTGTCCTGCTGAAAACATTAACCTGACTTAAAGGCAAACTAAAACCTAAAAATTAATGTATTTATATACTGAACTCATTGCACCAGCTTAAAGTTTCAGCTTGTCAATAGCAGCAATGATCCAGGACTTCAAACTTGTCACAGAGGGTCACCATCTTGGAAAGTGTCTGTGACACTCACATACTCAGTGGCAGCTGTTGAGAAGCTAAACTTAGGGGTCGGTGCAAATTATCAAGCCAAAAATGAGGTTGGCCTGTAATATAAGCTGATGCCACAAGGCTGATTATTAAAATCTGATGCTAGTTGCACTGGTTTCTGTGCTGCCATATAGTAATTATCTGTATTAATTACTTATCAGCCTTATATTGTGACTTTTCTATTCTATGTGTACTGTATATTGTGAGTGGGTCCCTAAGCTCAGTAAGTGACAGCAGCACAGAGCATGTGCAGTGAATCAGCAGAAAAGAAGATGGGGAGCTACTGGGGCATCTTTGGAGACACAGATCTTTACTGCTAAAGGGCTGTGGTTGCCTTGGGCTGGTATAGAAGTCTAAAACATAATGTACCACATTTCTAGCCTACTTCTTTAGTTAAGCTTTAGTTCTCCTTTAAGGAAGTCAGACTGCTGCGTGTTCTCAGAGAGAGAGGGTGCAATCCAACCTTCAGAGCGCCATAGTGTTTTGGAGAGCTTTAGCCCTGGGATATGGTGTTTTGGAAATAACAATTCTAGTAATTTTGGGTCCCAGGGATTGCATAGCCACAATTATAAACAAACCTGTCAATATATATGTGTGTGTGTGTGTGTGTATGCTAGCTATGTTCCATTCTGTCATTGTAACTGATACCTGGTTGCAAGGCTACTTAAGCACTAACAACCAAATAGCTGTTAAACTTCCAAGCCTGCCGGCTGCACAACAAGAGGGAGTAGAAGTTAATTCTTTTAGCGTGTCTTTATCAACGCAGTACAACATACTGTCCCATAAAAACGAATATATAGTTAGTCTCACTATATAAATATATATATATATATATATATATATATATATATATATATATATATATATATAGTCCTCAAAGAAGGCACACAGGTTAGTGTAAATAAAGATGATGGTTTATTAACGAGAAAGGTTCCTGTGTGGAACCAAAATGTCGGTTTAATAAACCATCATCTTTACTGATCAGATAACCTTTTTCCTCCTTTTTTGTGCAAATCCTGTGAGTGCCAGTACTTGAGACTCTCTCTCTCTCTCTCTCTCTCTCTCTCTCTCTCTCTCTCTCTCTCTCTCTCTCTCTCTCTCTCTCTCTATATATATATAATTCCACTTGTATTGGTTAGTAACAGCACTCACGCTATATTCTCTTCCTTTATTGTCTGTGGTGCACGTCCCATTGAGGTTTTCCGGTCTTCCCTCGTTATATAAAATGCAAAGATAGACAGCACTCATTATGCAAAAGCTAGTATTAAAGTGAAAAGAGCATATACATCACCATGTACACATAATGTAGCGACGTTTCGAGCCAATATAGGCTCTTTCTCAAGCCATGTGAACAATGGTTTACTTAATAAAAATTTATTTTCATCGTTTCGGCTCCATCTCTTGAGCCGCCATTATTGGGTGGTTCCGGATTGGTGTGGATCCGGTTTAGTGTATGCCGCAGCTTGAGGGTTCACATGTGTTCCTTCAATCTCTGCCATCACCACTGCTCCACTCTGGGGATCCCTCTAGGTTAGGCGTGGGGGAAGCATAGGTACCTGCCAACAACTGTTGAGAGTGCTCCATCTGGTCTACCTCCAACCACTCTAGTCTAGGCCCGCTGCCCAAGATGGCTGCTGCTCACTGTCCCTCTGTCTGGAACAACTGTCTTTGGCAGCGATACCTCCTGTGGGTTCAGCTTCCCTTTTTGTTTCTTTTATTTGGTCATGGTGTTGTGGGATGTCAGTTCGAAGCCTTTAGGTACGGCAGCCCTCAGCACATGCTACTTGCTCAAGTGCAGAGCTAATTTTTTTTTTACTTAGGGAATAGACAGGATGCTGCTACACCTTACCCCACAATTGATACCATCCATGACAAAATCCTTAGATGATGTAGTGTACATGGTTTTTCCCCTTCATCAGCTCCTTTTGTTTGGCCATGCATAGATGCATTTGTTTTTGAAAACCCGCCATATGAGACTGTGACACATGCTGATCTTTGCTCAGTTCGGCCGGCCAGGGTGTGGGGAAAATCAGACTAATTAATTGTTTGGCACCTTAGCCAGCAGTCAGTTCACAAAAACGGGGCATGTGCAGACCTGTCATGGTTCCATCAGCCTTAAGGGATTTTCTAGCCAGCCCAACACTTACCAACTGGACAATCTTTTGACCAACAAGATGTTGTCTAATCAGGAAGGGCGGCAATGATAGACTTTATATGAACCTGTATATGGTCACTGGGATGTGCCAGAATGGAGGCTTATTGTCTGGGCTCTGCCAGTGTGTTTCAGGCAGTGGAGAAGCATGAAAGTGTCACTACCAAACTTTATTTACTTATTTATTTACACATTGAAACCTTTGACAAAAAAAGATTCTGGCACTCTTTAGTCCAAAATCACAGCATTTTGAGCCTGAAAATTATTAATACAAGTGCTCTGTTTCCAAAGCACATTAATGGAAGGTGGCAGTGATCGTTAGAGGTGATTCCTTATTGATTGAAAATATATGCCTCACATGCTATATTCCATTCTTTGTATATATATTTCCATTCTTTCAATTTCAGTAGTCCTTGCATCCTGCCTCCTAAACTTTGTTCTGTGTTTGTATTTTGCCAGTTATTTCACTCTTACAGTATATTTATGCCACCTAGCACCTAGACTTGCAGATCCTTTCATTACTGTGTATTCCTATTAAAGTGATACTGACACTAAAAAAATATTATAGAAAAAATGTATGTACATCAAAAGTTACCTATAGCTCATGTTGATCATTTTTCCACTCACAGGGCTGCTTTTTAAGTAATTGTTACTTGAAGTTCCTAAACTCGACTGTTTTGCCAACCTGACTGTCCCTTCTCAAAATGTTAGTTAGAGTTTCTACTGCTAATGGACTACTGAAGCTCAAATATGGCAGCACCTCATAGAGGAAAATGGGGGATCAGATGTAAAAGCATCTGTAAATACTTTTATGGCAAAATTATAAATAGCATGCAAAGACAATATTATGATAGATGTAAAAAAAGGTTTAATTTCTGGTGTCAGTATCTCTTTAATCAAATTTGATGCAAATACTATTTTGTTCATGGTTCCATATTTCATTGTTTTTCTTTCTTATTGAATTTTTTTGCCAGTCAGCTCCAGTGCACTGGATATAAACTTGAATGCCAGCAGCTCTCCTCCTGTGCCCCACAATCTTGGTAAGTCATAGAACAATTTAGATGAAACCTTTCTTTGGAATTTGGTTTGGTTTGCGTAAAATCTAGATTCAGCTGATTCACCCAAACCAAATAAAACCTTAAGTATAATGTGACTTTAGTAATGGTACTTTCGAGGTTTGTGGGTCATCCAGTACATATGATTAATACTTAAAACCAGGAAATTTTAAGAGCTCATTGTGGCTGCTGGCTGCTGTGATAATACACCATGAAATTAAAATACCATTGCCCTGAAGGCAATACATTTCTGTTTGTAAATGATTGACTAAAACCCAAATAGCAAAAAGGGGTTTAATTTATTTTGCCATTGGGCCCAAATGTGACTCAAACATTATGAATTCATTGCATCTTTATTTTGTATACAAAACATGACTTCAAGGAAGATAGTGTATATGTTCTATTCATGTGATGTATGGCAACAGTAGAAGTTGTGGTTAATAATAGGTCCAATACGCAGAACTTTGCTGCAAAACTCAAGTGCTTTATTGTGTCACGACATGTTTCGAGCTGAGCTCTTTAGAGCTCAGCTCGAAACATGTCATGACACAATAAAGCACTTGAGTTTTGCAGCAAAGTTCTGCGTATTGGACCTACCGGTATTATTAACCACAACTTCTACTGTCGGATATTATTGCTTCACTGGACAGAAGCAGTGGTTAAAGGTTGATCAAACTGAATCTATCATGACGTTATGTGATGTATGGCATTCCTACTGTCTAGATTTAGCAGTTTGTTGCCTTTTGAATTTCTGATTACAGGTAAAAGGCAGCACAAGCTTTGATTGGTTCATACTCCCACTTCTCCCCTTTATTGCCATTAGGGCTGAACTCCATGGTGCGACTTGTTCTGATCCGACGTGATCAGAGGAAGCGGATGTGTCGAGACGGATGCAACGAATATAATATAATGTAATTGGAATGTTGTACCTAAAAGCTGTGTGCATCCGACTCGACATGCACGTTGCGTCTTCATCCGATAATCGTGTCGTGACGGATGCATGACTTTTTCCTATTACTTACATTATATTTGGCGCATCTGCTTCCTCTCATCGCGTTGCTCGGATCTGAAGTATTGTAGGTGCATTATGTGGTTCAGACCTTAGTCCCTTTTTAGATTATTCATGATCAGAAATACACTTGTTTCAGTTGTGTAGTGAGAGATATGATGAGTTTGTTGTCAATTAGGCTTAGAAAAATATATTATGATTGATGCTTTCCAGGATACAGTAATATAGTGATGATTGGGTCATTATTAGCAACAGTGGTTTTTATGTCTTGCCTAGGGTAATTCTTTTTTTTTTAAACAAATGTGTTGGCAGTTTAAAACCCAGCTGTTGCCTCTAAAAAAAGATTTAACAGCTAAAGTCAGGCAGCAGGGATTCTTCTGATGCAGTGACATGGTGGAATGGAAGTTTGAACTTGTATTTATTCTTTTCTCATTTTACAGGTAGTCCAGGAATAGCTGCCTCTCTCCTGCTGGGAATACTCGTCATCAGTCTGTTCCTCATTCTTTCAGTGGCCTCATTTTTTTACCTCAAACGTTCACGAAAACTTTGTGAAATGTTCTACAAGAGAAATAAGGGTGCGTACCATGATCTTTGCCCTGATATCGCTTACATAGATCTTAGGGTTTTCTTCAATAGTATAATGCATAGGTATATAGTGCCCCTTGAACACAAGTGTCTGATGGAAAAGATTTTACATTTTATACAGTACATATTTGTCAGTAGAAACCCACTCGAGCTTTCGAATAAAGAAGGTATTCCTATAGTGCCATCCTTTTATGTGTTTTTCAAAAGCTGCCCATTGCTGGTATTCTGTCTTCAATTTCCACTGAATAGTAAAATATGGAAGGTCAGAAGGCGCACACTTATATGAATGCAACGTGCTGATCCAACAGCAGGCTGCCCAAAATGTCACCAGTGCATGTATATTCCAAATAATTGCACACTCTTATTAGAAAGAAAGTTTATTTACAGAAAAGAAAAGTTACAAAAACATTTGCCCTATGCGTTTCGACCGTGAAACGGTCTTCATCAGGGACACAGAAATGAAAAAGTAAGAAAAGGCCTTTTCTTACTATATCATTTGTGACCCTGATGAAGATCGTTTCACGGTAGAAACGCATGAATTTCCACAACACTATCAAAATACTTTGTATTGAATAGTGTCTCGTAACAAGATGGGAAAATAGCAGAACAATAAGTGTTGCAAAGTTCATTCTTTATCGGAATTGTTTGCCTAGATAGAAGTCTCAAATGTAAATTTCACAGCTGGGATGCACTAAATCCAGGGTTTGTCCGAATCCTTGAACTTTTTGCAAGGTTCAGAGAATCCTTTAAAGGGGTTGTTCACCTTCCAAACACTTTTCAGTTGAGTGGTTTTTAGATGTCTCTCTAGTGTTTCAGTCTGGCAGCTCAGTGATCCAGGAGCATCTGAACTATTACAATTTGCTACATTATAATTGATACATTTAATTTATACACTTCTCAGCATTATCTGTGGAGTATTAGCAACTTATTGTATTGATTCTAACAGCTGCCTTTAATGAAACTCAGAGATTCTAATCAGCAGGGCCAAAGATAAGAAATGTATCAACAAAATGTATCAATTTAGAACAGTTAAAGAGTCAGCGACCCCCCCCCCCCAAGCTGCTTTAGAAGGTGAAAAATGAAACTTTACACTTCAATATTAGAAAAAAGGTCACAAATAGAAAGTAATAGGAAAAAGCCTTTATTTCTGGTGAACAATCTGAAACCAACTGACCTGAAAAAAGTGTTTAAGGGTGAACAACCCCTTTAGGGTTCAGTTTGGACAGATATTTGGATTCAGCCAAATCCAAATATTGCAAAAAAAGCAGAATCCCCGCCAATCCTAAAACGAATCCTAGATTTGGTGCATACCTAACTAACCTTTAAACCAACCTTTAAAACCACACGACTTTAAAGATCTGGACTACTAAGAGTGACAGTTTTTTTTTTTTTCACAATTGATGACATTTTAAACTTCTTAATTGTGAATATGCAGGTTTAGCTGAATGTGCAGAAAAGTAGTTCTGGTCCCTGTAGCAGTAACTAAATTTTAAATTTTTTTTTCCATATTAGCATTCATCTTTCAACCCAGTGAAATGGTAAGTGATTTTATTGACTTTTTCCAATACCAGTTTGCATCAAAAAGCCAATTTAAGGGTGAAGGAAAGGAGAAGGAAAGATCCAATTGATGGGGGGGGGTGCCAAATGTTAGGGCATCCCCCAAGGATTGTAATGACCTGATACCCAGGGCTGGTGCTCCTATTAGCAGTAAACTGCATCCGCCGGGGACACTAGTAGGCGAGCAATCTTCTTCTTCCTTTCTTTCTTCAGAATCCAGTGTCCAATGCATGCTCAGTAGAACGTAAAAGCAATTTGTTTTGTTAAAATTAAAATGATCTTAACTCTAATGCACATGTGCAAAGAAGGCAGGAAGAGGTTCACTTGTGCCCCAGGCCGGTGCAATTTACTGCTAACAGGCGCACTAGCCTTCTTTCTCCACACAGGCACACGTGTGCAGTAAATTTAAAAGCCGGACTTTAAAAAAAAAAAAAAAAAACTTTGGCATGCACTGGCTGCTGGATTCTGAACATGGTGGAAAATAGAGGGTTGCACACACACTAGTGGTATCAGGTAAGTGATTACAGTGCTTGAGTGTGCCCTAGCATTTGGCACCCCATATCAATTGGAGCTTTCCTTCTCCTTTAATCACTAGGTGGACCAGCATTTAAGGCTATTGGTGGGTAAATAATGACTTCACACTATGATTTGAGATTCAATTGCTGCTATTCAGGGCGGTTATTGGAGTTTCCAATAAAAGTAAACGTTTAATTGCTAATTTCCTTTTCCTTTTGCAGGCTTCTATGATTCCAAATCCCAGATCTTCAGGTAACCAATGTTTTCCAACCATTTTTTCTAACCATCTAAGAGCAGGGATCCCCAGCCTTTTGAACCCGTGAGCAACATTCAGAAGTAAAAGGAGTTGGGGAGCAACACATGCATGAAAAATGTTCTTGGGGTGCCAAATAAGGGCTGTGATTGGATTTATGATAGCCCCATTTGGATTGTCAACCTACATATAGGCTCTATTTGGCAGTACACCTGGTTTTTAAACAACTAAAGCTTGCCTCCAAGCCTGGAATTAGAAATTAAGCACCTGCTTTGAGGCCACTGGGAGCAACATCCAAGGGGTTGGAGAGCAACATGTTGCGGATCACTGATCTAAGAGAATTTGATTTTGAGCAGTGAGGTTGGGGAATGTCCTGCCAGATGATAGCTGATTCAGTTAATACCTTTAAGAGTGGCTTAGATGATTTCTTGGACAAGAAGAATATCCAAGGCTATTGTAATGCTAAAATCTACAATTAATATAGATATGGGTATATAGTTTATGTGAGTGTATGGAGGGGTCAGTGTGTGTATGTATGGATTCTGGGTTTCATTTGGAGGAGTTGAACTTGATGGACTTTTTTTAGGACCTTTTCTTTTTTCATCCTGATTTAACAATGTAACTTTGTGTAGTGGAGCAGTAGTGGTGCCAGATTCAGAGCATCAGAACCAGACGACATAAACCCCCAAGTCCTATGTGTGTATGTTGTTTGTTTTTTTTTATTACAAGGGTTGTTCACCTTTAAGTTAACTTTTATTATGATGTATAGAATAATATTGTGAAACAATTTGCAATTGTTTTTAATTCTTTATTATTTGAGTTTTTGAGTTATTTAGCTTTTTATTCAGAAGCTCTCCAGTTTGTAATTTCAGCAATCTGGTTGCTATGGTTCAAATTGCGCTAGCAACCATGCACAAATTTGAACGAGAGACTGGAATATGAATGGGAAAGGGTCTTAATAGAAAATTGAGTAATCAAAAGTAGCAGTAGCAATACATTTGTAGCTTTACAGGGCATTTGTTTTTAGATGGGGTCAGTGACCCCCATTTGAAAGTTGGAAAGAATTAGAAGAAGGAACTATAACAAATAAATAATGAAAACCAATTCAAAAGTTGCTTAGAATTGGCCATTCTATAACATACTAGAAGTCAACTTAAAGATGAACCACCCCTTTTAAAGCCTTTCATTTTTAACCTAAATGTAAGTTTGATCCTCATACGACCCACTAGTGACTTGAGCTTTTTTCTGGTTCATTATTTCAGTTTGTAAGCCAAGGTATGTCCGCAGTGAGAGGACGCGCACATCAGCAGCTCCAGATTCTGCAGTGGACACACGAGTGAGCAATGTTTAGTCTAGTTTAGTTGTTTCTGCTTAAGCAGTCACCAGTGTTGGGATGACGAATCTGAACATCAGAAATATTGCAAAAGCCTTGAAGAGGGTGTGAACGAATTTTATAATTTGTGTCTTCTTCGAGGTTTGGACTTCGAGTTTTATAAAGCACTGAACGGAGGACAATACTGTTAATCCACTTGTATCAATAGGCAAACATTTTACATGTAGTTGTTGCAAAGATCTGTAAGAACAATGAAGCATATGTTACCCTAACGGTCAAATCTGTCACATTAGACTGTTTTAATGCTTTCTGCTTAATTTATTTTGTGAAGCAGTGGAACAATGGAAATTCTAATCTTTCGTTCATGCTTATTTTTTACAATTTGCATTTTTTTTTGGTATCTACAGCAACTTTAATAAATTAATTTAAAACATATCCTGTTTTGCTAGCCAAAATGACTGGTAAAAATGGATCTGGAAAGGTGAAACTTATAGTAAGGGCAGATGATAAATTGAAATATACTGTGCGAGGAGTATTAACTGTATATTTTCACTTAGAAATAAAGAGTAGATTTACAGAACTATTTTATCTGCCATTATACTTGTATCGGTGCTGCTCTGATCCTGCTCAGATATTCTTAAATGAATTGGTCTGAAATTGTTTAATAACTCTGTTTTATATTGTTTTATATTTGCTGCCTCTTAGAAGGTTGCTACCTGTTAAACAATATTTCTTTGTATAATGATATTTCTGGACACCCTTGCTGAGAAAAGTATTTCTCTGATTCAAAGTATAGCATAGATGTATCATGCATTTTCACTTGCAGCCATCTGTGTTAAACAGATAGGTTGTGCAAAATAAAAAATGTTTTAAACATAGTTAGTTAGCCAAAAATGTAATGTGTAAAGGCTGGAGTGACTGGATGTGTAATATAATAGCCAGAACACTACTTCCTGATTTTCAGCTCTCTAACTCTGAGTTAGTCAGCGACTTGAATGGGGGCCACATGGGACATAACTGTTCAGTGAGTTTTCAATTGATCCTCAGCATTCAGCTCACCAACAGTTATGACCCATGTGGCGCCCTCAAGTCACTGATTGGTTACCAGGCAGTAACCAATCAGTGGAAACCAAGAGCACTGAAAAGCAGGAAGTAGTGTTCTGGCTATTATGTTAGACATCCAGTCACTCCAGCCTTTATACATTACATTTTTGTCTAACTAACTATATGAGAAACATTTTTATTTTGCACACTATTTATTTATCCAGTTTTTATTTTTACACTGAACAATTCCTTTAAATATCTCTTACTGGGTGTGCCTGACAGTCCTCTACAGCTGCAAAACCTTCAGACAATATTGCATTCTCTGCAACACAATATTAATGGCCTTTGTTATCTCAATCAGTCAAATAAAAAGCTATGAAGGAGAAAAAAAAACTATATCTTAACACTGAATCAAATGATTACAATAATATATATAAAGATATCTGTCCATAAGCCAACTCTTGCTGTTTATACTGGGCACATATTATCATGTATTTATATAGCGCCAACATATTGCGTAGCACATAGTTCCAAGGTGACTACTGATCTCTTCTTGCAGAAGGTGCAGTGCCACACAGATGTCTGTTGATATTAGTTATGCTGTTTGCATATGGACAGAAAACTAACTTAAAGAAGAATTCAACCCTAACCTTAAAAAACACCTACCCCCCTACCCTACATAGACCCCCCGCCTAAGTGTTACCCCGAGCAAATGCCCCTAATGTTTTACTTACTCCTCGGTGCGGATTCAGGAATCGGAGTTCACGTGCGCCATCTTCTTCTCTTTGGAAATCTTCGGAATGAGACCGGCATGTGGACGCATATGCAGTTGGAGCAATTTTCTGTTCTTCGACCGAAATGCACTGAAACTCACAAAAATTGCAGAAGCACCAGTCTCATTATGAAGATTACCGAAGCGGCTGAAGATGGCGCCTGTGAACTCTGATGCCTGAATCTGCACCAAGGGGTAAGTAAAACGTTAGGGGCATTTGCCCTGGGTAACACTTAGGCTGAGGGGAGGAGGGAGGGGGGTCTATGTACGGTTGGGGGTTTTGTAACTTTAGGGTTTAGTTCTCCTTGAAGGATCATGTACAGAGGGTGGTTGTTAATAATACATTCTCTGCTTGGAGTAAGGTTCTTAGTGGGGTCCCTCAGGGCTTAGTATTGGGTCCACTTTAATTTGACTTCTTCATTAATAACTTAGGGGAGGGTATTGTAAGTAATGTATCAGTGTTTGCAGATGACACAAAACTATGCAGACCAATTAATTCCATCCAGGATGTGGCATACTTGCAGGGAGATCTTAAGAAAATGGTAGACTTTGGGTGGCTAATTGACAAATGACATTCAACAGTGATAAATGTATTGGAATACAAAAATATGCAAATATCACTTGTAACCTGAATGAGGTTAAGTTAGACACATCCTTGATGAAGAAGGGCCTGGGGGAACTTGTAGGAAATAAACTTAGTGAACATAAATGTGTTTTCAGTTAGAGCATACTCTGACAGTATACCAAGGCAACCAATCAAATGTTTTCTTTCATTGTTCTACCTACAGCTGCCCGAACAAATCTAATCTCTAAATGGTTGCTATGGGTTACTGCCCAAGTGCAGATTTGCCTGGTGCCTGTAAAGGTGAAAGAGCAAATCCCAGCACCCTCAGTCACCCATTTCAGTTACAAGCCTACCAGAGGTTAATTGCATATTGCCATACAGAAACATCCCTCTGCTTTCCTCTAGCAGCTTCCAACAATTTGCCATTAAACCCCCCCCCACACAATTTTTTTTACCAAACTTGTAAAATGTGGGTTACACAATTAATAACAGGGCTGTCGGATTTTGACTTTATCAGCAATTTATGAATCCAGGGAAGGGGCAGCAAAAACTCAACCTCTCCCCCTCCATTCACTTGCTAGAGCAGGTGCAACCTGTAAGGTGATTGTCCTTACTTCTGCTTGTGACTGTGCATTGTAGGAATTCTGATTAGTATAAACATTGTGTGACCTTGATATGTTATATTCAACAGACACTGATTTGCAAGTGTAGGAATGTTAATTATAGGTAAGACTGACGAATAAAGATGATAAACTTCCTGTGTTTGTCTGACATCCCAGAAGTATAATCACAGCCTTGTAGTTTATTTCCCCTGTGCTCCTTTATGTATTAATCACTGATTATTTTTAAATCATAGCATCAATTCTACTGACAGCAGAACACCCAGAAGATGTTAAGGCGCATACACTTACCCTGATGCAGTGAGTAAAGCGCATTTTCAGGCACAATTGCTATTTTCTCCGCACAATGTGGAATTTGTGGATCTTTGCACTTGCACTCTGGAGCAACTGTGTCCGATTCAACTCCCAGATATTTTTACAGTCTGTCTGACGTCAGTTCGGGATTCAGTTACGAATAAAGTCTGCACCCAATTTTTAGTCGCAAGTGTCTGAGCTGCATCTGTTAATTAAGGAAACCCTGGTGGCTGGGTTAGAAGGTGACTGTAGCTCCAGGGTTGCACAAAACACCATGTGTCAATGGCGCAGCACTGCTCAGTTCAAAACAGAATTCCCAAAGGACTGAGTGCTGCTGAGTGCTACTATATGGAAGCACATTTGAACACAAGTATAGCACCTTTAGTGAAAGCGGTTTTAGATGCAATTCACTGCAGGGAATATGCAGCAGAATAAGCCCTGTTGTATAAGTAATAAACTTTTTAACTCACAGTTCTCCCCTGTACTCAAAGGTCAAAGTCTCTATTTCCTAAGAAACCCAGTTTTCATAAAAATGCATATGTAATATAAATGTTTTTGATTTTTCTCTCTTGTTAAGCGTTTTATGTCATACACTTGGTTTAATCCATTTAAAGATTTTAAGAGTTATGTTACAAAGGAAATTTCAGTACTGCTAATGATTTCTGGCACTATAGTGAGGTTGTTTTTCATTGGAGGCAATGGAAACTGCCCCTGGCACAATAATTATGGAATGAGCGATCCCCAGCACTGTCAATACTGACAAATAAAATGCTTTGTGTACCATAGGCCTTAGAGCTCATAACAGTAGTATTTATATAGTTATATTGTCTGAAATAATAAAGCAAGCTAATAACTCAAACACTCTAAAACATGTTGTGTAAGTGGCAATAAAATGATGAATAAACAGGGCTGTTGTTAAGAGTAAAGCCAAAAGGTTGCTCTGTTGCTCCCCAAGGGAGGCATCCCTATTGCATTTTATTTTTATAGCATTTGTGTCCTCTTGAAGGAGAAGGAAATATTAATCACAGGAGGGGGTACTAAATGTAAGGCACACCCCAGGGAATGTAATCACTTACCTGATACCCTCCGGACAGTGCTTCTGTTAGCAGAAAACAGCACCAGCTCAGGTGTTCTTCTTAGTGAAAACGGTGGAGCCATCTTTTGCACACTACAGTGCAAAAATCTGGATTATTTTTGTTAAAGTTTGGCTTTCCGTTCTGCTGTGCACCTGCACTCGTGTACAAAAGGTTATATCCAACGATATATGTCCCCAGGCTTTTCATAAGTAAAAACAAATCGTTTATTCAAGATTGAATAAGACAGAATGCACAATATGTGCAAAGTGATTTTTAATACGATATACTATACAAGTGTTTAACATTATTAAGATAAATATGTAACTTTAACTTGGAATACAGTATACGATAGGATACGAAGGCCCCACAGTGGTGATTTTGGATGTATATTAGGAAAATAGGGTTAATTCCCTCTGAATTGTGATTGGTTTTAAAGTAAAATGGGAGGGAGTAACAGGGTTTAATTCTGAATGGAACATGCTGTTAACAGAGACACCTATGACTAAGTGCCGGAGGGTACGAAACGCGTAAGGTGGACCGTGTGGGTTAGTATGTATCTAATTTTTTAATGCAATCTCGAATAAACATTTTGTTTTTACTTATGAAAAGCCTGGGGACATATATCTTTGTATATAGCCTTTTGTATGCTGATTGCCTGGGAACTGGGGCAAGTCCCCTTGGTTTGATTGAAGATATACAGAGCTCAGGCGTTGATTCCCGACTTAATATTGATATATCACCTGCACTCGCGCCCATGCAAAGAACCAGGGAGATAATTGTTCCGTAGTGCTTACTGACTGGTACTCCAGTCCGGTGTCATTTTCTGCTAACAAGAGCACCAGCCCAGGGTATCAGGTAAGTGAAAGTAAAAGGAAAGGTTTAAGCTGGAAGCATAGTGCAAATCTCTTTTCCTTTAACTAGCCTCATTCTGTTCTCCAATTTAGTCCTTTTCCAAGCTTTCAGCTTCGGTTGTTGTTCTACTTGAACGATCAGCTGTTCTGTATCAAAAAGGAACTTGGCAGACATGACAACCAAAAACTCTTTTTCGACAAAACGGCAAGTGCTATTGTATCGCTAACAAAAGTTCGCATACAGTAGTTCAGCTGTCATTTTCAAACAACGCAGCAAATATCTTCCAGTGTGTGCGTGATCTAGTGGATTCCATATTATTGAATAGGTTGCAGTTGTTATGCGTACATGCGAGGCTGATCTGCAACACCAGTACCAGAATACGCCATAAAACGCCATGTGAAGCCAGGATAATTTATAATTGTTTTTAAGTTTAGTCAATGACGCACCAACTGAAGCATATTTATGCGGTGGTTGGTTTTTTTAAAAACTATTTCAAAACGCATTTGTGTCCATAGCCAAGCAGCACTGTCAGTCAGGGTGCAGAATACTTGACTTGCTCTAACACAGGCACCCTACTTCCCTGTATCCTAGAAGACTTGGCTAGCAGAGACAGTCTAATGAAGGTCTTCAACTTATGTGGCCCTTGTCTGCTGCCAATGAATTAACCTAAAATTCAGATTAAAAACTCTGCTACTGTCTTTCGTTCTTTTTAAATGGCCACCCAATTCCATTAATTCAGCAGCTGTTCTCTTCTGCTGCTCCTTTTTTTTTCCTTAACAGATGTGTTCAAATGTTAATTTATATGTAGTGTAAGCTGATTGAAATCGGTTCAGAATAAACTGAGTAATGTCCATAACCAGATAACATTCCAGCACTGATAAGAACTGTGTGTGTTTCATGCCATTTCCTTTATTGCCTATGAGTAATTGCTCAGCTTTATAGTTCTTAAACAAGCATTTTACAAAAATATTGATGAACCATTATATCAGACTAAACTTCCGCTCAATTATATGATAAACTACTACAGTTGAGAAATATTTATAGAGGAAGAAAGAAGTTGTCTATTTAGGCACTGAAAATGCAATTCTGTTTCCTGGAATCTGCCCTTTCCAGCAAATTATTGTTCAGTATTCCCATTAGATAAAGATGATTTAAGATCTTAGAAATAGGTGTTTAATGATTTAGTTCCATATAAAATGTATATTAAAAGGTTACAAATAAAAAAGGGCTCACGGTAAGTAGTTAAAGAATAATGTTCAGAATAATAGCAGTGTGTTTAAAAAAAAGGGAATAAAGCTCACATTCCTTATAATAGCTTTTATTTTGCCAATGCATTGGGAACACTGCAGATTCTATTCCAAATCAAAACTTGAAGAAAAATGTATCGAAGTTGTGTTATTCCTTTACAGAAAACAAAGAAGGGGAAATATTAGGCTGATCAAAAAAATAGCAGTGTCTGCATTCTTTTTTACAAACTCAAACATTCACTGTATAAACTAAAAATGTTTCAAGATTTTGTTTTCCTGTTTCTGAGAACTGCTGCACAATTGTGTTCTGGCACCTGTTACATTCCACAATTCTTCTGCATTTCTTGGTTTGGCTTCAGAAACAGCATTTTTGATGTCACCCAAAACGTTTTCTATTGAATTAAGGTCGGGGATTGAGCTGGCCACTCCATAACGTCAATCTTGTTGGTCTGGAACAAAGATATTGCTCATTTACTGGTGTGTTTGGGGTCGTTGTCTTGTTGAAACTCCCATTTCAAGGGCATTTCCTCTTCAGCATAAGGCAACTTGACCTCCAAGTATTTTGATGTATTGAAACTGATCCATGATCCCTGGTATGAGATAAATAGGCTGAATACCATAGTATGAGAAACATCCCCATATCATGATGCTTGTCTTCGCAGTGTACTGTGGCTTGAATTCAGTGTTTGGGGGTCGTCTGACAAACTGTCTGTGGCCCCTAGACCCAAAAAGAACAATCTTGCTTTCATCAGTCCACAAAATGTTGTGCCATTTCTCTTTAGGCCAGTCAACATGTTCTTTGGCAAATTGTAAGCTCATCAGCACATCTTTTTTTTTCAACAATGGGACTTTGCGGGGGCTTCTTGCTGATAGCTTGGCTTCATATAGACTTCTTTTAATTGCAACATTACTCACAGCTTCCCCTCTCCAATCAACTTTTTAATCAAAGTACACTGTTCTTCTGAACAATGTCTGGAATGACCCATTTTACTCAAATTTTAGAGAGAAATGCACTATAACCAGGGACGTATTTATATTACGGCACCCAAGAGCCTGTGGCTAGGATGGCAGGTTTTGGGGGGCAGCCCTCAGGTGCCTATAAATTTATTTTTTAAATTAAAAGAAAAAAAATTGCCCAGGTTCTGCCAGGGAGTTCCATTGGAAATCCGGTGATGGAGCTGGGGGGGTGAGAATTAGGGAGCCGGGTTGATCGGAGGAAGTGACGTTATGTGCACACAGCGTGTGACGTCACTTCCACAGTGTGAGCACGTAGGGTGGCATCAGACCTTAATACAGCCCTGGCAGTGGCACCATTAGCTGTTTGCTTAGAGAGCAAGTGAAAAGTAGGTGCAAAAGCAATAATTCCACTGGACATGACAGCTGATTAAGATACTCACTCAACAGTTTATACACGACTCAGGGCAGTAGTACCTCACACATAATTTATGGCTGTTGTTAGTATAATCTGAATCACCTGTTCCAATTGATCCCTAGGCAAGACTTATGCACATACTGATAAAGCACCCTCTGTTCCTGTGCATTTTGAGGGGTCTTAGTCTCATTAATTTGTTAGTGGATGACTCCCCTTTATATGACACACTTAGAACATCTCTTATAATACTTCCAGAAATGGTGGAGCACCTGGAAAAGGCAAAAAAAACCTAACTTGTGGCATGTTTTCATCTGTTGTAAATATTCTTTTTCTAAAAAATGTAAAAAAAAAAAATGTAATAATTTTTTTCACAGTAAAATGGTGAATTTTGTAAATATCAAATAGTTCATGGTAAATATATGTATGTCGTGTGGCAATGTTTCAAGTGTAGGAGAAAAACGAATAGCTAACCATAAACAGCATACAACACTCAGCTACAGTAAAAACAAAATGACAGGCTGAAACCATACCTGATTGTTATAGTTCTACAACAGTACAACATGTAACAAAGGGGTTTCCAGTTGTGAATGCATTCATGCATGGTCACAGAACAACCCCTCAGTGACTTCTAATATCCTTATAATTTATAGTAGGAGGTACATTATCCCTTATAATACATGAGTGATACTCAGAGTTCCCTGTATAACTCAGCCTGCAGCCTTGTGCCTTTATATGGTCACAGAACAACCCCTCAGTGACTTCTAATATCCTTATCATTTACAGTAGGGGGTACATTATCCCTTATAATACATGAGTGATACTCAGAGTTCCCTGTATAACTCAGCCTGCAGCCTTGTGCCTTTATATGGTCACAGAACAACCCCTCAGTGACTTCTAATATCCTTATCATTTACAGTAGGGGGTACATTATCCCTTATAATACATGAGTGATACTCAGAGTTCCCTGTTTAACTTAGTCTGCAGCCTTGTGCCTTTATATGGTCACAGTCTCCCTCAGTGACTTCTAATATCCTTATCATTTACAGTAGGGGATACATTATCCCTTATAAAACATGACTGATACTCACAGTTCCCTGTATAACTCAGCCTGCAGCCTTGTGCCTTTATATGGTTACAGAACAACCCCTCAGTGACTTCTAATATCCTTATCATTTACAGTAGGGGATACATTATCCCTTATAAAACATGACTGATACTCACAGTTCCCTGTATAACTCAGTCTGCAGCCTTATTTTAGTCAAAGCAAAGCACTGGTAACAGCAGGCAGCTACAGAGCTCCTCTCAGTCCAATCAGCAGGATCCTTCTGAAGAGCTATCAGAGAGAGCTTTTATCTTGATACCTGCCTATTGTTCAATTGACAGGCTCAGCAGACAAGGCTCTATTTACATTACAGCAGCTTGTAGGAGGGAGGGGTAATGACATCACTCCAACTTGCAGTGCAGCAGTAAAGTGTGACTGAAGTTTATCAGAGCACAAGTCACATGACTGGGGGCAGTTGGGAAAATGTCAAAATGTCTAGCCCAACAGCAAATTTCAAAATTAAATATTAAAAAATCTGTTTGCTCTTTTGAAAAACGGATTCCAATGCAGGATTCTGCTGGAGTAGCACTATTAACTGATGCATTTTGTAAAAAAATAGGTATACATTTATGTAGGGGAAAGAGGTTCTTACTAAAATGTTAATCTGATCGGTATCACCAGGTTATTAAAGTACAATTCCAAGAAAAAATACAACAGATACAAAATGTGACATATTGTCTGCCACATGCCATAAACAAAGTGCTACATCAGGTTTTTTACAGTGCTCATTTTATGTGCAACATATTTATTCCTAGTGCAATAAACAGCTGCTCTAGAGCTGTATCAGCACAGACACTGAAGTTTAATTGCTTTCAAATCAGGGTGCCGTTGGGAGGGAAATCTGGAGTTATTTCATTGCCGATGCCAAAGTAACAGTTCCTATAGTTAATGTAAGGGTGAGCAGATCACATTCATTCAGTGAGTGTATATTTCAAACAGAGATATACTTTATCAATGTTTCCAACATCTACACACGAAGATGCATTGTATCTAAAAATGCACATTATTTGCTCAGCGACTTTCAGGCTTTAATTTAGCTTCTCTCACTGTCTCATTTGCACTTTTTTTTCTGCATTGTTGGCATTGTCAATGTGTGTGTGCTTAGCGGGGAAATGTTTAATTATGACATCATAACAGTGGGGGGAACAAGGGGTTAAACTCACTAAGAGAAGAGATACTGTGGATTTCGGCACTGAAATGCATTTCATGATGATCTTCCTGCACCCTAGTGTGTATATATATATATATATATATATATATGTGTGTATATATATATATATATATATATATATGTATATATATATATGTATATATGTGTATATATATATATATATATATATACACATATATATATATATAAAGGTGTATAATGAAAATAAATCACTTGTGTGTGTGTTTTTCAGAGTGTTTGCATCTGCCTCTGTTTCTTGCCTTCCAGAACTTATGATAAATGATGATGTTTGTCCTCTTTTTAAGCATGCTGCGGGAAGTAATATTTTTTCACTTCAGTTGGCTGTGCCCTGCTGTTAAAGACACAGCGGGAAGAGAGGTGCAAAGAAATACTTTACATTCTGCAGGCAAACAGCGCTGTGCATACAGGACATATTTATCCAAGAAATCATATAAAGTGAAACCACTGGGTTGTGCCTCACATCAATTAGTTTGATGCATATATCAAGCAGAGAATAGATGTAGTACGTAGGGTACAATGATGCATGATGAGCCGACATTAACACAGTGGATTGCACTTAGTATTAATTCTCCCTGTAAAAATGCCATTTGAAATTTAAATAGGGGAAGTTTATTTCTTTTCTTTAATCTTTATTTTTCTAAATTATGATGTGAATGTGGATGTGTATAATCTGTGCATGTGTTGTGTGGAATATTTGTATGGATATAAAAAATAATAAATTTGCCTTGGTGTACACAGCCAGTTTGCTGTTCTTACTTGAGGCAACAGAGAACATACATAGGGGCAAATTCGCTAAAGGGTGAATTTTCGCCTGCAAAGGCTCCACTCCACTTTGTCAGGCGTAAATTCAGAGCACATATACGAATCCACTAAAATGCGAAGTTGCGTCTCAGCAGCCGAACGCTGGTGAAGTTTCACTAACGTTAATTTGTCCGCGCAAGCATTTCATAGCAAAGTTTCTCTAACGTTAATTAGGTCAATTTGAATAGAGCGGGTACGTATAGGTCATATATATGACTTCATTAGATATAACGGGGAAATTGCTTGAAGTTGCCACACATTAAAAATGTATATAAATCCCTCTCTATATTCAATTTCTTATATTACATAAGACATTTTGTAGTCACAGAGCCCCTCTGATGCTGGTGGCTCAGAGCAAATACTATCTATGCTCTGCTCTAAAACTAGCCCTAAAGACACAGTTTTTAACATCACTTAAAACAACATTGTTAACATCACTTCTAAGACCTGATCACTTGCATCCATAAAAAACAGCCAACCAATATGCTTCATTCATAAGTCCAATACCTGCTGCTAGTGTAATTTACATGAGCTACAATTATGTTATGCTCTCTTATCTTTTGCAATGAATTACTCAGATTAGGGTGGGTTTATAGAGATGATATAATTGGTCAGATTTATCTGGATGTGGCCTTTGGAGTTGAATGGAATAAGAGTGCTGCACTGACCATCTAATCATTCTTCATAAACTCTTGTTACAAGTATCTGGTAATTATGTAATTAACGTTTACTATCCCTCTCTATGCACACAACACTGTATGATTCCCGGTATGGTTTTTTTAAATGGTTAAGGGCCATTTACAATCAAAAATCACTGGAACACAAGCTACAGAGCCCACACATAATTGTGAACTGTATTTTGATGATTTATGAGTTTCCACCATAATCTGGACATCACTGAAATGAAATTGTTAGTGCAAAAGTAGACTTGATTCAGTGATGTCTCTGCTATTAACCTTTCTATTGATACTGTAGTTATGCTGCTGTAACTTCAGTCTCATGCAGTGCCAAGCAGAACAGTGCCCAGACCATGGACATCTGCAGGAAATTTCCAAGGGCAGTCAAAATCATCAACCGAAAGCAAACTGTTTTCCTGGGCTAAACCTGTATACAGTAATTTAGTGTTAAACGAGTGGTTTACCTTTAAGTTAACTTTTAGTATGTTATAAAATGGCCAATTCTAAACAACTTTTCAATTGGTCTTCATTATTATTTTTTTATATAGTTTTTATAGTACAGGTATAGGATCCTTTATCCGGAAACCCGATATCCAGAAAGCTCCGAATTACGGAATGGCTGTCTCCCATAGACTCCATTTTATCCAAATAATCTTAATTTTTAAAAACGATTTCCTTTTTTCCTGTATTAATAAAACAGTAGCTTGTACTTGATCCCAACTAAGATATAATTAATCCTTATTGGAAGCAAAACCAGCCTATTGGGTTTATTTAATGTTTAAATGAAGTTCTACTAGACTTAAGGCATGAATTACGGAAAGATCCGTTATCCGGAAAACCCCAGGTCCCAAGCATTCTGGATAACAGGTCCCATACCTGTATTTGCATTCTTCTGATTCTGTCACCACCCACTCCTATGTGATCTTCTTCACTGGGGACTGGGCAGTCGGAGATTTAAAAGTCTTCCACCCACAGCTTTCTGCCACCCAAGCCTACCCATAAATCTTGGCCTGTATAAACCCTAGGTGTAAAAACACACAGGCACATGTGCTCTCCGTATGCGCCGCCTAATAGTATAGAGGTCCACACAGTTCTTTCCATCTTTACTGGAAGAATCCATATTGCGCATAATGAAATGACCTTTGAAATGACAGCAAATCAAGTTTCTTATGTGTTTTATGATAAGAATTATCCATGGAGACCCTAATTTATAGGTACATCATACCCTAATATAATCCCATAGATTAACAGTCATTATTGCTTTTTTCTCACCCTCTTTCTACTTTCTCTTGCACAATAACAGCTGGAGACGTCCCAAAATAAGCAAAATAGTGTTGCTGTGAAACCTATAAATATGTTTAGAGCTACTATGTCATGGGGGTAATTGGCCAGTACAGAGTCTATTAGGTCACAAATGCTAATGTAGAAGCTTAATCAATACTGACCCTTGTTCCATTAGCTGCTTAGTAGGAATAACATTTATCTTACATCTGTAACTATAGAATATTCTCCACAGACATGTAATTAGATGTGCCAATTGATTAAAAAAATGGGGGAATATTTTTTCCTTTGTTTTCATTACACCAAACAGAACAAGGACTGCTCCTGGCCTCTTATTGAAACGCTACTGTAGAACAGAACAGGGCATTATGCTGACACATCTAAAAATAAGATTTCTAATTACCCAGTTTACAAAAACACATGAATTTCCAATCTATTTCCATTGCATATAGAGTCAGTTGGGACGTGTCTGAATATTTATGACTATATAAAAATATTAAGTTAAAGCTCTACCTTAACCAGGTAAGTGACACAGCAGCTCTGGCACCTCGCATTGCCTAGCAACACATCTTTTCATTCATTGGAATGGAATTCACAGCTGAATCCAGATTTTCTGATTTTGGTTAAATGAAGTGAAATAAATCACTTTGATCCTGGCGATTACAGGGATAAATCTTTAGGCTTTTGTGTTCATTGTAGCCCAGCACTGTGTATTTGGTAGTGCCCTGAACTGTAGTGCAAATAGATACTAAGAAGTGGTAAATAAGAAATAGACCTGGGGACACAATTATCAGGCTTTGTTCTATTTTTATGAGCAGTAGCGATAGTTACAACTTGTAAAAAGTAGGATCTTTCGTTCTTTTCTGACGTCAATTCACAATCATAATGATAAAGCCCTGTACTGATTTGTAGCATCACCTAAAGATTGCATTGTGCTCAGTGTTTGCTCATTCTTTCTGGTGACTTATGTGGTTGAATCTAAAGTACTGCCTTAATACAAATATTTCTGCTCATAACAAAGAATGAAATGCAAAAGGTTGTAGCTGGAGAACAATTTTTGAAGGAAAGGTACATTGGAAAAGGTTTGTAGTGCAAGGCACAAAGTGCAGCAAGGATCTGGCTGCAAGTGTTTGGAGCAGGAACCTTAAGGGGCAGATCTAAATTTGAGGTTGTTGCAGACATGGAAAAAATAAACGCCAAAAAAACTGGTGCAAATTTTTTTCTTGAATACAAGTTTATTCATGCAAAAACGTGACAAAATATTCCTGCACGCATTTTTGCATGCCAGCAGGAAATGCGTTGTTCCATTCATTTTCAATGAGGCTGAAAATCTTGAATGTTTTAGTTTACTGGGGAAATAAATACAGTTGTTAGAGAATATTCCCACAAACTTTTACACAATCTTGCCAGCTTTTACTTGTTGAGTTTTTTCTGATGAATTTTCGCTTCTTCTTTTTTTTTTTAAGGCTATGGCCACCTGAGAAAAGTAGGCCGAGAATCCACTCTCCCCCTGCCCTTCTGTTGCTGCTGCTCTGCCTGAACCTGGAAATATTGTCTCAGTTGCGATGCAGGCAGACATGGTAGATTTAGACAAAAGAAGGTGATAGTTTGCATTTTGCAGTCAATTTCCACCACGTCTGCCTGCACTTGAGATGGGACAAGACATCAGGGTGCAGGAAAAATAATCAGGACTGCAGCACAGGGAGGAGATCCTCACTCTGCTGGCCATGATTCGTGTAGAGTGGCCCAAGCCTAAGACTATTCAAGGTCTCAAAAAATACTTGCATGTCTCTTCCATGGCCGCATTTTTTTCTGCATTTTTCTCGAATTGAGAAAAACATTTCCAACTTTATTTTTGATCAATTAGCACCCAAGAGGCACAGTTGGGCAATGACCCCTTAAAGGAACAGTAACACTAAAAAAATTCATGTGGCAAATCCACTAAACTGCTTCAATAACAGCTCTATTGTGCATAAAGTTTATTATATTCAATGCTTTGTCCAAAAAACATATTAAATCTCTTCACTTCTGTGCTGCAAGCAGGAAAGGAATATCCGCAGATTAATTTACTCCTGCTAGTGCTGCAAGTGGAGAAGGAATGTCCACAGCGGTAATTTACTGGGTCCTGTGTGTTAGATTTATGGCTGATCTGGGTTCTAACTTTACCGTTCGCAGCACTGAACAAGCTAAAGCAAGCTTATGAATAACCGCTGCGGTCATTCCTTCTCCACTCGCAGCACTCACAGAAGTAAATTACGCTGCGGACATTCCTTCCCTGCTTGCAGCACAGAAGTCCTGCAGAGGTCTGTAAAATCCTCAGTACAGCAGCAAAAACTAGCTTCCGATTCAGCAGTCTAGGCAGAGATGTGGAGCGCCGCACCTCAGATTTTGCAGAATCGCCCTTTCGCCATTCTACAGTGTACATAAACTTTATGCACAATAGAGCTGTTATTGAAGCAGTTTAGAGTGGATTTGTCACATAAAATTTTTTTGTGTTACTGTTCCTTTAAAATGATGCATGGTCAAATATTTTGCTATGGCTTCCTTAAATGTCTTACCTACTCTAAGTTAATACTTCATTTCCCATTTATTCCATTGGATGGAGTTATAATAACAGCGATGCTCTCTGATTTTTTAATTTGTGTATCATGTAACCTCAGCCTACATTTCCAGCAGCTCGTAGGATACTAATTTAGCAATTGGGGTGGAGCTCATTGTTGTTTAACACTGATTTATGGAGTTGGAAATCTATATTTGGAATGAATGCCCTATTCAGCTTGCACAACATGTACCTTCATCTGTAGGACACACCATAGGCTGAATGGAGGTGCAGCAATGTCTATATATTATCAATGTTACATAAAAGAATAAACTTAGCCTTAAATTAAATTAAAAGGTGCACAGCATGGACTGTTTTTTGTGGGTGTTCTCTGCCTGGCAAAGGGCTTGGAACTGAAATCAGTGCCAGGTAAAACAATGAAGAAGATAAACTAGACCACTTTTTCTGCACACAAATTTTGTAACACAGGTATGTACAGCTGAAGGGTCATGTACACTTCTTTATATCACATCATTATTTTATTAAATTGTTAATAAAGATAGCCATTTAAGTAATATTAGTAATCAATTATTTTCACATTATGTAATTATTATCAATGAATTGACTAATAATACATTTATAGGTATCATTCTTCCTCCAGCGAACTCACTTGAGTTTCACTTGACACTGCAAAATTCCCATTATACAGTCTCTGGTGCCATTCTCCAGGTGGTGACACAAATTGGTGGCAATTCTGGTTTGAGAGTGGTTACAAAACATAGATTTGATAATAAGCAATAACATTTATGTGCACCAGAATGTCCACAATTACGGAAGGGTTATCACTGTTTATTACACTTTAGTAAAAGGAAGCTATGGCCCTTAAAGGAAAACTATACCCACCAAACAATGTAAGTCTCAATAAATATATATTGCATGAAACAGCTCATATGTTAAACCCTGCTTCATGTAAATAAACCATTTGCATAATAATATACTTATTCAGTAGTATGTGCCATTGGGTAATCATAAATAAAAAATAGCCATTTTAAAAACTAAGGGTCGTCCCCTGGGATCCTACGATTCACAGTGCACAGAGACAATCCAAACAAACCATACTTTAGGTCACAAAAGCCAAATAACCGGCAATGTTCTGTCTTTTACTTCCAAACTTCTTCCTTTTACAGTTAAAGCTGCAGTATTTATGGTCGGGTTATCTCTGAGGCAGCACAGCAAATATTATAAAATGGGAGCTCATGGGAAAAAATGGAAAAGGACAATATTTTCTTAAATATATATTCCAGTTTGGTAAGATTCTTTAATGTGCCACTTAATTTGATATGAACTAGCTGTTGCTTTAAGTATTCAATTTGGGGGTATAGTTCTCCTTTAAAGGCAAGGACACATGACGAGATTAGTCACCCACAATAAATCTCCTCTTCTGCGGGCAACTGGTATCCTCCAAATGCTTTCCCACTGGCGATAAAGTGTACATTTACAAACAATGTTTTCATGACCCCTCTGCCCAACTTTTGATGGGTCCCTTAGGAGGCCATTTCAACAGGCTGTAGGGCAATCAGATTGCATATTTCTCAAAAGATATAACAGAAGTTCACAGGAGGAAAATGTAACATCCACCTTGTTTGCGATTTATAGTGACTAAAGGGTATGTTCTGACTGGGCCAGACGGAAGCCAAGAAAAAACATGGCAGGCCCTGACCCTCGGGGACACCACCGACCTGATCTCCAATGTAAAAGACAGAGTTATGTACAGGGGGAGGGGGTTAAGGTGAGTGGAGGTGTAAAGAGAAACCAAATAATTGCAATGATGAAAATTCTATTTGCGAGCACGGAAACTGTTAAGCGACCACTTCCGACAGTGGACGGCCGTTTGCAAATTTTATCGTTTGCGACAATGCGCAGTCAATGTAATAAAACTTCTTACTGAAAAAGTCGTTAAGTTTGCTCCAAAAGATTACGACACCTTCAAGCACTTCTTAAGAGTGCGCAATTACAATTCGCAATGCATTAACAGTTTGCGGAACACTATTACATTGCGAGATGTGGATTTTTAGTCTTATCGGCGCAAATTGTTTTGCGCATTACGACTTTAATTACATCCCCTGTGAGTCTGTTATCAAAATCAGATAAAACATAAATAGGATCACATGTATGCGGGGAAGGATGTGATGGACCCTTATGCCAGCTGCATGTATTGTGCTATCCCAACAGAAGTTATATGTCGTTGCCTGTCTTTCTACTGATTAATGCAGGGATCCCCACATTTTTTTTACCATTCAAATGTAAGTAAAAGTTGGAGAGCAACACAATCATGTAAAAAGTTCCTGGGGGTGCCAATTATGGGCTGTAATTGACTATTGGATAGGCAGCCTACAGGAAGTTCTGTTTGGCAGTAACCCTGGTTTTTATGCAAATAAAACTTGCCTCTAAGCTAGGGCATCAGTCACCCTGACTTTTTTTTTACCCTACCAGAGGTACAGAGTAATAGATTCACACTGTGGTTGGGGGACACAATAGTTTTTTTCTTTTTAAATTGCTTCCTCCATTTCTAGGTCACCAGAACCATAATGTGTGAGTGAGTGCAGCAATGTATTAATTATGCGCATATGCGCTATGCAAGATGGCAGCCCTCACAGGGAGCTCCCTACCGGTACGAGTCACCTATAGCACTGGAGAATGCTATATTTTTATTGTGTCCCCCAGCTGGACTCCAGTAGCCCGCACCTTTGGTAGGGTAAAAAAAAATCTGGGTGACTGGTGCCCTTTAACATCATAGTTGTTAAGGAAGGGCTTCTAATAGTGATGATATATTCATGCTGTAAATAAAATATTGCTCCTGCTCCAATGTGGGGTAAATCTTGGCTGTCTCTGCTCTTGATTATTCCCCAATGTAAGTATATACATATTTATTTTCAGACTCTGCCATAAAGAACTTTGAGTCTGTCTAGGGTCTGAAAAAAAAAACAATTGTCAATATTTAGGCAGTAAATACAACCAAGGTCTTCTTGGAGATTCCTTCGTACTAAATTCCCCGTAATTTTTACCAGTCCACTGTTTATCACCTCCAGAAAAAACTCACTAATGTTATGTGGTGGGTCAATTTGTCAAAGCGTATAACAAGTAGTAACATTGAGCTGTCTTCGGGCTTCCTGACTATAGTGCTTAAAATACATAACGATGGTGCCAACTCCCTTGCCTTAATTCTAAACTGTCTTTCTTCTCTGTCCTTTTCTGTAGGGGTACAGATGCTTCTGTTGGACATGTGCACATAGCATCCCTTTTTTCACATAAAGTGAACCTACTGACTCGTTCATTACTGCTGCTGGCACAAAAGCAGATAACTGTGCTCACAAAAGGCACAGTTGATGATGTGTTGGCAGCTTTTTGGCAGGGATTACAGACTTCATGCAAGTTGCCATCTGCACTAACACTCTTAAAGCTTGTGTTAAAGTACCTACTATATCATGTCATCTAATAGTAACTTATTACACAACCTTGAATTTTTAGAAATGTTTCAAAGCTATTCGGGAATTGTTGGTTGAATTCAGAATAATAGCCATGCTATATTTTCCCATACCAGGCATGCACTTAACATGTTCACTTTGAAGTCTTTATGGTAGCAGAAAATCCGGCTATAGCATGCTGCATGCCGAGCTTGAAAAGTCATACAGGTATGTGTTCAGTCACTTTATCCTTGTACACACCCACAAAACTGAGAATTCTAAATTTAGATCCATAATTTCTAAATATTTTGGCATCAGTTATCATTTTCGCACACCCCCTGTTGACTTGTGCTTTGCTAAAGAGCAGATCATATTTGGATAAGCTTACATAAAGACCGGCTTCTTTAGCTTTTGCCATGTATATCTGCCATGCATGTTTAACAAGGAAGGATAATGGTGATATTAGCCAGCACACTATCCAGGTTTACTTGTGCACATAACCTTATAAAGGGTGCACATGGGGTGTTATTCAAAGAAAATGAGTTTGTTCTCAAGATGCTTGTAGATACTGTTGGATATTAGATATCTATATCTACAGTATATATATATATATATATATATATATATAGTCAAATACAAGAGTCCTCTGCACTCAACCCATTATCAATATATTTAAGACAGCGACATTTTGTGCATACTGCTACTAAAAAATGCCTTACCCTTTAAACAAAACAGGGATTGTTTGTCCATATATTGCAATATATTTAAGCTGGCCAACTACGTCAAAGTCATCCCATATCTGGCCAGTCCTACGCTCAATTTTCATCTGATTCATTAAGAATTCTATTGCTTCATTATACATTTTACAAAGGGACTAGGTATTACCTGCAACTTAACTTGCTGCTTTCAAAGTAAACCTCCATACTTGGCTGCCCTTTTATTAGACACCAGTGGGATCACCTGACTATAGCTGGGAAGGGTGGGAGCTACAACATAGAGCTGGTCACTGCTCCTGTATAAACTATAACAAACAAGGGAAAGTTGTGCTCACCACTATTTTTTAAAACCATTAGGCGGGGGTGCAATGAGGCTGTGACCACAAAATACATATAGTCAAATACAAGAGTCCTCTGCACTCAACCCATTATCAATATATTTAAGACAGCGACATTTTGTGCATACTGCTACTAAAAAATGCCTTACCCTTTAAACAAAACAGGGATTGTTTGTCCATATATTGCAATATATTTAAGCTGGCCAACTACGTCAAAGTCATCCCATATCTGGCCAGTCCTATGCTCAATTTTATCTGATTCATTAAGAATTCTATTGCTTCATTATACATTTTACAAAGGAACTAGGTATTACCTGCAACTTAACTTGCTGCTTTCAAAGTAAACCTCCATACTTGGCTGCCCTTTTATTAGACACCAGTGGGATCACCTGACTATAGCTGGGAAGGGTGGGAGCTACAACATAGAGCTGGTCACTGCTCCTGTATAAACTATAACAAACAAGGGAAGTTAAGTTTAAAGGGTAAGGCATTTGAGAAAGGCTAGAGTGCTAGCCGAAACGTCAGTTTTTTGTTTAATAAACACCTTTTGTTTTTCAATTAAGACCTGTGTGTGCTCGCCTGTTTCCAGATATACATTACTATTTTGCTGTTAGCACCCAGGCAACAAGACTTTTTAAACGAGCTGTGCTGGCTTTTTTTGCTCTTTATATATATATATATATATATAGATATATATATATATATATATATATAGATATATATATATATATATATATAGATATATATATATATAGGCCTTTGAAGTTTTAAGCAAAAAAAAAGAAAACACTCAGCAAGAAAAATGCACGTACCATGGCATCTAGACATTACATAAGTCCTCTTTTCAGCTATTGGTGAAAAACAGTACTTTTAGTGTAAGCTTCTAGTAGTTGTAGACTAGCAATAGCTGGAGGGTCGCAGGCTAACAAGCCCTGATTTCACAATTTACCCAAACGCCTAACGTGTATCATGCCTAATGGGACACTAACTCATAGGCTAACAGCTCATAGGCTCACTCTTTTTTAAAGGAGCTGTGTCCAATCAAAAGCTGTGATACAGCCACCAATCACACACTGTAGATTTGGTGCTATGTGTTTTAATTTATGTGATTGGCACAAAAAATGTTATGCTCTCTATGGTCTAAAATTATCTTTTTTACTCTTATAAT
The DNA here is from genome assembly GCF_017654675.1 of Xenopus laevis. NCBI lineage: Eukaryota > Metazoa > Chordata > Amphibia > Anura > Pipidae > Xenopus > Xenopus laevis. The sequence continues at coordinate 76,608,056 of NC_054384.1, forward strand.
AATGGGGGTAATTTATATCGGACCCCAAATCCATTTTCCCTTTTACTAGCTAATTACTATTGGATTATTTGAACACCTCAACAAGCTTATGGTTCTTCAGCAAATGCTTAATATACTAAAGAATTATGATAGCTTTCTGTGCAGGCTATGAGTTCATCCTGGTGTAAAAAGTGTAATTTACAGCCCTATCCAAGTCTCAATGCCAAAGTCAGTGATGCCACATCATATGCCCTGCACTGCTACACCAGGCCCATTCTGACTTCTCAGATGAGGGATTGTAAAAAGGCTGTAAGGTCAAATCATAAGTCACAAGCTGAGCCAGTAACACTGTCTGGGGAATTGGAGAAATAAATGACCTTTATGCAAATCCATAGGGAAAATGACAGTCCTGAACAGTGAGGACAGTGAGGTTGTGGAATGCACTGCCGGGTGATGTTGTGATGGCTGATTCAGTTAATGCCTTTAAGAATGGCTTGGATGATTTCTTGGACAGACATAATATCAAAGGCTATTGTGATACTAAGCTCTATAGTTAGTATAGGTATGGGTATATAGAATTTTAATTAAAAGTAGAGAGGGGTGTGTGTATGGATGCTGGGTTTTCATTTGGAGGGGTTGAACTTGATGGACTTTGTCTTTTTTCAACCCGATTTAACTATGTAACTATCTATTATAGTTATTTACTAGTGTACTTGATTGTACATAAGTTCTGAGACAGGATCACTGCTAGCCATGTCTGCTTTAGTTGGAGAATATGTGTATGGTAACACTGCGCTTAAATATAATTTTAAATCACAGAGCATAGAAGATCTGAGAATATCAATTGATAAAAATGTTTATGAAAATGAATGCAGGCCTTGATGTTATTTGTTTTTGTGCACAATTCTTCTAGGTCATCATCTCTTGAAGGTCATTTAGTATTCTGATTAAAGTATCCACACTTGGAAATGGTTTAAAATGTAGGACTCCATCAGACATCTTTAAGATTCTTTTTGTAAAATATCAGCAAGGTAAGACATGACATCAGAGTCCAGAAACCTTGATTTGCTATATTTATATACATATATAGTTAGCCATTACAAGTATCTGGAGGGATGGAGAGCAGTTGTGTAAAACTCAAAGAAGGGTTTAAGGTCTATTCCTATCTCCTATCACTTTCCACCTCTGACATCACCACCTAAAGCGATTTGTAGATTTGCATAAACAAAGCCATGAAGTGACCTCAGTAATATTGAACATTCCACTCTCAGGTCTGAACTAGCTTAGTTTTTGTGAAGGAATGATGTGACTGATTATCACCTTTGCACTTGGGAATTATGGATCAATTAAAATTTGCAGAAAAATTAAAAACAGGTTCTTCAACAAATGCATAAACAAGAATATTGTATCATTCTTATTCTTATTAACAGGGTTAATTATTAAATAATGCAAATTGTGCTGGTATCTGAGCTGCCATATACAGTATCACTAATTTGCTAATCAGCCTTATATTATGACATTAATATAATATATATTCAGTTTATTATGAGTTGATCCCTAAGCTCATTAAGTGACAGCAGCACAGAGCATGTGCAGTGAATCAGCAGAAAAGAAGATGGGGAGCTACTGCGGCATCTTTGGAGACACAGATCTTTACTGCAAAAGGGCTCTGGTTGCCTTGGGCTGGTACAGAAGCCAAAACATTATGTACAACATTTCTAGCTACTTCTTTAGTTAAGCTTTAGTTCTCTTTTAATAATTGATGTGATAAGCCTGGTCTCAGTCTCATTTCATGTCAAACTAGAAAGAACTCAAATTAATGGTTTGAGTAGAATTTTTTTTAGGTTGCAAGAAATAACAGAATTAGGCGATTATTTATCAAGCTTTGAATTTAGCTCAGTATTTCTAAGATAAAAATCCAAGCATCTCCGAATACCCGAATGGACCTTATTTATCATTGAAAACAATAGGTTCGGGCAAACTTCAGACCTTTGCCCGAAAAGTCCAAAGATTTTGGACTTTTCCACAAAACCACAAATTTTTTCAAATGGGGGTCACTGGCCCCATCTAAACAACACATGCCCTGTAAGGCTACAGATGTATTGCAATGGCTATTTTTTATTACTCATATTTCTATTAAGACCCTCTCCTATTCAATATATTACAGTCTCTTATTTCAATTAATGCATGGTTGCTAGGGTAATTTGAACCCTAGCAACCAGATTGCTGAAGTTGCAAACTAGAGAGTCGCAGAATAAAAAGCTAAATAACTCAAAATCCACAAATAATAAAAAATAAAAACCAATTGCAAATTGTCTCAGAATATCACTCTCTACATCATACTAAAAGTAAATTTAAAGGTGAACAACCAATTTAATGCTCCATGACCCCTTAGCTACCCTTCTAACATTTTGTTGCCACTGGGTGCTTCCAATGGATGTGATGTATGTATGTCAATGTGTCCATGTGTTCTGCTAATTTGTTACTCCACCTTTCTGGCAAACAAGGTCATATTTATTCTTAAATATTCACAGTTATACTGTCTCTAACAGAGGGTGATATATCAGGACCTGGTATGCACAGGATCTAGCACAACAGAGAAAGTCCTGTGCACCTGCATTTCTCATTATTATTATGCAAATTATCATCTGATTCTTAATTAGTTGTTTATTGCAACGGAATATGTGCTAGTTATTATTCTATCAAAATATGATGGTTTAATCGAAGAGCTCCCAAAGGAATTCCTGAGAACGTGTAGATATTACTTCCTATACAAAAAGTGCCCCCTGCCCCCAGTTATCCTCTCATATATAACATTAGGGTATGTACACATGGGTGTTGCAGCCTGCAGTTAACATAATGGTTCCAGTAATACCCAGTATCAGCTAGTATTATGTAGAAATATAAGGTTGAACGTTGCTTCATCTTCACTTATCACTATCAATGTTTGTATTGCACTGCCTATACCTGAGTGTGATTGCAACATATTTCCAATCACCATTATCAACACATTATCCACAGCATTCAGTGCTACTTTGACATACAGTACATACATTGATACCAGAACATACAAGGCTGGTGTGAACACATCACTGAGACACAACATCCAATAAGACCCTGAGTAGAGGAGGCTTAGAGGTTTGTGATAAAGCATGGGTATCTCTGTTTGATCATTGAAATACAGAATGTTGTGACACGTGAAAAGCTTTGCTGTCATCAGCACCAGGCATCCTTTATGTGACCAGCATATTATCTATAGAGTTACTTAGTATTTGTAAGGCTGATAGGATTTGTCATGTTATAGAGCAGTGATCCACAACCAGTAGCTTGTGAGGAACATTTTGCTCTCCAACCCCTTAGATGTTGCTCCCAGTGGCCTCAAAGCAGGTGCATATTTTTAAATTCCGGGCTTTGAGGTAAGTTTTAATTGCATAAAAACTAAGTGTACTGCCAAGCAGGGGTTATCTTGCCCATTTTGCTGCCTGAATCGGCCTTCGTTGCCACCCCTACCCAACGGCATTCACCTTTTCATTGCCGGGCGGGGGTCGGGGGGTCCACGTCGCTAGTGCAGAGAGCACGATTGAGCTAAAATCTTCGATTATGGTGCCATAGATAAGTTCGATGTTGGAGACACAAGTTATGAGAAAGAGCTGGAATAGTTGTCAAATTAATTTTTATTTCAAGCTATGAGCAACTGTTAGGGGGAGAAGTTTTGTATGTTATATAATGATGTAAATGATAGTGGTGGGGTGAGAGCTGCACTTTCAGCTGGAATCCTGTTGAGTATCTGGTGTTATAATATATCTGATTAATATTTATTGTGCTCAGGGCCAGACCGAGCCAACCGGGCGCCCTAGGCAACCTGGTCACTAAGCCCACTCGAAAAGTAAGAAAACACTGGCACAGCATGGGTTGCTTCTAGCAGGGAAATCCCTTGCTCATTTATTGCGGATGCAACGTTTCGGGGCGTAACCCCTTTGTCACTGTCTCACTAAGCCCACTCCCCACGTGTGTACATGCACACACAATAACAGGTGCAACGAAGGGGAAGTGGAGGGGCAGTTTGGGGCAGAGGACGGACAGAGGTGCAGGGGAGGGAGGGACAGACAGAGGAGGGAGGGGGTAGGCGAAAGCTGCATAGGGGAGCGAATCCGGACTAGGGGTAATCAAAAGAATCTTTAAAAGGCACATACCCAGCGACCTCACAGCATTGCATCCTAGGCCGGTGCCTCTTCTGCCTACCCCTAGTTTCTGAATCGAAAGGTTTTTACTGAGGTTGGTGCAAAGTTTCGGAGCCCCGAAACGTTGCACCACCGCAGTAAAAACCTTTGCAAGGGCTTGCCCTGCAAGTCTCGTGTGCTAGTGTGGTCTTTCGATTCAGTTACTGGGAGGTTACCGTATCCTCCATTCACTGTGCACTGAGCAAAGCTATATACCTGTACAACGGGTGTGCGAGAGTCTACTTCAATTGAACCCCTAGTTTCTGCCCTGATTGTGCTGTTGCTATTAATAGGAATAGGGTGTGATCATTTTCTACATTTCTTTGTTTATGTACATTTTCTCTTTACAGGCTCTATTTTATTGGTATGTTAATTATAACAAGGATTTACAGCATCTAGAAAATTCCCTGGCATTGAAACCCTTAGGGGGTAGTACGGTCATAGACATCCAGTCACATTGGTTCCATTGAATTTATTCAGCTGGTGTTAGCTGAAACTTTCAGCAGTGTGAAAGTGTAATCTAGCCACAATGGTGCCATGAACAACTAGGGTAAGGATGTCAAGCCAGCACTGAATGTTGATAACAAGCGATGTTGCTGGCCCCCTGCTCTGTTCAGGGATGGTTTTTCCAATTTGCAAACAATCGATCCTCTCGGCCCAAAATACACACATTGCAGTCTTCAGAGGAATGTGCCTTTTCCTTTAGATGTAGATACACTTCTGAGTCTTGTCCTGAATAAAATAAACTTAAATTGTTTATGCTCCGAATCTGCTAAAAATTCCAATCTGAAAATACTCCAGATAAAACCTGTAGAAGTCAATGAACAATTGGGACATGCCATTTACCTCCAGGATCCTTGATAGTTTTGGGTTGTTTGCGCTGGTTTTCGTTCGATAATCCGATAAGTTCGAGTTTTTGGGGTGACAATTCAATAAAGTCGAGTTTGCAGAGCAACAGACGCTCTTTTATTTTTTTTAATAAAATGAGTAATAGTTGAGTTTGATTAAATAGGCCTCCCTGTGTAATGCCAATTACAGCCTTTACTGGGCATCCATAGAATTTTTTTCATGCTTTAGTAGCTCCCCAACTAATATTAATATGTGTCTCATGGGTAAAACATGTTGGGGGACCCCAGTTCTATAGCATTCTCTCCCATCAGAATATATAACTGAACAATGTTTCCAAGGGATTGGGCATAGACACTCCCCCTCTAACAAGTGAAATTTGGGGTGTTATGTTTTAGAAGGCATAACAAATAAGAATCAAAAGAATGCATTGCTGTGTATTTCATTTGTGAGTTTTATTTCATTAGAATTGTCTAATAAAGTTATAAGAGAATTTATAACTTATTAAAGATAAAACCTATTTTTTCTTTAAAGGGATTGTTCTTCTTGAAACACTTTTTTTTCAGTTCAGTTGGTTTCAGATAGTTCACCAGAAATAAAGACTTTTTCCAACTATATTCTGTTTGTAACCGGTTTTCTAATATTGAAGTGTAAAGTGTCATTTTCACTTTCTAAAGCAGCTCTGGAAGGGGCGTCACCGACACTTTAACTGTTCTAAATTGATACATTTAGTTGATACATTTCTTATCTTTGGACCTGCTGAGCAGAATCTCTAGGTTTCATTTAAGGCAGCTGATACAATAGTTGCTACTATTCCACAGATGCTGCTGAGAAATGTATGATTAAATGTATCAAAGTGTAACACTTCAGAATATGCTCTTGGATAATTCAGCTAGTGATGTACGGGTCAGTGTTTTCCTGACCCGCCCCCGACCCTAACCTGCCCTGCTCCAGCCCGGGCCTGCCTGTACCCGCGTTTCCGGGGTCCTTTTATAGACCAGCGCCGCCCCGCCGATGACGTCACAATGATGTCACAAAAGGGGTTGGGCGAGCAGACGCGAGACTATAAAAGCGGAAGTCGGAAGCCAGAATTTGAAGGTGGCCGCGAGGAGCAGTGCGAGGTCTACCCAAACCCACCCGAACCGCGGGTCCCGCGGGTATCGGGTTGGCCCGCACATCACTAAACTCAGCTGCCAGACTCAAAAACTAGAGACAGTAAAAAATAAAAGATGTACAGCAATTGAAAAAAGTCTTTGTTTATGGTGAACAATCTGAAAACAACTCAACTGAAAAGAGTGTATGGAAGGTAATTCACCTTTAGATTAAATATAAGTATGATATGATATTGTGAGAAAATGTGCCAAGTATCTTCATTTTTTTTCTTTTCTGTGTGTTTTTTTTCAATTACTCAGCTCTACATTCACCAGCTGTCTGGTTGCTAGGGTCCAATTTATCCTAGTAACCAGACAGTGACTTCAATGAGAGACTGGAATATGAATAATAGAGGGCTGAAATAGAAAGTTACTGTAAGTAATAAAAATGAACAAAAAGAATTGTAGCCTCACAGAGGAATAGCTTTTTTTGCAGCCAGGGTAGTGACCCCCCCCCCCCCATCTGAAACCTGGAATGACGCAGGAAGACAAATCGTTCAAAAATTCAAATTGATAACCAATAGAAAACCTATGTAAATTTTAAATACATGCATAATTAATTAGGAAATTGCAGACTTGGCATGCAGCAGCCCTTCCTTTTCATATACCACCCAATTCCAAATACCCCTTATTCCAAAACCTGTTATCCAGAAAATCCAAAAGTATAGGAAGACCATCTCCCATAGAGTTGATTTTAAGCAAATAAATCTACTGTACTTCTTTTATTTATTTTTTTCTATGTAATAATAAAGCATTACATTGTAGTTGAAGGTAGCTAAGCTGCATGGATCATATTGGGTTTGTTTAAAGAAACTGTTCAGTGTAAAAATAAACACTGAGTAAATAGGCTGTGTAAAATAAAAAATGTTTCTAATATAGTAAGTTAGCCAAACATGTAATGTATAAAGGCTGGAGTGACTGGATGTGTAACATAACAGCCAGCTGCTTATCATCTCTCTAACTCTGAGTTAGTCAGTGATTTTAAGGGGGACCACATGGGACATAACTGCTCAGTGAGTTTGCAATTGATCCTCAGCATGCAGCTCAGATTAAAATCAACAGTTATGACCCTTGTGCCCCCCCTCAAGTCACTGATTGGTTACTGCTTGGTAACCAGGGTAACCAGTCAGTGGAAACCAAGAGAGCTGAAAAGCAGGAAGTAGTGTTCTGTTCTATTTACCCAGTTTTTGTTTTTATACTTAACAATTCCTTTAATGTTGACAAGATTTTTACCAGTCTTAAAGGCACAGTAAGACCAAAAAAATGAAAGTTTTTTAAACTAATGAAAATATAATGTACTGTTGTGCTGCACTGGTACTACTGGTGTATTTGCTTCAGAAACATATATAAACAAGCTACTGTGTAGCCATGGGTGCAGCCATTCAAAGTTGATAAAGGAGAAAAGACACTGGATACACAGCAGATAACAGATACGCTCTTTTGTTTTCAATGGGATTCTTCAGAATCTATATGCTATCTACCATGTGTCTTGTGGTTGAATAGCTGCCCCCATGGCTACACAGCAGCTTGTCTATATAAAGTACAGCAAATACACCAGTTTTATCAGTGCAGGGCAGCACTTCATTTTTTGGTGTTACTGTTCCTTAGTTATGTTGATACAAATTAAAGAAAGATTCTTTATCTCTTATTCCTGGCTCAAGCTTTCTGGATAATAATATGCCTCATTATGAGTTAAAACAGGCAAAGGGTGTAGACTAATTTTCCTGTCTGTGGTACACAAATAAAGAAGGACAATTCAGCTTAATGGAGAACACAATCTGGTATGAGCCAGAGCTCATTCAAATAACCCTGACTGTTTTCCCCACTGTGTCATCATTGTCCTACTTTATACTTTGCACAAACAGGCCCGGATCTGTAAAAAGGCCACAAATGTCCGGGCCTAGGGCGGCTAAATTTTAGGGGTGGCATGTTACCCAGCCGCATACTAAGGAGAACTGGGTGCTCTGGTTCTTGAGAGTGAGCTTGCATGCGCACAGGGGGGTTGGTGTCTAAGAAGCCAGTGCTAGGACCATGCGGCTACGGGAGAGGATGAGCGTACACAAAGCTTCCGGCGCTGGCCTCGGGGTGCTGCTTTCTGAAATCCGGCGCTGTGCACAAGTCCTTATTAATTATGCCTCGGTGGCAGAAGCATTAGATCACTAATAAATAGGTGGTTCCACTGGCAACTTGTCATATATACCCATAGTTTGCCTGACATGGCATTGAAGGAATGAGGCACAGCAGATTGGGCTGTAAAAAACTGACAAAAATGCATATTTTAAACCTCTGAGGAATATGTTAGCCCTTTGCAAATGTGTCTTATTATTAATAATAATAACTATATTAGTAAATACAGGTATGGAATCTGTTATCTGGAATCCTATTATCCATAAAGCCTCAAATTATGTGAAAGCCATCTCCCATAGACGCCATTTTAATTATATCATTCAGCTTTTTAAAAAGTATTTCCTTTTTCTCTTTAATGATAAAACAGTACCTTGTACTTGTGGCAAACTAAGATATAACTTATCCTTATTGGAGGCAACACAATACTATTGGGTTAAATTAATGTTTAGATTATTTTTTCGTAGATTTAAGCTATAGAGATCCAAATTACACCAATATCACTTATCTCGAAAATCTCAGGTGCCGAGCATTGTGGATAGCAAGTCCCATACCTGTAAAATACTAGGGGGCTTGTTAATTCATTTCATTTCTAGTCCCAGAAGGAGTTACGATCATGTTTTTTTTTTGCTCAGAGTTGTGTTGAGCTACATTTCACAGCGCAGTCTAAAAGATGTGTTTCTAAAAGTATCCTGTAGAACAGGTAGTCGGCAACCAGACTAAATATAGATTCGTAGTTGTCATTGTTCCAGTATTGGATGAAAATTTCTGTCTGGAAGAGCCAAAGGTTACACTGGCGAGAGTAGAATACTTGAATGCTGGAGAAAACTGCTTACCATATAATCAGTCTTGTCCATAATCCGAAGTATTTCTGTCATACACTGATGGAGGTCTGTCTGTCACTGCCACATCTGCCTTAGGCAATGTATTTGTCATGTATCACACTGATAAGCACATATTGGATTTGACCACTGATGTTTTCTGACTTAAAAAAATTAAAAATACATTTATTACAGAAAAGAAAAAAAATCATAGCAAAAAGTTACAAAAAATTACAAAATAATATTGGTGAGCCCAATGCGTTTCGACCTTAAGGGTCTTCCTCAGGGGCACAAATAATCAAAAAAATCATTCTTTTTTTAATTTTTAAGATTTTTTTTGATTATTTGTGACCCAGAGGAAGACCCTTAAGGTCGAAACACGTTGGGCTCACCAATATTATTTTGTAACTTTTTGCTATGATTTTTTTACTTTTTTGTAATAAATTTATTTATTTTTTCTAATTGGGTGTGCTATCGTTACTCTTAATATTTTGCAGTTAGACTTGGAGATCCTTATGGGGAGTCCCCTATGGATAAGCACCCCGCAGTTTGGTTTTTATGGTGTGTGCCTTCTCTCTTTACATAGTAAGTAAGGTTGAAAAAAGACACGTCCATCGAGTTCAACCTTTTTTTTTTTTTTTTAACTACCTATCTGCCAGTTGATCCAGAGGAAGGCAAAAAACCCATCTGAAGCCTCTACAATTTGCCTCAGAGGGGGGGAAAATTCCTTCCTGACTCCAAAATGGCAATTGGACTAGTCCCTGGATCAACTTGGACTATGAGCTATTTCCCATAACCCTGTATTCCCTCACTTTCTAAAAAGCTATCCAACCCCTTCTTAAATCTATCTAATGTATCAGCCTGTACAACTGATTCAGGGAGAGAATTCCACATCTTCACAGCTCTCACTGTAAAAAACCCTTTCCGAATATTTAGGCGGAACCTCTTTTCTTCTAATCGGAATGGGTGCCCTCGTGTCAGCTGGAAAGACCTACTGGTAAATAAAGCATTAGAGAGATTATTATATGATCCCCTTATATATTTATACATAGTCATCATATCACCCCTTAAGCGCCTCTTCTCCAGCGTGAACATCCCCAATTTGGCCAGTCTTTCCTCATAGCTAAGATTTTCCATACCTTTTACCAGCTTAGTCGCCCTTCTCTGTACCCTCTCTAATACAATAATGTCCTGTTTGAGTGATGGAGACCAAAACTGTACGGCATATTCTAGATGGGGCCTTACAAGTGCTCTATACAGTGGAAGAATGACCCCCTCCTCCCTTGACTCTATGCCCCTTTTAATACAGCTCAAGACCTTATTTGCCCATGATGCTGCTGACTGGCATTGCTTGCTACAGCCAAGTTTATCATCTACAAGGATTCCAAGGTCCTTTTCCATAATGGATTTGCCTAGTGCAGTCCCACTAAGGGTATAAGTGGATATTTTTACATCCCAGGTGCATGACTTTACATTTATCAATATTGAATCTCATTTGCCACTTAGCTGCCCAGATTGCCAGTTTGTCAAGATCCTGTTGCAAGGATGCCACATCCTGGATGGAATTAATTGGGCTGGATAATTTTGTGTCATCTGCAAACGCTGATACATTACTTTCAACACCCTCCCCTAAGTCATTAATGAACAAGTTTTATTTTGTATAGGAAACTGAAAACCAGCTTGGGCAATGAAAACAAACTAAAAGCACCTTTGGCACCAAGCGTGACGTCAGCGCATCCGCCGACATCTTGACACATCGTCATTGTGCATGTGCGCCGATGATGTCATAGCACCTGCCCATCTTCGGCCTTTTGTGACTAGCGGCACCCAGGGACCAGCGCCTCTGGAGGTAAGAATGCGCACCCGTGGCACCTTACACCAGCTTTCAGTCCCCAAAATGCCAGTTTCCCACTTGCCTCCATAAATTCCTGTTTTTATGTTTACACACTGCCTCTCAGTTTTGGACAAAATAATACATATGCAATAAATAATTAGGTAGATTCATGTTGCAAAGTACAAGTGCAAAAATAGTTACTATGGTGCAGTAGCCTTGACTATGTATAATAAAATGCCAAGTGCAACTGTGCTACGTTAATTTTGTGAAACTTGTTTATTAAAAAAAAAGAGCCATGTTCTATAGACCCTTTAGGTAAGTTAAACTAAGGAAAAGTCTGCCACCCTATGGTAAAATTGCCTACTCACCAAACTTTCAAAGTAAGTACACAACAGACAAGCTCATACTGAATCCACAATGTCACGCAATATTCATAAAGAGAAAAAATATATATATTAGTGTAGACGTATTTATTTAAGAATAATGTGCCACAACAACTGGGTCTACTCACACAATAACAGGAAATTGAGAATGTTGTACAATTAAAACAGGTCAATTGCCACAGCTCCTAATCCTTAACGCGTTTCACATGGAGCAACTCGCTTCTTCAGAAGGAATCTGGAGAGTCCAGCAGAGTGGACCAAAATTGGGGCTGCCGCAATCAGAAAACCTAACACCAATTGAAGACTTCACAGTATAAGCTCTGAATTAACTTTGTTTTTCACGAACAAGCATCTGATGTAGATTTCAACAATTGGGGAGGTCATACTATTTGTACAATGACCCTGGGGGAAGGCTGGGGGCCCTGAGAAATCCGTCCTCTGTTTGGTAAAGGGTCTTAAATATGTATCCAGCACTGGAGTCATGTACTGTATATATGTAGGACTGTTAAAGAGTTTATGGGCTGTTTTATTTGAGAGTTTACTCAAGCAATGCTTCCACTTCAGAGATTAGAGGAAAAAATATGGTGGGCAAAAAGAAACGTCACTCTCAGCAACTGGCCAGGTTTCATATCAAACTGGCACTAACCTGAATGCCAGATAAGATAAAATAATATGTCTCATAATGAGCCAGTTGGAAAAAGGGTGTGGACTGATTTTCCGGTCTGTGGTACACAAGGGAAGAGGGACAATGAAGCCTAATGGAGAACACAATCTGGTATGAACCAGAGCCACAAACTGCATTCAAATTTCCCTGACTGTTTTCCCCACTTTGGCATCATTGTTTCTTTATACTTTGCACAAGCCCTTGTAATTATGCCTTTGTGGCAGAAGTATTAGATCACTAATAAATAGGTGGCTCCGCTTGCAAACCAAGGTCAGCCTTTAGAGTGTTCAAACTGACATGGCCATGAATGAATGCCTTATTAATAAACAAAGTGAACGTGTTACAGCAAAGTGCACTGAATTTCCCACCAATGCAGAGAACTGACCTGGTAAGGGTGAGATGGGCTAAAAGGAGCCAAAAAGCCTATCACAATGAAAGGCATGCAGTGTAAAGTCTTTTGAAAACAGAAGGTACTCACATGCCTCATGCCAGACACATAGCTCTACCTTAACACCCAAAATGAGATTTTAACTCACATATAAGGCATAATGGGTGGAGACATGCAAATCACTCCCAGTAACGTAACTGGAGGGGGCGGGACGTGCAGCCGGGCCCCCCTCCCTCCCCTTCCATACAAGATTATCTGGCCGGAATTCGGCCGATGCGAGCGGAAATCGCCAGTGAGGGGGTGCCGGCCCTGGCCCAATCGTACCCCCTACTCCCCCGGTAGTTCCGCCACTGATCACTTCTTTATATTCTTGTGGCCAACTATGCATCCAGAACCTCTGGTTTTATAGCACACAGATACAACCTAATAGTTCAGAGCCATATATCCAAACTTACAGACTGCCTGTTTCAATCTTGTAAGATCTCATCAGTGTAAGATATTGGAACATGGAGTGGGAGAGCAGCGAAGCACCAGCAGATTTATATAGAATACCAGAATATCACATTCTTTTCCATGCGAGACCTACTGCCCACAAAAGCAGCCCATACTTCTAGATGAATTCCATGGGTGGAATCCCAGCCTCTCTGGCTTTGTGCCTGATACATACTAAAATAATTCCACTTGCATCCAATGTCTAGGAGCGATTTTTTTGGGAGCAAGTACACTGTTATTATTGATACTGGCCTTTGTGGGAACCCTGGAACTATGAGCTTCCCCAGCACACTATTCACAACCGGTGGACTTTCCTAGTTGTTCTCATTGCATCACAGTTGTTGTTTTTGAAATTCTTAATATATATATATATGTGTGTATCCACTTATGATGAAACTTTAGAATTTACTATATGAATAAATTCTCCATTATTCAATTTCTGTTACAGGTGTGTTTGACATCACATCCCTTCGAGGGTAAAACGCTAAAAGTGAACATGTAATGTCTACTGATTCCTTCCATCCATCTGCTGCTGCCTGCAAACAAAAATCAAAATGCAAGGAGTCATTTATCAAATAAGTGTGACTCTTCTCCTCGCAGTCCAGCAGGCATGGAGTCGGCTCTACGTCACTTCAGAAATCAAATGCATTCGACCAGGGGAAATAAAAGTGTCAAAAGGAGGTGTTCCCTGCATAGCTCAACATCTAGCCTATAACTGCAGCTTTCCTTATCAGGGCAACAATGGCTATCAATTTGAACTACAACATCTAGCACTGCAAAAAAAAACAAAAACAAATCAGAATGATGCTGAGAGTTGTAGTTGAGAATTCAGTTATCAAGGAAATGAGTCAGCATGAAGGCACTTGTGTGTGCCTAATTACAATGCTTCCAATAATCACCTGTTTTATAATCATTAGTGATGGGCGAATCTGTCCCATTTCGCTTTGAGAAATTCACGAAACTCCAGAAAAAAACACAAAACAAAAAAAAATTGCAAAATGCATTGAAAATTCTGACACCTGATAATTTTTGACAAGAGCAAAAATTTTCATACGCGCAACTCTTTTGTCCAAATGCATTAAAAGTCAATGGCATCCGAATAATTCTGACGTGGGACAATTTTGATGAGCGACAGTTTTTGCATGCGCGTCTCTTTTGACCAGATGCATTGAAGTCAATGGGGTTCAAATAATTTTGACGTTTGACAATTTTGACAAGCAACAATGTTTACACGTGCGACTCTTTTGACCAGATGCATTGAAGTCAATGGGCTTCCGAATAATTTTGACGTGCAACAATTATTTTGTTGCAGCGAATTTTCCCACACCCAATTTTCATGGCAGTTTCTCGAAAACATTTGCTGTCGGTGGAATCCGCAAATTTGCCACTATTCTGTGCCTGGCGAATAAATTCGCCCTTCACTAATAATCATATTTCACTCATCTACTCCATAACGCCTGCAGGTGGAATAGCCCTTAGGGCCCTTTGGAGCAATGATACATGAGTGTTTTTTCATCAGCATTAAATAAACATGCCTGAAATGCTTTGAAGATGCATTTTTTGTATGATACATGATTTGAATGACTAAAGTCGGACAGACATGGGCTGACCAAGTACATTCTGCACCTGATCATCCCACAAGCAGAACAGACAAGGACACAAGGTACAATCACCTTCCTATTGTTCACGGTATTTCAGAAGATTATATTTTCTATTGTACCCGACTCTGGAACGAACCAATATCCATTGAACATGGATGTCACTCACGCTCCGTAAGGCACCATACATGTTCCGAAAATCATTTTATACAATAATATTGGTAAATGTGTGGTCAGCTTTACCCTACAATTGACACTGTAGGTATTGACAAGGCATTTTGTGCATCTTGTCATCCAAAATTGAATGTGGGTTGGCAAAATGCCCCTGTCATTGCTCTCACACTGCAGACTTGTGACAGATCTAATTACACAGGCTTATAGGTCCCTGGTGGGGTTGTAAACTATATGGCCATAGAGTTTGCAAATGTTCTTGTTTGTGCTGAGTGACATTGTTACTAATGGAAAGGGCTGCTCCATGAACACACTTTGAAAAAAAACTAAACTACTAAAAACTAGATCTAAACCCCAAAAATAAATGTAGCCCTTTTCTGCTGCTGCAAGAAATCTACAACTGATTTTCTTCCCTGTGGAGCAACAGGGGAGTCCTGTGTCTCCGCTACAGAGGAAAGCATGTACATTATGATTTGATGTGCCTCCACTCAGCGTCAGAACAGACTGAGCTGCAATATCCCTTCCAGGGAACTTCCCTGATTCGCAATCACAAACTAAGTGGAAAGGTTGACGGATTTATTTTCAAGACACTGTACCTTTAGATTAAAGTGATATACTGTATTCAGCCTGCCAGCCAGAGGCAACTTCATAGAATTATGCAGATGGATTTATCTCTGAGCTGCTGAGGGAAATCTTCACTTATGTGGCAGTTTCTTCAGAATCCTGAGAAGGCCTCTCTTTGGTCCTGAGAAGCACAGGCTTTGCTCTCCAATGCGCTGACAGGGACCCCCTTCCTTCTGCACCCTAACTAGAGCACAACAACTAGAGCACGCTTTTCTGCCACTGGTGTTCCATACTAACTTTTCACACACAGTAATATCTGGGACTAGGTTTGCCACTGTCCAGTTTTGACCCGGACAGGCTGGTTATTTGAAGGGCTGCTCGGTTAAAACTGCCTGCCCGGTTTTTCCAAATTCGGAAAACCGGGCAGTATTCTCTAAAATTGACACGGCAATCGCTGATCGCCGCGCCATATATGTTTGTTACCTGTCTGGTTTTGACCCAGACAGCCTGGTATTTTGAAGGGCTGCCTGGGTCAAAACTTCCTGCCCGGTTTTCCAAATAAGGAAAACCAGGCAGGATTTTCTTGATTGACAGGGTGAATAGCCAATCACAGATCACATCATCATAGCCCTCCCCCTGGAATCCCTGACATGTCTATCAACATCATGGCCCCACTCCTGACATCACAGCCCTACCCAGTCTCCACCACTTCAAATGCTGGCAACCCTAGCACCATAGCCCCACCTGATGTCATGGACCGCCCCCTCCACAACATAGCCCCACCCCTCTACATCACAGCCCGCCTCCTTCACATCACAGCCCTTCCCCCTGCCCAGTCTCCACCATGCTAAAAGGTGGCAACCCTATCTGGGACATTGCAGCAACGTGCTTTCACTCTGCTGCTTCTCTCTCCCAGCACAGACTCCCCCTCAGTGCACAGAAACAACATAGAGAAGAGATAAATATACACAGCTCCCCTACATATTTTATATATGCCACACTATATATTTTATGTAGCATGCCAGTCTTTTATTTGAGAATTTCTATAACACATTTGTGCACAGGGGGTTTGGCTTTTGTTAGGTGTGTCAGTGACACTGCACATGCTCAGTTGTGGTCTGGACAGCTACTGAGAAGCTGAGTGAGTGATCAAGCATAAAATAAAGTTCATATCATACATGTTCATACATGTTAAAACGATACATTTCTAATGCAAATTGCACTTTACTGAGCTGCCATGTAATGGCATTTGGTTGAATGATAACTGCAATTTTATCCAGCATTCGAAAATAAGCCCCATCGTCCCAAATGACGTGCATAGCATCAAGCATGAGAATTTACTGCTTAGCATAGTATACAAAATAGTATATGCCTTAGGTGAAGGCATCCCTGGAGATCTCTTTAGTGCTTATTATCTAATGTTGACTATAAATTGATTATATTTAACATACACTAATATTTATTTACTCTTTGCATGTGCTCTCTATGCATTCTTGCCTGAGATCCACTTCCTAAAAACAAGCAAGTACCTTACAAGCCATCCCTCTGACAGGTAGGAAAGGAACACCCTCTCTGACTCACCTGTAAATAACAATGAAGCTATATAATCAGTAGCAAGTGGAAAAGGCAAAGCTTTACTACAGTCCGACCAGCCAGGTGCACAGCAAGTCTGTAAAGGGGAAGTACAGCAGTGAAGCAGCACATTACTGGTACCAGCTTTTAATCACGTTGGTATTGAACTGAGACATCTTACTATAAGGAACCAAGGGAGTAATACTTTAGTGCTGGTAAGTGTGACAACAACACACATTATTATTTTATAATAATTATTATTATTTGGTTTTGTTTCAGCAACATAAAAAATATCTTGTAAAAGTATTTTTTTTTTTAGTCCTGTTTTTGTGTTCCATCCACTGTGGTGTAGGATGGGGTTTACTATGGGGTTCATATGGTTCCAATTTCTTATTTTTAATCATATATTGGTTGGCACTCTCTGACTTTTCTCTGTAATAATAAAACAGTACCTTGTGTTTAATCATAGCTAAAGTTGGTCATAGACGTAACAATTACAATCTTTCTTGTGAAAGATCTTTCCAAGAAAGAGTGTTTGTTTCAATACACACGTGTAGAGCTGAATCATCCGATATACTGGTAGAAACAATAGAATTCTACCTGTATTTGACGATTTAGCACTAACAATGGCCGATGTTTGGGTGCCTTCAAAGGCACCCAATCAAAATGTTCCGTCCAGCCCGATCGACAACGACGATATCGGTTGGCTCTTTTCCCACCATACACGCACCGAATATCGTACCGAAATTTGTTTCGTACCATATTATCTTTGCGTCTCTGGCCACTTTTAGATATAATTAATCCGTATTGTTGGCAAAACAATCCTATCGGATTTAATTTGTGGTTTTTTTTTTTTAAGCAAACTTAAGGTATGGAGATTCAAATTACAGAAAGATCCCCTATCCGGAAATCCCCAGGTCTCGAGCACTGAAAGATAACACAGTTCCCAACATATTTCCTTTATTCAGTTAATATAGTGTGCCAGTAGCTGCTTATCCCACATTCTCCATGTAATGGGGGCACATGGTGTGATGCTGGCCTATTTTAATTTAATCTGATTTTAGTCAAACTTTTTAATGGACAATCAGAGAAAAGTTCTCAGCTCTCACCTGTAGCGAGATTTACTCTAGTTCAATAATAGCAGATACTAACATGGACTCAACACTTTCATTTGATTTCATGGGAAGCTTTGGAGTTACGTTTTCAGCCCTGGAAGATGCATGTGAGATTGCGTGTGTGCATTCAATCAGTAAAGAGGTGATTTGTGGACTTTTTAGGGTCAGGCCACACTGGGCGTTTTGGGGAGATTCCTCACGAGGAAACTTCGGGCGACTTCGAAAAATGAATCGCCGTGTGTTATTAGCGCCGGCGTTTTTTCATTTTAGCCGGCACAGAGTGAGGAAAGGCGTTTGGGGAGATTGGTCGCCACAAAGACGAGGTGGTTAGTCGCCAGGCGACCAAATCTCCCCAAAACGCCCAGTGTGGACTTAACCTTAAATAGTGTCGTTACGTGTATATAACTGAAATGTGCTAAATACTTTATCTTGAGATCTGTGTGTCTGTTCATTTAGTGAGGGTAACCTGGAGTTGTTGAGGGAGTGCACTTTATTAGCACTTTGCTTAGCCAGTCTTGTCCTGTAATTCCTACAATGAACATCTTTATTTTATATCTCTATATCAGAAACCAGGAGGCTGGGTAGCTTGAGGTACAAGGAGTTTCATACTCCTTCAAAAGTGCTTATGGTTAGACACCAACCTTTAAACAATGGAATGTTAGTAGAAAAGGCACCCAGAGCACTTCGTTTTCCAAAGTTTCCTCGTGGGGCAACTTCGGGCGACTTCGGAAAACGAAGTGCTCCAAGGGACATCCCGCCCGTCAAGAAGGCAGTTTGGGGAGATTAGTCGCCCCAAAGAAGAGGAGATTTGTCGCCGGGCGACTAATCTCCCCGAATCTTACAGTTGTCTCTGTCCTAAATTTTACTGGGAAAAGCCACAGATACCACAGCACCGTGTGCAACATTATGATCATCATTTATCTATATAGCGCCTTCAAGTAACGCAGTGCTTTACCTTAGTAAAAATAAACGGAATAAATGGTAATAATAAAGAAGGGTTTAAAGAGTACAATAGGAGTAGAGGACCCTACATGCAAGAGTTTACAAACTAAAGGTTAGGGTACAATTGAGACATTAGGATTTTAGAAACAATTTGTAATTTATGATACAGCAATGATTGATTAATTAAACACGCACACACTCTCGTATTAATTCATTTCTGGCCAAACTGTTACTCCCCAAAATGATCTATCTGACCCGCTGACTTTTAAAATTGCAAAAATGTTGACTAACCAAATGAAAAACTGATCCAACTGATGATTGAAGATAGCTGGTGTGATAAAGTGGTCTTATTAATAATCCCAACATAGTCATCCATGTTAGTGGCACAACTGGGCTATTTTACAGCTGAAATAACAGGAAGTTTGACCCGTGTGGGCCACCATTAGACTTGCAGGAATAGGATGGATGCAGTTAATTGGAAGTCCTTTGTGCCCTTTGTTCCCTTTAAAATCAAAGCCAACCCCACCCCAAAAAAATAAAAAACAATCCAATAGATCTTCAATGGCATGACCAATAGTTTCTGGGTACAATAGCAACATTATTTTAAATCCTTAAAACCTATATTTCTCATCATTTACAGACCCAGTGGCACCTCCTTTGCAGCCTCAGGCTCTATATCCCTATTATTAACCCCCAGGACCTATAGGACCTCTTTCCTTATTGTATACTAAACCATTGGAAAAGGGCTAGAATTGTTAGATGCACAGGACTGCTTTGTTCTTTTCTGGTGGAGTTCTCCAGTACAAGTTGTCACCAGTGTGATCCTATTTCAGAGTGCTTATGCCAGGAAGCAGTTGTTTAAGGTTTACAAAAGTTAAATTACATCTACAGGCCCTTGTGTATCTCTGTGATAACTCATTCTTTACAAAGCAGCCTTAGAACAGATCAATGTCATTTATAGACTGAGTCATTGTGATGGTCAGTCAAGTAAGTAACAGCACAAATGATTCTTCTACCTTCTTAATATACACTATAACTTGTTTTTCTCTCTATTTCTGTTTAGTAAAGGATGAAAGGTGTGGCAAGAGGGAAAAAAAGTGCTTACAATTTGCATGTTTATGCATGAGATAGCATTGCCATTTCCCAAGCATCCAGGTTCCTTAGTCATTTATATTGCCAAACAGGAATCAGATATAAACTATTGGCACTGGAGCCTAGGAGAAAATAAAGATTGTCTTTTATGGACTGAGCAAAGTTCATGCCACACAGATGTCCTTGCTGAGAATTCCAGGCGGACATGAAAATACATTTATTTGATTGGCAGGGTTTAGCAGTGTAATTTTCCTATTGGTCAGTTATTTTTTTAACCTTTATGAACCTTCATCATCGTTGCTGTTTTTTTACTGCATTCAGGAAATACAAGATGCTATGTTTTGGCAACAATATGGAGAATCAATGGGCTAAGGCAAACTGTATGGCAGCTCATTTTAATATGTATAAATGCTACAGAACGCACAACATTATTGAATGTTCTCATAGCAAACCGTTTCAATATGACAGTTACCCCTATTTCCAGCATTTTGTTTTTATTATTAGGTTTACTTTATTAAAATGCTTAAAGATGATTAGAAACTGCTGCCAGGCAGGACTGTAGAGTGTTGTTTCCTCACCGTGTGAAGGGTTCTAATGTCATTTTAGCATCTATCATCAACTAAATAACCAAAGGAATGAGACAGGACTGAATCAGAGACATAATAAATGTAGGAATTGTGCAAACTAGACAACAGGTAATGTAGTGAACCTTGCAAGCAGGGCCCTTTATATATTGTGTGGTTTGTCCGTGTTTCAGTTTAGCTGGGGCTTTATAATAAATCTAATAATTAGACAATACTGTATATGCTAGGGAATGGGCTGGATTTAGGGTTGCCACCTTTTCTGGAAAAAAATACCGGCCTTCCTATATTTTTATGGTTTTTCCCTATAAATAACGTTAGCATCAAGCAACATTTTTACTGGCCAGGTCAGTAAAATACCGGCCATGTGGCAACCCTAGTTGTATTATATGTGTGCGTGTGGCACTGACATCTTCTATGAATGGAAAAATCTTCATTTTGCCACATTAAAATAGTCCTGGGAAGCTTTTAAAATGACACCAATTTCTGTAAAAACCTAGGAATATATCAGTATCACTTTAAGCTCGTTTGTTTATTGAGAGGTCTCATATAAAGGGGGGGGGGTGAATGTGCCGGAATCCTTCCTATTTGCTGCTCCCTTTGCTCCAAGTTTGTGCCTATTTATTACCGCTGTTTTTGGGCAGGCTTTGTGGGACAAAACTACAACAAGGAAATGATGTGCTGAAGCCTGTAATTACCAAAATAGTTTCTTGATTTTAAAGGCAACATTAAATCATTGTTTAATCACCGCATGGAATGCTGCCAAGCCTTTTATTCATCTGGTTTATTGTGGATTAAATAAGAAACATTCTTTTGATTTAAACACTGGTTGGTCTGCTTGCCTGCAAATCCCTGCTGGGGAAACTCAGCATGCTCACTTCTTTTCCTACAACCCTATGATTAAAGCTACCAGTGATTCAGCTCTAGGAATATACTGCACCAAAATGCCTGGTATGTACAGTAAGCATACTCCAAATTCAGGATTCAGCGATTATTGCAAGATATTGATTCAGCAGAACCACGTCCAAACTCCTGGGGGGGAATGTAATAAAAGTCGCAAAGAGCAAAACAATTTGCACAAA
Organism: Xenopus laevis; assembly: GCF_017654675.1. Lineage (NCBI taxonomy): Eukaryota > Metazoa > Chordata > Amphibia > Anura > Pipidae > Xenopus > Xenopus laevis. The sequence goes on from NC_054384.1 coordinate 76,629,675, forward strand.
AAAGAATTAAAATTAATACTGTAATACTCTTCTTTAAACTGTTATTACATTGCGAATTTTCATTGCGCATTGCCCACTTCTAAGAAGTGCTGACGACTATGTTGCCCCCCTCCACATTAGTGCGTATGAACGAGCGAGTGTGCATGCGCGGACCAGCATGGGCACCGGAGATGCGCACGTGAGTGAGTGCACACGCATGGAGGAGCGCTAGCAGCTGGAATTACTGCCACAGGTGGGGGCACAAGGGTACGAACTAGGGGGAATCCGGCAGAAGAGGTTCTGTGCCTGGCGCCCCCCGACTTTGCGCCCTAGGCACGTGCCTCTTCTGCCTACCCCTAGTTCCGGCCCTGGAGCTCACCACAGAAAAATTCACCCACTTTCCATTCGTTCTTGTTGGATTTTTAGAAGTGTATTTATCAGTGGGTCAAAGTTTTTACTATTTGATTAATACACATTTTTCTGAACCAAAGGCAGCCATTCACTGACTGATCCTTCATATTATGTAGACTGAATGGACTATACCATACAAGGGGACATACATGTGTATAGTAAACTTCTATTGTTCTATAGGAAGTGAAGACATGGCACATGAAGCAGATTTGGTCATCTGGGACCTGGTGTGACCTGCTAAGGCTGCAGGACAGTCATTACTCAAACCCAACTTTGCATTCTCAACCATACTATTTTATATGGCACTTTATGGTCATAATCACCAAACTGCCAAATGTGGGCATGACTAGCCAGGCTTTTTATTCATACTGTGACCTACATAGCCTGCAGTCATTCAGTCCTTACAAGGATATTCATCACTGATGCAGCAGGAGAAGCAGGATGTAAATGTGACACAACTATTGACTATTCTTGTCATATGAAAAATAGTTTGTACATCATCTGATAACCATCTCATGACAAGTGCTCCGAAGATGATAATCAGAAGATAAAGAGTAGCGGGAAAATAGATTAGATCAGTGTTACAGCAAAACTTGTATTTATATGTGAAATGTTTTATATAATGTTTTCTAAGTGTAATCACGTACAACACAAATATTTCTCTCAATGACTGGCATGATCCAGTGGTCTATAAGAAGACAGAGACTGGGTAATTAGAGAAATAAAGTGTGTGTTAGTGTGGTGGGGCTTTAATGGATTAGTGACAGCCCAAATGTTTTAGACAGTGTGAGTAATAGGAGAAACGATAGTGATCAATGGACATGCCCCATAAGGGACACTAAAGGGGTTATTTAATAAACTTCGAATGCGAACTTCGCTATAAAATCTGAATTTATAGTGGAAAAAAAACCCACAAGTTTTTCAAGATTTATTATACCTGAGGATGGAAAAAGTCTGAATACGAAAATCCCGCATCTCAGACCTGCCGATGTTGCATATAAGTCAATGGGAGAAGTCCCAAAGTTTTTTTGATCAGCGCTGGTATTTTTGTGATTTTGTGGTTTTTGGGGAAAAAAATCTTTTTCAGTGGAAAATCCGAAAAATTTGTATGATTAATTTTTTGGGTTTTTTTTCCCGCAAACACAATTTTCGGAAAAGTGTATTAATAAATAAGGTGAAAAAATGGTTGGAGTTTCAGAAAATATTGAGATCAATTCGGAATTTTATTAATGGGCCTACAGAGAACCTGGGCTTCATCTTTATTCAGGATTTTTATAGATGGAAGTCCAACCCAGGGCTCCCATTTATATGACGAAGACTTACAGAGGAAACCATCGGTTACTGAATCTCTTTCAAAGTTATTTTATGGTCAGAAAATATCTGGACATCTTTGCAGATGGTATTTTGAGCTGCATGAGTGTGAGCATGGCGATGAATGTTGGGCAGGGTCCAATTGGACAATGGCAAATGCAACATAATAAGTAGCAAAATGAAAAGTGTTCCACTTCTAGTGTAATCTCAACAGTTTAGTATAGATTATTGGTCCCATGGCAGCTGTAAACTGTAAGATAAGGTACATGGCTCTGTGAAGAACAGCTTTTTTGGCTTTAGGTAAAGAAAGTATGGTCTCTCCCGTCCCTACTCAGGTGAATATCTGTATCCTTTTCCTCCAATCATATTGCAATGTTTTGCCTATGTTGGGGTAATGACATTGTAGGACTCCATATAAGGCAGCTTTATTTGTGGATGGGGCTTGGTTGCTAAATGCACAGTCACCTGCACACATAGTGAACTTGCAGAATTGATATATTGCATATATAGATACAGAATTCTTGTGATAATATTGTGCACTCCACCTGTCTGGCGCAATATATAAATACCACATGAAGATAATCTTAGTAAATTCAAATAAAGGAATGGTTTGGTGGTTTGAACCCTTGCATATCCATCACTTGCATTTTCTTTTTTTCTTTTAAACTTTTTTTTACCCCAAATTTTACCCAACAGCATTGATATGCAGGTGGGTTTATTGTTGTCAAGTTTACTGTGGCTTGATACTAATGACCCTTTGATATTTCCATAATTAGCCAGTTGTTAATGTGCAACTTCACGTAACCTATATGTCGGCCGTAGCAACATGAACAGACTCCTCTGCTGACAGGAGATCAGATCCAGTAGAAGTAGAAGGATGAGGTCAGTGTCTGGGGCCATAAAGAAGTTCTGTCCTGAGCTGCTTATGATGAGGTTGTGTTGAAAGATGATTAGACTTAAAAAAACACAAGGGCACAAATATCTATGTGTCCCAGTCACTTCAGGCTTATACAGAAACCTTCAGTTATGTATTATAAAGCATATTTCCTAATACAAACAATATAACAATGGAAGATTATTTTAAAACCGCAATGACCTTCACTTGAAATAAAAAAGTCATAAAAAGAAGAAGAAAAAAAACCTCTTTACTTTGATCAAGTAGACCCTAGGCATAAATCTAAGATTTTAGAGTTGTTACAGGTCTAACTCTTATTTATAGGGCAGCTTAGTGACTCTGTATCATCACAATCTATTTTGTTTGGGTAATTCCACCATGCGAGATCTGGTTTTATTTTGGTTTATATCTATATAATTATTATATATTCTTGTGATGTTAGCTGTATGACTTATGCATTTCTGTATTGGTATCGCGATTTACATATTCATTTAAATCTTTTATGCTTTGGAATACCCACTAAAAATAATGAAAAAATTTCTATACAAGATCCTCTTGGTGCCTCTAATGATCTACAATAGATCCTCCATACACCCCAAAGTGATGCCCTCCAATCTCGCAGTGACCTTTTACACCAAAAAGTGCATCACAGAACCCTCAGTGTAAACACATCGCTTCATCACTGAATAGACACATTTTCCATATTTCACGTTTTAAACGGTACCAGACTGGACTGCGCTCGGTAAAACTGGTATTTTTTCAGTTTTTTTTTCAAAACCAGTCAGACGACAATCCTAGAGCAGTTTTGTAATTTGTTGTTGTTTTGTTTGTGGTGTATTTGTGGTTACATTTTGTAACTCATTCCTAGCATTGTCTATCTATAGATTCACTACATGGGGGCCATTGGTTTCAGTGTTTTGCATTGAAGGGGTTGTTCACCTTTAAGTTAACTTTTAGTATGATGTACAGAGGGATATTCTGAGACAATTTGCAATTGGTTTTCATTTTGTATTATTTGTGGTTTTTGACTTATTTTATTAAGCAGCTCTGTAGTTTGCAATTTCATCCGTTTGGTCCAAATTCCCCTAGCAACCATACATTGATTTGAATAAGAGACTGGACTATGAAGAGGATGTCATAACAGTGTCGGAACTGGGCCTGAAGCCTCAGGGGCCCCCACACTATTCCCGGGCCCCCAGGTCGCGAAGTCCTCAGTCTCTGTACTCATTTTCTCACGCACGCAGTTCTCTCTCTAGCGCGCGCGCACCTCTAACTCTGGCGCATGCATGCACACATCTTTCAATCGATCATCACTGCGTCAGGGAGGTAAGGAGAGGGAATTGCAGGGAGCGGGTCTGGGTCGGGCCCAAAAGAGCCGGGGCCCACTGGGGTTTTTTCCCGTCGTCCCGCCGGCCCAGTCCGACATTGTGTCATAACCTTGTTTTTATATCCCTTCCTCCTAATAACAGTTACTGAATTGCTTAGGTTACATCTCCAGGAGCTCTGGTGGACCATCATATTTTTATAAGGGTGCTGTTGCAATGGAAGACATCATGCCTAGGCATGATGGGCGAATTTCTCCCGAAACTGCGAAAAATGTGCGAAACTCGAATTTTGACGCCTGCGACAATTTGCGTAAATTTTGACGTCGTCATAAATGTTAATGGGCGTCCGAATAGTGTTGACGCGTGACGGTTTTGAGCAAGTGAATTTTCTGATGTGCGTCCAAATTTATTTTGAGTCCGGCAAATGTTAACAGGAGTTTAGCAAATGTATTCGCCGGCGGCTAAATACGGAAATTCGCTGCAAATTCACGCCTGGCGAATTTATTCGCCCATCACTAATCATGCCTGCATCAGATACAGGGGAATGATATTTGTTTGCACCCGGCCACAATACTGCAAAGGTGCAACAGTTCACCAGTCAGATCCACATATTCAGCAGTGATCCGGTAATAACAAGCAAAACAGGAAATGTGGCAATAACTTTATACAGTGCTATTTCAGGTTACAGTTAATGACGAGCCTTTAGAAGGAATTAAAAATACTAATTATTTCCCTGTATGATGTCAGATGTTTCTCCATACACAGAGACGAGTGAGTGGGGCTGTTACAACTCCAAGGTCTAACCCGGAAAAAGCCTGCAGGGAAAATACCTTTTAGAGTCCGTGTAAGCGTGACAAGGCAGATCATTGGCTATTTCTGTACCAGTTGGGTGTGTGTGTGAGATGCAGGAACAGAGCGGCTATTACTAGATCATCCCACAAACTTTCCAGAAAACTGTGGCTAAATATTATCTCACTTATTATCAGTAGAAATAATCTATTCACTTGTGGTTATTTAAGCGAGAAATGAAACTGTTCTGCACTTAGATTGCCCCTAGCCAGCAGTGCGGAGAGAGTGTACTCTATATATCCAGCCTATTGTCAGACAACTGCCATCCCAGTAGGTAGGTAACTGCAGTACATTAGAGAGTAGATGGGGACATTAAAGGATTTTGATTTAGGGTATTGTGCTCATACTTTTATTATAATTAAAAAACTTCTGATATTTTAGGATGTTGTTGCTTTTCTTTGATTCTTTGCTTTTAACAAACGTGGATTTTGTTTAACCCCCACCACTATGATAAAACGTGTAGGCAGGCATTAAGCCTCTTCTACATTAAATAAAGGGAGACTAAGAGGCAGATTTATCAAGGGTAGAAGTGAAAATTTGAATTTTCGAGGTTTTTTCTATGGCCAAAACTACTACTACTACTACAACTAGGGAAAAGTTAAAATTTGATTCGAGGTTTTTTTAAAATTCAAAATCGATATTCGAAATTTATCATACGCCATTTAAAAACTCGAATATTTGTCACCTTAAACCTGCCAAATTGCTGTTTTAGCCTATGGGGGACGTCCTGGGAACAATTTGGGGGTAAATTTATCAAAGAGTGAAGTTCCGCCACTAGAGTGAAATTCCGCAGCTCTCAATTCATTTCTATGGGATTTTGAAAGGCGTATTTATCAATGGGTGAAGTGAAAGTTCACCGCTTGATAAATACGCCTATAAAAATCCCATAGAAATGAATGGAGAGCTGCGGAATTTCACTCTAGTGGCGGAACTTCACTATTAACTTCACTCTTTGATAAATATACCCCTTGGAGTTGTTTGCAGCCTTCCTGAAATTCGATTTGTTTTCGGAGAAAAAACAGATCGAATTTGATTTCGAATTCGACTCGAGTTTGTGGGTCGATCCTATTCACCCAAGTACAAAAACTTAAATTTTTTTTTTAATAAATTGCAGTTGGTCGTATTTCAAATTCAATGGAGTTTAAAATAACTCCCATGAACTTGAAATTTGACCCTGGATAAAATCTGCCCCTAAAAAGGATTCCATACCTGAATTAGGATGACAAAAAATGTTTTTTCCTTTCCAGGTCAATCATGGAGGCGGCCACTGAAATCTGGCACACTCTGCGAGATACAGCAGAAGATCCTGATTCCAGTCTAGAGTGCTCCATCTGCTTCACCAAATATGACAACATCTTTAAAACCCCCAAGTTACTACAGTGCTCACATACTTTGTGCCTGGAGTGTGTGGCAAGGCTGGTAGCTGCCCTCCCACCTGAAAAGCAAGCGGAGGATGTCTTGTGCCCCTTTTGTCGACAGCCCACACACATCCCAGATGAGGGGGCACCAGCCTTACAAACAAGTCAAGAACTGTTGTCCAACTTACCCGCTCACCTTCAGCATGAAGAAGCAGTCTGGATTGAAGGGAACAAGCTCTGTTATAAGCAACCTCCTGAGACAAACCCAGAGCAGCAGGATTTGTGCATTTGTGTGGACATTGGACTCAGTAAAAAGGACAACCCCTCTGAACCAAGGCAACGCAGAGGCTTTTTTAGGGGCTGCAGCAGTTGGAAGAGGCTTTTACTCATAGTGTTAATTGTAGTGGTTTTGATTTGTCTTCTCCTTTGGCCAGTTGAGTGTATGCTAAAGACTGGGAGCCTACGATGCACATCAGAACCTGCCCCTACTAAGAGACCAATGGTTCATGCAGTGGAGCATGAAACATGAGAAACAAACCAGTGGAGCCTACACTGACATGGCACTTTTTAGTTCTACCATAACAACTAAAAAAATGCATCTGTGGTCATTATATTTCCTTTAATACCTGTATTGAGGGGGGGGGGAGGGAAGTTAGACCTATTGCTATGATTGATGATCAAAGGAACTAAAATATCCTTGAGCTTATCCCAAATGAGGGCAGGCACAGATAAGAACAGGACAGTGGTTTGTCCAATCAGAGCAGCTCCAAGATGAACTAGAATACTTAATATAGAATCTTGTGCGCTGCTCCACAGAACAGGGAGTGTTTTACCATCAGTGTTGTAGTAACGGTGTGAGCGCACTCGCTGGCCTTCCAATGAATAATAGCCTGGTGCACAGTCCTCTAGGGAGACGGCACTCCCCCAAATTCACTTTCGAGAATCAGAAAGGAGGAACTGGCACACAGGAACAGATGCAATAGGGATTAACCCTTACGTGTTTATTAACGTCACAGTGATGCACAACGTTTCGGGGGCTGGCCCCTTCGTCAGGTGTCTGACGAAGGGGCCAGCCCCCGAAACGTTGTGCATCACTGTTACGTTAATAAACACATAAGGGTTAATCCCTATTACCATCAGTGTTACCTGCGGAACCTCTCAAACTGTGAGACTTTTCAGGGATGTCCGAGTTAAAAACAATGGCGGACCACAATCTTCCCTCTAATTCTTTCTTGACTATGTGTACCTAAAACAAATGTAAAATGTTGTGTTTTCACACAAAATTCATTGTGTGCACCGCCATTTGTGCGCTTTGTTCTCAAAATTTGTGTTGTCGCACATGAGCGCACAGCTTAGAGGGAACATTGGTGGGCTATTCTATATATAAGAGCTGTACTGTATATGGGGTATTGCAGGGATTCATTCTATATTTTATGGGAGGAAAAGATGGTCACGCATGAGCAGACAGCTATTTGAGGCAGAACAATACATTTCTTTATATATTGAACTATTTATTATTATCTACTGTCATTCTCTAATGTTACTTTTTAACTTTTACTTGTAAAAATTGCTTTCAATGTATAAGAGCAACACTTAACCAACAGGTCCCCCACTGCTGAGCTGCCGCTTCAACCATTCTCCACATTGCCGGAAAAAACCGCATGCTGCATTCGGCGTATTCATTCTGTAAGGGCAAATGTTAATAGAAGATGCAGGAAAGCAAAATAGTTCCGTTTCATTTCTGTACACCAAAACCAGAGAATCTCCCCCGGCACCTAAGGTGTTAACCAGTGCGCAAATATATTTATTTAATATGATTGAGAATTTGTACATATTTGAAATGCAAACTCAGTCGAAGTCATGCACCTCGGTAATGATGAAGTGTTTGTCACTGCTGATTGTGGCTAACGAACATCCTACTGCCAATAATCAGACACTGCCTTAAACAATAGTGTGTGTGTGTGTGTGTGTATATATATATATATATAAACCATATTACAAATATGATAAAAGCCCAGTCAGACACATAGCCACACTGTTCATTTACAATGCAGCATTTAAAGGACTAACCAAAAAAATGAAGGATTTTTCTGTGCATTTAAGTTTTCTATAGTATTACTTTCATTAGCACAAACTGTGAGAAACTCTAATATAGTTTATATAAATATACTGCAGTGTAGCCATGGGGGCAGCTATTCCAAATGAGCAGGGCTATAGGGCACACGTTTACACAGCAGATAATGGAGAGACTGTTTTCACTTTTTTCATATAAAACAAGAATATGTTATCAAGAAACTGTTTAAAAAAATCTGTATCTGCTCCTCTGTAAAAAAAAAATTCTCTTGTTAAGCCTTTTATTTCCTATTAAGAATAGGGGGGAGGTTCTATTATTCTAAACATGTAATTTATATTGCAAATAAAATGTTAGAGGCTTTCTGGAAACCTACTGTTTGAGTGTACCATCTGCTACCTATGTATGGAGTACATGGATATACAGGTATAGGATCCGTTATCCAGAAAGCTCAGAATTTCAGGAAGCCCATCTCCCAAAGACTCCATTTTATCCAGATGATCAAAATTTTAAAAATGAATTTCCTTTTTCTTTGTAATAATAAAACAGTACCTTGTACATGATCAAAACTAAGATATAATTAATCCTTATTGGAAGCAACACCAGCCTATTGGGTTTATTTAGCGGGTTATTTACTAAACTCTGAATGCAAAGATCAGACTTTTAAAAAAATCACGAATTTTTTTGAATTTATTAAACTTGGAGGATAGAAAAGTCTGAAAATCCGGCATCTCAGACCTGTCGAGGTTGCATATAAGTTAATGGGAGAAGTCTCAATGATTTTTTGATATCTGCTGGGTTTCGTTCAATACCCCAAAGTTTTCAGAGTTTTCGGGTAAAAATTCCTGAAAAAAAAAAAAAAAAAAAATCGCCAAATTCGTGAAAATCTGATTTTTTTTTTACCGCAAAGCAAATTTTCGGGAAAATGTAATAATAAATAAGCGTAAAAAACCCAAGCGGATTGGAGTTTGTAGCAGAAAATATTGAGATAAATTTGGACTTTGATAAATAACCCCCTTAATGTTTAAATGATTTTCAAGTAGACGTAAGGTATGAAGATCCAAATTACTGAAAGATCTGTTATCCGGAAAACCCCCGAGCATTCTGGATAATGGATCCCATACCTGTACATGATATTTTATAGAAAGAATACCAAAGTTGGGTTAACTATTCCGGTCAATAGACGATCATGAATGCTCCTTTAAAAGAGCAAGGCACCTTGAAGAAGTTCAGGGTCACATATTTGTATCGATATGTGGAATTTCTAGAAATCGCGCAGATCAGCAGCTGAATTGATGTAATATTCTAGCAAAACCTGTTGACTGGATTGTGAGTCAATAATTACAGGAAAAATCCAGTCCCACTGCATTGCAGCATTTTGTTATGTTCTCTGTTGCAAACATACAACTGAAGGACAATGTTATTTTAATAAAAAATATTTCAGTCTTACCATAAGAAAACATATTGACTGTATCCTTTCAGAATACAGGATGGGGCACAACTGGGATGAACCTAGAGAATTTGCAAGTAGATTTGCCTACACTGATAACATCGATTCTGGTACCCAAAGTGTATGAAAATAGATTCCCAGAGCCGACCAATCACCGTCCAAACTGATAAATAATTCACCCTTAATCGAGGCAAAACAATACTATTGGGCTTATTAATGTTTAAAGGGCAAGTAAAGTCTAACATAGTCTATAAGGCTAGAAATGCTGTATTTTGTATACTAAACATAAACATGAACCTACTGCACCACAAGCCTAATCAAACAAATAATTTATGCTTTCAAAGTTGGTCACAGGGGGTCACCATCTTGTAACTTTGTTAAACATCTTTGCAAGACCAAGACTGTGCACATGCTCGCTGTGATCTGGGCTGCTTAGGGATCATCATAAATTATCAAAACAGCACAAGTCAAATAATATCTGCCAGAAGCCGATACAGCAAGACTGAATAATCTTCCAAATAGATTTCCAGTTTATCTGTTTAAATCTGGCTCCATGATCTTTGTCCCTGCAGCTGGAGTTGGAAACAGTAAAGTTGATGTAAAGGCAAAAATTAATTCCAATACTAATCTCTACACAGTCGCCAACTGCTCTACAGGGAAACAAACAAAGCTGCTTGAGTTCTGCATGGCTGGGAAGTAAGGCGGGGGCTCCCCCTGCTGTTTATAAGTATGATTGTTTCCCTGCAGAGCAGTTAGGGACCGTCTCACAATTACTATCCACAGCAGTAAATGAAGGGAGAATTTCACTGCATACAGTCAGGTTTCTTATAAAAACGGCACACATTTTTTAATTAATGTATATTGGAGATAGGTTTCTTTTTCATTAAAGAAAGTAAACATGGGATTTTATTTTTTTGCCTTTACATGCCCTTTAAACTAATTTTAAATAGACTTAATACATCACAAATTACAGACATATCCCTTTTTCGGAAAACCCCAGGACCTGATCATTCTGGATAATATGTCCCATACTTGTATTACCCAAGAAAAGGGAACTTAAAATGGATATGGAAATGGATACGGTCAGCACATTATTACACCCTTTGATTAGAATTGATTAGAATGAAGTTTAAAGGTTTACACAAAGATAAGAAGTTCCAGTTTCATGTATTTCTATTGTTCACAATTGAGAGCAACAGTTATTATTATAAGCAGTGTGTCGTAAATGTTGATGAGTCATTAAGCTAAAGGGTATTTTGTCCTGAGTGTGTCTAGAATCCTTGTCATAAAGCAAGATAGGGATTCTGTGGTTAGTCAGGAGGTAAAATAGAAAATAGTCACATGGCCACCAGTGTCCCAACGCAGCACGAAATGTGACAATTACTTTTCCAGCAGTAAATTTAGACGTTTTCCATCCAAGACACGACGTTACACAATATTACTCTATAGAAGCAAACTTTTGCAAAGTTAGAACTTGAATTGAACAAGAACAGTTTCCCATAGCAACCAAGCAGCAATTCTTTTTGATCCCTTTACTACCAAGTAGAAGAGGAAAACAAGAGCTAAGCAATTTAGCAGCAGGATCCCTTTAAGGGCATGTGTAACATGAACTGTGCAATCGAACTACACACATAAAAAAAAAAATGTTCTTATACTCACCTTCCACCTTTCACACTTGCAGATTTGGGGAGATTAGTTGAATGGTGACAAATCTCCTCTCCAAACTGCCTTCCGCCGGCTAGTATGAAAATCGCCAGTGGGAAGGCACTCAGAGCAATTCATTTTCCGAAGTTTCCTCGTAAGTCGCCAGGCAACTAATCTCCCCGAATCTGCCAGTGTGTCACTGCTCTTACCCTAACAGTAACGTAACTGGAGGGGGGCGGGCCCTGGTGCGGGACATGCAGCCAGGCCCCCGCCCCCCTCCGAACCAGATTTTTTTCCCCCCCAGTGCGCAAGCTGCCGGGGGGCCCTGAGGGGGTGCGGGCCCTGGCCCAATTGCACCCCCTGCTCCCCAGGTAGTTCCGCCAGTGTACCCTAAGGATGAAGACACAATGAGCTACTAGTAACAGCTACTTGCCACGGCTAAAAAACCGATTCTCAGTTCATGGCAGGGTATTTTTTTGGCATTTTGTAGCCACAACAAGAAGCTGCTACTAGTAGCTCAGTGTGTCTTCACCCTTAGCCAGGGATCCCCAGCCTTTTAAACCCATGAGCAACATTCAGAAGTAAAAGGAGTTGGGGAGCAACACATGCATGAAAAATGTTTTTGGGGTGCCAAATAAGGGCTGTGATTGGATATTTAGTAGCCCCATTTGGATTGTCAACCTACATATAGGCTCTGTTTGGCAGTACACTTGGTTTTTATACAACTAAAACTTGCCTCCAAGCCTGGAATTCAAAATTAAGCACCTGCTTTGAGGCCACTGGGAGCAACATCCAAGGGGTTGGAGAACAACATGTTGCTCAAGAGCTACTGGTTGGGGATCACTGCCCTTAGCTATCAGAAGTCACACATTTTCTTAACCTAGTGATACACTGTTAAATTGGTAAATGGCCTCTGGGAAATAGTACTCCAGTCTGTGTCCCGTTAGGCTACTGCCACGCCAGGTGGATGCTCAGCCCACAGATTAACAGAGTCAGAGCACCTTGCTCACAATACAGATCGTCATCAGTTGCTGGACACAAGAACCAGATTTCATAACTGACCTATGCACAAGTCATACATACCTAACTTATAACTTATAACATACCTAACTTATAAATACATGACATAACATATAAATGTTGCTTAAGAATATAGCAACAGTTTAGCAGATGTACAGAAAACATCTGATCATACAATAAGCTTTGTGTTGTACAGACAAAGTTTTTTATTATCCATTTCTACAAAACAAAGAGTAAAACAATACAAATAAAAAGACTGAAAAGTCAGTGGACTCTCCGAGGCACTTAAAATAAATACTTTGCCAAAACACTGAGGCAACAAAGAAAAGATTGTTCTTCCATAATAAGTTACTGTAGGTGTGCTCTCCCTCTTTGCACATTCGCTCCTCACGTTCTTGTGCCTCCTCTGCTGGATCCGGCACAGGGGGCTGGGCAGGGTTAAGCCGCAGAACTGGGGGGCAACTCCAAACAGCTGTGGCCAGAAAATGGAGACCAAACCTAACGTCCTGCAAGTGCAAGTTAGTTGAGACACAGCAAACAAAAATGTCAGTATATGCTAAGTAATGCCAGGGGACAAACACTGGCAAAGTCTACCCCTGGTTCTATCATCTGTACCGGCAAATGAGCAATTTGCTATGACATATGAAATCCAGTTAGGATAATAAAGTCAACATTTCATTAGGGTAATAATGTTATACATATTTCTTGATTTCCTCCTACTATACTACCTTGTTTCTACCACTTTCAAATTTGTAAACTGTAGGTAGAAAATATAGATCTAAAAACATACAATATTGATAATGTTATTGATAAAACCTAATTGGATAAAACTGCAGTAAACTTCAATAAACATTTCTGCTGTTGCAGCCTCCTCCTAAAATGGTTTTGCCCTACAGAGGTGCCTACCCAGTGACTTAACTACCGATACAGCAAAACCTACAATAGGGGGAGCCCAGACCACTGGGTCTGCTTTATGGTACTTTGCTGTACCCAGCCACTTCTGAAGATTTAAAATTTGCTGGCTTGTGATGACCTGTGAGTAGAATAGTGGGCGGTTCTAAAGTGGGAGAGGGGTTGGGTTTGAGCGCGCATGCCAGGTCCCGTCCAAAGATTTTTTTGAGGGGGGCCTAGAAAGATCAAGGTACGCTACTGTGCCTACCCCTAGATCTGGCCCTGAAAATAACCCATGCCTCCATCTATAAAATGATCAAAAGGCATTTGTGCTAGTTATTGTAGTCAGAGGTTTTTTTCAACTGGAAGGTTTAAGGTTACATGAAAAAAGTCCCTACAAAAATTCACAATTCAAAATTAATTCTCAAATACTGGCATTCTAAAGACAGTAGATGACAGTGAGTGTAGTACTGACCAGGTCAGGGTGACTGATTTAAAACTGTAATATATGGACAAATAATCCCAGTTTTGTCTTGGGGGGGATTTGAATTATCAATTTGTACTAAATGTCTTCATATTCTATGATACTCTATATACAGGAGAGTGTATGGATGGGATGGAAGGATAGTACAGGAGAGTGTATGGATGGGATGGAAGGATAGTACAGGAGAGTGTATGGATGGGATGGAAGGATAGTACAGGAGAGTGTATGGATGGGATGGAAGGATAGTACAGGAGAGTGTATGGATGGGATGGAAGGATAGTACAGGAGAGTGTATGGATGGGATTGAAGGATAGTACAGAAGAGTGTGTGAAAGGAATTGAACGATAGTACAGAAGAGTGTGTGGAAGGAATGGAAGGATAGTACAGGAGTGCGTATGGATGGGATGGAAGGATAGTACAGGAGTGCGTATGGATGGGATGGAAGGATAGTACAGGAGTGCGTATGGATGGGATGTAAGGATAGTACAGGAGTGTGTATGGATGGGTTGGAAGGATAGTACAGGAGTGCGTATGGATGGATGGAAGGATAGTACAGGAGTGCGTATGGATGGGATGGAAGGATAGTACAGGAGTGTGTATGGATGGGTTGGAAGGATAGTACAGGAGTGCGTATGGATGGATGGAAGGATAGTACAGGAGTGCGTATGGATGGATGTAAGGATAGTACAGGAGTGCATATGGATGGGATGGAAGGATAGTACAGGAGTGCGTATGGATGGGTTGGAAGGATAGTACAGGAGTGCGTATAGATGGGATGTAAGGATAGTACAGGAGTGTGTATGGATGGGTTGGAAGGATAGTACAGGAGTGCGTATGGATGGATGGAAGGATAGTACAGGAGTGCGTATGGATGGGATGGAAGGATAGTACAGGAGTGTGTATGGATGGGTTGGAAGGATAGTACAGGAGTGCGTATGGATGGATGGAAGGATAGTACAGGAGTGCGTATGGATGGGATGGAAGGATAGTACAGGAGTGCGTATGGATGGATGGAAGGATAGTACAGGAGTGCATATGGATGGGATGGAAGGATAGTACAGGAGTGTGTATGGATGGGATGGAAGGATAGTACAGGAGTGTGTATGGATGGGTTGGAAGGATAGTACAGGAGTGCGTATGGATGGATGGAAGGATAGTACAGGAGTGCGTATGGATGGATGTAAGGATAGTACAGGAGTGTGTATGGATGGGATGGAAGGATAGTACAGGAGTGCGTATGGATGGGTTGGAAGGATAGTACAGGAGTGCGTATGGATGGATGGAAGGATAGTACAGGAGTGCGTATGGATGGGATGGAAGGATAGTACAGGAGTGCGTATGGATGGATGGAAGGATAGTACAGGAGTGCATATGGATGGATGGAAGGATAGTACAGGAGTGCGTATGGATGGGATGGAAGGATAGTACAGGAGTGCGTATGGATGGATGGAAGGATAGTACAGGAGTGCATATGGATGGGATGGAAGGATAGTACAGGAGTGTGTATGGATGGGATGGAAGGATAGTACAGGAGTGCGTATGGATGGATGGAAGGATAGTACAGGAGTGCGTATGGATGGAATGGCAAGACAGTGCAGTTGTGAGTAGAGATGGAATAGAGGGATACTGCAGGTGTGTACAGAGCTGGAATGGAAAGATAGTACAGAGTGTGCAAAGGTGGAATGGAGGAACAAGGCAGATGTGTATAGAGGTTAAATTGAGGGGAATTGCAGGAGGCAGTAAAGAAAGAATGAAGGAAAAGTAGTGTACAGAGATGATAAATATCCTGATAGACTTGGGAGTAGGAAGGACAGAAATAGAGAAGGAGACAACAGAGTATGCATTTTACCTTGTGTATTAATAATATCCAGCAGCATATCTATTACTATTATTGTTCCCGTGCGCCCAATACCTGCACTGCAAGTGGAAAAAAGTCATAAGTGTATATAAAAGGACTTAACCATCACAGACTTATTAAAACAGAGCATTACTGTACCTGCAGTGCACCACTATTGGCCCAGAATGTGGAATATATTTCTGGGCTGCATTAATTTCCTCTAGAAAGCTGAGCACTCCACCAGGCTCAATCGGTACCCCATGGTCTGGCCAGCTTAGGTACTGGTAGTGCCAAATAGGACGTGGTGACTCCATCTGAACATGTCAAGTTAAATATTAGGATTATTAGGATAGAGGACAAGGGATGCATATTATTAGAGGAAAATTATTTTATATAGAGCGAGGGAATAAACTGTGTGTTCTCATGCTGCCATATATTAGTAACGTGCTCATAGGATACTTATACTTCTTGGCACTGTGCATCAAGTTGCCGCATATTGTTATGCTTTAGAGGTAATTACTGAAAAGCCTCCGGGATGTAAACTAAGGAGACAATTTCTGGCACTCTGATCTCCATGACAGCCCCTAAAAAGATGAGGAATGGTCAATGATCCGTTTATTACCCAATTACATACGGGTGAGCTGTGGGACAGTGGTACTATTATTTCCCTAAAATATGATAAACAGTAAGTGCCCAAGGTCGGAGAAAATGTCACAACACTATAATGAAATCTGGTACCATTAAATGCACATTTTATTGCCAGTGTTTTCTGTTCCTCTGACAGATAAATATCATCCTACAATTACTATGGCAGAAAGGCCATCATTGCTTTCCTACATATTCTGCCTGTCACTCTCTTTGTGAGTGTCTGTGACTTATTTATGGTCTAATTCAGCACAGTGCCATTTCTGTGTTTATGTCACATCTAATATGTATTAAAGCAAGTCAGGTTTAGTCACTGTCAGGATATTCAGCACACAGTCACCATCAGTATGAAGAGCAGTCATTAGCATTTCAAGCACATCACTTCTGGGTGCATCACTTGTAATGAAGACCTGTCTGGGAACATGTTCTTGTAGTGCAAGATTATTTTCTACAGAGCCTGAAGATAAAAATTCATGTGTGTGTACCCTTTAGAACCGTGGTTTTTGGCCTAGTTGAGGTGGCCTAACTTTTGGCCAGACAACCCCTATTCTGTCATTCTGTAACAATTTGACAGCAAATCAGTGTCTACCTCAACTATCACTCAACGTGACCTCCATGCTGGGTTTCTGGAGTCTCTAGTAGAGCACATAGGCTCAGATTTTACTATAACTGTCCTTCAGTTTCGAAGTCTCTGATTTAGAATTGTTAGAATTCCTCTAAAGGGGCATTTACATACATTTGCAATTGCGGTGTAATTGCATCCATGTAGAAAGTTGCGTCTATCAAAAACTTTACATGTTGTCAAAACGAATGGCACTGAGAGGGTCGCTAATCGGGTGCAAGTTGGGCTGCATCTTTAGAGTGGGCATTATGTCCCTTTTGGAGCACCTGATGAGAATGGTTTAATATCCAGTAAGCTTTGCCTGGCAACTACTGGTATAAGAACTTGCCAATATGTTGAACTCTATGTAGGGTTGCTTAAAAGGTTCAAAAAGGCCCTGTGTGCTATTACCCTAAAAACCAAACTCTAACTGCACCTCTGATGCAAGGTAGCCCCAGATCCAAGCAAACAATCTCACAATGTTATAAACAGCAGTGGTCCTAATGAAAGAAACTGAGATTATGCGTATCCTCTATCCAGTAGACATCTCAATGACTTTCATCTCACAGCACACATGTAAGAATCAACCAGGCCTTACCTTATCCAGGCGACTTATATGCAGCTCCCTTAAGATATAGTCCTTTTTATGGTGCTCTTCTAGACTCTGCACTTGGATGCAGCCAAAGTCATTGGTACAATGCTCATCTGGACAGTAGCGAAAACATTTTTTCTGGTGGATAAAACATGAAACATATTTAGAAAATAAGAATTACTAGTATGAATTTAATGGGTAAAATAATTTAACTAAGTTAAGGCATTCTATAAAAATTAGGTATGCACCGAATTCACTATTTTGGATTTGGCTGAACCCCCGAATCCTTTGCGAAAGATTTGGCTGAATACCGAACCAAATCCAAATTTGCATAGGGGTGGGAAGGGAAATTTTTTTTTTTCATTGTTGTTTTGTGACAAAAAGTCACATCCCGTTCCTAATTTGCATATGCAAATTGGGATTCGGTTTGGCCAGGCAGAAGGATTACTCAATTAATATGTTACCCCTTTCACCAGAGTGTGCTTCGCCAGGTTAAAAGTTGTAACTGTTCATTATATTTTAAATTTTTTAACCATTTGAAGGATGGGCTCATGTCTCGGGCATTAGAGGACCTCTTTTTTCTTTATTTTGCTTCCTTGGACATTTTTAATAACAAGTGTCCACTTACAGCAATTTCACCATTTCTAACAAAGACTTCTTTATGACCTATATGTACCTGCCCTATTCAAATTGACCTCGTCTTAAGAAGTTGTGCGTAGAAGTTGCGCAAAGTATAGCGGAGCCTTCTGAGGCAAAAATTTACCCTTTTATGAATTTCCACAAAAGGCTCCAGTTCCTGATAGAGCCTCAAGCACCATAAGTGCGGTGTCAGGCCAGAATGGCTTCTCAATACAGCTGAAACCAATAAGAAGTACTGGATAAATGGATAAGTATCACTGAGGTATGAGAGGGGAAAAGGAGTCTGTATCTTTACAATGGTAAGAAAAAAAAATATTTTTAACATATATTACAAAGATGCTTATTTTTAGGGAATATAACAGAAGCCCTTAACTTAGTGGGATAATAATGTCTCAATAACTTTCTGCATCTGGCCCATCTTTTGCCCCTGTTTCTAACCCCCTCTTACTGTGTGTCTTATGCCAACAGTTAGTATAATTTAGGTAAAACACAGTAATGTAATCTGGCAAGTACAATGGGAAGAGTAATTTGGCAATTTCCTATCAATGTTCTAGTAATTC
This sequence comes from Xenopus laevis, assembly GCF_017654675.1. NCBI lineage: Eukaryota > Metazoa > Chordata > Amphibia > Anura > Pipidae > Xenopus > Xenopus laevis. The sequence goes on from NC_054384.1 coordinate 76,648,237, forward strand.
TAGTAAAGTGGCTCAAGAATAAATTTTATAACAGTGATGTAGATTTCACAAGTCACAAACCTCCCACAGCGACTAAGAAAACGCTACCCACTTGATTCGAACAGGAGAAGTCAGTGCTGTAATGCCACAGAGAGTGACTAATCACACCATATGAGAAAATATTTGCATGGGACTAGTTTCAGAAGTGTATGTGTAAATATTCTAAATGTTACTTTTCAGCTTACTTCCTATCCCAGATCAATTCTCCTCTTCCTCAAAATATACACCAGCCACTGCCCAGAGTACTGACCCATGTGTACTCTGTGCCACTATATTGTTCTGGGACACCAAGATAAAGTGGTAGAGCCCAAATGAATTACAGTGCTGACCACAAAAAGCTGACAACAAAGTCTCCATTTGTCTGTTTTGGTAGAACTCATTTGTCAGCTAGGAATCTTCCAATTTATAACATAAGAAGGCTTGTGTTAATTAAAGGAGGTACGCAACTTACCCTGGAACGCTCCACCTCCTTGGTAGTCATAACAATGACATGAGTGTTTTCTTGGTAAACCATGGCCCAGAAGTCGCACACAGTGTTCTGCAGGCAGCCCTGCGTAGCAATATATACTTTGCAATGTTGCCACCCCCGCACATCATCTAGGTTATTCTGCAGCAAAAAAGAAAAATTAGAGGCTGGGATTTCTTTTGCCTGACGATGGGACCTTGGTGCTCCGAAAGCTTGCAATGTATTTTTATTGTTAGCCAATATAGGTATCACTTCTACAATATTTTTTGTATTCGTATATATTTTTATTTTATCCTGTATATAAATGTGTGAGTGTGCCTGTGTGCATTTATTTGAAAAGTTCAGTGATATGTTTGTTCGCATGAAAAATTCCATTAGCAGAGGTCTGACAAGTCTAAATAGAAATATGTGCATATGTTGTCTCCGGCATCATGCAATTTATTTTAAATGGTGCAAGCACTACTTATAGAGAGGGTCTGTTGCCAATATGCTACACAGAATTAGGGTTACCACCTTTTCTGGAAAAAAATACCTGCCTTCCTATATTCTTGCAGCTTTTTCCTATTAATAACATTGGTAGCAAACATTATTTTAAAATACAAGCCAGGTGGCAACCCTACACAGAATATACAGTTGCCAAATATAACTTGCACTCGTATTAGTCCTATAAATAACAACATTGCCCACCATAGGTAATGTACCCTTCTCACACAGGTGGTGCAGAGATGAAGGGCAGGTCATGCTTTGCAACATTCAAGCACATGTTCTTGTTCTACGGAAGGCGGGAGCCCATCGATCATTCAAGCACCGTAGCCCCACAGACATCACCATTCATAGGACGCCTGTGACTAAGAGCTTTGTCGTGTTTACCTTGATATAATTGGCATTGATGTAGTCTGATCCTGCTATGCTCTCATCAGTGTCTCGCAAAGTCACTCTCGTGGTGTCAACTGTAAAAATGCAAGAGAGAGAAAACTAGTACTTCTATTAAACCTTTATCCTGGAGCTGGGGTTTCCTCTTTATAACTCACAACAATTATGATAACAAAAAAATCAGCGATATGCATTCTGCATATGCAGACTCCCTGCTGTGACATACTTAATTATGCCATCACTTGCATTTTTTTTTTACAAAAGAACCCTTGTTTGTCAGGTGCAGATATTGCAGCACTTACAGGGGAGGATGTTCTTGTATCTATTTTTGCTTTTGTTCTCAGGTCGCTGTCCCTCCTTTCTGGGATAAAGCAGTTTGCACTCCTGCTGCTGCAGCATCTGCAGAGGAAAGCAGAAGAGGCCGTGAGAGATTAGCAGGGAGAACAGATTGAGGTGCGATAGCAAAGTAATTAGTGGTGATGAACACCAATACACACAGAATGGCAAACTGCAAGCGCAGCAGGACAAGAGGAGCTTGTGGAACTTTCACATTTAAAAGCTGTGAAAAGCCCTCGGTCATTAATCTCTGTTCCCTGCCACCCATGGAACGTATCTTGCACCTTCAATTTCACGCTTTATAGCAAGATGGACTCATTCTCTATTATGCAGCAGGTACACTTCATGGTGTATTTATTGTGTTTTCATTGCTAGAACATTTTTCCTCTTGGTAATTGAGCCCTGCCACAAGGAAAGCTATAACCCGCAAAATCACAATTCACTCCTTGCTTTCAGTATGATTGCCAAGAAAACTCTTTGTCTTAGTGCAATTAAATATTGGAACATCCTGCAAACCATGGACCCACCTCAAACTCCTCCCAGAATCCCTGCTTGGCCTTCTCTGTGTTGTCCGCAGTTTTGTTTAGCTCCCGTACGCGGGTTTCAATATTGGCTGCATTGATCCGAGTAGCATTGAATGGCTGCAGTAAATCACAAATGATATCCCTGTGAGTTTCCATTAAAGGAAAATAAACAAATCCAATGCAATTGCTGATTTTACATGAAAATGTCTTTGGCAAACATGCATAAACAGGAACTACCATGAAAATATATGGGTTTATTTATTTAAGCAAGGCAAGGAGCAAAGTGCAAAAAAACAGGCAAGAAGTCCCTAAACACCTCTTACCTGTGTCTCATTCACAGCACTTGTACCCCAAGTACATTCTGGATCCTGTGTCTAACACTGGCCCTGCACATAGAGCTCTGTTCTCTGCACTCTGCACTGGATGCACCAGCAAAGGCACAACACTCCTATAGGCACAGATCACAGCAGCTCTGCAGTTTGCCTAGATATGAATGCTACCTGCACAGTGACGGAAGCAATTTTGAAGTATCCGCAGCATTTAGCAACCTAAAATTAACATGGAATATTTGGTAAATAGATAAAGGTGAAAAATACGAAATTCTGCGCTTCACTAGGCCAGGGTAATTCATTCATAATGTGGCCACATCTCCTTTTATATCAGAGTTCTGCCAAAAACAGAAGCCCGTTTTAGCTTAGATATCATTCCAGACCTGATACAATGAAACATATGACATCATGTGTTGCATTTTGCCCTCAAAATGGAAATTGCATCCCTGTATTATGATAGACATTGCTGCTATGTACTTGTGTAAAGTCACTTAACAGGCAGTCAGCACCTTGTTAATCCCAACTTGCTTCCATTCCGAAAAGCAGGAAAGGGCTGTTTCCCAGCATTCTGTGCATGATGAGACAGACAGGCACATGCCTGGGTAACAGACTGGAGCTGGATTAGTAACACTGCTATAAAAAGTCCTATGAGTGGTGACGTGAAATATTTACATTTAGTACAATTGGTTGGATTTGCACCAGGGCAGCAACTAAGCAGTAATTAGTTCGGTTCTGTCAGCAGCACTAAAGGTAAGCAAAAATGCAATCGGTTGCCATGCGTTGCTGCCCAGGTGCAAATTTCCCCATTAGATTGTCACTGCACTAAAACAAAAGGAAAAATGGAACATGCCATTTGTCAAGACTTTTAAGGAATTTGTCAATCGGATCGGATCAGCCCGATATCGCCCACTTCAATGTGGGCAAATCGGGGAGAGATCCCCTAGTTTGGATCGGAAAAGCCCGTCGGATGGCCCCACACACGGGCCAATAAGTTGCCGTCTCAGTCTGTCGGCAGCTTTTATCAGCCCGTGTATGGGGGCCTTTACTGTTATTATGTGAAACATGTCACCTGTCCACTGGCCAAGTTCTCACAGTGCACACAGCTCATCAAGTGTATATACTGATATATTTACATGCACATGTATTTGCATGTGTACAACACCAACAAGTTACCTGTTTAAGGTGCACAACAGCTCCAGACTTTTCTACCATTGGATTTTTCTTGTAATGCTCCAGAAGGTCTGTATCAAAGCGTTCCCCTCCGCCTACGTCATATTTTCCATCTGGCTGAAAGATAGATGACAATAAGTTGGCTAAAGCAAATGTGAAAGTGTCCAATTCAGCTCTATAACAATATACCAATGATTTACCTGGAATCGGATCATTACATGTGTGACACGGGATTTCCTCTCTCCATTCTCCAGCTTCTCTTCACTTGTTAGGACGGAGAGCACAAAGTCCCCGAGTTTGCTCTGACTCTCTCTCACAAGGAAACTACCGGGCTTTCCCTTTTCCAGTAGAAGCTTCTCTGCTTCTTTTCCAGACAGATGCCCATGATACCATCTAAAACAACAGGTAGAAAGGATAAAATTTGATTCCCTACTTAAAGTGCACTTCATATATACTGTACATTTATACTCTGTTTTATAACCATACATGGAGAATAATTCTTTATTTAGGGCAGTATAGTCTCTCCCAAAAGAGATCATTATTGGAAGTTATCCAGTGAGAGCCATTAAATTGAGGCTCCAAGACACTTATTGTTGGGTGATCTTACTGGTACCTAAAAAACAAGCCAACACAGGTTGTCCTCCTGTAATTACACAGAGATGTTATGTGCTCCTATATCAGTAACAATAATTGCAAGAGTGTACATTAGAGATGGCAACTTTTTGGCCCTCCGGCTGTCTCACACTGGAACTCCAGAAACATTTTCAGGCAGTGGCGTAACTACAACTTGCTGGGGTCCCTCCCCCTGCAAAAAAACTTCAGAGTGGCTCAGCAAGCACAGAAACAGCTACAGGCATCTCCTGCTCCCCACCCTCTCGAACCCAGTAGGTAGAAGAGCGGCTGGGGAGGTGGGGTTCCTAACAACTCGATGTAGGATGTAGACCCTGTGGACCAGGTGACTTTTGAGGTATGTCTAGGATCATTGTCTCGTTGCAGGAGCCGGATCCCCTGCCTGTCTGACATTGGCATCCAACATTTGCTAATATTGCATGGAACAGTGTACCACCACTCCTGTGTCAACCAAACCATGGCAGTCATATGTAGCTTGGCTTTTGCCTTTCTAGCCAGCATACAAGCAGTTCTCTATGCAAGTTTTCCAGGTCTTCAAGATCTTCCTTTGACTTCCATTTCTTGATGACATTATGAACAGTGAAAATTTGCGAGCTGGAAGCATTTTGTAAACTTTTATAACCTTCTCCTGCTTTGCAGGCATTCATTAGCATCCTCACTCAGATCCTCACTCGGCTTAGAGAAGACGCTCATTTTTGAGTAAAAGCTCAACATTTGGGATGTCAGAGATTGTATGAAGATCTGCAGCTGTCAACAGTTGATAACTTCAATTATTAAGGCCTAATGGTAATTAGGGTCAGGGACCTTGCAGAACAGTGCTCATCACTAGGCAGTTGGAAGTGTCCACACTTTTGATGCCACTATTTTGTTTTTGTGCATATTTTTTAAAGTTCATAAAATAGGATTATAATTGAGCATTAACATTTGCAAATATGTTTTTTTATATTTAAGGTAATAGATGATACTCTTGATTATCAACTTCCAATTTATCCACTCGATTAGAACCGAGGTCTGATTTGATCAGTATAGCTTAATAAATGACTTCAGTGAGAGAAAAGAACCCCTCTTCTATCAAGTGCTAAGGATGTTCTCCCAAAATCAATTCTCTTTATAATTCCAAAATCAACAACCACAGGAGTTAAAAAATCAATAAATCACCAGCTATGATATAACCTTCAATTAATACCAAAATTCCTGTTAAAGTGCCTGTGCTAGTGTGTCAATTCATTAAATTTCTAATTATAACTCATTTAATTGGAGCCTTCGAATAATTCTATAAACAAATTAATTGGTAGCTATGTAAAGTGCTAATGTAAATTACTTTCAATTAATCCGATGACTTTTTAATAATTATTTGATTTATTTTTATTGGGTGCAGTGCCAATAAATAAGGTTAATTGATTCTCCCAATTAATTAGCAAATATATAAAGTGCTTGTGTATATTGATTTCAATTAATACAATAGCTTCATGGTAATCAATTGTATGTTAATAAAGTGCAGTGCCAATAATTACAAAAGAAATTAATTCTCCAAATTGATTGTAGTTTGTAAATAGTAAAAGTAATTAGTGACCATAGATAATTATATAGGATAAATTGTCTCCCAATCAGCTCAATCCATAGAACAATAGTAAGAAAATTAAATAAAGAGAGGTGGAGTTGTCCCAATCACTTCTGCCTATAATTTTTCTATCCCTGTGACACCACAAAGTTGGAGAAGGCAGGGTAACCAGGACTGTGGTCTTGGATTGTTTACTAGCCCTATGCTGTGAGAGAACTAACTTAAAAAAAACCCACAAATCCTTGGAGTCCCAGTGTGGGATTGCAATAAGAAGGAGAGGAGTAAACTGGACTGAGCGACAGAGATTCCAGATGCACCAGATTCCACTTTAAATAACTAAAACCGCTTTAAGCTACAACAATTTTAAAACCAAATATTTAGCAGAAATCCACCATCGTGTATTTCGCAATGTTTGCTCTCTCAAGGCAAATGTGATTTTTTTTGACACACACAGATTTCTTTAGTAGTTGGTTACTACTCTTCACTAAATTTGTGTTTTAACTAGGCCTGCCCATACTTTACTTACAACAATATAACTGGGAGAAGAATGTTTTTGGCCCATAGATGGTTGTGGGAGCACATTTGTTTTTTTAGCTGCGCTACCTTTCTACTTATGTTAGAAAGCTTATTTCCTATTACACGTACAACAAAAAGCATCTTCTGGTTCTGCCACACTGAGACCCAATGAGATGTGCAGTTAGACATGGACTAGTTTATAAATCTCTCTAGTCATCTGTATTTAAATGACTTTCTGCATCATTTTATGCAGACAACCCTGTGCTTTGTAAATGTCACAGAGGATTTTTTCTGAGCTTAGAATTGTCCATTATTGCATTCATAATCAATACACATCTCATCACCGCCAGTGGTGTATTACTCAATGCGCGAATGGCAAATTCACCAAGACCCGTCACCTTGTGTCCCTTTCAACAGACAGAATGGAAGGAAACCTTTTAGACACAATTTTAGGGTACAAAATAGTATATACATATTATATAAATATATATATATATATATATATATATATATATATAAACATGTTATTATACCTTCTGTAAAGTAGAGCAGCAGTGAATACATAACTATATCTGTCAAGGACTTTGCTGTGTTGAAGCTATAATAAAAGCTGCAGTGATGCAATATTTATAACTGTTCCATATTTCCAGCAAGGTGATTGTTGAAGCAAGTAGTGACAAAAGTCTAACAAAGGGATGTCAAGCTTGCAGCCCTCCAACTACAAAGCACTTCAACTCCCAGCATCCGCGGCTAGACTTCTAAAAGGCTCTGTGCATAGGATAAAGCTATTCCTCTTCTGTGGCTTGTATAATCAATAAAGTTCTCCCTCCTGTGCAGCTGCCCAAGCGTGCATGGCTCTTAATATTGTATGGTTGAAGCTGCTTTGATTGAATGTAATAATGTAAACAGATGAATGCCTTGCCTTGCTAAGGACACCAGGGCTGCAAATCCCACAATGTCTAAATGCTGCCACTATTAACTGTACTGTCAATATATAAACATACATGCAGACCACTGTGTTTTCTCAGTAGAGTTTATTGCAACACATAATCATGTACACAATGTGGTCTTAACCACCCGGCTAGAGCACTACACACATTTTGTGAGCCCACTCAGATTCCCGGCTGCTGCCTCTGGCACACAAACAGCTTTAACTTGGATTATCAGACAGAATCAGTATATTTTCCTCTAGCTGAAAGGGACAGGTTTGCAGTTTCCCGTAAGAGAGCCAAATTAATCTTACTTTATCAAACAGTCCGTACACAGCACAGTATAAACTGCTTTGTTGAGATACAGGGGATAAATTTAAGGGGACTTCTGAAATGACTTAGTAACAAGATGGCTGGCTCTGTCATTATTAATTCTGTGCCACTGCCTTGTACTATAGAGGTATTCCTGCTGAACTTGCTTCTTCTCTAGATCCCAAAACCGAATTCAAGGGGAACTATCGCACAAATGAAAATGTAATATTAGCTTCATACTGAAATAAGAAACTTTCTAAATACAATCAATTAAAAATTCTATACCATTTCTGAAATAATCAAGTTTATCTTCACTATTCCAGGAATATGTGCAAAAGGCAGTTATTTTGTTAGATTTTGTTTGTACTCGAATCAGTTATTTGAGTGAGCTCTAATTCATCTGCTAGGAATATATTGGATATATAGGATCAGTGGCGTAACTACCGGGGGAGCAGGGAGAGTGATTGGGCCAGGGCCCGCACCCCCTCAGGGCCCCCGGCAGCTAGCACGCACCGATTTCCGGGCGATTACGGGCATACGGAGGGGGCGGGGGCCCGGCTGCGCCACCCACGCCAGGGCCCGCCCCCCTCTAGTTACTGTATAGGATATATTGGATCATTCATCTGACACCCAACTGCTGCATGAAGACAGAATGAAGAGAAACAGATGCTGAGAGAGGAATAGTGAAGATAAACTTGATTATTTCAGAAACAATGCAGAAATTTTAATTGATTGTATTTAGAAAGTTTCCTTCTTCAGTATGAGAGAGCTTATATGCAGTTTTCATTTTCGCGATAGTCTACCTTTAAATACAGGTTATATGAGGTTGAATGTTTATTATTGGGCTACAAGGTACTTTTTGTGTTTTCTTTTTTCTCCCGATTGAGAAACTTGCCCAACATTAATCCATCGCTTTCTATACAACGCTGTGCCCAGTTATTTAATATACCCTTTGTGCATGCACTGCTTTATTTATACTTTATAACTGGCATTCCAGATAAGGACCCTCTTAAGGTTCCTGGAAAGAACAGTCCTACATTTTCTGAAAGGCTTGTTCGTATTTATAGCACTATTGGCTGTAAAAGCCTTCAACAGATTTAACTATGAGGGAATAACTAAGGCACAGCATCAAACCATAGGACTTTATAAAAAATATAAGAATGTAAAAACGAAATTCCTTTGCCCTAGAAAAGCATTATTTAATATGTCTGTGTGCACAAAAACCGAATAAGGAAAAAAAACAGCAAAGGGATCTGGGTGATAATATCCATGCAATAATACATGAGGTCATGTTTTCACAATTATCCACATTGTAGCGTTCAATGTACCACTAACCTTTGACATCTCAGTGAACAGTGAAAACATTGCCCTTTAAATTCCAGATGTCCAGCAGTTAACACCTGTATGTTCCATAAGCAGAGCAATCAGGTAAAGCATAACAAAACCCCTGGGTTCCATTAGCCGTAGCAGTGTCACAGCATGCCTTTTAGAATAAAAGCCCACAAACCTTAGGGCGACGACATACAGGGTGAATCCAAGTAATTTGCAGACAAACCACTCTGAATCTCCCCTCCATTCATCTAAATAAACTGTCACCTGGACCCCTGGGTTCACATGCAGCTCACATGGAAATGCCAGCTGCCTTATTTATGACAGATAATGGCAGAAACTGTAAGTGAAACCACAATTTGAGGCAACTGCAATTCAAGTAAAAAGAAGGTGATTCAGTGGTTCCTGTGCCAAATCTAACTTTGATAGTTACCTGGTATTTCTCAGTCTAGCTTGTAAACAGATAGAATTACAAAAATAAAGATTCTTGCTTTTCCTGAAAACACTGTGCATGGTTACATAAAAGAAGTTTTGGAAAACAATTTCCTTTCATTTCCTTCATGTACTGTATATTTCCTTCCGATTTGATGCAAGCTCAGACTCACTCAAAAAAAAAAAAGTCAATAAAAGCGTAGGAGACAAAAACACTCAAAAAAATTAAAACACATCACTATTATAAATTCTTTTTCTTATCTTTCTTGGTGTTAAAGCAGTAATTAGAGTTTTAGGCAAGGCCCACTCTTCGTGCCTATTTTATTATGCAGAAAGCTTAAAAGCTATAGCTGCATTTTAGTATAATATTAATGAACTACACATTACATGGTTTTCAGGCTGTGTATTTCTGTTTAACCTGGGATCTGTCATCCAGAAAAGCTCTCCCATAGACTCCATTTTAATCAAATAATTCAAAATTTTATAACGTATTTCCTTTTTCTCTTTAAGAAAAAAAAAAACAGTACCTTGTACTTGATCCCAACTAATATATAATGAATCCTTATTGGTGGCAAAACAATCACATTGGATTTAATTAACGTATCAGTGATTTTTTTAGTAGACAAAGTATGGTGATCTAAATTATGTAAGGGTGTCTTATATGTCCCAAGCATTCTGGATAACAGGTGCCATACCTGTATCTAAGACACGAGAGAGAGAAGAGAGAAGAGAGAAGAGGAGAGAGATGATAGATAGATAGATAGATAGATAGATAGATAGATAGATAGATAGATAGATAGATAGATAGATAGATAGATAGATAGATAGATAGATAGATAGATAGATAGATAGATAGACAGACAGAGAGACAGACAGAGAGACAGACAGAGAGACAGACAGAGAGACAGACAGAGAGACAGATAGAGAGACAGATAGAGAGACAGATAGAGAGACAGATAGACAGACTGATAGACAGACAGACAGACAGAGAGACAGATAGAGAGACAGATAGAGAGACAGACTGATAGACAGACAGACAGACAGGCAGATGATAGACAGATAGACAGATAGATAGATAGACAGATAGATAGATTTGAGATAGAATTCGATTGATAGTTACCAATCTACCCTTGTTCCTAATGTATAGTACATAGTATTTGTAGGTGCAGTGGCAGCTTGGTTCCCAGTTGTGTCATTCCTTTAAATGAACTAACTAAACCTTTTCCAATGTACTGTACGTCCAAATACAGAAAAGGCTGCTCCAGGAAAGGAACAGATTTTCCTATGTTACCATGTGTCAGCTTACCTCTCTCTGGCCAAACAGAAGAAAAGTAAAAAAAGATAGTGGAAGTAACCTTATTGCTGCTCATCTGTTTTAAAGGAGTAATGCCTGTTACAGCTTTTAGCCACCAAAAGAATTTAAAATCTAGAGCAGCCTTTCCAGCTTTAGGTATCACAAATCTAATCAGAGGGAAGAATTCTGCGTATTACTGTACTGTACACAGTCTGGGGGTCCCTGCTGTACACAGTCTTTGAACAGGGGCCTCTTATATCACTGGAATTTCCTGCATATACACAAGGCTGGCAGTGACAAGCATGGGCCATGCTCTCAGAGCAGTGTAACATGATAAGCTGGGTGCAGAGACAGAGACTGGCAGAGGATTGGCATACCGGCATACTCGCTCCTGAGCTGTTGCACAGCAACATGGAAACAAACTGCAGCCAGCCCAATGCTTGGTCAGTGTTTAATGCCAGTTCACATAGTCATAATCTGTTTTACATTTAATATTTAAAGTTTGTAAATCTCAGACTAAATGTAATTTCCCAGGACCCAAGCTAGTCGGTGCTCTAAATTATTCACTCCCCTTGTACAGAGTTAGAAGTCTGGTACCTGAACGCCTGAAAACCGGTAACATAGAAAGGCACAGTGAAAATGGAGGATAAGTGCTGGTCTGGAACTTAAAACCAAAAAATATAAGTGTTTTAAAGGACTGACAATATAATGTAGTGTTGCCCTGCACTGGTAAAAGTTGTGTGTTTGCTTCAGAAACTCTACTATAGTTTATATAAACAAGCTGCAGTGTAGCCATGGGGGCAGCCATTCAAAGCTGAAAAAGGAGAAAAGGCACAGGATACACAGCAGATAAGCTCTATATTATACAATGGGATTCTTCAGAACTTATCTGTTATCTACTGTGTATCCTGTGCTTGAATGGCTGCCCCAATGGCTATTAAAGGACCAGTAACATCAAAAATTTTTGTAAAAAAATTCGTTAGTATACAACGAAAAATAAACACCTAGACAAATAAAACTTTTAAAATGCAAAGCCTTTATTAAGAAATAACTTACCGAAACTTCACTTCCTGTCCTCTTCAAAACAGGAGATACGGCGACCATCCATCCTGCAGTGCTCGATTTCTCCCCCTGGCTATTCTACTGACAGCTGTGAAGGAGGCTGAGGCTCCGCTCTCGTGTTGGCTGGTAGAGCAGGGTTTGTAGTGGGGTTCATGGGCAAAGTTTTCCTGATGTGCCCCGAGCCTGCCAGTGCCTGAGTGCACCTCACCTTCACGCTGCCTCCCACTCTGCTCTGCTGCTGCTAACGCTGTCACGCTGATGATGCGGGCCCTACATCTGCTCCTCACTCAGTGAGCTCAACTGCGCTGGCTGTTATGCGTGGTGCAATGTATGCAGATCATCTCGATTGGCAGGTCGATGGAAAACCACGAATGATTCGCCCAAGGCAGAGTAAGCGCCTACACCTCCCGGTCTGCTTCTCTTACCTGAAATATCTGCAAGGATCAAGGCGCTAATATACTTTAGTTGAGCTCACTGAGTGAGGAGCAGATGTAGGGCCCGCATCATCAGCGTGACAGCGTTAGCAGCAGAGGCTTGGGGCACATCGGGAAAACTTTGCCACGCATAACAGCCAGCGCAGTACATCAGAAACAACAGAACCCAACAGCGATTCACCTCCCCTAGTCCTTTTTTTATATTGTTCAGCCCTGCTGCTAGGGGGTATAAGTGAGGGAACCTCATTCTGTCTACTCCTTGCAGAGATTTCAGTAACACGTAACAGCCAGCACAGTAGATCAGCGCAAAACAACAGAACCCAACAGCGATTCACTGTAATTGCTCTAACAGCCCATTGCCCCCGACATTCCCCGAGTCAAATGATTAACTCAGTGCTGCAAGTAAACATTTAGTTTTCCCTATCCAAGGTGCTAATATACTTTAGTTGAGCTCACTGAGTGGGGAGCAGATGTAGGGCCCGCATCATCAGCGTGACAGCGTTAGCAGCAGCAGAGCAGAGTGGGAGGCAGCGTGAAGGTGAGGTGCACTCAGGCACTGGCAGGCTCGGGGCACATCAGGAAAACTTTGCCCATGAACCCCACTACAAACCCTGCTCCACCAGCCAACACGAGAGCGGAGCCTCAGCCTCCTTCACAGCTGTCAGTAGAATAGCCAGGGGGAGAAATCGAGCACTGCAGGATGGATGGTCGCCGTATCGCCTATTTTGAAGAGGACAGGAAGTGAAGTTTCGGTAAGTTATTTCTTAATAAAGGCTTTGCATTTTAAAAGTTTCATTTGTCTAGGTGTTTATTTTTCGTTGTATACTAACAAATTTTTTTACAAAAATTTTTGATGTTACTGGTCCTGTTTATTATATAAACGATTGTAGTGTTTCTATATGCTAGCATACAGACTGTTCTATTTTCTGTATCAGGGAAGCACATATTAATATAGTATATTAGCAAACTATATATTTAGTCATTACTGTGCAAAACTTCCTCATTCAGGTGCACCTGTGCTATACTAAGCACAACTGAGTACATATATTTAAGGGTGTTGAAACCTTGACACAGATATGACTCAAATCACACCTGTATGTGTATTATAAATATATGTTGCTATTGTTAACAGAATGCCAAAGCTGGAGCAAGAAGTCCATCAGCTCCCTTGTATAAAAGCAAAACTGCAAAGATGTTGCAAATGCTGTATGTAACCCCTTTGCTTATAAATAGGGACCAGTTAAATAGAAATAGAAAGAACTACAGCAGAGGTATATTAAAGATTTCTACATAAAATGCATGGCAGCAAAAACCAGTGGTATGTATATAAAAAGTTATATATAATAAAAGAATGTTCTGTTTGCTAAACAAGGGACAGAAGGGGAGAAAATCAATTGCAAATTTATTGAGTCTATCATTATCACAAATAACATCAAAAAAAGGCATGAATCATGTGCATTTTTTTATTTAATATGGAACAAATTAGCTTCATTCCCCCCTTATTGCTCCTGAACCTAATATGGATGATACATAATTACGTATCCCCGGAAAGATAAAGATCTGCAATTTGGTCTTTGACCACTAGATGTCACCAGAAAATAGGAAAGTTTGGCTTTTCCCTTCCTGATTGCCTTAGATTTCTAAATGACCTATGAACGTTCCCAGACAAAATAATGATGTGGACTGTCTTTGTACTTTCCTGTGATGTATCAAGCGTATGTCAAGGGAGGGAACGATCATTACAATAAAATAATCTGCACCACAGACTATACGCACAAGGCTAAGAATTTCCTCTAGTAGAATGTCCATAATCATGTAATTCTGCTATTGTTAAAAAATTGCAACAATTTCCACCTGCTAAGTTCAAATTTATTTTAACCCACAGCTGAATAAATCCATACCTCCCAACATTTTGGAAGTAAAAAGAGGGACAAAATTTTTTTTCCTGCACGTAGCGCAGCAATCTAAACTGTGTTTTTGTGTCTCAAAATTGTTACAAAGTATCTTATTTGCACCTGTTAGCTGTTGTGGGCTCTCTGCTAAAAGCCAATTAAGTGAGAAACTTTGTTTCTTTTTCTGGCTGTTCAGTGCATAGAAAAGAGGGACTTTCCAGTACAAATGAGGGACTGCGGGTTGAGCTGTCAAAAGAGGGACTGTCCTCCGAAAAAGGGACAGTTGGGAGGTATGATAAATCCCTAGGCCACAATTTTATGAAGGGCCAAAAACTATGGGTGAGTAGAGCTGACCATAGTCACATGAATCAAAGTGTGTGTGTGGATTGCCCCGACATTTATTGTACCATGGCGATTGGTCGTTTAGTCAATCAGTTAAAAGATTTGTGTCGGCTAACAATAATTTCTCTGCATCTGATGATCTCAATGGGTGACTGTCACTACTATTTGTCGGACATAAAACTTTCGTACAATTGCTGTCATGGGCAGAACATGGTCTGATTTGTTCTTTTACTACTTTATTTAATCTGAATGGTTAGTGGCAGGTTGGAAGATTGTGCAGTCCATTCATTCATCGGGTACAAGGCTAAATCTATGGCCAGCTTAAAGCTCATTTGATACAGGCATCCTTTCTGCAGACCTATTTGGTCATCTCATAGGAATCACTTTGGGTAATTAAATCCCACTAGTGATGGGTAAAATTGTTCACAGTTTTCACCTTGGAAAAAACCATCAGGAAAAAAGGGCCATAGACTTCAATGTGTTTAGCGAATTTCCAGAAAAGTGAAAGGTGTCAGATTTGCTCATCACTAAACCCCACAACAGAAAAAAATTATATTTCCATAAAACTATTAACAATCAAGGATAAATTACAGTGGTTTGTTAAGCATCATATCTGCCACCCAACGACTCTTTATCAAATGGTGAGCATGTTATTATAATAACAGGTTGGGGGTTTCAGGATCCCACTCAGTGTCGGACCCTTCTTTGTCGAGGGTCGCGGAAAAATCAAATTTCACTAGCGGTGCGCCGCGTGCATGCACACTAGCGTTGCGCTTCCCATTAGCGTTGTCCTGCGCACTGACATGCATTAGGGATGCACCGAATCCAGGATTCTGACTTTTTCAGCAGGATTTGGATTCGGCCGAATCCTTCTACCTGGCCGAACCGAATGCAAATCCTAATTTGCATATGTAAATTAGGGGGAGGGAAACTGCGTGCCTTTTTGTCACAAAACAAGGAAGTAAAAAATGTTTTTCCCCTTCACACCTCTAATTTGCATATGCAAATTAGGTTTCGGTTCGGTATTCAGCCGAATCTTTTGCAAAGGATTCAGGGGTTTGGCTGAATCCAAAATAGTGGATTCAGTGCATCCTTAACACACATACAGGGGAACCGGAGGGCCAGAGCAGCAGGGGGTGCCCAGGGCCAGTAGCCCCGGTGGGCCCCGAACACTCCCAATCCGACCCTGATCCCACTGAACGTGTCACACAGAGGCATCTCAAGGGAGTCACTGGACAGCCCGATGACCAAAAATTAACTTCTCCACATTTCTTTGGGCTGATCCAACATTAATGGCCATATTACATACAACCAGGTCATAGAGCCCTTGGGATATATAACAGAAGCTCTGTGGGTATAGAAAGAGAAACAGCAGACCCAGAGGCTGCCAGTCCAATAGACCTTGGAGGTCCTGACTAAGGTGCAATTTCAGTAAATAGGTAAATAATCTTGTGTAAACAGATTAGACCTTACTTATTATAGTGGTAATCCTACTGGGTTTAATTAAAGTGTTTTTTCACATCATCCGTTAACTTTTAGTATGATGTAGAGAGTGATATTCCGAGACAACTTGTAATTGGATTTCATTTTTTGTTATTTGTGATTTTTGAGTTATTAAAGGAATTGTTCAGTGTAAAAATAAAAATCTAGATAAATCGATAGGCTGTGCAAAATAAAAAATGTTTCTAATATAGTTAGTTAGCAAAAAATATAATATATAAAAGCTGGAATGACTGGATGTCTAACATTATAGTTAGAACACTACTTCCTGCTTTTCAGCTTTCTTGGTTTCCACTGATTCAGAGACTTGAGGGGGGGGCACATGGGTCATATCTGTTGCTTTTGAATCTGAGCTGAATGCTGAGGATCAATTACAAACTCACTGACCAGTTATGTCCCATGTGGCCCCCCTTCAAATCGCTGACTAACTCAGAGTTAGAGAGCTGAAAAGCAGGAAGTAGTGTTCTGGCTATTATGTTATGTTAGACATCCGGTCACTCCAGCCTTTATACATTACAATTTTGGAAAACTACCTAGTTTTTATTTTTACACTGACCTGTTCCTTTAAGATTCATGCTTTTTTTTTGCAAACAGCTCTCCAGTTTGCAATTTCAGCAGTCTGGTTCTTATGGTCCTAATTCCCCCCTAGCATCTATGCATTGATTGGAATAAGAGACTGGAATATGAATAGGAGAGGATCTGAATAGAGTAGCAATAGATCTAAACAAGTAGCAATAGCAATCAACTTGTACATTTATAGAGCATTTGTTTTTAGATGGAGTCACGGACTCCCATTTGAAATCGGGAAAGAGTGAGAAGAAAAAGGCAAATGATTAAAAACTATAAAAAAAATGAAGACTAATTAAAATTGCTTAGAATTGGCCATTGTATAACATACTAAAAGTTAACTTAAAGGTGAATCCCCCGTTAATGTTTAAATGATTTCTAGAAGACTTACGGTATAGTGATCCAAATTACAGAAAGATCCTTTATCCAGATAACCCCAGGTCCTAAGCATTCCAGATAATAGATCCTATACCTGTACATTATGGGGATGATTTATAGACATTCAGATTTGAATTTTTGGCACTATTTGAATTTTTCTGCACAAAAACTCACAAATTCAAATTATATATTAAAAAACATGAATTATTTTTATTTATTTTTTTATCAAACGTAAAACATTTGAAAATCCCGAATGTAAAACTTCACCATCTTAAAGTTTATGAGAAGTTTATGCAGAAGCTCATGGGAGTTTTTCTCAGCTTATAAACTGACAAATTCAAAATGGTCACGTTTTTTTCTTGATTATATTCAATCAAGGTTTTTGTATTCAGATTTTTTATTTAATAAACAAACATTTGAGTTTTTTTTAAAATGTGAGTTTATTTGTAGAAAAAACTAAAACCTCACAAATTAGATTTTTGATATACAAGTTCATATGACATGTCCTGAGAAAGAGTGTTATTCTCTGTGCACTCACCTCTCTGATGTGGGATCCTGGGAGTTCAGAGGGTACTTGAGCGCTATGACATCTCCATTCTTCTCACTCAAAAGCCCTTGCTGCTCTGTGTAATACTGCACCAGTTCCGCCAGTGTAGCAAATGTCTCTCCTCCATAGAGGTCATAATAATCCCCAGTGTTCTGGATTTTGATGTGCGTGACTTCATTGTGTCTCCTGCATGAAGAAAAGGATTCTTGGGTTAGGGGAGCTTACCTGCAGCTTCAGTCACAAAGAAACCTTATTCTTGTGCAGAAACCCCAGGGGAAGCCCACAGTAAAAGCTGAGTCACAGTAGCAATAAGATAATCTTATGACAGTAGGAAAGGAAAGCAAAGTGCAGGATGTCCAAATGTTTATCAGACTAGGAGACATAAGGCTTATAATAGAATGCGTGGAATTTTGAAAAACATCAGTTAATAGTGCTGCTCCAGCAGAATTTTGCACAGAAATCCATTTCTCAAAAAAGCAAACAGATTTTTATATTTTATTTTGAAATCTGACACTGGGCTAGACATATTGTCAGTTTCCCAGCTGCCCCCAGTCATGTGACTTGTGCTCTGATAAACTTCAGTCACTCTTTACTGCTGTACTGCAAGTTGATATCACCACCTAACAACAGAACAATGGGAAGGTAACCAGATGGCAGCTCCCTAACACAAGATAACAGCTCCCTGGTAGATCTAAGAACAACACTCAATAGTAAAATCCAGGTCCCGATGCAAAACATTTAGTTACATTGAGTAGGAGAAACAACAGCCTGCCAGAAAGCAGTTCCATCCTAAAGAGCTGGCTCTTTCTGAAAGCACATGACCAGGCAAAATTACCTGAGATGTCTGCCTACACACCAATATTACAACTAAAAAAATGCACATGATATTTTCTGGAGTTTTGTTGCCATTTGAGCCATAGTCCTGAATGACAAAGTAATGCTCAGGAGCTTTGTAGATGAAAACCATCTAAATATATATGGATAAGGTAGCATCATACTGTCTGCTTGGGCTGATTCATCCCTAATGGTACCTCTTTTAGTGGTCGTGTTGCCTCTTAGTATAAATATTTTCTTTATATACACTGTGCTGTAGAGCCCCTCTAAGAGATTAAATTGAAGGGCATCTTACTACTAGGAGGTTGGATAACACTTGCCGTATCACTTTGGTTGGTTATGCTAGTGTCTAAGCTTATTCTGCCTCAGGGCTGAACATATTACATTGATATTTATAATGGATCAGCTTTATATGAACACTTCCCAGAAACTGCAGAATATCTTATTTCATCAAAACTGATTGGTCATTGTTAAGAAACTCAATAATCTGTCAACCCATTCACACAAGACAAGTCTGCACAGTGCAACAATAAACATTATTACACATTATTCCGTTTGCATTTTCCCGAACACAGCACAACATTTTAGTCGTCCCAGCTGGTGGATGAGATCCTATTTGTTAAAAAAATAAAATGATGTCATATAATAAGAACTTTAGAATAGCTTCAAGCAGCCTGTCTAAATCCCCTCTGAGCCACATCTGGTTATTGGGCCTCCAGCAGAAAGCAGAGCCTCAGACCCAGGAAACCTACAGTAATATGTAGACAACTATAGACTTTGGTGCAAAGATTCCATAAGTTTATATATACATGAGTTTATATATGTGTGTACGCTCACACTTCCCTAATCACAATCCTGCTTGCTGTCAGGCTGCCAAAAATGTGCTTATGTGCTTAGCGCATTAGGGGTTTCAACACTTACTATAACTGGCAAGTGCATAAACACTGCCCTCCCTGTCTTTCTGCCAACATGGAAAACCTCTCCCAGTGTGGCGTGATCACAGACCAAAGCAAGTCCAACATTTAGACATGCTTGCTTCATTTTGTACTTAACATGTCAGTAATATGACCACTGCATGCCTTGTATTATTATTAATGTAACGTGTATACACACAGTCTTGTTTTAAATGACATACTCAAAAAAATTGCAGTCATGTTTTGGCTCTCTCCCAACGTGTGCATTTTATCAGAGATTGCAGTAAGAGGAACTACTTGCATATAAAACTAGATGAAAGGGATCTCAGGGGCACTGATATTGCAGTGAATCATTGGGTGAGCTTCAACTTGTACCAGAGATGCAACTCGGGTATGATAGTGCTAGTGGGAAATTGGCCAGTCATAGTTTGGATTTGCAATATCAGTGGAGTTCTCAAGACCCTTTGAGCATGACTGCAGTTGCATGCAAAACCAATGTGCGGGAGGCCCTAATGGTGATACTAGATATGTTGGCACAACAATGCTCCCAAAACAGATAAGAGGAAGGATTTTTTTTTTAAAGAATTGTGGCCAGGATGACAGTGAGAGCCCGCCACCACCAAGCAATACCTTACCCACGTTGATGTTCTCCTTTGTTACCTCTAAACCAGCCATATAATCCACTATTTGGTCAGGCAGTGTATGCAGTGTCAGACTGGCCCACCAGGATACCAGGAAAACTCCCAGTGGGCCCAGGTGTCAGTGGGGCCTCATGCTGCTAAATATTTGGCCTATTTCATGGCCATTCCCTATTTCTATGAGAACAAAGAGGCTAAATAGAGTATAGTATGTTAAGAAAAGAGACGAGGAGAATAGAGGTTGAGTGAAGAGAGGAAGAAAAATAGTACTGAGAGTGGGCCCCTGGTCTACAGTTTTTGGGTGGTTCCCGGTGTCCCAGTCCGACACTGAGTGTATGTCAGCTCAGGTTTTGTTTCAATAGACTATTCTGAAAATTAATGATCCATCCAAATTGCTCGAGGTGCTCATACAACTTGTCATTGGGTGCATGGTGGGCAATGTGAGAGGTGAGACAAAAGGAATATTCCAAATTGAGTTGAAGGGTCATTCAGCTAATCTTAGATGAGAATTACTTTTATTACTTGAAGTTAATAATGTAAGAATCCGTCAAAACTAGTGACGGGCGAATTTGTCCCATTTCGCTTCACCGAGAAATTTGCGAAATGGGCGAAAAATTCCCGAAATGCAAATTTTGACGCCAGCGTCAATTCATGGGAGTCAAACTTGACAATTCAGATGTTAGCGTTATTTCACGCGCATTAAAGTCAATGGGCGTCCGTTTCCTTGTCGCCGGCGTCAGAATTGTTGCCGCGAAATTCGCACCTGGCGAATAAATTCGCCCATCACTATTCAAAACACTTCTGATGCAATACAAACTATAAAACAACATTATAAAAACGATTACATATGGGGCATCTGTTGGTACAAGCCATATACAAACATGTTTCACTGATGCAGTGTTAGAGCACCTCCAAGGGCAACAGCACATTTGTCGTAACTACAAAATGCCTGAAAGTGTTCTGCTGTGGGTAATACTGAGAATCATCTCTGCATGCAAATTTGAGTGATAATGAGATTTGAGTGTTTTAATACAGACTATTCTCAATATTGTCTATGGCAAAGTATTTTCTGGCATTTTGTAGCCGTGTGTCATGTCCCTTAAATTGTCATACTTGAGCTGGTATTTGTCATAAATGAGCAGCATGGGGCGCAATGTTAGCACTGCTCCAACACTAGGGGTCCTGAGTTCACTAGTCTAACTAGGGCACTAACTAGGGCACTGTCTGCAAGGTATGTTCACCCTGTGTGTCTGACACTTTCCAAAAACATACAAGTAGGTTAATTGGAACCTGTGTGTGAATGTGATAGAGACCGTAGATTGTACGCTCCACTGGGGTAGGGACTGATGTAAATTATGCATGTCTATAAAGAGCTGCCGAAATGTGTTGGCGCTATATGAAGACCAGGAATTAAATATCTCCTATAAATCTCTCCTAGCTGGATTACTTCTCCTTGCTTATGCACCCCCATAAGAATGATGACATATAACAGCTAAGCCACACAATAAAGATAAAATCAGCTAACAGTGTGAATCCAATTTATAAATACAGTTTCAGCCAAAAGGGTCATACATAAGCCTTGTATGTATTTATGCTGGTGCAAGGGAATTACCTGTGCAAATGCATAAGACCTGCTTATATAGAAAGCTCTTTGGGCCCAGCACTATGCTTGCTTCTAACATTAAAGCTCATACAAGACTTTTCTATTTTGGCTTTTCCCCCCCATTAACGTTTTTATCTCCAAAACAACGGTCTGAGCATGACAGAGCTCCTCACAATTGTTGCTTTTGTCTAAGCACAAAGAGAGATTCTTTTCCTGCGTATACCCTAAGGCAATGCATGCACAGAGCAATGACCTCAAAAAGAATCCGTGATATGCAATAAATGCAGTGACTATTCCATCAAACAGGGCACACAACAGATGTGCTACAATATGACAATGTCGTGTCTGTTAAATCTCTAATTTCGCACACTAAAAGAAATCACCTTAAAATCCATAACTGCTCACATGTAGATGATTTGGGGACCACATTCCATTACCTTCTTTATTCCAACATCCTTTAATGACCCATAGCCATGGCCATAAATAAAGAGCTGTATAGAAGGAAATGTGAAGCCTTGAAACAAGTTTGTGTAAAAACTCTAAACACTGTGATTGACTTTTTTCCTAGTTCTCAAGATATTAGCAGTTTTTACACTGCTAATGTAATGGCAGCAGCACACCTGTTGTTTATTTTTCCTGCCCTGACACAGTCGGCAGAATATTAAATTAGTGAGAAAAGAAAAGATTTGTGCTGTTTCTCTATTCATAAAATGAAGTAAGGGCGAAGGAAACAGTTGCTGGACATGGCTCTGGTCACTTCTAAGCAGAGCAACATCACAAGAAATGTAAAAACAACCAATATCATAAAAATTAAACATTAAAATAAAATTAAATGTAAATTGCTCAGAAGAGCACTCTGATCTACTGATGTGCAGGTTGCCAAAATGACTAGTAACCAGCACCCAACCCTAACCCACCCCTTCCCCCACTCACACCCGACCTTAACCAAGAGCAGCTCCAAATTTATAGACCCACGTCCGCTCAACCTGCAATGAGGTCATGGAAGGGGCTGGGCCAAGCAGGCGTGAGTCTAGCTTAATAAGGTTGCAGGCGAATGGAGAAGGGAGAATAGAAGGAAGACCTCAACCCAAACCGACAATCTTATGAGGAAGCCAGCCCCAACCTAGGACGGCCCACACACACACTACTCAACGATATTAATTTATTTCTAGGGTTTACATCTCCTTTAAAGGAACAGTTCAGTGTGAAAATAAAAACTGTGTAAATAGATAGGCTGTGCAAAATAAAAAATGTTTTTAATGTAGTTAGTTAGCCAAAAATGTAATATATAAAGGCTGGAGTGAACAGATGTCTAATAAAACAGCCAGAATCCAACTTCCTGCTTTTCAGCTCTCTAACTCTGAGTTAGTCAGCGACTTGAACGGGGGGCCACATGGGACATAACTGTTCAGTGAGTTTGTAATTGATCCTCAGCATTCAGCTCAAATTCAAAAGCACCAGATATGACCTATGTGCCCCCTCCCCCTAAATCTCAGATTGGTTATTGCCTGGTAATCAGTGTTACCAGTCAGTGTAAACCAAGAGAGCTGAAAAGCAGGAAGTAGTGTTCTGGCTATTATGTTAGACATCCAGTCACTCCAGCCTTTATACATTACATTGGCTAACTAACTATATTAGAAACATTTTTTATTTTGCAGAGCCTATTTATCTAGTTTTTATACTGAACAATTCCTTTAAGCAAAGTGGCTTTCTAGAGGGCACGGTGCATATAGTAGAGCTACTCTAGAACTCGCATCAGTTTCATTAGAAAGCAATAAAAAGAACTGGAGTAAAGAGATATTATATGGAACTCATTGTGTCCCATATATCAATATATGTACAAGCACATTTATGTTCCCCCCTCCATCCCAACTCATAAAAGCTGTCATTGGTGATTTCAGAATGGCTGTGGAATTAATTTCTCTAATCATATTATGTGGGTGTTAAGAGTATATTATAAAACATTTTGTAAAAGATGCTAACTAGAATAAAGATGTCAAGATTGGAATGGAAAGATTATTCATTTTCAATAAATAACTTTCTTCAGAAAGTCTTGTTTCCAAAAATAAATCAGCCTGTAGGGGTAAACTTCTTTGGAAATTCAGAATTGATGTTTAACGTGTTTGATCCAAGATTACATTTGAGGTAAAATGCTGTAAAGTACATATTTTGAATTGATTTCTGAAAATCTTGCCAAAAAAAAGGCGACATCTTCAGCCGATTCGGTAATCTTCGGAATGAGACCGGTGCATAAGCAATTTTTGTGAGCTTCGGCACATGCACAGTTGTCGCGAAACAGAGAACTGCTCCAACTGCGCATGCGCCACTTCGCCGGTCTCATTCCGAAGATTATCAAAGAGAAGAAGATGGCTGCCATGAACTCTGCTGGACAGAATCTGCACGGAGGTGTAAGTAAAGAATTAGTGGCATTTGCCCCCAGGGGCAGCTAGGCTGGGGAGGAGGAGGAAGGGGGTCTATGTAGGGTAAGGGTTTTTTTATTAAGGGTTTGTTTCTCCTTTAAGCTGCAGATTCAGCCCCGTTACACCAATTCTACAGCTTATCTGCCCTCGAATGGGCCTACCCTACCAATATCTGTCTGAAAATTGGGCAGATGTTAATCGAGCAGGTTTGATTTTCTTGTCAGAACGAGTACCGCATCTGTCCACTGTTGTGGTTCTCAATCGATGACTGGCATTGCAGCAAAGATGACCCAATTGTTGTCTCAAGGTCCAAACAATGAGATCAGCCCAATACTGCCCACCTCACGGTAAGCATTTCAGTGAAAGAACCGCTCATTTGATGACCTTGACAAATGAGCAGATCTTATAATGAAGGCCAGCTTTAGATGGAACTCAATCACAACCTATGACTAAAACCTTTTAGCGTGAAGGCTTATGTTGTCCAGTAAAAAAAAAAATCTATATTTTACCTAGGTGAACTAAACAAATCCCTTTCAGTTGTCTCTGTAAATGACTTAACATGCATGTTAGAATTGCATTTTTGTTTAAATAATGTCAAGGAGCTATAAATACACTGATAGTGTGCCAGTCTACACACAGTACTCAAATGCACCCAAAGACAGAGTATTTGCACAAATCCAGAGATTTCCAAAGTATGATAATTAACAATATATTAACATAATCCTAAATACCCGTCATTAAAGCCTTTAATGCTAAATCTTCAGATGTACTGCACATACTAATTCCACTGAGAGTTAAAGGATTATTCATAACAAAATATAGCATCACCCCTCACACACACTCACTAGTGGGAGAGGTGTTTTATTAGCTGTGGGGGCGGCACATTTCTAAGCGGTCACAGCTTCATGATTAAAGTGAGATGAAGGGAGATAATTAGTGTACGTGGTGCTCAGTGATGCCATCAGTTATATGGGCTCCTTAGTGAGTTACTTATGATGCCAACCTGACTATGATGTGACTTTGCTTTTCCGTGGCCACTATAAAGGAACGTTGCTCGGAGCCTTGTGTATTTATATGTTTATATGTCCATGAGACTCCTACATCGCTGGATCATTCCTAACACCCTTATATTTACAGTAGGATGCACAATATCCCCTTTACCATACCTCACTATGGTCCTGTTTTTCCTGGAACAGTCCAGAGACAAAAAGGGCTGTCCCTTGATGAAAGTTTTGTCAAGGGTTTCGGGCTTATTTGCATTTTGGTGAATACAAATGTTGGTAGGTATGCCCTTACCACAATATTTTAAAAAGCTAATTTCCCATGACAGTTTCAGATTTTGAAGCAACCAAATTAATCATACATGGTGGTTCTGAAGAAGCAATTTATGTAAGTCAAAGTGTGTGGGTGGAGAGGTGCCCAGCGAAGACGGCCAGACACCATAGACAACCTGGCCAGACACCTGAAGCCCCTTCCCCAAATGCCCACGTACAAGTACGTACATGCAAGTGCACTGACTGCAAGAACTGGGGAGCTACAAGAAAAGCAAACTGTGGGAGGACAAGGGTCAGGATTAGGGGTAGGCAAAAGAAGAGGTATGTGCCTAGCGCCCCCTATTGTTACCCCTACATACATGGCTTTTACTTTGATACATTAAATAACACATTTAAGAACCAGAAATGTAAATTTTTTTTAAAGGATCCAAAACTATTTATTGGCAATAAATGTCCTATGCATTATATATGCTGTAGAGGTCCATGAATGGCTCTGTTTATTTTCCTGTAGAAGAACTAACCCCAGTTTATTCTAAAGCGATTCTCTGTTATCTGCTGTGTAACCTGTGCTTTTCTCCTTGAAGGTGGTAATAGCTCTAGGCTTCCCACAGCGGCCAAAGTCAATAGGGGCTGTGTACTTGCAAATAAAAGATTCACATGTAGATGTCATTTGATGCCAAGTGACAGAAATGATGCAAGTTCTACACAGAAAACTTTTAATGCATTTGTCGTTAATTGTGCACATTTAAATACGTTGTGTGCATCTGAATCAGCCACATCTCCCCTCCTGCTGGAATTAGGGGACACATATACATTGTTTTTAACGCACAATTATTATTGTTAACATGTATTTATATAGCGCCAACATATTGCGTAGCACTGTATTCTACATTAAAAACATTGCAACTTTTGATCAAAATTGCATTTCACACACTGCACTTGTGTTTATATGTAACCCTTTATTTATTGCTAAAGCTACATAGCAATATTAGCATTAGCTATGGAAGAAATGCTGGTCAATTTATTGTATTTATTGTGTGACTGCAGATAACAAGCGAAAAATAATCACAAAAAAGCTACTCTTTCTGAAAATATTGTTTAGTGTACTTAGGGTTGCCACCTGTCCGGTTTTGAACCGGACAGCCCGGTATTTTGAAGGGCTGCCCGGTTCAATGCTTCCTGCCCGGTTTTCCAAATAAGGAAAACCGGGCGGGATTAGCTTGATTGACGCCGCGATCGGCCAATCGGCGATCGCGACGTCATAGCGCCGCCCCGTGACGTCACGGGACCGCCCACTGACGTCACGGGAACGCCCACTGACGTCACGGGAACGCCCACTGACGTCACGGGACCACCCCCTGTCCGGCTGGAGCCACAGGGAAAGGTGGCAACCCTAAGTGTACTTACTCTGTCTATTGCATCTTTATTTTCAAGATTGCCCATTAAAGGGGACCAGTCGCCCTAAGACATAATTCCAAATTTTATCATGTTAGTTGAGCAAAATAAACTTTACTTACAAATTTGTATAATAAATAATTTCACTATGAGTTATTACTGGTCCTTGAACCATTTCCCTGATGTAGACTGTAAAATCTACACTACTGGCCACCCCTGACAGCCTGTGCTATAGTTTTTTTCTTTGGTTAATGTGATTTGTCAAGAAGTCCAGCGAAGAAATGGTTAATGGTATATTGTCAGGCACTGATCCTTTCTAGATTGGGATCTAATCAGATACTTTGTGCCTTGCTAATTCTTCACACTAATACAAAAAAAACTATTTCCATCATTTTAAATAAGTTTGTTGACAAGTCTCTTAAACACAGCAAATATAGGAGAACCTGCCATTGTAACAATGCACCATACTTCTATTTAACATGAGGAGCCCTTTAAATGACAGAAACTGAAGAAAAAAGCAAGATGCTAAAATCAGCAATATCACCTTATTCGCGGTATCCCAGAGTATTACAGCTTTGTGCTTACACTGCAAAATAGTCAGCGTAAAATTATTCTGCCTGAAAGAAAAGGAAAGTGGCTTTTCATTTACAAGTCTTATTAGCAACATTCCAGACTTCCACAGAAAGACTAACTGCACACCAATGTTCTACTGGCAAACAAATACTGTTACTGGGATACTGTCATGGGAAAAAAAATTTTTTTCAAAATGAATCAGTTAATAGTGCTGCTCCAGCAGAATTCTGCACTGAAATCCATTTCTCAAAAGAGCAGATTTTTTTATATTCAATTTTGAAATCTGACATGAGGCTAGACATATTGTCAATTTCCCAGCTCCCCCAAGTCATGTGACTTGTGCTCTGATAAACTTCAATCGCTCTTTACTGCTGTACTGCAAGTTGGAGTGATATCACCCCCCTCCCTTTCCCCCCCAGCAGCCAAACAAAAGAACAATGGGAAGGTAACCAGATAACAGCTCTCTAACACAAGATAACAGCTGCCTGGTAGATCTAAGAACAACACTCAATAGTAAAATCCCATGTCCCACTGAGACACATTCAGTTACATTGAGAAGGAAAAACAGCAGCCTGCCAGAAAGCATTTGACTGGGGGCAGCTGGGAAATTGACAAAATGTCTAGCCCCATGTCAAATTTCAAAATTGAATATAAAAAAATCTGTTTGCTCTTTTGAGAAATGGATTTCAGTGAAGAATTCTGCTGGAGTAGCACTATTAACTGATGCATTTTGAAAAAAAACATGTTTTCCGATGACAGGATCCCTTTAAAGTAATACACACTATTTTTCAAAATATTAATATACATTAAAAGTTACCTAT
The DNA here is from genome assembly GCF_017654675.1 of Xenopus laevis. NCBI lineage: Eukaryota > Metazoa > Chordata > Amphibia > Anura > Pipidae > Xenopus > Xenopus laevis. The sequence goes on from NC_054384.1 coordinate 76,676,171, forward strand.
AGGTCACATAAATAATTTTTCACAGATAGGGCTGTAATTGTTACTAAAAGTTCCTAAACCTGACTGTTTTGCCAACCTGTCCCTTCTCAAACTGTCTGGTGTTTGTAACAGACTACTGCTGCACACATATGGCAGCCCCCTTACAGATAGGTAATGGAAAAATACTTTAATGACAAACAGGGCCGGAACTAGGGGTAAGCAGGGTAGGCACCTGCCTAGGGTGCAATCAACAGGGGGCGCAAATAGGAGACTTCTTTTAATTTCTTTGTGTTTTTTTACTTGACCTTTATGGTTTTTAACTTTAAGCGAGAGCTGCCTAACCTTTTTGGCCCCCCAGTCCTGATTTCCATATGACGCGTGCCATCCCTTGTGTTGTGAGCATTCTGAGACCTGGTGCACTGGCGTTACTCGTGTTGGATAAAGAGAAAGTACTTTGCTAATTTTTTGTCATTGGCTGCTGCTGACTGCTGGCACAGGTACATGGGGGCAATCAGAGAAGGAGTGCACATTTTATTTGGACTGCTGGTACAGATACATGGGGCAATCTGGGGGTGAGTTTATTTGGCTGGAGAATGTTTGCTGGTACAGATACATGGGGCAATCTGGGGGTGAGTTTATTTGGCTGGAGAATGTCTGCTGGTACAGGTACATGGGGCAATCAGGGAGGAGCGCACATTTTATTTGGCTGGAGGATGACTGCTGGTACAGATACATGGGGCAATCTGGGGGTGAGTTTATTTGGCTGGATGATGAATGCTGGCACAGGTACATGGGGCAATCAGGATGGGGGGATATATTTATTTGGCTGGATGATGGCTGCTGCCACAATCATACCCTGTGTTTCGCCACATTTCACTGCTTTTCTGAGGTTCCACCAATATATAATGCATAATAAATTTCTCTGATGTTATGTTTTCCTGGATTTTGCACCATTATACCCCTGAAAAGCTTCATATGGGGATTCTACTGTATTCCACTTTTTTGTAGGCATGTTTGCACTTTGTTTATTTAAATACTGCTGATAAAACATGATAAAATTATCCGACTGAAAATGATGTTTTGGTTTAACTGAATAATAACATTTAATGTGAGAATTCACAATGGTAATACAGAACCATGGGGGGGGGGTGGCGTCGATTGAAGGACTTGCCTAGGGTGCCAAAATAACTTGGCCCAGCCTGGATGATAAAATTATACATAGCATGCAAAGATAATGTTATGATATCTATAAAAAAGGGTTTCATGTCTGTTGTCAGTATATCTTTAAAGGGATACTGTCGTGGAAAGACATGTTTTTTACAAAATGCATCAGTTAATAGTGCTACTACAGCAGAATCATGCATTGAAAAAATCAGTTTTTCAAAACAACAAATGGATTTTTTTTAATTTAATTTTAAAAATTGCTATGGGGCTAGACATTTTGACATTTCCCAGGTGCCCTCAGTTCATGTGACTTGTACTTTGATAAACATCAGTCACACTTTACTGCTGCACTGCAAGTTGGAGTGATGTCATTACCCCTCCCTCCTACAAGCTGCTGTAGTGTAAATAGAGCCTTGTCTGCTGAGCCTGTCAATTGAACAATAGGCACGTATAAGCTCCCACTGACACCACTTCAGAAGGATTGAAATCCTGCATACAAACATATAAATAATAATATAGTCATGTGATCACCCCCCCCCCATTTACATTTCCAAAAATAATAAACAATTCATTTGGGGAACTGGAAAAATATTTTATATAGATAGTTTATTTGTTTACAAAAAAAGAATGACAGGGTGACTGCCTCCAAGCACACAGGTAATGCTGTGCCTGCTGTTAATACAGCACAGGATGAATGTGTAATGAGCAGAAATGGAAGCCCCCATGACAAAATACAAACTAAAATAACTTACCGTATATACTCGAGTATAAGCCGTCCCGAGTATAAGCCGAGGTACCTAATTTTACCTCCAAAAACTGGGAAAGCTTATTGACTCGAGTATAAGCCGAGGGTGAGAAATAGAGCAGCTTCTGGTAAGTTTTAATCAAAAAATTGAGGGTTTCTGCTCCCATTGGAGGTGCCGGCGTCTCGTTTTTGGATGCTGGCGACCATTCTTGGACGCAGGCGAATATTCTTGGAGACTATTCTTGGATGCCGGCGACTATTCTTGGACGCCGGCGACTATTCTTGGACGCCGGCGACTATTCTTGGACGCCGGCGACTATTCTTGGACGCCGGCGACTATTCTTGGGCGCCGGCGACCGTTTTTGCGCTTGACCAGAGTATAAGCCGAGGTAGAGTTTTTCAGCATATTTTGGGGGCTGAAAAACTCGGCTTATACTCGAGTATATACGGTATGCATGGACTTGTGGATTATCATTTTATTTGCCAGACAGTGTTTATGGATGTGTGTTTTTTTATAAAAATGCAACAACAAAAAAAAGTTTAAAACAAAGACAGATTCCCTTTAAGAAAAATAAAGGGCAATTAACAATCATGTATGACTGCAGCAACACTAATCAACTAGATCGAACTCCTTGTATTTCACTATTTACCTTCCAGGGACACTTTATTGCTAGGCCCTTACTAGTGATTTCCTATACATTTAGGTTCATAAATGTTTGGACGGTTACACAATTTTCACACATTATGGCTCTGTGACACCACAGTGGATTTGAAGTTAAGTAAACAATATGCAGTGGAGTAACTAGACATTAATGGGCACCAAAGCAAACTTTTTTTCAGGGTCCTAAAATGTTTAGAGGTTGACTTGTTTTACCACTATCTATTGAAACTGCATATGAATTAGGGCCTCATGGGGCCTCTATACCTCCTGGGCCCCCTCCACTCCTCTATAGTTATGCCCCTGTCAATATGATTGAAGTGTAGATTTTCAGCTTTAGTTCAGGGGGTTTGTCATGATACAGGCCAGTAAGAGTTGATAAAGCAGGCCAAGGTATCATGAAAAAACATTCTGCCACTAACAGCAACAGCTAGTTAACAGGCCTCTGCACAATAACGTCTGGAATCGGCCATGTGTAAAAGGATCAGAACCTGTGATGCCCTACACCTGTGGTCCCTAACCAGTAGCTACTGAGCAACATGTTGCTCTCCAACCCCATTGATGTTGCTCCCAGTGACCTCAAAGCAGAAGCTTATTTTTGGATTCCAGGCTTAGAGGCAAAATTTGGTTGCATAACAACCAGGTGTACTGCCAAACAGAGCCTCCTGTAGACTACCAGTCCATATAGGGGCTATCAAACAGCCAATAACAGCCCTTATTTGACATCCTCATGGACTTTTTTCACGCTTGTGTTGCTCCCCAATGTTTTTTTTACATTTAAATGTGGCTCACAAGTAAAAAAAAAAAAAAAGGTAGGAGACTCGTGCCCTACACTAAGCCATGTCTGATAACTTACTGATAAGAGCCAGTGGAAGCCCATGGAAGGCGGACTTAGAGTTCACAGCAAGACCCCTCATACATGATGTGGAGGTCACACCATAACCTAACAAACACATTTATACTCACTAACCCATACCTTTCATTCCAATGCTATAAATGACATACCTCCCAACATTTTGGAAATAGAAAGAGGGACAAAAAGATTTGCCGCTCGGTGTGGTGACATTTTTTGACCACGCCCATTTTATGACCATACCCCCCAATTTATCATGTTCATTTTACAAAATTTGGCAGGTTATGAAAGTTTGAACACATTTCTGTGGTTTTTATGTGTTATTACAGTTTCCCCAAGAGACTGTTTATCTTAAATTGTTACAATTGCTTCTTTGCTCATCTTAAATTGTAACAAGAGTATCTAAGTATCTATTCTGGGCTCTGTGCCAAAAGCCAATTAAGTTAGAAACTTTGCATCTTTTTCTGGCTGTTCAGTGCAGGAGATCAAAGTCCTAAATTTCAGTAACAAACCCGGGACTGCGAGTTGAGCTGTAAAAATTCGGGACTGTCCCGTGAAAAACAGGACAGTTGGGAGATATGAAATTATGGGTTCAGTACAAGAATAGCTTTCAAAGGAGTCCAAACATGACTACATTTGGCACCTGGTTCACCAGATGGGAATATCTGGGATGGGGCAGGTCACACAGTAATGGTGTTTAGTATGTGGTAAATCCATACAATAATTCATAACTAATAAATATAAGATCATTTCTTCACCATGGCCAATTAGGCAATTTATCTGCCCATGTTCGGGGGCTTTCGACGGGTCTTCCCGATCGATATCTGGCCAGGATCTCTGCCGACTGACCAACCGGCAGAGCCCATTGCTCCTCGCTGTAATCCGATCGCTTCTAAGGCCGAATGTTCAGATTACCCCGATATAGCCCTGCCATTGGTGGGCATATCGGTGAAAGATCCGCTCGTTTGCCGATGTCACCAGACGAGTGGATCTTTTCATGTATGGCCAGCTTTACTCCAACATGGCAGTCAGACCAGTCCCTGGATCAACTTGTACTATGAGCTATCTTAAATAACTCTGTATTCCCTCCTTTGCTAAAAAGCCATCCAGCCCCTATCTAATGTCATCAATCAGTCATCAGAATTCCACATCTTCAAAGCTCTCACTGTAAAAAACCTCTTCCAAATATTTAGCCAGAACCTCTTTTCTTCTAGTCGGAAAGGGTGCTCATAACAATATTAACTCTTCCATAGTTGAGGATTAACTTCGACAGGAACTTAGTATTCACTCTAAATCTCATCTTAAAGGGATACTGTCATGGGGAAAAAAATTTTTTCAAAATGAATCAGTTAATAGTGCTGCTCCAGCAGAATTCAGCACTGAAATCCATTTCTCAAAAGAGCAAACAGATTTTTTAATATTCAGTTTTGAAATCTGACATATTGTCAATTTCCCAGCTGCCCCAAGTCATGTGACTTGTGCTCTGATAAACTTCAATCACTCTTTACTGCTGTACTGCAAGTTGGAGTGATATCACCCCCCTCCCTTTTCTCCTCAAACAAAAGATTAATGGGAAGGTAACCAGATAACAGCTCCCTAACACAAGATAACAGCTGCCTGGTAGATCTAAGAACAGCACTCAATAGTAAAAACCCATGTCCCACTGAGACACATTCAGTTACATTGAAAAAGAAAAATAGCAGCCTGCCAGAAAGCATTTCTCTCCTAAAGTGCAGGCACAAGTCACATGACCAGGGGCAGCTGGGAAATTGACAAAATGTCTAGCCCCATGTAAGATTTCAAAATTGAATATAAAAAAATCTGTTTGCTCTTTTGAGAAATGGATTTCAGTGCAGAATTCTGCTGGAGCAGCACTATTAACTGTTTCATTTTGAAAAAAATTTTTTTTCCCATGACAGTATCCCTTTAAGGCTGAGGGTGCAAGGAGCATTGCTTCTGCTGCTTTCAGTCTGCGTTTTCATTTTTTACATGCTGAGAGAAGTGGAGGTCAGCTCCAAAATGCAAAAGCAGGCATTTTTGGGTTAATCTCCACTCCATGCAGCTCTGTTTCAGAGGAAAGAGCCTACTGTAATGCGTCCCCTCTCCGGCTTAAATTTCCTGGGGGAGGCAGCAACGCTAGTGTGGAGAGCGTAATTGCGATCTCTCGCACTAGTAAAGCTCCTAAAGGTACCAGGAGCAGCTTTTTGCCACCCCTGGAAACCTAACTGCCGCCTGAGGCAAGTTAATTCAACTCGCCTCATTGGCCCCTAACACCACGTACCTTCACACATGTGGAAGCTGCTCTTTCCAATGCAGATCAACTGAGATGGGGAAGGTAGTGTATCCAAAAAAAATGCAGGTGGAGAACAACGACCCTAATTGTTCTTCAGGCTGCTCCCTCCTGTTTTTGCCAATTTCTAGAAATGCTCTATATTAAATAATGTACCCTTGTTGTATAATGTAAAAATATAAGATTATTATTGAGAAGTTCCATGGCTATATAAAAGGTACAAGGCCAAAGGCAGAGTGTTTTTTTACAGGTCATGGAACTCCAAGGTCATTTCCAATATCCTCAGGGTACATATTGAATATAATACACAAGTTTCAGTGAGTTGTGTGAAATGCCATAAGTATAACCAATGAGTATAACTAATGACATCCCTAAACACAATTTATAAGAATATAATCCACAAGATTTTTTATTTTCAACATGTATACGTATTTTCTCCAGAACTGAAAAAGGGAACTACGAACACCCACTATGTAGAAAAATGGACTTTTCGTTTCAAAGAACAGCATGAATCGTGTGACTGCCATTTGGTTTAAAATGTGAACGTTCTGAAGAGCTGTGTGTGCCCTGCACAGATGGGCTGAATGTAAAATGGGAGACAGCAGGTTGATAATAAATCAGTAAGCTGCTTCCTGTGTGGGTGGTAGAGGAAGTTCCCTATTAACAGACTTTGTAAGTAAACTAATAGAAAATATGTATAAACACCTTGTGTATTTATTAACATGCCAAGCACAGAAACATCATTCCACAGCACAACAGAAGCTAAACTTGGTCTAAATGTCACTGTACACATCAGCTCCCTCCCCACCATCCCAAGAAAGCTAGGCTGAATTAGTTATTTAATCAATGAAATTCTACTTACACAAATTATCCTCTAGGTTCCAACTATGCATAGAATTCTATTTAAAACCTCTAACTGACTTTCAAAAAAACAAAACAAAGCAACTGACTTAATTATAAAAGCCTAGGGCAAGTACAACAGATCTAAGTAACAACCGGAAGAAAATATTTGCCAGCAGGGCCTTTAAAATTACTCTCTATAAACTAACAATATAGTATGAATATATATATAATATATAGTACCAACACTTCCACAGGAACTCAACCCCAATACACTGTGGCCAAACCAGACTCAACTCAAGTGCCCAGTGTCTATGACCTTTTTGAGCACATGAACGGTCCCAAATGTTTTACTATTCTCCACTTTAATCACCTGGTGCACTTCAGACGAAAGGGTTCAGCAAACTGCACAGTGACTGTAGACTTCATTAATCCACTGCACCTATTGCATTTCGCAGCAAATGTATTACAGGTATGGGACCTGTTATCCAGAATGCTCGATTTTTCCGGATAACTGTGATTTGGATCTTCATACCTTAAGTCTACTAGAAAATCATTTAAACCTTAACCAATAGGCTGGGTCTGCTTCCAATAAGGATTAATTATATCTTATATCTGGGATCAAGTATAAGGTACTGTTTTATTATTACAGAGAAAAAGAATGTCCTTTTTAAAAATTTAGATTATTTTATTATAATGAAGTCTATGGGGCATATTCACTAAAGTGCGAAGCGCCTAATGCTAGCGCAAATTCGCCAGCGTGATGTCATTTCGTTACTTCGCCGGGTGCTGGCGTAAATTCGCTAGCGAAGTGAACCTACTCTAGCGCTACTTCGCACCCTTACGCCAGGCGAAGTTGCACTATGCCGAAGAGACGTAACTACGCAAATTCACTAACCTGCGCATTTTACTGAACGTTACCTCTTGCGCCAGACTTGCCTTCACCACCTCAGACCAGGGGAAGTGCAATAGAGTAGATGGGACTTGCTTCAAAAAAAGTTGAAATTTTTTCTAAGTCCCAAAAAACGCTGGCGTCTTTTCTTTTTTAAGGGTGATAGGCTGAAAAAGATCGTACATTTTTTGGGGTACCCTCCTTCCCCCCTACATTTCCTAACATATGGCACCTAAACTATACAGTGGGCACATGTATAGGGCAAAATAACAACTCTATTTTATTTTATGAAGCTTTCCCAGGCTTGTGTAGTGTAATGTATTTGCTGCTACATATACGTCCATTGTACTTTAACTTGGCGCCGTTTGCAAAATAGGCATCGCTAGCATAACTGCGCTTTCCTTGACGAATTAACGCTAGCGCGTTAATTTTAGTGAATTAGCGGCGCCCTGGCGAAGTGTGGCGAAGCCTGGGCTAGCGCAACTCTGCAGGTTAGTGAATTTGCCCCCTTGAGAGACAGCCATTCTGTAATTCAGAGCTTTCTGGGTTCCCGGATAACGGATCCGATACCTTTACTGCTAACATTGGAACAACATGCAATATGCCCTTCTCAAAGCTGCTTTGGAAAGGACAATTGAAATATTAGCATTTTGACAATAAATTTGCTGGGAAATGGGCAAATGACTGGAGGAGCTGCCAGCTTCAAACACTGATGGGTGGATGGCTAATTTAGATGGACATGTTGGATATGACTATATAATGACATGGCACTTACCGAACAGAAAGTGTGAAGTCCCCAGGATTGCTCTTGCTGGGACGTGCCAGGAAACTCCCGTGTCCTCCATTGGTCAGAAGTAAAGTCTCTGCTTCTTGTCCACTGATATTTGGATGAAACCATCTAAAATGAATAAAAATGCAAATATACTGTACTTTTTTAGTACATACAACAAAAAAAACAAACCACAAATGAGCCGCAATCTTACACTTTTCAGTGAGAATTATATACTTCCACACTGGGTGTATTCTATGAATAGTGGGAGATGTATGAAATTATACATTGCACAGGTCAAATATATAGATTCCATATAATATATAAAATACAGAACACCGTATGATTTAGAGTTCCATTATGATTTAAATGGGCAGTTAGTAGTTGTCCAGTGATTAGAATTAAATTAGAATTCTCAATGCTGTCGTTCTTAAGTTATGTTTGAGAGAGCAGCTTAGCCACCGTTCCCGTGGGTGCATAGGGTTTCATGCAAGTTGGAAATTCATATATACATAAATAAATACAGATTTATTTGCAAAATGTTATTTTACAATATGTCAATAGCTACTTTTCCAAATGAAACCAGATGAAGAAGAATGTCACAGCTGGCACATGTTAGGAAGCTGGTGCCCCTAACTCGGAAAGTGCAATGTGGGGATGGGGGTGGTCCAAACTAGGGGCCAATTGCATACCACCCAACATTGAAAGAGGGACAAAAACATATGTTGCACGTGGCCATAACCCCTAACTACCATGTCTATTTCACTAAATTTGGCAGGGTATGAAAGTTTGAACACATTTCTGGGAGTTTTAGGACCGTGGTTTAGGTGTTGCAATTGCCCTTTAAGCTGCTAGTTCTCTCAAGAGACTTGCTAATCTTATTAGGTACAATTGTATCTTTGCTTATCTTAAATTGTTACACGTGTATCTAAGTGCAGCTGCTCAGTGTTCTGGGCTCTGCAAAAAAGCCCGTTATTTTAATGAAGTTTCAGAAACTTTGTATCTTTTTCTGGCCTCAGTGTAGGTGATTAAAGAGAAATTCAGGAAAGGTATGGAAGGTATGCAATTGGTTTGTTATTGACAGTGTACAGGGAGCCACCGTTTTATATCCTATATCGAGAATTGTGTCAATGTTAATATGTTGAAATTGTTAACCAGTATTTTCTTAATACTATTGAGTTGAGGACTGTATTGTGTAATGATGTACACCAAGTTTTCATTTTTTTCATGGGTTTTCATGGGTTTTAGCAACCTAGAATTCTTTGCTTTAAAAAAAGCATAGTTGTTGTCACAGCATAACTTTAGGCACTGAACAGAATTCTGCTCCAGTCTCAAATACCTGTGCAAAATCTATCATGTACTGTCTCTTTAAAACTTCGACCATTCTCCATCTAAAACCTGTCGAATTGCTGTTTTAGCCTATGGGGGACCTCCTAGAACCTATATGGAGTCAATTTGTGGACTTCAAAAATCAAAGTTTTTTTTTTTTTTAAATACTTCAAATCGAATTTGATCAATTAACTAAAAGTCAAGTTAAGCACTATAACATCTTATTTATTATTATTCAATCTTAAAAATGATATGGATTCATAATACACTTGAAGGTGATCTTTAGAACCAATTCTGGACCTGTCCCAAGAAGGTCAACTATTATATAGAGGTATGGTACCTGTTATCCAGAATGCTTTGGACCTGGGGTTTATCAAATACTGCATCTTCTTTTGGCATCAAGAAGGATTAATTATTTCTTGGTTGGGATTAAGTACAAGGTGCTCTTGCATTACTACATAGAGGAAAATAAATTTTAGAAATTATTAGATTATAACGGAGTCTATGGGAGAGGGCTTCCCATAATTCAGAGCTTTCTGGATAATGGGTTTACAGATAACAGATTCTATACCTGTATCAACAGATCATTGGTTTGTAGCCCATCAAACGGCGACACTTGAGAGAATTTGCATTAATGAAGTGGTTACAAGGAACCCACCCCCCCAAGATGACGTAGGTTTGGATTTTGCATGTCACAATAGATATACACAGATGGCGGACCTTCTTGTTTGCGTAGATCACTTTGGAAAAATGTTAGTCACAACCAAAATGTATAAACAGATGTGCAAGGAAGGTTTGAAACTTCTCAACTCAAAAAAAAAAATGCTACTATAAGGAAAATGCTAAGATTCCGAGTGCATTTATACTAAAGAACATTGTGTGAAAGAATTTCCTATACTTATAAATAAAAAGTGAACCAGTTACACGAAAGAGAACAAAAAAAATAAAATAAATCCATTTTGGGTTAAGATTTTCTAGTGTGTATGGCTTTTCTGATAATGGAATGTTCTGTGATATCACCGAAATCAGATTTCAATAGGCACCAGCATGAATATATACATTAAGTTAGTAGATCTTGCTTGTGTTTTCTAAATGTAGCAGTCAGATAAAAACGAATTGCTGATTGGTTGCTGTTGGTAACTTAAGGTGGCTATAGATGTAGGGAACCACTCGTTTGGCGATGTCGGCAAACGAGCAGATGTCTCCCAGATATGCCCACATTGAGGTGGTGATATCGGGCTGATCCAATTGTGGTCCCTATGATCGGATCATAATGCATCAGATATGGACAGTCGGATTGCGAGACCACATAAATGCACAGATGCGGCTGCAATCCAATGGGATTTTTTAACCTGCCCAATCGAGATCTGGCCGATTTTCAACCAGATATCGATCGGGGAAGCCCGTCGGATGGCCCCACACACGGGCCAATAAGCTGCCGACTCGGTCTACCGCCAGCCGACTCGGTCTATCACCAGCTTTTATTGGTCCGTGTATAGGGGCCTTTAGAATTTATTTTTGTAAATCTGCCCAGATGTCTACTATGTACGATACCTTGAACACTGGAAATGGAGGATCCCATTAGAAAGTACATAGTTAACATGAAAAAGGAATTTTCACAAGGCAGAGAGTTTGTTGAGCTGAAAAAGTCTTGGCTATTGCTTGGCTAAATAACAGGCACATTTTGGATATTAAGGATCCAGACATCAACTCAAAGTGCACCGTGGTAACCTTTTTGAAGTGCATTTATCAAATTGTGAACTGTAATTTTCACCCATTGAAAATCCCACAGGACTGAATAGAAAGTGGTTACATTTTTTCATGGCACACGCTAATCTCACGTTTCGATAAATCTTAGTCTCACAACATCCTTTTATAAAACACAATGGCCATGAATAATCTGTAAAATATAACCTTAAAAATAATGTGCCCCCTGAAGCAAAACATGAGTATACTGGGCATCACCTTGGGAGTTCAGTGTCCTACATGGACTTGGCCTGCAGTTCATGTCTGGACTGGAATTTTAAATAAGTTCTGGTATTTTAAGCTCGTCCAGCCCAATAAATAGTGACTGTTTATGTCTATGGCATCTTACAGCAGCCTCTACCATTTGCCGCAATCCACAAACTGCCAGCATGGGCCTGCTGCAGTCTCAGTTATCAGCAAATAGAAAACCTTTGTAACTACCACATTATCAGGAACCTTGTTTGGTGACTGTACCTTGCGGACGCACACCCTGTGGGTTCCAGTGTTCACCGTCGCCCTTTTGCAGCCCAGGCTTTCTGCTGCGGAATCCAACAAGGAAGTGCATAGCAAAACCGAAAGCAAGGTACCGGCACAGTTGAAGAGAAGACCTAGTCAAAGTCGGGCAAAAGGTTCAAGGCAGGCAGCAGAAATCGTAGTCAAGAGTCAGGCAAAAAGTCAAAAACCAGGAATCCAATATCACAAACAACGCTTCGGCAGGATCAGTAAAACTGGAACCAGCTTGGGCATTAACAAAATGGTGGATTGTCTTTTAAACTGTCTTTGGAGGAAAAAATTTAAATTTGATGCACACAGATGACGTCATGACAGTTCGTCACAACGCAGGAGTCAAGACACTCGGCGTCAGACGCCAGCATCACTGGAAGAGGAACCTGGAAGTGTGCGCATGCGCACCGCCATTCGGGGAGAGACGGGGAGGTAAGAAGCTGGGACAATCTCCCGGCCCGTCTTACAACCTTCATGATTTTTAATATTCTTTTCAATAATGCCCCAAATACGCTCTATATGCTAGTTTCATAATTGTCAGTGAACACACAGTGTTATATACTGATATTTACATATGGCTGATGCTGAAAGTTGCAATGAGATTACAAAGCACTGATCTGAACTAGATCAATCTTTAATGAGCCATATCCCAAAATACATATCATCTATGCTGCATGGATTCGACATTAAGCAACTATAAGAGAATGCAAGTTCTAAAGAAAACTCAATACATAAAAGATATCCGTGAGACTCCATAGGTGGAAACATCAAAAGAGCTGAGCAACAGTTTTATTAGGCCATAACACATTTCTCTATGGAAGATTTCCAACCATTGTTTTTATATAACTCTGTAAGAATGGGTGACAAACAACTACTAAGAGAAAGTTCAACTTAAAATAACCATTTGGCATTTCAGATGAAAGCATTAAATTTAGCAACAAGCCCTAATTTCTGCATTCATTTTCTGTCTACCCTGCAATTTAAACTATAAACTGTTCTTGAAGGTCAGTAAACACAGCCACCAGAAAGCAAAATGTTTTATTATTAGCATTTTATTACTTCATTAGCTTTCTGTTTAGCACTTTCCCAATTTATCTTTCACTCTGTCATTCTGACAACTGTCTGTAGCAAAGAGATAGCTGTTTAAATGTCAAAATATGGAGCTAAAAAAATTAATTCATTAGCCACAAAAAAAAATGAATACACTAGTCGAAATATCAAAGGATACAACTATCTGCACATAATAAGATTAAATGAATGTTTACGCCCCCTACAAATATGAGGTTATAGGGATGAAGTGGCAATCAATTTACCCATGTGCCCTAAGAACAACCGACAAGAAGAGAAACACACTGAGAAGATAGTTAATAATAAGCAGCAGCTTAATGGGACATACCACTCTATGGGAGGAATTCACAAAAGTGGAGAGCAGCGCCGGGCCAAACCAGGCAGGCGCCCTAGGCTACCTGGCCCGGCATTGCGCCCACAGATGCGCATGTGCAGAAATACCAAATGCGCGCATGCGAGAAAAAAACAATGCGCGCATGTGCAAAAAGCCAACACACTTATGCGCAAAAATAAAAAGTAGAAAGGAGCAGCGCGCATTTGTGCTAAAAAGCATCCACGCTGGATACATCTGCAAGCGGGGACCGGATTGGCGGTAGTAGAAGCAGAGAAGGCGTGTGCCTGTCGCCGCCCCCCCCGGCACGCATCTACTCTGCCTACCCCTAGTTCCGGCCCTGGTGAAGAGAGCCCATTTTTGGAGTAAAAGTGGTGGTAAACTGGTATAAAATACTTTCTCCATATTCACAAAAAGAAATCCACCCAAATTCCGACTCAACCGCCACTTTTCATATTTAAGTGAAAGAAAGACAGTCTACAAACACTTTTATGAATTTGTCTTTCAAACGACATAAAAATGGCGCGAAAACGACATTTTAAATGACATTTTCTCCCGACATTTTAAAAATGGAGTAAAGCTCAGTATAACTCTTCCCCATGTGTCAGTTCAATTCTAATATAATCTGCTCTGTTTTGGTTCTCCCAATCATCACTTCACACCTCTTGTAGGTGCCCCATTGCCAATTATTATCATATTAATAGGAATTAGCATTTTATAGTCAGGGCACAAGTTTCTGTCTAACCCTATAGGTGTAAAAGCCCCATTAACAAAACAAGCAAAACATTGATTAAACAAAATACCGTATATACTCGTGTATAAGCCGACCCGTGTATAAGCCGAGGTACCTAATTTACCTAAGAAAACTGGAAAAATGTATTGACTCGTGTATAAGCCTAGGGGCCCCATGTCAGATTTCAAGATGTGAATGTGCCAATGAGGTGCTGCACCTAGGAAAGCAGAAAAAAGGTACCGCGGCCCCAACACACCTCCCTCTCCCATAGCGCAGGACTGTCTGTGTGATCCCATAGCGCAGGACTGTCTGGACCTGAGAGCCTTGCAGCTCTGATAAAACATTTGTCAAATCTGGCGACATTGCACCTGTGTCAGGCTCATTTAGGTTATATTTTTGTTGGACCACTTTGTACTTACTTAATATTGAGCATGTTCCTGGCACTGGGTCTCTTTCATCCAAAAGATAACTGTAGCTTTTTAGATTTAAAGTTTAATAACATTAGCATAAAGTAATATTGTTTTTTGGAAGGGGCTGGGGTTTTAACCCATAACATTTATCACTATGATTTGGTACATTTGCAACATACCTCCCTCTCCCATAGCGCAGTACTGTCTGTATGATCGCCGCCCGGAGCAGGTCCAGGAGCTCCGGGCGGCGCGTCCTTCCCTGCCGGCGTTCGCTCCCAAAATGGCGGCGCCCATGGCCGCCACGTGGGTAGCGGCCGGCGCCGCTACCCACGTGGCGGCCATGGGCGCCGCCATTTTGGGAGCGAACGCCGGCAGGGAAGGACGCGCCGCCCGGAGCTCCTGGACCTGCTCCGGGCGGCGACACAGTCAGTCACAGACAGTCCTGCTGGGGCCGCGGAAGGAACGTATCTACGTATGACCCGCGTATAAGCCGAGGTTGAGTTTTTCAGCACATTTTGGGTGCTGAAAAACTCGGCTTATACGCGAGTATATACGGTAAGTGTATTTTATACGATTTGATATTTTAAAAGTTTTTAACTCACACTTAATAGTTTTAGCTGAATGAATCAGGCAATATTAGCAATTTGAGTGAATATATTATGTAAAGAAAAAGTAAAGCCTCCCAGCCATTTTTTTTTTAGTTTTAGCAGCAATTAAGACAATTGACCCAAGATAATAAAACATATTTCTGATACAAATCCCTATATTATGCAAATGAGCATTTCTTGTATTTAGACCCTTGCATCTTGTTACAGAAGTGGAATTACACAAACAAGATTTTAGATGTAGAAAGCCCAGGTTATTCTGAAAAAAATATGTATAAAATCTTCCTAGGTAAAATAAACCCCTTTCCCAAAAAAAAAATCAAATTTGATGACTAACTGACTAAAGACAAATTCAGAAAACATTTCTTAAAAATGTTGTGCAAAAGACAAAATCTGAAAACTTTGATTTTTTAAATTCCACCAATTGACTCCAAATAGAGTCTAGGAGGTCCCCCATAGGCTAAAACAGCAATTTGGCAGGTTTTAGATGGTCAAAGTCGAATTTTTAAAGAGACAGTACATGATAAATTTCGATATTCAAATTTGAATCAAATTTGGACTATTCCCTAGTCGAAGTACACAAAAATAGCTTGAAAATTTTTCATTCGAAAATTCACCTCGACCTTTGATAAATCTGCCCATTATCTCCACTTCTATTTTGTCTCAATATCACCACTTTTGTGAATTCCGCCCCCCCATGTTTTGCTCTTGTGTAGTTGTTGGCAACAGATTGAAGTTTACATGACACCTCAGCCCCTCTTTAAAATGTTCCTCTATAACAGTGATCCCCAACCAGTAGCTCGCGAGCAACATGTGGCTCTCCAACTCCTTAGATGTTGCTCCCAGTGGCCTCAAAGCAGGTGATTATTTTTGAATTCGAGGCTTGGAGGCAAGTTTTGGTTGCATAAAAATCAGATGTACTGCCAAACAGAACCTCAATGTAGGTTGACAATCTACATAGGGGCTACTAGTCCTTAATTGGCACCCCAAGTACATTTTTCATACTAGTGTTGCTCCCCAACCCCTTTTACTTCTGAATGTTGCTCACGGGATCTAAAGGTTGGGGATCCCTGCTCTAAAAAGAGAGAGAGCCTGAAAATGTAGGTTTCAGAGTTAATTTTCTCAGGATCACTGTGGTGCTCGCTGAGATACAGTGGTAGTGTCTCTTCAAGTTATAGACAATAACTTCTGACATGAGAACAAATATAAGGCTATAAGTCAGTTCTCCCAAGAGACTTGTTTATTTGCTTATCTTAAATAGTCACAAAAGTATCAAAGTGCACCTGCTGTTCTGGGTTCTCTGCCAAAAAAACTTATTTGAAATAAGTTTCAGGACATTTCGGGCTGAGCTGTCAAAATCAGGATTGTCCCACAGAAAATGGGACAATTGGGAGGTATGATGGGACAGCAATAACATTACTAAGCACAAATTCAAACCGATTAGAAGCACTATTTATAAGAATATAATGCACAAGACCCATGATTTTCCTGTAAATAACAATTTGTCCCATAGGGAATGGAGTAGACTGCAGATTAGAATTATATATTTTGCAAGTTATTCATAGTTTTTGTTTACCTATTGTATATAAAACAAGAAATGTATGGAAGCCCTGGTCTTACTTTTGAAGGTAGGTTTGATTGAAATAGGGCATTGCAGTAAATTGTGTAGATAAGTGACCTGGACAACATAAGTTGCCAGGGGCCCACCAAAAAACCTTAGACCATGGGCCCACTTTCCAAACTATTATTCCTCCTCAGTCAACCTCTTTATTCTCCTAGACTTTTATATCTACTTACTATATTCTTTCATTATTAAGCATTTTCCCCATAAAGAAATAGGGAATGACCATGAAATAGGCTAAATGGTTAGAAGCAAGAGGCCCACTGACAACTGGGCCCACTGGAAGTTTTCCTGGTAGGCCAGTCCGACACTGTGTAGATAGGAGACAGTAAAATGAGCAACCGCCAATCTTATTATGTTATATTCCTCTGGCATAATGGGCATAAAAGTTTTACATACCTGAGCTGCTTTTTTTTTTATTTATTTTTTTTATATAAAACCTGGATTGCCGAGACTGGGCTGCAAATTCAATATTATTATGTATTAATAAATTCTGTTACAGCTTCTTTCTTTGCACCAATGAGTGCGCAGTAGAGTAAAAAACTAAATGATTGCATAAAAAGCCAAACATTTTGCAACCCCAATGATTGAGACTTTTCACACGCGGCAATTCGTTTTCCGAAGTCGTCCGAAGGCTTCGGGCGACTTCGAAAAACTAATCGCCTCATGTGATTAGCGCCGGCGTTTTTTCCATTTTAACCGGCGCTGAGTCAGGGAAGGCGTTTGGGGAGTTTGGTCGCCGCAAAGATGAGGCGATTAGTCGCCAGGCGACCAAATGTCCCCAAAACGCCCAGTGTGGCCTAACCCTTAAAGAAGAAGCAGAAGCACTTCACCAGAGAACAAAGGAGATAATTCCCTCAACAGATGGAGAAGAGAGTAGAATCTGGCAAGAGCTAAAAAGAAATGCAAGTGATTTGGCAATACAAAGGAAACATTATGGAGAGAATATCTGAGTAAAGCACTTAGGGGCATATTTATCAAAGGTTGAAGTTAAAAAAACTTAGAATTCAAAGACCAATCGAATGGTTTTTTTGAGGTTGAAGTAGGCCTACTTCGAATCGTATAATTCAAAGTAGTGCTACTTCGATCTACTTCGATTCAAAGCTTTTTTTACTTCGACCTTTTTAGGTGGTAGGGTTTTTTTTTTTGGTAAAGGGTTTGTTTCTTCTTTAATGCAATTTTTATATTACTGTATTACGATTTAAGAGGTCTTTTGTTACATTGATACATTTTTTTTTTTAACAGCAATTTTAGGTAGGTAAATAAGGTTTGATTTGGGTGGAATCCTGGTGTTTGGCCAGACCAAATCCAAACCCTAAAAAATCCAAAAGTAACATCTTCAAAAATTTTGACAATTACTGCGACAATTTTTTTTCAAATTTGAATATGCAAATTAGGGTTCCATATTTGGCCCAGTCCAAATATTATGAATTTGGGCATTCATTCGTTTTAGGGTATGGAAATAGTTGATTCGTAGGCATGGAATGAACAGACAAACTTTCATTGTAAATGTCTAAATTCTACAAAATTTTCTTGGCCCAGAATTTATACACCTATGGAATCTGATGTTAGAGGTCCACTTATTCCATTATTGTCTAGGTTCTTTATAGATCACTTCACTCTGTCATACAGTAAAGCATTTCTTTTATGTCAGAAAGATAATCATAAGATGGATATTTTATTGCTTCAAGAATTAAAACAACCAATGCAAACAAGAGAAAGGGACAAATACTGATTTAAACAGCACCTACATTTTATTTAAATGTTTCCAAAAAAATGTGGTAGATCATAAGATACAAGACTAACACTACAAAGAAAACACCCTGATTAGACGTGTTATACAATTGACCAAGTACGGCAGCCACTCTGCCTGCAACTGATAGTTATATGTAACATCATATAGAAATATCTCCCAACATTTTGGAAACAGAAAGAGGAACATAGATTGTCAAAATGTATGTGATCACTCCTGTTTTGTGGCCACACCCTCTAATTACCAAAATTACAAAATTTGGCAAGTTATGAAAGTTTGAACACATTTCTGTTTTTTTTATGTGTTATTACAGTTTGCTAATGAAGGTGAATTGCCTAAACTGCCAAAATCGGGACAACTACAATACTACATACATAAAGACACATAACACAGGGGAAATAAAATACAGCAGTCATATACAAAGAGACAAGAACTGAATAGCCTTGCAAATTATACAACAACATTTAAGCAGAATATCAAGCTGTATATGTGTACAATGATTATTTAAAAAAGGCCACAAATGCCCCCCTCACTATACTGTCATCTGACTACAATTGGCACCCAGGCTATGCACCCCCCCAATTTGGGCCCCTCCTAGGAGAGCCAGACCCACATGTATGGAACCTCTAAAGCAAGGGATAAGTACACTATTACAAAGACCAAAAGTAAGAACTTAAAATAATTTAGGATACATATTCCTTTAAATAAACCATGCCTCAATCTTTCTCCTTTGTGTCAGCAAGTGAAACTGTCTAAGCTCAGCTAGTTCTAGCAGCCACAGCCTCAAACTGGCAGTTATCTTACCGCCAACCCTGTTGTGTTATTAACAGATAAGTACGCCTGCTGCTGTGAGTCACATTTAGACCACTCACTGATTCTGCTAGGTCGCTGAAGGGGAAAATATTGTGATGTAGGCAAACTGCAGAAATCTGCCATCACTGTTTACATCACACAAAAAAAAATAGATAGTCGCAACAGAGGCTCACACATTTATGAAATAAATATGTTTTTATTGGGCAAAACCAAGTGTCAAAAACAAACACACATTTATTTTAGAAGACCTGTGTGTGTGAGCCTCTGTCATGACTGCATTAAATTTTGGCAATTTGAACCCAAGCACTGTCAACCTTTTAGCCCTACTGTACATATTTAGGTTTAGATGGATGACTTGCAATTATAAGATTCCATGGAACCATGGAATCACCATGGAATATAGAGTTATTATTCATTATTACATATCAGTTTTACAGATACACCAGAGTGTATTAAGAATATAGTGTTCAATACAGAAGCCATAAATGCAATATGTAAAAAGAACACACATCTTGGCACACTTGGCAGATTTTAGCCAACCTAAAAGTGGTGAGTTACACCAATCGTGGGATGTGTGGTACAATGATGGCAGTTTTCTACATTAATAAAGTGCCAATGTTTTTACCCAGAGCAGCCACTACCCTGAAGAAATAGTTAGATAACTGAAAAGCCAAGTCATGTCATGCTAACTGTGTCATACTCCAGACTTGAGAACCTGCCAACTCTGCTGAACTCACCAAGATGATATGACACCATGGCTAATTAACGCCAGGCTATTCTGGGTGCAGGCAGTGTGTCAGGGCAGAAATTAGCCCTTGATGGGACGCAGACATCTTTGATGCTTTGCCAGGGTAATTTTCTGTGGCTGCAGATCAGAGAAAATGAGGCAGAAATAAAATCAGTGTGAGCTACATTTAGCATTTCCGCAGCTGTGAACATTCGGGTGCACCCTGGGAGCTGTGGATTCAGTGGGCTGCCTTCAGGATCTTAAACTTCTTTCTCTGGTCCAATGCCAGCTTTGAGGAACTCTAGGAAGGCCCGTTGGCTCGCACATCCTTCAAATGAGAAACAACACTCTGTGTGTGCCGTGTAAAGCACTTAACAGAACTCCACTGTTGTACTGTGCTATGGGAAAAGCTAACACAGCATTTGTCCCAGTCAGTTTCTGTTACCGGTGTTGCTCCATTGTTTATGTGCAGCTGCTTGAGGTTTCTATGTATACTTGAGCACCACTAGTGTCACAGCCCTTATGCAGCAATTGAAAGGACACAGCACGTAGGAGGGAGTACTGAAACAAGCGCTGACTAATGCTTTGTTATAGTTCTACATACTGCAAAAGTACCACGATACACACCTCGCAGTAATACAGCCTATACAGACTTCCTTTCAAAAAAAGCAATCTACACACTCTATGGATAAAGGGATACTGGGTGACTATATCAAATCACAATGTCCTACCCAGGACCTAGTTATATGCAGGAGACATGTCTTATATTTTAAACTGTGATACGAAGACTCAAAGGGGCAAATTCACTAAGATGCGAAGTTGCGCCAGGCACAACTTCGCCGCACTTCGCCAGGCGTAGTTTCGCCAGGGCTCTGCAAATTCACTAAAATCCGAAGTTGCGCACAGGGGTAGCGTAAGGTTGCGGAGTTGCGCTAGCGTTGATTCGCTATATAAAGCGAAGTTACGCTAGCGAAGGCTAATTTGCATACGGCGCCAAATTCAAATTTCAATGGAGGAATACGTATCAGCACTACAAATGCCTAGAAAAGCTTCAAATCAGCAAATAAAAATTTTATTTTGCCCTACACATGTGCCCACTGTCTAGGTAAGTTGCCATGAGTCAGGAAATGTAGGGGGGAGGAAGGGGAGCCCCAAAATATTTTCGATCTTTTTCAGCCTATCAGCCATCATGTAGAAAACAAGCCAGCGTTTTTTGGGACTTAGAAAAAAAATTTACTTTTTTTTTTAAACAATCCCTATCTACTCTATTGCGCTTTGCCAGGTCTGAGGTGGCGAAGGAAGTCTAGCGTAAAAGGTAGCATTCAGTACACTGCGCAAGTTAGTGAATTTGCGTAGTTTCGTCGCTAGCGAAAATTCGCCTGGCGTAAGGTTGCGAAGTAACACTAGCAAAACTACGCCAGCGTTCGTTAGTGAATTTGCGCAGTAGCGAAAATGCCAAACGCTATCGAATTAACACTAGCGTTCGGCGCTTCGCGGCTTAGTGAATTTGCCCCAATGTCTCAGACTCAATTAAAGGGATTCTGTAATGATTTTTATGATGTAGTTTTTATTTTTAAATTACACTGTTTACACTGCAAAATATAAATCTACAATATAAAATGTTATTCCTGAACCAGCAAGTGTATTTTTTTTAGTTGTAATATTGGTGTGTAGGCAGCCATCTCAGGTCATTTTGCCTGGTCATGTGCTTTCAGAAAGAGCCAGCACTTTAGGATGGAACTGCTTTCTGGCAGGCTGTTGTTTCTCCTACTCAATGTAACTGAAGGTGTTGCAGTGGTACCTGGATTTTACTATTGAGTGCTGTTCTTAGATCTACCAGGCAGCTGTTATCTTGTTTCAGGAAGCTGCTATCTGGTTACCTTCCCATTGATTTGCTGCTGCAGGGGCGGGAAAGGGAGGGGGTGATATCACTCCAACTTGCAGTACCGCAGTAAAGAGTGACTGAAGTTTATCAGAGCACAAGTCGCATGACTGGGGGCAGCTGGGAAACTGACAATACAGTATGTCTAGATTTCAAAATTATTATTTTTTTTCAGTGCAGAATGCTGCTGGAGCAACACTATTAACCAATGTGTTTTGAAAAAACATTTTTCCCATTACAGTACACCTTTCAATTTTGTTGCAGACAGTAGTGCTTTTGCCTGCATGTATAATGGAACTTATCAGCCAGGCAATACATCCACTAGTAGAACAAATATATAGAACATTTACTCTGTGAATCTCATAAATGGAATAAGTAATGTTCATTTGATGATCCTTTTGCCTTGGTAAAAAGATTCTCAACAAACCTCAAATTACTTTCTAGTAATCTGTTTAACGGTATCCATATGCGACTGTACAGAGGCTCAATACATATAGTTTTGACATAGTACATCAGAAATGATGACTTTTCTCAATTGCTTTTAATTATTACCCTTTTTCTAAAATGCATGATTTACAAATAAATTGTATTTTATCAACCTTTCATGTTAGTAACAGCTCCATAAACCAGGTTGCTTATGCTCTGAACAAGTTACAGTAAAATAAATAAATTAGTTGCTAACAAACAAAAAAAATTAAAATAAAATACAGCTCTGTGCAGTTTGTTATTTACATGAATGGAAACCACCTGCAAGCACTCTTGACAGTTCTAGCTTCTGGCTGAAATACTCCAGGACCAAAACACTACAGAACTTATACATGAACCCAAGAGCAGTGGGCAAAGTACAATATCAGACATGATTAGCCATGTGTTAATTTTTTACCCATAATGTAGAGATTTCCCCCACAATTCCAGTTCCACAACTACAATTAGCTCTCTGTTAAAATGCACTCTGTGCATACTGTAATTCTTTAGGTGCAAGTCTACTATGCCTATTGATGCAGCCTGCAGTAGGAACACTGGTATAACCAGTGCCGTATTTATATATAGGCCCCCGAGGGCCTGTGCCTAGGGCGGCACAGTTTTGGGGGCGGCCCTTGGGGTGCTTATTTCATTCATTCTATAAAAAAAAAAACCCTTTTCACCCTCCACCACGGATTTCATAGGAGGGAGTCGAGGAAGACATCACTTCCGCTGAATATGACACGTGACGTTAGCGCACACGATAGGGGCATGTTTAGTTTCGATGCCAATGGCGGCATTGGATCTAAATACAGTGCTGGTATAACTACTTCAGGGCAACGGTAGCTCCAGGGTTTAACTGTATAAATATGTGTCCTTGCACACAATTCATCAGAGTAGATTGGGCTGGTGTAATGATGTAAATATATACAAGTGTGAGGAGCATGTTTAGGTGGAAGTACCTTTAATAAATAGTTTCAATGCGTGCAACAATTGCATCCTTTTTTGTATAACTGCAATTGTGGCTGCATTCATAAATGACTCCTAACATGTGCCAATATTCTTAGCAAGGAGCTTGCTCAGTAGGGGATAAGGCTTTTGCTTCCAAAAAATGTCAGCATCCAATGTATCAGTACAGTAATCATATCTGCAAACAATGCATTTTGTGACCTGCACCAGTTAAACTATTATATCTTCATCATTCACTTCTTAAATATATTTGGGGACTGCTAAATTCACCAAAAAAAGCATTCAGGAAATTTGTACATAACTGATTAACTTCCTACACCACAGGAATAAAAGCTGACATATACTGTAGCTTCCCTCTAAATGAGAAGAAACAGCGTCTATCTCATAATGTGCTGAATCACTGAACACAGACAAACAATTACAGAAGTGGTACTGGCCTTATTTCCTTTTATTGACAGTTGTACTTCATTTTTTAACAGAATGTCAATTCCATAGTCAACCCATGGTGACCCCTTTGCTATTTTTTTCAGTGTCAGCTCTTTAATCTTTTTCATCTGTTACCTTCATGTTAACAAGGTGGATAAATGCAATCGTTCACAAAACAGACTATTTATGGCTTAAAACATAACAGCCAGGTATAAGATTATACACAAAAAAAGCCATTTTAACATTAAAAACATTTTAACATTAAAATCCCGAACTGTTTTGCAAGTTGAGTGCAAAGGTATTGTTTTATTATGAAAAAAACAAACAAAGCAATGAAACATGGAGAAGAGCAAATAGGACACTGTTTGAAATGGTATTTCCCTATTCCATAGCTTCTGTTTTCATGTATCTCTCTAGATCCTACACTTTCCAGTTACATAAATGGTTTATATTTACATAATATGTTATTGCAGATATTTTACATTACAGAAGCACTTGCTCTTGGGCACTGTACTCTGCACTGAGCGTCAGTTAAATACCTACATGCCTTCCCCACCCCATTATAGAACTACTCAAAATCTCCTTACACAACTTGCCAGAGGTACCAAGGGCTGCCTTTCCCTGATGTAAACATTTGCAGGAACTCTGCTTCTTGATAAAGGGCAAGGAAGCCCGAAACATGTCGTGTACTGGTGGTCGGCATTGAATAAAGTAACCACAGCATTTATGCTTATTGAGTGCTCTCCTCATTTCTTGTATACTAAAAGCATAAATATCAGGAAAGTGGTGACCTGTAAGAGGAAAGTTGCACTAGTATCCTGCACTGAACAGGCAGAGCGTTTTTGGACATCTTCAGTATTATTGGAACTCTGCTTCTCCTTTATGCCAAATGGTTCTACCAGGGAGTTTCAATTTAAGCCACACCCAGAACTCTGCACATTCACTCGTGTCCTGAGGTTATTGTGAAAAAAAGGGAAAGTGATCCGTAGGTGAATGTGCTGGTTTCCATGGGAGCGGACATTCTACATTTCCCTTCCAATATATTTGTAGAAGATTCATGGCTGCGGCCTCTTTCCTCTCTAACTGGGACATCCTGTTCAGAGGCTTCTTCCCCCAGCTCCCACCCTTGTATTGTCTCAGTCCAATAAAAGGGCTACAGGAAAACTTTTATTGGAAAAAGTGCGTGTGTATGTGTGCAACCTTTCAGTGCTGGAGGGCCTGCAAAAGCTGTATAGTCCCTGGTTTGCACAGTGTTCATTGTATGGATGCTGCTGAAGCATCTACAGTATAAAGAAGCCTTCCACAGGGAATCATTAAAAATGCATCAATGGCCAAAAATTTGTGCATTAAAAAAATAGATGGCACCATTAAAACATTGATACGAATGCAGTGTTTTTGCCAGTATTTGGCACAAGTCTACACTGTACAAGTGCCCGCACATGACATGCCCATCTTTCTATTGTTCTATGGAACTCATCTTTACTTCCTCATCTGCGGTGTGTTGTCCATCAGTATTTTTCAGGCAGCAGAGAACCTGATCAAGCAGCGCGTCCTTTGCATGACATTATGGAGATTGTTTGCCACTGGTAGTGACAGAGCATTTTTGGCCAAAATCCACCTGTCATTATCATGGACACATGATTCCAATAAAGCAGCTAAAATGCTAAGCCACCTATAGCGGTTTATCAGAAGCTATTCAGATAAATAATAATATGGAAAGAGCTTCATCTTATGGGACTGTTGCCGTGTTTCATAGTATTTTCATATATTTTTATTATGCAGTGCGTTGCAAAGATTGTTTTTCCATGCAAGTTTTTTGGGGGTTAATAGCATCCCTGCCACAGAGCGAGTAAGGTGGCCATATGATTAAAATATGCTCCTACTATAAATCTTAAGTTTCTTCACCCATTTCTCCAGGACCCAAATTAGGTCTGAAAGTCTGCCTCATTACCCAAAGAATCAGTTTAGAATAAGTTTTGCACCATATTAACTACTAGTTCCTTTCTCAAGATAACATTTTGCTCAATTAAAGGCTTCATGGAGACCCATCCTATGCCCCTTCCAGACTCAATCCATAGTTTACAAATCCCTACTTTAGGCTGATATTTTCTAAGTTGTAACTTTAGGCAGCACTCTGCAAATGCCACCAACTGGTGATTTGGTCTTCCCAGTTCATATTCATTTTCACCTTTTTCTCAAAGATTCAGGAGGGACAAAGTAAACTAATGTGTCCAATGTATATATTCACCCCAATTTTTAAGCTTACGGACCAGCAAGTTAGGCTTTAAAGGAATTGTTCAGTATAAAAATAAAAACTGGGTAAATAGATAGGCTGTCCTAAATAAAAAAAAAAAAATTCAATAGAGTCAGTTAGCCAAAAATGTAATGTATAAAGGCTGGAGTAACTGGATGTCTACCAGAAGAGAGCAGAACACTACTTCCTGCTTTGCAGCTCCCTTGGTTTCCACTGAAACCAGGCAGTAACCAGAGACTTGAGGGAGGGGCCACATAGGTCATAACTGTTGCTATTAAATCCAAGGAGAGAGAGGAAGAAAAGCAGGAAGTTGTGATCTGTTATGTTACACATCCAGTCATTCCAGCTTTTATAGATTACATTTTTGGTTAAATAACTCTATTAGAAATGTTTTTATATTTTGCACATACTATCTATTTACCCAGTTTTTAGTTTTACACAGAACTGCTCTTTTAAGGTAAGAGAGCAATTAAGCATTCTCCCCAAATCATATCCCGTGCCACCACCCAACCACTGCTTCAGCCCAACAACTGGTTTGATATTCTGCACCTGGCTTACTGAGCTGCTAGTGTGAAACACTAAACTTAAACCTTAGAAAAACAATAAATAAAATAAAAGGAAATTGAACAAATATTGGCTGGTGTACTATCTGAAAACAACTTAACTGCAAAAGATTTGGAGATGAACTACCCCTTTAAAGGAGAAGGAAAGGTTAAAACTAAGTAAGCCTTATCAGAAAGGTCCACCTAAATAAACTAGTAAACCCTCAAAGTAATGCTGCTCGGAGTCCTCTGTCAAAAGAAACACTGCATTTCTTTCCTTCTATTTTGTACACATGGGCTTCTGTATCAGACTTCCTGCCTTCAGCTTAAACCTCTTTGCCCTGGGCGTGAGCATGCTCAGTTTGCTCCTCTTCCCACCACCCCTCCCTTCTCTGCTGTAATCTGGGCCCAAAGCTATAAGTGAGCAGGGAGAGACTTAGGCAGGAAGTGATGTCACACCAAGCTAATACTGCCGTTGCTATCCTAAAAAGAGAGCTTCTAGAGCTTTTTACTCAGGTATGGTAAAAAATGTTACATAATAAATATAGCATTCTAGCTTGCACTATTGCAGCTAATCTATTGGCAATAAAATGCCCCCATAGCTTTCTTCTCCTTTAAAACCCTAGACATCACATATTTTTGTATATTCTCTTGGTGCTGCTGGTATTTGGTTCTAAAATGCTCAAATGTTCATTTTGAGGGTAAAAAACACCTATACTAGTGGGGACGGTTGGATTCCATATACTTTTATAAGAGGGTGCACAGGCTACTTCAGGGTTTATCCACCAGCTTTAATAATGTCGTCGGAAATACAATAATCAATAACGGCAGGCCCCTGAAAAATCAGCAAAACTTAATATATAACTCACCCCATCAGCTTTGCTAAATAAATAATAAACATTCTCTCCTTCAGTCTATCATCAGCTATGAAAATAAATAAAAAACACTCACTTGCACACGCAAAAAGAACAGGGATTAGCTACAACCTTTATCCACACTCTCTTTTTCAATCTGGATACATGTATTTAAACTATATGACGTATAATGTCCTAGTGTTGCACGAGGTTGTTTTACCAGAGTTGCCTCAGGCAATGAGGACTATCTACAACTAACCATCTGTTTCATACCCTGATTTTGTAAAAGAAAGTTACACACGTAAAAACATTTTGATCATAGTATAAATGGATGTTTTGCTTTTGTTTCTATGCATCATTGGAAGCAATTTTCAAACCAAGGTTTACTGACAAACTGTTGGTGACAACCCTGAAACAAACTACAGTATACATATGGTCAGGCAACTTAGAAGTTACGCTATTGCTCTAGGCTAGGGGCTATTCAAAATGTCATGTGATCCTATAAAGCTTATGTGCAGTGGCTTAACTATAGAGGAAGCAGACCCTGCAGTCGCAGGGGGACCCGGACTGTGGGGTCTGTTTCCTCTATAGCTAATGAAAAAGAAACCTCCCCCCGCCCCAGCCACTCCTCCTAGAGGTGAGGAAGGGAGACGCAATCAGGGTGGGAATGAGTGGAGATGGGGCAGGGCAGAGGCGGCACGTGGGCCTGGCAGAGACAGGATGTAACGGAGTGGGTGGAGTCAGGGTGGTAAGTGTGCATGGCAGAGGTGGGCTGTGGGTGGGGTGGAGGCGGTACAAGGAAGTGGGCGGGAGGATAGGATGTGTGCCGGCCACTCTGAAGATTCTTTTTGCAGGGGGGCCCGGCACAGTCTAGTTACCCCACTGTTACTGTGATAGTGGTTATACTGGTTCACCTACAATCAAATAGAAGACCACAATGTAAGAATGATACATTGGCCCTCAGAAAGAGCAGGTGACATATTTCCATGAAATACCTGTGAATTAAGAAAGCGGGCGGCAAATTTCTGGGTTACTCTAACACAAGAGAAGCATTATTTCCCTTCCAGTGTCGGCTCTTTGTTGTAGCAGTAAACAAAACTACATGTGACAGCAGCAGAGTATTGGAAAATCAAGCGAGCAGGTAAAATGGCTACAGTGAGAGAGAATAAATGAAAGCATTATTTCACTAAATTCTAAAGGTCCCCATTGAGGCAAAGATTTTAGCGAAATCCGACAAATTATCGTGAAGTTAGTGGGAATAGAACGATCGTACATGTTACAATTTTTCGTCATAAAATTGATCAACCAGGTTAAAAAAAATGTATCGGTCCCAGTGCAATCTATCTATGTTCGCAGGGCCAAGCAGGCAGATACCCTCAGTTTTCCTGGCAATATCGCTTGAAATGGTCTTTTTAGTTGATGGACAAATCGTACATTTAAATGATCGTTTCTAGATAATTGTGGTCTCACGATAACGAAAAGATCTTTACATCTATGGCCAGCTTAACACTTTGCTGTCTTTTAAATGGCAAATAACACAACCTTATCTGCTGTTTCCAGATGATGGGAGTTTCAGTTCAGAAGTGGGTATAAAACAGTTGAAAAGTCAAAGATGACAGCTATATTAAATATATATATATATATATATATATATATATATATATATATATATATATATATATATGCCTGCTTGGCCCTGCACCCTCTGTATTTACTTTCATGCAGTCTTCTCTTTATGGTAGACTTGGATATTGATACACCTACCTCCTGGAGAGTATTGTTCACTTGTTTGGCTGTTGTGAAGGGGTTTCTCTTCACCATGGAAATGATTCTGAGATCATTCACCACTGTTGTCTTCCGTGGACGTCCAGGTCTTTCACCAGTGCTTTCTTTCTTTCTCATGATGTACCAAACTGTAGATTTTGACACTCCTAATATTGTAGCAATTTCTCGGATGGGTTTTTTCTGTTCTTGCAGCTTAAGGATGGCTTGTTTCACCTGCATGGAGAGCTCCTTTGACCGCATGTTGTCTTCCACATACAAGCCCCCCCCCCTCTCAAATCAACTCCAGGGCTTTATCTGCTTCATTGATAGACATAACAAAGGAATTGCCCACACCTTCCCATGAAATAGCCTTTGAGTCAATGGTCCAATTACTTTTGAACCCCTGGTCCAATTACTTTTGAGCTCCTTAAATGAAGTGATTGTTTTTATAAAAAAAAAAAAAAAAGGCTTTAGTTCCTCACATTTTTATGTAATCCTTTTAGTCAACCCACTGCATTAAAGCTGAAAGTCTGCAGTTCAACTGCATCTGAGTTGTTTCATTTAAAATTCATTGTGGTCATGTACAGAACCAAAATTAGAAAATAAAGTTGTCTGTCCAAAGATTTATGGACCTAAATGTAAGTGAAGGAGGAAGGAGTGAGCACTCGAAAAGAGTCTAAAGCATAGGAGGAGGGATGTGTCCAAAAAGATTATCATAGAGGCCTGGGTAAGGGACAGACGAGGAACCTACAGACTTAAAGGAAGGGATAAGGAACCTATGGATTTAAAAGGATAAGGAACACATGGACGTAAAGGGGACGTTCACCTTCAAACACTTTTTTCAGTTCAGTTGGTTTCAAAAGTTCACCAGAAAAATACTTTTTCCAATTACTTTCTATTTTATATTTGTGACTGTTTTTCTAACAGTGTAAAGGTGGCCATACACGGATAGATCCGCTCGTTTGGCGATGTCGCCAAACGAGCGGATCTCCCTCCGATATGCCCACCTTGAGGTGGGCAATATCGGGCTGATCCGATCGTGGGCCCTAGGGCCCAACGATCGGATCCTAGCGTTCACCAAACGGGCGGTCGGATCGCAGGACCGCATCAACGAACAGATGCGGCCGCGATCCGACGGGATTTTTAATCCCATCCGATCGAGATCTGGCCGACTTTCGGGGGGCCCCATACACGGGCCAATATCGGCCCGTGTATGGCCACCTTTAAGTTTCATTTTTCACCTTCTAAAGCAGCTCTGAGAGGGTCACCGACTCCTTAACTGTTCTAAATTGATATATTTAGTATCCCTGCTGATCAGAATCACTGAGTTTCATTAAAGGCAGCTATTACAATTGATATAATAGTTGCTAATACTCCACAGATACTGCTGAGAAATGTATCAACTAATTGTATCAACTAAATATAGCAAATTGTAACAGTTCAGATGCTTCTGGTCACTGAGCTGCCTGACAGAGACACTAGCGACAGCAACATTAAACTTTAAACTTAAATTCTGGGAAAACTGTAAAAAATAAAAAACAGAAAGCAATTGAAAAAAGTATTTGGTTATGGTGAACAATCTGAAAACAACTGAACTGGAAAAAGTGTTTGGAAGGTGAACAACCCCTTTAAGGACTCATGGAAAGAAAGGGATGGGGAACAGAGGGATCCAGAGGGAAGAAGAGACAAGAAGGAAGGAAGTTAAGGTGAGGGTTAAGGTGAGTCATGGAAGAAAAACAGAGTAAAAAAAGACACAGAGGGGCACAAGAAGATAATAAAAGGTGTACTGGTAACTGACAAATGAAAGATAAACAAGAAATATTGTAAAGGGAATGATGCATGGCACAAAGAAACAAACCATGCACAATCCATGACAAAAAAAGCATAACAGCAGAAAAGTAGCCCAGAGGGATCCGTACTGATGTGGATGATGAACAGGGAAGAAAGATAAAATATAGAAAAGCTGGTATTTTTCCCAGAAAAGTGACAACCATCAGGGCACATATAGCACATGTAGCGAGTGTGGTAGCAAAGTGGTTCTTGGCAACCAATACAAATAATTCCTAAATAAAATGTTAACGTTTTACAACAAATTATGTATTAAAATTCTGCAGCACTGGATATTTGGTGTGGGGTAACCCTACAAAAATGTATCTTCTCCAGTGTAGGGGCCAGGCAAGTTAAATAAAGTTAATAAAGACAAGTTATTGGCAGTACAAAGATAAAAAGCAGATTGAAGGGGTGGAAAACAAACTGGAGTAAACATGAATTTGCTAAAGCAGTAGGACTGGAGGGAGACGCTGATGGGCTGAAACGATGGACCAGTAAAAAAAACTGCGAAGGGATGAGACACTGGTGCCAAAGGTGTTTGTTATGATCTGAAGCACGGGCATGGGACAATAATGGGTTGGGACATTACTTTTTATCCTCAAATTATATAGTGCCAGTGTTATGTAGAGCTTTAGCTAGCACTAGCACAGGGGGGATGAGTAGTAGTACTGGCACTGGAGGGATGGGTAGAAAAAGTGGCACAGGAGGGATGGGTAGTAGTACTGGCACTGGAGGGATGGGTAGAAAAAGTGGCACAGGAGGGATGGGTAGTAGTACTGGCTGTGGAGGGATGAGTAGTATTACTGGCTGTGCAGGGATGAGTAGTAGTACTGGCACTGGAGGCATGGGTAGAAGAAGTGGCACTAGAGGGATGGGTAGTAGTACTGGCACTGGAGGGATGGGTAGAAGTATTGGCACTGGAGGGATGGGTAGAAGAAGTGGCACTGGAGGGATGAGTAGAAGAAGTGGCACTGGAGGGATGGGTAGTAGTACTGGCACTGGAGGGATGGGTAGAAGAAGTGGCACTGGAGGGATGGGTGGTAGTACTGGCACTGGAGGGATGGGTAGTAGTACTGGCACTGGAGGGATGGGTAGAAGTACTGGCACTGGAGGGATGGGTAGTAGTACTGGCACTGGAGGGATGGGTAGTAGTACTGGCACTGGAGGGATGGGTAGTAGTACTGGCACTGGAGGGATGGGTAGTAGTACTGGCACTGGAGGGATGGGTAGAAGTACTGGCACTGGAGGGATGGGTAGTAGTACTGGCACTGGAGGGATGGGTAGTAGTACTGGCACTGGAGGGATGGGTAGTAGTACTGGCACTGGAGGGATGGGTAGTAGTACTGGCACTGGAGGGATGGGTAGAAGTACTGGCACTGGAGGGATGGGTAGTAGTACTGGCACTGGAGGGATGGGTAGTAGTACTGGCACTGGAGGGATGGGTAGTAGTACTGGCACTGGAGGGATGGGTAGTAGTACTGGCACTGGAGGGATGGGTAGTAGTACTGGCAGTGGAGGGATGGGTAGTAGTACTGGCACTGGAGGGATGGGTAGTAGTACTGGCACTGGAGGGATGGCTAGACGAAGTAGCACTGGAGGGATGGGTAGTAGTACTGGAGGGGTGGGTAGAAGAAGTGGCACTGGAGGGTGAATAATGGGTATAACTAGAATGGGCACATGAGCTGGTCACTGATGTTTTGAGGCACTGGCATAGGACTAAGGAACAGACAGATAATGGCACAGACGGGTAACAGAGCAGAAGCACTGGCACAAGGGCACAAGACTGGTCACACAGGGATAAAGTAGAAGTGGGAATATGCGTTCAGATCCGCCGCAGTAGGTGACAAATGAATGGGATAAAGGAGCTGTACTTCCCGCCCCCTAAACAGTAGACAAGGCAAGAGTCGGACACTGCTGCGCTTACCTGCGGGACGTCATGTCAGGCCTAGGCGCTCTCTTCACAGGGAGAGTTCAATGAGCGAGCGCCCGCTCTCCTGTCGCTGTTTCCCGGCAGCTGTTCCCGATACGCCCGGCTCCCAGCAGCGCGGCTTCATATACAGATCCGGTCACCCCCCAGCTCACATTCTCCGGACACGCCCACAATGACACCATAGCCCCTTATGGTATCCGCCCACCTATTCCATAATGATCGCAAAACCCAGGACGGGTTAATACCCGGGACTTTTGCCTTTGGTTTTGATGCTCAACTGCAACTTCCACCAACTCCAGCAAAACCGCAGCTTCGCAATTCGTGGCCTAAGGAACCTCCTAGAAAAGACTTTCCCTGACAGGTTGACCAATCGCAGCGCTGACTGACTTGCAGCTGTAGAACGCTGCTCGCTTATTGGGTAAGTGCTTACCTTGCGTCACGCTGACATGCGCCCGCCCCCTCCGGAGTCACGGACGGTCCCTGAAGGGAGAGGCAGTTAAAGGGCCAATGGAATTTTCACCTGTGTAGTTTTCTGTCTCTCTGTGATGTGACAGTGATTATCAATGAAGCTATTGCTTTGCATGGAAACAATAACTGAAGTTGCCTTTGAGTGTAGGGGACAGAGCAGAGATTATTACCTAATGTTTGGCCTCCACAATGGGCTGCTAAACCGCTGACTTCGTTTGGGCTCTAAAGAAGGTCCTTAAAGGAACAGTTACACCGAAAAGTAATTACATAATAATAATAATTGCACTGGTAAAACTGCTGTTTGCTTCAAAAAGACCCCTATAGTTTATATTGGAGCAGTCATTCAAGCTGGAAAAAGGGAGAAAAGGCACAGGCTACCCAGCATTAACAGATAAAACACCATTGTATTCCACAGGGCTTATCTGTTATCTGCTATGTGACCTTTGTGCCTTTTCTCCAACTTCAATGGCTGCCCCTGTGGTTACACAGCAGCTTGTTTATATAAACTGTAGTAGAGTTTCTGAAGCAGACACAGAACTTCTACTCGTGTAGGGCAACAATACATCGTATTGTAATTCATTTGATACACTTTCAATTTTTGGTGTTACTGTTCCTTTAAGACTATTCGGTCCAAGCTGCACAATTCTGGAAAAGCGTCACTTTCTTTTATATAGGTTTAATTGCCTTTATAAATGTAAACCAATGGGTCATAGCGACTGAAGTTATATTTGTCTGCTAAAAAATAATCATTTATCAGGATTCCACAATCTCAAGTGTTTGCAAGTATCAATAACATCAATAGTCCAAATAAACTCTGCACTATGATCATACTGACGGCAAAAAGTGCAGAAAAAGGAAACAAAGATAAAGATGCTGGGAGCCTGGAGCATTAGGCCCAATATCAAACTTTCAGCCCAACAACCTTAGTGAAGTCCTGGAGAAAGGACTCCAGGCCTGGACTGGGATTCAAAATAGGCCCTGGCATTTCAAGTACACAGAGGCCAGTCTGGACCCAAGGAACTGTATGATTTCACAGTATCATGTAGAATCATACTGTTTTTTCACATTTGCTCTGTCCTCTGTGACTCCTGTGAAACTGCCTGTTTTTCCTGTACTGCCTCTACACTCTCAAATTTGCCTCACTGCTGTTATACTTAGAATGTACCATATGCAAGTTACTATTTATTAATAAATCACCTTGCTGGTTAAAGAGGAACTATTGCGAAAATTAAAAATGTATGTTCACTTCAGCATACTGAAATAAGAAACTTTCTAAATACAATCAATTAAAAATTCTGCACCGTTTCTGTAATAATCAAGTTTATATTCACTATCCCTCTCTCAGCATCTGTTTCTCTTCATTCTGTCTTCATGCAGCAGTTGGGTGTCAGATTATAATTGACAGTTAGATCCAATATATCTTATAGGGGGGCTCCTTTTGCCTAGAAGATGTATCAGAGCTCACTCTGTTAAAATCACCAGAAATCCTGTCTCTCTACATGCAGAATTTGTGCAAAAGGCAGATATTTTGTTAGATTTTGTTTGTACTGGAATTGGTTTGGACTGGGAGTCAAAATAGGCCCTGCCATTCCAAGTCCACAGAGGCCCAAACAGCCCCCTTCCAGCCCACTAAATAGTCACTTTCTATGGCACCTTATAGCAGCCCCTCTGGCATTTGCCAGAACCCACAGATTGCCAGTCCGGGCGTGATTGGTTATTTGAGTGAGCTCTAAGGCATCTGCTAGGAAAAGAGCCCCCCTATAATATATATTGGTCATTCATCTGACACCCAACTGCTGCATGAAGACAGAATGAAATCCTGAATTTTTTTCAGATTTTACTTTTTAGCAGCTTCAGAGCATAATCAATCTCAAAAAATTTGATTTTTTCCCTCCTCTAAAAAATATGACTTTATACTCCCTTAAAAACTCTAGCAGAAAAATTTGAGGTTTGATAAATAGGCCCCTTGGTGTAGTAGTCTACCATTATCAGCTGGCCAGGATTAATATCAAAAAATTGTTTTTAAGAAACTGGCAACTGAATCTTATGGAAAAATCAGTTGGGGCAATGTGGATAGACGGTCCTCTAACAATGTAGGGTATATTTGTAACAGTAAAAAGAGCGAAAACCTTTAACCTTAACCTTCCTATTAATTTCAATGAAATTTGACGGTTTTTAATGCCAGTTTGCGATTTCTGATATTGAACTACAATCAATATGAATTGAAAAAATACATTGCAGTGAAAAGACTCTCATTTATTTGGGTCAACATCCATATACTTTTATGGGCTTCGAGAAATTTTCACTGTTTTGTGAATACGCTTTTTTGGCAAAGTGAGCGCCAAAACGCAGGTTGGGACGCAGCATGTTGCATTTTACCTGCATTTGGCACTTACATGCATCTGTGTGAGTAAAGCCCCATTAACAATAATTCTTGCCATTAATCCTGCACTCCCCTGCGGCTGAACAGAGGAAATCGCAACGCAGGGGAGCGGACAAACAAACGCCCGTGTGTAAGGGCCCTAATGGAGCCCACACTCCAGTTGGGAGTAACAGTAGTGTTACTCCCAACTCCCAGTCCAAAAAAATTGTCCCGCGGTGAAATTGTTTTGACACACGTTTTTTTTTTTTGGCGCACGCCGACATACAAGTCTATGGGCGTCATTTTTCTGGCCAAACGAGGCGAAAAAATTCGCCCATCCCTACCGGTGTGCACATAATGAACAAGTTGCAACATTCGTTCGATTAGACCTGGTCTAAATGGATTCGTTTGTTGAGCAGTGTTTGAATTCTTTTTGAGAGTTTGCTGGCGAGAAGTTTTCAAATAAAAACAACAAATATTATTCTAAGCAACTTCCAATATGCATTTATTCAACAGACGTTGAATAGACGTTTGCAACATTGTTTAAAAAGTAACAACCGTGAGTTAAACAAACCGCAATTGTTTATACAAATAACCTAAAAACCACTGTAAATTTGTAATGAATTTACATTGCAAAGTTGTTTAGAATTACATTATGCTTTCTTTCAATAGGCAAAACTTTATTTTTTGGGTTGACATTCCCTTCCTGTTTATTGGATAGTTTTTTTTGCAGTGATCTTACTGTTATGCCTTTGCTTAATGTGGCCATAATAATTTCTGCAGTCGTTATACTGACATATCTGGGCTAATATTATACTCATTGTCCATTTCTCCAGTGATCATACAGGCATGTCTGGGGTAAGTATGTCCATTGTACTTTTCACAGTGATTCCACTGACATGCCTGGGGTTAATATGCTCACTGTCAATTTCTGCTGTGATCTTACTGCCAAGTTTGGGATTAATATACTCATAATCAACTTCTGCAATGATTTTAATCGTATGACTCAATTATGAGACAGCCCTGCTCGTCTGTGTACATAGCAGAAAGCCTTGAGGGATGTTGACTGTGGTCGCAGCAGCAGATAAACTTAGGTATTTGGTGGGCCCTAGGTACTCCAGTCCTGCACTATGGGCAGATTCACTAAGTGGCAAATTTGCGCTAGCGTCCGATTCGCTCACATCGCAACACTTCGCCAGGCGTAGATTCGCCAGGACAGCGCTAATTCACTAAAATCTGAAGTTGCGTCCAGGGCGCCGAACGCTGGCGAAGTTGCACTAGCGTAACTGCGGCAAGCGAATCTAAGTTGCGCTAGCGTTTCCTAATTTGCATACGGCGGGAAGTTAAAGTACAATGGACGTATATGTTGCAGCCAATACATTACACTACACAAGCCTGGGAAATCTTAATAAAATAAAGTTGTCATATTGCACTACACATGATCCCAGTGTATAGTTAATGTGACAAATGTTAGGAAATGTAGGGGGGGAAGCCAGGTACCCCAGAAAAAATTTACGATCTTTTGCAGCCTATCACACTGAAAAATGAAAAGACGCCAGCGTTATTTGGGACTTAGAAAGATTTTCATCTATTTTTTGAGGAACTCCTATGTACTCTATTGCACTTCGCCTGGTCTGAGGTGGCAAAGGCAAGTCTGGCGCAAGAGGTAACGTAATCCGCATCTTAGTGAATTTGCACAGTTACATCCGTCTGCCAGAGCACAACTTCGCAAGGCGTAAGGGAGCGAATTACAGCTAGCGAAGTTACGCCTGCGCCCGTTAGTAAATCAGCGAAGTAACGAAATGACGTCACGCTGGCGAATGTTCGCTAACGTTAGTCACTTCGCCCTTTAGTAAATCTGCCCCTATGTCTTATAGTCTATTGGGATATCTTCAAATGTGCCTATCTTTGCTGCTAAATGGCTGTGGTGGCCCTGGGCTGGTACAAAAGAGCCAAAACAAAGGTATAGCATTATTAGCTGAATTATTTGATAAGCTTTAGTTCTGCTTTCAGCCAGAATGCAGTTCCCTTTCAGTTATGAATGATCTCATCTGAAACTTTACGCTGGAGTGAAAATGAGCGCTGTACCGACCTGGCCTGTACTACATGCACATACAGTATATATGTTTAAATATTAAATCAGATTCTTTATTTTTGTTGCAATTTACCTTAAACTTAGCCAAAATAAGCGCAAACTATCACAATTAAAACAAGAGAGACGGAATTTTCTTTTAAATAGTATTCAGACTTTATTTTGTGGTGACTGGACAAAAGACGAGTAATAAAGTTAGTAATGGTTATCACATGCTGTACCGTACACTGTGCACAGTCCTCCAAGACTCCTACAGCAGATTTACTACCCTAAAACCCTGTGATGTGATGACAGACATAACTTCAAATAGAAAAAGGTTTGTTTTTATCCCATTGTGAATAAAAATGCTAATATAAACCATAAAACTGAAGTGTAAGTGCACAACATTTTGAATGTGCCAGATCAGTTGGTGACCAATTGCATGGAAGGCAGGGTAGGCACGAACTTATGAACTAAATTTGTCCGAAAAACATGATTTCTGGTTATAAGAGCCAGTGAGACCAAGAGGAAACCTATATAATAATAATACTGAAAAGAGGCAGGCGGTGAAACTCCTCCCCCAACAGTGTCTCATCTCAGTTATACATTGAAATTGCCCTCGGGATTTGTACAACAGATATACTTTCTGTTCAGCAGTGAATCCAACTCCTTCTTTCTCCAGTACAAGATGGTGAGTGGATATTAGTAGAACCAGTAGATCAGCCTAGTCTGCCCATTAAAATGTCTTTGCCAGGGTACCAGGAAAATCTAAGGGGCAGATTTATTAAGGGTCAAATTCAAAATTTAAATTTCCTTTTTTTTTATGTTCAAAACTGTCAAATT
Source organism: Xenopus laevis (assembly GCF_017654675.1). Taxonomy (NCBI): domain Eukaryota; kingdom Metazoa; phylum Chordata; class Amphibia; order Anura; family Pipidae; genus Xenopus; species Xenopus laevis. Next base: position 76,714,658 of record NC_054384.1, read on the forward strand.
CGATTAGGGTATTATCCAAACTCAACTTGAGTCTTGGCCCTTTAAATTTAAATTCGACTATTCGCCATCTAGAACCTGCCAAATTACTGTTTAAGTCAATGAGAGAGGTCCTGGCATCAATTTGGGGATGTTTGCAGCCTTCCTGACATTCAAGTTTTTTTTTTGGAAAAAAAAATTCGTATTTGATTTGAGTTTTTGGATTGTTTCAATTCATCTGAGTTTTAAAAATTCGATTTTATTAATAAATATCCCCAAATCGAATTTCGAATTCATAACAATTTAAGGGAGTTTAAAAAAAACTCACATGAATTCGAAATTCGACCCTTGATAAATGTGCCTCCCCGTGTGCACTGTTAGAAATGACAAAGTGAAAGGCGTGTGTTTAAGGGCACAATTTATGCTTTATTAAGCCAAGATACAACCGTGTCCCCGTTTTGTCCCGTGGCACATCTACAGTAGGATACCATCACATAAGCCAAGCCCTTAGTAATACATTGCTGAACCCTCCCATCCCTCCATTCCTAGACTAAAGTGGAATGTCCAAATCAGGACACAATAACTACCTCCAAACACAATCAATTCTACTTGTATGCACCCCATGGAATTTGGTCTGTGCTATAAAGCCCTCTTATACCTCCACTCCACAGGACAATCAAATAGTTTTGGTCTCTATGTTATGTACATAAATAGCACCAACTGACTTTTTACCGGCTCTGAGCTTTAAAGGAGAAGGAAAGGCTAAAATAAAGTAAGCTTTATTAGAGGTCTATATACAGTAAATACACCAGTAAACCCTCAAAGTAATGCTGCTCTGAGTCCTCTGTCAAAAGAAACACAACATTTCTTTCCTTCTATTGTGTACACATGGGCTTCTGTATCAGACTTCCTGTTTTCAGCTTAAACCTCCAGGGCTAGGGCTTGAGCATGCTCAGTTTGCTCCTCTCTCCCTCCCTGCTGTAATCTGTGCCCAAAGCTATGCGAGAGCAGGGAGAGATTCAGGCAGGAAGTGATGTCACATCAAGCCAATATGGCAGTTGCTATCCTAAACAAATAGAGAATACTTCAAGAGCTGTTTACTCAAGTATGGTAACGCATTCTGCAGAATAAATATAGTGTTATAGCTTGCACTATTGTGGCTAATCTATTGGCAATAAACTGCTTTAGTAGCTTTCCTTCTCCTTTAATAACGAGAAGCTGTAGGTTTAGGCTTAACAACAGGTTCTAAGCTTGGGAAGCTGTGTTATTTCCACTATGACAATACTGGCACTCAAACTGCGATCAGGACACAGACTAGAGCTACTTGGAGACAGGAATCCTAAATGCTTGTAGAACATGAGGTTGGAGAGCTGCAATGCTCTGCTATTGCTTTAATCAGCCCATCCGATTCATTCTACACACAAAGCATCAAACCGACAGTTTCACAGAAAGTTAATAAAGAACAAGAAAAAAAAAATATGAAAATCAGAAACATAATGTGTATTAATGCAAGTCAGGAGGTATGCAGCTTCTGTCTTCACCAGAAAGTCCAAATGCTGTGCATACAAGAGGAATTTACTGCATATAAATATATATATATTTTCATAATGGGTCACTGGGTAAGAATTACAGACATACCAGGGAGAAGGATCAGGCTCACAATTAACGTACACACTCACACATTAAGATTCTAGTACCCACCCCTGTTCATATGAAAACATAAAGAGGTGTATCTACAGCAGCGAATCAATTCCATTACAACATGACCTTGGCCTCAGACTACGATGAGATGGGGACATTCCTCTTCTAGTCACATCTCAAATCACCAGATTGGGAACCAGTTGTATATTTCCACATGCACAAGGTCAAACAACAACCAAAAACATTCTCTTGGTCTAAAAATGCAATAAACAAGGTCTCCCACATTGTGTAGCCTTAATCTGCAAAAGGATGAAGGGAGTTGGAAGTCAATGAAAGCTGAACAGGCTTATCACTGTCTTAGGCTGAAGGGCAAGGTTATCCATCTTGTACTACTCAACTACAACAATCATCATGCTCTCATACAGCTAGTGCCTTATTCATTTTCTATTCCTACTACAAATATAATACTACCTGATTAAATAGAAAAAGGCTCATTTACAAAGCACAACTACAGTTGTGGTCAAGCAAAGATGTCTGCAGTCACTGCACCAACCTGCTACCTTCATTAAAGGTTAGGGATGCACCAAATCCAGGATTCGGTTCGGGATTCGGCCTTTTTCAACAGGATTCGGCTGAATACTTCTGCCCAGCCAAACCGAATCCAAATCGTAATTTGCATATGACTTTTTGTCACAAAACAAGGATGTAAAATATGTTTTCCTCTTCCCTCCCCTAATTTGCATATGCAAATAAGGATTCGTATTCGGTACGTTATTCGGCCAAATCTTTCCCGAAGGATTCGGGGGTTCAGCTGAATCCAAAATAGTGGATTCGGTGCATCCCTATTAAAGGTACTTGAATAAAGTGTCTGTTCTTTTGGCCCACCGGTTACAAAGAATTGTGCACAAGTGAATCTGGGAAACCCTGGAGCAACTGCCACCTTACACATGCCAGTAGCTCCAGGGTTCCTTCAGCATATTGCTGCAACAGGAGCAACAGAGGTGTACCCAAGGAATTCCAGTTTTAATGCCACACCATGGAAGTGACACCATCTCTACTATGAACATTTTAGCTGATTCACTAACAAAGACTCTTGTAGTGGCTTAAAGGACAAAAAAGACGGCACCCCGGTTAAAAAAGGTGGTTTGATCCAACAGGTCACTGACTAGCAACACCTGACGCGTTTCGGGAGTAACTCGATTAATCATAGGCTTATGTAGTGAAGTTTGTTTTGATGTAACCAAGGTTGTGTATGTATTGTAATTCAAAATCGGGAGTCCATATCATTAATCAGCCAGGCACAAGGGACTCGCCCCAGTTCAGAAAGGCATTCAACTACAAAAAATTTTTATAAGTCCCAGGCCTCTTCAAATAAAGGTGTATCTAACATATCATAGATACACCTATGACTAAGCGCCGGAGGGTGCGAAACGCGTAAGGTGGGTTATGTGGGGTTGTATGTACTAGCTACTGTTTTAATGTGAATTACAATAAATTAATATTTTTTATTTGAAGAGGCCTGGGACTTATATCGTTTTTGATATAAAATTTTTTTGCAAGGTTGTGTATGGTCACAATGATGCTGGAATTGTAGGGAAAAACACTGCATGAGTAAAAAGACTAGAAATTGCACTTGCACTTGTAAATGAGCCCTATAGTATTGGAAGCACAGTGGGGTACAAAAGAATAATTGGCTTCAGGTTCTTCCTTTCTTACTAAATCGATTTATCTGGGAAGAATAAGGTACCTTAAAATATAGATACAAACAGATATCATTTGAGTACAGAACTACAAGATGTACCTATATCACTTAACCGTCAACTTGACCATTCATTTTGCCTTTGCCGTTTCTCCCCCGCAACAACAGGGTCTGTTGCCAGATTTGCTTAAAGGAACAGTAACACCAAAACATGGAAGTGCCCTAAACTAATGACAATATAGTGTACTGTTTCCCTACGCTGGTAAATCTGGTGTGATTGCTTCAGAAGCACAACTACAGTTCATATAAACAGGCTGCTGTGTATCCATGGGGGCAGCCATTTAAAGCTGAAAAGGGAGAAAAGGCACAGGATACACAGCAGATAACAGATAAGCTCTGTAGTATACAATGGGATTCTTCAGAACATATCTGTTATCTGCTGTGTATCCTGTGCTTGAATGGCTGCCCCCCATGGTTACACAACAGCTTGTTTATATAAACTATAGTAGAGTTTCTGAAGCAAACACACCAGTTTTGCCAGTGCAGGGCACCACTATATGATATTGTGTTTTGTTTAAAACAATTACATTTTTAGATGTTACCATTCCTTTAAAATGTCTTTAAGGTTAAGGGAAGTAAGAAAGTATTACATCTTCCAGCAGAGAAACACCTAGATATCAATCTAAGAATGAGCATTTGGATCAGTTGTGGTGACAAACGCTTCACTTCTTGCATAACAATTGGCCAGCAAAAGAAACATGTGTTAGGGTAGAACTCCACGGTGCGGCTTGAGCCGACGCGTCGATGCAACGAAACGCATGCGATGTGTTGGATGTTCTGAAGATACAGGAAGTGAAGGAGAAATCGCAGGTACTGCATGCTGTGTTTTCATCTGACAGTAGGATAAATGTAGTTCTTACCTGCGACTTCTCCTTCATTTCCTGCATACCTCCCAACATTTTGGAAGTAAAAAGAGGGACAACATTTTTTTTCCGCACGTAGCGCAGCAAATTTTTTGACCACACCCCTTTCTGTGGCCACACCCCCTAATTACCATGTTTGTTTTACAAAATTTGGCAGGTTATGAAAGTTTGAAAATATTTCTCCTTATCTAAACTGTGTTTTTGTGTCTCAAAATTGTTACAAAGTATCTTATTTGCACCTGTTAGCTGTTCTGGGCTCTCTGCTAAAAGCCAATTAAGTGAGAAACTTTGTTTCTTTTCGGCTCTTCAGTGCATAGAAAAGAGGGACTTTCCAGTACAAATGAGGGACTGCGGGTTGAGCTGTCAAAAGAGGGACTGTCCCTCCGAAAAAGGGACAATTGGGAGGTTGCTTCCTGTATCTTCAGAACTTCCGACACGTTGCATGCGTTTTGTCGCATAACGATGTGTCGGCTCGAGCCGCACCGTGGAGTTCCTCTCTTAATCTAATCCAATTCTAAAACTCAGCTGCTGAAAGTGTTTCCATAAAAAGGTTCTAGTTCCCTAATATGTTGCTATAGTTAAGACTTTGTGTGCATTAAATTGCTACTCCTGATTCCAGGTTTCTTGCAGGCCATTTCTCTTTCAGCTATAGCTTTTTTAAGGCTGTCATCTGTAATGGAGTATGGAACAATGCCTGTTCATGTGTTTAAAGGAGAACTAAACCCTAATAATGAATATGGCTAAAAATGCCAAATTGTATACACTGAACTTATTACACCAGCTTAACGTTTCAGCAGCCGCAATGATCCAGGACTTCAAATTTGTCAAAGGGGGTCACCATCTTGGAAAGTGTCTGTGACACTCACATGCTCAGTGGGCTCTGAGCAGCTGTTGAGAAGCTAAGCTTAGGGGTCGTCACTAATTATCAAGCAAAAAATTAGGTTTGTCTGTAATATAAGATGCTACAGGGCTGATTATTAAATTAGCTGATGCTAATTGCACTCGTTTCTGTGCTGCCATGAAGTAATTATCTGTATTACTTACTAATCAGCCTTTTATTGTGAGATTTATATTCTATGTGTACTGTATATTGTGAGTCAGTCCCTAAGCTCAGTAAGTGACAGCAACACAGAGCATGTGCAGTGAATCAGCAGAAAAAAAACATGGGGAGCTACTGGGGCATCTTTAGAGACACAGATCTTTACTGCTAAAGGGCTGTGGTTGCCTTGGGCTGGTACAGAAGCACAAAACAAAATGTACAACATTTCTACCTACTTCTTTATTTAAGCTTTAGTTCTCTTGTCAATGATACATGTGTTGGATGATTACAGCAGTGTAAAACGACAATTGCTCCGTAGAGCAGTAACAGTTACTGGGTTATTTATTAAAATCCGAATGCCAAAAACTCGAAAACTTCAAGTTTTTTTTTTACTTTGAAATCCAAATTTTTAGTGAAAAAAAAACCTCTTATTTTTCGTGATTTATTATACCCCAAGGATGGAAAATCCAAAAACCCAGCATCCAAGGTTGTATATAAGTCAATAGGAGAAGTCCTGAAGATATCCTGATCTGCACTGGGTTTCGTACAATAATCCGTAGATTTTGTGGTTTTCTGAGTTTTCGGGCGGAAATTCAGAAAAATTTGCACGGTCCAAATTTTCCACCATTTTTTCCCGGCACAGGGAATTTTCAGGAAAATGTATTGATAAATAAGGGGAAATAACCTGCGTGGATTTGGTCAGAGTATATTTCAGACATGAACGAGATAAATTCGGATTTTGATAAATAGCCCCCTTAGTGTCAAAGGAGCAACCATCACAATCTCTGTCAATAAGCTGATCCAGACATATAAATATATTCCCAAATATACAGTCCTCTTATGTATCTAAAAGAACAAAGATAGAAAGGTCACCTTATAAGATAAGAATTGCCTTATAGGTATTTGGATCTGGAAGAAAACGGGCTTTTGGGTGCGGTTTGTTTCAAGGGATCTGGCCACCATTGTGTTGGAATAACAGTGCTGTTTAAGGGGTATTTTTATTTCAGGTACAACCGGTTTTAGAATGTTTTTATACACAAAGACCCAAATATATATATATATATATATATATATATATATGCTGAAACTGCTCATTTGTCCCCACTGGGCGGAAGTTGCATGGTTTGCTTTCCTAATTATTATGTCCCTGATCTCTTGGTGGACATCAAGTATAAAGTAAAAAGTCTATATATTTAAAAAAAAATGTAAACAGCACTGGATACACCAAGCACTGGGCACTTGTCTGTTAAACAGCTTAAGAACAAAATATAAGCTGGTTAAGAACAACAATTCCAGCACTAAATCAGATAAGCACACAGCTATAACATAAGAAAAATGAAAATGAGTTATTTCCAGCATTTAATAAACACCCTGTCCTAGAAGGGATTAAGTCTTTCCCCGGATCCTGACAATTCAGGCGCACCAAGGAATTTTCTAGAAGACTTCACTGGAATCATTATAAATCAACTATTACTTTCCATTTACATGAATCACTCTAAAGCCCATTAACTTTCTGTCTAGTGAAAAAAAAAAAAGGGATTCTGATTAATCATTAGAGATCGCAATAGGGATGTAAAACAAAGAGGCTTTGCACTGGAGAATTCTTCCTTGGTGCAATCGTTTATAAAGTGAAGAGACAAGAATACAAAGACAGATAGGTAGGCTAATGGACATGGCTTTGGAAGATCCAGTACAGAAGCTCATTAGAACAAGGCCACAATTTAAAAAACATGATCCCTATCTCCTCCTCTTTGCACAGCCAACAGATCTCCAACATGCAAAGCAGTCGGCAGCAGAGCTTCCTATCCAGTCTGAGGAACATATATTGAAGTGCATGGCCTAGGCTCAACATACCATGTCAGAAAGGCCGAGGAATAAACCACATGCACTCACACACACACACAACATAGAAGGTGCAACCGCAGGAGGGCAAAGATGCCGCTACCTATTTCAATAAAACGTCTGCAATAAATGTCTGATAATCCCTGATTTGCATTCCCCATTGGACAGTACCTGTGGATGGCGTCATGTTATGTAAATGCCTTTGTATCCATAATACAATAGATGAGATTTTGGTCTGGTTGCATGACGGAAGCACTCACACGCAAGCACACACATACTGCCTTCTCCTTCCTCCCCCCACACACAAAATATAAAAAGCAATAAGTTTACAAAAATAGAAAATAATTACAGCAGTGATTGGGCGGGGAGAGGAGGGAAAGGGGGGTAGGCGAGAAGGAAAAAGTAATGGGTCCCCGATTATTTGGCTGCGCAGTATAATATGGGCGGTTTATTCAATGCATCTTCCTCTAAGTGCAGCTCTTGTTGGTCCACTAGAACGTCCTTCATGCAGCCAATGAAACCCGTGCTGTAAGCTTTGGGCAGCTTGTACGACATACTCAGCTTCTCTATTCCACCTGCCAGCAGAAGAGAAAGAGAAAAAAGTTCAAATCAATATCTAATCAGCACATTCCTTTATTAGCCACAAATGTGAGAGGGATGTAAAAGTGCTGCGAATCAAAAAGCCAGACCCAATGACAGTTATGTGCCACGTTCATTATTGAAATCTGCACTTACTGCGTAATAATACAGGAGGGTGAGATTAATAAGAGCTTTAATATATTTTTTTTCCTTTTTCCCTTTATGTTTATTCAGCACGTAACAAGGGCAGGAGGAATAATAATAAAACCTCTATTTGCAGACCATGAAAGGAACCAGGCAATGGAGAAAATGACAAAAGACATTCATACAACTGCACTATATAGAAAGGGAAATCTGGAGAACCCATTTATATGCTCTCCTGGATCTGCGTGTGGACTGACAGTTCTGTTCATCAAGGCCCTTCTTCCTTAATGTAATTAACAGATTTGGTTATTAAATGGAAACCCTGCAACATTAACTTTTATCATCTGTTAGCCTGGCTCATCTATAAACTTGGCAAACCCGAGCTATGCTTGCAAATGAGATGCTAAAACGGAGAATCTGCAGAAGACATGGCAATTATGATAAATGAAATGACAGACTATTAGAATACTGCAGTCTCTGTCGTACTATTGCACTATTGATCCATGTCCTTTATTGCTCCATATCATTTCAGGGCTGGTATTGGAGAAGAAGGGACACTGGACAAGAAAAACCTGCATACGCCTGTAAAACCTGTGACCCCTTCTAACCGTTAGCCAACTTTTGTCATTGCCAGTGTCGTTGCTGATGTTTATTTCAAAGAAAGTGAGTTTTTGTGGGATGAGTGACAGTTTGTGGAGTGAGTTAAGAAGGAAATCCCCTGTATTACAGATGCCCAGAACATGGCAGGCATCACACAAACTTGTCATGACATGAGTAGTCACCAATACCCAGAATTACTCAAACAATTTGCATTGGAACTAGAATGAACTAACATCTCAATAACTTGTAACAACATGGAATATTATATCAAAGAGCCAGTATATCTCCTTTAGCTCACATTATAACATTACATACAGATATGTAAAAGCTATTTTAATATGATTTTCCTGCTTAGGAATGATAGTGAAATGAAATTCCTGTTATCCAATACCACTGATTATGTTGACCTTTCTATATCACGGCACTGCTGCCAATACATCTGATACACATGCCCAGACTTGGTCCGGAAGATCGACTCATTTCGACCATATTGCCCAACCAAATTAGGGAACGTATGGCCAGTTTTGCAGATTAGCAAAAAACCTATTGGGAAGGGGGGGGGGGTTGCATTATTATGTTCTACATTGATTTAACAGTGAGAAACCTCTAAGCTCACTTTGACTCAGGCCTTATCTCCTCTGCTTTAAATGAGAAGGAACGGTTAAAACTAAGTAAGCTTTAGCAGATAGGTCTATATAAATATACCAGTAAAGCCTCAAAGTAATGCTGCTCTGAGTTCTCTTCAAAAGAAACACTGCATTTCTTTCCTTCTATTGTGTACACATGGACTTCTGTATCAGACTTCCTGTTTTCAGCTTAAACCTCCAGGGCTAGGGCTTGAGCATGCTCATTTTGCTCCTCTCTCCCTCCCTTTTCCACCCTCCCTTCTCCCCTCCCTGCTGTAAAATGAGCCCAAAGCTATGAGTGAGCAGGGAGAAACTCAGGCAGGAAGTGATGTCACAACAAGCTAATATGGCAGCTGCTATCCTAAACAAACAGAGACAGTATATAGAGCTGTGTACTCAGGTATGGAAAAGCATTCTAAAAAATAAAAATAGCGTTCTAGCTTGCACTATTGTGGCTTATCTTTTAGAAATAAACTGCCTCGGTAGCTTTCCTTCTCCTTTAAGAGAAGAATTACCAGAACTTTTACCACTGTTAAAAGTGCAACAAAGATTATCAAGGGAGGAGGCTGAGGAGGACCAGCATTACATCTACAGCCTGAGGCAGCAAGTGAGCCTCAAGCCCTGTTATTGCAGTTCTTGTGTGAATCATGCAAATTTATGGTGCTATTTTCCTCCTGTATCTATAACTAGCAACTCGTATTCTCTATTTGTTTTTCTTGTGTTCTGCAGTCTTCCCAAGAGGGCAATAAATCATCAGGTTAAAGCAAGATATCCAGCCAGATGTCCATTGTTATGTGATAAAATAACACAGTACTGACTAACTTTGAGTACAGAAATCAAATTGGCCTATAAAAACCATGGTTTGGGGATAACAGTATAAATTTAAAGACTGCCAACACAGCATTTTTTATCTCAGAAAAATATTATTCATTTTTAATGAACAAATTAAAGCTGCAGTAAGCTGATACTAATATATTAGAATCATGTGCTGTTAGATATAGATATAAAGTCATACCCAGCCACAGGGCTCCATCAGTCTCCAGTTCTTTGACTCCAAGAGGAGAGGATCCATGGACAGGGGCCTCATTGCCAACATGCAAAAAGCCATCTCGGTTGTTTCTAAAATGAAATTTACATAAAATCGCATTAGATGCTGGTAAACACTTTTCAAATGATGATTTTTTTTTGATTTCATCAGATTCTAAAACTGAACAGGCAAGTGATATAGTTTTCAGACTTCTGGAAGGGAAGAATACAAATGGCAACTATGCATTGTGCACAATAACAGGCTATTTTGAGCTCAACTGAGGGACATGAAAATATGCCTTCCACCCCATCATGTCACCCATAATAATACAAGTGCGCCCTTTTCAAGCAGGCTTTATGTACATCTTGCTGCCTAGCTTGCACCTATCAGTGTGCCTTTGGAACCAGTGGCGGAACTACCGGGGGCGCAATCAGGGCCCGCACCCCTTCAGGCTCGCCGGCACTTTGCTCAAAGGCAAATCCACCAAAAAGATTTATTTTGGAGGAGTGGGGGGGCCAGGGTTGTATGTCCTGCACCCGGGCCCGCCCTCTGTTGTTACATGGCAGATTGGTATGCCTTGTTGCCATTGTCAGTGAATGCATTTGGAAAAGAAGTTCACACTTTTATGTGAGATCCATTTACTTATACTATGTACAGCTACTATGTAAAGCTGCATCTGCATTTGCCAGATGAATGTCCAAAAGTTTTCATGTATCTTTCGATTCCTGGCAGTTAATATTTCATTAAAAAGCTTCATCAGTGCAGAGAACCACCGTGCAGATGGAGAAGGCAATAGAATGGACCAGCTGAATGCCCTGGAATGTGGAGCAGGCAAGCCCAAGCACACCCATCTTCATGTTCCTGCCCGCTTCCCATTCTGCAGATGCCTCACTCTATTCTTATCCCAGGGGGGCACTGAAGGGCACACTGGGCTGATGGATAATCCCAGGCAGATGCTCACATCTTACTGTTCCAATGTATCTGTCTCATTACAGTGTAATGCTAATAATAACTATAGAGATAACCAGTCTCAGTGCCTTGTAGTTGCACTACATGCTATGGCCTCCCCTCCTGCCTCTTCTGCTAAACTGAATGCACTGCATTTGTAAATGGCCCTTCTTGTGTATTTGTTTGACCTGTTATACAGTTATGGGACCTGTTATCCAGAACGCTCGGGACTTGAGGGTTTCCATATAAGGGGCCTTTCCGTAATTTGGAACTTCTTACCTCTAGTCTGCTAAAAAATCATTTAAACTTTAAATAAACCCAATAGGATTATTTTGTCTCCAAGAAGAATTAATTATATCTAAGCTGGGATCAAGTACATGATGCTGTTTTATTATTGCCGAGAAAAAGGAAATAGGTTTTACCCTTTTTTTCAATTATTTAATTCACATCATTAGTAGCTTTCTGGATAATGGGTTTCTGGATAATGGATCTCAAACCTGTAATCTTTATTTATTTCCTGAATATGTAATGTTCGTTGAAAAGCCTCACCCTGTCTATCCTGAACAATGGCTAATACATATTAAAAACTGCCCAAACCCCCAACAGGACACAATCATTTTCAAATACAAGTATCATGCTTTGTGGAACTGCGGATGCATTTTCACAAGTGCCCTTATTTATAAATGCATTACGGCATTTCAATATGTTGGCATTTTGTTTAGCAAGTCTTTCAATATTTAAGAAAAAAAGATGTATATGCTGCACATACTTTTCTTAAATAACAAGGGAGCAGCTTATTTTGGGCAAAAAATCTATTTACTGAGCTAAACAGGGCAAACAGGGAAAGTGAAGCTTCTTCATGTTTGGTCCTTGCAAGGCAGATATTTAAAATACCAGTAATCAACCCCTCCCTTCCCTCTTTGTTGTGACTGTTTTGTTAGCAGGAGTCCATTATGCAGGGTCATTATCTGTGCACATGTAGTCGCTATAATTTCACTGTTTAGCTCTAGTAATAACAAAAAACATCGATTTTTGTTATAATAGGCAAATAGAATGTCTTTATTCAACACTTTACAAGTACATTAGAGGACATTATAGACAAATAGCAGGGGACCTTTTTACCCATAAAGGATCACCCTTTCAGGCCACTCTTTCAGTCTAGAAGAAATTAACTTTCATTTAAAGCAACGTAGGGGGTTCTTCACAGTGAGGACAGTGAGGTTGTGGAATGCACTGCCGGGTGATGTTGTGATGGCTGATTCAGTTAATGCCTTTAAGAATGGCTTGGATGATTTCTTGGACAGACATAATATCAAAGGCTATTGTGATTGTGATACTAAACTCTATAGTTAGAATATGAGTATATATAGTTTATGTGAGTGTGTGAGTGTATGGATTCTGGGTTTCATTTGGAGGGGTTGAACTTGATGGACTTTGGGTTTTTTTTCAACCTGATTTAATTATGTAACTCAAATAAAACAAGAGGGTATACTGCTCCTTTAAGAGATATCCATGGTCTCATATTAACTCATTTAGTGATATTTCTGTCCCTGGTACTGAAGGTTGTAATTGGAAAATTAATGTATTTGGCCTTGTAAATATAGAGGGATATCAATGAGCAGTGTAGTTTTTAGGTTAGCAACCTGCTACACCCTGCTACAAAACAACAGTCTGGTGATGCTTTATGGCCTTCCCAATAGAATTCAATGATTTGCGCTATACATTGATCTCTATAGGGGAAAAAAACTGCCATTCTATTATATTAAACCCTACATCAAAGTGCAGACTTTAGAGATTCAAGCAGCAGAATGAGCGAGATAAAGAAAGCAAACACGGTCAATCAAGCAAGGATAAGGCAGAGAGAAAAGAAAGCATTCTGTCTCGCAGTTATTTAATAGAAAAGTATATACCATAGACTGTCTGAGAAAAGTCCTTTTTTCTTCCATTTAATTGACTTCATTATATTATATGGTGGAAACACGGTTTATCAATGACCACTACTTCACAGAAAATCGTGCCTGTATTTCTGTAGCACAGATAACTATGGTAACTAGATGTTCTGCATACATAAAAAGAGTATTTCCAGGGTTGCCATCTTTCTTCTGTTATCTTTCTCTTCTATTAATAACATTGGCATAAAAAGTCATTTTGACTGTCTCTGCTAGTAAAATAACAGCCATGTAGCAACCCTAATTAGCCAAACGCTTGAAAAACAGGGCCCCAGGCCCCCATCTAAAACTGAGCTCAGTGTAATAGTGTCAGGTTATACACCAGTGAGCTCTATTGAAATGCCGCATTGTCAGGCCCAGATTTGTGGCAAGGCCACAAAGGCCCGGGCCTAGGACGGCAGAATTTCAGGGGCGGCATTCAAATGCGAGCACTGGAGACTGGCGTGCGGGTGATTTGAAAGTCTCCTGTGCGTCTCTAGTGCAGTTCTATGCACGCATGTGCGGGAAGTGGATGGCTAGGGGACATAGGGGTCCGTTTACTAAAGCGCGGTAAAAATATGCGCACAAAATATAGACAAATTTGTCCCAAATATGTTTTCGCCAGTTTACTAACCTGCGGTAAATATAAATTTGCAAATTTTTTTGCGCATAAATGTTTTCGCCAGTTATCGCATTCGCTGAAAATAACATTATGTACACATTAACGGCAGGTTTCCTAAACAGCGAAATGTGCAAAAGACAAAATTTACGCAAGAATATTCACAAAATCTTACCGCCACCTATGTAGTGGCGTAAAAGTATTTTTTTCGCCAGAAAATTCTCAAGGGGCAGGAAATATCCCATATTACTTTTTTTTCTTTACCCATCATTCATTGCTGACAGGAGACAGATCTGTAGCTATTGCTGAAAGGATGTTTTGGCTTCTGTTTCTATCTGTTGCAACAGCAGCAGTTTCAGCTCAGAGGCGTATTATTGGCAGCGGCATTACAGTCCAAGGATTCGTCAGCCTTTTTTGGTTTCATTGTGATTGGCTACATATATGATGCAGACATGTGTGATTGGTGTTACTCTGGTAATGTTGTTGGATGGTATAATCATCAGTCAATAAAGTTTATGAGTTTTGAAGATGCATTTCTGGCCATAAATTTCTCAGTAAAAATTGCCATAATAACCGCAATAAAACAAGACTATTTTATAGCATAAATATTAGCAAACATGTAATTTGTCGCCAGTAAATTCGCAACTCGCTAAAATTACTGCTAACGTAAGCTGGTTCGTTAACGTAGTTACCGGGGAGTTACTGGGGAGAAGGAGATGGGGGAGGAGAAGCAGACGGGGGGTGAGAGGAGCCAGCCTAGGGGAGCCTGCATAATAAATCTGGCCCTGCGCAATGTATTCAAACCCAAGCTTCATAGCCTCTGTTCACTCTGCTCTGTAACCTAGATAAAATCACAGCTGCAGTTGTTCAGTTTTACATGCCTTGATCAATTGTTTGGAAGGCTCCCTGAGGCTGAATATGTCTGTTTATGTAGGCTAAACTTCACTTCACTGCAACGAGTATAAGAGTATAACGAAAAGCTGTTGAGGGAATGTAATAAAAGTTATTAGTTTAAAAAAGCACCAATTTTACAATGTTGTTCTTTAGAAGTTACCACATTGGGATAACTACAAACAGTGCACTTTTTTTGGTGCAAGTAAACTGACTTTCTTATTAGGAAAGTATATTGTAGTATGTACACAGCCCACTGGTGCAAACCATAATATTACATCCAGTTTTCCACTTGGGTCACTGAATGCTTTCACTGGTTCATAAAATCTGCAAAGGTAACATTTGTTGACATTTTGCATATTCTTTTCTGGTACTGACTTTTAGTATTAACAACATCCATCCTCCCACTAGAGTGTTTATTTATTGTAATGTTTTTGTAGCAATCAATTGTAACCATTGTCCTCCTCACGGTGCTGTTTAACTGTCGTCTGTCATCTGTAATAGCAGTTACTCATACAAGTCCACCATTCAGGACTCTCTCATATTTTCCTGCTCTAAAGGCAGCCTCTGACAATGGTTTTTGGCCTGTACTGGAGGGGCCACAAAATGCATAAGCAGAGTTGCTAAAAGTTACACCCAAATTTATATTTCCCTTTTTTCTGTCTTGGGATCCTCTGCCAGTAATATAGATGCAATAATATACCTTCTCAGTGCAATGATGAGATTTACAGTAATAGAACATAGCGAGTGGAACTGTAAGATGTGTCACTAAACACACACGACGGGTAGTAAACAAATGCGCTTTGAAATAACCACCACATTCCTGGAATGCTCTTCACTATACTGTCATTAGAAAATCAAGCCGCTAACATTAAACTAAAATATATGTACCTTCAAGTTAAAGTACTTTTACATAAGAATTTATCCAGTCGGCTGCATTGATCAGGCACTGAACTCTTGCCCAGTCAGAGAAGCAGTTGTTGTTATGAGAACTCCATAATATCATACATCTGCTTAGCAAAATGTGGCCGACTAGATTTAATTACTTTATTAAACTGTCTGCTACCTTGAACCAAAACACTGATGATGTTTGATCCCTGTTAGTGAAATCAAGAGATAACTCAGTGGCAGATTTTTATATCAGGCGGCTAATAGCAAGTATTCCAATGTTCTAGCATGCTTAAAGGAACACTAGCACTTATATTTACATATTATACATTGGCCTAGAATTCTTTGGTGAATAGACTCTGTTCTGGCACCTATTGATGTTCTGTCACCCGTAGACTCACCGTACAGCTTTAATGCGGATCCACTCATTGGTGTTCACGCGTACTGTGGATTGCAGGACAACAGGTTTGGAGCCCAGATCATAAGTCATCTGGACATACCCTCCAACCACAGCCAAGGAAATATAATAGGCACGTTCTGTCCCTTTTCCACTCCAAAGGATGAGACCCTGAGTGGCTTCGGTCTTGATACTCAGCTCAAATTGGTTGACCAGCAGCGCCTTCTCACTGTGAAGAGGAAGAACATGGACAGAATTACTAATTGTCCACTTAAAGGTCAGATACATCATGGATAACAAACGCTTCATTAAAGGACTCGGGTGTAATTCTCTTAACTACTTAAATGTCCAATGAGCATCGACATAATGATTAAGGCACTGCAAAATGGCATCCACTGTCTCAGTGCCCTGTTAGATATCCATTTATGTTACGGCTGGAAGCACCTTCCATCTTTTAGGACAAATAAATTGATGTAATGATTTTAGACACAGCCATGGAATTTACTGACTGTGTATTTAGGAAAATGTATTTCTCAACCATGCCCAGCGTTCTACGAATCTGTTTAGGGGACCCCACGATTAAAATACTGGCATCTTTATTACTAATAATAATAAATCCCCCTGACCCATCTGGCATGCCTTTTTGTAGTACTCCTTTGTGAATCCTTTATCTGTACAGGTGGACAAGGTTATTTATAAAACATGATCACACACATTTACAAACACTGACAATAACACAACACAAAACATCGCAAACTGCCTCCACTTTCTACTTTTAGAATTTAAGCATATTGGCATATGGGCTCTGAAGCGAAAGAATGAGCAGAATGGGCATGATTACTCCTACTCAACAGCAGCTGAGAGAAGTGCAACTTCCACAAGTGTCTGATGAAGCGGAGTAGTGGGAGAGAGAGAGAAAACCTAGTCTGCTTCTCAGCTGTCAACATCATTGGCTTGAATTGTACTCTGTGCTCTCATGCTTATTAATCTCGTTATATGTTCAGTAACAGAATACAAAACCTCCGTAAAATAATGGTAACAAAATCAAGGACTGAAATCCCAGATGTCATGTCCTTGTAATAGAACTACAATCAAATAAATATAGAATAAACAAGTCCAATTACAGGAAAATAAATATTAAAGTGTGCCACCTTTCACATAAATGCCAAGAGAAGTTGAAATAGCTTGTGCTGTTTTAGGGTGGCATTTCTTGCAAACCATGCACATTACAGAGTCTGGGATAAGATACGGAAACTATTTCACATGCATTGGTGAATAATTAATGATTTTACAGGATTCAGACTTCTTGGCTTTATTCAGCGATAATTTCTAGCATCCTTCTAAGCTGTTTGATGGAAGGTAATAGGTTGGTGGCCTTATCTCTATAGAAAATAGAATCAGTTTGTATCTGAATAAAGTTCAGATGTTTGTTGAAAACAATGGGATCTTTAGGAAACATTGATGATAAACACTTTCTATTGTGAAACAAACATGAGATGAAAGAAGAAGAGAAATCCACATTATTGAGTATTATCCGACATAACCTCAATGTGATTTGGAGGTAGCTTAAAAATACAATAAATGCAAGCCACAAAGCAGGCAGCAGAGACTTACCTGCGATCTTCTGGATTGTCCACAGGGCCAGTTCTTAGAGGCAGAAAGAAAGTGGGAGCATGCAGTAAGCAGCAGCAAATAAATAGCAGGAGAACCTCTGCCAACCCAAACAAGTAGAACCCATCCAAAGCCCTTTAACATTCCCCAGGGTCCATAGCAAAATAAGTCATGTCAAAAAAAATTAAAGCTACATAGATATTTATATATATATATATATATATATATATATATATATATATATATATATATATATATATATATATATATATATATATATACACACGTATATACTGTATATGCTGAATGTATTATTTTGACCTCACATTATTGTTCTGAGATCAATGCCCAGGAAACATGTAACATCATATTTAGAGTTGTAACTATAGTTAAAATATGTTGTTGGTCAATACAAATACAAAATGGCAGCGGAACTAAGATAACATGGTTCCCTAGTTTGCTGAACTATAACCTATAGATTTCTCAACCGGGTGCGGCAATAATCAGTACTGCAACTTTGAGTCAATGAGTGGGGGTTTTGCACTTTTTTGTTCTTGAAGCAATATCAAATATGCTAATCCTATTTGTTACGGTGGTCTCAGATCCCTAAGGAATAGAGGTTAATGGATGAGATTCATAAAATAATCATTACGTGATCCCTGTAATTGATAAATCCCAGAAAATGTCATATGAAGCTGTCAGCTGTAACAAATTTAAGCACAAACAAGCACTGCCAGCACAAGCTCTCAATTCAATTAGGTATGATAAAAATCCTTCATATGATCTTCTCCATGCAACGGTTTATATGTTCCTTTCCAGCAAAGTGCTTTTGGCAGTTTTTGCCTTTAAATGAAAAACAAATGTCTGCCCCTCCATCATTCCATAGAATGCCTCACTGAACATACCTGTTCTCCCACTAGCTACTCACTCATGCTACATAAGCTACATCTGATGGGGTCTGAAAAATAAAAAATGGGGAGAATGCCTTTGGCTAATATTAGAGTTGGGCGGTGACATGTAGTGAATCAGGTCCTGTCAGTGGCGTAACTATAATACAGCAGACCCCGCGGTTGCGGGGGGGCCCGGGGGACAGAGGGGCCCGGACCAAGGGGTCTGCTGAACTGAAACACTGTGTGCGGCGACCAAGATTGCCGCTTGCCACAAGTAATTTAGCGGCGGAGCGGCCGTGCGGATCTGAGGTTTTCCGAAGGGACAGGAGATGTGCGAGCGCTGAAGGAGGTCAGCAGATGCGTGTATGCGCATGCAGGTGTACGTGCGTGCGTGCAGCTAAGCCGGGGCCCCTGAAGATTTTTTTGCAGGGGGGCCCGGTAAGCTGTAGTTACGCAGCTGGGTCCTGTAGAAGTTGCAATTGTTAAGCAATTGTTTTTTTCAGCTGCATTTCTTATATTGGCTAATTTGCTTTTACCCATAACCCTCAAGGCCAATGCTTGGTATGGAAAACTGGGAAAAAATCCTGAACATAAAAAAATATGGCCAATGGAAAAAAGGTTTTATGTGACCAAGAAACAAAGGAGGAAGAACAAATAGTAAGTTCTATGATTATATTGCATTTCACAATATCCAGTATAGTACTGAATCCGATGAAGTATGTCTATACGAAACGCGTCAGACCATAAACTGATGTAATCCTTTTTAACAATGTTTAAATAAAAGTGATTTTACTGAAAAACTGAAGCGACGGATTTGTGGACCTGGAAGTGCGCCCCCACACTTTGGGATTGTAGTACTGAATCAAATCCTTCATCTTGCAGACAGTCAGAACTGACATCTGAGCTCTATTTCTATCAGCAAAGCAGAACTTCGACCTTAGAGCAACACTATTTGATCTGACTTCCCGGATATTTGCGATGCAAATTAAACCCTAGAGCCCCCTCTGCATGCAATCTTAAGATTTGTGCAACTTTATATAAAAAAAAAATATGAAAGCTTCTGAAGCAAACATGGCATTTATCTATAAGCTACAATTACATTTAAATGTATAGGAAGACGCTTGCTTTTTGATGTTACTTACCCTTGAGGATTGCAATTTGTCTAGAAAGCTATACTGATAAAAGCACTGGCAATTAAAGGCCTTACGTTGGCAAGCCAAAAGCCCATAGTGCTGTTCCATGTATTAACTCCATTAAGATGGATTTATTACTGTTATGGGGATATACAGTAAACATTATATAGAATAGGAAATGCGTCAATCACATCTAATATGCTGTTTTAGCACATCTATTTTCTCTAATATTACTAACTTCTCCATCTCAAGGGACTGACTTCGTCTAATTCATTTTACCTGAATATAGGAAGTTTTCTGTAATTAGCTGAGAAACTAGAAATGCCTACTCCTCACTACTCTGTCTCCTACACTACTCTATGCTTCTTAAAGGAACAGTAACATCAAAAAATGAAAGTGTTCTAAAGGAATGACAGTATAATTAAGTGTTGCCCTGCACTGGTAAAACTGGTGTGTTTGCTTCAGAAACACTACTATAGTTTATATAAACAAGTTGCTCTGTAGCCATGGGGGCAGCCATTCAGTCTGAAAAGAGGAGAAAATGCACAGGTAACATAGTAGATAACTGAAAAGTTCTGTAAAATACAATGTGACTAGTGTACTTATTTGTTGTATGTATGATTGTTGTATGTGTTTAAAAATGAGAAATAAAACTTACCTTTAAAAAAAAAATACAATGTGACTTATCTGTTATCTTTGTGTGCCTTTTTTCCCCTTTCAGACTAAATGGCTCCCCATGGCTACACAGCAGCTTATATAAACTATAATAGTCTTATTGAAGCAAACACCAGTTTTAGCTATGCAGTACCTTATATTTGTATTATCTTAAAATACATTATTTTGACAAATACATAATGGGATTTCTTTGTGGATTTGGCAAGAAGAAGCTTGTCTTAATAATTTATATAGATCTCAATGCACTGGATGGAAAATCTGGTCTCATAATTCCCTGTATTGAGCTCTAAATTACTTGGGTATAGACCTTAGTAAACATTATCTCGCATAATTCAGAGCACTAGCACTCAGCAGTAGTACCTACTCTAAGGTTCTAGCAATTCATAAATAAACAATAAACTACCCCAATAATAATAATGACAAGCTAAAATCCAACATACAAAAAATCATTTTATGTCACACTCTGCCACCAATAAAGTGCCTCTAATAATACTGTAGAAAGAAAAGAAAAAGAAATGGGGGAAAAAAGAGGCACCAAAAGGCTTTAGTGTGGATTGCAACTATTTTACCTGGAGCGATCATTCTATTGCAAGGTCATACTTTTACAAATCATATTTAGATTAAGTATTTCTTATTTTGCAAGCATTTCATTGAGTATTTTAAGATGAGTGTCCTACTGATCAGTCCCAAACCTGCCAGGTTTTTGTTGCTATACAATAACAATACACACAGCACAAAGTGTAGAGATGACATGGAATATCAGATACACAAAATGTACATTAATGAGACATTGCGTACATGGATGTATTTGCCCTGGGGGACTATCTGTGATACCTGAGAGCATGTTTCATTATGTTCTGTTTACAGCATGTTATGTTTCAGGAGCTATATAAGCAATGAAGGCTATAATGGCAGTTATAATAAAGATATGAGATGATGTTGTCTGATGGGTACAGGATATTGCCTCTGCATTGGCAAGGAATACAGTGGTACGGACGAAATGTGGATGCCCCATGAACAGCACACCCAATGGTGAGTTAATGAGCAGATGAGCCGGAGTCAGGTGATGAGAGTTTTGGAAAAACTATTTACTTACTCAGGTATCTCGTTAGTTAGTTGGCTTGAAAACAAGGAAATAACACAGACATATAAGACGGCAGACACACAAATCACTGAGAGACAGTGACACAATAATGACTCAGATAAATAAAACAGACAAAGACACACAAGGTGGCAGCACATCTGTGTGTTATGTGTTGTACTGCAAATGAAGTTGTACTTCATCCAAATGTTCTGCTCAAATGGACTGTCATCACCAATGCAATAACATAATAAGGAGCAATATAAAGCTAAGAGTCACATTTCTGTGTGAGGCAGAAGGCCGTTATATCCATAGTTACTGGGCATATCAACAAAATGCAGAATTGTAGTTAGTGGAACTCCAGAAATGACTGTGCACACCCAATTCTCCATCTGGCAGTTTAGCCTCATTTAAGAGACATACATTACCATTGCTCTTTCTTTAGATGCTGGCTAACATCATGAATAATGTTGAATAAAACACAATTCAAGCTCTTAGAAGCTATTGTAGCTTGTAGGCACACAAGCATTTGCAGACCAACAATGGCCCATGCATTTCACATCAATGAAAATAGGAGAGGTACACTGTATTTTGCAAGTATTTTTCTACTATAAAGAAAATTATTTCTTGCCAGGTACCCATCTCATTTATTCAGACTATAGGCTTCAATCAGGAGTATTAAAGCCATAAAGCAACATATACAGGACAGGCTGGGAATGATGTAGAGCATGGATATGTCAGTACAAGATTTAACTTACCTTTTGGTTACAGCAATATGATATTCCAAGTAAGTCTTGCCATCAAATGATACTGCCTCAGATTCTCCTGCTGCTTTCTCAATGGTCACTGCACCAAAAAATCCATTAGAAAACCTGGTTAATTTGTGCTACAAAACCATAGAACCTATCCAGTGGTAATTGACCAACTGTTTGAATATATACTGCTACCATATACTAATGATATTCATCAGTTTATGTGGAGCTAATAATGAATGCTTTTTCTCCTAACAGTCTCTTGTAACCTGGTCTACAAATTCCAATAAAAGCTGCTCGGGTTTTTTACGCTTATTTATTATTACATTTTCCTGAAAATTTGCTTTGCGGTAAAAAATCTGATTTACATGATTTTTTGGATTTTTTCATCCGATTTTCACGATTTTTTCAGAATTTTAACCCAAAAACTCAGAAAACTTCAAAGTATAGCACGAAACCCAGCGCACATCAAAAAATCATTGGGACTTCTCCTCGACTTATATGCAACCTCGACAGGTCTGAGATGCCGGATTTTCAGATTCTGACTTTTCCATCCTCTGGGTTTAAGAAATTCTGAAAAATTCGTGATTTTTTTAAAAGTGTGATTTTATAAAAAAAAATTCCAAGACTGCTGGGATGTCCATTCTGGGAGAAAGCGGCTAAATCAATGGATGGGGTAGAATCATTTTTTCTTTCTTTATTTTATGACTGAGCCCAAATAATTATATTCTGCAAAATCTGGAACACCAGGAGGCTACAACTGCATCCCAATCTGATAAAAAAGCTACAACCAGGACTCTAAAATTTGGGAGTAAATTACCTTGTCCCTCCTACCTTTCTACTCTATACTGCCCTGAATTAAAAAGCGTAAAGAAGTAGATGAGGCATATAAGGCAGAAGCAGAAGCCAGAAGGGCTGATTCTTGGCCTTTATATAAACACAGGGGCAGCCACACAATGCAGATTGTGCACAAAATGAGCCAAAATGCGTTTATGGAATGTTAATTGTATAAATGTCTTGTGTCGTCACCCAGGCCAACGCAGCACCTCTTATTGAGGACACAGGACAGGAGTAGAGACCAATGGATCAGCTGATTCTTGGCCTGTGTCTACTGTTAATATTATTATTATTATTACTGTGTTTATACACAGTCCAAGAATCAGCCCTGTCTGGCAATAGCCTTAGCTCTAACACTTCTTCCCCTTCCACCCAATCATTCAGCATCACACTAAAATATATACAGTATTTATGTAGATCTCCCACTACAGAAAGCTCAAAGCAGTGCATTTACCATAATAAAAAAAAAAATTCTTCATTTTTGGTTTCTCTGTAATAATAAGACCTTGGTACGTTACAGAGCAAAAACAATCCTATCACTTAGTTGCAGATTTATCAAGGGTCGAAGTAAATTCGAGGGAGTTTTCGAAGTAAAAAATTTGAAAATTAAAAGTAATTTTTTGGATACTTCGACCATCGAATAGGATACTACGACTTCGATTCGAAGTAAAATACTTTGAATATTCGACCATTTCGATAATCAAAGTACTGTCTCTTTAAAAAAACTTCGACTTCAATACTTCACCAAATTAAACCTGCCGAAGTGCTATGTTAGTCTATGGGGACCTTCTAGAGCAGTTTTCTAAGTTTTTTGAAGTCAAAGAAAAATCGCTTGATCGATGGATGAAATCGATTCGAAGGATTTTATCGTTCGATCAAACGATTTTACTTCGACCGCAATATGGTCAAATTTTGTGAAAAACACTTCCATTTCGATATTCAAAGTCGAAGTAAAGCCGTTCGACAGTCGAATTTCGAAGTATTTCTCACTTGGAAATTGGACCCTTGGTAAATCTGCCCCTTAATGTCTAAATGTTATTTTAGTAGCCTTAAGGCTTGTGTGTCACACTGTGTAAATATAATTTATCAGGAAACCTAAAATACAAAATGCTAACCTAGAAAAGAAATGTCAAAGCAATGTTTTTGCAAAAATTGATTCCATTCATTGTGTCAATAATCATATATAGAAGGCTGATATCTGCTCCAAACACCTTAGACTGTTAGAAAGGGAAAACCATCCAGCCTTCATTTACTGATAGAAAAGTGATAGTCACCTGCTCCCAAGGAACTAGGTAAGTAGTTTTGTTTGTTTTTTTAAAAAAAAACAAAAGAATGACATAAGCAAAAAAGTTTTTATTTAGATTACTTGCAAAAAAACCCAGCCTTATGCTTTTTGTGCACTTAATCATAGGTTCTACACATAATAAGCATTTAAAGCCACAACGAACAATCAAAATGTACAGCCAATAAAAGGAGATGGGTGGGAAGATTCTGCTATAGCTCAACAATTTTGGGTTCAGTTTGTGTCTATATGAAGATTTAAGTTTTGTAGATTAGATAAGATATATACTTCTCTACAGGTAGACTGCCTACTTACCTTTCTCACACTGACCACCTGAGAAACCCCTCTGGCAAACACATTCATAGTCTCCTTTATTAGGAGAACAAAGCCCCCCATTCTGGCAAGGGAAGGGTTTCTGGGTACAAGGATGGCCGTGGAAAGCAGAGATCTCAATAGCACTGCGGATGTTTTCTTCTCTCAGAACAGGCAGTCCCTTAATGGAAATCTGCAAACAACAACAAAAAAATGTAAATCACAAGATATCATAAGGTTGTTGATATAGTTGCATATAAAGTTGGCTATGTTCTTGAATGCACAGATACAGTATATTATTATAACTGCACTAACTTGGTAACAGTTAACTGCAGTTTGATAACTTTGCATTAATGGCCTGGAGAAAACATTCCCTGAGTAACTATAAGTAGCCTTGCTCAGACTAACCTTCAGTGCAAATGATAGCAGAAGTTTTCTACTTACAATCCAAACCCTTCTAAATAGTGAACCAACCTTCTGAATGGCTCCTACAAAGCTTGATGAGGCAGCAGCCGCCCTGGCTAATTTGTTGAAATCTGGAGCTCCGCCCACATATAGAGGCTCTTTCAGATTGAGAGCAGTATGGGGTGCCTGGGAGGTAGAAGGGGAAAGACAGACAAGTTAAACTGGGTACGATTCATAATCCCTCATGATGTTATTTGTAATTATGGTTTCTATAATGAACAATGAGTTATGATGTCTCACAACATTCTCCTTCAGATCATTTTACATGAACTTTTAGATGAAATGCTGTAATGTTCTAATGCTTTTAATACAAACTGATGTCTGTGCAAGTAAATATATCACAAATAACGTGTGCCGCCCAAATCAGAGAAAAATACCATAACAACAGGCATTTTTGTTTATTATATTTAATCAGTGTCAGCATATCTTTCTAGGCTCCAGGGGTCACCTGCTGTCACCGATGCAGACAATCTGCCCAAGGCTATGCACTACCAATAGGTGCTCAGAACTGTCAGGAAAAAGGCATTGTTCCCTGAATACAGCACAACGTATTCTAACACTGTTATTATTGTTTTATTATTATTGTTTTATTTTTTTAACTCTATTGCCCTTCTACTATTCCCATGACCTGGCAAAGAAGAATTTGCGAGAGTGCACTTGCAGTGTAAGCAACAGCTTCCTTTTCACGCATATCCCAGTCAATTTACTGTATTTTGGTCGATCCTGAACTAACTAAAGGTGGCCATACACGGGTAGATTAAAGCTGCCGATATCAGTCCTTTAGACCGATTCGGCAGCTTATCTGCACATGTGTGGGGGTTCCCGACGGCTCCTCCCGATCAATGTCAGGCCAAAAATCGACCAGATATTGATCGGTCAAGTTTGATTTTTTTCCACGATCCAGGACTGCATCGGCTAGTTGATGCGGTCCTGCGACCCGTCTGTGCCCATTCATAACAAGGGCCGAACGTTCGGATACACCCGATATCACCCAGCCGTTAGTGGATCTAATAGTGTATGGCCACCTTTATTCATCACTACCAAAGGCAGTGCAAGGGAGAAGTCCCTGCACACAGCATAGCCTAGGGGGTCATCTCATAAGTGGACCAATTGGGGTCAGTACAGATCTCCATTGGTACTGCTGTTGTATCAATAATCAGTTATTTGTAACGTAATTCGTGTCACCCTAATATGTGAATAACTCACAAGGACGTATATACTGTATAGCCCAGCCGGAAGCCCCTCGGTTATCAGTGAACTATAAATTGATCATTAAGTATCTGTTTTCTTTCCTATATCTGTACATATCTGCACCCATTCATTCTATAAGTACTTTAAAGTGATACTGACACCAGAAAATAACCTTTTTTTTTTTTCTTACATAATCTTTGAATGCTATTTATAATTTTGCCCGATGCTTTTACATTACCTGTCTTACCCCATGTTCCTCTATGAGGGGTCTGCCATATTTGTGCAGCAGTAGTCTGTTAGCATTAGAAACTCTAACTGACGGTGATGGGACAGTCAGGTTGGCAAAACAGTCAGGTTTAGGAACTTCAAGTAATAATTACTTACAAAAGCAGAACTATCAGCAAAAAAACGATCAATGTGACCTATATGTAACTTTTAGGGGCTAAGCTCGAGTGAAGGATTAGAATAAAAAATACTTTGAAATTCAAAGTTTTTTTTTGGCTACTTCGACCATCGAATTGGCTACTTCGACCTTCGACTACGACTTCGAATCGAACGATTCGAACTAAAAATCGTATGACTATTCGACCATTCGATAGTCAAAGTACTGTCTCTTTAAACAAAACTTCGACCACCTACTGCGCCACCTAAAACCTACCAAAGTACAATGTTAGCCTATGGGGAAGGTCCCCATAGGCTTTCCTAGCAATTTGGGAACGAAGGAAAATCGTTTGATCGATGAATAAAAATCCTTCGAATCGTTCGAACGTTTTTTCCTTCGATCGTTCGATCGTTCGAATTGCGGTAAATCCTTCGACTTCGGTATTCGAAGTCGAAGGATTTTACTTCGAGGTTTGAATATCGAGGGTTAATTAACCCTCGATATTCAACCAACAGTAAATGTGCCCCTTAATGTAAATTAATATTTTGAAAAGAAAATTTTTAGTGTCAGTATCACTTTAAGACTAATAATGTCATTTAGAATGTAATTCAGGAATGTTGTAAAAAAAAAAATATTTTGAGGCATATGTAATATACCCGTAGAGAATAAAAATGCATAGTGACAGCTAAAATCTGATGAAAGAATCCCTACCGGGCGGGAATGTCTACTGTTAATGCTCCAATTTTGTATGTATGGTCGGTGCCCTCTAGTGGAGTCATATTCATCACCCTGCTGTGCCTTCTAAATGATATTTTTGTCCTTAATCAAGGATCTCAAGAAGCTTCATTGACATGTTTCTGCCTTGATCCAGAACAATGCGTTTTTATCAAAATCACAATGACTGCTTTAATGACTCTCCATCTTGCTCCTCCAGCATAACTTTGTATAGGCAAGCTGGTGGTATCAGATTCAGAGCAACTAATGATTTTCTATAATGGGCAAGATGTGAAGACACGGTGGGATCACACAATATAAAAAATATAGATTTGTATTTGTTTTTCGTGAGAGTTTCCCCAAATAACCCATGTTCATTAAGCAATACATAAATTTCCCTTCCTATCGACTAAAAAAAAATGAAGTTAATTACTACTTGATGCTTGTTACACAGATGGATGGCTGAAAACTATAATAATTCACTGGAAAAATGTTAAATCTCAATATGATGAAAAAATTAATTAGGAGGAACATGTATAATTGAAGTAGAGATTTACAACAAAATTAACTTTTAATATGTAGACATTAAGGGGATTATTTATCAAAATCAGATTTTTTCAGATTTTTTTTAAATAAAAAACTCAGACCAAACTAGAATTCGCAATGTGACCTTATTTATTATTTAGAAAAGCACAATTAAATCGGATTGGCGACAAAGTCGATAAAATTGAGAGAAAAATCGAACCACTTTCATGAATCTTACAATTTTTTTCTGGCTTTCTCCTGAAAAGCCCGAATTTTTGTCCCAAAACTCAAAAATAGTTTGATGTTTGGGCTAATTCCAGCGCAGACTTTAGAAAGTTTCAAATAAGTTAGGGACCTCTCCCATCTAATGTACAACCTTAGCAGGTCTGAGATGTCGGATTTTCGGATTTTGACTTTTTCCTTCCTCGGGGTAGAGTTTTTTTCCACTAAAAATCTGCATTTTATAGTTAAAATTTTTTTTTTGAGTTTTTGCCATTTGGACTTTAATAAATAACCCTCTTAGTATTTGATACTGGTCATTACAATTTTTTTTCCTTCCATTTTCTACATGGCTCCAGTTTGGAATTGTAAGTGTGATGCGGTTTCTAGGGTTCCAATTACCCTAGAAACCAGACAGTGGTATTGGTAGATAAATGAAGAGCAGAGGGAGAGTAGAACAATAGTAGAACAATAGTAAAACGCTATAATCACAACAGTTAATTTGCTTGCTTTCTGGTTGCAGAGGTCATTGTCAGCAACCAGACAGAGGCAAATAATTAAGCGTTATTCTGTAATATACTAAAAGTTAATTTTGGAAGAAATTCTACTTCAAAATATAATCTAATAGTGATGACTTAATGGTGAGAATGGACGATGCATATGGAATACATCATGAAACAGATGTGCATATTGTTACCTTACGGGATTTCTGATATCCAGAGAATGCAGATATAGAAAAAGGCAGAGAGATGGGAGGGAGAGGGAAGGAAGGAGAAAAGAAGCCATCAGTGAATTGCAAAAGCGTTGGCATGCAGGGTGTCTGACATCATCCATCCAGATATCAAACTTTTCAGTTACCTTTAAAAGGCACCAGTCAATTAAAAAGCTTTAGGAGAACCCCCACACAACTGCATCGCTCATACCAGGCCCAGATGCATTTAATACCGGAAATTGACTATATTAAAAATGTGATAATTTTAAGGCCTCTGCTTCTAAACGATAACAATCTAGTATCTAAAGTCATCCAGACGGGTGCTGGGTGTTTCGGTTTAACAACTTGAGTGCCATATATTATAAATCTAATAAACAATATTAAAGGGAAGATATCATTTAAAAATAGTTTTGTGTTATCATTGTAAATACATGTGCTGTTTGAAGGCAAAATGTAGACTCTGTTGCCAAAAAGCAGCTATGTTCATTTTCTTTTATAAAGCAGGTAATGCAATTAGGAGTTTGATGCACTACTCATTTTTAACATCCAGTGGTGTCTTTAAGAGGTGTTAGGAATATATTCCTCCAAAGACAGAAGTCTAACATTGCAGGTCCAAGTTTTATTGGTGTCAGAGACTCCCAGCTACTGAGACTATTTGGGGCACACAAGGGAGTCACAGTGCACTCTCACAGAAGCAGAATTAGATGTGAATCATAGATGCCCTTTAGCAAACTTTTTTCTTCTTTTCTCTAAATGTGCTGCCATTGACAGTACTCACCGCTTAGCTGCTATCAGTCAGCAATGTGTTTATTAGTTGCAGGCTTTGGAGAAGAAATATTAAACGGCTGTACTTGTTAAAAAATGACAGCTAACCTTACATGGTTTACAAAAACAGCATATCAATGCTAATTAATTGGGTTCTTGTTAAAAACAGACAGTGAAATAATAAACAGCTAAAATAGGGCTTATCCATTTATAGGCAGTATCCGCTCAGGGTTGTAAAGAGACCAAGAAGGCAGCATCAGTCTATAAAAATTCCCAGGTCTTACCGGTGATTCCCCAGTGACTTGTTCCATGTTATTGATCCGCATCAATCCCTTCCTGCCGCTTCGCTCAATGGAGACGCTGACCCATGTGTTCAGGGGAATCTTTTCTTTGCTCCTGGCACATGGAAAAGGAACAATGTTATTGATGGTTTTCCCCACACATATAAAAAGCATATTTTGGGTCAGGTAAGGTAACACTTCTTTAAGATAATTTGGATCTATTAAAAACCTGTTTGCCTATTATGATTGGGTCACAATGACTGACCGCTTAACTTAATTGAAAATCTGCATTAGCAGATGCCTCTACATTCTATAAAATAAGTTGACTGAATAAAGCAGCTGATTTCAACAAGTGAAGTCAATAACTTGATCAATGTCAAGCACATACTAATACTATCCTTCTTGTGTTAGGGCTCTTACTGACGAGCATCTTTACCTGCGCTCCCCTGCGTTCCATTTTTCTGCGTTCAGGCGCAGGGGAGCGCAGGAATAGACGCATTACATTTTTTCCAATGGGGCTGTACTCACACAGGCACGTGTAGGCGCCGAACGCAGGAAAAATGCAGTCTCAACCTGCGTTCGGCGCCTACACGTGCCTGTGTGAGTACAGCCCCATTGGAAAAAATGTAATGCGTCTATTCCTGCGATCCCCTGCGGCTGAACGCAGAAAAACGGAATGCAGGGGAGCGCAGGTAAAAACGCTCGTCAGTAAGAGCCCTTAGGCAGCATGAAAATCTGTTGTGCTTAATGAGCGTGGAAGATATTGCCGAGCATTGCCTATATTACCACAGTTTTGCTTTAGGTCTCTTGCAATATGATATAGCAAACCCCTAACAATGTCCTAACAATTTCTCCCACCTGTTGGTACCATGTCATTTCAATAACACAGAGTACAAAAATATCTTTTCATGCAATGCCTACTCATACTTTTTGACTGAGTTTCTTTAGAAAATGATGCAAAAAGGAACGAAAGGCTGTCAGAATGTCACTCCCATGTCACTCAGCATTACTGAATACCTACTGTATATTAAAGGACTTTTTGCCTGTTGAGCAGACTGGAAGATTATTTGGTGCAGGGAACTTATTTTAGACATACTATGCCAATTATTATTGCCTTAGTTATTGACAAGTTCTTGGCCTAATAAATAATAATATATTATATTAATTTTGATACCTATGTGCAGCAGCTAAAAACAGTTTTGGTGTTTACACTCTTAAAACCCTTATAGGGGAATGTAATAAAAGTCGCAAAGAGCAAAACAATTCGCACCAATAGGACTAAAAATCCACATCACGCAATGTAATACTGTTCCTTAAACTGTTATTGCATTGCGAATTTTAATTGCGCATTGCGAATTTTAATTGCGCACTCATAAGAAGTGTTTGAAGGTGTCGTAATCTTTTGGAGCAAACATAACGACTTTTTAAATAAGAAGTTTTATTACATTGACTGCGCATTGGTGCAAACTATAAAATTCGCAAACGGTCTTTCACTGTCGGAAGTGGTCGCTAAACAGTTTCCGGGCTCGCTAAAGCTATATTAAATTCGCACAAAGCAAAATTTGTTTGCGCAAAGGCATAACTTTTCGCATTGCGAATAGTTTTTCCGTTAGCGATTTTTATTACATTCCCCCGTTAATCTCTCACAGTTGTGAATTTCAACTCTATATGCATGCACCGTAAGGCCCAAACTGGTAGCAGGCTCTCCAGCGGTCATAGGATAGAGCTTTAGTTCAGTAACAGCTGAAGAACCATAGGGTAGAGATCACAAGTCTGCCAAGAATCTAAACATCAAGAGAGAAGCATAGAGAGAGATTTCTGTTACGTACTTGATCACAGCAGCTCCCTTTCCGAGATCATAACGGTATTCTAGATTGCCATCGTGAAGGGACAATGACACAAAATCTCCCTTTCCATCAGTTTTCTGCCCATTATAGAAGATGAGACCATTGGGGCTGCTGGCTAGGAACACTACTTCCATGGCAAGCTTGTCCCTGTAAAAGCACAAACAATGCAGTGAGCATACTTTGAAGAATGGAATTAAATTTGCACATTTACTTAGGCTCATATACCTCCATTACTGGGCTTTTTGTACCCACTGTTAAATTATTATGGATGCAGATTGTATGATCTCATATTTTACTCA
Source organism: Xenopus laevis (assembly GCF_017654675.1). NCBI lineage: Eukaryota > Metazoa > Chordata > Amphibia > Anura > Pipidae > Xenopus > Xenopus laevis. The sequence continues at coordinate 76,746,398 of NC_054384.1, forward strand.
TACTTATTATATTACAATAAGATCTGCATACTTTAACTCTACCTAAGAAAGTGAGAATAAGATAACTTATTGGGTCTGACTAATGTACTGCAACCAACCATGCTCTGGGATCAGTTGTATTACAGCTATACTATATACTTTATGTAGTAATATATAAGTTGAAGGTCTCTGTGGCTGTTGGTGCCATCTGCAATCATTGTCCCACACTCTTTGCTCTCCTCAGCTTTCCTCAGATGCACTTACTGTAGGTCAGTGGCAAATGCCTGCAGTCCCTTCAGTTCCAAGTAAGAGTATCCATTAAACTGAGGTAAGAAAGGCAAATTCAGATCCTGGTTGCTAACTGAGAAAAAATGGAGAACAAAGCAACATCAATCACCATTAATGGTCTTTAGGTGTATCGTATCTAGAGGTAGTTTTACCTGCACATTATAAGTATATACAAACTGTATTGACTGCACTACAATTACATTAGAAACATAATAAACAATAAGTTCACTGGTTGATTACAGAAGTATATCTAAATGTTGCCTCTACCCAGCTGCATGCTGACTGAGATTTACATGCAGTAACATCGCTAAAAGGGAAGGGGGAAAAATTAAAGGTCATTACTGAACCACACATTTTTAATTCAATCACAGCAAGTTGAGGCTTAATTATTTGTATAAAACAACAGTGCTGACCAATGAGAGGCCTACCGATTAGCCTTAAAATGGATGGTTTAAGCCCTAAGGTTAGCCAAGGACATCAGACCCAGAACATTTCCTAACTGTCCCTATGTAATGAAAAACATCTGTACAGTAGTCATTGCTAGAATCCAGTGTGACTGCCACAACAGGAAAATTGTGTTGGACACATCCTGAACAATCCAGGAAAGTTTATCTATCTGCCACACAAAAAAAACCTTACAGTATGACCACAAACAGGTATTTTCTTACCTTTCTCACAGAACTCTCCCTCTCTGCCCATTGGGCATTCACATTTGGCACCACCCTCAGGTAAAACTAGACAGGTAGCAGAAGCATGGCAGGGGTTCGGGTCACATGGGTTGCGCTCATCTGCACAGGTGGGCCCTGCAATGATAAGTGATAAAGGATAACATCCTGCAACAACACACTCTTAATAAGGAACAGGTTTACATTTCTTATCCCTCTTTTCTTAAATGACAATCACATTTTTCAGGTTCACACAGCACTAGGAAGTCGATAACAGCATTTTTCTATTTTCCAAAAACATTTTCTATCCTGCTCATGTGACACTTGCTTCTGTGCATTAGTGAGGTAGAACTAACCTGTATAACCACTGAAACACTGGCAGTGGAACATTTCTGCCTCCTTCACTTGGCATACAGCACCATTGTGACATGGGTTAGGTTGGCAGGGGTTGTTACCACACTCTCCCACCCCACTTCCATATAAGACATCAGCTCCACCTTCTTGTAGGTTGTATAGTTGGTTGTTCACATCTAGTTGACGGATGCAGCCTTTAAGACCAACAGACACAGAGGTCCTTTCTGATACCCTGTGCAAAGGATCCAAAGAAAAACGGATTACTGTGGCGTATACTCCTTTTGAGGTATACACTTGGTCGGGATTTTTCCTGTACAAATTCAAGCAAATAAAGTAAAAGTATGGGAGAAAACTCTGCTTTGTATAAACATATATACCTTAGGCATTTCTAGCTGTTACAAGGCTCTGCATAAAAACAACACAGAGAATTGGTTTTTTTACACTGCAGTTTAAACAGTTTTAAAAATATATTCCATAAAGGTTTTGCATATTTGTTAATTTCTGAGTAATGCTTTTCAAGTGTTCAAAAACCCCTGCAGAAGCTCAGAAGGAGCGCTGCTTCAAATGATAGAGGAGGCCCCAAATTCTGTTTTGGAGAACGTTATCATTGCTAAGGGGCAGATTTATTAAGGGTCGAAGTGAAAATTCAAATCAAAAAGTTCAAATTTTTTTTCCCTCAAATTCGAATTCTGAATTATCCAAACTCGATTTTAGTTTTAATTCAAATTGAATTTTCAGATTTATCATACTCTGGCCCTTTAAGAACTATTCGCCGCCTACAACCTGTCAGATTACTGTATAACTCAATGGGAGAGGTCCATCAATTTGGTGATGTTTGCAGCCTTCTTGACATTCTAGTTTTTTTCGTACAAAAAAAGATTTGAATTAAGTTTTTTTAATTCAAGTCGAGTTTTTCTAATCTGATCTAATTAGATTCGAGGTTTCGGGTTGATTCATTTCGTCCGAGCAGAGAAAATTCGATTGTATTGATAAATTTCGATTGGTCGAATTTCGAGTTTATGGGAGTTTAAAAAACTTACATGAATTCGAAATTCGACCCTTGATAAATGCCTATAGCCAAGTGTGAGTAATTCAAATCAGTAACTCTAGTTTAAACAGCTGGTAAGGTGCATGCTTATTAATATTTTTTTTAATTACCCGCTGATACTTACACAGACATCTGATCCTCAGGAGCTCCTCCTATAAAGAGATCCGTGTCTAGGTTGAGGCCATCAGTTCCAGTCGGGCTTTCGCCATTGACATGAGATTCACCATCTACAGACAACATGCCACTGCGCCTGTTACGGGTCACTACTAATTGATGCCACTTGCCGGGTTCAATGGGCACTTTACTGGTTATTTTTCCAGTTCCAGATCCAGTATTAAACCTGCAAAAATGTGGAAAAGTTTAATATTTTCTATTATATATGTTGGTTTGTAAGCGTGTAAGGGATGTGTGACAGGTTTAATTGGCTCTAAACTTAAAGGAAAAGGCAAGTTGTTTAGCACTTGGGGGTGCTAAATGTAAGGCACCCCCATGTGAATGTGTTTACTTACCTGAAACCCCGGGACAATGCTCCTATCACCAGAAATCTGCACCAGCCCGGGGTTATTCCAGTGAGCGCTCCTCTTCCGGCTTCTCCTTTCTTCAAATTTCCCGGGGCAAAGGCATCCGCAGTAGAATTAAAAAGCCGACTTTTTATTTAAAGTTCGGCTTTTCACTCTAATGACCATGCGCCGGAAGCCGGAAGAGATGCAATCCCTGGTGCTCACTGAAATAACCCCGGGCCAGTGCAGTTTTTTGCTGATCGCAGCTCCGCCCGGGGTTTTAGGTAATTAAATACATTGACTTGGGTGTTCCTAACATTTTGCACCCCCAAGTGCTAAACCACTTTCCTTCTCCTTTACAAGAAAGACGACTATAAGGCTTTTATATGAAAGGAACAAAGTAATCTCAAAATCAAACAACAGGTTACAAAAGACCAAAGGAAATGTAACCTCTTATTCATGTTTAATGGAAAAACTAATATATATTATCAGTGGAATAAAAAGTTGAGATGCTATACATACCTGAGTTCTACAAAGCCATTAATAACTGCAAGAGAGATGAAGTCCTTTCCGAGTGACTGACCATTATATAGGAGAAGTCCGTTCTGCTCAGAGGATCTGAACTCCATGGCAATGCGCACTGTATGATATGCCTTCATCATCTTGAATGCCAGGTATGACTTGCCCCCAAAACCAGGAATAAAATATTTAATACCTGCAAGAAAAGGACAGAGAAAGAATACTATAGTAAGGGGCAAGGTAGAAGACTATGGGGAATATTTATAAAAGTTTATAAAAATATACTATTGGAATGGACCAGACATCACCACTTTTACACCATGCTATGTTGCTGGTTCTGAAGACAGTACAGAAACCTCATATTTAAAGGGCATGTAATGCATGCTAGAAATATATTCCTATACTATAACTTCCTTCAAGCTAATTAAAAGAATGGGTTTGCAATTTGTGAATGATGCATTGTTTAACGATTATTACTGATAAAACGTCTTAGACTATAAGTGTATAGAGCACTCATTTCAGCCTACAGCCAACATTTCCCACAGAGTTGCAAACATGGCAGGCTTTGGTTTGATCTGCAGGTACAATACTGATGTCATGGAGTAATATTGAACAAAGGACAAATAGTATCAATGTTATAAGGTAAATGTTTTCATAAAACGAGATATTGCCTATTAATTGAATGTGTCAGTCTGTAAAGCAGAACTAGTGTCCCTTAGAGTTTAGCCTTACATTGATGCATGCTGTTTTTATCATTGTTATTCCATTATTTTCATTGTTTGCTTCACTAAATGTATTTATAACACAACTGAAACAGGTTTCTTAAAGGGATTATGTCATGATTTTTGTGATGTCGTTTTTATTTCTAAATTACACTGTTTACACTGCAAATAATTCACTCTACATTATAAAATTTCATTCCTGAACCAGCAAGTGTTTTTTTAGTTGTTATATTGGTGTGTAGGCAGCTATCAGGTCATTTTGCCTGGTCATGTGCTTTCAGAAAGAGCCAGAACTTTAGGATGGAACTGCTTTCTGGCAGGCTCTTGTTTCTACTACTCAATATAACTGAATGTGAATGTGTGGGACCTGGATTTTACTATTGAGTGCTGTTCTTAGATCTACCAGGCAGCTGTCATCTTGTGTTAGGGATCTGCTATCTGGTTACCTTCCCATTGTTCTGTTGTTTGGCTGCTGGGGGAAAGGGAGGGGGTAATATCACTCCAACTTGCAGTACAGCAGTAAAGAGTGACTGAAGTTTATCAGAGCACAAGTCACATGACTGGGGGCAGCTGGGAAACTGGCAATATGTCTAGCCCCATGTCAGATTTAAAAATTAAATATAAAAAAAATCTGTTTGCTCTTTTGAGAAAGGGATTTCAATTCAAAAGTTTGCAGTAGCAGCACTATTAACTGATGCAGTTTGAAAAAAAAAAATATTTCCCATGACAGTATCCCTTTAATAAAAAATTCCAAGTGGATGAAGGGACCTTTTGGTTATTTAGAACATGTCCTATGCTTATCATGATATGGTTGCCATGGAGATCAGATTTTGGCGCTGATCTTCAAATCCAAGCAGTGCAAACAAACACTATGACATCTCAGCAGGCAAATGTCTTTAGGGAGGCTGCTTGCTGTACGTAGATTATGTCTCATGCATTCTAATAAAGCCTGCATTCCATGATTAATTCCCATGATTGTCCGCTTCTTTATGGATTTATACAATACAATACTTAAACAATTGTGGTCTGCGGCTTAGATGTGCACGTACCCACAAACTGGTTATTTGCATGCTTTGTGCATACATATTTAGTTCTGTCAATCATAGTTAGGCTAATGCTCATTTGTATCAACTTCTATTGAGGCACATGCATCAAAGCCTGACTTAGGTAACTATCGGGAAAATTCATGTGCCAATCATGTGCAAACAAATGCATAAAAAAGTCACCACACAGAAACACAATTAAAATTCCAAAAGCTGAAAGTTAGCCAAACAAAGTCATGGATATGTGAGTAATAAAGTAATATAACCCGAAATATGCAGGGTTGGACTGTCCCTCCTGGAAATCCATCCTCCTGCCCAGCTGCAGGTGCCACCAATTGATCTCATTCATAAAGTTGCATGATCATTAGCAACAGAGGGGTGTCAGGGAACCCTTCAGATGAGGTTCTGTGGTGGGCCACAGGTATCCCAGTCCGACACTGCTAATTGGGGGGCCAAACTGCACGGAACTGACTGCAGGTCCATGTATTTTAGGGTTAGTAGATGACCCAACATACAAACCAAATTCTCATACTCAACACTCATACTCAGTTAGAGGGTTATTTACTAAAATCCAAACTTTTCTGATTATTTAAATAAAAAAAAGTCAGACCAAACTAGAATCCACAATTCGACCTTATTTATTATTAAAAAAAAGTACGATTTAATCAGATCGGGGGAAAACTCAAAATTGAGCAAAAACCCAGAGAAGCTCAAATTTTTGGGATTTTTGCCCGAAAAGCCCAAAATAGTCAGATTTTCAGCTTAATTCCAACGCAGACCACAGAAACTTCCAAATAGGATAGGGACCTCTCCCATTGACTTACATACAACCTCGGCAGGTCTAAGATGGCAGATTTTCGGAGTTAGACTTTTAGCTGCATCGGACTTTAATAAATCCAGAAAGATTTGAGTTTTGCACCAAAAAGTCAGAGCAGATGTTTAGCAAATAACCCCCTTAGTGTTTAGTGTTTGGACACTGAATAGAAGAAAACTTGATAGCTTAGTACTTACTTTTCTCGCACACAGCTCCTCCTCTGCCAGCTGGGCAGCTACATGTGAAATCTTTCCCATTGTCCTCACAGGTACCTCCATGTAGACAAGGGTGTGATTCGCATGGCCGTGGAGGCTTCTTGGTTGGAATACGTGGTGGTTTTCTCCTGGTGGTGGCAGGAATAGTGGTCATTGGTCTTTTTGTAGTCACTGGTCGCCTTGTTGTCATTCTTGGAGTAGTTTGCTGAACAACTGGCTCTAGGGTGGTCTTGACTGCAACTATTCTTCTGGGTGGTGGAGTTGTTGCCACGGTTCTTGCGGTACTGACTACAGGTGTTGTGGTAGTGGCAGTTGCCGTCGTAGCTACCATACCAGTGGTTGCTGCTGTTATAGTTGTTGTTGTAACCATAAGAGGCACCCAGTCTGATAAAACAACACATAAACAGTAACTTAAACAAGATGCCTTTATCGAAAGCATTTACTTTACAAAATGGGTGAGTGATGTTGAAGGCAATTGAAGATATGGCAAATGGAGCACAATGATTATGAAATGGTCCACCTACAGCAGACCACTTCCCTTTGACATCAGTGGAAATCCCTCCACTGTCAATATAACTTAGTGTACAGCAGCTAGTAGGCTGTCAGCGCCATAAAATGGGAAAGAGAAATTATAGCTATTCACAAGTAATTGTCATCCATTAATGCAAACAAATTTCAAGAGTGATGATTTTACCTACTTTTTGGCCATTGGGTGTTTTATCTCGAGGGAACTACACCATTAAAGGAACAGTAACACCAAAAAAATTAAAGTGTTTTAAAGTAATGCAAATATCAGGTACTGTTGCCCTGCACTGGTAAAACTGAGCTGTTTGCTTTAGAAACACTACTATAGTTCATATGAACAAGCTGCTTTGTAGCAATGGCGGAAATTGAAAAAAGCCTATATGGCACAGGTTAAATAGTGGATAACAGCTAACACCATTATGTTCTACAGAGCTTATCTGCTTTATGCTGTGTAACCTGAGCCTTTTCTCCTTTGAATGGCTGCCCCCATTGCTACACAGCAGCTTATTTATATAAACAATAGTAGTGTTTCTGAAGAAAACACAGCAGTTTTACCAGTGCAGGGCAAGCCACAGGTCAGTGACTACACGGCACAGCCTGTGGTTAGTATGCACAAGTAATGTCTAGTGTGGTTTAGGAACAACTAAACTTTAGCTGAATTGGGTCATCAATCTGTCCAAGTTATATTTTTTGTAAATGACAGTTGACAATTGTTTGTACACACAACACATTTAAAGTTGGCCCAAATATGGTTTTTGCACGGTTAAAGTAAATGTAATTCTAAGCAAGTTTCCAATATACAATAACTATAAATTGACATTGCTTTAAAGTTATTTGTAAATGAAATTGCTATTGAAAGCAGTATCAGCCCTATTAATATTCACTGTTCTGCTGGTTCTGACTCATGAAGCAATGTAGCAGAATATCTGCTACTACATTTCCACTTAATTATTTGAAAATTAGTGTATACTGGAAAGTTGCTCAGAATTACATTTTCTTTAATTAGTCAAAACAGGTTTCTAATGGCGATCCTCTTTAAGTTATACAGAAAACTGGAGTGCGGTCTCTTCAGGCTGACAATGATGGTTATAAAAACTCTTTTTTACTTTTTGCAATGCATAGCTAAACATAAAGTGACATAATAGGGACCAGAAATAAAATGTTCTTCTACACAGTAGAGCCCTATGAAGTACATAACGATACTTCTGTGGTTCTTTAAAATGCTTATCTGTTTACTTTTAGTGACATTTATCTACTGGGCTATTACTCTGTATTGTTCATTGGGAATAGTGTGATCTGATCACAACTGCTGACCTATTTCTTTGTAGGCCGGTCTGACAGCCAGGTTTACTGGTTCATTAGCAACCTATTCAATACATATATTATATTCAAAGGGTTAAAGGTATATTTTCTTCTATATCAATATAGGGGGTTGCTGCTTTCTCCATAGACACCACAAGGGCTTTTGCTTAAATGTTGCTGTTTTGCTCAATAGTGGATTAATGTGTACAGAAGGGTTTTTATGTATGAATTGCAGCAATGAAGAAATCTGCTAGCCTGGCCATTTGCCTGTTCCCAAGGTGCTTTTGTATCGCTCTCTAGGTACCAGAATCTGACCTTTAATTCTGAATTTATTCCAGCCTATATCAGCAAACTGCAAATGAGTGAGATTAATGGCACTTTATTTGCTTATGCCTTAAAAACACAAGGATAAATGTAATTCCCAAAAGCAAAATTAACAAAGATCACACAAAAAACCACAATAAATACATTTACAAGGCAGACTGGGTCATAGTTAAGAATTAAGCAGGAATGTACCAGGGATCTCACCAAAATCCAGAAACTTGACATTATCCTGAATGGGCTTCTTTATAGATATTGCTTTATTCTTGGAGCTCTTGAGCTGTCGCAGCAATGCTCTCTGCACATCCATGGCAGACATTGTGGTAGCTAGAAGAAAGAATAAGAAGGGAAGAAGTCAGGCTTTACCCTGCTGGAATGTCCAATCTTAACTTAATGTAAACAGATGAATACCAAGATATGACAGAATGATAGGGCAGGGAATGATGGGCCAGTATCAAAAACAACAAGAGCAAAAAGGCACCTGACACTCTTTATACAGATATTGTAGAATACCGCACCTCCTCACCTTTCCTATGTTTCTCCTGCCTGGTGGTACTGATCCCTCTAGACCAGGGATCCCCAACCTTTTGAACCCGTGAGCAACATTCAGAAGTAAAAGTAGTTGGGGAGCAACGCTAGCATGAAAAATGTTCTTGGGTGCCAAATAAGTGCTATGATTGGCCATTTGGTAGCCCCTATTTGGATTGTCAACCTAAATTGAGGCTCTGTTTGGCAGTGCACCTGGTTTTTATGAAACCAAAACTTGTCTCCAAGCCTGGAATTCAAAAATAAGCAGCTGCTTTGAGGCCACTGGGAGCAACATCCGAGGGGTTGGAGAGCAACATGTTGCTCACGAGCTACTGGTTGGGGATCACTGCTCTAGACGGTCGGCACGCGTCAGTCATTTACATATTATGATTATGACACAACATGGAAACCCTCTTTTAACAAATAACTCCAGGGAGCTTGTATATAACAATTACTTCACTACAAATTCTACACTGCAGTTTAGACAAAACTATTTAGCCACAACATTTTGTATTAACTGAAGTATTCATGATAAAAAATAGAGAAAACATATCTAGGAGCTTATGATTAAGTGTCAGATGGACATGAAACGCGTAAGGCTTGAAATGATTGTTCAATAAAGTATTTTCCTTTTTCTACTTTTTGGTCTGACCTGGTTTGGTGTCCAGTGTGCCTACACTCTTTATTGTTTTGTTGCCACTGGACTATTGCCAATAAAAAGATGGAAATTAGCAAGCAGAGGTTGTTGTTTCTTAGAAGGACCTGTGCACTCAAGGGTTTTATTATCAAGTCCATGTACATTTCCTAGCCCCACAGTATTTGCAGACCTGGATCAAAATGTGCTTCCACAATGGTCCTGATGGAATTGCTTGGTCCAAGGTCCCTCACACGGATGCTCTTGAAATCCCTCTTGACGTCTGAATCACGAAGTAGATTGTCCAGCTGAAGGACAGGGGCACAACAGGTCATTTTGAACAGAATTAACTCTTGCCTGTAGTTGGTGCATGACAAGTTAGAATATGTGATATGCAAGAAAGACCTGAGCTCCGGCATCACTGTGTCTGTGTTCTACATGCAATACAGGCAGGGGGCAGTGACAGAACTTTTATCTGTAGTTTTCTGCTTCCCTGAGGCATAAAGCAAAAGCAACTTCTATGGAAAACAAAGACAATCAAAGGAAGTTATTTCCTAAAGGGTTTTACAGCAAGTTCGGCTGTTGCCGATAACTCGCTGGCTTTTCGAAATTCATTTGAAATAAGCATTGAGTGATCAGTATTCTGTTTTTACATATTGAGAGCAAAAGAAATAAAGATTTAATATGGCTACTGAAAAGGGAAATCATTTCTATTGATGTAAAGTTTGCCCTGGACCTGTAACCCATAGCAATCAAATATGTAATGGCACAGTGCAATACTAATTGAGAAAGGAAACATCTGACTGGTTGCTATGGTGACAGGGCCAGGGCAAACATTGCAAGTGTTTGTGCATAACCCCTTATGCATCTAGTAAATTGTATTAATAACTTGGTTAGAAAAACAGCACTGCATTTTTAATGAGAGCTCAATCCATATACATACAAAACAGGTATATAAATACAAAACATAAGATGATGTTGTACCCAAGATCAAACACAGTAAATATTGGAATGGCAAATGTATTTTTTTTACTCCAAATATAAAAAATACATTGCTAATAGCAGGGAAAACAGAGATCTGCAGCTATTCTTTCTGCTGTGTGCTGGCTGCTTCATAGTCAGGCAGATAAGGGCTATCTTTACTTTCCATCTCTCTGTGGCTCAGAAATGCCATCCCTGGGAACAATCCCACTACGAATTCTTCTCAGACAGAGCTTCGGCAGATAATGCTCCCCATCTGCAGTGGCACTGATTGCTGTCATACAAGTCACATAACAACTGAAGGCTTTATGGGGAGAAAAGCTAATAGTAAGGAATAGAAATTACAGTAGGAAGCTTAATCGCTGTCTTACTGAGCTTTTTTCCTACATGAAGGCAATAGTTGTAATTAGGAAATCCCTAGATCATTTTTTTTACCATGTCAGAAATAAAAGAAAAAATGCTCCTTTGCATTTAGTCTGTAAAGTCTGTGTTCGGCTGCCCTTTTATTTACATGTTCAGCACAACTTGCAGATATAGGTTAGTATTTTATCATGTGAGTGGAGGGTGCCATAGATGTTATTCTGATACAAATACATCCCATCCATGGGTTCAAATGAAACAGATACTGTACGTTCTTCCATGATCTAAATCTTGGAGCTCAAGATAAAAGTTTAAAAACCCAAGGCAATTGTGGGCCAGTCACACAGTCCAAAATTTAGACTTACAAATAGGCATTGGGAAAACTATCCGGACTCAACTATCAATCACAACTAATCACATGTTTCTATTTATTACTCTAAAGGTGGCCATAGACATAACAATTACGAGCTTTCCTGGAAAAGATCTTTCCAAGAAAGATTGTTCATTTCAACATACACGTGTAAAGCATCTGATATACAGGTAGAAACAATAGAATTCTACCTGTATCTGATGATTCAGCACTAAACAGTGGCCTTCAACACTTTCAGGTGCCTTCATAGGCGCCCAATTAAAATTTCCCAGGTCGACAGATATCCAAGTCTTCTGCAGATATCGGTCGGATTGTCTCCCACCATACACGCATAGAAAATTGTACGGAAATTTATTTCATACGATAATATTAATGCGTGTATGGCCACTATATGTTTACTATAATTTACTAGGATTGAGTCAAACTCTGCTCATGCTGCTATATTGTACACGCACACTTGCATAACTACAAAACAAAAGTCAAATCCCTGGGCAAGCAATTTATGTTTGCAATATTTTGTCCAGGAACTGAGGAACAATGTTTTTTAAATGTATAAATTTGAGGGTGAATCAGAAGGAGGCCAAACAAAACATACAATACAATCTACAAAGTACAGATAGTTCTGTAGAAAATTGCAATATGTATACCACAAAGCAAAATGCTGCACAAGGACTGTCCTTGTAAAGAGAAAGCCAAAAGAAGAGGATCTGAAAACAAACAAAAAGCCAACAAAGGCAAGCAGATGGGAGATAAGCCTAAAGAGATATTTTAGCTATCACTTTTGGGCTGTCATTTCTAAACCGAATTCAAAAGCACCTGCTCCACTTTAATACTCTAGTGACCATGGAGCAGAAAGTCTGTTCTAAAGTTGTTGATATTTCAAAAGCTCTCATTGCTTGTTTATTTTCTTTGTTTTCTATTTTAAGGTATTCAGGTAATGTCACATAGGGCACCCTTGATCTAAAGAAGCAACATGGTCCCCGCAACCTGCCATTCCTAATAAAACCATGAACAAACAATGTTGTTCCACACAGTGAGTCAGTCTTAGTTCTTCTTCAATGCCACTGATTCTCTGTTTACACAAAATGTTGTATGCACACATAGAACCCACCTACCACCATCAGTTTTGCAAACTTACAAAAAAAGAGTCAGTTACCTATAATCACTGATGTGATAATTGGTCTACACCAGTGCTGTCCAACTGGCGGCCCACAACCCCCCCTTGTGTGCCCCCCACGTGACAATATGGCTGCTGTGACTGCTTACATTGTGTAAAGGTGGCCATACACGGGCCGATAAAAGCTGCCGACAGACCAAGTCGGCAGCTTATTGGCCCGTGTATGGGGGCCCCCGACGGGCTTCCTCGATCGAGATCTGGCCGAAAGTCGGCCAGATCTCGATCGGATGGGGTTAAAAATCCCGTCGGATCGCGGCCGCATCTGTTCGTTGATGCGGTCCCGCGATCCGACCGCCCGTTTGGCGAACGCTAGGATCCGATCGTTGGGCCCTAGGGCCCACGATCGGATCAGCCCGATATTGCCCACCTCAAGGTGGGCATATCGGAGGGAGATCCGCTCGTTTGGCGACATCGCCAAACGAGCGGATCTATCCGTGTATGGCCACCTTAAGATTTAAAAGGTACAGTATAACTACAGAGATGAACTGGTCCCTGCATTGTTTAAACCTCAAATTCAGTAAACTCCTGCATTGTTCACACCTGTAACCCCTCTGTATTGTTCATACCTGCAAGACCTGGACTGTTCACAAATCAGACCTAGACTGTGTACCTGCATTGTTCACACCTTATACAAACTGCAATAGGGGCGCCAGCATTGTGTCCCTGTATGTAGTACAAAGTGAACTGTTCATCTTACAGTGGTACTGATAGGTTGCCCAGTCTCCTGCTCTATTCTGCTTTTCCTATGTTCCCTGTGTGTGCCATTCTCTGCCTGCCCTATATTCCTTGTGTGTGCCATACTCTGCCTGTCCTATGCTCCCTGTGCGTGTGCCATACTCTGCCTTCCCTATGCACCCTGTGTGTGCCATTCTCTGCCTGCCCTATATTCCCTGTGTGTGCCATACTCTGCCTGCCCTATGTTCCCTTTGTGTGTGCAATAATCTGCCTGCCCTATGCTCCCTGTGTGTGAGATACTCTGCCTGCCCTATGCTCCGTGTGTGTGCCATACTCTGCCTGCCCTATGCTCCCAGTGTGTGTACCAAACTTTGCCTGCCCTATGTTCCCTGTGTGTGCCAGCCTACCCTATGTGACTTGTGTGCACCATACTCTGCCTGACCTTACCCTGCCTGTGAGACATAAGCCTGGTAGGAGTTTCTTCTGGGGATTTGTTAGCATATGGAAATTGTTATTAGGGGCCCATAAGGTGTTTAACTATATGCTGGGGAGGGGGCTGTTGTGCTATGCACAAGAAAGGAGGAGGAGGCATATGGATTTATGGGTATGTCTTACTATGGCAACTTTTTTCACATATGACTGATGAGTGATTTCCCTGCAGTGAACACCAACCATATGGCTTTCTGGTGTGCTACCAACATTAACGTGGACATGGTCTTGTGGTAACCTGGGTGTGGTACCCCAGAAATTAGACAGCACTACTCTACACCAACACCAACACTGTCCAAATTATATGGCAGGGAGACACCCAGTCGTTGTGTCAGACATCATAAACGTGTACTGCAGCTGGTGAGCAGCTATAACTGCTAAAATTATAGATGATCTTAGAAGACACCTTGCCATTCAGAACTCAACTCCTGGCCTATTATATGGTCAGTATACTGCTCTGTATTTCTAACATCCTTGAAATTTGCAGTGGATGTACATTATTCCTTATTATGCAAAGCTAATTCTCTGTGTTCCCTGACTTGTTTAATAGCCTGTTGAACAAAACTCATTGAACACTTCCAATATATTTGTTTGATATATATATATATATATATATATATATATATATATATATATATATATATATTGATTGATTGATTGATATATTTGTTTGATAGAATATATAAATGTTCAGACAACCATTACACCAGTCTCAGTCTGGGCTTTACTATTCTACATTTAAATATCTAATACACAGACCATTAAAGTATATTACAGAAATGTTGATTGTAGATTCAAAGGGCATTAGGTGAATTACCCTACCATTTCCTTCTGCCATAGTTTTCCAGCTTTAACAACGCGTTATTTAAATTATACCCTTTACAAACAGACAAAGCTGCGGGTTGAGAGACTCATTCATTTTCAGACCGTGGTCATTGGCCTTTAACTTGTAAACATGTTCACAGTGAAGTCATTTTAGTCATTATTTAAACACAGATTGACTATCGCATTAATAAGTGGTCTCATAATTCAGTAGAATATTTACTCAGTGTGATAAGCAAACACAGCACTTTTTCTTTGAAGAGATTCAATTAGACTGATATATATATATATATATATATATATATATATATATATATATATATATATATATATATATAGAGTTTTTTTTTCCTATTTTTAATTTATACTTTTTTCTTGTCTTTCTGCTAAAACTGTGTCACATAACAGGTGTGCAATATGCCTCAGTGTGTATGTGTGTGTATGTAGAGGACTGATAAATTAGCCAACCGCAGTAGTAGACAGCTAGTCCCCTAGTGGTATAGACCAAGGGAGTTCCTAAAATACAATTAGGAGGAAGAGCGGTTTACTGATCCTGCAGTTAGCTATGCACCCTGTAGTTCAATAAATGTCCCGTAGATGACACTGTGCTATACCATATAAGCCTGAGCAGCCATGTGCGCAGGGTCCATTTTGTTCATCTCCCTACCTGAGCAGGCAGGAAGGATGAAGTGGAACCTAGACAGGTCAGGTATAGTAAGGATAGGCTATTCACTGTAATAGGTCACTCTAGGAGTGACAGATAGTCAGTCAATCGATTGCCTATGGCTAAGTGCTAGGTAAGCATGAAACGCGTGTGGGTTTGTTTTGATATTTTAACATGACTTTATAAAATAATTTAAAATAAATGATTTAGATGACAAGCCTGAGGCTCCGCCGAGGAGTGTGAGTGGTATTAAGATCCCGGGTACTATTGGTGCATGTGACTATTTGCCTATTCACTGTTGCTCTATGTTTCTGCTCATCTTTATGTAAAATCCTATGTGGATTTTTCTGTTGAATAACTACGTTCTCTGGTTAAGCTTCAAGAACCACTGTAACCCACTCAGTTTACTCTATTTAAAGACAGTAAATAGTATTTTACAAATACAGACTGTTGGTTAAATACCATGCATCTAGCATTACGACGAAACCAAATGTTTAATGGAATGGTCCCGTCAATTCTTCCATGTTAGGGTGTGCTGTTTTTAAGACTCCTTGATGCACTAAATGAAAACAGTGGATCGGTTCCAATCAAACAGAATGTGTTTTGATTACTTACAGCATTCTCAATGCTTCTGGCAGTTTCTCCAAAAAGCTCAGACTTGTAATCTGACATCTCTGGTGTGTAGAACACCTCTTGTCCCTCCAACTCTTCAATAATAAGGACACCTTGAAAAATTTTTGTTTCTGTAGTTGGGAGAGAAAAATAAACAAATGTCAGTTTTGGTATCAAAAACAATACAACGTCACTCAACAGCTGCCTAATTGTCTCCCCTATTCCCTTTTGGGTGGTGAGTGGCAGCATGAGCAGTGCCTGGCATAAGATTAGTAGCATGGCGCAGGTCTGAACTATGAAAGGTTAGTAATTGGGTGCGAGTGATTCTGAGTGGATATTGCTCTATCCAATGGCTGGAGGGCCAAGTAGCACAGCACATTACCATGTACAGTAAATCCTCATGAGAGGCGGCTTAGATGGAAGCCTCTACTAGTTGGGCAACAAGAAAGACAAATTAGCCAAAAACAGGTAGACACAGATTTCAAAGATGGATGCAATATTTTTTAAGGTTGGTCACAGAAAAAAACATATTATCCATTTCATAAATTTGCAATCAAACCAGCAGACCATAAATCCCCAAAATATTGTTCCATTGCATGAAGGCTGCTCAGGCCTGAGGTTAAAAAACTAAGGAAAATTAATCCATAGACCATCTCAACACAGCTTCCAGCCATAGCCACTTTCAGGTTTTTGAAGGACCTAGGGCAAAGATAAAATTTGTAGGCCCCTTGACCCCAACACATTTGTGGCAAATCTACCATTTAACCCACATCTGTAATAATGCTTGCAAAGGCTGTCTAATAAACCTGCCAGCTAAGGATTTGCTGTGATAAGGAATAAACTGAAAAAATATGTTCTTCTCGAATCCCAAGGCACTATGATCTTTTATGTATTTGGTGGAGAAAAGAACATTTCATTCAATCCATCCATACTGTGTGTGCATTTTCTAAGCCTGAGAATTAACTTTATTTGGCCTGTGAGCTCTCTATTGATAGTGTGTGCCATTGGTTGTCTGTGATCTCTACTGATTTTAAATCAATTATACATTATTTTTATGAAAAATATATTTACATGCTGTCTGGGGAACTAAATTCTGCTACAGGCTTGAACGACTACATAGTTCCTACACCAAGGAGAGAGAGAAAGATTCTGCATTCTCCGTTACTTGTGCTTAGTGTTGGTTATTTATCCAGCAGAACCTTCCAACCCACTTCTACATAGTACAACACAATAAAAATACATCCCTTATAAACTATTGTTAAATTAAATAAAGGAATAATGAATTATGGTTTTACTGTAGAGTTGCTTCTGTTTATTAAAAGGGCCTGTCATTTCTGGAATGACACCAAAAGCCCCCCCTAATCTTGCAGGCATTGCTAAAATAGCTGATGTTGGAACCTTTAACCAAAGTCTTCTGCTGAGACTGCAGATTTCCACCTTAAAGGAGAACTAAACCCCCTACCAAACCCCCCCTAATCTTGCAGGCATTGCCCCCCTCCCCTCTTCCTCCCCGCGATGTGCTTTAGTGTAATATACCCTTTTAAAAATCCTGACCCTTAAATGCAGAGAATATTTAAAAGGGTATATTTTAACACTAAAGCACATCGCGGGAGAAAGAGGGGAGGGGGGCAATGCCTGCAAGATTGGGGGGGGGCTTTTGGTGGGGGGTTAGTTATCCTTTAACAAGCCCAAAACTGACCCTACTGTCTTTCCTTCTATCTCCACACTTTATAAATGTATATAATATTAATGTGAACATTAATTAAACTTTCTTTCCACCACTTTGCGAAAGCCATGGAACACAGATGCCTGGAACCAAATAATTTAGTCTACAATAAATAATGTAACACTCCCATAGCAGAATTGCTCACTTGGGCAATTTGTTCCTTCTGCATCATTAGCTGGGGTCTTTCCATCGGAGCAGCATCCTAGAGGTGTGTTGTAGCAGCTGGCTCTTTCTATGACTGTGGTGGTTACAAAGTCTCTCTTCTCTTCAGCTTCTTCCTGCTGTTCATTCTCCACATCAAATGGCTCTGCAAAAGAATAAAAAGCAACCAAATACTTACAAGCATGAAAAAAACAGACCCATACTGTCTTACTGTCTTTCAAGCTTCTTTTCTTTGTGGGGAAAACAGTTAAAGATCTAATTTTTTGTAAGGGAGATTCATTTTTCTAAATGATGTCACACTGTTAACCCTTGTTTTAAAGGTTAGATAGCATGTTCTGTATTGATGAACAGGTCAGTTTAACAACAAACAACAAATTAAAACTAAACTTTTTAATTTAATTTTGTATCTATTGTGATAAGAGAGATGATGTAGAGAAGAAGAATCAGCATTGACATTTTTTTAATGGTGAAATACTCTAAAAATCACACAAAAGGGAAATATATCTATCTACTATATGCTGTTCAACTTCTGTACCGAGGGCTGGAATTTTTCTGACCTATGTGGTGGAGGGCCAATAATGAAAGCCAGAGTTGATCACACCCCCTTTTAAACCGCATCCATTTAAACCACACCCATGTTATCTCAAGAACTTTTAAGACCATGTCCACATTAATGGTGGTAACGCACCAAAAAACCAAATGGTTGGTGCTCACTGCCTTACCGGGCTCATGTCCCACAGAGTACAGAGTAGGGCAGGCAGAGTATGGCACACACAGGGAGCATAGGGCAGGCAGAGTATGGCACACACAGGGAGCATAGGGAAGGCAAAGTAGAGCAGGAGACAGGGAAACCTATCTAAGTGTATAGTTCATACTGTACTACATACAGTGAGGTATGAACAATGTGGGCACTTTCAGTCTGGGTCTGAGGTGTGAACAGTACAGAGCTTTAGGGTGTGAACAATAGAGGTGTTCCAGGTTTGAACAATTCAGGATCTTAATGTCTGAATTTGAAGTGTAAACAATTCAGGGGCCAGTTAATCTCAGTTCTGATACCTTTAGCAGTTTGCACAAGGTAAGAGATGACAGCAGACAGGCTTTCATGTGGGGGGCCATACGGGTGGGGGGTCGCGGGCCGCCAGTTGGACAGCACTGTACTATACAAACAGTAATTTTGCTTAGCTGTACTGTGTAGAGTTGCATACATTATTATCTATTGTGCTTTGTATTATAACACACAGTGTTATGCAGTGAAATCAGTGTTTATCATTCTTCCACTTTTCCTTACATAGACAGAAAATAAAGAGTTCATTTATACACAAAACATGCATCCTCTGTGTATTTGCAGTTATACAAGTATTTGAGAGGTGCCTATATATTGTGTTTTGGCACATACGTGTGGACCAGCTTTACTGTGTGATACAAACCACAAGTAGCTGCCATAAGCAGTGCACTTACCAAGTAAAATAGAAAGCAGCAGCTAGTGACCATTTGACTGGTTACCCCTGAGAGGGGTAAAGTGCCTTGTGTGAGCAGATATTGTGTGCATAACAAGCTGTGACCTTATAAACAGTTTGACTGATGGCAGATGAGGAATATTCTCTTCTGGCATATTACAGCAATTGGGGAAGCCCCAAAACCTTGAATGTGTGGTGGTAGTGCCAGTTAAGGTGGCTTCCATCCATCTGAAATCTGCCAATGGAAAATTGGCATTTTTTGTATTTGAAAAACTTGAGGAAAACAATACAATTGCAAAAACAAAAACAAACTAACTAACAAGCAAAAACCTTGCTCATGGAAAAACCTCAATCTTTTTTTTTTTTTACAATTGTGTTTAAATAAATAAATAAATCTGCCCCTAAATATTTGTAGTCTGCAAACCAGCTTACTTCCTTGGGAAGAAATATGGCACTGCCTACTTATAAATATAAATGCAACTATACAGGAGTACTTTTTCAACAGATAATAGTGTGCTTCCTGCATTGTTATTCCCCTGAAATATTGATATTCAATGAAGAAGCTATATCTACTTTTTGAGTTAACACTCAACGCAGGTAAGTTGATTATTCACATCCATTCATAATAAGGTATATGAAGCAGGTAGTAATACACTCACCTTTGGGTTCAACGCCGCTTAAATCTTGATCACCGCTAGTTTCTAGCTCCTCATCCCCACTGCCACTTCCTGATTCATCATAACTCTGATATATAGTAGGGTGGACTGTGGGAATGGTGACAGCTGGCCTAATGGTAGAAGTATAAGCTTTATTCGTTTGAGTAACTGGTCTCATAGTGCTGCTAGAAAGTGGACTAAGTGATGTGGCTTCTAAGACTAGCTGGAAGGAATCTGTCTTTTTCTTGGCCTTTGCTATCTTTGTGTTTACTGGAGTTGGTAGAGTCCGAACAACGGGAGGAGAGGGTGTTCCTGTCGGACTTAGTGTCTGAAGGTTGGCATGAGTAACAGTTTCTGCAACAAAAGAGAGAAATGCATATCAATCGTACCCAGTTATCATTTTGAACTGGTAATGGCTAGGCTACATATGAGACTTTAAGAGAAAACTCTACTAAAGCTATATAAATCACTAACAAACCAATGGAATTACAATTCAGTATGTAAGATACAATTGGGATGGTTTTTCAAAGACTGATAGCTGCAGAATGGGCATACCAGGCACATAACCATGACATATGAATAATATTTTTTCAATTAGCAAGCCACACAATTACAATGCCCCTGCTGAGAAGTCAGTATTGACACCCTAGTTGCTTATCTGCTTACCCATACTCTCATGATAACCTGACTCATTGCTGTAAAGCCATATCTTTATCCCATTTGACACTAGCCTGCTCTGGAAGATAACCAAGAACACTATTAAGATGTTACATGGATTGGGTTTTTGACATCTCATATTTCACACTAAGAGTTCAGAAAAATACTAATAAAGACATGCACACTACAGATGTAGCAGGGTGATTGAGAATTGATGTAAAATACAAGATACTTTGCTATAATACCTCAGGAATTTAGTTTCACTATGAGGAATATCAATTTTAGAAGAGTGTGTGTTAGATAAGTATTGATTAATAACCTTTTCTCAAAATACTGACCTTGGCACGGTCCAGTGTGTTTAACTGTGATAGTACGGCCCTGACGGCAGGCAATGGTTTTCAACTGGCACCAGTCTCCGTAAGTCACGCCATCAGAACCACAGACCTAAGAGATGTATAGGGGAATAATGGAAATATTAGATATGTCTTGAAAAGTCCCAAGATAAATTGGCCTCTGTGAAAATCTAGTATAATCACTCTTATTATAGCACACAAAGATAATCACCCAAAAAGCAGACATATTTGATTTTGTGCAATTATCTCTTGTTTGTGCCATAAACTAAATGGATGCATTTCCAGATGATTCTGGAAATGCAGGCAGAGAATCTGCCTTACCCCCACCCACCACCCCGCTCCTGCTCTGCCTGCACCCGAAAACATTGTCTAAGTTTGGGTGCAGGCAGACACGGAGGATTTTGCAGCCGAAACACAACATTTTGCGCCTTCAGAAGACAAGGGGAGCAGCAGGGCAGCAGATTCTCCACCTGCATCTTCTGGCTCTAGCCTTAGGTTTTATCAGACAGCTCTGCAGGGCTAAAGGGATACTGTCATGGGAAAACATGTATTTTTCAAAACGCATCAGTTAATAGTGCTGCTCCAGAATTCTGCACTGAAATCCCTTTTTCAAAAGAGCAAACAGATTTTGTTATATTTAATTTTGAGATCTGACATGGGGCTAGACATATTGTCAATTTCCCAGCTGCCTCCAGTCATGTGACTTGTGCTTTGATAAACTTCAATCACTCTTTACTGCTGTACTGCAAGTTGGAGTGCTATCACCCCTCCCCACCAGCAGCCTAACAACAGAACAATGGGAAGGTAACCAGATAGCATCTCTAACACAAGATAACAGCTCCCTGGAATATTTTAAGCACTTAATTGATTCGGTTACATTAAGTAGGTGAAATAACAGCCTGCCAGAAAGTAATTCCATTCTTAAGTGCAGGCATAAGTCACATGACTGGGGCAGCTGGGAACATGACAAAATGTCTATCCCCATGTCAGATTTCAAAATTGAATATAAAAAAATCTGTTTGCTCTTTTGAGAAATTTTGAGAATGGAGCAGCACTATTAACTGAGGTGTTTTGGAAAAAATATGTTTTCCATGACAGTAAACCTTTAATCCAATAAAATGTGCAAAGCTACTGGTCTAACAACTCATAGCAGCCAATCATCAGGTAGCTTTTACTGGTCAGCTGTCAATCTGATTGCTTACTAGAACGCTCTGCCTTTTATCACTATTTTGTCACTTGAGCTTGTTTATGTAATAAACCAAGGCAACCAATATTTTCAGTCAGCTGCAGGTAGGACAAAAAAAAAAACAAATATTTGATTGGTTGCCATGAGTTATTGACTGGGTGCATATTTGCTTAATGGAAATACAGTAAAACCCGATTTTATGTTTTCCTGGGAACCACTAAAAACATAAATTCCCGGGAAAAGTAAAATGGAGGAAGAAAACTGCATACCGTATAAACTCGTGTATAAGCCGAGTTTTTCAGCCCCCAAAATATGCTGATAAACTCTACCTCGGCTTATACTTGGGTCAAGCGCAAAAACGGTCGCCGGCATCTAAGAATAGTCGCCGGCGCCTAAGAATTGTCACCGGCGTCCAAGAATAGTCTCCAAGAATATTCGCCGGCATTCAAGAATGGTCGCCGGCATCCAAAAACGAGATGCCGGCCCCTCCAATGGGAGCAGAAACCCTCAATGTTTTGATTGAAACTTACAAGAAGCTGCTGCATTTCTCACCCTAGGCTTATACTCGAGTCAATAAGCTTTCCCAGTATTTGGAGGTAAAATTCGGTACCTTGGCTTATACTCGAGTATATACCGTAGTTATATACAGGAGTCAGTTACTTAAATTCCTACAGTGTCTGTATATCTGTTGTATATCTCTTCACTGCAAATTGGGTCTGTTTCCTACATAGTCTCCTATAATTATTCCACACTGCTACCAGCACTAGCTTGAACATTATTTTAATGGCCACATATACAGCTACATTAAAACTAACTGCATTGCCTAGTGCTGCTGATTTAAAGTGTCACTATTATAACAGGTGCAGCTGCAGGTTTAGTAACCAATATTATTCAAACAGATCACTAAATCCTACTTTCTGATTGGCTGATGTGAGATACTAAAAACAAAGCATTTTTGCACCTATGCCATTAATATTCTTTACACCCTCCTGTAGTGTAGCAGCAGTCACACTTAAAAATGGGTTTGAGTGCCATTAATTAATACCTCAGTGCATGTGATTTATAATCACTTGCAAAAATAAGTTGGTAAATACCGCATCACAAGGCAGTCATGATAATGAAGCACGACTTTCTATTCACAAGTTGTCAATTGTACACCTATTTTAACAGTATATATGGGAATATATAAATAGCACTGATTTAAATGTATTGGCAGTAACATCTAATTTCATTATCTATGGCTCTTTGTGTGATTTAACATATTAATGTGACTGTAAATAGGCCCTAAACATGGCACATCCAATGCACTTGCATGCATTTGCAGTTCAATATGGGCCAACACAATTTTAATTGGTGTTGCCTTGGTTACATCACAAAAATAGCCCGTCACTGAGTAGAAAAAACATTGCTGTGCAAGCTTTTTTATATGCAATATCATATTTGATATGCTCAGTTTCTGACTTTGCTTAAAAACATTGCTGCAAAATCTGTTTTACTGTCCTACTACAATGCACATTAATGGAAATAAAAATAACTTCAACATGTCAATCAATTTAGAAGCTGTAGCTTTTTTTTTAAAAAAAATTTTTTACGATGCAATGTAGTAATCTATCTCCTATCTAAGGAAATATCATGAGATGCTGGGGGTGCTAGCAATCCTACCTTTGTCAAATTAGCCTCAGCGCACAGGGGAGATGGGCACTCACAGTGAGCAAATCCTCCAATTATCACACAAGTTGCACCAAACTGGCATTTGATGGCATCACAAGATCTAGGAGCCGAAGGATCTAAAAAACAGTTGAAAACATTACATATAAACATATAGACATCACCTTATTGCAGCCTCCTACATCAGCAGAAGGAAGACAGGCTACTGACCACATACAAAATGCAAGTCACACCTTTGCAGTGTTTCTGCTTTAACTCCATATACTGATGGTTATAAAAAATCAATTTGAGCAATTGCCATATGGAGTATAACTGTAACATGCATTAAACGTAAAATGTATAACTAGAGATCACCCCCATTATCCTGCAGCAGCATGTGGCAGCTACTCCTGCACCCAGGGACAAGTCAGTCTACAGCTTCCCAGTCCCTGCAAGTGCATAGCTTTTGCAGCAGAGAGTAAAGCACAACATTTTACTGGATATTAGCAAATGAAGTATGCATGCCATTCGTTTATCTTAATCATAGTACTTCAGCTTCGCTTCACAGAATATCTACTGCTAAAGATCTGCAATTGTAATGAACTTAGCCAATAAACAGTCATGAGAGATTAGTATTCACGAAAGCAGAGAACACTGATGAATTTGGCATCCCATACCTCCCGAACAATGTAGGTCTCTATAAAAAGATATTGCATAAAACAGCTCATATGTAAAACCCTGCTTCATGTAAATAAACCATTTTCATAATAATATACTTTTCTAGTAGTATGTGCCATTGGGTAATCATAAATAGAAAATTGCCATTTTAAAAAATAAGGACCGCCCTCTGAGATCGTATGATTCACGGTGCACACAAACATACCAACAAACCATACTTGTTAGGTCACATGAGCCAATTAACAGACAGAGTTCAGTCTTTTGCTTCAACACTTCTTCCTGTTATATTTAGAGCTGTAGTATTTCTGGTCAGGTGATCTCTGAGGCAGCACACAGACCATAACGAAATAATGGCTCAAGGCAAGAAATTTAAAAGGGAAAGATTTACTTAAATATATAAACCAGTTTGGTAAGATTCTTTAATATGCCACTTAATATGATGTGAACTATCTGTTGCTTAAGTGTTCATTTTGGGGGTATAGTTTTCCTTTAAGGGTCGAATTGAAAAAATTTTTTACTGTCAAATTCTACTAGGGAATTATCCAAACTTGATTCAAGTTTTTTTAAAAAATTTCGAATTCGATATTTGAGATTTATCATACTCTGGCCCTTTAAGAATTCAAATTCGGCTTTTCGACACCTAAAACCTGCCGAATTACTGTTTAAGTCAATGAGACAGGTCCAGGGATCAATTTGGAGATGTTTGCAGTCTTCCTGACATTCAAGCTTTTTCAGAAAAAAATCGAGTTTTCGGGTCATTTATATTCTTCCATGTTTTAATAAATCGATTTTCTTAATACATTTTGGCAGGTCGAATTTCGAATTCATTCGAATACAAGGGAGTTAAAAAAACTCATATGAATTTGAAATTCGACCATTAATAAATGTGCCCCTGACATTGTATTCTCAAGTTCAGCTTTCAGGGCTGCTAAACAACTACGCAGCTGAGTTTAAAAACAATAATTTGTCATTCAACAGAATTTCTGCTTTCGTATAATTGACTGCTGAGTACAAGGAAGGAAAATGGCTATTGATCTTGGCAGCCTTGGATAACTATAGCAGTGACAACTTCTAAATGTGGTTGCTATGGTCAGTTTGCTTGGGGCATAGATTCAATATACATTTCCGATTCCAAAGTACAGTGACTGGCAGCCTGTTGCTCTCCTGGTGTGAATGATGACAGCTGTGGTTTATTCTAGTGTTTGGCACATTGTTTTATGTCACATGAATTGCTTTCATTAGCTGAAGTGTTGTGTCAGTTCTACAGAGGCTAAATGCACACATTTCAGCTCCCCCAGCACTTATTTACCTTTCTCACAGCCTGTAAGGCCAGGCTTGCGTCCATCAGGGCACTGGCTGCACTTTAGACCGGAGATTCCAGTTTTGCAAGAACAAAGTCCTGTCATCTGTTCACAGTCATCTCGAACGGCACCGACTGGGTCACAGTTACATGCTAGTGGGAAGCAAATATATAGAATAACCATTAACTCACAACAGCAAGGTGACATCAAGCTTCAGCATGGCCTTGACTTATGGTCAGCACTTATTTTTACATCAGCACAATTTAAAAATGGTTTATTTTTACTTCCATCACTCTAGGTCAAGTATTAAAACTTAACAACACAGAGAAATGTTTTTTTGTTTAGTACTACAGGGATGGGACCTATTATCCAGAATGCTCGGGAACTGGGGTTTTCCGGATAACAGTCTTTCCGTAATTTGGAACTTCATACTTTAAGTCTACTAGAAAGTCATGTAAACCTTAAATAAACCCAATAGGCTGGTTTTGCTCCCAATAAGGATTAATTTTATCTTAGTTTGGATCAAGTACAAGTACTGTTTTATTATTACAGAGAAAAAGGAAATCATTTTTAAAGATTTGGATTATTTGATTACAATGGAGTCTATGGGAGATGGCCTTTCCGTAATTTGGAACTTTCTGGCTAACGGGTTTCCGGATAACGGATCCCATACCTGTATAAGGCAATAGCAGAGGCATTTAGTGCTCTACATTAAAGGGAAACACTTTATTAGATAGTAAAGTACAGTAGATTATGCATAGCTGACAGTGTTCTTGTTACAATCTTTCCTCACACATTAATGTAGCATGTTCTAGACCTCATCAAAACAGGGAAAGGTTAGTAGTCAAAAAAGTCTGTTCCTCTGAAGTCTATGGAGAACATTTTGACAAAGTATCAATGCAACTATTCCTACACTTATATCTCAATGGAAAAGTTAAAGGAAAGAGAGTTTTCTACAGATGACAAGCTTTGACTTTAGGCTTTGTAACTGCTTTTCTTGGTAGCAGAATAGGCAATAGTTGTAAAGTTAGTCCTTATCCCTTAAAGTTAGCCCTTTACTGTAAAATTCATGTATGAACATGAACTTACTATAGGCTTGTACATACTTGTGAAAATGACCGCTTATCTATCAACAGTCCCTTTTTTTTTTACACTAACTGTATCACCCCAAACAGAAAACGACTTCCTCTCCTCACATCAGAGCAGTTCTAGTCCATCCAGTGCCATTGCAAATCTGATAATGACACTCCTATGAGTTCTGCTCTGTCCTTTAGTCACAAGCTTTGAGCCTGAACTGTTCTTTGCCTCAAGCATTTCAATCCAATGGGAGACTGAGGCGCAGAACGACATATCTTTTACAACAAATCTGAAGGAAGATGTATTTTATCTTGGGACACTAATAATTCATTATATATTTGGCATTATAGTTACATCACCATTAAAGAGTAAAACAGATGCCGTGCATTGGCAAAACATCTAAGCAGAGCCAAGAAGCAAATACATTCCAAGTTGCTTTTACATCACAGGAAACTATGGAAAACAATTAATGAGTGGTTTCAAAGTATATTGCAGAGCCAGTGATGTTTATTTATGCAAATAGCATCATTAAAGAATAGAACCCTGTTTTCTACAATACTTATCTGATAACTGGCACATGGATAGTTGTGCATTTAAATGATAACTTTATTGCTTTCTAGCATTAGGGGAAACTGTAAACTTGATAATGTTAGAGACCAAACCAGTCTTAAAAGCTTTCAGTTTAACCTAAAGGTGCCCATACATGGAGAGATCCGCTCGTTTGGCGATGTCGCCAAACGAGCGGATTTCCCTCCGATATGCCCACCTTGAGGTGGGCAATATCGGCTGATCCGATCATGGGCCCTAGGGCCCAAAGATCGGATCCTAACGATGCCCAAACGTGCGGTCGGATCGCGGGACCGCATCAACGAATAGATGCGGCCCCGATCCGACGGGATTTTCTGTCCCATCCGATCGAGATCTGGCCGACTTTCGGCCAGATCTCGATCGGTGAAGCCCGTCGGGGGCCCCCATACACGGGCCAATAAGCTGCCGACACGGTCTGTCGGCAGCTTTTATCGGCCCGTGTATGGCCACCTTTAGTTAGCTAGTACCATAGATACCAAATGATCTCCTTTTATTACCACAATGAAGCCCTCCAACGCTTGTGTCTTATTAGGGAAAATTAAAAACATAGTATGGTGATTTAAAATATTAATAATTTATTAGCAATAGGAGCTGCTTATTATACGATAAGTCCATTTTCTTGGCTTACAGCTTCATTTACCTTTTGTTCCCTTACAAAAAAAAGGTGTTATCATAAGTCACAAAGAAGCGTAACGTTTTAATAAGTGAACAATGACAAACATCATAAAATATGTAGTTTTTTAGAAATGTTGTTGATTTTATATATGTCCAGTACACACTGCCAAAGTGGTACTTAGAAACTCGGAGGAATACTCACGAGTGCAGCCGCTCTTCTTATCAGTAACAATGCCGCGGAAGTTCCAGAACCCGGGCTCACATCGGTCGCACTTCAGTCCTCCTACACCAGGTTTACAAGAACACTGACCAGTGGTGGGATCACAGGTTCCTCCATAAGAGCCATACTGGTGACACTGACAGCTGCCTGCAAGAGACAAATATTTTTTGTGACGTACACATCAGTTTAATTATCCTCTTGGCTGCCAAATGGCACATCCAGCTGGCAGCCAAAGGCAGAAGGACACAGTAAGTGATGCTTTGTGCCAGCAGAAATATTTAAATATTTATGAATAATTTTAAAAGGCTCCATATGGCTAAAAGTCCTTTTAGGAACTTTTTATAAGCTTATCATAAATGCTCTGCAATCGATGTGCAGAGACGGTCCCATTAGCCTGCAGTAAAGAGGCATTACCACATACTGTACCTTATGACCTCTTGTGGTATGATATGCCCACAAAGTGCCTTTCTATGTTTTACTTCAGAAGCATAATGAATTGACAAGGACTTTTGGTAGCATAATTGTAATAGTCCATATTTATAGTATGTGTACGTTAGAGGATGTTATAGACAGCTGGGAAACATTTTATTTCTTATAGAAAATAATTATTAGAAAGAAACCCTTTCGACTAGAGGAACAGAACTTTTATTTGAAGCAATGTAGGTGGTTCTTCATGGTGAGGACAGTGAGGTTGTGGAATGAACTGCCGGGTGATGTTGTGATGGCTGATTCTGTTTCTTTTATAGGAGAAGCAAAGCTACCGAAGCATTTATTGCCAATAGACTAGCCACAATAGTGCAAGCTATAACATTATATTTATACTGCAGAATGCTTTACTATACCTGAGTAAACAGCTCTATAGCGCTCTCTGTTTGTTTAGGATAGCAGCTGCAGCATTAGCTTTGTGTCACATCACTTCCTGCCTGAGTCTCTCCCTGCTCACTTATAGCTCTGGGCTCAGATTACAGCAGGGAAAAGGGAGGGAAAGAGGGAGAGAGGAGCAAACTGAGCATGCTCAAGCCTTAGCCCTGGAAGTTTATGCTGAAAACAGGAAGTCTGATACAGAAGCCCATGTGTACACAATAGAAGGAACAAAATGCTGTGTTTCTTTTGACAGGGGACTCAGAGCAGCATTACTCTGAGGGTTTACTGGTGTATTTATATAGACATTTCTGATAAAGCTTACTTAATTTTAGCCTGTCCTACTCCTTTAAGAGTGTCTTGGATGATTTCTTGAGCAATACCAAAGGCTATTGAGATAATTATATTTACAGTTAGTTTAGGAGAGATAAATGTACATATAGTTTATATATGAGTGAGTGTATAGGCATGTGTATGTGCACTGGGGTTCATTTAGAGGGGTTGACGTTTGTTTTGTTTTTTAACCCAAATTAGCCATATTTGCATTCATAGGTGTTTTTTTTAGGAAGAACTCTAGTTTAGAATGAATGAATGTTTAGCTTGCGTCAGGAAGCACATGCTCAGGGGCTGGTGCAATCATGCTTTTCAATGAGCAGTCACAGAGACGTGATCGGATTCCACTCGGAACAGCAGATTAATAAATAAAAATGAGGTGAATTACTCACGCCATGCTGCTCATTGTACACATGTGGGGAGAGCAGATGTCTATGGCTTCTCTAACAGGTGCCAGGTACTTTGGCTGACATTTAGAAGACAGCGTCCATGGGAGAGATTAGTGAGCAAAATGAAGATTTCTTATGTTTCTATCGACTTGCATTTGCATGAGAGCAATTGTACCAGTAAGTGTACCTTTGTGACTAGCCTGTGCTTGGCAATCTATTTACAAAATCTATCTCAGATAAGAAGCACAATTAAAGGAACAGTAACATCAAAAAATGTAATTGTTTTAAAGTAATACAAATACAATGCAATGTTGCCCTGCAGTGGTAATACTGCTGTGTTTGCTTCAGAAACACTACTATTGTTTATATAAATAAGCTGTTTTGTAGCCAAATTTTTGAATTACCAGTGAAACAAAATAAGAAAAATCTTACTTGGGCATCCGGCCAGGCCAACACCAAGGGCAGCCGTGATATTGTCAGGACAGCAGCCATATACGGTGTGACTACAGTGTGGCACCAAAGGAGGAGAGCTGGTGGTGGTGGCAGCTGTAAAAAATCAAAAGCCACAGCATGAGGACACTGAGACTGAAGGCACCATAGTAGTTACATTCCATAATATACAGTCAAACCTCATTCCCCCCACAGCAGTGAATATTGGTGAGAGAATATATAATGGAGACGATAAGCATAAAATCATGAAGCAGATTTTTTTACATTAAAAAAATGAAATCACAGTAAGTATGGAGTCATTAAGAGATGAATATTTGTTCATCCAACCAATAGACTAAGGGGCAGATTTATCAAGGGTCGAATAGTAAATTTGAATTTTCAAATAGTTTGCTAGGGTCCAAATTACCCTAGTGACTGGAATATGAATAGGAGACGACCTAAAAAGAAAGAGTAGTAAAAAGTAGCAATAACAATGCATTAGCCTTACAGAGTATTTGTCTTTTAGATGGGGTCAGTGGCCCCCATTTGAAAGCTGGAAAGAGTCAGAAGAAGAAGGCAAATCATTTAAAAACTATAAAAAATGATGACTAATTGAAAATTTGCTTAGAATTGGCCCTTCTACAATATATTAAAAGTAAACAAAGGGATACTTTCATGATGTTTATTGTTTAGGTTTTATTTCTAAAACTAATTTCTACTTACACTGTTTACACTGCAAATAATTCTGAACCAGCAAATGTATTTTTTTTAATTTTATTATTGGTGTGTAGGCAGCCAACTCAGATCATTTTGCCTGGTCATGTGCTTTCAGAAAGAGCCAACACTTTAGGATGGAACTGCTTTCTGGCAGGCTGCTGTTTTTCCTACTCAATGTAACTGAATGTCTCAGTGGGACTTGGCTTTTTACTATTGAATGCTGTTCTTAGATCTACCAGGCAGCTGTTATCTTGTGTTAAGGTGGCCATAGACGCACAGATAATATTGTATGAAATAAATTTTTGTACGATATTCAGTGCGTGTATGGTGGGAGAAGAGCCGACCGATATCAGCAGAAGACTTGGATATCGGTCAGCTCGTCGATCGGGCTGGACAGAAAATTTTGTTATGGTGCCTTTGAAGGCACCCAAACATTGCCCATTATTAGTGCTGAATCGTCAGATACAGGTAGAATTCTATTGTTTCTACAAGTATATCTGACGATTCAGCTCTACACGTATGTATTGAAACGAACAATCGTTTTGGAAAGATCCTTTCCAAGAAAGATCGTAATTGGCCACGTCTATGGCCACCTTTAGGGAGCTGCTATCTGGTTACCTTCCCATTGTTCTGTTGTTAGGCTGCTGGGGGGGGGGGGGTGATATCACTCCAACTTGCAGTACAGCAGTAACTGAAGTTTGTCAGAGCACAAGTCACATGACTGGGGGCAGCTGGGAAACTGACAATATGTTTAGCCCCATGTCAGATTTCATAATTAAATATAAAAAAATCGGTTTGCTCTTTTGAGAAATGGATTTCAGTGCAGAATTTTACTGGAGCAACACTATTAACTGATGCGTTTTCCATGACAGTATCCCTTTAAAGGTGAACCACCCCTTTAATGTTGTGGTTTTTTGTGTGTGTCTGTATGTCTGCATGCATGTGTTTGGGAAGAATCCATTATAGGGGTTGTACACTTGAGTTGACTTTTAGTATGATATAGCGAGTGTTATTATAAGACAATTTGCAATTGGTTTTTCATTTTTACATTAGTTGTGGTTTTTGCGTTATTTTGCTTTTTATTCAGCAGCTCTCCCGTTTGCAATTTCAGCAATTTCATCTAGTTGCTAGGATCCAAATTAACCTAGCAACCATGTAATGATTTGAAGAAGAGACTGGAATATGAACAGGAAAGGGCCTGAATGGAAAGATGACTAATACAAAGGTAGGAATAACAATAAATTTGTAGTCTTACAGAGCATTTGTTTTTCAGATGGGGTCAGTGAACCCATTTTGAAAGCTGGAACAGCAAATAATTAAAAAAATATTAAAAATAAATAATGAAGACCAATTGAAAAGTTGCTTAGAAATGGTCATTCTATAACATGATATCCCCCAAATGTAATAAAAGGCACCACATTTGCAGTAACCCATAGTAACTAATAAGATGTTTCCTTTTCAACATGTGACCAGTAAATGCTACCTGCTGATTGGTTGCTATAGGTGTCTGCTCCTGGGCAAACTTAGTGCCTTTTATTACACAACCCCCTAAAAGTGAACTCCAAAGTCGAACCAACCCTTTATTGGCAATACCAATCGGTCTTAGAGACCCACAGATTTCTCTATGCTGCTGTGTCTGCATACTCATTGCATGAACACTGCATTATGGCCACAATCTGCTAAATAATATCATTTCTATACAGCTATGTAATAAACATTTACTCACAGGGTGGTAATAGTGGGGCTAAACAGTACCCACAAATTGTATTTTCAATAGCAGGTTGCAAAGTTTTAAGCCAGTAATAGTGTATATCTAATAATATATATTGCATCTTATTTTAGTTAGTGAGGTTCTAAATTGTATTTTCTAGCAACCTCTAGTTTTTAATTCTTGCATTATAACGTTTATGTGGGAAAAGTTTACAAGTCTGATTTAATGCCACAATGTATTTGCATTGCTCATGTGCCTATAATAGATGGTTAAACATGCAGCCATATTATTCTATATATGGAAGGTATACCCTTATTTCACATAAAGATAGACTGAACAAATGCAGGGGTCCTGCAGTGCTATTGGCTGATAGAGAGCAATGAAAATTCTGGTTAAATTATATACTGTATCTTTTTATTTAAGACTTTTCCCACACACATAAACCTCTCATCTGCATCCTACCATTTGTCAGCTGTGTGACAATAATCCGAATCCTGCAGTGGATTTTTTCACCATGTGATTTCGCTCAGGAATCTGCAAGGCTTAGAAATGGCGATAGACGCTACTACAGATCATAGGAAATCATGGGGAAAAACAGCTCTCAGGACAGAAGGAGGCCGTAAAATATGTAATAATCCTGTCTCTCACCTCGACAGGGACCCTGTCCAGCCACATACAGGTCCTGACGTCTCTCACATCGAGTTTTCTTTAGCTCACACTCATTAGAGTATGTAATGCCATCCGATCCACAGACCTAAGAAATACATCAGAAATATATGATCAGAATGTACAATCCAGTTTATAGATTGTGGCTTCGGCCCCTGTGTTGGCCATTTGACCATGGGAGTTAAAGGACCCAACTACTGGTCACAAATATGAAATGAGACAGTTTTAGTTACAGAATGTGGTAGATGAAAATTATACAAAGAACCTACCATGTTTCGCAGCACAGCATGACAGGTAAAGTCACAGACACAGCGATCGTCCTCTGCATCTTCATCCCATGAGCCTCCATAGCGTCTGCATCGATCTTGCTCACACTCACTGTCCTCCCCGGAACCAGAACCATCAGTGCCAGAGCCACATTCTGCCACAGAGAATTCAACAAGGTATAGTTGTTACATTCAAAAACAAAGTGTCTATTTATAATTGTTGACGGTGTCCCTTTAAGGAATTCATTATCAGGAACTGCCTTGTGATGGGATATGCTTGGACCACGAGAATTCTGCGCTTCGGGAAGATCTATCATTTGTGTTGGCAATATTACAAGCTAACCTTTTTTGCCTCAACACTATTTCAACTGTCACAGTAGCACTGTATGTTAAATTATATATGCAGAGGGAACTGGTTTAATTTACTTCAACAGATGAAACACAGATACTCTAAATGTACTTGAAGTTACACACCCCTTCATTCTCAGGGTGCTTGGCTGTTGCCCCAAGAGGGCCACAAATGAGAGATCAGGGCAGTCCATACCTAAAGGTAATTATGGATAAAAGTTGGGGTTGAGTAACACTGGAACTCCCTGAATTTTCAGTGTTTAAAAATGTATTTATGATCTAAGGTGGCTTTACCCACAAAGATGGTGCAGAAACCTAAAGTCTGAAGACCTCTGCTTTAGGCAATAATGGGATTTAAGAGTTGTCCCCTCACTCCTTTTATAGATTTTTTTTTCTTAGCATCGTTGCTAAACGTTACCTTTATCCATTGTCTTTTGTTTCATTTTTCCTTGGACTTTACTACATATGTACAAGTATAGTACTATCTGCATCAAATGTTCCCATACTCCTGGCTTAGAACCCAAAGTATAGAACACAGATTGTGTGAGACACACTGTAGAGTAGAGTAGATTGTCTTTCCCCTCACTAGTGTACTATTAATGATCTGTCACTACATCTCAGCTGTATCAATG